>NC_141687.1:226850548-228050548 GCF_964263255.1 Lissotriton vulgaris | reverse complement strand
AAGGAATACGCTGGGGATTGTCGGGCAAAATGTCTGCAGCCTTTGCAAACTTTCTGAAGCGTTCCCGCTCCGTGGGAGGCTGCGTGATGACATCTCCAGGCACAAAGGTTTCCTTCTCCTGGAACGACGCGAACAATAGAAAATTGATACTGTTGCCAGTTCATGTTCCAAAGAGATCTGGGGAGACTGAACAAGGAGAAACTAGCAATTAAAAGCACATCATCGCTGCGCTCGAGACTGGTGGGCAGGAGGAGTGGCGTTCACGCGTGCTGCCTCCGCACCCTACTGCGGCGCAGCAGATACACTCGCAATACCCAGCCTCGGCCTTCGGCTGGGGACCTGATGGAAGCGTGTGTGACTCCACAGCTTTGTCTATTACCAGAGCATCATCGCCTTGTGTGTCCAGGGCCTCGTCCATTCTCTTTTTAGTAATAGTGTGGTTAAACGCTTTTGCAGCTTTTTATTAGGACATTGGAATGTTGAGACCTCCAGAAAAGACCGTGGAGCGGTGCAGGGCCAATAATGGCGGGCACCAAGTCTGCAACACTTGTCTTTCTCATTTTCTGTTTCTAATTTAGAACATTCTACCAGGATTGGATATAATCAACCAATAGAATTCTAGCTCTTCTGCCTTAGGCTATACCGGTTGCTAAAGATCCTCTCCACAGTATGGACCTGAGCCACATAACAAGCCTATAACTCTAGTCCAAGGCCTTCAACAGCCTCCATAGCCCTCGACAGTGGGCTATAATACTATATTGAAGTTTGTGGCCTCCTGGAATGTGCCATTAAACAACTGAGCTTTGAGGGAGATAGACACCTAAAAAGTCTAGATTATGGGTCCATCTTATACAATATCCAGAAATAGTAAAGAGTTAGTGCTAGCACAACAACCACACTCTTATTCACTCGCCCCCCCCTCGACCCCCGTTTTACATAGGGTATATACCGCAGTTGTCTGTTACTGGAGCCTGGTTTTGCATTCTGCATGCAGGGGCGTAACACAGGCCCCCGCATCCCCCGCGGTGTGGGGGGGCCCCAGCTGAAGCCCAGCACAGTAGTCCGGTCTGAGCGCTCCGGATTACAGTGAGACCCCTTAAACTTTCGTTTACACCACTGATTGTAAACAGGCTCTGAGGAAAAGCAAAGTATAAGTGCAGTTAGGCATTTGGAATGTAGTTAATGGCAATAAGCTCTAGGGCTGGCTTAGGTGCGATGGAACACTGCCTAAACTTAAATCTCCTGGTTAGCAAGTATAGTTGCAGGTGAGGGTGGAGCACTGATGCTAAACATAGTTCCATGTGCCTAGCCTTTATGGAGCTTTCCTGTGCTTTTGATAGTGTCGCCAGGACCATGCTTTGGGCAAAGTTAGAACACCTAGGGGTGGATAAGAGCGTTGTTGCTTTTTTACGTGCCCTGCTTTAGGACCTCGAAGTCTCGGTTAGATTTGGGGCTAGTGGTGAATCCCAGTAGTGAAAGGGCCTTCAAGCTCTAGGGGTACCCTCAGCACTGTACCCTGACCTAAGAGCTCCAGGGTTATCCCAGGGGGGGCTCTCCATGTACTTTGCAGGGGGGCCCCATCAACATTCATTACGCCACTGTCTGCACGAGGACCAATGATGGAGATTCTAAGACACAGCTACTGAAATGATTGAGCTCCTCTTTCTTACTCGTCCACCCTTTCCAGCAGCGAGGAAAATTTGCATGAGAAAATCATTTTAAATTATAAGATTCTAACTTGTAAGAAAGTATTTGCCCTTTTCATGTATGCCTAGTGTGATACGTGCAATGCAGTCATTCAACTTTTTTTTTAAAGCCGAGAGTAAAAGGTATTATAAGCACTGCCAAGCAATTCTTGTTATGCTAAATTTATTTCAGGAAATGTTTTTATAATAAAAGTGCCTGTAAGAATGCCTGTGCATTTCAATGTTACTACAGTCCAATGGTATTTGCTATGTCCAAGCACACTTGTATTACTGGTTTTAATTGAATGTAAACAGATTCTTAATAATGTTGTGTACCATTAGTAGAAGGTATTTATGCGTTTGATTTTGCAGCACTCAATCATGTAACCTATTTAGATTACAATATTTACTTTTATTTAATGTCTACAACATTAGTAAAGGTTCTTCATGAAGTGCTGCTTTACAAGGCCACATGGACGACAAGCTATAGATGCATCTAAACTACTCTTGTTATAGCAGTCCACCAGTAACAACACTTAACTCTTCACAGCTCAAGCAGCCTTCAATGACTGGCACCTCCTGCTTTTCTAACCATTGACGAGTCCATTCTAGGCCCCATTCTACCTGCTGCGACTAACTAGAGCCTCTGTTGCTTCGGTCTCCGGCTGGTGGTGTAGTGTCCAGGCTGTGGTTATGTGGTGTTCAGTAGGATTGCATGTCGCTGGTGCTTTGCTGGATTTTTGCATGTGGTCACTGTGGATCCGCTCACATTCACACCAGCCAATGACATCCCTAGTCTGGGAGAGGCATGGTGGGTAGGTATCTACTCGGAGACACGAATGTGAGCAAACTGGTTATACGCAAATACACAATGCATGCGATAACATGAAGGATGAGAAGGGGAAAAAGTCCTATTTAGAATGGAAGAGAAAGCCTCACTCACATCATAGTGACACGCTTTATCATAGGCTGACTCACCGCACCCGGACAAGATAGCACTGAGTGTGTCCACAACCTTGATGAGAGGGGGTTCAGAATAAATGTTGCTGGACAAGAAAGGGGTGCAGATCACTGTTATAACTGCCTCTAAGTAGGCCCAACAAGATTTGTTTTATTCAAGGTTATATAGGACATGATCGAATATATAGGGCTAGATTAAAAAAAAGAAGATATGATGCAAAATTACATTATTGTCTCACTCATTCTTTATATGTTTTTTGTTTAGTTTTTTTATAGTGTGAATTAGACCCGAAGGTATCAGAGCACTTTACATGAGCACCAGTTGCGTTACAGACACACATTAATTTTTTTTAGGCATGGGGAGATTAAGTGTGGCGCAGCGGCCAGGGCAGCTGACTCCGCAGCACGAGGCTCACGGTTCGATCCCCGGCGCACGGTCCGATCCCCGGCGCTGGCGGCAGCTCAGCCCAGCACCATGTGACTCTGGACAATAGCTAACTTAATCTTCCTGACGGCCCCCTGCACCTTGAGACCCCCTAGGGGTAATTAGTTTGCACTTTACAAATACTGGGTTATAAGTGATTTGCCCACAATCACAGGATGTTAAGCGTCCCTGCAGAGACTCAAATCCAGTTCCTCAGCTTAAAGTTGACCGCCCTAGCCGTTAGGCCACATATGTGCAGATTGGACGTTTTTATGAAACTAGATTAATAAATTTGCATCCTAGCAGGAAATCTCTTATTTGTTTAGATGTGTAGCAACACTGTATGCTTAGGCTAACTCCAGAAGTTGGTACCCATTTTGGCTGTCCCAACACTGCAATCCATTGTGTCCGCCACTGTTATCTCTCGGCTGGACTACGGCAATGCTTTGTATTTAGGTCTCCCGCGGAAACTCCTGAGGAAACTGCAGGTTGTGCAGAATGATGCGGCCAGGTTGATTTATTCCCTGCCGAGGAGGACTCACGCGACCCCCCTTCTTTTGAAGCAGCACTGGATGCCTATCGAACTTAGAGTGCAGTTCAAATGTCTTTGTGTGGCCCATAAAGCCATTTATGGAAAGGCTCCTAATTACATCAAAGAGCGTTTGAGGAAGTACACTCCGGGAAGAGCTTTGCGATCTGGCAAAGCCTGCAAACTGATTCAACCTAGATTTAAGCTCAAATCTAAGGGTGGCAGAGCTTTGTCAGTACTCCTACTGCAAATCTGGAACGAGCTACCAGCAACGTTGCAGGGGGACTCAGTGTTACTTTCTTTCAGAAAGAAGCTAAAGACCTACTTGTTTAAAAAGATAACATCAATACCCTAATTGTTGGCTGATGGCGGAGGGCGTTCTGGGCTGCAGTAGGTTGTGTACTTTTTCTTCTGTGAAAGCGCTTAGAGACCAGTGGTGATTTGCGCTATACAAAAGCATTGTAACATAACATAGCATACCGTATGGTGTATTTGGCTTCACATATGTCTAGGAAACATTGCTGACTCATAGAATTTTGAGCAGCTGAAAGGCAGATGGGTGGGGCTACCAGATGGCAGCTTGCCCTGTGGTGAGAATGTTGGAGTCTATTTTAGTAATAAATATTTGCATCAACCGTTTGCCTTAATCATTTGCGTGCAGCATGAGGAAGCTGTGGTCTTAGGTTGACTTGGGTGGGTTCATAATGCTCACCCTGGTCAATGTTCACTGGTAGCCTTTTTGGCAAAATATCCAAAACTGATCATAGGAAATGCTGATCTGATGAGTGTTCTAACTTCTTGGACTTTTCATAAATGTAGCCGGTACTTTTGTGAATCAGGTTGCTTGCTTTTGTCTGATGCATTATGTGTACTAGAGCAACATACACAGCCTTACAATGTCAGATTGCTGCAATTTTTTCAGTTTTAAAAGACTTAATATTCTGTGGGAGGCAGTGTGATATTCTCAGGCACAAAAGCTTCCTCCTGGAACAATGTGGACAATAAAGAAACGGATACGGTTACCAGTTCTGTGCAAGTGTTCGAAAGACATATTTGGAGACTAAACAAGGGAAAACAGCAATTAGATACACAGTACATAGTGCTATTGTACACCAAGATCTATAAATTAGAGGAGGAATGCCCACATTTTGTTAGTGTAAGAAAGTGGAGTCTTAGTTGACAGGGGTGAAAACCCACTACTAACAATCACAGTCCTTGCCAGGATGAACCTCAAAAGTCAATAAATAAGCCCGTGCTCAACCCACTGGTAGCTTGGCACAAAGCAGCCAGGTATAACTCAGTGGCAATGTGTAGAGTATTTATGCAGCACTTAAATAGTAATAAAGTGAAGACACAAGAAGAATCGCAAACCAATTTAGAAAAACACAAGAATACAATACAACAGAATGACACCAAAACAGGTACATATCCATAGTTGGAATTTAAATAACTGTTGTAATGAGTCCTTGAACCATTTTTTTTAGCAATTCCTAAATTAAATGTAGTACTTATTAAAACCAATAGTACAAACCGGTATTAACAAATGGGACAGCCAGGCTTGACACAGTGAAACACTACTTTGAAGGTTTTTCACTGTCAGGGCATGTAAAACATTAAATCCACATGTACGACATTTAACTACAATGTGCCCTGCTTTAATGGCCTTTTAAGAACTACTTTAGGGGTGTCACATGTTTTAAAAATAAAAAGGAAGGTTTAGGTCTGGCAAAAGGTTTACTTTGTCAGGTTAAAATTACAGTTTAAAACTGCACACCCAGGCTGCAGTGGCAGGCTTGGAGGCATCTTTTGCAGACTAACTGTTGTGGGTGGCGCAATGAGTGCTGCATTCAACTGCAGCATTTAATTTGCACACCCTGGGGACGGGTGGTACCATATACTAGGGGTTTATAAGCAAATTAAACATGCCAATCAGGTGTATACCAATTTTACAGTGTTTGAACAGGGAGAATACAAGCCCTGGCCCCTGCAGGGGTGAAGTGTTAAGAGTTCTACAGCCAACAGAAATAGGTTTCAATAAAAAAACAAAAATTTCTGGGTAA
This sequence comes from Lissotriton vulgaris, assembly GCF_964263255.1. Lineage (NCBI taxonomy): Eukaryota > Metazoa > Chordata > Amphibia > Caudata > Salamandridae > Lissotriton > Lissotriton vulgaris. The sequence continues at coordinate 228,044,890 of NC_141687.1, read as the reverse complement.
CTCTGTAGGAAGAGCAAATTCTCAACAACCAATCAGTGGCTCACCTTGTTATTGGTTTGGTCTCCTAGCAGGTAATTATGAAATTTTCTTTCCATGGAAATCATGGCCATTATCCTTATTTTTCAATGGCTTTCTATTTAATGGGGCATTTATTTTTTAAAGTATTTTAATATTAAGTAAAATCAAAGATTTAAAAACTAAACACAATTTGGACAGATCACTCACTGCAAGGGGTAAATAATTAAAATATATTTCTATTAATTGTTTGTGTGGTTGCTCCCCAACCTATGTGAATAATGGCGCATATGGTTATTTTTACAGGAAAATATACAAAAACAACAGAGGACATAGTTGAAAGAAATGGTTGCCTATAAAGCCAAACAGAAATAGTGAGTCTTGCATCCGGTGCAGAAATTGATGTTGGCATGGGTCTGTCAGAAGGGTGGGAGGAAGTTGAGAAATGAAAAGTGGCAGAGTATAGTACGTGAGACATTTAATATACTTAGAGTTGCATTCAAGGACTGTCATGAATCCAACACTGAAGGTAACAGGAACCCTAGCACACAGCAGACACTTGAGGTTATATGCTCGAAACAAGAGAATTCTCTACATTTGAGAGGCCATGTCTGCAAAAACAGCAACAACGCAGTGGAAGACCTATATGTAGTTCAATTTTCAGAGCCATGAAGAAGCAATTGAACCATATAATTCTAGGTCACTGAGTGGTGTTGGGTCAATCAGTACACTTGGATCACAAAAGTGTATTTTACTGTAGATGAAAATGTTAATTCATATATATGTTGTTAAAGCTCACAGCTCACTGCTCACCCTGGGGGGTTAAGGTCTCTTGGAGAAAACCGAGGCTGAGTAAGGCCAGCAGTAATGTACAAATCAGTGGTGGAAGCAACGTTGAAAAAGGCCATCTAGTAAATGATGCCACAGTCCATCTTAAACCCCAGCAGATGCCATCACACAAAGCAATATTATAGAATGCTTGTTGCTGGCGACTGTGAGAGATGCAGGACTCGGTAAAGAGAACTGGTTCTTTCTCTACTCTGGATGGCCCCTTTAAACTCTTTCCTTATGGCCTTGTAGATGACGGCACATTTCAGGATAACAATAGAGGGTTCCACGTTTAGTGCTGGGTACCATACCGCATATCTTTCACTACCATTTTAAAATTATAGTCACGCAAGGGCCCTGAGGTTGTGTAGTTTAGTGACAGTGAGAAGACAGACTCCATTAATGAAGGACAGTGTGTTATGACCCTGACACATTCATCATAGAGGCGCAGAACCTATTATTATCAGCTCTCCCATGCCTGAAGCGACTGTCACACAAACATTTGGATAGGTGATTGAAAAATGTGCCATTAGTCTAATTGAACGGGTGTGCTGAAAGCGGTACAGTTCATGACTTGTGATGACATTCCTCAGCAGCGTTGCATGCACTCTTAACAATGGGGAGACAGCACCGGCCTTTGAGGAAACCAAAATGGGTGCAGTCAACATACAAAACTTGTCAGACCAGGGTCATATGCTCGGCACTATCGTCAAAGTAGGAAAGACCCTGTAAATCTATTATCATTAAAAGAGGTCTAAACTGTATGAGCAGGTCATAAACAAGCATGAAGAATTTACGGATACATTCATATGAATCGAGCCACCCTACCCAAGAAGGTTAAGTCAAGCAGATTAGACAAGACACCGCCCAATGACCCTTCTAAAAACCCAACTTTGTGTTGTTGAATAATCCAACCTGATCTAAGCAGTTCTCAGCTCTCTCCAACAAGTCTTCGCATCCATGCAGGTGGCCACCTGGGCCTTTTTCAATATTCCTGGCACCAACCTCAAAAAGTTATATTTTAGAATGCTCCACCACCGTTGTAGCCACACATTGAAGTGTCTCATAAAGGAGCTGGGAGATCAAGCAACCATGTCACAGGTGGTCTAATACATCCTAGCAGTCTAACTCTAGGTGGTTCTGGAGAGACACTGATAAAACGCCGGTGAACATAAAATTTAAGCTAGGCTATAGCTCCCATATACACGCCCAATTTCTTAAAACCGCCATTGCCACACTTTTTGAGTTTGCCGAGGGAGAGGTGATGGTGGGGAAAGACTTAAACATGGCGATGGATGGGCCAAAGATGGCTTACACCACATATATGACAGAGGGGGAACAACTAGTGGGGTCTTTCAGAGAAGGTTGGAAGAATTGGGTCTGGTAGATGTGCTGCAAGAAACGAATAGTGCAGAAAGAGACATGTATTACTCAAACGCCCTTAAGACCTTCACCAGCTTGGACCACTACCCTTTTACCCCAGGGGTACTATCCCAAACAAACGACATTTCCATTGGACCTTTCTGATCACAAGCCACTAACCCTCCCACTGTGACTTCCACATTCCCCATTTAGGGACTGCTCATGGCAGATGAAAGAATGCCTGTTACATGATCCTGTTATAGGCAGGGGAAACCCAATAGACCCTTGTAGCATCCTTTGTTACATGATCCAACAGTACAAGGTGGGGAAGGCCATTATCAAATACCTGGTAGACAATGATATATTCCCGCAACTCTCCTAGCAACCACATTGGATGCTCAGAAGGTAGTTCTTATGATCATAATTATTTCAGAAGCAGCGCATATGAAAAGACTAAGAAAGGAGAAAAGTTAATTCTTTGAATTACAGCTCACCAACTTGGAAAAAGAACATAAGCGACTTCATCACAAAAAAAACATAGAATAAAATATTGACAGCCTGTGCTCTGCTTAAAGCGCTGGACATAGATAACATTACATACGCCCTTCTGCAAATAAATAAAAATACTTCTCCTTGAGCACTAAAGTGGGCAAACTATTAGCTTCCAAACTCAGGGTCAAAATAAATATGGAACGGTATCAGAAATCTGCACTCCCAAAGGTGCGCTAGCGAAAGAGGATTGAGAAATATCCTGATCCTTCGGCCTCTTGTACCAAACTTTGTATATGAGCGAGGAAGAGTCTCCCAAATGAGTGGAATCCTACGGGGACTCCAGTCTTCAACCGCTGGCATGCAGAGCCAGACTTGAAGGCCTGGATGATCCCATAACGCTGAGGAGATAGTCTCAACTGTAGCTTCTATTCAACAGCTTTGTAGAAATGGGAGGGATGAGGGCAGCGACAACAATGGTTTTACCCAAACCAGGCAAAGTCTCAAGCCTATGCTCACCTTGTAAGCCCATATTGCTTATATTGTAAAAATCTTCCCTAGTATGCTAGCAGTGTGCCTCAACCCTCTTATGCCTTCTCACTGATGGGGTTAAAAAAACAAACTCACAAGTGTGGCAACAACACCAACAAGCACTGGCGTTGCCAATAGGTCTCGTAGTAGGAAAGTTGGAGCTATTGGTTTTGTAAATGACAAAGCCCTTTATGTTTTTAAAATGAAAACAAAAATAAAAGGCATTGTTATTTGCAATTGTAATAGCTCCAACTTTCCTACTGCGAGACCTATTGGCAAGTTTACCAAAAGCCCTTAGTTTGACGATGTTTTTGGCTACTTGAATTCTCGATCCCTCAATGCGCTTGCGCGCATTGTAGGTCACGAAACCTAAAAAGCACCAGCTAACTTATTCACGCACTTTAGTGTCTGGGAACTATAATCTTTCAAACTCTGAAAAGATTAGTGGTTTCTTTAAAATTGCATGTTACCAGCGTGCAGGATACAAGTAATTAGCATCCACTCTCTTTAATTGATGTCGGGCAAAGGTGGCACTTTGATGCGGTCTCCACTTATAAAATCTCAATATGAGTATCTGTAATTCAATACTATTCCTGAGCACCAAAAAAAATCCCAATTAAAAAAAATTATACTAATGTGTGTTTTATTGTGCTTCCTTTAACAGGCGCACTGCCTTGACTGAATAAGCTGAATTAGCATGCAACTCACTCGATATTGTGTGTTTAACATCCCAAAGAAGGATGAAAATCGGAATCGGCCCTGCCGGATTTGAAACTGAAGGTTTCACGCCGATGTCTGTAGCAGGTTCACTAAAGAGTCTTTGCAGACACCGAGGCTTCTGAAGTTCTAAATCTGTGCATTAGGGGAATAGTTTTTTATTCGCACATGTTCACAGTTCTGGATGTTTGAAAATAAAACAAATGAAAAAGAAGGAAAGATTTATCGGCGCCTTGACTGACCCCTGCTCTAATCAACCTGCAAATCATAAGTGCCCTAGCGATTCATCCTTAGAAGTTAGAGAAAATCGGTAAGGGTAAGTTTGGGTAACTCGTAACTCAAATATGTAACTCACAGCGCTTCGATGCCGCACACACTGAACAGTCTGCGCTACATTAAAATACAGCTATGAAATCCTTGAATCTCGGATGTCGGTACATTGTGTACACAATTGTTCCACCATCTGTGACACAGCTTTCAATGTGCTTGACTTGTCACGTGTACTAAAGGCAAAAAAAAAAAGGTGCGGTTAAGTTTTTTAGTGAGTCTGCGCACTAACTGCCGTTTTACCTCAAGCTCTATGTCACATTAAATACGTCCATGTAATGTATTATTTTATTTCAATATTTTATTATAAAATAAAAGCAGTAATATTTCCAAAGAATGTATTCACACAATATAAACAAAGAAGAAGACATTTAGTGACCGGTGGTTCGCTCTGCAGCTCTTGGTCGCATTCGGAGGGGGAGGGGTCTTGTGAGCGTCCAGCTGTAGGTGACTGCACCGTGCCAGGTTGCTACCAGAGAGCAGTGGGCAAATGCTCGGACCCGGCTGGCACAGGGCACAGACGGAGCTGCATCTTTCGCGGTGCTCCTGCGACATGCTGCTGCGAGTCCTGTAAACTTATAATATATACCTGCGATATAGGAGTGAATTATTACACCTTGTCCGCCTGGTGTCCCAAATATGTATGGCCTGGGTGTATTTAGCTTCAGGCATATTGGCAACGTACATGTAACATAAAAACGTGACAAGGCTGTAATGTTCCCGAAGGTCCGCCCCCGAAGTCCGGAGGGCCGGACAAGTTGGTCATGTGACCGCCCTATCATAAAAAGAGGTCGAGCACGTGCGAGGGCGTTCAGAGATACGCGCCGACCGACAAAGCAACTTTATTCCCAGTGTCTGGCTGAGTTTATTCTAGGGCCACGTGTCAGGCCTAGTCAGGGTTAGATGCCCCTTGAGCGTAGATCACCCGACACAACAATTGGCGACGAGGGTGGTGATCGATCCCCCGCTTGGGGTGCGAGTGTGTGTCCCTTTTGTGAGGCGGCTGCGGGCACTACCACGTGCCTGCGGTGCTCGTGCCTTGCCACCACACACACCCCCCCCGCTCTGCCTGCCTGGTGGAAATACTCTGATCCCTGGCTCTCATCAGGTGAGCGGCGCTGGCTTGCATCTTCCTGCGGCGCACAGGAGTCTGATTGGTCGCGCGAGGTGCTTCCCTCGTGGACCCTCCACGCCTCGGTGCCACGCTGCACTGGGCTGCACGGGGGTAATTCGCAACAAGACACAACTGGCCGGGCGCTCCGGCTGCCGCTGGATCACATCCCGGCTGCCCACGGACATCCTCCCGGGCGTCTAAAGCGATGGCCAACATTCCGCCCATTGAGCCGTTTGTGGTGGAGGGTGCGCCATCTACTCTCGCACCGAAGTGGAAAGAATGGGTGGACAGGCTTTTCATATTCTTCGAGGCCACCAAGGTCCATAAGGAGCAGAAGCGTGCCATGATCCTCCATCTTGGTGGCAAGGACATTCACTCCATCGCCCGCACCCTTACGGAAGCAACTCCCAAAACCCACCACACGCTCATAAACGCGCTCAATGCGCACTTCGAACCCATGGCCAACCAAGACTATGAACGGTTTATTTTTAGACAGGCGCGGCAACTGCCAGATGAATCGCTGGACGCCTATCACTCTCGGTTGAAGAAACTGGCACTAACGTGTGGATTTCAGGACGTCACGGAGGAAATCAGAGGACAGATCATTCAGGGTTGCGCTTCTGCTAAACTACGCGAGAGAATTCTGGAGGAGTCGGGGAAACCCCTCCCAGACATTCTCACGCTGGGCCGCACGAAGGAGTTGTCCAAGGCCAGGGCAGCCCACATGGAAGCAGCTCTACAGGCCAACATGAAAGTGGAACCGGTGAACAAGCTGCAAGTCCGCCCACCGCCCAAATGGGTGAAGAGAACAACAACTCCGCAGGGCGGAGCTTCGGCGCAATCATGTGGGTACTGTGGAGGCCCGAGACACCCGGCGCCAGAATGTCCAGCACGGGGCAAGATATGCTCCGGGTGCGGAAAAATGAACCATTTTGAAAAGGTGTGCCGGTCCAAAAAGTTCAGCAAGCCCCGCCAGACAGTACACACGGTGGCGGAGACTGAAGGCGCGGAAGGAGGACCCAGCAACAGTGATATGGACGACGACGAGGAGGAGCGGTCCGTACATAAGGTGCACATGATCGGCACGGCCACCCGACGCACTAGGACACTACCACAGTGTGCAATACAAGTAGCCGATCAGGACATCATGGCAACGGTGGACACGGGCGCCTCAATAAATCTCATGAGTGCGTCCCTTTACGGAGGCATGGCAACTCCACCCAGCCTCCGCTCCACTCCGATCACCGTTTTTGCCTACGGCCAGGACGTGCCCCTCCGCATTCGAGGAAAGTTCAAAGCAGCAGTCCGGCACGGAGACAAGATCACGCGTGCCAACATCTTCGTGTCGGAGGAAGGTCAAGGCATGCTCCTGAGCTGTCGGACGGCAGAAGACTTGGGAGTGGTCTCTTTTGCGTTCGGGGTGCACGAGGAATCGGTGCAGCAACTGATTGCAGATTTTTCGGACCTGTTCGAAGGGATTGGCCGATTCAAGGGTCGGGAGATACACCTGCATGTGGACCCCACTGTCCAACCGGTGGCCCTGCGACACCGGCGGGTTGCGTTTCATTTAAGGCCCCTAGTTGAGGAAGAACTACAGAAGCTGGAAGCTGCGGGCATCATTGAAAAAGTGTCCGGACCCACCCCCTGGGTATCGCCCATCGTGGTTACCAGGAAACCAAAGCAGCCGGGAGCGGTCCGGATATGTGTGGACATGCGCCTCCCCAATGCGGCCATCAAAAGGGAACGACATATCACCCCGACGATCGATGACCTGATCGGAGAAATGGCCGGGGCCAGGTGGTTTTCCAAGTTGGATCTCAGGGCGGGGTACCATCAGCTCGTGCTGGATAAAGAATCCCGGAACATTACGACGTTCTCCACCCACATCGGACTGCGCAGGTACACCCGGCTGAGCTTCGGGATATCCAGTGCTGCCGAGGTGTTCCAGAATGTTATCCAAGAGCTCATTACTGGCATACCGGGGGTGATCAACGTCAGTGACGACATCATGGTGCACGCCAGGACAATTCCCGAGCACAACCAACGCTTGGCACAGGTGTTCCGTAGGCTCCGCAGCGCCGGACTCACTCTGCACCGAGACAAATGCGAGTTTCTCCAAACCAAACTGGGGTTCTTCGGCTACGTATTCTCGGCCGACGGCGTCAATCCTGATCCCGACAAGGTCAAGGACGTCAAGGACGCACCTCCGCCCACGACTGTCACGGAAGTCCGAAGCTTTCTCGGGATGGTGAACTACTGTGGTCGCTTCATCAGAGACCTAGCCAACTTGACCCTCCCTCTACGTGATCTGACCAAAGACTCCACGCCATGGAACTGGGGACCGGAACAGGAAAGGGCATTCCAAAATATCAAGAGTGCGCTGTCCAGCAACACCACGCTGGCGTTTTTTGACCCAAGACGTTCCACTCTCATCGCGGTAGATGCCGGACCGGCGGGATTGGGAGCTGTTCTGATGCAGAGAGCCCGAGACGAGATAGACTGGGCCCCTGTCGCGTTTGCCAGCCGGTCCCTCACGGACACAGAACAAAGGTATTCCCAAATCGAAAAAGAGGCCATCGCGATTCATTGGGGATGCCGGCACTTCCACTTATATGTATATGGCAAGCCATTCACAGTAGTGACGGACCACAAGCCGCTGCTGTCGCTATTCTCAGGTACCTCATCCAAGCCACCCCCCAGAATTGAAAAGTGGATTTTGCAATTGCAAGAGTACAACTGTGCCATTGAGTACCAGCCAGGGGCAAAGAATCCGGCGGATTATCTGTCACGACACCCCCGGGCGGCCACCCCAGAGGAGATGGAGGAAGCTGAAGAGACGGAGGCCTATGTGCGATGGGTCGTGGCCAGATCATGCCCGCGCCCCATATCCCTGGAAGAGGTTGTGAGCGCCACGGCTCAGGATGCCTGCATACAGCGGGCCAAGGATCTGCTCCGGACGGCCAACTGGCAGAAGGCCAAGGAGAGCTGGAAGGTACTCACACCAGAGGCTCAGAAGATCATGGACAGTCTGTACCACGTGAGGGCTGAGCTGAACGAGGACGCGGCGGGGTGCCTCCTGCGAGGGCATCGCCTGGTGATCCCGACGGCGTTGACAAGCCGAGTAGTTCAACTGGCGCACGTGGGGCATCAGGGAATGGTCAAAACAAAGGCCCGGCTGCGGACAAAGGTGTGGTTCCCGCTCATGGACGATATGGTGGAAACTGTGGTGCGCACATGCACGGCCTGCCAAACTACGGGCGACAGCCCCCGCGAGGCCCCCATCATTGTGGAACCCAGGCCCCGAGGCCCCTGGGAAAGGGTCAGCATGGACTTTGGCAGCCTTCCGGATGGACGCCACATGCTAGTGATGATCGATGACCATTCCAAATATCCTGAGGTCGAAATCATCACCGGCACCAGTGCGGACTGTGTGATTCCCAAGATAGAGAAAATCATTGCCACCCATGGAGCCATGAGAGAACTCAGAACGGACAATGGACCGCCCTTCCAGGGCCAAGATTTTGCGGAATATCTCTCGTCCCTAGGAACACGTCACAGGCGCATCACCCCGAGGTGGCCTCAAGCCAACGGGGAGGCCGAGAGGTTCATGAGAACTTTAAACAAGGTCATCCGCATTGCGCATGATAAGGGACAGTCAGTGGAGATGGCCATTTTCACTTTCCTCCGCAGCTACCGACAAACCCCGCACTCCACAACCGGGGTAGCTCCTGCCCACCTTCTCCTAGGGCGGGTAATAACTGACTCCATTCCACATCACCCCCAGTGGGCACCTGAACTGATAGATGAACACACAGTGGAAATAAGGAGACGTTCCGCCTGTGACAAGATCAGCAATAAACGCAGGGCCGTGGCCCCCCATTTCAAAAGAGGTGACCTAGTGCTCATCAAGAATCGGGCTACTGGTGGCAAATTCAAACTCAGTTACGAAAAACGACCATGGCGAGTCAGTGGTGTGAAGGGCACCCGCATCACAGCCACTCGAGGACGAGACAGGGTGACTCGCAACGTGTCTCACTTCAAGCTCTATCACCCTTCGAGCAGTGAGCCACGGCGCCAGCAAGGCGACAGAGAAACCGAAACTGCAACTACGTTGCCGTCTGGTGAATCAACACCTCAGCCCGAGGTCAGGCCACGTGACGAGCAGCAGGTCTCTGGTGAGGACGTGGGCGGAGACACGGAGGCCCTGAATGAGGCCCCAGATCCGGAGGGGGCCGACAACGAGGCGCCAAGACAAGAGGTGGAGACTGGAACAGAGCTGATGACTCATCGGGGGTCCCAACGCCAGCTACGTGCCAACCCCACCCCCTCCGGCTGGCTGAGAGACTACTTTACGTAAGACTGTTCTCATTTATCTACATGCGCGTAATGGTTGAACTGAATGCGCTGGCATTTTGAAAGACGCTGAAGGTTTCGGTCCTGATGCTATTAAGACAATGGGTCTGATCAGACCATGTTTGTGGTTTTTGCAGTTTGTTCTTGTTTTTTTTGTTTTCTTGGTTAGGAGGAATGTAATGTTCCCGAAGGTCCGCCCCCGAAGTCCGGAGGGCCGGACAAGTTGGTCATGTGACCGCCCTATAATAAAAAGAGGTCGAGCACGTGCGAGGGCGTTCAGAGATACGCGCCGACCGACAAAGCAACTTTATTCCCAGTGTCTGGCTGAGTTTATTCTAGGGCCACGTGTCAGGCCTAGTCAGGGTTAGATGCCCCTTGAGCGTAGATCACCCGACACAACAAAGGCTACAGAGAAGTTCGCAGCTCCCAGCAAGTATGCTGGGTTGTGAATCCACCAAAAAACAGCCTTGTAAACCCTTCCGACCTGCCTTTGCACGTACTCCACTTCCGCAGTTTATTGCCGTACCGTAAACCATCCATTCATCCAGCCAGCCCGAGGCTGCCACTGTCCAATCAGGATCCCTCCTCGCTGATTACCGGAGTCCCCTGGGGCTCCTATTGGGGTCCGAGGTCCACCAGGTTGGAGAACATGGGGTTCAAGATGGAGTCCTGTAAAGTGTGGTGGTGCATGGGGTCTGGTCCGGACACGGAGATGGCGCTTGGGCCCTTGGGGTGTCCCATGCCATGCAGGGGGTGCAGACCAGGGTTCGAGGAGAGCATCATGGCCGGGCTCGAGGACCGGTGCTCCGGAGTTCCCAGGGGCGTCTTTTCCTCATCGGAACTCCCCAAAACTATCTTATTTTTGCCGTTCATGGAGGACGATAAGGCGTTGTGGCTGTTGGAGTTCTCGCTGTTCTCCCTGTAGAGGAAAATGGGCAGAGACGATACTGTCTGTGTTCGGCCGGAGGCTCAAAATGGACAAAACCACAGGGGCAGAGAGGTGGGGGTGAAAAGACTGAATGGAGGGCAGCAGAAACAGAAACTTAAAGCAGAAACTGTCAAAACACTGAGCAGCAGGCTGAGAGATGTGAGGATATAAATGACAGAGCAACACACTGTAAGGAGAACACAGCAATACAAGGGGTAAAAAGTTCGAAAATGAGCAGCGAGGGTTATATGGACCCTATTGAAACTACAACAGAGGAAGAGACGCGCAAACAGACTGGAAACAGAGCAGAAGGGACAGATGCAAAAGCTGAAGCCATACAGCCGAAGCCCGTTAAATGACGAAAAGAGAACAAAATGAAAGGAACAGAAGTCACTGGGCATAAACACAGAGGATGCAGAGAAGAAGGCTGAAATCACAGCAGTGGAAGAGACACACGACAGAATGAAAGAGCAAAAGAGGTGAGGAGGAAGAGACACACAGATATAAAAAAAACAGGAGAGCGAGAGGCAGTCTGAAATCACAGCAGTGGAAGAGACACACAACAGAATGAAAGAGTAGACGAGGTGAAGAGGAAGAGACACACAGATATAAAACAAGTTAGACTGAACTGTCTGTTCAGAGAGTATTCATAAACTGATGAAGAGAAGCAAACTGAAAGTACGGCCGGCCTGCGGCCGGCCAAGAATAATTAGGGGAGGAGAAGCCTTTGGGGAAACTGCAGGGAAGGGGGCGGAGAGGAGGCTCTGATGGAGAGCGATGTAAAGCCATGCTTTGCAGCGAAACCTAACAAGAAGAGACATGGAACTCGGCGGGCTGTGTAGGCAATCAAGCGGAAAACGAAAGCCGTGCAAAACTAGATGGGCCGGCCAGCAGTGAATAATTAGGGAAGGTGCTGGGGAACAGATGGCCGTGAAGCAGGGGGCGGGGCAGCGGAACCCTTTGAAGTCAAATGCTGCTGGCAGGAGAAGCTTGTGGGTGAAATGCAAGCTCGTGCACGAAGGAGCTTGTGGTCATGTGATTTCACGTGAACTTTGGAAAAACCGCTCATAAAAAGTCAGCTTTTGGTTTGACAATAACAGGTCCGAGTTTCACTCGACCTAAAAAGCTTATAAATATCACTACTGGACGAGCCCAGAGAATGTTGGGTAACACCCGCCCGCTGTCATTCAATGCTAAAAAAAGTGTTCGACATGGTTGACTGGATGACATGCTGCACATTTTAAGAAAAACATGATTCGGACAGAGATTTAGATCCGGAGATCCGGAGAATTACTCTTCTTCATAAGCTTATATAAGAGTGACCACTTCGGCTTGGTAGGGACACTCGTCAAGGATGCCCTTTGTCACCACTCCTTTTTGAATTGACCTTATAGCGTTTAGTTAATGCCATAGGAAAGTGAGAAAAAATCAAGGTCGTAGAGTGGAGAACAGATGTCTGCAAGCTTATGTTTGGTAACAACGTCATGTTAACAGTCAAAGACCATGTAAATTCACGACCTTCACTACTGGAAAAACTGGATAGCTGTAGAAAACTCAGATTTTAAAATAAACCTATCAAAATCAGAGGCAATTTTCTTACATTCAATGCTGCAACAACAAGACCTACTGAACAGACCCCATTTTGAATGAGAAATCACCAGGCCAAAATCGATGAGGCTGAGGCTGAGTTGGGCGTACCCATATCAGCTAAACAATGGGAACGCCTGTATGACAGGGCTCGCATCGTAGAACAGAACGTGCTTACTAGGGAAACGCAATGTCTCAACCGGTAATCATTCACAAGGCAATTAAACAAGAGGAGTTAATCGAAAAGAATGATGGAAAAAAGGGAGACCCATAGAAGTTGTAGGGTACTTATTTGCAAGTAGTTATAACAGCTCTAGTACATTGTATGTATAAGTAACCATAAGTGGGTTGTGCACTAAATGTGCTTGTGACATTAAACGGCGCAGTGACACAATAAGGTGAAAAAACAGAGTGAACGGTGCAAAAATACAACAAAATTGGTGGTCAATAACAAAAATGAACGTAGATACAAGGTCAATATTCCGATTGAAATTTTTTTAATTGACCACATTGATGCCAGAGAGTACGCTGGGTGGTCGACGGCGTTTCGACCTGTCTTCGGGTGTCCCTTTTTCCACAAAATTTGGTGCCTCCTGGCAGCCTATGTACTATTTCGTTTGGTGATAATAAACGAATGTGTGGCAACAGCTCCAAGAGCATCATAGGCAGAACATGCAGTTGATTATATTCTGCATATAGGTCTGCCATGAATTGCCTTCTTGTCAGCAGGAGCTACTGTGCAGCGGTCGTGTGATCTGCAACAACCATAAGACATATACCAGAGTCTCCATTGCCTTTTTAGGTCTGGCATTAGCCAGGACCCCTTTCTTTTATTATATTACCTTTATGTCATGACTAAATAAATGCATATTTATAGGGACTTTTTTAGTCTGCCCTCTTCATCCATTGGTTCATTGTTTCATTAAGTTTTCTTCAACCCATTATACTATACACCATGGAACAATGGATTAGCCCACTTCAACCATTGGCTAACTTCCCTGTGAGTGGACCATTTGCATTTACTACGCGTGTGCTATTCAGCGCTGCAACCTGCCTTTTTAAATTACTGTTTTCGTCTTTTGCGCTTCGCGCTTTTATCTGTGGGCGTGTGTGGCTATAATTGTGGGGCACTCAGGGGGTTCGTAAGTAGGGACTTACTTGCACCATAATCGGCATCTTCACCCGCATTTGCGGGGCTTAGGTAGTGCTAGGGCTTCATCTGTGTGTGACTTTGGCCGCCATCTTAGGTGGGGGTGTTTTCGTTGGGCCGACTTTAGGCGCCATCTTGTAGTGGGTGCAGTGCTTTTACTACCAGGACTCCCGCGCACTGGAAGGGTATTTAAACCACTCCCTTACTTAATTTTGTTGGACCATTTGGATTTACTACGCATGTGCTATTCAGCGCTGCAACCTGCCTTTTTAAATTACTGTTTTCGTCTTTTGCGCTTCGCGCTTTTATCTGTGGGCGTGTGTGGCTATAATTGTGGGGCACTCAGGGAGTTCGTAAGTAGGGACTTACTTGCACCATAATCGGCATCTTCACCCGCATTTGCGGGGCTTAGGTAGTGCTAGGGCTTCATCTGTGTGTGACTTTGGCCGCCATCTTAGGTGGGGGTGTTTTCGTTGGGCCAACTTTAGGCGCCATCTTGTAGTGGGTCCAGTGCTTTTACTCCCAGGACTCCAGCGCGGGATACCATAAAAAGAGATGTATAGGCAAGCGCGCAGCGTGGGCTCGCCGGAGGTGTGCCAGAGGTAAGCCCGTTTGCGCCCGTTCGCGCTTCGGTCGCGCTTAGCGCTAGAAGCGCTGCTCCAGCACGCCATTGACTTACTCCAAGAAAGAACTTTGTCTGATAAACCAACTCCCCAGCGCGGATGACTGTTCAGCCCCTCTACCGGCTCCCCTGGTGAGTGTTAACTGCGGTCTTTAGAATGTCCGCTCCCTCTGCAAACATCATGCAGAGACGGCTCTCCTAATCGATTCACTGCAGCTTGATATCATGTTTCTCACTGAAACTTGGACCAGGGCGGAGAATAATGTAGAGTTGGGATGGGCATGCCCGCCAGGGTACTCGATCAGGCATATCCCACGACCTAATGGGAGAGGCGGCGGAGGGGGCTTTATCTTTAGGGATTCTCTCTCGCTCACTCAGCTTGAAGTCAAACCAGTTAAGGGCTTTGAGCTCATGGACTTCTCCTTAAAAAATTTGAGTGGAACACTGGTCGCGGGGCTACTGTGTTTTCGCCCTCCCACCAGTGCGATATCATCTGTACAAGATCTGATAGATCTAGTCTATGATCTATCTAACACCCATGCTAGATATTTAATCCTGGGTGATTTTAATCTTTGGCCCAGTGGTCCTCATGATCTTGCATATCGTGATCTGTATCAAGCCTGCAATAATTTGCATCTTACACAGCTTGTGTCCGTCCCGACTCATGTTAAGGGCCATGTCCATCTTTGCAGCGGAGCCGTTGGTCTCGATTAAGGAGGTCGCGGGCCAATGCTGGACAGATCATGCTTTGATCCACTTATCCATTCTGTTACCGGTTGGATCACTGAGTAATAGCGTCCCGGCCAAGCCTAAATTCAGGAGGCAATAGGCTTGGTTACTTACGGGCTCTATCATACCCACATTACTGCCCAGGGCCTTTTCACTGGGTCAGAATGTGGAGGAGAGCTATTCTACTCTCTGCCATCAGCTCCTTGAATCAATTGATAGGGTGATTCCAATGCGTAAGGTGAAAGACAAACCGCAGAAAGTCACTTCTTGGTTTTCTAGTGACCTTCTTCAGCAGAGACTTCGTTGCAAGCAGGCGAGGCGGGTCTGGAGAAGACACTACTCTGAAACAGATAGACTGATCTATAAAAAAAACCTCCAGGAGTATAAATCTCAGATTAGGCTGGCTAAAGCTAAGCTTCTCGAGGCCACATTGGCCAAAGCTGGGAACAAGTCACAAACCTTGTTTAAGTTGGTTAAAAATCTTTCCAACCCAGCCTGTCCTACATACGCCATTCCGGCCTCGCAGGAACTATGCGACTCATTAGCCCTGGCTTTTGAGGAAAAAATGAATACCATCCTGGCGGGACTTTCGGTCTCTGATCCATCTAGCCACCCTGATTTGCGCTCCTTGGAACTAGTTAGCGGAGTAGCTCGGGAGGTGATTATGGAGGAAGCAGTACAGCCTCGGCTGACCTGCTTTCCTGTTCCCTCCCTGGAGGATTTCTGTCTGCTGGCAAATGGTGTGTCATCCGGCTCCCCGCTAGACCCCTTGCCGCATAAGTTTTGGAAGGCGCTCCAGGCAGAACTCTTCCCTCCGCTCCATTCCATCTGTTGCCAGTCATTGACACGGCCACGGTCCCGGATAGCTGGAAACAGGCAGTAATTACCCCACTGCTAAAAAAAGCCACTGTGGACCCTTTATGTCCGACCAATTATAGGCCTATTTCACTCTTGCCTTTCTCAATAAAAATCTTAGCGAAATTGGTCACTAGAGTCCTGTCCAGCTATCTTGAATCCAACGACCTTTTGGACGTGGCCCAATTTGGGTTCAGGCCGGCCCACGGTACGGAGTCTGCTTTGGTGGCCGTTATGGACGACCTGCGTTCGCGAGTCGACATGGGAGGAGCAGCGTTCCTGGTGCTGCTTGACATGTCGGCCGTGTTCAACACGGTGGACCATGCGGTTCTACTAAGCAGGCTCCGGGAGTCCGGGGTAGCTGGCTCAGCCCTGGGCTGGCTGGCATCATACCTCTGTAACAGGCGACAATCTGTGGCTTTACCGCCGTTTCGGTCGGCGGTGAGAGAGGTAAAACAGGGAGTGCCGCAGGGCTCTGCAATTAGCCCAATTCTTATTAACTTATACCTTCGCCCTCTAATAAGTCTGATTAAGTCATTCGGCATGTCTGTCATCAATTATGCCGATGACACTCAGCTTATTTTTTCCATCGAGGGAAGGGAGGCGGTCTCCCTGGAATCCTTTCACCAATGCACGTCAGCAGCTGCGGATTGGCTGCGTCAGAACTCGTTACAGTTTAACGGGGCAAAAACTGAAGTTCTCTACTGCTCGGTAGATCGTACGCCTCGCCCTCTACCTGAGGGACTTTGGCCTTCTTCTACCTTAGGCACTATCGCAGCGGCAGACTCAGTCTGCAACCTAGGTGTCCTGCTCGGGCCTAGTCTCCAGCTGGACGCCTTCGTTAACAAAACCATGGCGACCTGTATGCTGCTGTTGCGTATGTTGCGGAAGATTTTGCCATTACTTCCTCATTCAGGGAGGACGGAAGCAGTGCGGAGTATCATCCTCAGTAGGTTAGACTACTGCAACGCACTGCTTCTAGGAGCCCCTGGCACTCTAATTATGAAGCTACAGCGGGTACAAAACATGGCAGCTAAACTGGCACTTGCGCGTCCATGGTCTGCTTCATCCTCTCTCGCACTCTCAGACCTGCACTGGCTTCCAGTGCAAAAACGGATCTGTTTTAAATCAGCTTGCTTGGTCTTTAGAGCCTTGCATGGGCTGGATCCAGTGGTACTGCAAGGTATTTTTTCTTGGTACTCTGCTGCTAGACTTCTGAGATCCTCTTCGGCCTTCTTGGTGACTGTTCCTAAGATAAAAAGGGTGAGGATGGGCGGCCGCTCTTTCAGCTTTACGGCCGCCAAGCTTTGGAACTCTCTACCTCTGGCCCTAAGGTGCAAACAGGATCTCACGTCTTTTAGAAAGGACCTTAAAACCTACCTTTTTCCGAAGGCAGTGTAATTGACATCGGTAGGAATGCTCTGTGGTCAAAGCGCCAGGATGCCCTTTGGGTGACAGACGCGCTATATAAGTATGCCTACATACATACATACATACATACATACATACGAGTGTCGGTGTTCTGCTATTCAAATGTAGAACATACACTAATTACTTCCCTTCAATGCCAGGGATTACTATGACAAAGTCTGCTTTCTCAGACCAAAAAATATTTTTGCTTTAGGCAAATAGTTTTATTTTATATTAACAAGGGCCTGAGGTTCCCATAAAAAAGTTTTACAAAAACCATGGCAAAACAAAACATTGACAAATTGCCAATGCTCATTTATAATGAAGATGGACACTTTAGCCCTAAGCTGTAAAGGTGGCAGTGTAAAACAAACATGCGCTGTGAGTGTCTTCGAACTATAACGAAGGCTCCCAGTTTTCCGTTTTCACTGATTTTTACAGATAAATACAGACTGTCTGCATTGATCTTTAAAAGTGGAAAAACATAGAACATGGTGCTTCTTGTGAGCGGCTTTCCATGCAGTCTTTCATGAATTTCAGGACAATAGCTGGGCAGGAAGACAGCACGGGGGAGTAAAAAAACAGCATGGCATTTCCTTAACTACAGGCATATGTGAGCCTATAGTTGTAGTACAATGCTAATACTTACCTGCAGGTGTAGTGTTTTGTTACATGGGGCCGCTTCGTTTGCCAAAACACGGTGGGGATCAATATATAATGGCATGTTTAGCAGTTACAACACGCACTGTCCGTTTACGCGCAAAGATGGTCTCTCTCTCTCTAAGCAGAGTCCAACTAGGAGCATTGTCCATTCCAGGCTTAATCTTGAAAACAATAGACGCCGGCGCCCAAAGTTTTGAACACAAACCCTCAGTTGGTGCCATCAAACCTCAGGGGTACCAAATTCTCGTCTTTAATTGATCCCACGTCATACCTCTTCCATCCACCACCAGATACTCCCTCCCCTTTCCTTCTTACAGACTCATTTTCATCCCTGCTTTCTCCCTTTGTCACTGTGTTCCGTCTTTCTCTTACTTCTTCTTTCCAACTTTTTTCCCTTTCTCTCTTTTGTTCTGGGACTAAGTCGGATGATAAATATTAAGTCCTGGTCCCTAAAAATGTGTGCTAGCGGGCCCTGCCTGCCACCACCGGCTCAAATTAAGCACTGGACTCCATTCCCTATCACTGGAGCCCACTCAGTGTTATAATTCCGCTTGCATCGAGTATACATACACCGGTGTATACTTGCACAAAACTGACTCAGATGCTTTCAGCAGCAGGAGTAAAATGGCGCCTCCCACACAGTGCACTGCCATGCTGGAAGCCCAGTTGTTCGCAGTCAGCTCCTGGAAAATGACACATTATTTGGAAGGCCTCCCACTCGTTAGCGTTGCGGTGCCAAGGCACGGGGGGCACTGCTGCTGTGCCCTCACACGCTGGTATTCATACTTTGTGGCACAAATGGGATTTCCAGTATATGATGCGGTCACCGTTTGGAAGAAGCCGTGCGGACCCATACTGCTCAGTATGGTTCTGGTTTGAAGTGCACACTGACTTTGCCCATCTTGTCTATCCTTTCTCGATGCAATGTCTGCAGATGGGTACAGCACAGGCCGAGGGCCGGGGGCAGAATCATAAAGAAAGGCACAGATACTCAGAAAGGTTGAAGACTTACAAGAAAGACGCATTGACAAATCTCCAGCTCGACCCTGTCCTCATCACAGGGAAACAAGTATTGACAAGGCCAATAGGCATGGCTTGCATTTACAGCCCTAACAAACACTAAACAAAAAAAAATTCTGTATCCAATGCATCTAGGCTAGGAGAAAAATGATTCAGTGTGATTAGTAATTGTAGTTTTGCGATGTAAAATAGTCCCCAGAAATTGTAATACATACTCCATAGGAGGTAGAATAATACACCAAACAACCAATAGATTATATGAGAGAAATAATCTTGTGGGTAGAGCCAAAACCAGCTCTATGCATAATTTAAAGACTTAGTAAAGTAGGTCTAGACAACTGCACTGTCATGCCAGACCTAATAACCAATGAACAGCAACTCCATAAGATTGCTGCTCAGGCCCAATGGGTGTTTCAGTCATTGCAGCAATTACTCAAAGGGAGAAAAGAGTCTCATTGGTACCTGAGCAGTATGCAGATCAGTGGCGGAAATAAAAACTCAGTGGACCACAGGGGCCAATGATCAGACAGCGGATCAGAGGGACCAATAAGCAGGCAGTGGATCAATGGGACCAATAAGCAGACACGGATCAGAGGGGGAAGTGAGCAGACAGCGGATCAGAGGGGACAGTGAGTGGAAACCAGATTCGAGAGGCCAATAAGCAGATAGAAGGTCAGAGGGGCCAATAGAAATACAGTGGTGCAGAGCTTCCAACAAACAGACAGCAGATCAGATGGGACAGTGAACAGACAGTGATCAGTGGGGATAATGGTCACGTAGCAGATCAGAGGGGTCAACGAGTCCACAAAGATCAGGAGGGATCAATGGTCGTAGCGGATCAGAGGGGCCAATCGGCAGATAGAAATTGCCTAATGAGCAGATGGCAGATCTGAGGAGCCACTGAGCAGACTGAGAATCACTAGGGCCAATAATCTCACAGCGTATCAGAAAAAGTAATGATCACAATGTATCCCACACCCAGACGCCTGGAACGACACCTGGTGGCCTCCGCGCTCGGGAACCCACCCACCCACACAGACCGTGCACACAACCTCGGAAGCATCCTGGACTCCGAACTCAAAATGGACCTCTAAATCAACACTGTATTTTCATCCTGTTTCCATATCCTCCATCTCCTATGAAAGACCTTCAACTGGATTCCCCTCGAACACAGGAAAACCATCAGACTGGACTACGGCAATGCACTCTACACCGGAACCAACAAGAATCTCATCCGCAAACTTCAGAACGTCCAGAAAGCCCCCGCCAGACTAGCCCTCAACCTACCACATCACCTAACACCTGCGGATACTACATTGGCTCTTCGTCGAGAAGAGAATAACCTTCAAGCTGCTCACCCACGCCCACAAAGCCATCAACAACACCGGACCTGCCTACCTGAACCACTGCCTCTTGTTCCACACACCCCAAAGATCCCTCCTCTCAGCCCAGCCCACACACCAAGAAGACCAGAACAGGTCGTTCCTTCTCCTTCGTCGCGGCTAAGGTATAGAACACACTCCCAACTCTACCTCCAACAGACACCAACACTCTCCAAGATCATGAAGGACCTCAAGACCTGGCTCTTCAACAAATCACTGTGACCTGTCTAGGAGCTGCAACCCCCACTCCTTCACAGCGCCTTGGGACCCTATTGGGTGAGTAGTTGCACTTAACAAACCCATGATGGATTAATTGATGTATCAGTGCAGCCAATGAACACACAGCGTATCAGAGAAAGTAATGATCACAGTGTATCAAAGCAGCCAATGACCATAGCGGACCAGCGGGCCAGTAAGTCGACAGAGGATCAGCACCACCAATGATCACAAAGAGGATGAGCAGGAATAACGATCACAAAGGGGACTAGGGGGACACCAATCATGTTCTGCAAGGGCGGAAGTTAGAATAAGATACAGGAAGGTGCAAGAGGATAAGAATGCTGCTCACACTCTAAATGTGTATCTTATTCTTCTGTCGCTGGTGCAATCGCAAGCTCTCACTGAAGGTCAGTTGATTTTGCATTGATGCATTTGCATGTTTGCTATCTCCGTGCTAAAGAATAAACAGCATCATTCATCAGGGCCCTGGGACAGGTAAATATTCAAAACTTTGCAAATCGCTGCTTAGCGTGCGGACACGCAGCGACAGGCCCAACGATTTGCCTGAATGAGATCAGCACAACAGTGACCAAGCGAGAACTGCAAATATACCTACAGCAGCACCTGTCCACACATCAACGCACAGGTACAATGCAGAGTCCCTGCACCATACACACCCATCACCCTGAACGGGAACACTATCCTCCCAAAGCACAGAATCCCTCTTCAAGAAGCGGACCTTCTCATAGGGCATCATACTGGTGCGGCTACAGAGGCTGACGCTAGATCCGCGAATCTGTGCCGTGGAAGTCACTGGGTTTCCAGACTGTGGTCCAGAGATCACAGAGAGCTGCTCTAGAGTCAATCTATGCACTATATTTATAGAATGCGTTCCTGGCCAAGGAACCTCCGGCGTCCCGGGACTTGAAGCCAGACCGGAGCCATCAGGTTTCACGGCGCTTCGTCCAAGCAGAGAGATCTGTCCCAGATCTGGTCTGTCTGCTTTAAGTTCACAATGTACAGTGCTCCAGGCCCAGGGCCTGGTGCCACCAGCGAGCCTTGCAGGCAGAGCAGAGAAAGCAGTTTTCTCAGGCCTACAGCCAAGTCTAGAAAGAGCCCTTCCAGATTTGATCTGGCTCCTTTACTTAAACAATGCACTGTGCTCAGGGTGGAGCCTGGTGGCAAACACCATCTTTGAGCCATACGGCTTGTGGGGCTTCACTGAGAGACTAGAAAGAGCCGTTCTAAATCTGGCCTACATCCTTTCCCTACACAGAATATGCTCCAGTTTCCTTGCCTGAGCCAGCGACGGGGGCAGGGAAGGCCCATCCGGCGATCCGGGTCTTGGTCTAGAGTCTAAAGAAAGCAGGTCTGATCTACACAGCATCTCTTTCCAAACGAGACCCTCCAGCCAAGGAGACCAACCTTCAAAAGATGCTAACTAGGCTGATGCGACGATAGGAGACCATTTTTTGTACTTCGGGATAATGCTGTACATGAATGTATATCTGTGCAATATTATGTAGCGAAAATAAACAATTGGAGCCATGGAGAAAGCAATTGGAGCTCTGGTCTTGAGCAGAGTTGCAAACATCTGGAATTCCGCAGCCCAGAGCCAGAGGGGCCACGGATACATGAAGACCTCTTTGGACCTGCCTCTGCGTCTGACCAGTGCTTCCCACTCCCGTGTCAGACGCAATGACCTCATCACTTGTTAAGGACAAGGAACTAGAGGCGAGGGGAAGGGGGCTAGGGCGATGAGCTCGAGGGGGTGCCCTCCTGAAAGTCCAGCAAGGCAATCCATACAAATGATCTGACTGACTCCCCTCCCCCCCCCCCCCCCCCCCCCCCCCCCCCCACCTCTGCTTGGCTTTCAGACGCATTGGCATATCTATGAGGAGCCTCACGGTTCAGGTACTGTCAGTCCAGCTGTGCCAGGACTTGAACCAATCAGAGGCCTGGGGTCAGACAGAACTAAGGCACGCACAGGCCGCCGTGGAATCGGTCTGAAGGCAGGGGCGCCGCTTTGTAAGCTTTCCGGGAGGCTTCGCGTGACAGACCCCGAGGTTCGTCGCATCGGGGACGAAGAGCGCACAGAGGCGACCCCTGCAGAACCAGTGAAGCGAATCCCCCCAGAGCCCTCCGAGGACCGGGCGGCCCTGCCATACGAGAATGTCACTCCCCGCTTATCACGGGGATCAAACAGGGAGCGAGGAGGCGCTTGTTTTCTTAGAAACCTCTCATTTTTGGACAGTTATTTTTGTAGCTCACAGATTGTTGTCATGGAGAAAGCTCCTTGTTTATAGGGCCAGGCTTTATATGGCAGCGCCGGGCCAGGGCTGCAACCAATTTAGGATGCAGGGTTTTCCACTGGAGCATTCCACAGATTTCAGGGCCGTGGAATAACCGGATCACGTTCAGAGGGCACAGGCGGCGGCGCTGCTCTCGGTCACAGCTCGTCCCATGCTACTTGCAAATGTACCAGACGCTTCACGATCTACTGACGTCAGTCGAGCTCGCGCCCGGTGCGCAGCGCCATGCGCGCGCAGACACTACAGATCACACAGGTGTGGAGTCCCATGCAATGTGCACATGAGGCTGTTCTTTCACTGACGTAGCAGCCTTTCAGGCTCTTATGTTATGATGCTTGTCTGTGAATAGCGATCTCCCACTGTTTGTATCCTCCTGTAGCCAGAGTCGAACTGGCCTATAGGGAGGGCAACCTGAATTCTGCGGCAGGGGCTGGTCAAATTATAGGTCAGAGTTGAGCAAATTATGCGGCAAGACAAAGCAAATCATGCCGCACATGTTATGATAGTATTACTTCATTATTTTGTCATGTTTAAACTTTTTAACACGGTCTTCTGGGCTTAGTATTAGTTTAACACCCAAATATAGCAATACGCCACAGAAAGGTGCCCAGTCAACCTTTGCGAAGGTCCTTCCAGCAGAGGCGCAACTAGAGCCAAATTTCGTGTTGGAGGAGGGTTGCTAAAAATTACGGGGAGGGTTGCTAAAAATTTCAGGGGGTTTTGTGGGGGGAGGGGCTGATTCTTCCAGCAATAGGCAGAGTGGAGATGCAGGGGCTCTCAGAAGAGGAGAGAAACAACCAAGCCTCGTTAACATGTAAATGGTCTTTTAACACCTTGCATGCTTATGACGAGCTCAGCTCGTCATGAGCCACGGTGCTCGTGTGCTCATGACGAGCTGAGCTCGTCATGACCGGTAGAACGCTTGCACGCTGGGCAAATTCCCCTGCTGAGCTCGTCATGAGCACCAGGGCGCTGCGCGCTTCCCTCCTACCCCCAGCACAGCGGGGGAATATGCCCCGCACAGAAGGGGTTAAAGACCTGTGAAGTACTCAGGTGCGGCTGCAGTAAGACGGACGCCAGACCAGCCAGCCAACCTACAGCAGCTCAAGACTTGTCTCTGTGTTTGTGCCCGGGAAGCTGTCTCACCCAGGCTGACACAGACAACGGTGGGTGGGGGTGCGAGGGTATGGAGGCTGAAGCCCCTTGAGTCCAATAGGCGTTGCGCGCCTGCCTTCCACTGACCTGCAATATGCTGAAGTATTTTTAATAACTTTTGAACCGTTTGCGCTAGAAACCATTTTTTTTTGTTAAAATCTGCAGATTATGCAGCAAATGATGGATTATGCGGCAAATGCAACAAATCTACAGTTATGCAAAAATCGCTGTGGCCGCACAATACATAATTCAATGGGCCCTGTATGTAAGGCAACCAAGCAGTACACCTTGGGCTGGTCTGACAGTTCAGCGTGTGGGTTGGTTTTTTAGCACTTTGTGGGCCTGTTTACGGCCAGGTGGGCCAGTTTTTCTATTGATTTCCCTGATATTACCATAACAAACCTGCAACAAGCACAAAAGCATGCAATCGACCATACCTTGCAAATTACCCATACAGCATGTCTTTACAACTTCAAAACAAGCATAATTTCTAAATGTGGGCCACTTATTTTTTTAGCTATCTCATTCGCTAATGGAGGAAGGATACATTTATTTCGGTGTCCTGGCTTATACTTTGTCCCCGTCCGACCCTGCCTATAGTGCTTTCAGAATCTGGGACCCCTTACTTTATTTATTTATAAAGTATTATATAGTGCGAACATGACCATTGCAGGTATAGGGGGGGCTTTACAATATTACAGGCGACATGTGCAAAAATAACAACATCGTCAAGGAGGGATAGTGTATGGGAGAATCCTCCAGTGAGAAAACATTATCCAGGCAGACAACAACAGGTAAAACAACAAGATAACATAGTCTGTGAAAAAGAAGTATGCATGCAGGCTTTGGGATAAATCATGACCTAGAAAATGGTTCAAGCATTCTACGGCATACATTTGTTCCTCAATATTCTTCTTACTTCTTTCTTGAATGAAGCAGTTGAGAAATTCATTCTGATTTCAGGGGGAAGTGTGTTCCAGATTCTCTGGGTCATGCCTGAGAAAGTTCGGTTATAAGTTTTCTCCTTATAAAATGTTGGTGGGGTCAGCAGAAGGGAGCTAGTGCCTCTAGATGCTCTGCCACCCGACGGCTCTAGTTTTTGTGCAAGGAGTGTTAAAATGGGAGGCTTCCTGGGTCACGCAGGCAATTTTCAAATGAATCCTTGCCTCACATGGAAGCCAGTTAAGAAATTTCAGATCAGGAGTGATGTGATTGTTTCTTTTTTTAACCTGTAATGAGCCTAGCCTCAGAGTTAAGAGAGGTCCTTAGTGGCAGAAGCTTTTAGATCTGGGTAGTCCACATTGGGTTGTAGTCCTATAGTCTAACGTGGGAATCACTAGAGCTTGAACAGAGGACCTGAGGTCATTCGGGGGAAGGAAGGGTTTCATTTTTCTTAAGCTGCTCATGTGGAAGATCGCTCCTTGGGCGGCGGCGCGGATGAGCTCCTGCATGCTCAGGGGTTGTCGTTGACCCATATAAAAGTGGCCCTTATGTGGTCTGATAAAGTAGTATTTATTTGTGTTTGACATGGTTTAGGACGAAGTCACATTGTTCAATGATGGATTGCAGTGCTTTAAATGGGCTGGTTCTCACCAGTACTGCGGACCGGCTCTTCTAAATTTTCTGTCCTCCAGTACGTGAACGTCTCCTTGGCCGAGGAGAGTACAGCTACTCATGAGGCAGCAAGTTGAGCGGAATTGCTATGTTTGACTGCGCAGGTGCTGCTTAACAGCTGCTTGCAAGTGTGTCCGAAGCGCATCTTCATTCGAGTGCCTATCTGGCATTGTACTGTGCTGCTACTGCATTTCTTTTAATTCGGAGCTGCACAGGTGTTTGGAAGGGCCGGGTCAGACTGTGATTGATGGTAGAGGTTCCAGCAGACCCTGTGAAGTGAATCACACTGTAGGTGAGTGATGCTGCACTTGTTTACTGCCACATCTGGGCCTCTTAGGAGGTTTAAGTGAAAACAACGTACATGCAGACTGCACCAGGAAGACCCCAGTGCGGATCTGCCTTGGGGCGCAGTAGCGGCTCTTGGAGGGAGTGCTGAGGGGCGGTGGGGTGGGCGGGGCAGGAGCAGGGTGGGGGGTAGTAAACTACAGAATACGGTTGAAAGGAGAAATAAAACTAATTTCGTTGCGCGCGCTGCATCCCATTTGGCAATGCAGCGCGCACAATGAAATTAGTTTTATTTATTTGTTTGCTTACTTACCTCTGTTCGGCCCTATGCCTTAGTTTACTACTCCCACCATCAGGCGCGGTTCGTCCATTGGGGCGTAGCCCCCCCTGCCCGACGCCGCCCGCAGCTCCCTCATGACAATCATCATGTCAATGAATCAACATGACGTCAGACCGCCGGGCGGGCGTCATGTTGATTCATTGACATGATTGTACAGACGGCAACACAAGTACGCATGCGTGGGGACGTAATGTGAATTTTTACCCGTGCCCACGCATGCGCACTTGTGTTTTGGCGGCGTTGCGCATGCCCATCAGGAGCCCTAATGGGTGGGCTGCGGGCGAGAGGGTACCTGTGCCCCTGGCGCCAGGATTGGCCAGGGGTGCTGTGAGCCTGTGACGTGTGCGGGACCGGCAGCAAGGTAAGAGTGTGTGTTTTTCGGTGTTCCAGTAAACTAGCTTGCACAAATGACTTGAGATAGTTCAGTGTGTTAAAGCATCTGCTGCAGAAATGTGTGCGTCTATTCCAGGTCACCCGTTTATTTCACGGCATGGGGTTTTGGAAATGTAAAAATTCTCAGAATTTCTTTTTTGATAGTTGCAAAAACAGCCTTCAACAGATTTCATTTTATAAACATTTTCCAGAAAATGAGTTAATGTTGGACTTGGCCCGCAGGGCAGGTTCGCCCCTAGACTTTTTGCCTTATTTGAGACCCTGCGTCAGTGATTTTTGGGTCTCTGCGCACTTTCCCCTGAGTCCCAGAGTGAAAGTGCGTGCGGGTAGTATGGCTGGCCTGCCCTCCCATAGGAATGCATGGGGAATGTGTGTATCCCTGGTAGTTCCTGATGCGTGGGGAGTGCAGGCTCGAGTTTGGTACGCCTGAACTCGTGAGAGTGAATGCTGCAAGATGGTGTCTGTGGCATGTATGTGTCTAGTTGGGAAGTGCTACTTCTGGACATTGAGATATGTGTACAGTGAGGGTGCTGGAGCGTGATTGGCTGGAGCTGGCTGGCATGCCAGGCTCCAGGAAGTCTGGATGGGTCTGCCCGTTGGTGAGTGGGAGATTAGCACGAGTGATGTGTGGGAGGAGTGTACCTGTGTCCTGGATGGGCTGGGTTTTCCCCACACAATGCTGGCTCCGCCCCCCTGTGGTGTGTCTAATGACCCTAGCCTCCCCAGTGAAAGGAATGGGTGGTTGGGCCATCAAGAGTGCTCCAGAACCAGCTGCGACTGGTTTTCCCCCCACCCTGCACATTGTAACAAAGGAATTTACAGTATAAGAAGGGGCTGTGTCCCCTTGGAAAATGTTCTACTTTGGAATCCTGCCAGAGGGGGCTTGTGCCGCTGCTGGGGCCAGAAGGACCGCCACTTGGGGAGTCTCCCTGCCTGGAGACCCAGTGTGCTGGCTCTGGCCCAGCCTTGCCCCCCTGCCTGCCTCCAGCCCTGCTGGAGCCCTGTCCTGTCCTCCAGTGCTGGGGAGCACTGAGGACTTCGTTGTCTACAGCCTGAGAGCGCTGCTCTCTACCCTTCAGCGCTGGGAGCGCTGAGATCGCCTGCCTAGCGCTTGAAGAGCGCTGGATTGTGCCCGAGCGCTGTGAGCGCTACATTTTGCCCGCCCTGCGTGGTGGTTTGACGGCGCGGGTGCCACCCCGCTCATTGCCGTATTGTTTGCCCGGTTTTAGGTGATCTACGAGGGAGCCCACTCCTCGGATCATCTAGGAGCCCGCCTGCCTGCCTAAAGCGAGCCGCCGCGCTGCCCGCGGCGACCCGGAAGTGAAGGGATTGCCGGCCAATCACAGCGCGGCCCAGGAAAGGCCGACCGGAAGTCCCGCCTCCCTCGCCGAGCCGCGAGAGAGCCTGCCGAGGCTCCCCGAGAGGAGAGGAGAGCCCCGGGACCAGCGGGAGAGACCCGCCGCCGCTGGAAAGCCCAGCGATAGACCGGTGAGTGCCTGCCTGCAGAGGAGGGGGGGAGCGTCGGGACACATTGCCGGTGTCCGCCCCGCCCCCTCTCTGTAGCGCGACCTCGCGCCTGGGTGTTTTGAGCCTGAGGGCTCAGGGGGCATTTCTTTATTTCACGAGCCCTGAGAGGCTCTGAGCGCCCCACGTTCACTTTGAGTCCCCAGAGGGGGGACTCCCCAAGAGAAGCGCCCGTGTGTTTTGGAGCCTGAGGGCTCAGGGAGCATCTCCGCGTTTTGGAGCCACGAGGTGCCCCGGGGGCACCAGTTGATTTAGAGCCCAGCGTGGCTCTTGGCGAACATCACTGCTTTGGGTCCCCAGAGCGAGGGACCCCCCAGCCCAGCGAGGCTGCACCTGTTCAGTGCTGGAGCCCCGAGAGGCTCAGCCCCCCCCCCTTGCTAGTGAGAGAGCCTAAGAGAGGCTCACCAGCGCCACAGTGGTGGTTCCTTGAGCCCAGAGAGGCTCCAACTCTGTGCTAACTTTCCCTGCTCCAGTTGTCCAGCACTTAGTGGACAACTGCCACGTTTAGGCCCTGACATTGGGACACCGGGACAGTCACAGGTGGTGACTTGTGAGTATGGGGTAATGGTTATTGATTCTGCACCTCTGAATGTATTGCTTATGCGTCATGTGCCTTTACACCTCTGAATGTTGATACATCATGTGTGTTATCCTTGCACCCCTATAGGTAGTGTGACGTGTAGGTGGTTGTTTTCTCCCTAGTACAGGTGGTGCTAGAGAGGTCCTGTTACCAGTGATTACTGGTTGTATGCTCTACTGTTATATTTTTGTGCTACAGTAATTATTTCTAAAAGTGCTGATACCCTTGACAGTGGTCCAGGTGGCCCTGTCCTGTACAAATATCCCTTGTAAATTCCGCCCATGCCTGTCGGCACAGTGTAACAAGATGTGTGTTTTATCTGATGTATATTTATTATAATACAAAGGCTATTTTTACATAACCTTGTGTGGAGTGTTTCTTTGTGGTGGGCCTTGGGTGTTGTTGCTGGGGTGCGTGCGCAAATATTTAACTTACATCGCCTCCAAGTTTAGCCTTGACTGCTCGCGCCACGTTACCTAGAGGGCGAGTAGGGGTTGCCTTGGTGTGCGACTCCCTTGCCCTGACACTTGGAACTGGCGATCCCTGACTGACCTCGACGCGAGTCTTGGCCGGCCAGGGTCCCGGTTCTAACATTGGCGGCAAGCGGTGGGATAAGAATTTGTGTTTGCGTTGTACCACAGTAGCAACTGGCCACTACAAAGCTCTGCATTTTAGATGACCACATTTTTGGGGATTATTGTGTTTTGGTGAAGTTCCATTATTGCTTCTCCTGAAGAGTGTCATTTGATAATTGTGTTCAGTACATTTGTCCCCCGCCCTGCTTCCAGAGTTTGGTACCTGTGTCACATGTGGTCAGGTTGAGAAGTCAGGGGTGGTAGAAACTGCCTTACCGATCCGAGGGGAGGGTGTGTGTGGATGAATGGTGTGTTTCCCTGGACGCATGAGTGAGTTCTTTTTTTAAGGAGAGTGGAAGTTTTAGAATTGTGTACTTTTACTTCAGATTGCTAGTTCCCTTGTGTTGCACGTGTCTGTGAGCATCCTGTCAAGATGGAATCTCCTTTTAACCTGTGTGGCCTGTCTAAGTACAGTGTGCATGAGTTGGTACGGTTATGTAAGGAGAGAGACATCCCAGTGAGTGAGTCAGACACCCAGTCCAAGCTTAGGGATAACATGATCCTGTGGCAGAAGAGTGACTGGGAGCGTGAGCACGGTGAGAGGGAGAGGGCCCGGACCGCACACCATGAGGGTGGTGGGTCTGAGGGGAGCCCTGAAGAGTCTGATGTGGAGAGTGAGTTTGACAGTGGATGGGCGCCAGCAGAGAGCGAGTACCCCCTAGATAGGGAGTCCCTTGCTGGGTCCCGTGTCAGAGATAGCACCCCATCCCTTTCCCTGTCCCCAGAGGAGTGGATGGATAGGAGAGAAGAGAGGGAGCACCAGCTGGCCATGGAGAAGCTCAGGTTAGAGTATGCCTGGAAGATGGCGCAGCTGGGTGTGAATGAGCGGATTGCAGAGGCTGAGAGGGCCTTGGCCAGGGAGAAGATAGCCCTAGAGTGTAGGGTATCCCCTGACCGCAGTCTTAATTTTCTGGATCCCCCAGGGAGGGTGGAGTCCAGTGGTGGCAGCTATGTAGAACCCAGTGCGAGCAGTCCCCCTCCCAGTTCCCCCAGTCTGGTACCTGTTTCCCCAGAGGAGGAGTTAAGGTTGAAATTCAGGGGCAGTAGGAAGCTGCCTCACCAGTCGTGGGAGGAGTTTGAGGATGAATGTTGTGGGACACTGTTTGATTGGGTGAAGGTTAACACGAGAGATGATTTTGATGTCTTGTTTGATCTGATTGTCAAGGAGCACCTGCTCAGTTGTTGTTCTCCAGGGTTGCGCACACACCTGTTGGGGTGTGGATTGTCTGAGGCATGTGAGCTTGCAGACGAAGCGGACCGCTGGGAGAGTGCGAGAGGTTCTGTACAGTCACTAGAGAGTGAGTCCAACAGCAGTGGTACAGGGAGCTTCCAGCCCAGCGTGGTGGAAGAGGCTCAGTGTAGCCCAGCTAGGTCCCAGTATAGTGAGAAGGGTGAAGGGGCTGACTGCCTGGCTCAGCGGAGCAGGAGTCAGTGGGTGGCTGAGAGCACCCAGAGGCCCGAAGCCCTGTCTCAGAACTTGGGTGGTTCCTTGAGGGAACACCAGGTTGGGGACCTAGGCTGTCCTGTTAGTACACTTGAGGAGGATCTCCTAGTGTCTAGGGAACCTGGAGTGTCTGTAACTAGAACTCCAGGGGTTCCAGTGTCCGGCAGTGTCGCTCCAGTTGGGAGGGCACAGAAGTCCGAAGCGAGGAGTGATTGGGGGATGAGTTTCCCAGTGGATGCACCAGTGGACCAGAGACTAGCCAGTGGGGCTAGATCTTCTTGGGTGGACCCGGGTGGCGCCACTTCTGGTCTGGGGGATCTTTGCGCCCTGTCAGGTGGACAGGAAGCGGGAGATCTGCGCCAGACAGACAGTCACACGACACATGGGTCATGTGTCAGCCTCAGGGGGATTGCGTGTGAGTCCCCAGAAGTCCTGGAGTGCCAGGCAATTATTCCACCAAAGGTTTTAGACCGGAGGTTGGGAGGCCAGGTGCAGGTTCGGCCTGACCTGAAGGGTAGGACGACTGTAAGCAGTGTCCTGACCGGTTCTTCCAGGGGAACTTCTCCAGTTGGGGGAGGGCAGACCTCTGGAAGGGGGTGCAGAGGGTGGGAAAGCCCACCTCTGACCCCGGCGCAACCTGAGGGGTTAAACCCTGGGTTGGAGTGGCGTTGCAAGGGTACCCCTTACAGGAGGAGGAGGAACCCTGGAAGACGAGGTAAGGGGAGGAGAGCCTTCCCTGAGACTCCTGGTCCGCCTGAGGTTGTAGACCAAAGGCTGGTGAACCAGTGGCAGTCCAGTCCTGTCTTGCAGACAGGGAGAGTGGAGAATGGACACTATGTGCCAGGGGTTACTACCCCCCGCTCTGCGAATTGGCAAGGACCGGTGGCCCCTGGGTGGCCCAGGGCCGGGTCCTGGCCGCGGACAACTGAGGAGTACCAGTGGGGTAGCCCAGTTGGTCCTTACAGGAGCTTTAGAAGGAACCCTAGGGGTTCACCGTGGCATAGAACAGGAGAGTGTCCCGGCAGTGGCGGGCCTGCGTCCGTGTTCTATCGCCCCAAGCAGGGAAGTCCATCACGGTGGTGATTGTTCTCCCCTGCGTTTTGGCTGGAAGGGGGTTGTGTTGGACTTGGCCCGCAGGGCAGGTTCGCCCCTAGACTTTTTGCCTTATTTGTGACCCTGCGTCAGTGATTTTTGGGTCTCTGCGCACTTTCCCCTGAGTCCCAGAGTGAAAGTGCGTGCGTGTAGTATGGCTGGCCTGCCCTCCCATAGGAATGCATGGGGAATGTGTGTATCCCTGGTAGTTCCTGATGCGTGGGGAGTGCAGGCTCGAGTTTGGTACGCCTGAACTCGTGAGAGTGAATGCTGCAAGATGGTGTCTGTGGCATGTATGTGTCTAGTTGGGAAGTGCTACTTCTGGACATTGAGATATGTGTACAGTGAGGGTGCTGGAGCGTGATTGGCTGGAGCTGGCTGGCATGCCAGGCTCCAGGAAGTCTGGATGGGTCTGCCCGTTGGTGAGTGGGAGATTAGCATGAGTGATGTGTGGGAGGAGTGTACCTGTGTCCTGGATGGGCTGGGTTTTCCCCACACAATGCTGGCTCCGCCCCCCTGTGGTGTGTCTAATGACCCTAGCCTCCCCAGTGAAAGGAATGGGTGGTTGGGCCATCAAGAGTGCTCCAGAACCAGCTGCGACTGGTTTTCCCCCCACCCTGCACATTGTAACAAAGGAATTTACAGTATAAGAAGGGGCTGTGTCCCCTTGGAAAATGTTCTACTTTGGAATCCTGCCAGAGGGGGCTTGTGCCGCTGCTGGGGCCAGAAGGACCGCCACTTGGGGAGTCTCCCTGCCTGGAGACCCAGTGTGCTGGCTCTGGCCCAGCCTTGCCCCCCTGCCTGCCTCCAGCCCTGCTGGAGCCCTGTCCTGTCCTCCAGTGCTGGGGAGCACTGAGGACTTCGTTGTCTACAGCCTGAGAGCGCTGCTCTCTACCCTTCAGCGCTGGGAGCGCTGAGATCGCCTGCCTAGCGCTTGGAGAGCGCTGGATTGTGCCCGAGCGCTGTGAGCGCTACATTTTGCCCGCCCTGCGTGGTGGTTTGACGGCGCGGGTGCCACCCCGCTCATTGCCGTATTGTTTGCCCGGTTTTAGGTGATCTACGAGGGAGCCCACTCCTCGGATCATCTAGGAGCCCGCCTGCCTGCCTAAAGCGAGCCGCCGCGCTGCCCGCGGCGACCCGGAAGTGAAGGGATTGCCGGCCAATCACAGCACGGCCCAGGAAAGGCCGACCGGAAGTCCCGCCTCCCTCGCCGAGCCGCGAGAGAGCCTGCCGAGGCTCCCCGAGAGGAGAGGAGAGCCCCGGGACCAGCGGGAGAGACCCGCCGCCGCTGGAAAGCCCAGCGCTAGACCGGTGAGTGCCTGCCTGCAGAGGAGGGGGGGAGCGTCGGGACACATTGCCGGTGTCCGCCCCGCCCCCTCTCTGTAGCGCGACCTCGCGCCTGGGTGTTTTGAGCCTGAGGGCTCAGGGGGCATTTCTTTATTTCACGAGCCCTGAGAGGCTCTGAGCGCCCCACGTTCACTTTGAGTCCCCAGAGGGGGGACTCCCCAAGAGAAGCGCCCGTGTGTTTTGGAGCCTGAGGGCTCAGGGAGCATCTCCGCGTTTTGGAGCCACGAGGTGCCCCGGGGGCACCAGTTGATTTAGAGCCCAGCGTGGCTCTTGGCGAACATCACTGCTTTGGGTCCCCAGAGCGAGGGACCCCCCAGCCCAGCGAGGCTGCACCTGTTCAGTGCTGGAGCCCCGAGAGGCTCAGCCCCCCCCCCTTGCTAGTGAGAGAGCCTAAGAGAGGCTCACCAGCGCCACAGTGGTGGTTCCTTGAGCCCAGAGAGGCTCCAACTCTGTGCTAACTTTCCCTGCTCCAGTTGTCCAGCACTTAGTGGACAACTGCCACGTTTAGGCCCTGACATTGGGACACCGGGACAGTCACAGGTGGTGACTTGTGAGTATGGGGTAATGGTTATTGATTCTGCACCTCTGAATGTATTGCTTATGCGTCATGTGCCTTTACACCTCTGAATGTTGATACATCATGTGTGTTATCCTTGCACCCCTATAGGTAGTGTGACGTGTAGGTGGTTGTTTTCTCCCTAGTACAGGTGGTGCTAGAGAGGTCCTGTTACCAGTGATTACTGGTTGTATGCTCTACTGTTATATTTTTGTGCTACAGTAATTATTTCTAAAAGTGCTGATACCCTTGACAGTGGTCCAGGTGGCCCTGTCCTGTACAAATATCCCTTGTAAATTCCGCCCATGCCTGTCGGCACAGTGTAACAAGATGTGTGTTTTATCTGATGTATATTTATTATAATACAAAGGCTATTTTTACATAACCTTGTGTGGAGTGTTTCTTTGTGGTGGGCCTTGGGTGTTGTTGCTGGGGTG
This sequence comes from Lissotriton vulgaris, assembly GCF_964263255.1. Lineage (NCBI taxonomy): Eukaryota > Metazoa > Chordata > Amphibia > Caudata > Salamandridae > Lissotriton > Lissotriton vulgaris. The sequence goes on along the minus strand of NC_141687.1, from coordinate 228,010,875 downwards.
CGTGCGCAAATATTTAACTTACATCGCCTCCAAGTTTAGCCTTGACTGCTCGCGCCACGTTACCTAGAGGGCGAGTAGGGGTTGCCTTGGTGTGTGACTCCCTTGCCCTGACACTTGGAACTGGCGATCCCTGACTGACCTCGACGCGAGTCTTGGCCGGCCAGGGTCCCGGTTCTAACAGTTAACAACTGTCACCACAAATATAATGTACTCTTTGAACTAAGGTTATAAAATTTAAAAATGTTAACAAACGGTAGAGGCGGAATAGCATGATATATGCCTTTATTATCGCATGCATGTTGGTGTATGTTTGTATGTGAATTTGTATAGTACATACCTAGGGCTTACAGGATGGCAAATACATGGGCGGTAGAAGGTTTCCAGCATAAAAAGGTAGGGGTGATGTAATATGTAAACTGGCACATCCTTCAACATCGATCCTAAAGGCTTGTTAGAGTCCATAATTTATTTTTATATGGTCATAAAAATACATGAATGATGGATGGATGCAGGGTGGGTGCATGAATGATTGTTCGGTGGATGGGTGGATGGGTGGGTGGATGGGTGCATGGATGAGTGCATGGATGGATGCATGCATGATGGGTGGATGGATGCATGAATGATGGATGCAGGATGGATGGGTGGGTGGATGGGTGGCTGCATGAATGAATGATGTATGGATGCAGGATGGGTGGATGGATGGGTGGATGCATGCATGATGGGTGGATGCATGATGGATGGATGGATGAATGAATGATGTATGGATGGATGCATGGATGCATGCATGATGGGTGGATGCATGATGGATGGATGGGTGGGTGCATGAATGAATAATGGATGCAGGATGGTTGGGTGGATGGATGGGTGGATGCATGAATGATGTATGGATGGATGCATGCATGATGGGTGGATGCATGATGGATGGGTGGATGCATGGATGAATGATGTATGGATGCAGGGTGGGTGGATGGGTGGATGCATGAATGATGTATGGATGTATGGATGCATGGATGCATGCATGATGGGTGGATGCATGGATGCATGCATGATGGGTGGATGCATGATGGATGGATGGGTGGATGCATGAATGATGTATGCAGGGTGGGTGGATGGATGGGTGGATGCATGGATGCATGCATGATGGGTGGATGCTGGATGGATGGGTGGATGGGTGGGTGCATGAATGAATGATGTATGGATGCAGGATGGGTGGGTGGATGGATGTATGGGTGGATGCAGGAATGATGTATGGATGCATGCATGATGGGTGGATGCATGATGGATGGATGGGTGGATGCATGAATGAATGATGTATGGATGCAGGGTGGGTGGATGGGTGGATGCATGAATGATGTGTGGATGCATGATGGATGGATGGGTGGACGAATGATGTATGCAGGGTGGGTGGGTGGATGGATGCATGCATGATGGGTGGATGCACGATGGATGGATGGGTGGGTGCATGAATGAATGATGTATGGATGCAGAATGGGTGGGTGGATGTATGAATGATGTATGGATGCATGCATGCATGATGGGTGGATGCATGATGGAAGGGTGGATGAATGATGTATGGATGCAGGGTGGGTGGATGGATGGGTGGATGCATGAATGATGTATGGATGTATGGATGTATGGATGGATGCATGCATGATGGGTGGATGCATGATGGATGGATGGGTGGATGCATGAATGAATGATGTATGCAGGGTGGGTGGGTGGATGGGTGGATGCATGCATGATGGGTGGATGCATGATGGATGGGTGGGTGCATGAATGAATGATGTATGGATGCAGGATGGGTGGGTGGATGTATGTATGGGTGGATGAATGAATGATGTATGGATGCATGCATGCATGCATGATGGGTGGATGCATGATGGATGGATGGGTGGATGCATGAATGAATGATGTATGGATGCAGGGTGGGTGGGTGGATAGATGGGTGGATGCATGAATGATGTATGGATGGATGCAATGTGGTTCGGGCTCGCTCGCTGCGCTCGATCGCTGCGGTGCAATATGCAAATTAGTTTACGCCCACCACTTTCAAATGTCACCAGCCGCCCCTGCCCACCATGCTCCTCCCCCGCCCTCCCCACCACCCCGCAGCACTCCCTCCACGAGCTACTACTGGTGACGCGGCCGCACTGTGGTTTGAAGAGGCCCTGTCTTGGGTCAAGGGGTGACTCTGGAAGAAGGGATCTGACTTTAAAACAGGAAGGAATTGTGAGGCAAAGATGTGCCATCTAGGAGCGGCTGGATGACGTCTGCTGGGTGGCAGTGAGACAGTGGGTGTAAACAGAGTTAAGCATTTCCAAAAATGTTAAGGAAAATAGCTTGCACAATCCACATGTGTTTTGTCACCTGATAGAGAGACCCCTTCTATTGTTCTGTCCAGTTAAATTTGTGGTAGAAATGGAAAATAATGACTCCAGGATCCCATAAACTGGGGTCAAGGTGCAGCAGCAGAAAGGGGGTAGAGGCAAGAAAAGCGTAGTCAGACAGTCAAACAATGTATCTATTTCTTAACCGCAGTGGTTTTTGCGCCACGGTGCGGACGTTCTAAAGGGTGAGCGGGGCTGCGTCGGCCGTTGGCCGACGGCAGCACTGGGGAGGGAGAGCACGGAAGGGGTTAAAGACTCTACTATAAACAATTGAAAACAACAAACATGACAGTAAGTTTGTTCTGGCATACTCAATTGGTCTGAAACAGGCTGCATTTTAAAATATAAAGCAAGGTTAAGGCACCTGCTGCAGAGATCTTGTGCTCCCAGCTATTTTCAGGCAATGATATGAATAATAAAATAGCTGGTGGTTAATGAATTTTCTGGAGGGATTTGTGTTTTGTCTACTCAGTTTTTATTAATCGTAACATAGTATAGAGGGGTTAATGTGCCTGCTGCAAAGCATAACATCTAACAGGCAGATCACAGATTTGTATTTTTATGTAGATGTCTGCTTTTGTTGCTGGGATCCCTTTGTTATTTGCACAAGTTACAATCCTTCTAATGTTAGTAATATGCCACTGTGAGCTATGATGTGGTATCAGGAGCTGCATGTAAACCAGGCATAGGTTTAGATTCTGGTAGTTTTGTTTCACAACCTTTTGTTATTCTAATGTTCTATGGTAGCTAAAACATGGGTTGGTTTATGTAGGTAACAAGTCTTGTTTGTACAGATAACCCCAACCACTGCTTTTTTATACAAGCGCTCAACAGGCATCAGTTTAAAAGTGCCCATTTTGCGTTTTAACAAAGGCTGAAACCAGAGTTTGTTTGGTGGAATCTACTGTTTCTATAAAAATACATCTATTGGGGTACTTTGTCATGGATGTGATGGTGGGGTATTTGTAAGAAAGTATTTCCCTTTCATCGTAATACCTGCACTCAGCCAGCGCCAGGAAACCTCTCTGTGTCAGTGCGCTATACAAGAATCCCCTAAGATAAGATAAGATAAGATACCAAAAGAGGACCAACCCATTTTTAGTGGTGCATGCGACTCATTGAGAAGTGCCCACCGGACAATATAAAGGCTATAGGTTGGAGTAACCTGCCTATGGATGGCATAGTTCTATGGCGTTGAACATGTGAAAAGCATGCATGTTAAACAGAAGGGGACTGTTGAGGAAAGGAATGAGAGCAATGGGCCAGATGAATCAAGCATCCATTTTGCGATTCCTTATTAGCGAAAAATAAGGAATCGCTAATAAGGAATAGCAAAATGGAATGCATCAAGCAATCACTATAAAAATAGCGATTCCTTAGAATTCCTTAATTGCGACTCGCAAATTGCGAGTCGCAATTAATGAATAACTCCCTATTAATTCCTATGGGCCTAGAGGCCCATAGGAATGAATAGGAAGACAATCTCAATTTGCGAATCGCAATTAGCGATTCGCAAATTGAGATTGCGAGTTCAAGGGTGCAGGGGTGTCCAAAGGACACCCTGTTACACCCCTGAATGTGATCTGTGCACATATGTTGCGCACACACATGCCCTTAGGGCATGTGTGTGCGCAACATGAAACTTTGAAAAATGCACAAAGGTGCATTTTTCTAAGTTTTTGCAAATTACCATGAAGTTGTACTTCATGGTAATTTGCGTGCCCTATTAGCGAATTCGCTATTTTTGATACTTTCATGCATTGCATTTAAGGAATCTCAATTTGAGATTCCTTAAATGCAAACAATCGCAGTTTAGCGAATTCTCTATTTGCGATTTTTGCATTTGGGATGATGCATCCCAAATGCAAAAATTGCACTCGCAAAGGGCCAGATTCTGAGAATCTGGCCCTTTTGCAAGCGCATTTCGCTTGATGCATCTGGCCCATGGTGTTTAAGAAAGAAGAATTGAACATTAAAGTTCTCCACTACCGATTATAGTGCATAAGACAAAAAATAAAAAATGCACAATGTCTTTCATGTGGCATACAAACAGGTAATCTACACACTTAAAAGGTGAAGATAGTATTAAATGTACTCTTCTGTAAACGTAAGAACAAAAATAATACTCTAGAGAAAATCTCTCCCATTCACACTTTCACATGACATCAGGAAAATCTCGAGCCCATTAAATGTGCAGAGCATATCCCAGTCCCACAGGCATATTCGTGTAGTGTTAAGTGATGGATTATAATTATAGTGGCTGGTTAGGCTACAGTGGACTAGAGTATTGTGGATGTGTGGAGAGGTCAGCCTAGGTTAGAATATGGTTCAATGATGGAATATATGGGATGGTAGCGGTGAAGTCGTAGAAGACCAGTGATTGTTTTGCAATGGAATAAAGAGATATTGACTAGCGATGTTAGAGTAGACTAGTATGCTCTTCAGTAACGGATCATAGCGGATGGATTACATTTCGTAGATAGTTAGGTTAGAGGAGACTAGAGCATTGTCGGTTGATTGAGTAGACTCTTCCTAATCACTCCTAAAGTGTGGAACAACCTCCCACACACATCAGAGTCTCCTCCCCTTTTCTTGACTTCTGTAAGAAGCAGAAGATCTGGATCTGGTAATGCCCAAAGAAGTTTGCACAGACTAGAGTATTGTGTAACAATGAATTATATGTATAGTGGTTATATAGGTTAGAGTAGGCTAGAGCATTGTTCAACGAAGGATTATATTTATGTTGATTAGTTAGACTAGAGTGGACTAGTGCATTGTTTAGCAAATGAATGTATGATTAATGGTCGGTGAGGTTAGAGTAGACTGGTAAATTGTTTAATGATGGATTACATTTATAGTGGTTAGTTAGGTGAGAGTAGATTAGTGTATTGTTTGAGAGATTAGATTAATAGTTACCAGTTCGGCCAGAGTAGACTAGCACAATGTTTAGGAATGGGGAATAGATAATAGCCAGTGAGGATGGAGTAGACTAGTGTATTGTTTAATGATAGATTGCACTTATAGTGGATAGTTAGTTGAAAGTACACCAGTGAATTCTATAATTTGAGATTATAATAGTGGTTAGTTCGGTTATACTAGACTAGTGTATTAGTTAGCAATGGAAGGTATGTATAATATCCAGTGAGAACAGAGTAGACTAGTGTATTGTTTAATGAGAGAGGATATTAATAGTGGCTAGTTAGGTTAAAGTAGACTAGCACATTGTTTAGCAGTCGGATATACATATACTAGCCAGCGGAGTAGAGCAGACTAGTGTATTGTTTAACACTGAATTAGATTTATAGTGGTTAGTTAGGTGAAAACAGAATAATGAATTATTTAAAAAGAGATTGTATTACTAGTGGTTAGTTACAAAAGAGTAAGCTAGCACATTGTTTAGTAGTGGAATGTATGGATAATGGCTGGTGATGACAGAGTAGACTAGTGCATTGTTCAATGATGGGTTGTGACCAGAGAAGTTAGAGTAGACAACATATTTTAGTGGAAGACTAGATCCTGCTATGTTTCTCATAGAAGCATTATTTTGTGTGTGCTGAAAGTCACTGCTGTGCTTAACAATGGTGTCTGCTCCCCCCTTCAGTTTATAAATCACAGATGACTGGAAACGAAGCACCTAGAATGATGGTAATCATTGAAAGAATAATAAAAATAACTTTTTTCATGTAGAGCTTCATACCCACTCCTCACATTCATAAGAGCTATAAATGAGTGGTGTTAATATTACTCAATATAATGGTCTTCTATTTACCAATCTGAGAAAAATGGGAGACGGAGTTGGCCAAATAAAGTCTAAAGACCCAAGTTGTCTTGAAGAGTCAAAAAATACTAAGGGAGTTTGGAAGCCTCGTGATTTTGCACTGCAAGGTATATTTTAAACTATTTAAAGACCACTGTGCATTACATGGCATTTTGGAACGATATGTTACTGTAGCAGTAACTTCATTCATTAACAGAACAAGCATTTGCAATGCACTAGGTCTCGGAGTTACGAGAGTCTCAGCTATTGGCATTGTAAATAACATTGCCTTTTATGTATGTTTAAAAAAAAAAAAATAAAATAAAAGGCATTATTATTTGCAATGTCAATAGCTCCAACTCGCTTAAATAGAAGACCTATTGCATGGCTGGCGGAGTTAACCCTTCGGTGGCCGGGCTGCCTGAGAGAGGAGCCGAGCCCATTGGCTGGAGGCAGACGCGCAAGGAGGGGGCACGGGGCAGTGTGTGTAGCTCTCTGCCCCCTCCTCTCCTCCCAGGCACATTCCCTCCAGACCTGGGAGAGCTGCAGCTGTTCGAGGTGGGAGAAGCAGAGTGCAGCAGCCACAATAAAACGCATGCCTCTAACTGTCGACTGTATGAGAACACAGCACTGTTACTGGAGAACCAAGAATGAATGTGTGTATACTGTTTCCGGTGGCCTCGAGAAAGTCTGTTCCTGTTGGGCATTTGTTTCCATGGGATGGCAAGACAGCAGTTTCATTGACTTCCAGCGTACCGCTGCCAGGCTCAAGCATTCAAATGTTCTAATTTATGCTGTTTGGAGTTAATCCCAGTTGTTCTTGTTTTATTTGTTGTTTTGTATTATGCGGCGTATGAGCAGCGCAGAATGAAAAACAGCAACAGGACCCTGTGTTGTGAACCATTTTAGGACACTTGTAAATTTCCCGATTCATTCCCTTACATAGGTATAAATCACTATGTCCTTATATAGGCATAAGAATCATAACCATATTTAGACATAGCTCATGCAGTCTAAATACGGCAGGGCTACTTCCACTAGTTCCTAAAATCTACAACGATTTCTTGGAAAACTCAGCTTCAACGACTAGGGACTTCCTCTTGCTCGAATACTGACTTGTCCAAGAACTCATGATGTTTTAAAAGAACAGAGTCTTCAATGACGTTATTATGTCCACCTTTAGGTCAAACTCAGCAACTTCAAGGTATAAATATGCCCACACTTGCCATAGCAAACACAGGGTGGTTTGGAGCAGTTCGACTATCTACTTGCCCGACGCATCCTGCTACTGCAAGTGCCGAAGGAAGCCGACCCTCCAGTAGACGCACTGATTGAGACACTGTCTTTTCTCCTGCTGAGAAATCCAGCTCCAGTGTTTCCAAGCTACCCTTGCGGGTTGTTGGGAAATCGAGTCCTGAGCCTGACCTTCATTCCAAATTAAGGTACGGAGCTGATTAGACCCAAAGAGAATTCTTGGACAGATTCTTGGCAAAAGAATAATCTATTTATTCTACACCTCGCTTGCTTCTTTCCTCACACTAAGATTAGGTTGGGTACACCGGGGTAGGCGTATTTTAGAAGCACCAGTTGAGTACTTTTAGCCTCTGTTATTTATGTATGTATTTATTTATAGTCTAGTAACCATACAATGCTCTTACAGTATTATTTTATTCTTCTCTTTTTACTGTATGAATTATATTTTGCAACCACTTTTACGATCGTAGCAGTTTATTTCTTATGCTTGAGAAAGAAGACTATTCAATAAATCCTTTTATTGAAAACGCCAGTCTTTCTATTTTCTCTCTACCTCTGGTGAAACGAAGCATGCACGATTGAGTGAAATATCTATCTATTGTTTCCACGACTCTGAAGATCCGTTTTATCTTGGGGAAACAAAGTTGTCATGTTTATGCTGTTGTCAGAGACTAAACCCTTCTTATGAATTCGAGAAACTTTCTCGTGACCTCTGAGCTAGCTGGCACTCGCAATTAAGTCTAATATATTTGATAGAGACCTAGTCGACCTAAGTCCTACGTCACATCTATAGGATATATTATTCCAATGCGAAAAGCCTATTGGGAATATAGGAACTACACTACACCTGGGATGCACTGTCGTAGTGGTGTACCCCTCCACCCCCAAAAAAACTGCAAAACTCTGCCCCAACTACTGTCATATGCAATTGTGTAAATAACTGGTTTGGGATCAAGCAGCGGATGATGTGTTTTTATTTTTTTCCGTGGTATTCCGACAGGGAGGTCGGACCAAGTCACACATGGGCCTGTCACGGTCTTCATTTTGTGTGTAACGTTTCTAGAGTTTAAAGAATCCCCACCAGCTTATAGAGGTCTGAACTCAGTCCCTCTACTGTAATAAGGATCACCTCGCAGTAGCCCTAAAAAGCACAATTGCTCAGGGCGGAAAAAGAAAACATTTTTAGTGAAACACACACACAAGTTTGTTCTGCCAGAGGATACACTGAGAGGGCTGCAGGCGGTCTGCTCCTATGAGTGCACGCCCAGTGCTGCCTCTCCCCTGTTGAGTTTCCTGACACTGCGCAGGCTGCTTGTATCCTTGCAGTCCCTAGAAAACAATTGTATTGTGCCCTGGCGATGCACTTTGATTCTAGCCGCACAACCTTGAATCGACCGCACTCTGTTACTGTAACCCATGACGTGAGGACCCCCCAGGATACAGTCTTTGCACCCAGCCTGCTCCTTCAACCAAGGGAAGCTGAGTTGATGCACGTCCGCGCGTCCTCCCGGGCATGAGACCAAGAATGTGCGTTCCTCAGTTTGCTGTGCTAGTTCCCCCACAGTTCTGTGCGAGGAATGTAATGCTGAAAAAACAGAACATGAACAACGGGAGGGGGGTGGGTGCAAAGTAAAGCAGTAACTAGGAAAGTGAAAGCATGCCATGCACACGTTGTGTTCAAACGATGCGAGCTATACACATAGCCTGTCCGGGCGCATGTACATCTCCTGTCCCCCTTCGGAAGCAAAATTGACAACAATAGATCTCGCATGCGAGCAGCGCTTCCGCTGCATCGCTAGGAGAGCCCTGAAAATAACCATTCCACTGCCATTGGTGCAAAATGAATTGATAGATTTTTAAAGAGGTGGGGGCTGTACCTCTCTGAAAAATCATGTGTCCTTTCGTTGGAAAGTTTCTAGAAAGAGGTATTTTAAATATGGGTCATGAAAACAGAGGGATATATAAACACAGCTCCAACAGGCGCTTTAAATATTTAGAATTTAGAAGATTTACATTGACCGTAGATTATAAAACATAGTGTGTATGCATGCTGACAGATGAATGCCAGCTGTTTGAACTGCCTCATAATGCGCCAATGCTTTTCAGAGTAAATTAGTTGGCGTGAATTAAAGGAGTTCTACACAGTGCTTAATCTGTAAAAACAAAAAACAAAATTATGTGCCAGGGCTCTGTCAGGAGGCCACTGCAGCTTGCATCTGCCAGCGCTGCCAGTGACAGTATCTGCACAACTGATAACCATCACACTCCTACAAGTGTGACAGTTCTGACTATCCCAGGCCCTCAAACCTATGAAAATGGTTTGGGCAGCATGTTTTAGTTATTTGTAATGTGTATTGAATGAATAAATATTGTGCTAATCTCTGAATTAGGCAAAAAGCACCACCATGTGGCAGGCTAATATAAGTGACGATGCTGATTGGCAATTAAGTGTCAGTGGCGAGCACCACAAACCACAGGCTCAAATTAAACACTGGTTTTGTACCACCTAATTTGGTTACATGGAGCTCACATTTAGTTTGGGCACCTTAGCACCTACACGTTATTAGTAGAGATGTAGGGGACGGCCAGTTACCACTTCCAACCTTAAATGTACAGCAGGAAGCAATATCCCACCTCATGTATTTACATCCTTTTAGAGTAAACATGCAGATTGCTAAATTGCCTTTCGGCTATATTCACGTTCTGAAGATAAACCCGGTAGAAGAAATTGAAAACCCCTGCATCCACTGGACCACAAACATGGGATTCTATATTTGAGTAGGGCGATATAAAAAAAACTTAACTACTGTGGTATTTTACAAGACTATATGTAAACACCATAAAGGGAGCATATATTTTGCCACCCTAAGAGATGACAAGCAAATGGTAAACACACTATGGAAGAGCTCTCAACAACACAATTCACCCACCTGCAACTCACTAAACATGACACCACCACCCACTCATAGGTGGACCAGAACACAATACCCGGAACATGTCCTCATTGGACAACTGAGAACCCAATCAACCTCTAGCAACGTAAGCATATGGTACCAAGGGCAGAGTATGCGTTGCAGAATTTACAATAACAACATCTGTTTTCATTTACCATCTTGCTAAAACAGACACCAGCATTTGGAAGAAGGTTTTTTCTGCCATATGTCTTTTATCATGCCTTTTACGTCAATTGGATGTGTTATTTCTATTTATTTACAGCTTAACTAGTGGCTTGTTTCACCAGTCAGTCTCTTTGGTCTACTTTTGGACACGTGACCAAAAAATGGTAGATACCAAAGTAATCTGTTTAGCTGTGGCAGCAAGTACAGGTTTGTGTTGAAATATTCGACTTAAAACAGATTTTGGCATATTTCTCCCCTGCAATTGCCCCAGCTTTCTACTAGTGCCAATTTACCTCTTTATCGTATTAGATACTCCGTGAATCTAGCTCTGTGGCAGGATGCTGAGCTGAATTGCATCATGAAGCATTCTGTTCTACCACAACACTCAAAATGTGCAACATATGAAAAATGGGCACTAATTGGGTTACATCACATTTTGCCATTTGTGCACTGCTTTTTTATGTGTCTTGGTGTTTCGAAGTCTGCAAAGATTACTAATAAAAAATAACCTGGCCTTTATTTAGCCACGATGTCTCCTGGGACCTGCGTTACATTTTAAGGCACATTTACCTAAATATAGATTTTTGCAGAAGTTGAAAACTATTTGATCTTATCAAGTCTTACCTCTGTATTTCTACTACTACCAATATTCTATTTCTGCCAGGTTTTTCTATGAAAAAATCCTTTCTTGCATTTCCAGTAGAAGCCAAGATGTTAAAGTACAATGCCCAAGAAGAAATATTTTCTAATCTTCTATTTTGTCAGCCTTCTATCCAGTCTCAAATCATGATGCCCTTGTTTCCTATACTATCACTATACGACTGAGCAAGAGTTTAGTGTCCAGTATCAAACTCCTGGCCCCTCTCTTCCCACGACCACTTCCTACGAAGACCATTTGATTTTCCACCAGATTAATTAGAATACTTCCCCTCCAATGGAGGCCTCAGGCCTGGTCTTATTGTTTTGAAGACATGGCTTCCAGACTTGGCCACAACACAGTAGGTGAGTTCTCTTTAAGTGTGTGAACAACAAAGAAACTTCCGCTTCCCAGGTCCCCTTCATTGTCCCATCACCCGGGCTCTCCGCGACTGCTTTCCACCAGAAGTGACTACCCTTCCTGTGCATGTGGCTTCCTCATATCCTAGAAGTCAAATTACAAGTCATACTCCCACCCGTCAACTGCTCTGCTTCCCCAGAGGTATTGATTCTCATTCTATACGGTTTCATGCTTTGGAAATACCATGGCCCAGTGCTGCTCTTCGAAACACTTGCGTCAGCCAATCACCAGCTTCTTTATCAAAAGAACAAACTTCATCTGCCAGAATGTTTGCATCACGCTCTTAAACCAGCTCACAACAAGAGTTGTGTGATCACAACTGTTGGAAGGGACAGTGTATAAAGACACTCCTGGTCCAACCCGTGGGACAGTGCCCTAGAAATTCAAGCAACATGTCAACGCAGAACAGGGATTGGTCCATTTAAATAATTGTCATTACAACAAGTACGAATCACTTTTTCCCAGTCAAAAAGCTCCTTTCGCCAAGTATTTCTACCAACAGAACTGACGTGCATTAACATCTACCCTCCCTCAAATAAACGCAATGCACAGGATGAGCCTAGAATAGACGTAAAGTGGCTGCCACAAACATGTTGAAAATAGGGCGTTTCTAGGGGCAGTGGTCACCGAATCAACTGCATCCTAAATTCTACAGGCGTTCATCTTTTAAAACAAAGTTAAATTAATGTTAGGTGCATGAACCTGACGTGGACAAACCTCTATTGGCATGTTTTCTACTCACCCTTGGACTTGTAAATAAAAAGCAATGCCACAGCGTATGAGGTTTTTAGTATTTGTTTCAGTGAATAATACTTGTTGAAATTCAAATATAAACAAACCAGGGCTTTGGAAAGACCTCACACACTAAAAGGAGGTTGAGGTTGCCCCCGTGCTTTCAGAATCCAAGAAGCCAGTCAGATCTCACCTGATCATCCTAGGGAACGATAAAGGGTTCCATCAATGGGACATGATGCAGCTGTAGGTAATTAAAATCGAATTCAACCGCACTGAGATCTCGCTACACAGAATCCACTAGATTTAATGTACCACTATAAAGAACACCACTATAGCACACAGGGTAGGTGTACCGACCTGTAGCCTTGTTCTAAACCCTAAAATGTAACCTTACCCAACTCTAAACCTAAATCTTAGTCTAATCAGAAGCAAAATCTATATCAACCTAGCACTAAGGCTAACCTTAGATGCTAGGGCTAAGCCTTACCTATAACTCGACCCTACTCCAAAACACTAACCCTACTCCTTTTCCTAATCATAAGACCACATTTACCCCAACTCGAAAGCCACCAAGATCACCTACTATAACTCTTTTCTGTACCTTTACTCACAAACTTACTTCAGCCCATGTTGTAGTGCGCTCAGTAGTGATATTTCAAACAGCGGTAACTTTAATTTAGTGGTTTCTATGGAATGGTTCATGCTGTTGCGGATTCTCAGAGACAAGGAACCCCCAGGGCAGATGTGGTAGAGACTGAGGTTCTAGACAGTGTCTCATTCCAAAATAGCGCATCCTTTAGCAATGGCGGTTCCTGGTGTTGTGAGGGCACCTATGACAGAACCAGACTTTCCCTCTGCAAGGCATTCAGTGTGCTTCATTACAGCAATACAGGACTTGGCTTAAATCAGCTGTGCATCCGCGCACTGTACATGTGCAGACGCTGACCACAGCTAACCCGACTATTTTGGGACCCCCGCCCACAGCCAGGCTCTATTCTGCCCACCGAGGAATTTAAATCCCTTTATAAACGTGTGGCTGTGCACTTTAAATAAACCCCTTACAACAGGTTGCCCATAAAAAGCCTGGAAAGTCAACAATTTCCTCAGAGTAATCCTACTTTAATTTAATAAAACACACGTAGTTTAGTTCAGGCGAATCTGCTAAATTTAGCATTCGGACAAAGGCGCGCGTTTATCATCAGCATCACTGCCTTAGAGCACAGGCGGCCCCAGGTCATCTGTAATACAAATGTGGAAACCAGTGGGGGTCAGAGTGGGGCTGCTGCCATCAAAGTTGCATCACTGAAGTCACAGGGATTGTGGGAAGAACAAGCGTCCCATAAACAATAAGTGTGACAAATAAGCCACATCCAATCAGCAGGAGAGTGGCAAGGGTCTAGTATGTGGCCAGTGGTGCATTTTGGAGCATACGGGCGCACATATATTACTAAATCCGGGTGTAGTGGTGCACTGTGTTTACAGACAGCATGTTTTCCATTGAAATGGGCAGAACAGTTGCACGGGCACGGAGTTTTACTGATACATAAGAGCACAAACGATAATGTGGGGAAATCGTGCTTCAGAAAATATTTATCATTTGTACATGACCAAGAAACGTGTCTTGATTTGATCCGATTAAAATCTTTATTTCCATCATACTTTACATTGTTTTTTTTTTTTTAAGTGCTTTAGTTGTGCTTTCCTACGTGCTAATGGCATTTGAAGTATTTACATTTTATTAAGTTAGGAAAATAAAACAGGGCATGCTACAAACTTTACTTTCGGACACAAAAGCACTGCAGCCAGAATTGTTCACTTGGCAAAATCCTCTAACTTTACGGTCAGAGAAAGAAAAGTAAACACCAACCTCCATAATAAAAGTAGCACTGTGTCAAAAGATAATTAGGCTTACATTGGTATTTGAATGCACAGCAAATGTGACAAAATAAAAACAGAATTTTAAAGCATCGTTTTTGGTCATTCACCAGCTCCAGCAGACCATCCTTACTTCCAGCATCTACGGTGGACGCACTTGAAAGATAGAGAGTGGGTGGGAAAAATGCCCTGCGCACAATTATTGTCAACAAGCTTGGGGGATCCCAATGAGCATTTGGATGCGAGGTTTGCTCAGTGTGGCACAATTATGAAACACTATGGAGTGGCCTCCTTCCTGCTGTGGTGCTCAGTTTGTGCTGGTGGTTGCAGGCTATGGGCATTGGGGTTCTTTTTTTAACCAGGATTTATATTTCAACATCAGACTTTGACCAAGAAGGGGAGAAAAGAAAGAAGGGAAAGATAATAAGACTGTGACAAAGCGAGAAAGCAGGGATACCAAAACTTTCAAAAGTGAGAAAAAGCGACAAGAAGTATAGGTGGTGCAAAAAAGAGACATGAGGAGGAACCAAGGTTTGGCAGCCTGGGTATTCACAACCATGGTGTATGGCAATGGCTGCTGCAGTGGCACTCTAGCTGCGCATGTTCCGGGTGAGCTGCCGGCTAGGATGCTGGTTTCAATTAGGGTGGGATGCCACCTGCCGTATCTGAAGCAGTATTGAAGGACATCAGGGGTTATAGACCACATTATTGATTTTGAGGCGAGAACTAGGATGGAGCACTGTACTTACAAACGACACAAAAGCAGCCAAAAGGAGAATGCGCACGAGGAGATCTTCAAACTGCTCCAACACCAGCTCCCATATGGACTTCCCTGGAAAAACAAACAGATAGATCTTTTATAGGAAACCATGTTTGTGCAATGCCCTCCTTTAGAATTCTCATCTCCGTGACGTCACACGGTGTTAGACAAACACAGATAAGGATGCACAGCCTTGAACAAACCGTATTGAGCCAGGATCTGCCCGAAAAAGCCACATCAACTACAAACACGGCCCAGAATGACCTTAATTTATTAGCAATGCACACGCTCTCAAACCACCATTATACTAATGCAACCTTCTGATAGGGCAGGAGATGCAAAGGAGAAATAGCCCATGCGGCAACGCAGCATCTCATTAAAGAATATTTCATTGAAAACACACCGCAATAATTTTATTTGTATGAATGAATGAATGTAACGGATCTTAGAGTAGTAGGCAGTGTCGCCCCCCCCTAAGGCCATACACTACAACTTTGCCTAAATGTATGCAAGGACATTTCACTTCATTGACCCTCCACTGCCTGCAAGTTCTAGAATGTTAACCTATATCGCACCAAGAACGAGTTTGCGCCATGACAGTGTATGTCAAACAGAGGTTCCCTCCCGACGTTGCCTCATGTCAGCTATAAAACCAGCAGTCATGGGCGTTCATTTAGAGGCTGAACCGAACAAAAGAAACAGAATTGAGTAATCAGCACACAGAGAAAAATGCCTGTGGACCAGTGGCGCAACTCAAAAGGATGGGCCCCCCCTTGCAGAATGTGATCAGCCCCACTTATGTCACTTCACCAAGCTGGGTAAAAGGAGTTGTGTGGTGTACCTACCCTCCATGGAATGAAGCTCACACTGTGTTTAAACTGTAGCCATCATGTATTGGGGAGACGCATCGCTGACCGGCGGACTGTTTTGAGGAGAACCAGTGCAGGGGTCTGCAGAGCGCCTACAACACCCAGGTGCCACCGGGGGCCACGAGCGGACTGCATGCCCCTCCCCCTTCCTCTGGGGGCTATAATTGCTGCTCACGCCTCCCGCTTCGCGGGAGACGCATCGCTGATGGGCGGACTGCTTTGAGGAGAACCAGCACAGGGGTCCGCAGAGCGCCTACAACACCCAGGTGCTACCGGGGGCCACGAGTGGACTGCACGCCCCTCCCCCTTCCTCTTGTGGGGATATAAACAACTAGCTTTTCCCGCCACGCGGAATGCGCGCGGGCGGGCGCATGGCTAGACCCGGGTAAAGGGCGGGCCATCTGTGGCCATCAGGGGCCAGAAAAGGCCACCCCCCTTAAAACCCCCTATTGCGGTCAAGTCTTCACATTTCTGTGAGTAATTACACGGTATCTTGAACAGTACAAATATCAGAAAGGCACACTCTATAGACACCTTTGGAACTTGATACACGTGGTTAGAATATGGTAGAATATGGAATAACCCTCTGATGACTAATGCACAAACTAAAAGTCAATATTTTATGTGTAAGGACTTTATTGTAGTTGTAACAGCGTTTTTTTATTTCTAAATACGGCAACAGTACTCATTTGTTATCAAGGTACAATCTTGTGTATTTATAACTCATATCAGGATTGAGGTGATTTATTGACCAGTTGGTGTTGTTGCGATCGATAACACACCTTAGGTTTTATTCCGCTCTGAATTAGGCCAGTTTATTGCTATAAGTAATTAAGTATTGGGTCATTTTTGAACTGATAGTGCTTCTTAATGGCAAGGCGGAAAGTTGGAGGTGGCCCGGGGATGGCCGGAACTTTAGATGCTTATCTGACTAGGGCAGAGTCAGTCATTAACAAGGAAATTATAATGACGGAGCGTAGGCTATCCCTGGACCCCACTTACGGCAGGTTATCTGCTACTCCAGCTCTCATAGATACCCAGAATCAAATTACTCCTCCCCCTGGCCAAGAAAGGGTCCTTCAGATAGAGGATGATATATCCTTATTAAATGGTAGTATGCTCTCTGGGACCCCAGAACTGATATCCAGCCCGGTCAAGTATAAATTACGGGGAAGAGCACAGAAACAAAAGTTAGCTTCTACTCGCCCCAAAAAAAAGTGTCATCCCAAAGAAAACCAGGGTAACAAACAGGGATACACAGGCACAGGAAATAAAGGGGTGACAACGGTGGAAATACATGACATGGGAACGGAGGACCAGAGAGATTTAATTAACAATGCCCAGAGTAATGGAGGATTATCGAACACTGGGCATGGTGAGGGAGATTTCTGGGGGAAACTAGAGGGCATGGTAAAAACCCTGTTGGAACCCATCGTATTAAAACTGTGTGGGGTAGAATTCAGGCTATTGCTTTAGGAGTCTTCGCTGGCTAACTTCCTAAACGTAACAGGCACAGCGGGACACACAGAAAACTAATACTCCACCCCAAAGTACGATGGATAGAATAGCTGGTAACAATGACAATGTGGCTGAAACTGTGTCGATCAGCATAAGGCCCACGGTCACAGGTGGTGCCAGTAATCCTACTGGAAACTCTCGAGAAAATCTCCCCTAACACAACCGTTATGCACCAGGAGGAAATCCCCTACTCCCGATTTAATTCAGAGGTTAGACGAGGGGCCTAGTGTGGCGCAAAGGCCTATGGTTATTCACCTCCCGCCAGAAGCCACCCCATATGTGGTCATACTGAGCCATGCCCCTGCCCTTCCACCAGGAGAGATTGACAGCTATGAACAACTGCTGAACAAGACAATGTTTTGGCTTAGCCAGAATACCCCTGATGGAGTGAATATCACTAACAATATAATAATGGTACGCAGGGTTAATTGGATCGGTAGATCTAACAAGACAGGGAGTGGGGATTGCATCATTATTAATTTTGATAATCCTCATACTGCGGGACGTTTGTTATCAAGAGGTCTACGCCAACAGCTGACAATAGGCACTGCAATTAAACTATTACCCTTGGGGTTTTTCTACAGGCCATTACCATTGAGGGACCCAGTTAGATCTAACCGGGAGGAAAATTGGCGGATGGGAGACTGGTCTAGGGTGAGATCCCTCTCAGACTATGCTCCCCCCTGTTACCTCAGATCACACAAAGCAACTTAAATACTACCGGGCGCAGACTTTCAGTCCATAACAGGTATGAAACCCTGTCCGGCTTGGAAGCCTGTGATTGACTCGAAGAAACTGGTGATTTGGGAGAAGGGAGGAAGACTATTATAGGAGCTGTAGTGGATAGATCACACAGGGGGAGTTTAAACAATTGTATATCTTGGAAGATTGCAGGGTTAGCTGCCAAAGATAGTGAACCCTAGCTGGATTGCTTATATTAAGCTATTTTTGATAATTTGTTTGCAAGAAACATGGTCGGTTGAATGTGATCTCCTTCTGGAAGGATAGAAGGCATACTTTGTTCCATCAATTGTCTCCAACAGGGGGAGATCAAAGGGGGATTGTTATCTATGTCTCTGTTGCTCTGGCATGCAAAGTACGTACAGTTCCTACCTCTAATCCGGGTATTCTTGCTTTAACTTTAAACGGAGGGAATTATATGGGAGGTCTGGTAAATTTCTATAATTCACTTTCTACATGTTCGGATCGCAGTCACATGCTTTTATCAATAAGTCTATGAGTCATAGCCTACACAACCTAATGGTTATGGGTGATTTTAATATACATCCTTGTGAGTTGAGCTGCTCTCGAATTTATGGATTTCACTTTGAGCACTCGTCTGAGTGGGAGTTGCTTAATGATATGATGAATGATTTTGATATGACACCCACCATGGCTTTGATGGACCCTCACACTAGATTCGGGGTGCCCACTTTTAAGGGCCATGGGAAGAGGAAATTCATTGATTTTGTGCTGATTTCATCTTCTATGCAGATATTTGTAGATTCTTTTTTAATTGAGGAGAGTGAATTCAGTGATCATAACTCTTTCATTACACTTAATAGGACCTTGGGTTACAAAAACAGGGTCAAACCCTAAAAAGGGAGAATTGAGCACAATTGATGGAAAGCGCAGACTTAGATGGACCCAAGTTACCCCGGAGCTGTGTTATAACGATATCAAAGCTGTGTGTGCAGATGAAATGGTCACATGCACACAGTGGGGGAAACAATACACAAAGGTGTTAGTGGCTTTCCAGACTATCTCAGATAGGGTCACGGAACTGTTGTCTGTACCAGTTAAGAAACAGACTAATGTGGGCCCTAAATGGTTTGATCAGCACTGCTCAAAAACAGCAAGAAGTCTAAGGGTAGCCTTAGCCTCTAACCCTAGAGTACAAGCTTACGTAAAAGCATGTCGCAGGGACTATAAAATAGCGTTAGCCAAAAGTAAGGAGACCTTAAGGGATGAGGCAAGGAATGAGCTATTGGATCCTGAAACTCTCGAACAGTTCAAAGTTTTGGGGTACATTAAAAAAAACATCTCTTGTCCAGGAGACAGGAGGTGGCCTTGAATGTCATATATCCAAGGGGGATTGGGAGGCTCATTTTGAGCAAATGTATGCTTGCCCCTTGGAAGAGAATGACAGATTGGTACCTGATTTTAAAGGTAATAATATTATAATTGGCAGGGTTGAAATACTCGAAGGAATTTTAGGCTTAACAGCCGGCAAAGCACCTGGCCCAGACGGGATTCCCCCAGACTTAGTTAAGTCTGACCCTTCTTTTTAGGCTCCAATTTTGGAATCCGTTTTTAACGCTGCGGTTCTATGCAGATGCCCACAGTCTTGGGGGGTTTCTACTATTATACCTGTTTTTAAAAAAAGGGGTACCGTATATATGCAGCCCGCACTGCTATAGACCCATATCACACATAGACTCTATTGTGAAAGTAATGGGAAGGGTTCTCCTGCAGTATTTCACTACATGGGTTGAAGACAATAACATCATGTCTGCCTCCCAGTATGGTTTCTGTAGGGGACGTTCCACGACCACCCAATGCCTCAACCTTTTCTTGATATTAAGTAAGTACACAGTGGCATATAAGGGGACCATACACCTTGCCTTCATGGACCTGTCCTCAGCCTTTGACTGGGTGAACAGGCAGAAGCTGTGGCAGTTCATGAGGGCAAAGGGGGTTGACGGTGGTATCGTAGACTTTCTAGAAGATTTACATACACATACCAGAGCAAATGTTAGATTTTCTCAAGATCGGAGTGTGACAAAGGATTTTAACATCAAAAGGGGAGTCCGACAAGCATGTATTTTGGCTCCCTTTTTGTTTAACTTTTATATTATTGACCTAGATAGCGATTTACAGGAGGTGGGGGCTGACTGCCCCAGAGTTGGACGTCGGGGTATTCCGGCCTATTATATGCGGACGACGCGGTCCTCATATCTAGGACGGAAAGAGGCCTCCAAGCTCTTTTAACTGCTTTCAAGTCCTTCATGACAGACAGGGATTTAACAAAAAAATAACTCAAAATCGTTTATCATGCAGGTAGGTCAGCCACCTAGAAGGAATTTCCAATTTAATGTGGGAGATGCAATAATTCCCATATCTAGCACATTCTCCTATCTTAGAGTCCTCTTCGATAATAAGCTAAACTGGGGCACGCATGTTTCAAAAAAGAAAGGGGAGGTTGCTAGGGTGAATGCATCAATATTTAATTTTGGATCCAAACTGGGAAAAAAGCCTACTGGCGCCATGTTGCAACTAAATAATGCCAAATCAGTGGCCACAGCAACATTTGGCAGCGAAATTTGGGGGTATATTCGGGGAGAGCAACTACAGACTGTGGAGAACACTTTCTTGAAACGTCTACTGTGTCTCCCGCAAGCTACATCTAACCTAGCTGTCCATGAAGAACTGGGGGTCCAGTATGTCAGTGATATCTTTTCCCTGCGCCCACTGTCCTGCTGGTTAAAATTGTGGCTAAACCCTGATATCCCCCTTACGCATATGATTCTAAAAGACTGTCTGTCTATGGACAACTCATCTGCTCTACCCTGGCTGAAATATTTAAAGACAAGCTTTCTAAGCCTAGGGCGTGGTGAGTTATTTGAAACTCCTGATTGTATCACTAAGAGGGATGTGGAGGCAATAAAAACGGCTTTCCTCTTGGAAAGGAAAATGATGAGGGAAGCTAAAGAGGTTCAGAAACCGAGTGTCAGGACATATGTCATGTTAAAAACAACTCCATACATTGAGCCTTATTTAATGGGCTCTCTGACCTCATAAGAGGATTTTTATTAACTAGATTTCGGCTGAATCAATTTTATTATCTGCTTGTTAGGCCCAAAAAAATATTTTAAGTAAAGAAGCAGCTCCCTGCAGCTGTGACGGAAAGTCTCCGCAGGACATGCAGCATTTTATGTAAATTATATGAATTTCCCCGCAAACGCTATCTGGTGCCGCTTTTAAAGAAACTTAATTTTAGCCAGATCAGATCAGCTATGGTGTATTTACAATTATTGCATAGTGACCGTATCATTTTTGTATTAGATTTTTTCAAATCAATTGTAAAGTATGGAAAATGTCTGGATTTGTAATGAGTTTTACTAAAATCTTTTTGTACCTGTATTTAATACACTTTAGCAAAATTTGTACTGCTATAATCTGCCACTAACTTTGTACCTCCGTATGTTGATGATGGTTTCTTTTTAATAATGAATTTTGTACCGCTGTATTTGTACTTTTATGGTTTGTAAAACAAAACCGAAATAACGTTTTATTGGTATTGGGTTTAAGTAGGGCACCAGCTACATTGTAAATCCATTTATATTCCAAATTTGCGGATATGCAATTTGCACCTGCAAATGTGTCCCCCATCGTGATGGGCACCTTGGTCTCCCTGAACTGTGATCCTTCCCTTCCCATTAAGTGAATGCTATAGGTTTGTGCTAAAATGTGTCATGCCCTGGAGCGTACTTGTATTTGTATGCAAATATATAAAGCGCACTATGCCCATGGGCATCAAAGCACTACCAACGGTGAAGAAAACTGCTGAGAGAAACCATAGCTCTGCAATCATGGAACGCAGAAAAGGCATGTTTTTACTTGCTTTCAGAAGGTCATATAGGAGTTGAAGCTCGTAGTGTGGATTGGCAGCAGGTTTCGCAATTTAGCTGCTGCGACAGAGATGGAACAACAACCCATGCCCTCCACCCCCCAATCTGGCTTTGCAAAATTTCGAAATGTTCGCCTTCATAAGAGAGGAAGATCTAAGTGGTCTCTGAGGGGACTACCAGTGGAATGCTCCTCAGGGGTAATGGCCCCTGATGGTGCCCAGTCAAATGTACCATACAGAGCCCTTTGAAAGTCACCCGCTTCCTAGCTGCCAGCCAGTGCAGGGACAGCAAACCTTCCCTAACTGAAAGGCTTTTAGGTACATCCAACACCAAGCAGGATGCTACATTTTGAATGACCGGTTTGTTAAATCGATGACTTGTTAATTTTGAGATATAATGCATTGCAATAGTCAAGGTGTGCTGTGACTGACACAATAACTACTGCTACTCTGAGTTCAACTGGTGAAAGAGGGAAAATCTTTTTCAGAATTTTGATGGTAAAAAAAACAAGAACTCACGTTTCTATTAACCCAAGAGCGTCAGGTAAGGGTATGATCAAAAATGACCCCCAGGTTTTTCGCAGAAACAACTGGTGTAGGTAAAGGACTGCACGTGTCTGCCCACCATAATTCTGACCACACCAAATGGCATTTAATTCCTGACAGTTCCCCTTCATCCAGATGCTGATATCCATCATACAGAGTTTAAATTTCACTGCCATGTTGTTCGATATCGAAACGAAGATCTGGGAATCGTCCGCATAGGACCGCATCTGAAAGCCAAATGACCGCACCAGTTTTGCCGGGGGGTGGGAGGGAGCGGGGAGGCCGGCATAGGATTGAACAGGGTGGGGCTGAGGGAGGATTCCTGTGAAACCCCACAAAGGAGCTGAAAAAGTTCCACCCTGAAGTCTCCACAGCGGACAGTTTGGGTCCTATTTGTCAGGAAGGAGCCCACAAAGTCCAAAGCGGTGTCCCTCAACCTTGCTTGGCGCAATCTGTGCACCAAGCAGGATGAGAATATCGTGTTGAATGCCACCTACAGATCCAACATTACCAGGATGGCTGCACCTCCTTGATCCACTGGCAATGAATGATATCTGCTGTGGCAACTAGTGCAAATATAGTGCTACGATCATTCCGTGAATGGTGGGGACTATGAAGGTGTGTTGCATATCGCATGACAATGGGTTCCCTGCATCATTAAATAATGCAATTCCAGCTCCCTTTCCCTGCAGGACTCTTTGGGGCCTGCGGGCGAGAGGCCTGATGCTAGTTTTGATTCACATCTGGCTTCTGGAGCCAGCCCACAGGTCTAGCCAGTAGTAATCTGATCTGGCTGCTTGGGTATCCAGCCCTCAGGTCTGCACAGGAACAGTTCACTCCTACTTAGAATATGATGCCTGTTACTTTTTCATACACATTCTCTTGACTATTTGTAGCTTCCCCAGCCACCAATTACCATTTTTTCCAGCTTCTTTGGGATCCAAATTGACTTTTGAGATGCAGGTTTCATTGGGTTTGGGACCACTGCAGCATCCTAGCTGGAGCCTACCAAGTTCTCCTCTTTCAACTGGGGACTCAGAAGAAATTGATACGCGCCATACGAATCAAAGCCCTTAAAGAAATAGGGTGACTATATTGTCTGTGTCATCTTTTTGGATAATTCTACATTGCCTTAAAAGGCTACATTTCGATTTCTTTCTCCCATGTAACTCCAGGGTGGTGCGTGGGTATTTCAGTTATCCCTGTGGATTCAGTGCAGGTATCTTTACCCTTGCTGGTCTCGACAGGTGCTATGATGGAACAATCATCTAATCAAAATAGGTTATTCAATAACTGACTGCTATTAGAATTATTACATCTGAAGGTTACAATTGAGGAATACACATGAACAATTAATCTCATTCTATTTAAGGTTAATTTTGGTTAGTAAATAACTATAAACAAGCAGTTGCTTTAATAATTGGAACTTATTTTACAAAGCTTTTGAGCAAAGCAACTTAAGGGCGATTAAGGTAAGCAGCCAGTAAGGAGAGGTTTGCACTGCAGCTTCCAGGTGTAACCACTTATTGTTAAAACTCAACCTAGGAAAGAGGAACATTCTGTAAATACATTACATTTCCACCCGGAACAGGATATTTCGCGGGGCAGCGTCCATCTGAGGGTTTTCAGGAAGTAGCTCAGCACACTGATTTTCAGAAGTGTTACATGGAATTTCGACGTCCAACAGGGGTGCTGTGCAGTGCCGTCCACTCACCCATGCCCGCCCGTGGTCTAATACGAGGCTTTCAGACCTTAAAGTAGGAAAGTCCTGGTGCTACTGGACGGGGCAGGTGCTTCTGGGAGGGGGCTGTTTTCTATTTGGATGTTTCCTGTCTGAGTAAGTCTGGTGGGCAAATGAACGATGGGCTGGATGTGGTCTGAGTGATTACTAGTGGCTGAGTTTAATTCAAGGACACCCTCCATCAATTTTTTGTTTACCTTAGTGCGAAACCCTACGTGCAGCAGGTTTGCTCACACATGGGTCCTGTGCTTACCGCGCGTTGGACCCAACCTACATGTAATGTAATGTATATATACTTGTAAAGCGCACTGTTACCCCGTTACGTGGCGTCCTGGCGCTGTATACCGCTGGGGAACCCGTCCTGGCTTTCCCTGTGAGAGGGCACCCCCAAGGTGAAGCCAGGCATCCCCGGCGCTGCTAGGGCCAATGTGCCCTAGCATAGGGTACATGCCACTGATAAGATCCAAGTTGGAGTTGCTTGCATTCCCGTCCAGAGGAAACCTGTCCTGCCAGTTCAGCTGGACTGTTTACAGTGAATCAGGAGAAAGGCTGCTTGCATATGGCAAGTCCCTGTCTGAAGCACAATGGAGGGCTAAGAAATGATGCACTAGAATGCATCCCTAAGATATTACTAGCGGCTGAGATTAATTGAAGCATTCCACCCATCACGCTCATGTTTTATTTATTGCTGGAAGATGGGACTGCTCCTGGTACTCCGTTGTGCACCGGTGACATTGGCTTCTGCTGCTGGATATGGTCCATTCAGTACATTACCCTAATCCCCTGATCAGTGTGTTGGATTATGTTGCACAGCTTATTCCACATTTCATTGAGCAACTTCGTTTTGAACTTCCCCATATGACATCCTGATGATCTGGTTGCAGAATATACAAGCATTATGCTTTTCGTTGGCCTTGATCAGGTTTTTTCAAGCCACAATATGACAGCTACTTTAAGTAATCTCAAATGAATCTCTTCCCCTGGGCATCCTAGCTATTATGAGACCATTAAAAAGATGCTGTGTCTCAACGGTGGATCACGAATGAAGATGGTTCCTTTCCTGGAGATCTACAACATCTTCAGAATATTCTACTAGTAATCAGTAGTTCATTTTGAAAACAACTTTGCTAATTACATTGCTATGTTTAAGAGGAAATCATGCGGGTCTTGTAGTAAAAGGGTTAGAGATCCTAATGTTATACAGGTGAGTGAGGGAATAAATTATGTTAGCTAGATGACAGAAAAGAAGAGAAGATTCAAGACTTTCTTCCATCACCTTTCACAAGTATTCGGTTATCTGGGACTGTAGTAGATCGACTATGGCTACCAGTGATCCAGTTTATGGATCAACAAACAAACTCTACGGAGACACTAGCCTCTTATTTGAAATCAGTGTTTCCCAATGACATACATATTTCGAATTATGCGTTCTTTTCTAGGTCAGTTGTATACGTCTTTTCTGTGGCCAACTATAACACAGTCATTAACAGTTATCTTGATGGATGTTTGCTTTCACTTGCCCACCTACTAAGGGACCTACTCCGGACCTGCACGATACTAATAATTCTCCACACATTCATAGGACAGAAAAGGGTAAAACATGGTTTGTGAATACTCACAAATGTATCTGTTAGTGGATTTGCACAAACTCCTTGGGGCCTTTCCTATACTCACAGGGAGAGCTACTCAAGCAAAACCATCTACGTGAGTAAATCCTTCTAAGTGCAAAACCAAATTCTGTGTATTATAAAACTTTTCATGTAGAAAAGGCAATTTGTACACATAGCTGGGTGAATATTGCCCAGAGAGAACAAGAAGAAATGATAAACTAGAAAAAACATGTATTCATAACAGTCTACAATTGCTACAGTATATAAGCAAGTGTTATGCCTGGACCTCTGTGTAGTCGTGGCTGTCCCTGAACCGCTGTCTGCACTTCTCAGAGGTCAGTCCAAATTTGTTAAGAAGAATTGCCTTCATGGGGGCATAATTAGTTTGGTCCTCTACCCCAAGTGTCAGGAGTGTGTCCCTCCTCCCTGTGGGCATGTACCTCCACAAGCTACACCCCACCCCCATTAATCCTCTGGGACCTTGTGTACCCTCAGAGCTACTACATGTGCAGAAAACCAATAATTAAGATCTACCACCACATAACTTGAAACTAGGTTTTTGGGTATGCAGCACCTCACCTTTCCTCTGGCCACGGCTGGTATGCTGCCACCATTACTGCTGGACTCCACTTGCTTGGATTTTATTTCCAACACCTTGAGTTTGGTTTCATGTGCCATCCTTTTTTCCTCCATCCGTAGCTTGGCCAGCTCCAGTTGAGCTTCCTCTCTTCCCTCCTGTCCCCCAGTTTTTCCTGGGTCAGATCCCTGGCAGACATATTGCTCCCTACTCCATATTGGGCAAACTGGTTACCCTGGTTATATGTTGGGGTCGATTTGGGCTCTTCTGGCAGCTTAAGGCTGGGTCCTCTCTCTCCTCCTCCTATTTGTCATTCACCCCATCCTCTATGGAGAAGGAGGGAGGTTCTGGTAGGCAATGCCCAGGATACCCAGTTTCCAACCAGCTACTTTGAATGTTCTCGGCTAAGACAAGCAGGGGGACTCTGTCTGTCCAAAGAAACTACCCCCTGGTGGGACCTCTACAGGGGTGGCCAACATGGCCTTGGGCTAGGCCATCCCCAAAGGCAAGAGGCATGTCATCCCTAATCTCCGTTAGTTGGGGGGGGTGAACTCCAAGGGTAGACTGGTAATTTCGGAGGGTGGGAGCCATCACTTCCACCAGGTCAAGGCGAATAGGGTCCCGGTCACTGGTCTGAGGCACACCGGGTCCAGCTAGACCATGGTAGTAGAAAGGCTGGTTTCCCCAGAGCAATACACCGGTCAGGTGTGTAGGGTACCTCAGCACCAAGGACAGGTCCTTGTCTGCCCCCATGGCCCTGGTAACCCTGGAGTGGGGTGGGGAGGTGAATTCTGGGGAATGAGTTGCCACCAGTGATAGAATAGCTAGGAGGGGCGGACTCCCAGGGCACCCTGAAAGCTCAGACATCGGATCGTACCAGTATCAGGCTACCACCCCAGACTGGTAGGAAGGAGAGTGGAAGAAGGGTGCCCAACACCTGGATCTGTTCCCCCCCAACCCCCAAGTCTTGGAGACCACAGAGGGCAGTAATCACTGGATGACCGGGGCCTGGCTGTTGACGTCGGACAGCTGTCTGTGATCCCTGTTATTTGATATCCTTATGGGCAGAGTTTTCCTTGTAATGTTATGTTATTTAAATTTGTAAGGCGCACAGCTACTCGGAGTGGTGTCCCGGCGCTGGCCAGGTAGGAAAGGAGAGAACGAGTGAATTACTGATTAAATAGCAATGTCTTCACTCTTCCAAATGAAACTTCCAATGGCGGTTTCCTCCCATATTGAGATAGGAAGAGAATTCCATAGAGAGGGTCCCAGAAAGAAAAAGGACCTGCTGCCCATCAGAGTAAGTTTGATTCTGGGAATAGCAAATTTGGACTGTCCAGCAGAACGCAGAAGACGAGGCGGTGAATAGAGTTGGGCTACAGATTGCAAGCATTGTGGGGCTGTTCCAGATTTAATTTGGAACATAAAGCCCAGGGCTTTAAATTTAACACGATTTTCCACTTTAAGCCAGTGAAGATCGCGAAGAGAGTTGGTAGCGGACACAGTCCTTGGGACCTGACACAGCAGCCTGTCAGCTGCTTTTTGTACCACCTGCAACCTTTGTACAATAGTTTTATTTTAGTTTAAGTATAGAACATTGCCGTAGTCAAGCCTGGGTGTAATCAGAGCATGGACTACAGTTCGTTGAACAGAGAGGGGTATCATCCACAGGATTTTCTTTAACCATTTTAGAATGGTAAAGCAGGCAGAGGCCACCTTTTAATTGACAGGTGGTTGTCAATGATGAAACCCAAGTTGCGAACTTGATGTACTGGCTGAGGTAGGGTGCCCAATTTTGGCAGGCCAGTGTTGAGATCTCCAAAGATCTTGCTCATTCCTAGGATCATAACTTCAGTTTTGTCTCCATTTAGTTTGAGTAAGTTGTTTTGCATCCAAGATGAGATTTTTCTCAGATGAACATGAAAAGCAGATGAATCGGATCTCTTTGATGAAGTGAGGATAAAGATTATCTGTGTGTCATCAGCATAGGAAGATAGGGACAAACCCGCCTCTTCTGCAACATCTGCCAGAGGGCAAACGTAAACATTGAACAGCATAGGACTCAACACCGAGCTTTGGGGAACTCCATAGGGAGATGGATGGAGATTAGAGCTTGCTGAGGTAGAAAAAACCTGAAAAGTTTGGTCATTTAAGAAAGAGCGGAGCCACTGTAAGGCTGAGCCTCCAAGGCCCAAGGAATGGAAGGCGGTCCACGGAACAGTGTGAGACACTGTATCAAAAGCAGCGCTGAGATTGACTAAAACGAGAGCCACCGTGCTTGGGCTGGGGACAGAAGTCCTATCCAAGGGGTGTAATGGGCCACATCACTGTGTTGGCCATGGTGGTACTGTCTGCTACTGGGATGCATCTGTGAACAAATTAAGGTTAGGTGCTGCACAAATTGGGTCCACGGGTGAGGAGAAGGGTACCCCATGGTCGGTTCAGTGGCTCTGGATAGTGTAGACAGAGGGATCCAACAGAATTCAGAGGGGCACAGAACTGGCACCAGTCTGTACATTAGAGGGCCAGTGTCCATGTTTTAGCACCTAAACAGGGTAGCCCAAAGAGGTATTGATTAGTCTCCCCTGGCTTTGGGCTGGAGAGGGGTAGTGCAGGACCTGGGCCTTTCTGTAGGGTCACCCCCAAACCTAGTGTCTCCACTCCTCCTACTTTTAGCTGAATTTGTTTTTGTTGGCCTTAGGGCTCTGTGCACTTTATCACTGCTAACCAGTGTTAAAGTGCTTGTGCTTTCTAACCTATTACATGGTACAATTGGCTTATACTAACATTGGTAAATTTAATTTACTTAGAAGTACCTTGTAAAGTGGTATACCATATACCAGGACATATAAATGAAATGCTACCAGTAGGCCTGTAGCGCTTATTGTGCCACCCACTTACGTAGACCATCAAAATAAGCCCCAGGCCTGCCCTTGCAGTCTTAATGCAGTGTTGCACTGCCATGTCGACTTGGCAGTTAACACCCCCCTTGCCATGTATTAAAGTCCCCTTTTATTACATATAGGGCACCCTTAAGGTAGGTTCAAAGTAACCCAGTGGGCAGGGTGCTGTGTAATTAAAAGGTTGGACATGTATTTTTAAGATTTTCATGTCTGGTAGTGAAAAACTCCCAGATTAGTTTTTCACTAATATGAGGTCAAGAAGGGCCCCAAGAAGTGTCCCACCAGTCCTGGGCCCTTGTTGGTAGTGCTAAAGATGCCCAGATAGCCAATTTCCAAAACTGAGCACTTAGACAAAAAGGGCTCCGAGACCTAGGAGAAGACCGTGACCAACCTGCGGACCTATCCACTCAAGGTGCATCGCCGGTTGGTTTGAGTTTGTGGTTTCTCCCGCTACATTATTCTTCACAGCAGCAAATCCTTTTCAGCGGTCCTTAGCGATCGGCCTTAACATTTGACTTTGACCTGGTCTTGCGCGACTAGATGTCGGAGGTTGGTGCTTTGACTTTTTAGGCACTCGATTTCACTAAACACTTCGAAAATTCTTTACTATGGTTCTATTTATTGGATTTTTGTCATTTTGGTGTCAAATAATTTATTAAAAGTCAGTCTGTTTTTTTAAACACTGGTTTGGAATTTTTCTTGTGCTGATTTTTCACGTTATTGCGGTTTGAGTGCTGTATAAATACTTCACACATTGCCTTTAAGTTAAGCCCGACTATTTTTTTTTGCCAATCTACCCCAGCCAAAGCATAGGTTAATTTAGTGACTTTTTAGGGTTCACTTTACAAGGGATTGCGACTGTTGCTTGAGAAGGGCCCACAACCCAATTTCCCACAGCAAGACACTGGAGACGAAATGCTAAAAGGTATTATACGAGGTGGGTTCATAGTCAGAAAGCCTGTGGGCCCACATTTGATCTTTGGACAAAGTCGTTAAAAACAATTAGTGGTGGCTCTTTTACTGAACAAACAAGTCCACTGAGAAGTAAGGGAAATTCTTCTTGAGCAGACTACAGGATGGCCTTGCGTAATCGATGCAACAGGCAATTCAAACCCGGTCCACAAAGTGGAAACGAGGCTTATACTAAAGTGTTAGAACCCTTTACCATTCTTAATATTTTGCAGCGTTAAACCTGTATAATTTTGCAGCCTACTTCGGGGCCCATTTTGTCATCAAAACTGAGTTTGCTGCACCATGTGCCTCTCAAGCTGAAGGATGCAATTAGACTATTTAATTACTTTTGTGAATTTGGAAGTAGATTAGTGGAAAAGAGGTTATCTTGTAGTACCTTCACATTCTTTACCGTGAAATATTCCCACTGGAGGATCATGAACCAACATTGCTTGGTTTGAGGCAGTACTTTAATCTTTGGTCTGTAAGGCTGCACTACTTTGGGCTTAAGAGTGCCATCAGATGCCGGGACACTGGCCTGCATGCCACCAGCTATGGCACCTCCCTTGGGACAGGGGTCTGACGTGTCGCGCAACAGTTTGGTACTAGCTGGTCACGGTCATTCAGGGGATTGAGGCAAGATTCAAAAGAATGGCAGGTCCACATAAGTGCATAAGTAATCCATCGCAGATTCCAAGCATTGGCTTCCCCGATCAGGCCTCATAATTCAGCACATGGACTGATTTGCAGTGAGGGCCCAAGAGGTGCCAATGTGCACCCAGGGACATGAAGTAATGAAGTCCTAGACGATTGCCACCTAATGCGTCATGTGACCCCTTCTTGTGTGAGGAACCATTGAGCAGGTGTGTGAGCTCCCACAATGGAGGGAGGGACTTTTGCGGAGTTACTCCACATTTCAATGGAGCGCCACTGGCCAATCAGTCTACAGATTTGCTCCTGAGGCTGGCAGTCAAGAAGAGGTGGGCATATAAGGACTCCGACAGGAGACAACTGGCTCTTCTCATTGAGCCATCCCCATACCATACGACTAGCTCATACATAACATGAGGGGTGCTCCTGGAGGATAAAACTTCTAGGTGTGTTGGAAAAGCTTCTCCCCAATCCGAAAGCTCTAGATCTCGGGTACATGCCCGGGTATATCCCTTGTGAGCGCCCACAGAGCTCAGTGAGCCTGCCACCCGTGCTGGGCGACAGGCTAGTGCCCTGCAAAATTGAAAGATAAGGTTGCCCACCAAAAATCTTTTAATTTAAAACCAGCAGCTCTTGAATTTGCTGGACTTCTATCGCACTCTCATGCAATTTGCTTTGATTTTTCATTCAACTGGCACCTGTTTTTCCCACGGTGTTCCTATTTTTCAACAACTGGCAATTAGCCAAGATACTCAACCTTATCACAACGGCTCCAACATATGTGATAACTAATGTGGTCAAATAACTTAAAGGGTGCACCCTTTCTGGGTTGGCTCTATTAACTGACAGGTGTTTGGCTGCCTTGGTACATAGCTGGTATTATTGGATTCTAAATGGGAGCCATAACTCGTGTTCGATCCGCCAAGAGTGGAGAACAAAGGTGGCAACATGAGCAGGTTTCTGCCTGGTGCAGCTGAAATTGATAAACAGAGCGTATTGCACGCGGGAGCGGCTGTGCAAAATGGGGCTTGGAGGGTCTGCCTCATGTTTGAGGAGATTGAGTTCTGAGGGGTACCTAGCTGCACACCGCATGGGAGTGCCCAACAGTGAGGAGATTGTGGGAGAAAGCGAGGATACGTCTGTCAGAGGTGATGGAGGTGCAGATTCAGCTTGCGCCTCAATTGATTACCTTGAGTGTCTGCGTTGAGCAAAGGCTAGAAAGCTATATGCTGCTCTTCTGCAATGTCGCCCTGGCTGTGGCACGGCGGAGAGCTGATCGGAAATGGGGAAGCCTCATTGCACCCACACTGGAGGAGTGGGAAAGGAATCTGGATTGGCGATGAGGGCAGAGGAGTTGGTGCACAAAGCCCAGGGCAGTTCTCACAAATGTGAGGAAAATATGGCACCCAAAGTTAACGGCGAAGGATGGGGGCTAACAGTGGTAGACTATGGGGTGGATGAGCAGGGAGAAGCTTTGGGGGTCTCCGTGAGGAACTGGGATTGACATGGAGGGATGGTGCACGGATTTGCTTGAGGGGGTGAGGGTGACTGACCCTGCGGTAGTGCCCCAAGTGTATGTTGGACTTAGATTTTGGGGTTGTGATCTTGGTGTGTTATTAAATGGCTGCATGATAGCAGCTGGCTGCCTCTTCTTGGATCGGGTGGGGGTTATGTTTATCTGGGGGTTATTGGCTTGTTGAGGGCTGCTTAATATGAGTATTGTACCATGGCTTCATTGGATATTGAAAATGCCTATTTGTTGAAGCAGTAAATCTAAAGTTTTTTTTTTTTTTTTTTACAAAAAGGAGTTAAGAACAAAGTGATATAATAAGTATAGTTGTATAACAACTATTGTAATCAGACAATTATGATTTGACATACTATTGCTTTAGTTGGGCAGGATATTGAGAAGACTGCGAGAACTGCTTTTTAAAATTCAGGTAGAACAAAGTGGAGTATACCTAAACCTTGAAATGCTTGCCACAGAAATATTCTACGACTATGTTAAGGATAAAATTGCCCATAATGCCCAACTTCACTCAAACTCTTTAAGAATGGACATGTTTCCTACTGAAAAAATATTCTGAATATGCAGATGTGCGGAGTGTGAAATGCTTTTTATTACCACTGTTGAATGTGTGAAGGAGCCTCTCATAAGTCATGATGCCCCTCCTCTCCCACAACAATGGCACTAAATAACATATCACACTTTGCTCATCCAAGCATATGATTTATGCTATGGAATTATTTTAGGTGTATTTTTTAAAAAAAATTATTCAACCAAAACCAGGATGCTAGGGGTTACTTTTCTGTAGCAGGGTAAAATCACACTCAAGAGATATGTGACTCTCAGGTGAGTGGTTTCCAAGTGTAAAGTACTTGTTACATGCAATCTGTGAGACAGTAAAAATGTTTTACCCACATCACACTTGCTGTACTTTACCAATAAACCCTAATTAACCTTTGTAGTGTAGCATAAATGTGTGAAATCTTATTTACTAATATAATTGCTCTAAATAAAGTTATTGGGCCACATTTATTTTCACGGCCATGGCGTATATACATGTTTATGGCACTGACAGCTTATTCCTAAAGGCTCCATTTGGTATTACATACAGTAAATGTGCTTCTTTCCTTCAGAATTAAAGGACACACCATTGCTTATTTTATTTCTGAAGTCTCATAATGATGTTCTTCATAGTTAGCTGTTGACTTTTGATGAACATCACTTCCCCTTGTAGACAGCAGACAGGCATTCTAAGTGGTGTAATCCCCTCTTCAATGTAGGATCTAAACTGGATTGATGGAGTCAATTGTCTAGAGTGCTCAAGTGGACGACAACGTGCATTTTCCACGTTCAATGGGAACATCAAGCCACCTGCAGATTTTGCCTGCTGACATCATTGGTGGTACAATTAGGAGACTGTTAACACTGATTGGCACCTTCCCAAAGAGAACAATGAAGATCCTGGTTGGCACCGCAAAGGCAAGAACAAGCCTTCGGCAACGTTGACATGCATCAACCGCTCGTCTATACGCTTTCATGACGAATAAAGCCGCCTCAGTCTTTTGGCTCCAATCAAGCGTAGAAGGCATTGACTATGGGAGTCGCTCACCACTTAAGCAGGTGTGGTTAGAGAATGGGGTTGGACAATGCAGACTTCTGCCAGGTCCCCGCGGTTAAAAAGTCATGTCTAGCGGATTTGACCGGGGCAGGGTAGTTAAACAAGCATTAACGGGAGTCACCATCAATTTATGAGATATACAAGGTTCCTCATTCTCTAGCAAGGCTGGATTTGAAGAGGTTCTGGCTGATGGGCCTACAGGACAGATTCATTTCATGCTGCAATATTTCATTGTTAATGGTGTGGTTGACGAATCCCTTGTCTGCTGACCACATGCTTAGTCAAACGAGACATAGTACTCTGAAATTGCTTTCTAGGGAGGTGGTGTTTAGTGTTCCTCTAGTCATTGAGTGATTTTTAATTAAATGAAATGTCGACTTTGAAAATGTACATATGGTGTTAGTACATTATTGTGATATGACATTGTTTAAAGAATTAAATAAATTAATCTTGGGTGGGGTGCTATTTTTATTAAAAGGAATTTCAATGTGTTGAGTGTTTTATGCACCCGTCATTGTTACTAAACATATTTTGAAACGATTATGCACCAGGTAGATCGGCACTATGAAACCCGCAAGGCTGTCTCCAAACAAGTGAAATAGAAGACAACAATATTATTGTGCTGATCACAGGAGGTAAGACCGGATGAGCAAGATGCAGACAATATTGAATCATCACCGGGAGTTATGTCAAAGCACTATGGCGAGGTGGGGTGGTGTGGCCAACACCCAACGCGAGTTCCACGCCTGCAGGTATGAAGCATTGTATGGCAGAGTAGAGGAGAGGTAATTCATCATACCTGTAAGAAATCGCTATCAGCCATACATGTGTAACTCACCCAGAAGTCATAACTAGCGATGTGCTTACTAATTGCATACAACAATGAAGCACTGCAGGAGATCCCAAACTTTGACACATTTCTGAACTTGGGAGAGCAGCATTATTTCTTTTCGTTTGCGGGGGCGAAGGTGTGTGCAAATTGGAGATGCTACCAAAACATTATTAGAGTAACTACGTGAAGGTCAAACAAGCATTACATTGGCTTGAGCAAATGCATCTGACTTGGAATTGGTATGTAAGTAGGAGGCTGAGACTACAACATTTTCCACTAAATATTTGTTGTTGCCATTCGGCGCTCTTGTCAATTGATACCTTGGGTTATGGATACATCTCTGCCAACCATGATGGGGTGACCATGTTCCTCTGAATAATTGAATGTCCTTTACCATTTTTTACTAGTGGAACTCCTCTTTTTGTGGCCCTTTTTCTGTGTTTCTTTCCTTGCTACATGTAGTCTCTCTCATACCTGGAATATTTTAATTAGTTCCATGTGTTCGTTATACCCCTTCAAGATGGCGGCCGGAATTAAGAGCATCTATGGTCCCCACATCAAGGCATTTACTATGCTCCCTGACTTACAGTCACTCCCCATATTTTCAGTTTCTTTGTCATAGACCCTCACCTGATTATATTATTTTATTATATAATGTTTTCACTACTTTAAACCAAATGTCATGGTGAATTGAAGTACTGGCAGCACTGGGCCCATTTTGACCTCATTGTCGTCCCAG
The DNA here is from genome assembly GCF_964263255.1 of Lissotriton vulgaris. Taxonomy (NCBI): domain Eukaryota; kingdom Metazoa; phylum Chordata; class Amphibia; order Caudata; family Salamandridae; genus Lissotriton; species Lissotriton vulgaris. The sequence goes on along the minus strand of NC_141687.1, from coordinate 227,975,239 downwards.
GGGCATTGTTCTTCCACTTACGGGTACCTGAAATAAGATAATTTAAGACCCCCCCTTCCTATTGAGATATTAATCCCATATGGTCTTCCCATTCTCATGTTTATCCTGGTTCTCAGGTGTGGCCTACTCATCACTTTGTACAAGTCCATCCAGCTCCCTGCCCTGTGGGTATCCTTTTAGTTTTATGTCTGAAGCTCACACTCATATTAAATTAGGACTCCATTTTAACTATGTATGTATAATGTGTGTTTTTCTATTAGATTCTATTATATTTATCGGGCTCAATTTGACTGAGTCCGAATGATGATACCCAATTATCCCTATGGGGTTGAAACGTCTACCATGATTGCAGACCCTATTGTGATTGGCTATGGAAGAAGTGGGCCAAGCTGTTCTGATTTATGACACACACTCTTGATCACTATATGTCACATGTGTATCGTGTTTTTAAGAGCACCAAGAACCTTCCTCACTACACAGACACCCCACTATGACAGATAATTTGAACTTAAATATTAGGTAAATGTAATCATAAATAACCATTTGATTTATTGTAATTAACCACAATATTATCGGTCTAGGGATCACTGAGTTCTCTGACATAAGCATAGCCAAGGTCCCACACAACTTAAGGGTTCCTTTTTTATTTTAAACACTTTTCTGGGGCAGGCATATAAAGCGGTTGGAATCACCAGTGCTTCACTGTATCAGTTCCTTTTGTATTTAGACGTTTTAGACTATTTTCTTAGGTAGTCCTTAATGGGAATGTACTAAAAGCTAACCACTTTTGTTGAATCAATACAAGTGCCTAAGCACTAAAGAGCCCAGAAGATTCTGGTGGAAGCCAAAACTGGTCCAAGGTGGTAAATTATACCAGGGATTCTGGTCGGCTCCTCTGCTGGGTTGGTGGATGTCCTCCCCTCACACTTCAGCGTCCGCTCGATCCCTGCCAGCTCGTTGGCAGCTTTTTGTCCAAGACACTCACCTGCATGGCAGCAGCACTTTCAGTGAAAGAAATGTTGAACATCTGCCATGTCTGGGAATTAAGCAAACACAAGGAGATGATGGACGGAGCGCTGAAACCTTTCAGACACTCACCCCAGTCATAGACCATGCATGATGGATCATAGGGGGAGTGAGAGAAGGAGGTGGCACAGAAGATGCTAAAAAGAAATGCATGGAGGGAAGACGGATACTCTTTTTGCGAATAGGTAGGGTGGGGTGTGTAGGCCCTTCTTGAAGTGGTAGAGCGAGACAGCACTGAGTGATATTACTTCCTGTGTTAGTGAAAGATGTGACAGTACCTCTAGAGGTAGTTACGAGGATTAGAACCTCTTGAGACAGGGATAAGTGTGCGTGCAAGATACCTGGACCCTATTTACCGTTCTTGTAGAATCACAATGGTGAGAGAACTTATATTTTTGTGTAAGCAACCTCCGAACGAATTCGTTTGTTATAATCTTTACAAATTTTTAAAATCCTTTCTACCCTTATTTTAAAAAATTGAATTTCTTTTAATGTGTGTAAAATGTATAATTTTATGGTCCTCTGTCGAGTACCAATACAAAATAAAACTTTTTGACTGACTTGACTGGATAAGTGTGCAGTACATACTGAGAGACAAGGAGAGTGCAACTGTGCCTCTGAGGTGCATATATAGAGGTAGTGCAAGTTAGGCTGTGACTGTACTACTTAAGGAGTGTTTTTAAGGTGGAACCGCAGTGGCACACTTCCTACAGTCCTGAATAATACATTTTTCATCCAATGACATGCTTTCCTGCATTGCTGAAATCACTGCAAAGTTAGGCGAATTAAAATAATGTGAATAAAACGATACACTTGAAACCAAAGGGTAACTGTTAATTTAAAAATCTGCGTGGCGGCATGTTCTTCATGTGAGCTAACTGAAATCTCTTAACAGTGGAACACGACGAATAATAATGAGAAATTGTACAGTGACAGGAAATACCAAAACATACCTTCCTCAGCAGGCAGTTCTGTAGATGCACAGTCGGGTCACAGAGAGAGCGAGACATACAAGGGAGAAAAGAGAGAAAAAAAGAAGCATTTACTTATTTAACAAAGAATGAACTTCTCCATTGACTTTTCTTTGCAATTATCAAAAAACATTAAATTCATTAAAAAGCAAGATTTAGAGCGATTAAGTGATTTCATGAATATTTGTCCCGAATTAATGAATTCACTTGAATCTTACAACGAGCGAACATTGCGTAAGCCCTCTGGCCCTGAATGAAATGTAGGTAACCAGGATACACCCTGAGATTCTTGTGGAGCAGTGGTGTCTGCACACTAGTCTAGGACCCTTGTTCCAAGCACTGTGGGACCACCGATGTGATGATACCGCACCTGCAACTCTAGAGCAGAAGGTGCAATATTTTCTGGGTGCGGCGTTACTAAACTATTCTGATTTGTATCCTGCGGAATGCAGACTTACTATAAAAATAGGTTTTGCCAGAACAATTTACACAAGTAATTCCCACAATCCAGGCCATTTTCTGGGGCCATATTCCACCACGTAAAACCTAGTGAATAGGAGTTTAGACAACCCAGGATTGCAGAGCTTCTCAGAATCCAGATTCAGCCTCTCAATTCGCATTGCAGCCGAATTAGGAATTCAGAAAATCTCCGAATGAGGCCTTAGCGGATAGTTACAAACAATTTTGCTCTTAGATATTATTTTACGTTTTCTCATTTGCCTCTGGATGACGATTCTACCACTAAAAAAGTAATTTGACCACCAAGACACAAATTTCTTCTTAAGTATTATTTTAAGTTTTCTCATTTGTCTTTGGACCACAATTCTACACACAAGACTGTAATTTGCCTTCAAAGCCACCACATGTGCACAGCCTTTGTTTGAAAGCAGGCCAGAGGAAGCATGGAGAGGGATTGAAGAAGTAAGAATGAGTGTCATCATAAACGAAATGAAACATATATATAAAGTGCTAGAACATACCCAGTTAGGGCTCAGGCTTACAGTGTGTCTGAGCCATAAAGAACCAGGGGGAGTGATTGTTCTCACTATTTTAATGACATTTAAAATATATATTTAATCACGAGTATATCCAAAAGCCACCTTATATTTTTAACAATGAGTTGAAAGAAGTTGGCAATATACATTTCTAGAATCCATTAGAATAAAATCTGATCCTTTGACCTTTACCACCAGTCAACACATCCTAAGTAATTCGGCGGTCCGTGTTTCCTTGCTCAACTTTCCACCTGCTAAAAGGATAACTTAAGAATTGGCCTTGGAAGAAGCTGCTAAATATAGTATATGCTACACTGTCAACATTTTCACAGCACCTTAACAAGATCTTCGATGCTACCTATGAGGAGTCTGCGGATAGTCACAGCCCCACGGATGGGGAAGGATGGTAAAGGCCAAAACTAGTCACAGGCTGCGGTTCAGAGAGGATCTGCGTTCGCAGTTTGGGCTGGAATGTACCTATCGGAGCAGGACCAAGGCTAAGTTGCACATGGATGGGCCTAATCTAAGATGGCATGGTGGGCAGAAAAACAATGTGTTGGACCTCTACCAAGAGCGATTGCAAGTAGGTAGACTATTTACAAGCATTCATCCCATGGACTTTTGTGTAGTAGGTGCAACACCCAAGGGTATGCCCAGATGTGGTCCCGTACTCACTGTGCCACTGGAAGCAAGCTGCGACCAAATGAAGATGCCCACATTGACTAAAGCTCGTTTTGGGTTGCTTATGTTCCAGTTAGAGAGAACCTTACTTAGCAGTTCCATATAAAAAAATCCTATTGGAGCCGGACCAGGGCTGATTTGGCAAATCTTATGTGAGGTGGCAAGGTGGGCAAAAGAATGATGGGTGTGAACGCTAGTCTAGGTGAGTGTCATTGGAACGCTAGTCTAGGCAAGTGTCATTGGAACGCTAGTCTAGGCGAGTGTCATTGGAACGCTAGTCTAGGCGAGTGTCATTGGAACGCTAGTCTAGGCGAGTGTCATTGGAACGCTAGTCTAGGCGAGTGTCATTGGAACGCTAGTCTAGGCGAGTGTCATTGGAACGCTAGTCTAGGCGAGTGTCATTGGAACGCTAGTCTAGGCGAGTGTCATTGGAACGCTAGTCTAGGCAAGTGTCATTGGAACGCTAGTCTAGGCGAGTGTCATTGGAACGCTAGTCTAGGCGAGTGTCATTGGAACGAGAGTGTCATTGGTTAGACTATTTGCAAGTCTTCCTCCAATCACCTTTTATGTGTTTGATGGGTTGTACATTATATCTGCTTCCACAATTTAGGAATGAGTTTCCACAAAGAATAGCAGGGAATGTCACGGTGCCTAATTTGTGCAATTAATACGTTTTTTCTTTTTAGGAACCCACTGCTGGTGCTGGCAAATGCTGAATTCCAAGACTGCCTTGTCTTGATTCCACCTCATGCATCTTTCTTCCATAACGCCGCACTTTCTGTCTCTTTACATCAGTCTTGAAGGTTCATTTTAATCCCTGTTTTCCCTCTTTGTTCTGGTTTCCTTATCTTTATCTTGCTCCTTCTTTTCCCCCTTTTCTTCCTTTCAGCCTCTTGCTTGAGGTTAAAGTCTGATGATGAAAAATAAGTCTGGGTCCCTAAAAGTGGGGGGGTGCGGCTGTCACATATAGGTCAGGATTGACCTATTTGCCAGTAAGGGAAAGGGGGGGGAGGGAGGGGAAAGAGAAGGGGGTGCTGGGTGGGACGTACGGGGGGAACAGGGCACGGCACGACACACAATAGAGAGATGGAGTTCAAAAAGGACATCTTCTAGTCATGGGGAACAGGTGGGGTGGCGAAAATGGAAAGGAGGCAATATAAGAAACAACGCTAATGTAGTGATGATAACATGTTGGATAATTAAACCGATAATGTACAGAAGAGAGTGTAGGAGGGAAAAGAGATGTGAGAATGTGTACGATGGGTATTAGGGCTGTAACATGGAACGTATGTGGGCTAAATGATCCCCATAAAAGAGCAAAAATAGCGCTAGCCTTGAAACAAATGAATCTGGATTTTGTATTTATACAGGAAACTCATATTATGACAACACAAGCATATGTCCTGACTCAGTTAGGATTCCACCTGTTAGTGCACTCAAGTCAAGGGGTTAAAAAAAGAGGGGTAGCTATCTTAGCTAGGAATAATAATATCTTAACCAGGAAGAAAGCACAGGACAAATGGGGAAGCTGGGCCATGGTTGAGTGCTTTATCGACGGAGAGTGGATAACATTCGCAACTGTTTATGGTTCAACAGAGGATGACCCTGATATCTTCCAATTTTTAGATGTCGAGCTAGCAACATGGGCACCAAAAATTATATTGGGAGGCGATTTCAACATTAACGGAGCAGATGGATTAGGGCTAGGTTCCTTTGGAAAGTATAAAGGCAGGGAAAAAAAAGTAAATCAGGCACTACATAGTCTGGTTTTAAACAATGCTCTTTCAGATGTGTGGGGGAAAAAGAGAATGGATAATAAAGGCTTTACATATTATTCTGCTCCGCATCGAACATGTGCAAGATTAGATTATTTCTTCATTTCAAGTACTACCATTTCAAATTCAAAGATCGAAAGGTTGCCACGGATCCTTAGTGATCACAACCCTCTAGTACTCACTATAGCAACAAAAACAAACACTAGACAATACACAAATTGGACATTCGAAAGAGAGTTATTGAAAGACGAAAAGTATATAGAACACATGAATAAATGGATTATTGATTTGAGCCGGACCAGGGCTGATTTGGCAAATCTTATGTGAGGTGGCAAGGTGGGCAAAAGAATGATGGGTGTGAACGCTAGTCTAGGCGAGTGTCATTGGAACGCTAGTCTAGGCGAGTGTCATTGGAACGCTAGTCTAGGCGAGTGTCATTGGAACGCTAGTCTAGGCGAGTGTCATTGGAACGCTAGTCTAGGCGAGTGTCATTGGCACCCTAGTCTAGGCGAGTGTCATTGGAACGCTGGTCTAGGCGAGTGTCATTGGAACGCTAGTCTAGGCGAGTGTCATTGGAACGCTAGTCTAGGCGAGTGTCATTGGAACGCTAGTCTAGGCGAGTGTCATTGGAACGAGAGTGTCATTGGTTAGACTATTTGCAAGTCTTCCTCCAATCACCTTTTATGTGTTTGATGGGTTGTACATTATATCTGCTTCCACAATTTAGGAGTGAGTTTCCACAAAGAATAGCAGGGAATGTCACGGTGCCTAATTTGTGCAATTAATACGTATTTTCTTTTTAGGAACCCACTGCTGGTGCTGGCAAATGCTGAATTCCAAGACTGCCTTGTCTTGATTCCACCTCATGCATCTTTCTTCCATAACCCCGCACTTTCTGTCTCTTTACATCAGCCTTGAAGGTTCTTTTTAATCCCTGTTTTCCCTCTTTGTTCTGGTTTCCTTATCTTTATCTTGCTCCTTCTTTTCCCCCTTTTCTTCCTTTCAGCCTCTTGCTTGAGGTTAAAGTCTGATGATGAAAAATAAGTCTGGGTCCCCAAAAGTGACTGTCAGTGTCCATCACCCAACACAACCACAGAGAAAGAGATAGCAAAGATGAAAAGCAAGGGCAGGGACTGGAACCAGAGAATTATGCAAATATTTAAGGCGAAAATCTATGTCCTTGACAATTGAAGAGCCAGAGTTCATGTTCATTATTTATTCATTCTTTTAATCAGTAATAGGATATGCAATAATGCTAGAAGGCTTGGATTTACAAGTACATACGGATTACATACGGATTGGCTCTGAGGTGGTCACATGTGATCGTGAAACTCTTTTCCCCAAAGCTCCAGTCAGTAGGGTTTTAACCTAGAGAATCTCACCTAGAAAAAATCTGCAGCCAGATTAGAATACCGGATTAAAATGTCATAACTTTGGATATTTTTGGTAAAATCAATCATTTCCATGAAAGTGAAAAGTATTTTTAGAGTCACGCGAACACAGAGACATTTTTGTCCCAATGAAGACACAAGTCTTCAGTTACGCAGAACTCAGTTCAAAGAGCAGCGTAGCGGAGAGTGCTCGGATTACTTACCTGTAACCTTCATCAGTCCTAGGATCATGTTGCATCTATGAGGAAGCACGTGTCCCACCAGGACAGATGTCAAATAGTCTGTTTTCCCATTTAACTTAAAGGAACCTACCTTTCCCACAATACCTATACTGAGCAACCAAAAAAAATGTAGCAGACTCCTGGGATGAATTGACTGAGTCACCAAGGGGGTTTTGATTCCCACCATGGGAGAGGCTGAATCATGTATACGTCCAGGTTTACCCTGGACAACAAATGAGGGGAATCATTCACACAGGGTCTTGCACACCCAAGAAAATTATGCAATTGCAGTTGATCATCTAATTTTCATTGCATGCCCTTTGCTTCTCCTCTGATCTTCTGCCTCACAGCAGCCAGCAAATGTTGTATAGGCATGGAGATGTGAGTGGGTGTATGCGTGTCTATGCATAGGTAGGTGTCACCTATCCAGGTGCACTGCACGTTTGTGAGGTGCATATGTAAATGTATGCATACACCTTTTCCTGGCGTCAATTATATGTACACCTCAAAAAATTCTCAGTGAATTGGTTCCATTGTTTTTTTAACTTTTTTTATCCTTAGCAGGAAATAGAAAGAGGTGCGTTAAATTTCTATTTTCAGACAGGCGGTAGTGCAAGAGAGTCCAAATTACACAAAGTTCTAAAAATTCTGTATAACCCGTTCATAGATATTTCATCCACGTCACAAAGAGCAGCTTATGGAGAGCAAATGGTTGCTTTGCGTTCGAAATTTCCAAACCCTTTTCCACAGAATTAGGATTTGAAGAGTTTTCCAAGCAGATATTCCTTTTACCTCTATGGAAATCCACCAGTCGCAATGAAGTGGTGGGGCGTGCCTTTGGATATGTGGCACAGAGACTCAAAGTCATCCCTTTGCAGGCATTCGTGGACATTTCAATGGGTTTCCACTTAATTTATACTTACTTTCAACACTAATAAATTCTGGAAGTTTGCAAATTTGATGAGACGATTCAAATTGCCTCATTATTTATTAGAACATTACAGAAAGGTATTTCTTCACGTATGAGCAGAAAGAGAACAAGTAGGTAAATATACAGATAAAAATTTACAGCACAGACAGACTATGCAAGAGACAGTAAGGGAATAGGAGTATTCCAGGAAATCTCTGACCTGCATAGTCTTGTTTTAAGAAAGGGCCATGCAAATACCAACAAAATACTGCTGGGGGGTTTTGTGAACTTTCTGGAGTTTCTGGAATCTGTGCAAATCATAGTCGGTCACCTTCAGAAGAGTGCTTTTTCACATTTTCCAGGCCCTTTACGTGTCGAAGCCGCATTCATGTCCGTCAAGACCATGAATTCTGGGAGAGGTTTCTGGTTTTCAGAACTGGTCTGTCTGGGGAATCTTTGCTGAGTATCACACTAATCTTGAGGAGAGTTGTGGCGCAGCGGCCAGAGCGGCTGACTCCGGAGCGCGGTCTGAGCCTTAGCTCAGCATCATGAGACTCTGGGCAAAAGCTGACTCAATCTACCCGACAACTCCAGCCCCTTGAGGAGTGATATTTTTTTGCTTTATAAATACGAATTCTCATTATAATTGTCACGTCAGCTGCCACATGCAAGAATTTACCCTTTGTGCTTTTTTAACAGGCTTGGGGTGGATTCTGCGCTACTGAATGAACAGGGCTTGGAGGGAGGCATTTTTTGCAACACCAGAGTCTGGAAGTGCCTGCAGCCCGGAAAAAGCTATGACTTGCCAGACGTGTTTTTCTCACTGGCCTGACAAGCCAGGAATTTGTAGGCACTTTCTATTGAAAGGCGGATAAATAAACCAGCTACATTTTGGAGAAAATTCGCCGAGAGGTGAAAACCACAAAATGTGCCGCAGCTTCATTTCATTTTAATTTTGCACCTAGCTAAAGTTCACTCTTTCTAGGTCAGTGTCATACTGGGGAATCAACAAGCAACACCAGACCCTCACTTGGGAATGATGTCCAACGAAAAACATCGAGCTGTTGATTTTGTATGTAGAGGCCTTGATTGAGCAGTGCACGGTGCTGGGTGGCTTCAAACCCCGCTTGTGACATTTGCTTTACGGTCTGGTAACACAATGCGAGCACCATGTGACTAAGGGTTAAGCCAAAGAAATGGGGAATAACCACCCATTCACTGGTTGTAAAACCACATTTCCTAATTCTAAGTGGTCTATAAGGCATATAATCACCACCTGCTCTAAGCAGGCAGTAAATGTGTACTTTGGCCTCTGTATGTGGCAGAGGTGGGGATGCGGTTTGGGAAGTTGGAGAGGGAAGGGGAGCTCAGTTCTAGCAGGGGTGGGGGGCATTAGCAGGGGAACACTGTATGCTCCCCCCCTGCCAAAACAAACGGGAAAAGAGGGTTGGCTGCTGCATCAAAAGGCTAAAGTGATTTTTCCGAGCTCAGTTACTACTCTGTAAATACAAGTCTAGTCTTCAGATACCCAGGCAAAAATCAGCAGGAAAATAATTCCATATGGTAATTGCACTCTGCCTAACTCATAAGTACGTAATGTAACCAGAGTCATCCAATGTGGGGAATATTTGGGCACAAAGTCTATGTGGGACTTTAAATATTACTTTAAGGCCTCCCCATCCCACCATTTTGATATCCCAATTTTTTTTGGAGTCTTTCAAGTTTAATAAATGTAGCCTTTAAAACCTCATGCTGTCTAGAACGTCCTTGGGTTACGGCTTTACTAACCGGCACACTTGCATGCTAGCTATTGAACAAATCCTCTGCAATCCTAGCCCGATTCGCCTAGAACTCATTGGGATTATATTTACGCTTTGTAGTTTTATACGACCTGCAGCACAACCCAAATAAATTAATAATAAAGCTGAGAATGGAAAGGTCAAATTCTGTGCAAGATCATTAACAACTTAACATGATATTCGTTCTCATAACGTTCAAAGGATAAAGAGAAAAACAGCCTCCCCGCGTTTCAATATTTGGAGGCTAAAAGCCCAAAAAGGCCATTTACACAAGTCTTTATCCTGAGCAAATGTCCAATGAAATTCAAATTCCACAAGTATTTAGTTTTGAGTGCCTCAAGTTTTATAGAGGATTTGTTCAATAGATTGCACGCGGGTGTGCTGGTAAGTAAAGTGGTTACCCAAGGAAGTTCAAGACAGAATGAGGGTTTAAAGGCTAAATTTATAAACATTTGAGAGACTGAAAAAATGTAAGATATCAAAACGGTGAAGGGGTGACCCTAAAGCAATATTTAAAGTTAAATAGAATCCCACGTGGACTTCGTGCTCAAATGTTTCCCACGTATGATGACCTTGAAAAAGGCTGCTACTCGGGCTGCATCTGTCTTTTGGATAGACCTCAATGTTTATGAGACTTTGAATACAACATTTGAATTATAATGATGCAGAACTGGCAGTAACATTGCTGTATTTGAAATGGGAAATTTGGAATAAAAGAAGTCCCTACGGCTACATACTTGTGGAATTTGAATTTCATTGGACATTTGCTCAGGATAAAGACTTTTTTGTTTTTCATATTTCCAGATCAGCACCAGAATAGTAAAATGTGGCCCATTCTGACCCAATCTTCAGCCTTTTTTCTTTCCTAATTACAATAAAGTGAATTCCTCCACATGTCAAACAGAAATGTTAATGAGTTAGCGCTACATACTTTTAACAGCCCAGCTAAAGGCCCACAGAGGTACTGCACACGAAAGCGAATCTTGTATCTGTAATGTGCTTAAAAAAATGCAGCAAAAACTAAAAGCGGTTTAATGACGGTGTAATGGGCATTTGGAGGTTATATAGTAACTCAGTGTTCATGGGTTGCTCTGGTGCAAAGGTATTTAAAGGATGCCCTGGAGGGTCAGATGAAGGTGTTATTTTCAGCATACATTGATGAGATCCGCTGAGATTCAATGTCTGTAAATGTATTTTTTGTGCATACCCTCAAAATCTAGCATGATTCTTCAGGGTCGGACTGAGAACCAAAACTGGCCCTGGCAAAGCGCACGGCCGGCCCCCCCAACCCCTGGGGAGGGGCCGATTTTGTTACAGGGCCGTTTTTGTAGCAACGACCCTGTAACAAAAACTGCCCCAGGGGCCCAAAACCGTCCCCCACCCTTGCAGCGCACCGGGGAATTGCCCGGTGCCCGCAACGGCCAGTCCGGGTCTGCACGCCTTCCATGACACAAAAAAATCTGCATGCAACCTAGGAGGACCACACATAACCTTGTCATACAAGTCCTCGGGTCACTGACACACTTTGGCACACTTGGAGGCTACTGAAGCCTTGGTTTGTGGGATAAGAAAGATAGGTAAACGTCTCACTCTTAAGTTTTTTAATTGCTTGGCCACACAGGACCCTTCTATTTAAAGTGCCAATCGCTGCTCAAGAATGCCTGGTGAAAACATACCACAGGTTCCTAGAACTGCTTGTCTTTAGGATGGAATGAAGCATTGCTCACCAGTCGTAAATATATCTCAATGGGTCGAATGTTTGTTGCAGAAATCTGTTATTAGCATGCAGAGCGTACAATCATATCTAAGGGTGAGTTGTGTGAATGGAACGTGCTATCTAAAAGCTCAATTTTATTACCATTTGTCAGACTCTGGTCTTGCTACCTTCTCCACCCATATTGTTAGGAGAGGTTGTTTAGAATGTGCCCCCAACTTTGCTATTTCCATGCAGTTTTTGATATTTCCGGTAGCTGGGCAACCTTGGATTTCCAGGCCCTTGGCTACCAGCCCTCGTGGCCCCAACCAGCTCTTGTCCAAAGCTCCCTTTCGGCAGCTGGATATTTCCAGTTTTGATAATGGGCTGTGATTGGTTACCTGAGTGTAGTGTTACTGGAAGGGGCACCCAGGAGCCCATTCCTGTAAGTCCCGTGCTGGCCACACTAACTGTTCACACGTTGGTTTTGCTGTTATTACTGCAGACCTGCGTTCATTTCGGGAAAATATGAGTTTGCTACTGGAATTCCACATTTCCCTGAATTATTTTTATGTGAACTGGCAGGACGTGAATCACTGGCACCTGGTGAGGCACGGTTTGCCCTGGCATCCTATCACAAGTGGGAAGAGAGCATACGTTGTCTAGGGCTAACCAGTTTCCTTGCAACAATATATGGTCAGGTAGAACAGCGAGACTATAAAGAGAGTGAAGCCCAAAGCATGCTAGTTCCAATATTATACCCCAAGTTTAACCGTGGTTACAAAAAAACAAAAATATTTCTGGATAGTTGTTATGGGAACCTAAAACAAACAATGAAAGATTAAAACACACCTTGAGACACACAGACCCCCGTAAACCCACAACAGGCCAGTAGCCATGCGGCAGAACCTACCAGAAACACCCCCAAACCTCCCTCTTCTTTCTTCCTCCTCTTCCTTCTTTCTTTCACACTCGCCGCTAGACCGCTGGGGCCAACAGACTCGTCGGCGATGAAGTACAGCAAGCAAGACCAAATGTCATTGTATACAACGTGTTACCCTTTGACCGTCTGTAAGTGCCCCGCATCGTTACTGTACTGTATTGTATTATACCTTTTTTCAATAAAATACTTTGAACTGAAAAAAAAAACGTACAGGAAGAGGATACAAGTGAACACCAATACCTTTGCATAGCTAGAGATTAAGCATGGTTAGGAAAAGCTAAAATAATTGTGGCTAGTGGTTAGGTTGAATTTAAGAAAAGAAAAAAAGATTGAAAAGTATATAAATAGGACACAAGCAACCAACACCCTGTAAATATAGCAAAACACTGAGGAGTGGCTTCAAGTAGAAAAGCGTGAAATACAACACAGCAAATCGCCTTTTTAGAGCCCATCTTAGATAGTCTTCTTGGGGTCCAATACGCTTTGTGGAGAGTAAATAAATGATTTTTCTTTAGCAAAGCAGCCTTAACATTCTGCCATAGAAGCGCAAAAGATACTTGCCATAGGGTTTCTCGATCGTAGTTTGGCAGCTCTCTCCTCCAGATCTCATCGGACCACTGCCGAGATTCTTCCAGAGGTTGGATTAACATGTTGTACCATGCAGCTATTTCTTTACCTCCGATGTTTGTGGTGGCTGCCTTTTTTTCAAAGAGGTCATTACCCTTACCCAGATTTTTAAGGGATTTGGCCCAACTTGCTAACTGATAGTATTTAAATTTGGAAACGGTCCCTCTTGTGATGTCGTGAAGTTTCTGCCAAGAAATTATGTCAGGGCCTTCCAGCAGTTCGCCCCATCTTGCTACACCGCTTGTTTGGATAGGAACCGCTTAAGAATCTTGAAGACAATTTGGTGTGCCTGGTGAGCTACAAATAGGGGCATATGTACTGTAGTAGTGTATACGTTGTGATGTTCTTATTTGATACCATCCTTTGCATGCTGCTAATAAGATCTTTAGTTTAACCTTCTTAAAGAATTGTGGGTCCCCAAATTTAAACAAAAAATGTCGGGCTTGATCTTGAAAGTCTATAGTCAAAGCTTTCAATAAAGGTGTGTAAGCGTAATGGACCCCAAGAAGACTTTCTAAGATGGGCTCTTAAAAGGCGATTTGTCAAAAATGTGGGGAAGCAGATGCAGACGACGTGCACAAGTTCTGGCGATGTCCATCAATACAAGGTTTTTGGGACAAAGTAGATGTAACGATTTCCAGCATTGTGGGGTTTGAAGTTAAGGTGAGTGTCTCTCAAGTAATTTTTGGTATTACTCCGGATGAGGAAGTCACAATTCAGATATCTAAGAACAACAAAATATTAATGTTTGTGCTTTTTCTATCGGCGCGTAGGGAATTATGTATCAAATGGATTTCCCCTGTTTCCCCACTAGAGTGTGAATGGATTAATTCAATACATAGATTTGCAAAATTAGATAGAGCGATAAGCGACACGAAGAAAACTGCAGTTTGGAAGATCTGGGATGAATGGTGTAATAGAGTTAACAACATAACTGCATAAAGATACCCATAAGAACAAGGGTAGGAGTTAGTTTACCTTCAAGTCCAGTCTGGGTCCCTTCCTTTTTTTGGGGGGGAGGTGTGGGGGGTGGGGGGGAGGTCAGCCTATGATTATGTTGGTAGCCGTACAGGCCAGGAAAAGCCCACCATGGGGTGGTTTGAAATCTCCTGGGGCAGAGGTATCTGCAGGACCTGTAAGAGTGGAGAATATTGGAAGGCTAGCATGCAGAAATGTGAGGCTTGAGGAGAAGGAGGCCCCGGTGTGTGAAGTTATCTCGCACCTCCTCTGTAATCAGAGTGATCGGAGGTCTCTACCCTGGAGTGCCTGGGTATTGGCAATAAGAAACTCCAGCCAGCGTCGATTTCTTTGCACTGTTCTTACTCCCCCCAAAAAAATAACTCCTAATTACAAAAAGGCTAAAAACAAATGAGGACATAAAAAAATTTTTTTTAGATAAAAATAAAAGAAATACAACACAGCCTAGAACACACGTTGGCTTAAAGTAGGGCTAGTTCCAGGTCAGATTTTTGGGACATTCAGGTGGAGTAAAATGTACCTATAAAAAATCTGAATTCGAATTATTATCATAATCAGTGGTTAGCCAGAAATCCAGGCTTGGATTAGGTGGAATGGATCACTGTTGAACACCCCCAATGTAAGGAATTAATTTATAAAAAGTTCAAAGGAGTAAAATACCCAAGATCTATCTTTCAACAAATTTCCAATGGGGGTGGGGGGATTGTTAGGGGGCTGGGAATTATAGTACTTAATTTGTACTACCAGTTGTTAGTAGTGGCTATGAGCACTCTTTTTCAGAAAGAGAAGTAAATGTAAATGTAGTATACTTGTAAAGCGCACAGCTGCCTCAGCAACGGGGCGTCCCGGCGCTGTATAACGCTGTGGAACCCTTCCTGGTTCTCCCTGTGAGATGCCCCTCCTGGGCACCCCCACGGTGAAGCCAGGCATACCAGCGTTGTAGAGGCCGTTGTGGAGATTAAGCAAGCTATTGCCCAGAGTTGCAGTGTGGGACCCATGACTAGAGTAGGCGCAGAGGCGAGGGAATTATCGAGTCCGCGGACATTAAGCCCAAGACCCTGCCGCATCGGGAATTGAACCCTGGTCCCGGGCCTGATCTCTGCTTCAGGGTCTGCCGCTTCTAACCAGTGAGCCACACTTCTCCATGAAGTGACCGAAAAACTCAGCCATGCTACGCGGAGTTCCGCAAGTGGCAGAGTGCATTAGGTCACGCAGTTCACGCTATTTTTGAGCGCCAGGAAAATCAGCAGGAACAGCACCATGTGCAGCGCAAGAGGGCGGTGCTTCTTTCTGCCACTCGAATAGATGCTCCACTCGAGCGGCAGCTTTCTCAACACATACGGATGGTTTCTCAACTCGAGCAGTCATGACCATCCGTGACCGCCCACGCTGAGAAATCTCGCTGGGAGGTGGTTTAGTGTTGGATTTTCATTGCTCGCCAACAAACAAGCAAGGAAAATAATCTGCGGAGGGCTTAAAACTCACCAAACGCTACAAATGGAGCGGAGTTCACCGTCCAGGCCTAGGTAAAAGCTGAGGTAGGTGCTAGGAGTGTGGCACAGGAATAGGTATAAATAAGGGAGCGGTTTGTAGGTAAAGGTAAAATATGTAATCCCATGGGTATTCGAGGCAGCAATAGACAACATGATATTGATTAAGTAAACCAGACCAGGAAGTGTTTACCGGTCTGTGACATGGGTTCACCATGGTCTATCCATGTGCATATCTTATCCCTTTGAATATCAAATCCTCCCTTTCTAGCACCCCATTAGGCTGAACCTCACCCCTCAAGGTCCACAACTCGACACATTTCACGTACAAATGCATTCAATGGAGAACATACCTAAACACATAAATATAACTTCCGGTTCAACTGCTAACCGACACACACCTAGCTACTTGGGAATAATGAAATGTGAAAGTCTGCATTTTAACTTCAAAAGGCACTGAGTGAGAATCAAAAATGTATAATCTGGAAAAACGGGCCAGTGGCAGTGACGTCTCGAGACAGGCAGAACTTCCGCTGGGTGCGCGCGTTATTGGCGTGAGAGTAAAAGCGATGGGGAAGAGCTGCGTGCTGCTGGGTGAAAGCCTGGAGGCTAATTTTAGCCTTTTGACTTAGTCCCAAACCACATTAAATTCAAGCTAGTGCAACAGCAAAGGATGTTATACAAAGGGTCGCAAATGATTGCTTCCCCACCCCCCTCAAAGATGGAGATAAACCGCAGTCCACATGCTTGTCAAGAAGCGGAAAGGGACGTGAGGCGAGTGGAAACATTCTGACAGGAAGTGCGCGCGCCCTATCTGCGCTTCTCATCTGGGGGCGCTAGACACGCGCCTTCCTTTCCCTTAGAATGCGAAAGCAACGCAACTTCTAGTTAAGCAGCAAACGTAAGATGGGTCTTGTGGGTTAAATAATCACAGTAACGAACAGGACCACAAAAATCTCGTATGGAAGAAATGTACCTTTATGTTTTTCACGCTATGGGCTACAGGGCTTCGATGCACTCTATTTTTTAACAGTTTTATCCAGCGTGAAACTGCCAAAGAGTATTGAAGAGCTTTACATTTGCACCAGATTGCGTTACACAAGGTACAACAAATTGCGCACATGGAGATTTCATCTTGCCCAGAATCACAGGATGCTCTGCAGATAATGCTGCACTGGGCTTCTCTGCACATATGGAATGCACTCACAGCTGCAACAGTGTACGTTTCCAAGCCCAAAGCCGATGTTGTTTCCAGACCATGCATGGCTTGCGTGCACATGATGGATTAGGACCCAGATCTTTTGACTGGGTTGAATGTGTGACATTGATCCTCATTCGGTCCATCACCTGTTGTTTTTGCAAACTTGCGTGCACATGAAAGCATGCACCGACAGTGCACATTAAAACAAGCAAAGACAAAACAATAAGGAAGGCCACACTGTCTGAGTGCAAGTGCTTGATACACCCGATTCTGCAAAAAAAACCTTCACCAAGTATAATAAAACATTCAAACACAAGCTCCCAACTTCCAGAATAAAAGGGCTCCCAGGGCTTGCTTTTGATCTTATTGATTATAGGAAAGTGTGGTAGAGGTTGTGAACGTCCCATTGTCAAACCTTAAATTCGTTGAGAAATAACACCAAAAAATAGGTGAAAAGATCACAGATCAGAAAACACCACATTTCTATTTTGCTGAATTATGTTTTTTTGTAAAATGAGTGAAACGTTTTTAGACTTTTCTTTTATTTCTGTTGTATTTTGATTTTTTTCACGACAATTTTCTCACATAAAGCGGTTTGCAGGCACATCTTTCTTATACTATTAACTAGAAAAAAGTTCAACACTTTGCATTTCACTGGAGCGTAATCTAGCATAATTTTGGTATTCTGTTATCCTATTGCCACATTGCATAATTACGTACCATTTGTGACGACAATTTAGTGTGAGAACACAAGATCAACACAAACTACCATAACCTCGACTGTATGTGATTTTTGTGCTTTTTTTTTTTAACGAGATGAACACTTATGTCCAAAAGGAACACCGACAAGGAAGCATTTTTCGCTAAAATATAGCTCCAAATGCAGGCTTTGCATTGTATGCACTTTTTCCAAGATTTAATGTAATTACGCAGAGAAAATTATGTGAATTTCATACATCTCTGGCCACAAAGAGTTGATGGAACAGTGTTGAAGCTTTGATAGGGACACCCAGCTCTGTTGTGTCTCCATTTGCACAGCCAGTTGGTGGTACTATGACAAAAAAGGCACAATTCGGAAAACATGAATACTGCTCCATCTAAAGGAAATGGTTTACTTCAGTCCCTCCATGCATGGAAGAGGCTCATTACAAGTGCTCCGGACCCACTCCCTGTAATACACTCAGACCAGAAGTAACTTTACCTGGCATCCCATTAGCTACAGAGGGGTGGACTTTCTGGTTATTCTGACTCTAACCCCGAGGTTCCACTGGGGAATGGGAAAATACTCTAGGATAATTCCAGGTCTCATTGACCTGGTAATTCCCTATTACTCCTTTGCCATTTTTAGGAGACACAAGCTCCAGGGGAAACACAGCATCTCAGGCCGTTTTCGCAGATCTCATCCTTTCAATGGGTCTTTTAACTGCATTTACTCGGCTCACTAGAATTAAGGGGCACTTAACGAACACCTAAGAGAAAGACTAAGACCACAATATTTAGTAATAGAAAACTTATATTTAGGCAGATACGGAAAGGCTGGTTCAGGAGTTGGGTCTTGAAGGGAAGTGCTAGGGGTCTGCAGAAAGAAGTAGAACAAGGGGTCATAGGAGGAACTCCCGCTTATTGAGCTACAAGCAGGATTATGGATCACTATCACCAGTGTTTGGTGACCAAGCGACATTAGATTGTGCGGGTAGGAGGTAAGCAGCCACAGTACAGTTCCCCAATAGGGATCTGAAAAAAATTAAGATATTCTGCAAATTAGTATAAAATTAATGGTCTTAAAGTCTACAGAACAATATTGAAATATGCTTTTGAATTCAATTTAGGAAGAACACTAATCAGATTCATGGACTTTCTGCGAAACTGCAAATATTGAAGCACTTCCAACAGTAACCCGAAGTGCACTTTAGACTATGCACTTCTCAGGAATGAATTCTACAGAAAATAGATCTGAGGATGAATTAAGCATTTTAAAATTTGCAAATGAAATAGGCGTAGAATATTTTTTAAATCCATGAATTCTAATTGGAATTACTTTTTGGGGTGACTGAGTCCAGCATAAATTATTTGGGTCCCTTCTGCAGAAGGCAGGTGCAAAATTACGATGGTGTCCAGCTCAGGGCCACAAAAGAAAATGACTTACATATGCTTCAAAAGGAAATTAATTACATAATCCGTGGTTATTCTAAGACTCTAGTGTCAAGCATGTCCTCGTACATACACAGAGGACGCCCCAAGAATGCATCATTTACCCTTAAATTTTACCAATGACACCTCAGGAAACTAGCAAAAAACACAGTTGATGGACAGAATGCAGAACAATGTCTTACATTCACCCCAGTACAAAGATCTGGGCCTAAATCCATCGTTTGTTTGCACTCCACACCACCCTAGGTCAGACAATGGCTATATGCAAATCAGCCTTGACCCTGTGCCTCATGGGAACAGTCCAGCCCGAACTACCAAGCCATGTCTTTCCTAGACCGGAATCAAGCATCCAAGGACCGGTTTCTAGCTATCAGCCTTCTTCAGCCTGGATAGCTTGACTCCAGTGATGTGGAGAGCCTGGGACTCACGTCTGAGCATACCTCAGGAAACTACACTGGCTTCCAACACACAAATGCGCTCTTTTGAAACTCTTCCCACACACATTCAAGGGAATACACAACTCAGGCCCCACCTACCTGAACAGTCACATCTCCTTCCACCAACCACGCAGATCCTCCGCTCGGCAGGACTCCTACTCGCACACATCCTACCCATACACAGAACCAGATCAGGACGATGGGCATCCCCTTACATCACTCCTGAAGCATGGAACGAGGTCCTATGCCACGTCAGAGCCTCCTCTTCGCATCTTAAATTCTGCAAGAAGCTGAAGACCTGGCTTTTCAATTAACCAACCTACCACAGGGAGAGCTAGACACACACACTTTCTCAGTGCCATGATAGCCTTGCGGCCAATAGTGCACTCTACAAATACACATATCTTCACTTACTCTTTTATAAATAAACATGTTTGTGGCAAATGTGATCTAGAAAATAATAGACATTTACCGCGATTACAAAATGAACAAGGAAACTGAATTACTGTTCCGTCTGGCCCGTTTGAAAGCCCCTGCTCTGGCCTTTACTGCGACCACAGTTCACAAAACGTGATTTGCATCATCTACATTTCAGTCTATTGCGCTCGCTTCATGGACTAACAACAAGATGATTTGTAGAGCGCATAGTTACGTCAGCTGATGTCTACCAGTGCTGGGGTTTCATTTCTGCGATAGACAAATTGCCTAGTCTTTGAATGACTGCATTCGGACAAAATTTGAGTTCTAAACACCATACATTAACACCATTTATCAATGATTGACTGCTAACATTTCTGTTTGCCTACAGTGGAACTGGGTGAAAAGTGCCTGCTTCAGTGGTCATGAACAATTTGCCGTTAAAATTTAAATGCCTGATTTTTGTACGGTGATAGCAATATTCTGCCTGGAGGCGTGCAAAATAGAAAAGGCATGTTCACAATAGGAGCGACGGGCAGGTAAGACTAGGCATATTCACAGTAGGTGTGATTGACATGTTAGAATGGGCATGTTAGCAAATGGTGAGACACGTTACATCAGACATGTTCACAGTAGGTGAGGTAGGCATGTTAGAATGGGCATGTTCACAAAAGGTGAAATTAGTACGTTTACAATAGGTGTGATGTACATGTTAGAATAGGCATTTTCGCAGTAGGTGTCGGGAGGTTAGAGTGGGCATGTTCACAATAAGTGCGATGGATACATTAGATTGGGGATGCTCACAATAGGTGTGATGATCATACTAAAAATGGCACGTACACAGAAGGTGTAATTAGCTTGTTCACAATACTTGTGATGTACATGTAAGAATGGGCATGTTCACAATAGGTGTACTCGGTGCATTCACAAAGAGTGAAAAGTACATGTTAGAATGGGCATGTTCATAACAGGTGTGAGGGGCATGCTAGAATGGGCATATTCACAATAGGTGTGAGGGCATGTTAGAATGGGCATGTTCATAACAGGTGTGAGGGGCATGTTAGGAGGGGCATGTTCAAAACAGGTGTGAGGGGCATATCAGAATGGGTATATTCACAATAAGTGTGATGGATATGTTAGAATGGGTATGCTCACAATAGGTTGAGGGGCATGTTACAATGGGCATGTTCACAGTAGGTGTGATCTTCACCTTTTGGAGAACTTGGAGATTAAAGTTTTTGGGAAGGCGGCAGCCACATTCTGGATACTTTGATCTTCTCATTCATCTACTTAACTCTTTCCGTGCTCATGACGAGCTCAGCTCGTCATGAGGCACGGTGCTCCGGTGCTCATGACGAGCTCAGCTCGTCATGAGCCGTGGAACACTCACACGTGGGGATAATTCCCCGGCTGTGCTGAACGTTCCACGGGAACGGGTGTGGTCATGACGAGCTCAGCTCGTCATGAGCACACGAGCACTGTGCCTCATGACGAGCAGCACGGGGGCACTGTGCCCGCCCCCCCCCCGCCTCCCAGCACAGCGGGGGAATTACCCACGCTGCGAAGGGGCTAATTTCTTCCTCACCCAAGGAGTTTTATGAGAACTCTAGATCAAGCTTTAATATGGTTATAATATGGGGAATGAAGGGGAGGTTTGAAGACTAGGTCATGCCATTTACATTTATGTCCTCAACAGTGGCAGCTTTTCCCTACCTAAAGCGGTAGGGCGGGCTTGGGTGGAGAGTGCGGCGGGTTGAAGCCAGGGAAGAAAAACAAAGAATGTTTTTTTTTAAAAAAGACTTACCTGCTGCCACGCTCTGCTTCTTCTGACTCCTTCAGCGCAGTTCTTCTTGGCTGCCCATGGCCGGAAGGGGATTGGCCCTCAGCACAGGCTCTGCACCAAATCCAGGAGCTGCTCTCACACGAGAGCAGAGTCAGGATTGGTCTGAGTGGCCTCGTTTGCCGCTCAGACGGTGCAATGGAGTCTCTGCAGTTTCTCCAGCCCGGCTGTGTAACACAGCCAGGTTAGAGAAACATAAGTGCACATGTATGTTTGGTCAGCCTCAGATGGCCGGCCAAACACACATGCGCACTTATGAGTGCACTTTACTCCTCCCCGACTTGCTGGGCCCCACCCGCCCTATATTTTAGTTTTGGGCTCCGACAGAATAAATAAAGTAATAACAACATTGCGTTGTCGTCATTTTATTTATAGTCTGCTGACACGGGCTGTGGGTCGAGGCTCCTCCGCCATTACGGAGAAGCCGTCCCTGCGGGTCCTCAAAAGATAAAAGTCAGTCTTCAAGACGAAGCGGAGTCACATACAAGAAGTTTTTTTTAACACCCTGTGCTCCAGGGCTGGGACAAACAGAAGAAGAGAACGGAAAGTCCTCACAAGTGACAAATAAGAAGCAAGAAAATGAGACTGACAAAGAAGTCAACCAATGGTAAGCAACTGGGAAGCTCTAAGCCCTCTGAAAGCGAACAATGTGCCTCGCAATAGACCGTGCAGGCGCCGTCTTAGGCGAGACCAGAAAAAAAACAATTTTCATGAAGTTTGCAAAGCTTCAGCTTATCAGCAGTAGTTTTCAATAATTACAATGCGGAGAAGTCCAAGGGCTTCAAAACGTGTCCTGTGATATTCCTCAGTCTGCTGGGAGCTGGGGTTAGAAGCATGCATGCAGCTCTGCCATTTAGGATCATTTCGTGCAGATACTTCAGCTGCTGAAAGATGCCAACAATCTCATGGATCAAGACCGAGCCAAAAAATGCGGAAATCAATGCGAAAACATAGATTACCACTTTTTATTCCCCCCAAAATCCCTGGAGTATTTGTGCCCCACCCCTTCCCTCCTGGAAATATTGCTGCCTGGGGTATTTGCGAGGGGAGTAAGTGCTGGGCAGAGCACATCCCGCCTTGTTACGGGTCCTAAGTGGAGGAAACATATCGTCGGTGGAGAGGCGCGGCCTGGGGTTTCCCTTTCAAGATGACGGGATCTCCCCGTGCAAACAAGAGCCCAAACCGGCCGGGCCTGCCCAGGCGCATTCTTGGAGCCAGAGCACAGTAGCCTGCAACAAAGCACACACACACACACAGCACCCCTGGCACACACCCAGATCTAAACGCACACACACGGGCATACAACGCTGTCTGCCGCTGCTGGCCCCCGGCCACCGAAGGAAACACTCGCGTCCAGGCTCCGGGGCCTTTTTTTGTTACTCTTTCCTTTGGAAAAACACAGCTCTGACAGTGCGATTGTTTAGCCCTGCTTTTCAACAATCGTTTTGGCACAGGTCAGTGGAAAAAAGAAAAAGAAAAGAAAAAAATGCATGTTCAGTGTTTGCAGCAGCTCTCAAGACGTGTCGGCCATTGAGAAAATAACACAGGGGGGCTTTGTACGGTTAGAAGGGTCGCTATGGAAAAAGGCTCCCCCCCCAGGTGAGCGGCTAAAATGAGGAACAGCGCTGCAGTTGGAAAGTCTAACCCACGAGACTGGAAAAATAACACTTGGGCTGGACTGTGCGGTGTATATAAATAAATGAACTGTGTGGCGAGACGCCTCTGCAGGTGCAACAGGCGGCCAGAGGCCCCCAGCCATGGGAGCACGGCGTCTTTAGAGTTACTATTACCAAGGCTCACACTGGGCCCGATTCCAGAAGCTTTTCCTCACACAGTATTAACGTCTGTTAAAATGGCACAATAACAACGTTAGAAATGATGCAAATTGCACCACACAATGTACTGCATAATTTAATCAACATTGCCACATAATTTGATTTGCTTTCCATGCCACATAATTCCAGTAGCGCTGGGGAAGCAAAGTCAGCGGACTGTGTATGAAAGGGCAGACTGCCCTGGGTGACGTAAATGAGTGAAAAGAGTGCGTGGGGCCATTCTGGGGCCTATTTTGAAGAAATCTACATCTGTGGTGTCTGCTTAAACCGGACTGGTCATTTTATACCATCTGCCATTTTTGATTCGCTCATCGGTCCGGATTAGCATGTAGAAAAGGTCCCCTCCCATGGACGGGGCCCCAGCCACCCTCACCCGAGAGAGCGGGGCTGCTGTGCCCCGTACTCGTCAGGGCCTGAAGTGACATGAAACACTGTGGCAGGCGAACCAAACCGAGAGCGCCGAAGGCTGGCTGGAGTGGAGAGCCGAGGCGAGGGGGGCAGGGGGCCTGTGGCTGGACAGGCAGCTGGGGCGTGGTACTAAATTAAGGGATCGGTGACGGCCGCCCTGATCTTACGGTTTGTGTAATTAATGCAGCAATAAATGTCCTCTCTTTTCACAAAGTTTTGTCATCATCAACAACCTTATTGGGTTTTTACAAAGAAAACCATAAAAGTCACAATTAAAAAATACCATCAAGTGCTTCACAATAACAATAAAAAAAAGAACAGTACAATACACTCTTCAAAGCCCCGATGATACAAGGCTTAATAAATAAAATAAAAAAAATCCATCGCAGGCCCATAAAATTCTAAATTAATAACAAGGACTATACCAAGAACAGATTCATTCATAGATAAATAAAAATCTCATCTCGCCACAGTATCCAGGGATTTCCTTGCAAGGTTAATCACAACTGAACCAGAGCCTACCTGCAGCCCTTAAAAGCTAAGAACGTATAATGCTGAATTACTTGAAAGCAATTGTAAAAAGATAAAAGCGGGTCTCGCCTGCCTAAAATGAGCTTTTCTTAAGAATAGGAATAATAAAAGACTTTCTTGGTACCTCATTAAAACTTTTGTCATTTGGTAAAGGATTGTTGGACGTAGGACTGGACACTTTGTTCCATCTGACGTGGAGTCATCAGGTACCCATCGGTCCGCCACACGATTTGCTGCTGTTCCTCAACAGACAGCATGGCATAGAGTGTATGAAAGTTCTCCTGTTTCTATGAAATGTATCACTTGACATGGATGATGTGGTAATTTAAATGCGGACTTCAGTCTGGCCAGAGCACTGTAATAGCCGTTTCTAAGCGCTGTAATTAACATGTGAGAGAGACTTTTACGAAATGTTATTGTCCTCATTTTATCGCACTTGCAAGGATGGAAGGAGGAAGGGAGAGGGAGCCTTGTAAGATTTTGAACACCTTACCTGACAATCAGCACGTCTCAGCAGCCAATCATAATGCATGGATCACTGAGTCTCGGAGGGAGAGCAGTGCAGTTTGATTTGCCAGAAGCACGCCATGATCAATTGTGCAGCCCAAGATCAAAGGGTGCACGAGAAAGGAGTAAGAGCAACCACCACGCCTTTTCAGGGGTAGTAATCGCTATATATATATATATATATATATATATATATATATACATACATACATGTCAACATCTTAGACTGTGTACTACGTGGCAACGTAGTGAAAACAAGTAGTTCCGGGTTCATAGTAGTCGGTTCACCGCCTCCAGCTGCACCGCCAATAAGGAGAGGACACACCCCAGCACAGACCTCACTCAGTTGTGTGACATGAAGAAGGAAATAGCAGTTGCAGGCCGGAAAATACACTGAAAGCAGATACATGAACTAATGTGCTGCAAGTAGAACTGCCAACTACAACAAACAATTCACTGTGTGAGGAGGGGACTGGGCCTTGGAGGGGTGCGAGACCTACCTTAGAGGTACTTTTGCCCCTTCCTCGCCCCAACACACACCCGTCAAAAAAAATTTAAAAAAGCTTGCTGAGGCTGGTGCCAATGTCCTGGGGTGTTCTCACGACCCTAAATGCACATGGGTAGTTAGTTCAAAGCTTCCTGAAACAAGCTGAAAATCCACTGTTTGCTGTCGTTTTCAGCTCGCCTCCCCCTGCCACCGTGTGATATCGGCTCCTCACTGGGTGACCGTGTGAAGGGAGTCGATATTGTGTGACACAGGGTGGCACCGTATGAGGTGATAAGTCTGTGCAAGGGGTGACGTTTAAGGCTTTGTAACTAACACCTGTCAGTCTTTTAGATAGATATATATATATATATATATATATATATATATATATATATATCTCCAGTAAAATTACTTCATATGACACACAATACTTAGAAGGACTGTGGCTGTATACCACAAGTGAAGTTGTTTTTCCTTACTGGCATTTCTCAAATGTAAATGCTAATCATGCCTAATTCACATGTATCCAACCGAGAAATCATATTTAATACTTTAAAAAACTAATGCTGCATCGCAACAAGAGGATACTTTCCTGAAGAAAGGACATTATAAGTGCTCGAATGATACTAGCAATACTGTCCGTTGATGGACTGTCCTTTGCTTTCACCAGAGGAAAAATAACTATTTTTCAGTTCTATGTCAGAAATCCATGGTCAGCACTGTCTGTAGGAATGCTCAAGTTGTTTTACAACACTAACTTGAAGATTTGGGAGCATATATTTTTAATCCGGCGATCCACAGCACACAAATTAAGGAGAATTCACAGCATGGGGTTTGAGAATGTCCGAGTGAGCAGGGGGGGGGGCCTTGCACCACATTCCCCTGCCCCACAAACGTCCCCATCCCTGCCCTGACATCCCATGCTGCCCTAAGGCAAAGCTTCCCCCACTGAGGTGAAGCGTGAGACTCCCCAGGACACTTCTGGGGAGTGGTGAACTGCAGAGAGGTAATTATATACCTGCGCCACCTGGCTTCCTCCTCTCTGCTTTCTGCACCTGCAGCACAGGTACATATACAATCCTCTGAGGGAGCCCCAAAGGGGTGCTTCATTCCACTTCACCTGGAGTCTACATGACAAGACCCCCAGGATGAAAGCGATGATGCCCCTTAGTTCCACAAGCAAACTGGGGGCTTCCCTGGTAACGCCCTGCGACGGCATGCAAGTTCGATTTCTGGACTAAGGGGGTAGGTAAGCTGCTCTTCTCTGGTAGTTTCATCTAAGACACAGGGGCTCTCACTCACACACAGTACTAAATCCATATGGGACAAATCTTGAAGACTGGATTACTTCCCTCAGAGGAGAACTGAATAATTCAGGTTACCAGTGCACGTGCCACAGTTTGAAAATCGTCCTGCCTTCATCGGTCCATGGCAGCTATGTGTTCTCAAGGTGCAAGGAGGCAAACGGGGACACCTCTCGGTTAAAAAGCAGGACTCAGGGTGCAAAGGACATAGTTCTAAGTGTACAAATGGGTCTACAGATGTACCGGTTACTCAAGCCAGAGTTCAAAAGAAGCAAGGACGAATACAGAGGAACCACTTTGTCATCTCGTAGTTCTCAGGATGAGCACAGAGTTCTACTAGGGACACTATACTCGTGGCATAAAGCTCACACAAAGCACACACCAGGGTGAACTGATCTCTAAGGACTAGACCACAAGAGAGTGTAATGTGGAGCACAGAAGCATGCTCACTCAAGCCACAGTTTCCGAGTACCAAGTGGCTCACTGGGGTACGGGTCTCCGAGGATACACTCCTGAGGGAGCCAAGGGTGTATATCACAGGACATAAACACAATCTGATGCCCAAGACCTTGTTACTCAGTTAGGGTGGGTGAAAATATTTAAGCCAGGAGTGGTCAGTGGCGGCACCCCGAAACAGCTGAACAAGAACACACTTAACATGCAGCATATTCCTGGACTCCGAAGGGCCTCTAGCTGAGACAGGAAAGGGTAAGACCTCCCTCACCAAAATGGTGGAATCCAATGAGGAACATCAGAGATCTCTCAGATCATAAATTGTGGCAACTTCTGAGCTTAGTATGGTAAGATGGCAGACTAGGGCATGGCTGGACCTTATAGCGAACGGTGTGAAAAGACTGGGGACAAAATTGTCCGTTCCTGCGTGGGTGATCCTCCAGATGGTGGTATGGCAATGCTTGGATACACTCCACCCCTTAAATACTGGAGAGGCCTTCCTCATCCAAATTAAGTTACCATTGAAGAAGACTGGAGTCCTCTAGTTTCAAAATGGTGGTAGCTTCCTTTCATATTGTAGGATATTGGGTTACTGGTCGAGAGGGGTGAAACCCTACTCAAGCAGCACCACAATCTAAGTATATAGCATTTAGGCAGCACTTCAAACAGTAATAAAGTGTGAACACAACACAAGAAAAAAACACATCAATTTAGAACAAGCATTTGCAATGCAATAGGTCTCGCATTTATGAGAGTTTAAGCTATTGGCATTGTAAATGACAATGCCTTTTATTTATGTTTTGGTTTTTTAAAACATAACTAAAAGGCATTGTCATTTACAATGCCAATAGCTTAAACTGGCATAAATGCGAGACCTATTGCATTGCAAATGCTTGTTTCGAGTTGGGTGACTGCGCGTCTCATTGCGCGCGGCCGCCATTATTTAGCATGTAAATAAAATTTTAAAAACCAAGTTGGTTGAGCTGCGCACAACGAGACGTGCGGCCACCCTCATTTAGCATATAAATTAAATAAAAAAAACAATGCCATAGCCAATAGGTTGAAGGCACGGACAACGGGAGGCAGGGCGTGAGGGGTGTAAAGAAGGCACGGACAATGGGCGGGAGGGCAGGGGGGTAAAGAAGGCACAGACAACGGGAGGGAGTGCGGGGGGTAAAGAAGGCACAGATAACGGAAGGGAGGACGGGGGGGTGAAGAGGGCACAGACAATGGGAGGGAGAGCATGGTTGTGAAAAAAGCACCACAGACTAAATGAATGCAAAGCACGTCGTGCATGCAGGAAGAGAAACTTGATAAAGAAAATAGTGGTTAAAGACTAAATAACAGGTACTGTGTAACAACCGAAGTAAAAGGGCCAGTCGCCATGGGAGGTTACAAATGAAGACAAGGCGGTGCTAAGGAGGGACTAACAAGCCTATTTATGAATCAGAACCCAGCATATAGGAAGGACAATGACACAATCCAATGGCAAATATAGGCGGAGGGTGGGCTTCTATTCCCTACTCCACTACAGCAAGTCTCTCAGAGCAGCGCATGTGCGCTGACTCTAGGCTCGACCTAAAAATTTAGTAAAATGTCATAAATTATTTGAGACCAAATACACAAAAAATCTAATCAGTAGAACCAGGGATGTGCAATTTCAAAATTCCAAGTAAAGTAAGTGCCTAGAAGCACAAAGTGCCAACTGTGATTATCTAGTTGAGCCAGACCAGGAAAAAGTCATAGGTTTTGATCAATCATGATGGAGTGCAGGGGTCGGATACAGGGACCAAGATAGAACCAGCTGAACCTACTGCCATAAATCCTGTTTTGCATAGGACTGTGTTGAGGATGTGTCGGGCAACGATTCTGAGGAAGCTGCAGGATTGGAATGAATAGGCATGCACTGAGGATATTCAGCGACGGTCCGAGGAAGCTTATGGACTGCAATGCGAAGTCCTTCTTCAAGGATGTGTTGCGCACCTGCAGTTCCGAGGAAGCTGCGGGCTGCTATGCGAGGTCCTGCATCAGGGATGCATTGTACAGCTAGCAGTTCCCACGTGGCTGCGAGGAGTTGCATTATGCTGCATCGGTTCTGCTCACAGGATCACAGCTGGGTTGGCAGAGCACCTTCAGGCCCACTTCCACTGGGGCGGGGTAGGATCCACAGAGGACAGAGTCCAGGTGCTGTGCTGAAGGTGTGTTCAGGAGGCCAGACACTAGCCCTTGGAGTCAGTTTGGTAGGTCTATGTTCAAGATGCAGGCCCAGTTCTTTTCATTGCGGCAGCAGGGCAAAAGAGTAGCAGTCATTCTTGTAGAGCAGCACAGCAGTCTTTCTGAGTCCTCCACAGGTCCAGAGGTATACTAAAGAGTTAGGTTTGAGGTTCCATTTTTTAAACTTGGTGCCCACTTTAAAAACTTCTGCTAGATCAGAGGCTTCCACCCCAGAGGTGCTTGGAATTTCCTGACTTCCTGCCCTGGCACAAGCTTGTCTGGGGTTACAAAAGACTAGTGCTAAACCTGTTGTGAGTGTGCTCAGGCAGAGCCTTTGTGGTAGGTGACACCACCTCCCTCTCATCTAGTCAGATAGGCCCATCCTGCCAACTCCTATTCCCCGTTTTCTCACTGTCTGGGAGCAATACACAAAGACCAACTGCCAGCTATACTTAGTCATGTGACCCAGTTTAAAGGTTGTAGGCCCTAAATGGTTGGCCCAAGAAAATGGCAACTTTCTAAAAGTTGCATTTTCAGAATTGCAACTTAAAACCCAACTTTACCATTAAAGAGGCTTTTAAATTACAATTTTCTTTACACCAAACTCGATATTACTACCTGCTCCCAAAAGTTAGAACTTATTAAATGTAGCCCAGTGTTATCCTATGGAAGAGGTAGGCCTTGCACTAATGAAAAAGAAATGTGAGTTTTTCACTACAGGGACTTATAAAACCTAAAAATACACATCCATCGTGTTATATACACTGCCCTAGCCCAACCCTAAGGGTGATTTATGTGTATTAAATAGGAAGGTTTAGACCTGGCAAAAGGTTTACTTTCAGACACAATAGAACACCTGGGTCTAAACAGAACAGAGAGAAAACACTTAAATACAGAATAACCTAGGTGAGATGGGGCATACATTTTAAAGGAGAATTTCCCTCACCCACCATAAGTGGCATGCTTCATCATTGTGAACCTCCTCGCTCCGGGCTACCTAGTAACAGTGCGGGCAACAACAACCAGCAGATGTTTTTAGAGGTATAATAAATATCATTTATTGAGCTTGGGGTGGTGAGTTGAGTAGAGCTTAAAAAGAAAACATTTGATAGTAAAAACTGGCTCCAGGGTAGGCAAACATCTTTATTCATGCATCACTGGGCCAGGATTAAAAAGCAAGACAATGCAGGACGGCTTAAACCTGCCGGGGTATGTAACCAGGATAGGTTAACATGTTTCAGCCTATAACCCTCGGATAAGTTGTTGCAGCATTCATCAGGACCTATGGTGTAGCTTCTGCTTCAAAGTTGTGCTCAAAACAATATATGTATAATGTGAAGCACAATGATCCACAGCAGGGTGAATCACATTGAAACACCAGTGGATTCCACAGTAACAGCAGGTTACATCACCAAAGACCCAGGTGCTCAACAGTCATCTTTTCTACTGGGAGGGGGCAATTTCCAAAAGCTTGTAAAAATGACAACCAGATAAAGCCAACTGGACCCTCCATCACAAAAATAGCCACGTCCACCCAAAAATCTGCTGCTGGTCACAGCTATTAAGTTATGACTTTATTTTAAAAAGGGGAATGCATTGAAGGGCTGAAGCAGAGTGATAATTAATAGGATGTGAATGGGATAAGAGTATATAAGAGCAGGCACGCTTGATGTGACATAGCTTTCTCAGATCGTCCATTTACAAATCATACATATTAATTCCTTTTTTTATATAAAGAGTGCTTGGAGTGCAACTATTTAACAAATGTGTCAGCAAGTGGATCTAAAGGTTTGATCAGAAGCCAGATTCACACAACTCTGGCGGATTGCAGAAGACTTAAAAGGTCAGGCGGATTTGAGGTTCACAAAGCAATGGCTTGGTCATGATCCAGGCCCTTCAACAAAGAGATTACTTAGATATCAAATGTATTGAAATGATGAGAGAATCACAAGGGATTCAAAGGGGAAAGACCACACTGTGTAACTGTACATATTTTAAATGCCGCTACCATCTACTGCAGAATTTCAGGATGTAAATGTAAAGGTAAAGGAATTTATATAGCGCAAATCACCGAGCGGTTTCTAAGCGCTTGCTTAGGGAACCCGTCCTGGTATTCCCCTGTGAGATAACCCCGGCAGGGTATCCGCAAGGTGAAAGCCAGGCATCCCGCCGCGAGGGGCCGTTGTGGAGATTAAGCAAGCTATTGCCCAGAGTCGCAGAGTGTGAACCCGTGAATCGAGTAGGCACCGGAGCGAGAATTGTCGAGTCCATGGACATTTTAGGACTCAAGACCCCGCCGAGCCGGGAATTGAACCCTGGTCCCGGGCTGATCTCTGCTTCCAGGTCTTCCAGGTCTGCCTCCTCTAACCAGTGAGCCACACTTCTCCACCAGTCCACACTTCTCCATCAGGATACCCAGACAGCACACACTCCTTTATTACTCCAGTCTTCTTGGGCGTGAGCAATGTTTTGTGACAACAAAAAAATCCTCCTGTCCCTGTGACGAATACACAGAACAAGACATGACCAGACACTTTAGGTGTATACGTCTTAAACATATTCTTGACTGTAAACATACAACTTGTCCTGTAAATATTTCTGTCTACATGCAAACAAACCTATCAACCGGAACCTTAAAAAATGAGATCCAACAGACCACATTATCAACAGGAGGATCTGTCCATCACTTTTCCGAAGGACACTTTCCATGTCATGCCCTTTAAATTGAGTATAGTGTTTGCCAAAAAGAGCATGTTTACAAAACTG
Source organism: Lissotriton vulgaris (assembly GCF_964263255.1). NCBI lineage: Eukaryota > Metazoa > Chordata > Amphibia > Caudata > Salamandridae > Lissotriton > Lissotriton vulgaris. The sequence goes on along the minus strand of NC_141687.1, from coordinate 227,943,188 downwards.
CAGTGAAAAGTGCTATCAAGGTTAGCAAAACGGAAAATAAAAAAAATAAACAAAAAACACAAAGGAAAACATAATTGTAAGACCTGATAATTGCAAACCCTGAGGCACTGGCTGGAAATGTGTAAACAAATGAGAAGTAAAGTATAGTATAATGTATTTGTGTTTGTACAGTAGGTGTACATGCTACACAGCATGCTTTCATCTACTGTCAACAAACAAATACAAACAAAAACGCACCGCACAACTTTGCCAAAATTAGAGAAATAATTGTATCGAGGTACAGTTGAAGTGATCCAGCACACAGGAGATTTCGAATAAACTTGAGCAGAGGAGGTCCTCACGAGGTGCTCCCTTCAGCGATAAGTCAGTTTCCGAAGATGTGGACAGAGCTGCTCCAACTAATAGTTGCAGTGTCCTTGAAGACACACCTCAGCTAATAAATGCGGTGGGGTACATAGCCCGGAATAGATCACCCACCTTTTCTAAGATGGCTGCCAACACAACCAGAAGAGCCAGTGTTGGCATCTGAGGTAATGCGGACCAGGATCCGTCTTGGGTGAGGGCTAGCATAAGTGGGCATGTATATAGTCATGGTTTACAAAAACAACCATGACAAATATAGCATCACTAAAATGGCATGGTGGTGTTTTTTTAAATTATTTATCAGAGACGATTTGTACATTTTTAGATTTCTTTTGTCATCATCCATTTATAACAAATGTGAGGAGAGTAAACTGGCATAATTTAAAATTTTCTGTGGAACACCAATAAGTATACAGGAGGTCTGGTATTAATGAACTTCTCAGCCTGATGTTTTTATCTGCAATATCTTACTAGCATAGTTTCTCCCTTTGTAAAATAATTAAAACAAGATAAATAAAAAAGAGAACAGCCATCTAGTTGTAGCGCTAGATGCAGAACTCTGACTTTCCCAAAACTGCCTTTTGTATATTTAATATTAAAAGAACAAGGAAACCCTCTAGGTAAGCAAGGACCTGGGGTATCAATTGAGCAAAAGACAACAGTCCTTGACAAGGAAGAATAACACTTTCAATAATTATAGGCCACAATATGCACTATAATGAACAAGAAGTCCAGCCGGACTTCAGCATTTATTCGATAACTAAATAAGTCAAATCAAACAGAACAACAATAAAGCAGTGGGACACAGTCCTGTATCCACAGTACTACACATACAATACACAGTACAGTTAACTAGGGTATTTCAGGCATTCGAAGGAACAGGAGCAAAAAGGTAATTTTACAATCTATTTGCTTCACATATGTGGAAAACACATGATTTTAGGCACATGATAGTGAACTAGTGTTTAGACCACATATTTGTGTCGACGGCGTTTTGATCCAGTTAATAATAATGGATCATCATCAGGACATTCATTGCTTGCCTGAATTTAAAATCCTAGGCGTGGTGGAATTCCAGAAACAAGGATTGTAGGGCATCCAATTGTGGGGCCTAGAAGGGAGCGGGTTGATGATTCAGTTGGTAGACAGAAGGGGTATGGTGCCTCGCAATATACCAGCCACCAAGCTGTCTAGAAGGATTGAAACACAGCGTAAGTAGAATTCAGAATTTTAGGATACCCAGACAGCACACACTCCTTTATTACTCCAGTCTTCTTGGGCGTGAGCAATATTTTGTGACAACAAAAAAACCCTCCTGTCCCTGTGACGAATACACAGAACAAGACATGACCAGACACTTTAGGTGTATACGTCTTCAACATATTCTTGACTGCAAACATACAACTTGTCCTGTAAATATTTCTGTCTACATGCAAACAAACCTATCAACCGGAACCTTAAAAAATCAGATCCAACAGACCACATTATCAACAGGAGGATCTGTCCATCACTTTTCCGAAGGACACTTTCCATGTCATGCCCTTTAAATCGAGTTTAGTGTTTGCCAAAAAGAGCTTGTTTACAAAACTGCAGTGAAAAGTGCTATCAAGGTTAGCAAAACGAAAAAGAAAAAAATAAACAAAAAACACAAAGGAAAACATAATTGCAAGACCTGATAATTGCAAACCCTGAGGCACTGGCTGGAAATGTGTAAACAAATGAGAAGTAAAGTATAGTATAATGTATTTGTGTTTGTACAGTAGGTGTACATGCTACACAGCATGCTTTCATCTACTGTCAACAAACAAATACAAACAAAAACGCACCGCACAACTTTGCCAAAATTAGAGAAATAATTGTATCGAGGTACAGTTGAAGTGATCCAGCACACAGGAGATTTCGAATAAACTTGAGCAGAGGAGGTCCTCACCAGGTGCTCCCTTCAGCGATAAGTCAGTTTCCGAAGATGTGGACAGAGCTGCTCCAACTAATAGTTGCAGTGTCCTTGAAGACACACCTCAGCTAATAAATGCGGTGGGGTACATAGCCCGGAATAGATCACCCACCTTTTCTAAGATGGCTGCCACCACAGCCAGAAGAGCCAGTGTTGGCATCTGAGGTAATGCGGACAAGGATCCGTCTTGGGTGAGGGCTAGCATAAGTGGGCATGTATATAGTCATGGTTTACAAAAACAACCATGACAAATATAGCATCACTAAAATGGCATGGTGGTGTTTTTGTAATTATTTATCAGAGACGATTTGTACTTTTTAGATTTCTTTTGGCATCAGCCATTTATAACAAATGTTCGGAGAGTAAACTGGCATAATTTAAAATTTTCTGTGGAACACCAATAAGTATACAGGAGGTCTGGTATTAAGCAACTTCTCAGCCTGATGTTTTTATCTGCAATATCTTACTAGCATAGTTTCTCCCTTTGTAAAATAATTAAAATAAGATTAAAAAAAAAAGAGAACAGTCATCTAGTTGTAGCGCTAGATGCAGAACTCAGAATTTCCCAAAACTGCCTTTTGTATTTTTAAGGCAAAAAAGTTATGATCTGGAAAGGTTGACCTAAATAGATTGCGCTTGCATTTATAGACTGAAAACGTCTTACAACTCTTAGGCAGATAAGTGTCACAAATGCTACTCTCCTTTCGATGATAGTGGAGTAAGCATTCATTTGGTTGAAATACCTCTTTCTAGTGCAGGCATTTGTTGACCCTACTTTATTTCCAATTGGCACTGTTGTGCTTTTATAATATGTTTTATTGGCCGTCTTATGCAAATCGCCCTTATATGCGAGTACCTTTCAACTAGACCTAAAAAACAGTTCTGCTGCCTGCTAACAAAAGTGAAAGAAAGAAACTCATTTCAAATAAGGAAAGAGCTAAATCCATCAGACAAATATGTTTTCAAATGGGAATCCAGTCCCCCCCAACCCCCAAAAGGCCAGCTTACACCAGTACCTTCGATCTTAAGAGATATTGTGCCACCAAACAGTAGCCACAGCAAAATAGTACAAGGGAGAAAATAGGAAAATTCAAGAAGTATTCAGCTGACTACATGTCTTCAGCAACATTTGTATCCAAGCCTGCCTGTTTGGCCAACAGCACTTTAAATCCTGTGACTTGTAGGTTTCCTTTTCACACTATAACTACAATGAGACGGAGCTAGACGGTAACTCTGATTGCTCAGATTATTTGCCCGTAATCGACATTACTCCGATTCTTACTAATACTCCTCCCGTTCCTATACGTCCCTTCACCTCAGAGGGCTGTATTACTAGGGCTATTTCTTGGGCGAGGTTAGTTAGGTTGGTCTTGGCCAGAACTTGTTCCCCTATCTCTACCTTTTGATGGCTACAGATGGACCACTATCCTCAGAAATGCCAGTTTGAGAGTCCCTGAGTTACTCGTTACGAGCGCACACTGGACAAGGGCGAGGATACGGCACTTGTAGCTGGCCCTTCCGCCCCGGGAGGGTCAGTCCAGAGGACCTTGAATTCAGCACCTCCATCATCACTCAACTCTCATGATCCCTGCAGATAAAGTTGTCCTGACCTTATTTTTAAAGATTTGGAGGACTCGGAAAAGACTTCCATGCCTTCCTTAAGGAGCCAACGGTATCAGAAAGTGGAGCTGGATTGGCCCAGTTGTAGTACCAGTGTTGGACTGGCCTGTCAGGCACTTCAGCCCTTCTGGCACTGCTTGAAAGAGTCAGTGTAGGGGCTGTTTTTGTAGTCCCGCCATGGACCACAGAATGAAACAAATGGCTCACACACTGGCTTTTTCAAGTCAGCCCATCTGGCAGTGCCAGACTTTCCGACAGGCCAGTACAACATTGCTTAGTACTGGACTCAGAGTCGGGTACTGTGGCTGGTTTTACTTCATTTAGGCCCTGGGATGTTTAGGATGCAGAGCCATTGGATTTGGAAGCGGAATGATCCATGACAAGCACTGGCTCAAGCCTCCATTTAGCATTATGATCTGAGTCTGTGGCCCATTCCTCCCAACTCTAGGTTAGATAATATGGCCCCCCTGCTCATGGCCGTGCCAGTGGTAAGAGACTGAAGAGCATCTGACAAATATGGAGCCGAAGGCAGGTTTGTTGCAGATGCAGCTTTTGATTTTTTGAGGGTCTTGTGCTTCTGGAACAGTTGTGGCTGTTCAGAGACCACATCCATATTAGAGACCATACAGCTGAAAGCAACCAAAGATTCTGCCATCTAAGAAGGAAGCCCGGCCTCCGCAGAAAGAAGCCCGGCCTCCGCAGAAAGAAGCCCGGCCTCCGCAGAAAGAAGCCCGGCCTCCGCAGAAAGAAGCCCGGCCTCCGCAGAATGAAGCCCGGCCTCCGCAGAATGAAGCCCGGCCTCCGCAGAAAGAAGCCCGGCCTCCGCAGAAAGAAGCCCGGCCTCCGCAGAAAGAAGCCCGGCCTCCGCAGAAAGAAGCCCGGCCTCCGCAGAAAGAAGCCCGGCCTCCGCAGAAAGAAGCCCGGCCTCCGCAGAAAGAAGCCCGGCCTCCGCAGAAAGAAGCCCGGCCTCCGCAGAAAGAAGCCCGGCCTCCGCAGAAAGAAGCCCGGCCTCCGCAGAAAGAAGCCCGGCCTCCGTAGAAAGAAGCCCAACCTCCGTAGAAAGAAGCCCGGCCTCCGTAGAAAGAAGCCCGGCCTCCGTAGAAAGAAGCCCGGCCTCCGTAGAAAGAAGCCCGGCCTCCGTAGAAAGAAGCCCGGCCTCCTCACAAGGAAGCCCGGCCTCCTCACAATGAAGTTGTGTTCATTCAGAATGGTCAGAGGTTGTTTAAACACCAGCTAGACGAGGTCCTCGTCTGGTGGTCTCAGTAACCCTTGAATATGGCCTCGCTGTCACTGCCATGCGTCGTGACGGCAGAGGGTGGGTGAAGTGCCACCAGTCCAGCTCCAGGCAGACAAGGTGACTGGGCTTGTCGGCCTTGTGGCAGCTAGTCTTGGGTGGCGCCACTGCAGCCAATGAATCCACTTATTGCGGTGATGCTGTTGCAGCAGCTTCAAAACGGGAAACGGCCATTACAACGCGGCCATTTCCACGAAAACCTTAACCACGCATGTGAGAGAGCGCAAACTGACCAAATTGTAGAAGTGCGTCACACTTACACGTAGTAAGCACAAGTCATGAAGAGAAATGCCATGAGTGCTGGTAGTACCTACATCTATATTCTGAAATGTGTAGTTAATGTAGAGATTTAAGTAGAAGTGGAACTAATACAGAAATGTGTGAAACAAATGATAATTAAACGTGATTATTCCTGAAGCCATGTTGTGTAGCTGCTAAAATATAAGATGGCATACGAAAACGCTGAACGTGGTAGGCCTCAGGGCCTGAGCTAGAAGGGAGGGGGAAGGTGGTTCAATTTCACAACGTGGCTTGCACTAATGTTTTAGTAATAATAAATAGACCATGATTTATAGATGTGTTTACTGAATAGCAGAATAAAAGTACTAACATGCCATAATTAAAGAAAAAGTCGAAAGTTATAATCATTATGAGAAATGTTGTAGGCCTGAAAAGTTTAATGTTGATTTACACATATTAGTTTGGGCCGGGGAATGTTGCAACGCGGTTGGAAAACTATGAGAATTGGGATTTGGCTGCAGATGTCTGTCTGTAAAGAGAAAAGGGGGTATTCAATTATACGAAATAATGAATAGAAGGTTGTTCAAGAGATGGACTAGACATGGAGGAGGGTTCCGGAATGTTTGAGGGGTATCAGCGGGCCGGAGACGAGTCTGAGAAGCAAGGTCGACTCTAACCACAAGGCCTCATCATGGAAAAAGCCAGAAGCTACACCACGTGAGGGGCGTCTCACGAGGGGCGTCCTAAATGTTGTTGTATTTTTGTATTAGGGACAGCACCCCTGGGTGGAGTTAGAGCTGAAGCCTGAGGACCCTTAAGAGAGCGGATGGGTAGGCAGAGAGGGGTCATGATTGGAGAACTATAGGTTTTCACCAAGAGACTGAGAGTGGGTGACTTCCCTTGGGAGTCATTCACTGCTGACACCTTTTTGTTAGGTAGGGACCTGGTTAAGTAGGGATACCATCTAGATCAGGGTAGGGACAGCCTAACCTGTATTTTCCCTCCGGCTGTAAATGTCTGAGAGATCTCAGTATGTGTCTATGCTAATAGCCCTATTATTTTTAGAACTGGTTCTGGTAGTTTCCGTTGCTCGTCTGAGGGCTTTCAGAGAGCACATGTATGTAGTTGGGCCCGTGTATCTTGTGAATCTCATCTTGAGATGCTTGTACCTGCAACTTATCTTGACTTTATAATAAATCCTTGAAAGCTAGAAGTTGTTTGTGATCCTTTGAAGCGGAGTCCTTTATTGGGTGAACTAACTTGGTAAGAGATGCACTTTCTTCCCTCAATGACAGGCAATAAAGATTCAGTCGACCAGATCGAGGTTTAGATCAATAGTGTTAAGATATCGATCAAAATCTCGCCCTTCCAGTTGGTAGCAGAGGATGGTTGCCTTCTTGAGGAAGGTGATCTAGGCCAGGTTAGATTACCCCAAGGCCCCTAGAGATCGTTGATCGGAAGAACCGCCCGCCGAAGAAGGACCGGATGACGTGAGACAGAAAAGCAGCAGTATCGGTCGAGAGTGAGTATAAAGGGTCATGCGTGTTAAGATTGCGGTGTTTTGTATTGTATCTATGTTGTAAATGTCTGGCGGAGTTGAATGCTTGTGGAGTGACTGTGGAACAGGTTGTGAGCGCGCACAACCGGTGGAAATCTTAAGTTCAAGGAGAGCTTAAGTGGTAAGGGTGTGCCGGACACCCAGAGTAATTGTCAACTAGTGTGAAGGGGGGGTCACGAGGTACCACTGACCACCCGAAGGACCGAGATAGGGGGAACGTAAGAGTGAGTGCGTGAGTAACGGACGCTGGTCGGAAGTTACTGTGTGCGTAAAGAACCTATCAGAGAGACGATAGACATCTCGTCAGTTGTGTTGACAATTACAGATAGACTGTGGACGTACAGTCGAGGGAAGTGACCGCTTGGTCGGAAGTAGTCATTTTTCGAAGTATGAATGGGACGCATGCATGACCACGAAGAGAGCTGAGAAAGGAGGGGTGCTGCTGCGAAGCGGAGACTAGTGACGTCAGAAAGTGCCGCGCTGGGATTGGCCGGCCGGTGAAAGACCGCGCTGCGATAGGCCAGCTAGCAAAGCCGCGCTAGGATTGGTGGATTGTCATCAGGAAGTAAACAGAGTATTCAAGCTGGAAATTTTGCGCATAATTATGAAGTGTTTTAAATGGTTAAGAGCGCTGTTTAAAAGAGAGCGCAGGGGATCGTATGAAGGGGAAGAAGCCCCGCCGGAGGGTACACCAGCCCGTTATATGGGAGCCAATGTTGGGCTGCATACGATTCTATGGATCACAGAGTGGAGTAAGATGACAGACGGAAATGAGGAACTTACGTTCCCGAAGTATGGGACGTTCAGATTAGAGGTGTTACACAGATTAAAAGCAATTATGACCTCAACGAGACCCTTGCCTAGACCAACCCAGTTTGAAGCCCTTAATGCATGGATTAGGGCAGCGCATGAAAAGAACATGAACAGACGGCAAGAAAGTGTGAAACGCTCGGTAAGGGCAGTACAGGATGCCAAGTGGGATGCGGATGCTAAAAGATGGAGGGTGCATAACCTGGAAGTAAATAAATTATATCCAGTGTTAGAGATGCCCGGGAACAAAAGCCCCCTAGAAGAAGATGACGAGAGCGAGACAGAGGACAGCCTGATAAACAGATTATTGACAGACAGGCCACCTCCGTATAACAGAGTAGGGGGAGATGTTGAGAATAGTGAAAAAGGGGGGGGCAATGCAGGAGAGCATGGGCCGCTTCCCAGTCCTGATTGGGATCCCGCTGCAAAGAAAGAACTGTCCCAGTTTAGCCAGGTGCAACAGGTGGTCGGGAGGTTTGTGGTGCAAAGGCCGCCAGACACGGAGTGTGCCACATCCTACGCATTACCTGATGCACTACAGGTACCTGTTACCATAGGTCCTATAGTATCGATATATGACCCAGAGAGGGCTAGAGGGGAGGAACGGGTACGGAGGGACAGAGAAAGAGCAGAGATGGCAAGGAGGAATGATACGATCAACTCCCCAAGCCAGTTGCCGATACCAAGAGAGTGGAGCACCCCAGTACCCACGGCAGGGAATCTGGGGGACATTAGATGGCCAGAGGATATGAGGGGATCAGGACGGAAATCCTTTCAGGAGTTAAATGAGTACATGAAGAAGTGGGATGAGGCAGTAGAGGCTCACAAGAACATCATGACTGCGGAAGTTGAAAGGGAAAAGCAGGACAGCAGAGCCCGGACTCACTGCGGGGCTGAAGAGAGCAGTCCGGAGTTGGACGGGAGGGAGAAAGGCAGTAGGAGAGGCACCCATTGGGCCCGGAGTGGAAGTAGATCAGACCTGGAAAACGAGGGGGGTGTCTCGCCCAATACGTAGTGATGAAGACAGAAGGGCTCGGGAGTACAGAGACAGCTTTAAGTGTATCCACTGCGTGCCAGACAATAGAGAACAGAGTGGAAGTTGCGAAAGGCCGCACCATAGTCCCTGTGATGACGGACATGAGCGCAGCCCAGGGAATATGGGAAACCAGGAAGGATCGTATCAGATACTGAGTGATACGAGGCCAAGAGAGAATGGGGACCGAAGGGAGAATAGCAGAGAGGCTTACTGTGAAAAGAGAGGAGAGAATGGACAAAGTAAGATAGGGGGTAACAGGCCCGTGTTCCATCACCTTCCAAGATCGGATGGCCGAGCATGGGACCTGGAGAGATGGGAACAAGAGAGAGCACTCCCCAACTCTCCCGAACCCAAACGTAGGGCCCGGAGTTGGGATGGGAGAGAAGCCTGTGAACCCCCCTCGAAGGAGGTATTGCGAGCAGAAATAAAAGCCAAAAGACTCGATGTCTCCAGCTTAAAGTCGGATCTGGATGACATGGTAGACGGTACCCTGCCCTTAGAAAGAATGGACATGTATGAGCAGGATGAAATTCTGTTCATGGCAAAGGACGTAACTCGAAAGGCGAGGGCAATCCATGAGAAATTGGTAGAACTAGCAGGCAAATATATGGTGGACCTGTCAAGAACCAAAGCATTACAGGGCAACCACAGACTACATTACACAGACCGAGATCTAGATGAGAGGAGAACCATCGGATTGAAAACACACATAAGGGAGCTGATCACTGGAATAAGGACACGGAGGGCCCTAGATAAGTGGGAAGAGAGGTGGTCCAAGAGAGGGACCGTCAGGAGAAGCACACTTATGATGACACCAGGAGGGCAGCAGGGAGTAGAGACATACCCTTTGAGGGAAGTCGCAAATGGGACCTATGTCCACGTCCCTTGGAGTAGGGGGGATTTAGCTGCTTTTACCACCTCGTTCCCCAAACTGCGGGAAAACCCAGTGGAGTGGTATAAGCAAGTTGAGAGATTCGTAAAAATCTCAAAGGTCCTGTGGATAGATTTAAACACGCTGTTTGACATAGTAGTGCCAGGAGATTTGTGGACCGCATGCAAGGTTAGCGCTGAGTGGCCCACCATAGAGCCCGAGAGGGATGCTAAGACTAATGGGCCGTCCGAGAGTGTGATGGCAAAATTCGAGAGAGTAATGACTTGGCTGAAAGATAAAGTGCCAATGCAAGATATAGATTGGGTAAAAATTGACCGAACAAGACAGGAACCCAAAGAGACAGTTCACGAATACTATGAGAGATTGCTGAAGGCGTTCAAACAATATAGCGGTCTGGATGTAATGGATCCAAAGGACATAGGGCAATTTGTGTCCAAGTTTGTCTTGGGCCTGCGACCGGATATTAGTTTAATGATACAGCAACACTTGATCTGTTGGCAAAATAAACCCCTAGACGAAATACTGAGGTATGCCAGGTACTGCTGTGATGAGATAGACTCCAAGGCTAAGAAACTAAAGGAGAAACTGATGGTGGTACAGATGCAGGCAGCTGGGAAGGGGGGACAGCAGCAACAGCAACCAGGAACCGGTACTGGAGGAAAGAAACAGTACAGTCAGAACAAGGGCAATGAGGAGAACTCCACCTTTAAACCCAGGATAGATATAGCTGCCTTAAAGAAAACAACTAGGTGCCACCAGTGTAACGAGGTGGGGCATTGGAAACGCGAGTGTCCCTATAATGTTGAGATAGGAGACCAAGAGGTAGAAGAGGAAGTGACCCAGAGTGCGCCTGCAAGAGGGATAACGCAATACCAGGGAAAGGTGCTCAAAGGGGGGGGGGCCACCTCCCCGAGCTCAGTTCCCGCAGCCACCCAGAGTAGGGACTATGGGTAAGACCTATAGACAGATGCCGCTGTTTGTCGGGGGAGAGGAATGCTATTATGTGGACCCATTGACTGGACAGAGGGTAGAAAGGGATGACTGCACTCTCGGGGCAGCTCTGGAGGTAGATCAGAGGGGACCCTATGTTGAGGCCGAAGTGGCAGGGTTCCCCACGACATTTCTAGTGGATACAGGAGCCACCCGATCCACGATCAGATCAGCCGCAGTTCCAGGCCTGCCCATGTCTGGAGAGACCATACAAGTGGTGGGGGTCGCTAACAGGAGAATGACCAGTCCTCTGACTGAACCCGTGCAGGTGAAAATAGGGAAGTACAGTGATGAGCATCAGTTTGTGGTTTGCGATTCTAGTCCTGTATGTCTGCTAGGAAGAGACCTTTTGTGCAAGTTAAATTGCACCATATATTGCACACCACAGGGCGTGGAGGTATTGACTAATGACGATGATGCAGATTTTAAAGTCGCAAATTCCAGAATATGTGTGGAATTGTATCCCACTCTGACAGTAGATGAGCTCCCCTGGGATCTGAGAGAGACGGTCGCTTCAGAAGTGTGGGATTTCACTGGGGAAGAGATTGGGTTGGTGAAAGGGGTGGACCCAGTGAAAATTGTAGTGAAACCGCATGCTGAGTTTCCAAGAACACCTCAATATAAATTGACTCCAGAAACGATTGCAGGCATCAAACCTGTGATCGAATCCATGATTAAGCAGGGAATACTGAAGGAAATCGTGGGTAGTCCATGTAACTCCCCGATTATGGGTTTGCAGAAACCAAATGGGAAATTCCGGATAGTGCAGGACCTCAGAAAGATTAATAACATAGTCGTTTCGTGTTGTCCAGTGGTACCGAATCCATCAGTGATACTGTTTCAGATACCGTTCCAAGCAGAATGGTTCACTGTAATTGATCTTTGTCAGGCTTTCTTCTCGATCCCTCTGGACGAAGAAAGCCATTTTCTTTTCGCATTTAAGCTGGAAGGTCGCGTCCTAACATGGTGTCGTATTCCTCAGGGGTATACAGAGAGCCCATCGATCTTCAACCAGCTTCTAAAGAAAAATCTTGAAAGTCTAGTGCTGCCCCAGAGGTCAGTTCTGGTCCAGTACATAGACGACCTCCTTGTGGCGTCAGAGACAGAGGAAGCTTGCAGGGAAGACTCTATTGCTTTGTTAAATCATCTAGCTGAGAATGGGCATAAGGTGTCCCCGGGAAAATTGCAGTACTGCCTGACAGAGGTGCAGTACTTGGGACACAGAATTGAGAAAGGTAAACGAAAAGTGTCACCAGACAGGATAGAGGCCATCATGAAGATGAATGCGCCTAAGACACAGAGAGAAGTCAGGATGTTCCTAGGAATGGTGGGTTATTGCCGACAGTGGATTGCAAACTTTTCACTGAAAGCAAAGCCCTTGCAAAAACTGACGCACAAGGAGGTGAGCGATCCGGTACCATGGGACAAAGACTGTTTGATGGCATTCCTGCAGCTGAGAGAGGACTTGTGTCGTGCTCCGGCTCTGGGAATGCCGGATTACGATAAACCATTCTTGCTCTACTGTTGTGAGAGAGAGGGTTGCGCGCTGTCTGTGTTAGTCCAAATTCATGGGAATGCCCGTAGACCAGTCGCTTATTTCTCGGCTACTTTAGACCCAGTAGCCGCAGCGTTGCCCGGATGTCTCAAATCCGTTGCCGCAACAGGTGTCAGCATCGAGAGGTGTGAGAATATTGTCATGGGGCACCCGTTAGAGGTACACGTGCCCCATTCTGTTGAATTGTTGATGACCAGGACCAAAACACAGCATCTGACGAACAGCAGGCTCACGCGCTATGAGCAAGTCATTCTTGCTGCAGAGAACGTGACCCTCAGGAGATGCTCTGTTTTGAATCCTGCTACCTTGATGCCACTTCCGAACGATATTGAGGATGATGGAGATTGTACAGACCATGACTGCCTCGATGTGACTGAACTATGCACCAAACCAAGACCCGACATCGTAGATGAGCCACTGACTGACCCAGATGAAATTTTCTTTGTCGATGGCTCATGTGTAAGAGACGAAGTTGGGCAGTTAAGAGCAGCTTACGCTGTTTGTACAATTACTGGAGTTGTGGAAGCTGGATGCCTGGAAGGAGTACACTCCGCTCAGGTAGCCGAGATTATTGCCCTGACACGTGCCTGTCTGGCAAGCAATCAAATCCGAGTCACCATATACACTGACAGTCAATATGGTTACGGGGTAGTTCATGATTACGGGCAGTTATGGTCTCAAAGAGGTTTTATGACCTCTTCAGGCTCTCCCATTCGCAATGGAGAATTTGTGCGCCTGTTGTTAGAGGCATTGCAATGTCCAGCAGGTATCGCAGTTGTGAAATGCACCGCACATACCAGAAATATGGACTTCGTGTCACAAGGCAATAGATATGCCGACGAAGTCGCACGGTATTGCGCGGAAACAGGGTACTCTTTCACAGAGGTGGAAGTGGGTGGAATAAATGTAAGGACTGAATTAGCCATGATATTAGAAACTGTCGATACATGGGACGAACTAAAGGAAATGCAAGAAAATGCTCCTGATTGTGAAAAAGAAACATGGCAAAAGGCAGGATGTGTGAGGGGTGAGGCCCATTTTTGGGTCTCAGCAGATGGCAGAGCAGTGTTGCCCAATGAGATGGTGAGCCCAATGGCCAGACACATACATGGTCCTGTCCACTTAGGAAGAGATGCTATGCTGAGAGTGTTTAGACAGACCTGGTACAACCCTAAGTTCAGAGTAGCAGCCGAAGCAGTGTGCCAGCGTTGTGTGACGTGTCAGCAGTTGAATGTGGGGAAAAAGACACCAGTTGCACTGAGCCACATTGGGAGGTCAGGAGGTCCATTCAATCGAATGCAGATAGATTTCATTGAAATGCCAAGGTGCAGCCGCCTCCGTTATATCCTGGTGGTTGTTTGCGTTTTCTCCAGATGGGTTGAGGCATATCCTACACGTAGGTGCGACACCCTCACAGTAGCCAAGTTACTGCTTAGGGAGCTTATCCCGCGCTTCGGGGTGCCGGCCTCTTTGGAATCAGATAGGGGAACGCATTTCAACAGCTCGCTTGTGAAAATGATTTGTGCAGCTTTGAACATAGATCAGAAACTACATTGCAGTTATCGACCAGAGGCTTCAGGAATTGTAGAGCAAATAAATGGCACCATCAAGGCCAGAATTGCAAAGGTGTGTTCATCAACATCCTTGAGTTGGCCTGATGCGTTGCCATTGGTCCTTATGAGCCTCCGTAGTACCCCGGATAGGAGAACTGGTTTGTCTCCTCATGAGGTATTGATGGGAAGAGCAATGAGGTTACCTTCTGTCCCAACTGCTGCACTGATTAGCATCACAGATGATATGATCCTGGACTATTGTAAGGGGCTGTCTGACGCCATTCATTCTGTGTCCCTTCAGGTGCAGGCTGCCGAGGTACCATCGTGCCAGGACCCGTGTCATGACTTGCTTCCTGGGGACTGGGTCCTGGTGAAAAAACACGTGAGAAGAAGCTGTCTGGATGTTCGTTGGCGAGGACCTTTCCAGATCATCCTGATCACAAATACGGCAGTGAAGGTGGGAGGCCTGCCCAACTGGATCCACGCGTCGCACACGCGGAGGGTTCCCGCACCTCTGGAAAACACAGCTCCTCTCTCGGATAGACGTCCAGCAGCGGACCGAGAAGCCATAGAGGGGGCTAGCCAAGCTGTAGAGGTGCCAGCGGAAGAAAGGAACGAGTCTGACCAAGCTGAGGACGGTCAGTACAGCAGCGAAACGGACGACGCTACTGAAGGAGAAAGTAGCTGGGAGTACGAGTCAGACACTGACAGGTCTGACAGAGAGCGTGAACAGACAAGGAGGAGAAGGAGTAGAAGGGTACGTGGAGAAGCGGATTGGCCGCAGAGAAGAAGCTCTAGTCTGAGGTCAACTCCAGAGAGAACCCTTCCTCCGATATCAGAAGATTCGGACCCGGAAGAAGGTGCTCAGGGCGCTGAAGCACCGGTCTTGAGGAGGTCAAGAAGAGTGCGTGTACCTAGCAGGAGATACTCCACCCCTGAGTGGACATATCTGGCGACAGATGGCTTCGAAACCAGTGACAGGGAGGATCCGAGCGGTGGTGGTGTCCAGTTCTGAGCCCATCATAACAGTAGAGATACGACTGTTAGTGCCCGGTGTCGAACAAGAAGGGTCACTGACATTTATGGTTCCCCGACCTCCCCGCCTCAGCAAGTTGAAGCACATGTTTCTCACAGAATTGCAATTCCCCGATTTTGGTACAAAGATATCAGCGCAAGAAGAGCACAATCTTCGTATGGAGATATTGAACTTTGCTGTCGAAGCTGCAGGCGATCGCCTGATAGTGGATGCTTAAAAGACTTTGTAAATAAGCGAGAAGAAAAGAAGATTACCTAGCGCCCAGGAAGCAGAGAATCTTAGGGACATTCCCTTGAGTTGCTGGAGAAGGGCTAGGGTTGTCTGTATTGGACTGTAAAGAACTTTTGCGAAGAAGGTTGTCAGCTTCCAGTTGTATGGTTCTAAGGACAAAAGGAGTAAGAGAGACTGTAAAGGAACGAAAGGAAAAGAACTTTGTGCCAAGATAAGAAAGAGCCATACAGTCTGACAAAATGGAGGCCGGCACCCAGAACCGCAGAGCGAAATGTATAATAGGTACACTAATAGTAGGAGTGATAATATTAATAGCTTTAGTGGTAACAGTCTCTTATGTAAAGGGACGAGAGGAAGAGGCAAAGGTAACTGATGTGAAATCTGTAGAGGCGCTTACACCCACCGTTGCTGGTGAGAAAGGGGAAAACACTCAAGAAAAAGCGTTATTAGCTGCAGAAGCCCGCAGGTTACACGTAGATGAGTCCCAAGGAGACTTTAGGTCTAATGCTTATGCTAAACTCCTGTATGAATACGTGGATGCCATGGAGGTTAAGGACTGTTACGTCTGCATGCAGTTGCCGGCGTCTGTAGATGAAGGCATTCGATATCATCACCTCCCGCTGACATATGGCATTACATGTAGCTTATTGCTTAGTATATTTTATGGGAGAGATAGTTTTGAATACTATTTCTCCAATTACGATGCAGTGTTACCAGAAGTCCCTAATTATAAACAAATGAATAAATGGGACTACTGGAAGAGTGAAGACAGGTTGGCAAAGTTTTTCATTCCTTGGATTACCTTAGATACTTCACATGCCCGCAGAAATAACCTGACATGCAAGGTGTCAGAAGTCGAGAAAAAGTTCATAGGGCAGGTGGATGATCGAAATAGGAGACAAAAGATTTTGAAAAAATCAGGACAATGGAAAACAGATTGGACCGAGGAAGAGAAGGCACACAAGCGAAAAGGTAGTAGTGGTCCAATAGCTTTAGATAGAACGCAGAGAGGAAAGTTATGTCTTCATAGAGCCAAAACGTATTATGAAAATGTATACGTGGGAGAAGTTAGCTGTGAACATGCTTTCAATTTAGAGTACTATACTAAAGACTTCCTGAAGGGAATGCAAGCGATTCCAAATGTATATTTTGTATGTGGGAGAAATGCCTACGTAAGACTACCTGACAACTGGTATGGATCATGTTACTTGGCAATTATCTTCCCTAAAATATATCATGCCCAAGACTTAGAGATCATCGAGGGCAAGACATCATCGAGGGGAAGGAGAGATGTAGGAGGTGTAGAAATGGTTGGAGATGTCTTTGGAGCTGTGTTCCCTCTTTTGGGATTAATCCTTAATGATGTCAAAATTAGACGACTGGCAACAGTCGTAGACAGGTTGTCTGCCAGCACTGCTCAGTCCTTAATGTTGGTAGAAGGAGAGATGCAATCGATAAGGGCTATGGTTCTTCAGAACCGTCTTGCCTTAGACGTCCTATTAGCAAAAGAGGGCGGAGTCTGTAAGGCTTTGAAGGTCCAGGAATGTTGTACTTACATTCCAGACAATTCGAAGCCCCTTGAGAAAGTTATTAGGAACATAACTGATATTCACAAGGAGATCGAAGACCTGAGCAGAGAAAATGTCTGGGAAAAGGTGGGCCATGGAATAAGTGAAGCTGGAGGGTGGCTCACCACCTTAGGCAAAAGCTTTGTGTGGAAAATACTAAAACCTATCATCATAATATTGATCTGTGGGATCGTGTTGTGGGGATTGGTGAGGGTATTCAAATGGTACAGATCAAGAAGGTCAGAGAGGGCTCGGAGAAAACAGCTGCAGAGATTGGCTGCCATACAAGATAGTCAGTACCGGAGTCTGAGGGCTTTGGAAACACAGAAACGAGTTATGCTAGCAATCACTGCAGTTTGAATGTTAATGATGACCCCGAGAGGTCATCAAAGGGGGGAACTGAGAGAGCGCAAACTGACCAAATTGTATAAGTGCGTCACACTTACACGTAGTAAGCACAAGTCATGAAGAGAAATGCCATGAGTGCTGGTAGTACCTACATCTATATTCTGAAATGTGTAGTTAATGTAGAGATTTAAGTAGAAGTGGAACTAATACAGAAATGTGTGAAACAAATGATAATTAAACGTGATTATTCCTGAAGCCATGTTGTGTAGCTGCTAAAATATAAGATGGCATACGAAAACGCTGAACGTGGTAGGCCTCAGGGCCTGAGCTAGAAGGGAGGGGGAAGGTGGTTCAATTTCACAACGTGGCTTGCACTAATGTTTTAGTAATAATAAATAGACCATGATTTATAGATGTGTTTACTGAATAGCAGAATAAAAGTACTAACATGCCATAATTAAAGAAAAAGTCGAAAGTTATAATCATTATGAGAAATGTTGTAGGCCTGAAAAGTTTAATGTTGATTTACACATATTAGTTTGGGCCGGGGAATGTTGCAACGCGGTTGGAAAACTATGAGAATTGGGATTTGGCTGCAGATGTCTGTCTGTAAAGAGAAAAGGGGGTATTCAATTATACGAAATAATGAATAGAAGGTTGTTCAAGAGATGGACTAGACATGGAGGAGGGTTCCGGAATGTTTGAGGGGTATCAGCGGGCCGGAGACGAGTCTGAGAAGCAAGGTCGACTCTAACCACAAGGCCTCATCATGGAAAAAGCCAGAAGCTACACCACGTGAGGGGCGTCTCACGAGGGGCGTCCTAAATGTTGTTGTATTTTTGTATTAGGGACAGCACCCCTGGGTGGAGTTAGAGCTGAAGCCTGAGGACCCTTAAGAGAGCGGATGGGTAGGCAGAGAGGGGTCATGATTGGAGAACTATAGGTTTTCACCAAGAGACTGAGAGTGGGTGACTTCCCTTGGGAGTCATTCACTGCTGACACCTTTTTGTTAGGTAGGGACCTGGTTAAGTAGGGATACCATCTAGATCAGGGTAGGGACAGCCTAACCTGTATTTTCCCTCCGGCTGTAAATGTCTGAGAGATCTCAGTATGTGTCTATGCTAATAGCCCTATTATTTTTAGAACTGGTTCTGGTAGTTTCCGTTGCTCGTCTGAGGGCTTTCAGAGAGCACATGTATGTAGTTGGGCCCGTGTATCTTGTGAATCTCATCTTGAGATGCTTGTACCTGCAACTTATCTTGACTTTATAATAAATCCTTGAAAGCTAGAAGTTGTTTGTGATCCTTTGAAGCGGAGTCCTTTATTGGGTGAACTAACTTGGTAAGAGATGCACTTTCTTCCCTCAATGACAGGCAATAAAGATTCAGTCGACCAGATCGAGGTTTAGATCAATAGTGTTAAGATATCGATCAAAATCTCGCCCTTCCACATGCATTACAACGCATGCGTGGATACAACGACAGCCTTTACCACGCATACCTTTACTACGAGATACGTAGTAAAGGCATGTGTGGTAATTGCAAAAAAAAAAAAAGGGGGGGACTTGGGGTGGGTGGGGTCGGGGTCTCCCCCCGCCCAAAAAATAAAGCATAGGGTTAAAAAGGGGGATGGGGGGGGTCTTCCCCCCCAAAAACAAACCTTAAATGCCGAAGCAATCAGCGTCGTTAGAGAGGAAGCTGGAATAAACTTCCGCTTCCTCTTTACGACGTACAAGCGACGTGACCTATGTAACAAACGAAGATGAAGAGGAGACGACTTAAAAAGGTAAGGGGAATTTTAGTATAAAAAAAAAAAATTAAGGGTTTAGGGCAGGGGTAATAATAAGGAGTGAGGGCCTGGGACATGTAACGGGAGAGGTATAACCTTTAAATCGTTGTAAATCTATGCGTGGTAAAGGAAAATTCGTGGTAAAGGTGATGCGTAGAAAACGAATTCCGTTGTAACGCATGCGTGGAAAAGGCATGCGTTGCAACGGAATTCGTAGTAACGACATACAACCCTGCAAAACGAAGGGGCGGGCAGTAAAGTCCAAACACCTCGGGTTGGCAGAAGTGTCTGCGAGAGAAACTGCTGCCCAGAAACCAGGCTTGACGCTACCAGAAGAGAAACCCAAAGATACCTTTGTGTTCTTTTTCACCTTTATTCTGAAGAACGTCCTCTCTGATATGAGTAATGTGTTGTCTATTTCCTGTTTGAGAATGCCTCGATAGGTTCGGCAAGTAAAGAAAGGAAACGTCTCCTCCTTTCATCATGCAGGCTCACTTAGTGAAGAAAGGTTCTCGGGCCCAAGTCAGTTGCCTTGAGGACTATGAAGTACATAGAAAGGAGTTGGTTTGTAAACAATGGCGCAGCAGGTGCAGTGGCACCAGAGGTAGAAGGGGGCAGCTGCACCTCAGTTGTGGCCCTCCTTTCTGTTCTTTTCTCCTTTCATCATCACATACCCACCAGGCTCGAGCCGTAAGTGTTTAAAACACCAATAAAGGAGTTAAACCATAAATCACCGAATTTATTTCATATGCAGGAAATGATTATGATCATGAAACATATAACCATCATACATATTACCGGTGCTGCTTCACTGTGCAAATGACCAGCATTGGACACCACATGCATAGATACCCCGCACTTCAAAGGCCCTTTTAAATGTAGCCATACAACCCGTTCTGGCATTGTGACAGAACGGCCTTGAAAAGAATTACATTTACACACAATGTAGGAGAGGATAACTAGGGCCAGTGGAATTATGCGGCGGGAGAGAGCCAAATTAAGAGGCAGGGTTGAGTAAATTATGTGGCCAGAAAGCCAAATTAGGCAATATAATGCAGCAGAGTTTATAATAATGTTAGTTCATTATTTCTAAACTTGGTAACACTGTATTGACATTGGTTGCACCTCATTAGTACCAACTTAATACCCAAATAGAGCAATAAGCAACAGAAAGGTGACCAGTCCACCTTTACAACGGGCCTTCCATTCGCTGCCACACGTGTCTCTGCATTTTACCAACTTTTAAACCACTTGAGCTAGAATTTTTTTTTTTGTTAAAATTGTTAAAATCTACAGCTTATATGGCAAATGATAGATTTGGCAAAAGCGTCATAGGTATAATTATTCAAAAGCGTCCGCGGTTGCACAATTGGATAATTTAAGTGACCCTGAGTGTAACCTACTTACAACGTAGTAATCCTAAATGGGTTTTCACAAAAAATCTCAGGAAAATCGGCTTTATGTGCACATCAGTATTGAAATATTGCTAGGTTTCACGTACGAAACACAAGCGAAATAATTCAATGTGAAGAGTAATACTCTTGGCCCAGTTCTGCAGGTCTAACAACCATTAACACTAGGTGTTCTAGAATGTCCATTTGATGACACCAGCTGGGACTTTGAGACCTATTTTTCCAATATTCACCAAATGATTCCTTTAAAAGGGCCATGTAGTGTAAAGAGAATAGCGGGTTCTCTTCGACCAGTCCTGCATCACTAACAATCAACCATAAGCATTCTCGGACATTGCTTTTCTTAATGGCGTCTGTTTGAGCTTCGAGATGTTCTGTCAAATTCTGGCCCATTTAAGTTTGATGAAACGTCCTAGAAATGCCAAACAATCCATTGAAGCCTACAGCCGGCTTAAAGAAATGGGAGAAGTGGGCCTGGACAGCCTGCAGGACTCGCAGCACAGCTTGGGAGTCTACCCAGGAGAGGAGAGGCGTTTTACTGCGAGCTGGTTATATGCCCAATGGGTGTGGGCTGTTCTGTTGTACACTGTGCAATAAACCCTTCCACTAACCAAGTCAGCTGGCAAATAGAGCCATAGGAACTGAAATTCAAATACTATTTGGCTGAACAAATGCTACCTCGTCTGGCAAATGGGCAGGGCGAGTCTTTTGGCTTCCAGTACAAACATGAAGCACTCATTTGCAAATTGTGCGGAGCAATGAGGTCCAGCCCTACCACAGAAGTCAGAGTTTACAAAAGGGGCTGTTGATAAGATTAAAAACACCCTTTTTAGATCACGTATATATCGATTAGTATTTAAACAGCATGAACCTAGCTGGAGAACAAGGAAGCCCAGTCCATAAATGGTGGTCAGGAGACAATTCAATATTGTTTCTCGTTTGTTGCCAGATCGCCTCTACGTACATTCAAAACCTGCCGAAGGAGGAAGTTGTCCTTATTGCCCCATACGACAAACATAGCAGGACTGCGGAGGCCCAACAGGAACATGGTTTTCCAGGGAGCAGATCTGTCAATACAATGGAGCTTGGCAGGGACCCAAGCTACCGGTCTAGAAAGTACTACAACTTTACACACCGAGAACAAGGGGGTCCTATGATTGGAAGGAGAACAAAACACCTACAGCCATGAGCCTCTGGCTCAAGACTTTGGCCAGCTGTTTATGTTTCCCTGATGTTGTTAAAGAGGACTGGGCTATGCCTGCTCTTGATACTACTGATGGTTTTTTTTAATAGCACTCCAACAGCAGAAGCACCTCCTCACCACCACACAGGAACTCTTTGAAGCCAATGGCCTAAACACCAACCTGGAGAAAAATAGGACAAGGACTATCAAGAAAAACCTAAAGAAGACACCGGTCTGGGACTGGGACAAAACACTCATCAAACCAGCAACAGAATAAGTTTATAGGCATGACACAGAGAAGGGAGGACATTTGGTTGCCCAGAAAGACTCGATCAAAAAGAAGGGCATTGCCCTGGCTGTCACACTAAGGCAACTCACCTCAAAACTGAGCGGCCCATCGCTACTTCCCTTAGTTCAAGTCACACAAGCCAAACGCCTTCCGACGATGGCCTATGGCAATGAAATACAGAGGGGAAAGATCCTAGACAGCACAATCATAAGAGCGTATAGAATTATCTTTGGCTTACCCAAACACACGTCACCAGCACTAGATTAGGTTGAAATTTGGTCTACAAAAACAAAATCTGGTAAGACAAGGAACTTACATTATCCCCTGGAACAAAATCCAGAAAGCCCCACCAGAAACCCTCAACCACTACTTAGGGCTAGAACTATAACAGAGCCCCTCGTCACCTGCCACAAGCTACCTCGAAAAATGTAAGTGCAGCACAGGGCTATTGCAACTCTGGGAAACACCCATCACCAGCACTGCATTCATAAAATTGGTAAAGAAAACAGTAAAACTTCTATCACTGATTGAAGACAAAGATGCACAATCCAAGACTGCTCATGGCTGGATGACCTTGAGTATCTATACTGCTCTGGCTCCCCAAAATACTTTAATTTAGGATACACAAAAGCAGTCAAAATCTAATTCTTGAAATATTGACTGGGGCAGCTACCATGCAAACAGCAACTCCTGCATTGGCACAGGGACCATGGACGTTCCTCTTGTCACTTAAGGGCACAGCACAGGTGGATCTGTTGCACCTTTTATGCACCTGCAAAGAACTCCTGAAGGAACAGAAACAGCTACTGCAACCCCACTTCAACCAAATAGAACCACAGGCCTCACAGTTGAAATGACGATTGGTAAAAGTTTTGACATTAGCGGCCACAAAGATGCCAGCTCTCTGAGAGAGGGACGCGCGGCTAAAACAACTTACAGCAAAGCAAACCTAAAAGTACTTATGAGGAAATCACTGAACCCATGCTACACCTTTTGCCCCGCTAAGGCCCATCAACATTAAACAAATTCTAGTACGAAATGGGTGCCCATCGACGGCATATCCTCCAAAGACGTACAATTGAACTCAAAAACAACATTTTAGCAATGTTTTTTTCATAAGATTTTAATGCTGTACATTTTATGCAATGGCTTTAATTAACTATGCCAATAAAATAGACTTGAACTTATTTTTTTAATAGTGGTAATTTGCTTCTTACATTTTGCAAGAGGTTTATATGTAGCACATAATAAAAACACTGACCACAAAACAAGTATGCAATTGGTGCTATAGTGGCTTTAGGTGATTTACTTGGGAGAGAAGACTATTGCAAAAGATGCAAACATAAACCTTGAGAACTTGTGTGCATAAGGATCAGTCGATCTAAGACAAAGATGCTCAACTGTGGTGGGTCTTGTTACAATATGGCCGAAGGGAAATGTCAAGATAAAAAAGATCATTGCAAGTTACAAAATCGCAATGTGCCTTTTGTGAATATGTATGTTTACCCCGCAGTCTTTCTCCCCGCAGGGAATCACAACGCGGTTGTTACAACCACCGCATTGTGATTCCGCATACCATTACTCAGCAAGTTGGAACAATGACTTGCGGAGGGGTGGCGCTGGATGTTAGAGTAGTATAATTTACTATTCCAACTCCAGTCTGTGCGGACACTAGGGAAGGTGTTGGATTTTAAATCCAACACCTCCCCCCTCCCTCCGCAAGTCGTTGTTCCAACTTGAGGAGAAATGGTATGCGGAATCACAACACGGTCGTTGTAACAACCGCGTTGTGATTCCCTGCGGGGAGAAAGTTTCTGGGTAAACGTTGTTTACCGCCTTTTGCACATTAAACGAAGCTTTTTAGCAGCTGCAAAGAGCTTTTTATGACCTCAAAAACCTTTGTACATCTGGCCCTACATTTCCTGTTACTATCCAGCACAAACTGTGCTCCTGCGAGTCTTAAGCACTGAACGCCCTGTCCACCTTAGTTGGACCATCCAGTGGCAGTGGGTGGAAGCTGTTTACAAACTGGTGAACTGACTAAGTAAGAAAAAAGTGTGCAACAAAGTAAAACTAAAAAACAAAAGAAGAGCTCCAGGAGAAGTTAAAACATTAGAAACAAAGAACAGGAGGTTTTATGGTCGTGTCCTCTTTAATATTCCACTTGTACGTAATAATTGTCATCTTACATTCATACTTGTAGACACTGTTACTCCAAAACTCCTCTGGGATGGAGATCCCCTAGAACATCCCTCCCAAAACTGCCAAGAGGTTGGTACGACGGTGAAAAAGCACTCCCAGCCCTTCAGAAATACTACTGGGACGCCCAATTTATGGCAGTCAATCATTGGGTTCACCTTCTTCAGGATGAATAAGCCTATGGACCTCGCAATATGCAACCCGGGGGCTACCTTAGAGTGATGCACGGGGGGGGGGGAGGTGGTAAAACTTCATTCCCAACCCCAACATGCGTTACGCTTCAAATATGGCACACAGCACTGGCGGTACTGTGTTGGTGGTGTAGGACCAACTATGCTTCCCCATTATGGGACACAGCAAAACTGGGTTAACTGGACAGACAACAGGGATTTGAAAAATTAGACCTAATAGGCCTGTCAAGAGTGGGAGATTTGTTGGCATATGGAGAAGTGATATCCTTTGCAGACTTACAAAGGGATTACCAATTAGAACATTCAGAGACATATCACTATCTCCAGTTTAGTCATGTCCTATGTATGGCGATACGAAAGCGAGAGGAGCTTCCTGAATCCCCCCGTTGGAAGGCAGGTTGCTTGATGACTACATGGAGAAAAAGGCAGTCTCACTAACTTATCGCAAACTTTTAAATAACTCCCATGAACTCCTGACTCGACTTCAGGAAGGCTGGGTGTCTGATGTGGGGACTTAAGATAATGAAGATTGGTAGGAGGCAATTGCATCCCCTAGAGAGTAGCTATACGCTCATTTTTTTCAACTTATACAACTAAAGGTTTTACACAGATCCTACTATGCTTGTACAACAAGGGTGAAAATGGCAGGGCTGAATCGGCAGTGTGCCCCAGGGAATATGTTCGGATGGGCAAATTTTTTCATATGCTGTGGAACTGCCCGGCGCTCCAGAATTATTGGGCGGCGTGACGACCTGTATTATGAATGTGTGCAAGGGGACTATGATAAAATCAGAAAAGTGGTGCCTATTAACTAGTTGGGACGAAACAAACCTGAGCAGCAAAGATCACATTTGGGTGACGCAGGGCTTTATGGTGGTCAAACACAATATAGCTAGGATGTGGAGTGCCGCTTCCGCTCTGAAGGAGTGGAAGGCAAATATGGATTGGTGTATGCAGGCTGAAAGGGTGGTTTACGAAAGTAGAGGCTGCCCAGATAAATGGACCAACATTTGGGGAAAGTGGAATGAGTATAGAATATAGAGGGATGTTATGTGCACCTATTGACCGAGTCAATCCAGTTGAGCTGTTGTAGAAACACGTGTGTTATGTGTATTTTTTGCGGTCATCACAATGTTATGTTTGGTCATCATACTAAAAAGATTTATTTTAAAAAAATCATTGAACTCAGCTCCTCGCACCACCATTTCTTTCTTTACAACACACTTGTGGCTACAGCGCAGCGGATCAGCCTGGCAACTCCAACCAATTGCAAAGCGCGTTGTACGCAGACCCTCTGCTCTGTGACCACAGCCGGACGTACCGGCTTACAAGAAGGCGGTTTCCAAGAGCAGAGTAGAAATATTCTTACACTGATTTTAACACCAGTGGTCGGACTGCAGAGCAAAGAATTTAAATCTAGTGTAACAAATCAGCGCCTATTAAAGGTCGACGCCAAAAGGGGTGAGCTACTCTCACTTCTTCAGTGATTCATCAAATCAAGATTTCCAGTTTTCCAACTATCCCAAAACACTCGTCTCATATGACCTCACTTCATTTCTTTTTTACAGCACTTTCCTTACAGTTACACTCATCTTTTTCAAAGAAACACCAGTCTTGATATTCGATGAGGTGCTGTCTTGTGCAATGCATAGGAAGCTTGTTCCGAGCTGCCAAATGAGGCCCTCCTTCAGACAGGAACACTAGCAACAAAGATCTGCTTTGACCTCGCCCGCGAGGCTTAGCTTGTTCACTTCTCAAATTCCATATTCAACTATACTAATTCACCACTAATCCTTTATGGGTTCCGGGGTGGTGTGCTACTAGCCAGAAAAGCACTTAAACGCCCATCAGGGGTAACAAGTGCTATATGAATGCAAACCTTTCTTCCCCTTTTATCCCTCCACTATCCTTCTCACTCCAAATAACTGACTAATATCCACCACTGAAATTACTTCATATTTCACCATCTTAATTCACCACTAATCCTTTATGGGCTTCCTGAATAGCGTGTGTCAACACCCCATCAGGGGTAACCAGCGCTATGAAAATACAAACCTTTTTTCCTCGTCTATCCTTCTGCTATCATTCCAAATCCAAATAACTGACTAACCTATCCACCACTTAAAATGTACTAGCAGGTTTCACTATACTAATTCAACACTAATCCTCTATGGGTCCCGGAGTAGCGTGCTACTCGCCGAAAAAGTGCTTTCGACGCCTCGTCAGGGGCAGTAAGCACTATATAAATGCAATTACAATACAATAACAGTTATGTTTCAAGTTATTAGTGCAGCTGCACTCCTGCATATTCAGTTGGCTTCTCATCATTTGTTTGTATGATAAAGTACTGATTCCACCGAAAACCAACGGTAACCACATACCAAAAACAAAGTAAAGTACTGGGACTATGCAATGGTTTCTCCTCCCTAAACTATGAAGTCTATTTGAACCTTTGCAAGTGTTGCTCAGTTTTGGAGGGGCAGCAAGCGATGGTAGGGAGGGTGAGGAGGTGATAGACCTCCCCCAAGATAACCCTGCAGAGATTTAGAAGCAGAATGAGCAGTAAGGAGGCCTTTAAGTTTAGTTTTTTTTCTAGCTGCTTTTGTTGAGTTCAATGACAGAGGTCAAGGGTCACACAATGTCTTTTGAAAAGCTGCTGCTTATTTAACATTACGTTTAGTGTTTACTTTTCCTTTCCTTGAGTGCAAATTGATGGATTTTTTTAAGGTGAACTAAGCAACAATCTTACTGGAGTACAAGGAGTATCAAAGGAAAAGTTGCAGGATGTCAATTGTTTTTTCGCACACAAAATAGTAAATACTTGTAAATAAACTTTACAAGTACTTCAGCAGCAAGAATCCTTCAAGTGAAGCACACATTTTTTTTTTAAATTCCCATGTACGATGGAAAGTTTTAATAAGATCTAAACAAACCAAGGCCCTTTACTTTTGCAATGCACAAGTAATACATTTGCACGGACATTTGACTTTAGCATGTTATTGTTTGTGTGCTACATGGTTTTAGAAGTAAAGCTACATGGAAATGTAGTGGCCATTTCAATGGAAAACGTGCTCTATGTAAAAGTGAGTACCATGCTTTATTCATTTGGTAAGGCAGGGTGCACCAAAATGAACCACTGGACACAGACTAGTTGCCTAACATTCTTCGGCCGAATAGGCATGGGTCATTTGCAACACTTAATGTAACAATTGGATTTTTCACAATCCTTATCCTTATCCTTGACTGATGTAACACTGCCAAAGGCACCCCCATCCTGAAAATTGTTCCAGCACACATTCTTTGGGGAAAAAAAAAACCTGAAGCAGTAGATTTTGTTGAAAAAAAGAATCTTAGGAAAAACACGTATTTGAGGAATTTACTTGCAAAAAAGGTTTTGCATAAAATAGCTTTGCAAAGCTTACACAACTTTGCCTGCCAGTTTGTAAACTTCACAAATCTTTCCTATCATAATGTACATTTTTCCCACCATAGTCAAGCACTATATCAAGGTTCTGAAGGTTATAACTTGCAACTCAGAATTTAGACTCAAAGCCATAAATGTATTTATCCAGTTGCTAGCAGAGGTTTGTCAACTATGTATTGTATTGTATATAGTATTTATTAAGCGCAACAAACACCCCACGGGTACGGAACGTGTTGTGGGGCTTCTATTTCAGTGCCTTTCTAAGGCTCAGATATGAGCCTTTAAAAAGGCACCACTGTGGGACCGCCGGCGCAGGACAGGCCAACATGTATTCCAATTGGAATACGGCAGACGGTCAGACTACGGGTTTGGCGGTCTTGGGGCAGGGCACTGGTGTGGCAGCCCGCTCCAAGACTGTTAAACTTGTAATCAGGCTCTAAGTCTCAAAGGGAGCAAACAGCCTTTCTTGTATTTTTTCACAACTTATATTAAAGTAGTCCTCCCTTAAATCTTTAGATAATAGGACGGTTCTTACTTATTTCTGCACCTCAAAAGAGCAGTACTGAAATCTTTCCCAATATCTATAGAGATTAGTTCTCACAAGTTGATGCCTGAAAGAGAACGATTCATCTCAATGGGCTTCAAGCTTCCTCGGAAGCCTAAGGCTAAAAATAACTCAGAACATAGCAAAACTGTTTAGGGTCAACTAATGACCACTGGTGGTGTGAAGGTGCAGGTACACTGCTTTCCCAACTGTTCTGATACTTGCACACTGTCACAGCCGCCCGAACACAAAGCATAGATCCTCTGAAGGGGAAAGTTGGCAAAGACTGGCCTACTTCAGAGGTTTCCTAGTTTGCCTCTGCCGAAGAGCTAAAAAGAGTGCTACGCAAACAAATGATGAACGGAATGCTGAATAAATCATACATTCACCTCCTGTCAAGAGACTTGGGTTAAATCCATCGTTCTTTTTCTCACCATGCCACCCCAGTTTAGACCCAGCCATATGCAAATCAGTCTTGAGCCTGTGCCTCATGGCAACAGTCTACACCGACCTGCCAAGCCAGGTCCTCCCTGAACCGGAAAAAAGCATCCTGGGACCAGTTTCTGGGTATTACCCTTCATCAGCCAGGCTAGCTTAAATCCAGTAGCACAGTGAGCAAGGCACCCACGTCTGGGCATACCTATTGGCTGTTCGGTCTGGACTGTTCCCATTGGGCGCAGGGTCAAGACTGATTTGCATATGGGAATGGTTACTATCAGCCAGTTTTTGGATGTCTCAAGTTCGAGGGGCTGATATCGAGCGTGGTTGGACTTGAACCGGCACTTGTACTGGGCAATAACTGTCATTGCAGCCCTCACTTCCTACCGCTCGTCTCCCCGTACACAGTGCATCCGGAGACGTCAGTTACAGTAAAGACGTCTCTCCATTCTATGGTCTGTCAACGGACAGCAGTCCCACTGCTTCCAGGGAAGGGCGGCGATCCAGGTAAGTGCTAATTATCCTGTGATACTTTAAGAAAGGGTCCGCAGTGTGTGACATTGGCAGCGCGCTAATATTTTAAAGAACATCTTCCTCAATTGAGTAGACAGAAGGGGACACGGCGTGGCTGCAATTGTAGTAGTTCAGAGCCTGGCAAGACTCGTTTCGGCAATAGCCTTCTTCAGTTGACTCTGGTGCTGTGGTTCTCAGTTGGTTTCAAAGTGTTAGGTCATCCTCCTAAAGTAGGCTGTGTTCCTCCTACTCACGCTCTAAGTCACGCCCAAAAAGTGTTGTAAGGACTGCATTACCCATCATGCAGTTTGTTTGTTGCGTTTTTGTGTATATATACACACATACACACACACACATACATATATAGATATACATATATACACATAGTGTGTGTGTTTTCCCTTGTCTGCATATGAAACAAATCCTGTTGGCATTTGGGGTTAGCATTTTTTGTTGATCTATTTTCAAAAAATAGATGACTTTCTGAAAACAATAACAATACAAAGGTGCAAAAAAACAGTTTTCGAATATGACAGCAATGCAGAGGACATTTAACACCCTGCACACCATCAGCTAATGAAGTCAATGTGTGCTAAACACTGGCGGAGGCCCTTCTTATATAAGGACTATCTTAAATTATGATGCTTCTTGAACATTTATTGTACGCCTGATAATCTATTTAAACTTTTGAAATTAAAAATACACATGCAAATAGATTATATTTAAAATTATGCAAAACAATGTGCAAGTGTAATGTTGATGTCGAGTTACAGTCACGCTCCGCATTTCCATGGATATATGCATCTGTCCAAATGATTTGAAGACTGAATAATGATTATGAATGAGCAACCTCATGCGTTGATGTACGATACTGCCACTGAAACGAGTGGTTTTAGAAAATAGCATTGATCAGTTACCAACTCCGAAGCTGGAGTGGAAACGAATTCACAAACAGGAATTGGCCCCCTTTGTACTTCTTCCCCTTTGGGAGTCAAGGTGGCAACTTTGGGTGGGAGGGGAGGAGACACTGCTCCAGGGGACCACCGGCAACGCTCACTGAAGTTTTTCAAAAGTGATTTTTTTTAAGCAGCCCTGTATTCATGCTCATGACGAGCTCAGCTCGTCATGCAGTACACTGCTCGTGTGCTCAAACAATGGGATTTACAGATCCTCAGCACAGGAGGGGAAAAGTCAAAGCACCCAAGGTGTTAAAGGAAAACAGGCTGCTTTAAAATTAAAATGTGAAATGCAAGGACAGGGACAGTGGTCCTCTGTCCATTGCACGCTACCAGGGGCTGGCAATTTGCGCTTATCCATATGTTGAAAAGTGCATGTGCACTTCAGTCACCTGATGCACTTAATTTTTTTCTCCCCCATAAGAAGCACTCGCTACGGGGGGTGTCCATTGCTGGACTAGGAGAGCCTGAAATGTGTCAGATATACATTGGATGTCACTGATCTGAATAGGGCCCTTTTACAAAGTTAGAGATTATCCTAATTAACTGGTATGGCTCCGCCCTCACAGACCTGCGTTGCAAGCATTTGATAAGTAAGCCTCCATATGCATATTTGAAATCCTTCAAATTCCAGCCTGAAATGTGGTTTTTAAAATCACCGCCATATTTTTACTGGTATGGGAGCTGCCCAGTGAAACATCCCCCGGCAGCAACCTGAAACTTTTATTGCAGTCATAATAGAGGTATTTTATTGACTAAAGTAGAGAGCTGTGAGGTCAGTAACTTGTTTGCTGTGAACCAGACCAAAAAGTAGAAAAGCTTCAAGACGAGGAAAAATACTGCAGACTGGAAACTTCCTAAACCTTTGGTTACAAGCTGTCAGACCCAAAACATTTGCAAAACATTTGCTTACAAGCTGTCAGACCCAAAACATAACAACATGAACAAAACTGCCAGGGAACACCAATTTGAAGACCCAGAGGCTGGACCACAGCGCCCAAGCCCTCTCTCTGGCCACTTACAGCCATCTCGAGCAATCTGTCTGCGGTCCTTGATGGGCCGCCACCATAATTGTACGGTTATGATATTTCTAAGACCGCTTCCAACGGTTTGTGGTTTGGCACAGGAAGACACTTCGCCAGAAACCACAAAGCTAACACTTTCCACACAAACATTTTCATCAGATTTATAAAAGAGGAGCCTGCTAATTTGTTAACAACAGATTTACCCTAGAAATGACCACAGGATTTTTGGGGTGGAGTATCTCTTAAGTGCACAAAGAACCGTGGAATGGTCGGTCCCTGCACTTGGTGTCACTCCTACCTCCCTCCACCAGAGTATTGGCAACTTGTTGCCATCTCGGCTAGAACTGGGAGCATTTTAATACTCAACTTTGGAAGTAAAAAGGACGTTTTAGGCATGTAACAATATATGTGATATCAAATAGTGGCTCAGTTGTGTAATATTTGTGGCCAGTAATTGCTCACAGGCACAGAGCCCCTGCACAGCAGCCCTTTGCTGCGAATGCCACTAACAGAAGCACAGTGCTGGAGGGTGGGTGTAAACAGGCGGCACGTTTCTGCAATTCCATGTACCAAAAAGTACCCCATATTTTCATTTTGGGAGTACTGGACACAGCGACAAGCAGGGGAACAGAGCATTGCCACAAACGGCAGAACAGAGCAGGTCCACAAACAGGGGAACACAACAGGGTCACCAGCCATGGAACACAAAGTGGCCACTGCCGAGAAACACAGCAGGGCCACAGCCGGAATAGGGCCACGGTCGGTGAACAGGGCCTCAATCTAGTAACAGAACAGATCCATGGTTGGCGAACAGGTCCACAGCCAGGCAAGATGACGGAGCATTACCACAGCAGGGGATAGATCCGCCCACATGTATAGCAGTAAAGATTTTGAGTGGGCAGAAGTTGTGCACCTCCACTAAAAAAGTACTTGCTCTCCACACAACTGTGACGAGTTTGTTTATCAAGCGGGCTGAGCTTGAAATTTTTCAGGGGACACCCACGACACTGTAAGGATAATAAAGTTTTTCAACTATATAATAATACAAGGTGTTTGTCTCTGGCAGCAGCACAGATGTAAGGTGGGCATGCATTAACCTACATTGGATTTTAGGTCTGGCTTGACATTGCAACTGGTCCTTCACCTTTTAACCTACACCAATATTATGCAAAAGTTTCTTACTTCCACACAAATGCACAACTATTACCATGATATCTATTTCTAATGCTTCACTTTACCATACATCAATTCTTTAATGCCAGATCTATTGGCATTGCCAATGCTTGTTAAAGGACTGTTCCAGAGTCCCAAAACGTTTTCTTCGTATAAATTAAAAACATGTCCTGGTTTTAGAAAAACGGTCGAGTGAGCACAAATGTTCGTCAGTGTTAGGCAGGGTCACGTTTACACCTGTCGGCTCTGCAAACCAGTAACCGAAACGTATATATATATATATATTACCTACTGGCGGTCGCCAGTAGGTATATATAGTTAGGATTTTTTTGAATAGGGATTTCTGAAAATTCTATGTTGAATAACTTTGGCGTTGATGGACGTAATTGGCTGAAATTTTCAGGAAAATTGCACATTTTCTTTCTGAGCGTCCCCTGAAAGTTTGGGGGGGTTTCGTCAAGCGGGGGCCGAGAAAAAAGGGGGGTCCCAAAACGATTGAGTTTTCCATAGGGCGGTTGGACTCACTTTTAGCTCGAACGGCTGAATGGATTTCCACAAAACTTGGCAAAATTGTAGGGACTGGTAGCCCGATGTGCCTTTGCTATGTCTCAAGATATATGCTCCAGTGGTTTTTACGAAAATTAACTTTGAAAAATATATATTGGGATACATTGGGCTATATATATGTTAGAGCCCAAATGTAGCCCAAAGATGGCCACCAGAGACAAAAAAAAAAAATGTAGCCCAAATATCAGCCAGATGTAGCCCAACTATAGCCCAGTGACAGAATGTCCCAGAGTGTTCTAAAGAACAACTAGAGCGCTAACAGTCTTACTTATGACAAAAGTTTGGCACACCTGAAGTCATCTTGATTGGAATAAAGTGTTAACAATTAAAACATTTAATTTGCAAAGGAACAACATGAGGGGTTTCATTTTGCCATAGAAATGTTATATATATATATATTCACTGAAAAAACTATAGGTTATAGACCATATATAGTTAGGAATTAGCATTTACAAAACCTTGAAAATTCACTGAAAAAACCATAGGTTATAGACCATATATAGTTAGGAATTAGCATTTACAAAACCTTATTTTACTCACACAAAACCATTGAAATTCGCATATATAGTTAGTTGCACTAACTATATATCGCGCACCCGCAATCCACTGCTGATCATGTCACATATTACATCATTCATGACATGGTCAGTGACATCACTGATGACATCACTGATGACATCTCAAATGACATCATTGATGACATCTCAAATGACATCACTGATGACAGTGATGTCATCAGTGATGTCACTGACCATGTCATGAATGATGTAATATGTGACATGATCAGCAGTGGATTGCGGGTGCGCGATATATAGTTAGTGCAACTAACTATATATGCGAATTTCAATGGTTTTGTGTGAGTAAAATAAGGTTTTGTAAATGCTAATTCCTAACTATATATGGTCTATAACCTTTGGTTTTTTTCAGTCAATATATATATATATATATATATATATACATATACACACACATATATCCACCATTGTAGGTAACCCATTGAAGAAAATCGACCTCCAACACACAAATCAGCTCACTGGTTTAATTGGCAAGGTGCACGCAGGCAGCAGTCAAAGAAGCAAACATCTTTCTTTTGTGACGCCAGACGCGTTTCGGGAGTCCTCGCTCCCTTCTTCAATGGCGTGTGTTCTTCGTGTAACAAACAACGTTAGCCATGCACCTGATTGTACTTATTCACTACCTGCCCAGTGGGCGTGGCTATCCAATGGCATCTTGGTAGTTGTAGTGCACAGCAATTAATGCCCCAGTAAGCACATGCACATATATATATATATACACACATATACACATACATATACATACACACACACATACACACACATGTACATATACATATGTACATATATACATTTGTTCACCATGCACAAAAATGCGCGAGTGCACTCCCTCCAAAATAACACCAACTCCAGAGTAGATTCGAATAGGATTTATTCAATAGCGCATACAACCAAGAAAAAAATGCACTACGCGTTTCGGCGACAACCGCCTTGCCGCCCGTGAGCAAGGTGGTCCTCGCCGAAACGCGTAGGGTATTTTTTTCTTGGCTTTATGCGCTATTGAATAAATCCTATTCGAAGCTACTCTGGAGTAGGTGTTATTTTGAAGGGAGTGCACTCGCGCATTTTTGTGCATGGTGAACAAGTCTATGGAGTACAGGGCGACCTCGGACGCTGAGGTGCACCACTGCGAAGGTGTCCCGGCGTTTGAGGAAGTGGGAAGGCTATATATATTCTATTTTCGTGTCTGTCCTGGTCTTGAATTCTGAAAATATGGTCACCCTAATGTTCGTGTCCTGCAACAACATGGTATATTGTTTACAAGAAGTAGGGGTCACAGCTGAAGGGTTCTGTACCGGTGATTTGCATAGAGTATCATGTTTAGTAAATTCTGTATGCCAGTCACATCGGAAGAACATGTACAACTATACAGTGTATGTGCAATTTAAAAAAAAACATCAGATATTATGGTTATGTTATTAAAAGATCTTGTATAGTGCAAAGTTACCCAAAAAGGGTACCATTTGCTCAACCGAATAGAGGGAGTTGGCTGGGATGGTACAACTAGTTCTTGTAGCTAAAGTGGACCAGTACTTAACCTAGCTTTATGCATCTAGCTTAGGTCTTTGAACTGTATGCGTTTGTCCCCCATGAAGCCAGTGGACTTTGGGAAGAAGACCCAACACAGAGGCATGTTTGGGAAGATGATATAGAAGACTGGTTGCAGAGTTCTGAATGACCTGCAGGCGTCTAATAGAGGCCTTGCCTGCCCTAAGTAGAGGATATTTCTATAACCCAATGCTGAAAGAATCAATGCCTGGATGACCATCATGTGGCTGACAACTGGAGCATCCAGATCTTTTTTAGCCATTTCAGGACCGTGAATCAGGTTGAAACTATAGAAGAGATCTGAGATTACATCAACAGATTGGCTTCTTGCCAAAAAACAAAGGGCCATATGTAGGTAGGCTTTTACCGGTCGGTAACGGTTGAAATCGGCCGTTACCGACCGGTAAAAGCCTTTTCCTATGTAGGAGGCTATTTTACCGATTCGGTAAATAACGAATCAGAATTTTCCGATTCGGTATTTATCGAATCATCATTTACTTCCTAATGAGATGTAGGAAGCACTGTAAACAGTGCTTCTGGGCTTTAAGAATTTGTTATTTACCACCAACTATTAGTTGGTTATAAATAAGGAATTCCTATGTAAATGCATAAATGTGCATTTACACCTGTGCCATGTGACAGACATACATGCCCTTAGGGCATGCATGTATGCCACATGTGCACACCAGCACTAATAAGGGGTGCAACAGGGTGTCAAAGTGACACCCCGCCACCCTTGACTTTTTCCCAATTTTACTGAATCGGTAATTACCGATTTCTGCAATGGACATTCATTCCTATGGGCCTCCAGGCCCATAGGAATCAATGGCAAATACCGAATCTTACTGATTCTGTATTTTTTACCGAATTATTATTATCTACATTGCAATTACCGATTCGAAAATATCGAATCAGTAAAATTCGGTATTTTCGAATCGGTAATTTACAATTACCTACATCTAGCCCAAAGCCCTTTACTCTAAAGATCAGCCCTGGGAGAAAGCCAAGGGTCTCAGGCCAGAGCTGGTGGCCCCAGCTCTTACCCATCACCTCGGTCTTATCGCCATTGAGCTCCAGTGAGTTGGTTTACATCCAAGTAGAGATCTTACCAAGACAAGAATTCAAGGCAAAGGAATTATTGCACTGGGCAGATGACAAAGAGAAGAATAATGGAGTGTCTTCCACTCAGGAAAACAGGGTAAAGCCACAGCTTTCGACAATATTTGCAAGGGGACAAAGATAGATGTTGAATAGCATCAGGCTAAAGGCCGACCCATGAGGGACTCCAGAAGTAAGGGTGTGAGACTCTGACCTAAAGCTGGAAGAGAAGACTTGGGGGTGCAAGGTAGGGAAAATAAAGCACCCACTTCCTAGTGAAAACAACTTTCCTCTCTACAGCAGCATTTATTGGCTGGTTCTCGTCAGCAAGCGAGGGCCTCGCCACAGAACTTGTAAACATAAAACAAGTTGCTGCATGCACTCAGGAGCTGCTGAGAACAAGTCAATAATGCAGCATAGAGTGGAAAGTTGTTTGGAACAGGAAGTGGGTGCTTTGTTTTACCTTCCTTGCAGGCTTGTTCGGAACAATGAGGCAGCTTTCTTTCTTCATCAGCTGAGGTATTCTGGGGACAGCAAACTGGTAGGGACGAATGTACGGTCGCAAAGGTCATGTTGGCTTAGCCTTTGCGGTTTTCTGCAGCTAGGGGTGCATTATAAGACAGTAAAACAGCGGCACGTCATTTCACACACAATCCATACTCCCAGGTCAACACCCATAACCCCTGTTAACACCCGAGGCCCCCATTTTATTGACATGGTAAATGGGAGGCACAGGGGGCTGCAACATAGAAGACGTCCAGCGTAATGCAGCATTAGAAACACACTGGTTCGACATCTTGGCACTGCACCTGCATCGCCTGGTCTATAGGGTCATCTAATATATATAGTGTTTACTATTTGTAATTTCCCTAGATTACTGGTAGCAAATAGGAGGTTCAACAAATGTGTGATAACACTACTGGCATTCACTGTACCAGGTTAAAACTAAAACCTTCAGCCGGAGCTGAAAAAAAGCACTTTATAAAAATCAAAACTTGGAAGTCGCAGCTGGAGAAATAAAGTCTGGGACGTATTTTTTTATGTTTGAAAAGCTTTATTTAACAGTTAATAAAAGACAAATACCAGCAAACCAGAATAAAATGTCAAAGCAGACTTGTAACAGAAGAGTTGGCTAGTACATTGAGGAAAATAATCAAAGCTATTTTTAAGGTTTTATAAAGAGTGGGGAAAGGAGAAGGGAAGGGCCGTCTTTGATGCAAGACAGGCTGTTTTTAGGCTGTTTTGTAGTTTTATGTAATCTTCAACTGAAAGCAAAACAATACTTATTGAAACCTGCAGCAGGAAGGCTGGCAGAAGAGTGAACCAGCTGCTGCACTAAACAGACTCCCAGTTCCTCATTTGACCATGCAGTTTCTTCCTCCGACATGTGAGCAGAGCAAAGGTGACTGGGATGTGACGGGAAAGGAATCACCCCGCAGAAAAATGGATGCTGTGTTGCCCATGTTCTTACCACTGTTGAGGCCTCTCCAGTGGTGTAACACAAAACGATGCTCTCCCCCATCCAGAAAATGGTGAGAGGCCCCAGAGACTCCGATTAACTTGGGGATATTCATAGTAACACCAAGGATAACTATGTCCGGTGAGGCATTCGTTTGTCTTTAACCTGCCGTGGGACCCAATTGTTAATAAATTCCACTTAAGGGTCTCCATGGGCAGTTTTAACTCGTTTCCGATGCCTCGCCCCAATCTGTATCTCAAAGCCCTCTACATCCAGAGAAAATCTCACCTGCGGGTAGTTTCGTGGACCAATTGGCCTTATTTGAACTAAGGATAAAATATCTTCTTAAAGAGTTCCATTAGGATGCCCTTTGGTTTTGCACCCCTAACAAAACTGGGAGCAGGACCCAATGATGAACATGCCAAATCGGTGGACGAGGGTCCCTCTATCCTACCAAGGGATGCCCAATGTCAGTGCAGAAACAGAATATGATAAAGATACTGGAGGAAAGGTAAATATATATGTTAATGTTCACAAACCTGCAGGCTCTTATTAGGGGTCCCTCTGAAGTTAGATTCAAAAGCAGTGAAATTCTTTCATGAAGCAGCAGTTCCTCATGTTGTCACTAGGGGTCCTTCTAAAGTCGGATGCAAAGGCCTTGACATTCTTCATGAAGCAGCAGCAGTTCCTCTAGTTGTTGCTAGGGGTACCGCCCAAGTTCGATGAAAAAGCATGGACATTGCTTTGTGAAATTGCAGTTCCACAAGCAGACCCTAGAGGCCTCTCTCAAGTTAAATACTATTGCTTACATGGTCAATCACAAATTCGGGGAGGTGAGGCTTCAACCTTGAAATTTGTATATACACTCTAGCTACTCTAATAACTTGTGCTCATTTTCTAGACGGTAAATAAATATATCAAAGCTGATTCATGACACCTTACAATACATAGGGATTGTGAAGTACTAGTGCCTAAAAAAGTTCTATTGTTTGATAACTATATTTATGTGTATATACAGCAGCGTACAGGGGAACATGCAATCCATCAAAGTGGAAGCATCCAACGGCTGGAGCAAGTTGGTCTGTTGATCTTACTTTGAGCTGTGGTAGGAGTGATCACAGTTTGAGTCAAATCTGAGCAGACCAAGGATGAAAGAGTGTAGACTATGAACCCCATGTATGCAAGTCATTTTGCATGATATTTTTTAGGAACACATGCGGCTGGCAAGACAGCCAAAGCCGGCTTTAGGCCAGACCTGAGAGGAGCAGCAGCGCTGGTTTTGGAGTCAATAAAACCTTTGACATGGTTTCCTTTGCTAATCTGGAAAGTAAAACAGAAGTGTCAGGTCAAGACCTTTGAAAGTAGTGTAGGGGTGACCAGAGGCAGCAGCTGATACACTTGGCGTTCCTTTGCGTCCTCTGGTCGCTCTGACCAGGATGGCAGAAACAGAAAGTAGCCAGAGTGGTAAGAGCCTAATTTTTTTTTCAGGTTTTCACACTTAGTCTGTCCCTAGCTTGTCAGAATCAAATACGAGGTTTTTGATGAGTCACCCATGGGAAAAGGGGTACATGCTGTGGTCACATCAGGTGTTAAAAGTTGTGGGATGTCAGATTCTCTACCCTTGATCATTTGATGTATCCATAGCCAAGGTCAAACTAAAGGTGAACCGCAGGTTTGAAATGGGGAAACTGAAATCTGGTCAACAAATATCAAACTTATCTGCGTGTTTTTCTTCCCCTAGCCCATCTTCCTTTTAAAACTTGAGGCCATGGAGTGCCCGCCGACGCCAAGTACATTGGTGTGCCCTGCTTAGGTGTTCCCATCTGAGGGGTAAGGAAATGTATAGTGGCCTTCCCCTAGTCACTCAATGCAAGGAAGACATCAAGAAATGATGTGCGGTCTTCGGCATGCTCAGAACACATGGGCAGACATGGTAGCAGTGGCGGTTCCTCCGCTATGGCAGAGGGGTGTTGCCCCACTGCTTTGTGGGTGGGTCTACTCTGCTCTTGGAGCAGGGCAGGGGAAGAGTGGTTTGACCACTTCTAAGTGCGCAATGGCTGTTTGATCGTCCCTCACGGCCGCCCAAGCAGTCATGCGCACTTTCACCATTCTCAATGCAGGCTGTATTACAGCCTGCATGGAGAACATGCCCAGGCCCCCATTCCCTGGTTGAGCCTTGAACCAGGAGGCTCAAAATCAATCACAACACTGCATTGCAGCATTGTGATTGGTCAGTGGGGCCTGCTTTCTGTTCCTCGATGTGCAAGAGAGGAGCAGAGAAGTGGGACCCGGCCAGCAGCAAGGTAATTATTATTTTTTTTTTAATTATTGCCCCAAGCGCTACCGCCTCCCCCCCTCGCCACCCTCCCACGCACGATTCCCCCCCCCCATGCCCACCCACCCGCGAGCCTTGCCAGCCGCCACATGGTAGCGCATATTGGCATGTGACTCTTATGTTTCTAATGCCCTCAAACCATCACCTTTCATTATCACTAATGACCAAGTACCCACAATGAGAGCTAATTATCAAAACACTACACTTGATCTGAGGTGTTGACTTATCCTGTTTGGTTCTGGATTATGACATCATAGGTTCTATATGCCTCTGCTCATCATCATTTGTAAAGAGCTCAGATAACCGCGAGAATCATGCTCGCGCTACATAACACTTTGCGAATAAATACGGTACTCTCGCAAACTTTAACAGCACCAAACACCCAATGAATGAACAACTAGGACGGATTGCTAAGGATGTACACAGACCAAGAGGCTGTCATTTGTGCAAAAGCGCAGTACTCGTGGAGCTAGAAGGCACGTGATAGATACAAAGGTTCTCTGGGCTCTCATCATTAGACAACACATTCACAGGGTAAGAGTAGCAAACATTTGGAGTAGTGTCCCATAGAAAATGTGTCTTGGTTTAACCGCAACATTATGTGGCAATTTAGTATCAGCACTTGAAGTGTTTTAGATATCTATATAGCAGAAAACGAGTATTTGCTATACTCTTTAATGAGCTATAAAAAAAGTGGAAGGTGTCGGGAGCTGTGTTTGCATAACAGTATCCAGAATGTTTACATTGAAACTGAGAACTAACCGTAATGAGGTGAGATTGTCTTCTAAGAATGTATGGAAATTAAATGGGGACAAACCATAATGTAGTGAAAATGTGGAAATACATTGTATGACATGCCTGGGTAGAAAAGGATAAACCAGTATCGGCGATAAAAATGGGTCTGGCTTTCAGCAAGTTGTCTATTGACTGGTGAGTTTATGCACTTAATAAGTCATAATTCCTGCACACTGCCACTCGTCCTTGCGCTCAGGCATCTATTCATTTAACCACTGACTCATCCTTGCATCCGCCCACGTACCAATCTGCAATTTAACACACATTTCCAAGTTCTATTAAAAGCAGAAAGAGAAAGCATAATGTAGCCTAAACTTGGCGGGCATATGCTTACAATAAAATATGAAGTTTAACAAAGCACAGGTCGGCTTATAATGGTAATGTACATATAGTAGATCATTCTGTTATATACCCAACATGGCGTGCACAATTAGAATCAATGTGTACCCTTGAGGCAGCTTTGGGACAGGGGCAACCAGTTTCTGGTGAATGCACACGTTGTCAGCCAAATTATAATATATAATGAATTTCTTTGATTACAAGAACCTGGTAGACAACTGAACCTGCCAGGCCCTTCCAACACAGTCTAGAAATGATTATCAAAGTGCATATCTTCTGTCGCCTCAGCTTGACAAAACTGTTAAACAACAATAAACAATTTCCCACTAAGGTAATTCTTTGGATATAAGATATCAATTCCGTGTGTACCGGCTTTAATACTGTGCGATAATGCACCATCCCTGACATGGTCCCAGAAGGTGATCTCCAAGCAGGGATCCACTAGGGAGAGACAGCGTTGGTAAAGGGACATTGCCGCCCCCCCCACACCCCCCCCCCCCACCGGTCCCTGCAGCCGACACGGTGCAGGAAAAAGGGGCGGAGTTATGTCCTTCCTGCATCAATCAAATGTGGACGTAGATTGCGCCATTAGCACAGTCAACTTTCAGTTTGTTCTGCTGTGACGTCAGCACACTGTGCATAGTGGTATTACAGTAAAACAAATAAAAATCAAACTTGGGATGTTCCAATTTTGATTTTCACAAAGAAAGTGCTTCTGGTTTAAAAAATAAACCAGAAACACTTCTTTTTCTTGTGCAGGCGTGGGCCTGTTGCGGAAGGCAACAATGTAAAAAGTGGTGTGTCTGTCAGGAAAGGGTTGGCGGCCTGGTCAGGGTCGGCTCCTCTGTTGGAACGGAGGAGCGTTGCCCCACTTAAATTACCCCCAAAGATGAAAATTGAAATGGCGATACATTGCTATTTTATTTTTCATCCTCCCGTCCTCAACCAAGCGCCCGGACGGGGTTGGGGCCGCTGCTGATCGACAGCAACAGTGAGGAGGGTTGACTGTTCCTGCACTTTTCAAAGTGCGCATGTCTCTTTGGCTGACCGGCTAGCGACAGTCAGCCAGACATGGCAATTTGAAACCTCTAACCCAGCTGTCTTGAGACAGCTCGGTTAGAGTATGTATGTATGTATGTATAGGCATTTATATAGCGCACTACTTACCCGTAGGGTCCCAAGGCGCTTCGACCGCTGCGAAACCCTTCCTGGCTTCCCTGAGAGATGGTCCCTTAATGGGTATCTCCAGGGTGAGACCAGGCATCCCCGGCGGTCTGGTGGGGCCGTTAGTGAAGATGAGGCAAGTCAGGCCTCTCCCTCCAATCAGGGCGCTGCTCTCATAGCCGGAGAACAGCGCTAGGATTGGTGCCCACACAGCAGAATGCAGTTCACTGTAAGAGGCCCGGAGCGGAGTTCGTGCGTTCAGGTAAGTTTTATTTATAAATATCTGTGCGCCCGCTCGCCGCCTCCTTACCCCCGAAAGATGCCTGACGCTACTGAGTCTCCCTAAAGAGGTTAAAGGCCAATCAGGTTTAACCTCTATTTTTCATAATACAGTCAGATTTACTTCCTTCATTGTTACTGAACAGATCAGACCTATAATATCTGGCATAACTTTTCCAAAGAACTAATCCGGCCTACCACCTTTTAATTTGCCTTGTAACCATGACCCATTCATGCCTGCTGTATACAACATAGGCTTTCCCACAAAGAAACTATCACCCACACAGTTGTAACATTATAAATAAAGATCACATTACAGATGACAAAAGACTATGCAAACCCTCTTAGTTTGGCCTCAAAAGAAGGTTAACACGATAAATCTCCGACCCCCCACGGTTTGTCAGACAGGGTGACGAACAGCAAATCACCTTGTATTCCACGGTAATCTTTAAGACCTCATAAAAAAATACCTCTGCACAGGCTTTTAACATAGTGCAATAGCAATCCACTGCCAAATGTCTATTGATTTTGACACACGATTGTCACAATAAATATGCCAGACCTACTGCCTTGGTGATACCTTTTCAAAATAAAGAGATCATATGTGTAGCTTTGATCATTTGTTTGCTACCGTAATCAACTACGTCATCTGGTATGGAGCATAAACTTTTCCACTAAGCAAAAAGTAAGATTCAAGCACTCTTTTTCAGTGGACGCCCACAATGTATGGCCAATCAAATATGTAGGTGAAGACAACCCCCCTTTCTCATTAGTGCTGCCTAAAGCTCTTTATCTGCTGATCACATTAGGTCTAAATACACACAAAAATAAGAATCTTCAAGTACTATTCAAAAGCACGGACCAATGAACCATCACACGTGAAGCTGCTTTGAATGGGTGCCGCAAGCTCCTCTGTCCCACATTCAAATGTGGTCTTACTCCTGGTCCAGCTGCGGCAGGCCTGGGTGCTGCATCCTTGAAGCGGCTGAGCGCAGATGGCCTACAGGAAAAATGCACATTTTGCTGCATAAGGGAGCCATAGTACTGACACGAGAAAGTGAATCAAGTAGGGTATGGAGGGTCATGAATAAGCAGTAGTAGTAGTAGTAGATCGGATGAGCTTGGTCGGATGTCACTACAAAGGAGGGGACAGGGGCAGCTCCTCCTAAAAAGCGGGGGAGTGTCACAAAAAAAGGACATGTCAAAATGCCATTTTTTTTTCCCACCGATCTGCCTGTGTACAGCGCCACGGTGGGGACAGAGCTGACTCATGCGATTACAGTAGGACTGCTGCCCCAGCCAGTGCGCATGTCAGATTGGCTGGCTATTTTGCGACGCCCAAGCCCGACATGCGTAGTGTAGACCCAGCAATCCAAGAGCTGTGAAACAGCATGGAGCTTGCAGGCACAGGCACGGAGCCTCAAAATGAGCAGTTGGGGTGGCCCGCTCCAACCAATCCTGGAGCTGTGCTCATGCTGGAAACAGAATGTACTTAACCCATTCATCCTCCATGTATTGGCTTTGTAAGAATGAATGTTCGAGTCAGTCTTCCTGGGATTCTCGCAC
Organism: Lissotriton vulgaris; assembly: GCF_964263255.1. Taxonomy (NCBI): domain Eukaryota; kingdom Metazoa; phylum Chordata; class Amphibia; order Caudata; family Salamandridae; genus Lissotriton; species Lissotriton vulgaris. The sequence continues at coordinate 227,899,280 of NC_141687.1, read as the reverse complement.
ATGACCGACAGCGTGCAGACTGATTTCTGTTGCATGTGCATTCACTCACTGAGCTATCTTTCTGTGTCAGCTTTTTGATGGGCACAGTGTGGCTTCAGTCAGAAGCATATAGATTAGAAATATGGCCTGAGATCATCTGTGGTGTCCAAATGAGGGGCTAAAGAGCCATCTTGGCAGTACATTACTTAATTGAAACCTGAAGTCCATTCACAGACCGTGTACCAAAGGCCATTTTGTGTACAGTCTCATAACACAAAGTGATGCCCCAGCAGAAGGTGATGAGGAGCCCCTTAGTTTCCCATCACTTATAAATATTAATTGGCTTTGGACTGAATGGGGGTCCCCTGAAGGGTTGAAGATCCCTGAAGGATTGAGGGGCCCCGTGAAGTCTTGGGAGCCCCTCTGCGCTGCAGGGACCTACGTTACACCCGTTTTGTGTACGGGATTGGCCATTTTCTTACGAGAAGACATTCGAGTAAAGAAACCAACAGATGATGGAGGCTACAAAAGGCACGTCCAGGAGGGAAGTCACAGAGAGTTGTGCAAGGCAGCTCTTTGCTGTACCCAAGGCTGGCATTTCTAAATGACTTCCTCAAAGAAGGAGCGACTGTAAACAAGATTTCAATGTTCATCTCCAGTGATTGCAATAGTGCAAAAGATTAACATTATGTGGGGCTCGACACTGCTGCAAGCACGACCCTGGGATTCACCGAAAAGATCCTCCATCACAAACCTTGAAGTAGACCTGTAATCCACCAGTGACCTACAGAGGCGGAGTCATGAAGGGGTTTGTGCTGTTTACTCTCCTACACCTGCCTCAAAGCCAACTAATCTAAAAACACAGCTAACATGGGAGGAAAGGCAATCCTTCTCACACAAAGACCCAGCACTCATAGAACCTTTTAATGATACAACACAACAAACTAATGAAAACTAGAACCAAAGCCTTGTCGCCTTTAACAACCAAGGTCCAGAAAGAGAGTCTTCTACAATGCAATCATTCAACTTTGGAACAGCCCATGAACAAGAACCAACAGTAAAACAAGCTACTGGTCATCATTGGTAAAGAACCAGGAACACAACGGTCTCTAAAGCAACATTTAGACTGTAGAACAAACCACCAAACACACTTAGGCAGAGTCATAAACAGGCTGTGCTCTAGTAAATTTCTGCAACAGCAGAACAGCCTCCTATCCACAAATGAACAAGAACCAGGAACAAAGCTTCTCTAATGGAACACCTCGACTGTAAAACATGTTACTGATCATCATTGGTCCAGAACAGACTGGCCACTAGAGCAACACTTAGATCGTAGAACAGACTATCCAACAAGCTTGGGTAAGAACCATGAGAAGACCGTGCTGTAGCAAAGCTCTATGACAACTAGAGAGCCTACTGACCACTAGTGGACAAGAACCAGGAACATGGCCTTCCCTAACGGTCCACCTCAAACCCAGAACAACGTACCGATCACCATTGGTCAAGAACCAGGAACAGAGCAGTCATTCGAGCAACATCCAAACGAGAACATACCACCAAACAAACTTGGACAAGAGTCATGAACAGACCATGCTATAGCAAAGCATGCAAGAGCAGAACAGCCTACTGACCACCAGTGGAAAGATTCAGGAACAGAGTCTTCTTCAGCTCTACAGCCAGACTGTAGACCAACAAACCTATAACCAAGGTCACTGTAAATGAGTAACCGGTTACACTGGTCAAATAATGACGTTTTGGATTCAACTTGGACAGTGTACTCCACTGCAATGCAATGAGGCGAGGGTTTGAACGCAATAACTCCCCGAAGCATTGTCACTATGACAATCAGTTTCACTAACGCCTCATGATTCAGTCTCACACTCACCAGCCTCCCTGGAGCAGACCGCTGCTGCAGGAAACTGAAAGCTTCACGACCCTCAAGAAGAGAGATTTGCCAGTTATCAGTACCTGCAAACACCGGCCCATTATTTAGCAATAATGAGCACAAATTAAGTCATCCTCCTTAACCCTGGGACAGGCACTCTCCATGCACCATACACTGTACATACAAGAGGACTCCTCTTTGGGCACCCCATCATCTCAGGTTTGAACCTTGGCGGTGTTTTTCACCTTCAAAAGGCTTACCATATCGTTGGGCCAAAATACCCCGTTACAGCACTGCGAGGTTACGTGACAAGATTCTTTATGATCAGGAATCTACTGTTGCAGCCATGACTGTTCCTTTCTTTTCTACATGCAGGGGTTGAATGTCAAGCTCCCGTCAAGCCACGCAATATCATTCCGAGCGCAGGTCCTACACGGAGAGTCTGAAAGATGGCCGCCTCTGTGAGCGCGGGGAGGACACGTGGAGAATAAGGATCAATGTGAAAAAGGGTACCAGCCACTCTCGCAGCACCTCATCACAAATGGGGGAGCTTTGTTCCAGGAATAGGGTCAGTGCTTCATGAGCACCAGTGCAAGGAAGGAAATGGGCCCCCAGCAATAATCAGGGTTCTGTAGTCCCCTCCGGACCCCAGGGCCACTGCACCTACTGCACCAATGGAAGCGTGTTCAGCTGGTGAAGTTATCAACACTAAGTGGTTGGAAATAAAGAATTGCTTGAGAAAGTCCAGGGCTCGAGTCGGGGTACCACGCAGGTGGACGGCATCCCCCCACTTATTTTACCGGGTGGACGCCGTCCCCCTTGCCCGAAAGCTGGCCGCATTGAGGGCTTCACCAACGTGAAGGAGCTGTATGGAAAGATTGCTGTGGCTTTCAAGATTCCCCTCTCGGAGGTGCGTATTCTTTTATCACTTAGTAGGGTGGGTCATGGATTACACTGGGAAGCAGCATGGCAGCTGCCAGGGGGCACATGATGGTAGCGGGTGTACTCGGCTCCAAGAAGGCCCATTAGGCAAGAGTGCACTGTGGCCAATGGCCAGCGCCTGATCTGGTGAATGTACTGTAGATTTTGGGAAAGCTGAATTGTAGCTGAATTGTACCTGGCCCCATCGGTCTGTAACCTTGCCGGGTCGATTCACAGAATCGCTCCCAAAAACTCAGATACATTCCACAATGTGCTAACGTGGCCCTCCAAGAGAAGCGGGTCTCCCTGTAATAAGAGGGGACTACCTTTCGTGACGCCACTTTCTGTCGTGACGTCACTTCCTGTGACACCACCTAACTTGGAGCGTCCTCCCACTTCTTTTCTTTTAGGACTTGTGCCCTGAGAAACTCACGCTCACTTTAGTTCACTAGCAGTAGCACTTCTCCCTTAAGCACTTTTAAGTTAGGGCTGGAATGATGCTGGAAACTCCTGGCTCTCTCGTGGTAACCTTGAAGCGATCTGATTGGTGGAGGCGAGGGAAGGAAGGCATGTCTATGCCGACCGCACAGCTCACCAGGCACAAGCTCCAAACATAAATGGCAGCAGAACTAGGCGGATGAACGGTCTCGTGAAACTTACATAACAGGCTTTATTTATTGCATCCAGATTCCAGGCCCAGGTGCACTCTTTATCAGCCGATTAACAATGAAAGGCCGCCACACAGACAGAACTGCAGGTCTCGGCAGCAGGCGCTCAGACTCCCGAGCTTTCCTACCAGCACACAAGGCACTGGATAGCAGCCACATATCCCCGAAAGCACCTCCACCCTGCTCCGACCTCCTCTTTCCTAAAGATAGGTGCATGACTTCAGCCATTAAAGATAATCACGGTTAACTATTTTTGAAAATGCATGTAAAAGGCAGAGCGCTGCCGAGCAGACATGGCCATGAATATTCATGAGGCGCAGGCTGGGTCAGCCCACACGCTCCCACCACTATGAAAACACGCTCCCAACTGCGGCAAGCAGATGAAAGTATTTTTAGACCGGTTTAGAGTCCTCCCCTTAAAGCAACAACTCTAATAATTTGTTTTTTCACAATCTCAATTTTTATAAGTAGATGCTGTCTGTCAGGCTGCAGATCTTTTAGTGAAATGGAGCACGACTCCCAGAGACATTTGATACGCCTATCTGGGTTCAAATTTGAAGCCGATTCAGCGTGTCTTCAGGGGCTTGGTTTTCCTTTCTGCGTATTTGGAGCACTGATATAATGCTCTTCTGGGTGATCCAGACTTGTCACCGTTTGATTCCAGGTTGGCCAACTAATTCCCTTCTACCTCTGCTCTCTTGTCTCTCTGAAACTGGAAGCGCTTCGAAGCATTCTAGCTCTTATGGTAAAAAGACTGGCTTTTATATGGTTAAGTGAACACGTGAAAGGAAAACGCATCTAGAGTGCTCATTACTGACATTCTACGTAAAAATTAAACTGATCAGAGGGGGGTAAAATAGTGAAGAAAACGTGGAAGGTGTAAAACTTTAAAATAACAGAATGTGGCATTTGATGGAAAAGTTCGTATTACATATGATTTCTTAGATTAGTCTGTTATTCGCAGACACGTGACTGGCACTTCACCAGAGGCGAGCTTTTTACGAGTTTCTTACGTTTTCAGAGTAAACAAATGCCTTCAGGAAAAATACATTTGTTAAATGACCGAGTTAATATTAAAAGTACATCCCAGGCCTTGGAGAGTAGATGTAAAAAGAACATGTTCGATCTTTGCGATCACTTCTTGAAAACACTCTTCCCTCCTGCTCGCAGTGTGAATGCCAGGTTTGTTATGTACTGCTTGAAATGGAGGGTGAGCCGGTTTCTACGCCCAGAAATAGAAAGTCAGTAGCCCAGGATCACACAATTTGGTCAAGTGAAGAAATCGGGGCCAACACTCGGGTCTAACAGCTTACCCACTGGTCCACGTTTCGGTCTCTAGGGTGTCCAACGCAGGATCCATGCCGGATTTCAAAATATCCACACTAACTTACAAATTATCTCATAATTAAAGGTCATCATGAAAATCTTGGCCCACCTTGCACTCTTCTAAAGTAATCATAAGATATAAAAGATGACACACTAGGACTGCCCAGTAAAAAAAAAAGTGAGCACAATTCACCAAGGGAATGCTCGTAATATCTATAAATAGTTCTGCCTTTTCATTCTAATAAACAATAGATGGCCCATGCAGTATGCCTTGACCCTGCAGATCTTCCCAGCAGGATTTGATCATGACAGTTCATAATTTAAGAAATACTGTGCAATAACTAGCGCGGAGGCCATAAAAGCATAATTGTTTCGTGAAATTATCCAGGCCTCAGACATCACTGGCAAGGATCTGCCAATGGGCCTTTTCCAAGAAGCCGGTTGTGAATGGAGAGCTGGGCTGGCTCAGTGATGCTGACCAGCAGAGCACGGCTGGCAGTGAGAAGAACGCGCTCACACCTGCCCAGACCTTCAGCTTCATATATAGCGCTTAGTTGACATTTTGCTCGTTCCCAAGAAATTGATTTCGGCAGATAAGTGCACCTGGAGATTGAGGGAATTTGACCAGGATCACATAAGCCAGAACTGCAACTCGGGGATTCTAGTTCCATACCCAAAATACAGGACCCAATTCACAGCTGCGAAATTTAGAATTCACTGTCATAATTCCCCGTCAATGTGTAAAAAATGCACTCAGAATTTTTCTCTACAAATTAACTGTTTGCCTAGCTTTTATGTGCACAATTACATAGTGGGGGAAACACTGCTTTGTGCAAAGTATATCTTATGCAGAACCATTTTGTTAGTATTAAATATGAATTTGTGTGACACAAGCAGTTACAAAAGTCCAACAACAAAAGCGGAAAACTGTGAACTTTATAAAGTTGAAAGGTACCTTTGGAAGGGGTTAAAGAACATTTCAAACAGCCCTATTTAAAAGCGCAGGACACCTGCTTAAAAGAACTAAACACCATGGGCATGGATCCATGCAGAGATCAGAGAAGATAGACCCCCTCTGCCTCAATGTCCTGAAGAGGTCCAAGCAAGGGACTGAAAGCCACCCCACAAGGCCCAAAGGCCCATCGACCCGGCCAACCGCACCCTCCTCCCCTCCAAGGCAGCTCAGAGCCCTGAAAGAGAGGTTGACTGTGGAATCTCAGATCACTCAGAAACAGTGACAGAAAAAGGTCAAATGTTTGGCCTAAAGATTGACAAATATGCATAAAAAGAAGGCGAATGTGTAACACTACCGGGTGACCTTCAGCTGTGTTTTCAAAGGAGAAAAGTAAATTTTTGGTGGATAAGAATAGAGCTAAGGTCAGGGCATGGTTGCAATTAGGTGTTTGCTGAAGTCGTGGAAGATGGCAGATTGGAAGCTATCGCCATGTTGGCACGCTAGGGACAAGGGATCAGCGATCTGAGATAAGGCGGACCTCACAGACAGACAACATAAGAATCCTGAGTATGTGGAATCACCAAACAAGCCAAGAGGAGAAGACTGGACTAAGGCAAAAACAACTCTGGTGTCAATGGAGAGAAGGTTTGCTAGAAGTAGCTCCAAGACACTTAGTTCTAGGGTCGGGCAAAGCATTAACTTCACCAGCAGAGTCAGAAAAGCCGCTAATACCAAACTATGCCTTTCACAAAGTCAGGAGACGTATTCTGTCTGGGTGGGACTTCAATCGTGGCAACGTTTCGGCACCACAGCTGGCTGTCATGAGGCGATATATCCTGCACTAAGGAATTACAGTGACTGTGGGCTTCCCAGACTCTATGCATTGATGTGAGAGGGTGAGTGCTTAAAAATGGGAATGGTGTTGGGGCAGACAGGAAGAGCAAGGGGTTTCAGGAGTCACAGGGAAGTGGATACTACAAGTTAGGGCAATGGTGCATAACGTGAGGGGAACGGGGTTGGGAGTTCCAGGGACGAGGGAACTGCAATGAGCGGGATTATGCCAGACAAGAAGGCTCTGGAGTCAGGGACTTTACCTAGAAGGACTTAGACAGGGAACAGCTGAGAGTAGGATGGGTGGACAGCTACCACTGGTCCCTCAGTCCATACAGCCTTCTGTGGCACCATGAACAGTTTTTAGACCAATCTACGGTCCATTATAACCATCTTTTTCTTTTGCAAAAATGTTTGTCAGCTTTGCACTGTCTGAAGCTCAAAAAGTTAAAAAAAAAAAATCTGTGAATTTGCCAGTGAAGAACAACTACATACACCCTATGAAGCATTCTCTAGTAGTGACTGAACACATCCCAAAATGCAGACTACCTGTCAGAGCTTACTACTGGTCCTCTAGGCAGAGCAGGACTAGCAGGAAAAATCTCTGGATAGTGTTATAATGTCACTCCCTTATTGCATTGGATGAGCAAAAGCAGGGATGAGACAAAACCTTTCCTGGGGAGTTTGGGCAGCAAAGGAATATCACTCCCCTCCCCCACCAGCATTTTTTAACAGAGACAAATGATTCGTTTAACAGCAAGGTTGTCGATTCATTGATTCACCAACATGCGAAAGATAGTGCAGGTACTATTTATGAATACTTTGACCCCCCCACTGATGACGTCACAGGGTTACCCCTTGTAGCAAACTGTGTTTGCTACTAGGGGTAACAGTCCTATTTGCTGCTGAGAGGATAATGGAAGAATAGGAGGTGAACAATACAGGAGGTGAGCAGGGGTACACATCCCGATGCATTCATTAACCCTCAGACTAAAAATGGAAAAGACAGCATCAGGGCATCCAAAGCGAAGGACGTCCGTAGTAGTTGCTGCCCCCGGCTACCCCAATTGAAGTTCATTCAATGCATTTTCCAGATCTGTTAGCAACAAAGCCAAAGGATCACAGTAGATGTAACAACACATTTGTGAAGGGAACCCTGGCCTGGCATAGATCCCAAGGGCATTATTACAGCAGCAAATCATAGGCCTATTAGAAACGAATGTGCTGCTCTCTCAGACTGGTTTCATAACTGGGTGACCTGCGCCTGACCCAAGACCACCTCTCCTTCAGGAAGAAGCTCAAGACCTGGCTGTTCGAGCAGTAACGGCACCTCCCCCCCCCTAAGCGCCTTGAGACCCAACGGGTAAGTAGTGCGCTCTATAAATGTCACTGATTGATTGATTGATTGATTGAACTAAAGGTCCCTCAGCCCATTCCACTCCAAAGATTCACCCAGGTTCCTCAATCTATTCAGCCTGGAGAGCACCACCATATCCAGGCATTCACGTCTCTTATGTCCTTTAATTCACTTCTATTTTAAGAAACAGTTTGCTATCCAAAAGCCTTTAAACTCACAAATAATAAAGAAAAACATTCCATGAAGCAGGGGCAGATCAGAATAGCTAGCAGCAGCGGTCGCCCTAAGCAACCAATACAAATAGTTCCCTTAATTTGTCTTGGTTATATGTTTTAATATAGTTTCCTTTAATGTGTAACTTCATTTAACTTACTGGTTGTTAATGGGGTGCCTCTCTTAACCTGATGCACTAGATGACCATCTATCTACATGGATAAACCATCCCAGCCACAAAAACTATAAACCACAAATTTTCATCCAGTACATATTACAAAAAGATGTTTGTGAAAGGTAAAAATCGATTGTGTCATCCTACCTCCTGATTGCTCTCTTCAACACTGATGTGACTCTATACACAATAATACTAGCACTCGGATTAGAAACTCTCCTCCCAGGACTGATCGACCCAGACCAGGTGGGATTCACCCGAAACAGACAGGGTTAAGGAAATATCATACAATTAGCACATCTGGTAGCAAAAGTACATAAACAAGATATCTCTGCATTCTTGGTTTCGTTGGATGCAGAAAAAGCATTTGACCAAGTGAGCTGGCCCTTTCTGGAAGCCATTTTAACCAAAATTCAGATTGGACCTAAGATGAGTGACATATAATAATAGTGGCCTACACCACCCCCACAGCCATCATATAGGTCAATAGGAAATGCACACATAGTATCGACATAGCCTGGGGAACCCACCAGGACAGTCCCCTCTTCCCACTCTTATTCGCCCTGGCTATAGAACCCTTGGCCATAAAAATCAGACACATGCCAGCGAACACAGGCATCCCCTTTGTGGGTTACAATCAAAAACTCAATCTCTATGCAGACAACATCCTCCTTATACTAATTAACCCATGCACATTCCTCCCCTCCTTGCCTCCCGTCAAAGAGTTTCAATCTGAATCGGGCTTAAAAATCAACGTGGATAAGTCCTACATCCTCAGTCTCACAATGTCAACATGGGATAAGCTATCCCTACAATCTCAAACACCCTTCCAATGGGCCTCATCCTCAAACCACTATTTGGGTCTCCAAATCCATCCTCATCTAGAGGACTGGACAACAAGAAACTAGAAGATCTTCCATGGATCCATATTTGAGGATTTTTGGAGATGGCGCCTACACATCAGTGGTACCTCACACCAACACGTTGACACAAAATGTTCCCAACAACCCCTACACTGTGCTGGAAATGCGGGCAGATGGAAGGCACACTTCGAAGCGTATTGTGGTCACGCAGCGTAAAACACACCTTCCGGAAGGAGATTCTCGGTCACATCAAAGACATATTGGGCTTCCCCATCCCAGAGGAACCCCTCATTACACTCCTAGGCATCCTGCCCTCCACTATGAAAGACATGTTAAGATCTAACAGCACAACACATTAAGACATATGGTGGTAGCAGCCAAACAACTAATGGCCCTTAAATGGAAAAAGAAAGGGGACCCACATTCCTTCCACTAGTTCTACAGAATGTGGCAGGTCTTGGGAATGGAACAGCTCACGCACAACTTAACAAATACAGAGCACAAATTCACACGCATATGGCTACCCCTGATAGATTACTGGTCTAAATTGGAACATCAATACTATACTCCACAGCACCTTTGAGCATTAAAACTTTTTGACTAACTTGTAGTAGCAAAAGAACACATAAGAGCCCTGTATATCCCACACTTAACACCTGCCCCTAAGTGCCTAGCTCTTTTCTGGAATATTTGATACATGGAGTCCCCCGCTCACCACCGAGAATCTCCCCCAATGACCAAACACTTCCTTCATGATTTGTAGCACCACATGTAAGCCCTCAGCAATACCCACACGGCAGTTAATGCCACATTCTCTCTGCCTCCCCTCCCAAACACGAGCACGACCTCAAGACCCCAAAAAAAACCTTCCTACTTATCTCCCCTTTTCTTTCCTCTCCCATGTTGGAACTCTTTCTTTCTCTACTTACAAAGTCATGTCACCTGTGGCAAAACGTATTAATGATCCTGTAAACAACTTGTTGAGCCTGCATACATCACCACATTGTATGTTTTTGTTGTGAAAAATAATAAAAATACTTTTGCAAAAAAAGTTGAGTATGGAACCACAGTAAAACAGAGAAAAAAGAGTTTATTCAATAAATTTGCACTCACAAGAGATACCTTAACACCTTGGGTGCTGAACTCGTCATGAGCATCGAAGGGGTTAAAGAAGAATAAACACTGGCCCATGTGTAAACTGTGATAAAAATAAAGGAAACTCATGTTGCACTATATGTACTACATTTGTAACAAAAAACATGGAGTGAACCAAGTTTGCCTTGAGCCGAGTCTCATCTTACACATTTGAAAAATGAAGAATATGCTCTGCTGAAGAACTTTAGGCTGCTATCCCTGTCATTATTGCAGATTACACACAACAAAAATGTGAATGTGGATTTACAGGACTTTCTTTGACACCATTGCAAAGTTTCTGTCCATTGCAAAGTTCTGTAATAGAGCAGAAGGATTTGGCTAATTGGGTTTGGGGGGGCAGCCGACCAGAGGGAGGTCTGCCCCCCAGTGTTTTGGGGGAAGTAGTGCAGTCCAGAGGGCTGCAGGGTCAGTTTGAGCTTTCTTTGGGCTATGATATAGCCCAACATATAAAGGGGGTCTATGTTGGTTGCCAGCTACCATTTTCTCGTGGTATCATGGTGGCTGGCAACCCTTAGCAGTTTTCTGTCCACGCCCTATGACCCCTTTCGTTAGAGGTTAAAACAAATACATTTGAGAGGTTTGATTATGTCCCCCCTGTTTTCAGTCATTTCCATTGGTACAGGTGTGCAAGGGGAGCTATGTGTTTGGTTGTCTGAGAAGTTGACACGATTTACAGAAGTTTATTGTTTGTCAGCAGCAGTTCAGGCTGAAGGGGAATGGGTAGGAAGTTCACGCCTGAACAACATAGGAAGTTAAAGGTTAGGTAGGACGTTCAATGAGGTTCAAAGGGTAGTTGAGGTAGTAAAAAGGTAACTGTTTTTAAAGGTCCCACTCTCAGTTGAGCAGCACTGATTCGAGTTTGAAGATGGTATCGGGGAGGGTTAATTTAGGGGTGAGGGTTAGTTTATTGTAGGCGAGTAAAGATGTATACTGAGGCTAAAGTTTTGTAAGGCAATGGCCCAAGTTATGTTACAATGTGCACCTGTTTCAATAAAGCGGCCTTTATCATCCAACCCAGGGTTCAGTGGCCTGTGCTGCCCGCTCTTCCTCAAAGCGATGTGGGCAAAGAGCAAGCAGCTCCATCTCGTGGTACACATCCGAACGATCAAAGATGGCTACTGGCCTTGTGTTTATACGTGGCCCACTTCACACTAAACTTGTGTATGTAGGAGGCCCTTTTCTTCCGGGTTACAAAGGGGAAGTCTTCCTTCACCCACATCTACTAGATCTGGATTTGCATAAAGCCCATCTGCGTGTTCTATTCCCACCAGGAAGTCAGTGCATGCAAAGCACTCAGTGACAAGGCCTGAGCGTTCATAGGCCCACACTTTTTTTTTACTGAGTTTCACAAAGAGAGAAGACCGGGATTTAATACCTCATACTGGCAGAGTATACAGAAAGCGTTGTCGTTCGACGTCTTTTGCTCAGACCTGAAGCACATATGCATTTCATTCTAACAAAAGACCCATTCTACGTCCTTGTTATGTGAAAGAAAGGCAACATCACCAAAGAACATCTGGCAAGGCCTAAGGCGTCCCAAAATGTTACCTAAACAGCACCCTGAAATATACACACACTCACACACACACAGAATGTCCCATAGTAGGAGGTGAGGCGGCCGGTCAGAGCAAGACCACGTGAGAGGACGCGAGGGCGCCAGGGCACCGAGTTGCCAAAGGTTGTGCACAAAGAATCGTTTATAGGGACCCCCAGAAGTTTTCTCCACGTGGGGACTGTCAAAACTGGGGAGTGCGAAGAGAAAATGTAAATGTCCAGTATTTACAAAGCACAAACAATTACCCGAAGGTGGCAAGGCACTGGGGGCCGTCGGGAAGATTAAGCGAGCTATTGCCCAGAGTCACATTGTGCTGGGCTGATCTGCCACAGGCAACCGTGAGCCCCCGGGTTCTGGAGTCAGTCGCCCTGGCCGCTGCGCCACACCTCTTCCCCGTGCATGAAGGACTGCCAGATCCCTCACTGCACTGCACGGAACTGGTGTTGTGCCCAGAGGAGGTGAAAGTATACTGAGAACTGGCTAAGCATCCCACAGGTGGTAAAAGTATGCACATAACTGGTTATAGTATGCCCAGAGGTGGTTACGGTATAACCAGACCTGGTTAATGTATGCTCAGAGGGGGTGATAGAATACCCAGAACTGGTTACAGTATGCTCAAAGATGGTAAAGGTATACCCTGAACTGGTGACAGTATGCTCAGAGGTGGTGAAGGTATACCCAGAACTGGTTACAGTTGCTCAGAGGTGGTGAAGGTATGCCCAGAACTGGTTACAGTATGCCCAGAGTTGGTAAAGGTATACCCTGAACTGGTGACAGTATGCCCAGAGGTGGTGATAGTATACCCAAAACTGGTTACAGTATGCCCAGAGTTGGAAAAAGGTATACCCAGAACTGGTTACAGTATGCCCGGAGGTTGTTAAGCTATAACCAGAACTGGTTGCAGTATGGTCAGAGGTAGTGAAGGTATACCCAGAACTAGCTGAAGTATCCTAGAAGAGGTAAAAGTATTACAGAACAAGTTGAAGTATGCAGAGAGGTGGTGGAAATATAACAGAACAGGTTGAATTTTGCTCAAGGGTGGAGAAAGTATACCTGGAGGTGGTTAAAGCATGGTCAGAGGTGGTTTAGGTATGACCAGAGCTAGTGTAGAATACCCAGAAGTTGTTGGAGTTTCCCAGGGGTGGCCTGCCCAGAGCTGGTGAAATTATGCCCTTAGGTGGTAAAAGTATGTCCAGAGGTGGTGAAAATATGCCCAGAGGTGGTTTAAGTATGGTGAAGTGTGGTGAATGTATGGCAAGGCCAGTGCAAAATACCCAGAATTGTCTAAAGTACATCCAGAAGCAGTGAAAGTATGCCCAGAACTGGCTGACGTATGCCCAGAGGTGATACAAGTATACCTAGAACTGGCTAAAGAATGCTCAACGGCAGTGAAAGTATACCCAGGCATAGTTAAGTAATGCTCAGAGGTGGTGAAAGTATGCCCAGAGGTGGTGAAAGTATGCCCAGAGGTGGTGAAAGTATGCCCGAATGCTTGGGCAGACCGATACAGAAAAGAGACCCGGGCACTAGAATAATAGTAGCCTCGTTAGTGAATCCGACAACCTAAAAAATGGCCCACATTTGAAAATCAGGGCAGAATTGAAGTTGTAAACATCACGATGTATAGGTGTTCTGCAAGGTATGTGAGACTGCATGCTCTTGTGCTTGCTGTAGGAATTGTTTGCAGTAATATCAGGGAAATCAACAGCTAAAACCAGTCCATCAGACCATAAAACAAGCCAAAAAACAGTCGACAAAGCAGCCCACACATTGGCCTGTAAAACCAGCCCTTTTGGCACTGCCAGTTTGCCCTATAACGCTTCCCGACCCTGCCCAGAGCTGCTGTGCACACGCTAGTATGCCTATGGTATTCCCAGAGCGACTGACAATATACCTAGACCTCCATGACGTCTATCTGCAGCTGAATAACAGCCCCAGTGCTACTAATGCATGGCCACAGCTGACTAAAGTATGCCGAAGCTCCCTCGAGGATGCACAGAGATGCCCTAACTATCTGCGGCTGCCCAACGTATGAGCTGTCTGAAGCTGTATAATTTATACACAGGGTGGTCTGAAATATGCCCAGAGCTGTAAAAGGTATGCCAACAGCTGCCTGAAGTATGCCCAAAGCTGTAAAAGGTATGCCCACAGCTGCCTGAAGTATGCCCAGAGCTGTAAAAGGTATGCCCAGAGCTGCCTGGAGTATGCCCAGAGCTGTAAAAGGTATGCCCAGAGCTGCCTGGAGTATGCCCAGAGCTGTAAAAGGTATGCCCAGAGCTGCCTGGAGTATGCCCAGAGCTGTAAAAGGTAAGCCCAAAGCTACCTGGAGTATGCCCAGAGCTGTAAAAGGTAAGCCCAAAGCTACCTGAAGTATGCCCATAGCAGTCCAAGGTATGCCCAGAGCTGCCGGAGTTGCACGGGGGTGCCTGAAGTATGCCTAACCCTCAATGAGGAACATATGCAGCTGTCCTACTATGCCCCGACCAGCACGAAGTATACCTGAGCTGACTGACATACATCTGCAGCTGTATGAAGTATGCCAAGAGCTGGCTGTAGAGTTCGCAGACTTGCCCGGTATGCCTAGAGTTGGTTGAAGTATGCACACAGGTGCCTGAAGTATGCACAGATGTGCCAGAAGCATGCACAGAGCTCATTGAATAACATATGAAGCTGCCTAAATACGCCCAGACCTGCCCAGAGCTGTCTGGAGAATGCCCAGGGCTCCCTGAAGTATGACTAGAGGCATCTGAAGTATACCCAGAGGTGGCTGAAGTATGTCTGGAGCATCCTGAAGTATGCCCAAAGCTGCCTGAACTATGCACATGGCTGTCTGAAGTATGCATAGAGGTGCCTGACGTATGCATAGAGGTATTTTAAGTGTGCACAGAGGAACCTGAAGTGTGCACAGATCTCAATGAAGCACATCTGAGGCCGTCTAAATATACACAGGGCTGCGGCCCAAAGTATGCCAAAACTTCCTTAAATAAAATGCTGGATCCTAGTCTCACAGTCATTGCGACACGAAAAATGACATTGGAAACTACAAGCCTGGATGAATCAAAGTGGTCTGCTTTGCTGTACCAGACAGAATAATGTGCAGGTTTGATGACCTAAGAGCTCTATGCCACCACTCTCTATGTACTTATGTATGGTTAGCATCTGCTTGGAAAGATGCACCGACATGGATCAGCACTGTGCACTATTATAGGAATACTTTGAATAAAAAGGCTCATGTACAATGTATGTTCTCAGAACACACCTGAGAAGCAAAGAAGCATTTAAACACTTTCAAGGAGATTGTTGTGGAGTGTTTCTGATATCAGTGGCTCAACAGGGATCAGAGCCTTTCATCCATGGCTCCCAGGTTTGAGTCCTCAGCTAGGCTGGTGGACGGTGAAAGTCCTTCATGAAATGAGCTGGGCGGTCTCTGCTTAGTTCTCGAGGTGTGCCTCCATGCCAGATTCAGTATAACGATGCCACTCAGTCACAAAACTACCATCAACAATCTGGCAAATCCTAAAAATTGATGTGCGTGGACCTCACTTGCCGATCCAAGGGCGACTACGGTTGGTACTGCCAAATAACACATCCTTCGCTCTTTTATAATGTTACTCCCCTTTTCCCTTTGTCTCTGAAGTAAGGAGGTTGGGTGATCAGCGGGAAAACAATGGCCTTCGGCTCCCAGGATGTGGAAAATGTGAATGGAACCTGTATATTGAGGCCAATCACTATTGCCGTCTCTTGTGTGCATGATAAAATCCCACACAAAGCACCTCCCAATCTGAGGGGAAAGACAGCATGGTTCATACCGGTCATCCAATCATCTCTGATCTCGCTAATGAAATGCCAAGATGAATGGCACTTGTGAATCTGGGTTAGTACTAAGGGCCCGATAACGAGTTTGGGGTGTGGGAGTGGGCTGCTACGCCACTCTCACACTGACAAACAGGGCGGCTGCCCACCAGATTACAAGTATTATCGTGGTCTGGTGGACGGGCGGTGTGGGGGTCCCACAGCGGTGAAGTTTAAAGGGTCATATGTGAGCCTTAAACTGCACCGCAGCGGGACCGCCAGTGCACGTTCCTGCACGGCACGGACTGTGCAGTACATGGCATGCAGAAATGGGGTGCATGCATATGGGGCACACCATGCATGCACCCCCATGCACGGGGCCAAGAGGGGGCCCTGAAGGGCCATCTTTCTTTACTTCCTGCCGGCAGTTTCATGGAGTAAGAACCTCAGTGAGACGACTGGCAGTGAGGAAACTCGTAATATGCTTGGCGGTGCTGCAGGGCACCACCAAGCATACAGCGGCCCTCAGACAGCCTCACCGCCAACATATCTCTGATCCCTGGTGGTTGCAGCAGTGCCATGGCGGTCCAATTGCTCAATTTATAACCTAGTGGTCAGACTGCTGGTGCAGCGGTGGCCAGACCGCCACCGCGAGTTTGGCAATCCTCAGACCGCCAAACTCATACTTAGGCCCTAAGTGTCTGCCCGCTGGTGAGCTGATGGAACACCAAGGGAACCACATCCATCCGGGCCAAGGAGCAAAGCATCAACAAGCATTCAACACGACACCAAGGTGGGTTTTGAACAAATGACTACGTAGAGGTGTGCAATTATGGATCTCCTTCCAGACAAATTACCCACTAAATTTGTATTCTGCAGCAGAACATAAGGAATGCAAAATAACCAAAGACCAAACTTTACAACGAAAACAATAAAGATGGTATTTTGTACAAACACACCAGAAGCTTAGACTCTAAAATCAATCATCTTCTGCATGTTACATGCCAGTCAGGTCTTACAGAAGGGACAACAGGACCCCGCTCTAATAAATAAAATAATACAGTATTTGTAAAGCACGAACAATTACCGCTAAGGGTGTCAATGCGCTGGGGGCTGTAGGGAAGATTAAGCGAACTAGTGCTCAGAGTAACATGGTGCTGGGCTAACCTGCTGCCGGCGATCGAACCATGAGCCCCCGTGTTCCAGAGTCAGCCACCATGGCTGCTGCACCACACCTCTTCCACTTCCAAATGGGGACTAAGCCACCTCCCAAAGTCAGTTTGGGGTTCCCTATTGCAGAGTTAGGCAGCCTCTTGAGGCTTGTATATGATCCTGTTGCTGAAGTAACTATAGCGTGAGGATCGGCTCTGATTCATTGAATTCAGAGCATACTGCTTGACCGAGAAACACTGGCAAGAAGGCGCCGTTATACCTTCTAATTTGAAAGGGAGCCCTCCAAAATTACTGAGGACCTTTTTAAACCCGTGGTCTTTGAAAGCGATCGACTAAACAGGTTACTCCACCGAAAAACGCTAATCATTTAACCAGCTGCGGCGCTAGGCAACCGAGTCTTTGATCCGGGCGCTTATATGAACGAGGGTACTCAAGATATGAAATCCATGTCCTGAGGATGGTCTCCTACACGAAAGAATAGAGACCGAAACGTCGACTGTGGCTTGATCTACCATTGAATGCATAATTGGTTTTGTAATAGGTAGAAAAGCTTGAGCAATTGATGTAGTAAGGGCTCTCCATTTACTGATCACTAGTAAGTGACAGTTTTGAATTCATATAATATCTGTTGTTGCATATCCAGCATTAGTGGGTTCAAATTAGTAAGCCCACATGATTTCATTCTCTAAGTGACTTTAAAACTCTTTTGTTTACTAAAATCCCTTGAAGGTACCTTCACCCTATCATACTTTTTGCCCAAACCCTCAAGGGTATACTGGGTTGCCTACTATCAATTACCACTGTATATGATCCAAACCCTCACAGAGACCCCTGGAACCCACCATGAAAGCTCAGCTCTTCACCATACCCTCACGGGCTGGCAGGTGAGACAGTGGGCACCTTCACCCCATATCAGAGCGCCAGATGTGTAAAATTGCTCCCACTTTGATGATCAGTTGGTACAGGTAGATACCACCTGCTACCCCCCACCAAGAACTAGAGTTCAGTCGGATCAGCCACAAATGCATCTGAAGCAGATGCTCTGCTTTTGCACAACCATAGTTGAGGTGATCCTGTAGCTTATGCAGTCCCTTGACACTATCTTGAGTTTCAGTGCAAGTACGGGGTACCGACGAAGCACATCACACCAGTGAAGAAAATTGCATTTTAATGGCTAATAGTGACCAAGTTAGAATCCAGAGTGGCAGCTTAGTGAAGGAAAATCGACTCAAAGTCCACTGTGGCAGAAATTTACACAAGACCAACTTTACATCGAGTAGCAGCAAGCACTTGTGGGGGAAACTGATGAGCACCAGAAAATGGCTGAGAATTGAACTTTGTGTTTCATTTGTGGCAACGATATGGAAATTTGAACTACATCTACACAAGTGCACGATTTGCGACACTGCAAATCACAGAGTTGTTCACCAAATTCTGACTTGTAACTTGCAAACTGTGTACTATAGTTTTAGTACAATGTGAGAAAAAGGACAAAAACTGTAATAAGAATGACATTAAAAAGTGGTGTGATCATTTGTACTTTTAGATCAAAATTAAAAAAATAATCATACACGTTTGTTTTATTATCAAAATAAGTAACAGTTTAAGAAAAGGGTAAGTTGGTGTTGGGTGTAGTTAATAAGTGTTAGAGCTGGCAGGCATTTTTTTAATTATCGCAATCTGCTTAATTGTTGCTTCATTCTTGTCAGTGGCAATGTTAAACTGAATTTTCCGCATACACATTTCGACATTGTGAGTTCCTCATTATTACATTTCTTCATTATCTCATTATTCTGCTTACAAAGATCCTAGTTTTAGTATGGTCATAAATGATTTGAGCTTGCGATGTGTGTCTGCGTCATTTGTGTATTGCATGCTATTTACATTCCTTAATTAAAAAGCTCTATTTCATAAATAAATACCATTTTAGTGGGGAGCACCTCCAAAAACTACAGTTAGCCCCAAGCCATCACTGCATGCAATTCTCAAATTTCTTTTAAAATGTGTGGACGCTTATTACAATAACATATTTCAATAAAATCACCCATGTATAAATTACATAGTGCTTCCTAGACTCCTTCCTGCGCGTTTGCAGCATTTTATCATCAGCTGCCTAGAAAGCCAGGTCAAAAATATTTTAATGAGGTGGTGAAACAGAAAAGGCCTTTTATGGACAGAATGAACAGAACCTTTCCAATGTTCTTGCAACCAAATACATCCATCGAAATTGAGCTCTTCTTTCTCCTAATTTATTAGGATCAAAGAATTGTGGAATAACGCCACAGTACAAATGCGAAACAGCCACACAGAATGCCTTTCTCTGGGTTCAATTTTATCCATTCAGTGCCATTGTTACAGGGTGATCATTCAGTTTCGCCACATAGGTGTCCAGTGTTCCCACCATCGTGGGATAGTTTGAACCGAAAGATAATGCGATTCTGGATTACATCTTGCTTTCACCAGGTCTCAACATCTCTTGCCAGTTTTGCATGAAGGTCCCCTCCACGTCATGCGGGTACAGCCTACTGACTACTTCTACCAGCGAGGCATGGCTTGGCATTTCTACCACTGGGAGAATCATCTCTTTGCACAGACGGCTCTACTGGAGAACCTAGTGAGGGGAATATTCAACTGCTGCAAGATCTGAGCATTTTTAGCTGCAGATTGGGGATCCGAAATTCTAGGTGTGTTCCAGTAACCGGAGGCATGCTATAAAAACTGCCATTAGAAATCCACTCGACAATATCGTAGACTTAGCCGAAACTGTGGAATGGTGCAGAATTCTAAGTTTTTCTGTTCTGTAACATTTCTACGTGGCAGGAAAAAATAAATGCTTCTTGTACCTCCTATCTTAAGACCTCACTGAAGTCTTACAGAAAAAATGGGCTATAAAATGTTTGCAGAACACAGAGTTCGAGATCGCTTTAAGCAGTTTGTAAATTGTGTGTCTTGCAATTTGTTCTGGGTTTCTCAGCTCGATTTGTCACAAGTCATTCGTGCGTTTTAGTCACTGTGTACTGGTTTAAATAGGTCTACTCTTGTTCCCTCCTAAAAATGGAGAACATGAAGAGGGTTGACTCTTGACTGGTGGGGTGAGGTTACACAGCCACCTAAGGTTGGACGTCACAGTCTACGTAGCTTTCCATGACTACTTCGCCAAGTTGTGTTCAGTCCCTATTGGTTCATCGGCTAGCAGGAATGATAAGCCACGAGAACCTCGAAGTGATCTCTTATGAGAAGACCTAGAGAACATCTCCTGCTCACATTTATCTGGACCCCCCAGATTTCTATCAGTTTGGCAGTTCGTACATGACCAAGTTCACACTTTGTAAGTGGTCCAGCAGGTATTGATATTTCCTCTCTGTGTGTGGATTGTTTCTATGGTAAAATATGGCAGTACCACCTGTTTAAGGCAGATCAGCAGCATCATTAAAAGCCCAAACATTCAGCACACAATGCGGAGAATGATCCTCTTTACAGATACCCCGATAGAACAAAAATCGGGCAGTCAGATTACACCTCACCACGAAGAAGAGTTTGCTTCTCCACCATGGCCCTAAAGAATCCATTTCAATGTACTAAGCTCTATCGACAGAGTCTAGAGGAAGAAATCTAGAATACTTAAACATGCTGCTTCCCCAAAAAACTTCTGGAAACAAGCAGGTCATCCAACCCAAACACAACCACAGGAAGCAGGGGTTATAAACCATCAAAGTCCTGGGCTCACAACTCATACTCATTGTCTACGCAGTCGTGGAAACGATGCAGAATGCTGTCCTTAAAGATATTCTTCTAGAACAATGGTTCCTTATAGAATAGTCAATAATATGCAAATCATCGGTAACTATTTGTGAGTTAATAAGTAATGACAAAGACCAAAGGCCATAAAAAACTTTGCATATTCAGAACATTTACTCTTTCCTCATCATACTTGGCACTCAAGTGATCACTTTTAGGGAAAGTTGAAATATTTATCATCCTCCTTTGCCAGTGCAGGTTAAATTCAGCTGCATCACCCCACTGTGCAGAAAGTGTGATTAGGGCTCCATCACCCCACAGTGTATCAAGGTGAATGTGGGCTGTGTCATGCCACACTGCGTCTGGGTGAATGCTTGCTACCCACTCCTGATGCATCATGATGAACATTTGCTATTCCACCGCCACTGCATGACTGCATCAGGGTGAAAGAAGGCTGCACCACCAACAGGTTACAAGTGGACTGAATCCCCCCCAGGTTGGTGTCAGAAGAAGCACCGACAACAGGTCGTTTTTAAAGGGGCTGCACTGACACTCACATCTTAAAAGCACGCTCACACCCACAGGGGAACGCGATGCGTTTGTGCACATTTGTAAAGTGAAAACACAGTGTGACTTCTAGGGTCACACACTATCAAACCACACCTTCCAATGGAGCAAAGTTCATAATCATAGCACGCTATACACAAGCCTGGGAGTACTTTCACGTCCATTTCACAATAAAAGAGTAATATGTCACCGACGGTACTGAAGAGCGATAGCTCTCAAATAAGGGTTTGTACAGGAGTAGGTGGGCAGCAAGACCACCAACGCGTCAAGTTGAACGTGGGCTGCCGCACTCTCGAGCGCACCAAGTTTAATGTGGGCTGCAGCATCCCACACACAACATCACGTTGTATGTAGTTTGCAACACTCCGCAGAGCAGAAAATTCAATTCAAGAAAGTAAGTCTTTCTTTACAAGGAAGTCACATTAATCTCTATACCCCATCCTATAAGCTGTCAACGCAAGAGGTCAAGGACTTCCCACAATGGAGAGCCTCAGAGGCCCTTTCGGTGGGTGTCATTTCAGCAATGTTTGCAACTGGCATCTGATGGCAGTCGTAAGCTGTCATTACCTAGGACTAGAAGGGGGAGCTCCGTAATGTTGTCAGGAGCCATGGTCAGCAGAGAACATCATTAACATACTGCGGATAGCTTCTGGCCTACATCACCCCAAATTTAGGGATCACGTGTCACCAGTCACTGGTGAAGTGTGCCTCAATGGTTAGAGCGGCAGACCCTGATGCAGAGGTCTGGCCCGGACCAGGGTTCAATTCCCGCCTCGGCGGCTCTTGGGCTCAATTTCCCCGGACCTGATAATTCTCGCCTCGTGCTTATTCTAACCATGGGTCCCACTCTGCAACTTTGGGCAATAGCTTGCTTAATCTCCACAACGGCCCCAACAATGCTGAGGATGCCTGGCTTCACCTTGGGGGTGCCCAGGAGTAGGCACTTCACAGGGAAAGGCCAGGAAGGGTTCCTCAGCGGTATTCGTACAAAGCGCAGAGATGCCTCATGGTGATTCGTGCGCTATACAAGTACCATTACATTACTATGGAGCCTGACCAGGAGTTGTCCAAGCCAAATAATGAGGATTATGGGAACCACAAGACTGACATTGTGGGGTCATATCAAGAGGCGCAGTGGGACTAAATCTGTGAGCATTTTAATGATGCCCACTATATACAATGCAAGACTCAAGGGTTTAGTTCAGAACCTTCTAAACATGAGCCCTTTTGGGAACACCACACATACAAAAATGGTCCATTGTATCCCTCCATCAATAATGGAACATTTTCAGGAACAGAGAATCATACAAACAGAAGTCATTGTCTGAAACCACCATGAAATGTGACCTAATGTGCCCTTAAAAAAGGGGACATTCTGAATTCCCCAAATAGGCACATTTTGGGGCCCCAAAAGGAACATTACAAGATTGCAAACAAAGGGGCATTGTAATTATACCAAAAAAAAGCTAGTGAGGTAAGCCATGAAGGTTACACTGTTGTAGAAGTCTAGAAAGTAATATATTAGGGACTCCAAAATGGCAAATTTGTGAGAACCACTAATAACTGGACAGTATAGTTACTATCACCCAGGAATAGAGGCATTATTGGACCCCATAAAATACAACATTGTGGGACCCCAAAAAATGGATAGCATGCAGCCCCTAACAAAGAGAACACTGTGTGATTCCCTTTACTGTGGGATAATCGGACACCCCAAAAAGGTTGGTTAAGACACTCCAATATGCAAGCAATGTAAGACTCTATAATAGGGGTAATTTTGGGGCATCTCAGAAAATGTGGACATTGCAACACTTCTCTTTCTCCATTCTACTCCCGCCCCCCCTCCCCCCTTCACATAAGTGAATCACTGTGGCCATCAAAATGGGGACAATTTGGGACGGACACTAAAGTGTCATTGTGGGACTCTCCAAAGGGAGAACTTTAGAGGCCGATTACTGTGGAGCAATGTTGTGGAACCTACAGTGAGACACTGTCAGATGCCCATGTAATAGGTACCCCTGGTGTGGCAACCAATAATTAGGATGTGCGGTAGAACCTGCTTAAAATGGGATATTTAAGAACTCGAAAGGGGCAATCGTGAGATCCTCAAAAGTGAACCATGTGGAAACCCAATGACATCGAGGGAACACAGAAATTAACGTGTTACTTCCACAGTGGGCTACTGGAGGGGGTTATCCTAAGAAGGGGGCATTTTGAATCCATACACGGGGCGATGTAGATCCTTCACCCCAAAGAAGGAAATTAATTTCAGGATCCCATGAAAAGATTACGTTATTGGACCCCGACAACCCAAAGAGGAGTCAAGTCACTGTGATAATAATCTCTCTAAAAGGGGGGACACCGATGGAATCTAGACAACGGAATTGTTTAAACCCAAAATTGAAATTATTCTGCAACCGAAAATTGCATATTTGGGGTTGGTCGAAGTAGTCTTCGGATCCTAAAATGGGGGGCTCAGCGGCACGTCAACATAAATAGTCACTGGGACCCCTCTTATCTCAAAAAACATTTCTGGACCCTCATAATGGGGACATCAGACGCGAGACCCTGCTGCAGAGGCACCAGGGCAGGTGTGCGGGCCGGTCCCCCTGAGGTGCGTGAGGCTGCGTTAAGTGCGTGAGGCGGAGAGAGATGAGTGAGAGGAGCGTGAGAAGGGTGCGTGAGGCGGTGAGAGGAGCGTGAGAGGAGCGTGTGAGGTGCGTGAGGCAGTGTGAGGTGAGTGAGGCAGTGTGAGGAGAGTAAGGCAGTGTGAGGAGAGTAAGGCAGTGTGAGGTGAGGAGAGTAAGGCAGTGTGAGGAGAGTGAGGCAGTGTGAGGAGAGTGAGGCGGAGTGAGGTGAGTGAGGCAGTGTGAGGTGCGTGAGTCAGTGTGAGGAGAGTAAGGCAGTGTGAGGTGAGTGAGGCAGTGTGAGGTGAGTGAGGCAGTGTGAGGTGAGTGAGGCAGTGTGAGGTGAGTGAGGCAGTGTGAGGTGAGTAAGGCAGTGTGAGGTGAGTAAGGCAGTGTGAGGTGAGTGAGGCAGTGTTAAGTGCGTGAACCGGAGTGAGGTGAGTGAGAGGTGCGTGAGGCGGTGTCAAGTGGGATGGGCGCGCGAGGAGCTCATACTGACCGTTGGGGCCGAACTTCTCCCGGCTCCGGCGGACCTGCTCGGGGCTCAGGCCGCAGCTCTCGTTCACCTCGAAGTGCCTCAGCACCTCGGACACCGTCTTGGCGTGCGCGTTCTCCATGGCGGGCTCCGGGGGTGCAGAGGCCGCTGACCCAGCGGGGGCACTCCTCCAGGCGGTGCAGGGGCTCCCCTGCAGCGGGCTGTGCTCCGGTGATGCCGCCTCCTGTGCTCCGGTGCGCTCTCCCGCTCAGGCTGTCACAGGCATGGAGGTGATCCGTCCCTTCACCCTGAGAGCACGGGGTCTCTTCGGAGCGCCCTCGCCGTGACTGCCGCTGCCGTGCGCCCCAGAGCTCTGCAACTTTCCTCCCCAGCTGCACCTTGACTTCCTCTCCCGAAAGGTGTGTGCGGGGCCGGGATCCGCCTTCTCCTCCCCGAGCCCTGCCCTCCTCTGCGCGCACCTCAGAGGAAACCCTGCTGCCTGTCAGAGCCCCCGGGCGCGCCAAGTGGAGCCAGAGAGGCCGGTCCGGCCGGTGGCAGTGCTCGCGGCCAGCTGTGCGACTTTAACTCTGTGCTGCCCGCTCACGAGACGGGGCCACCCTGGCCAAACTACTCTCAGCCCCACTACAGCCTGCTCTGCCGCCCACGGCCTGTGCTGCCTCCCAGGCAGATGTGTCTCACCCTGGTCTGCACCCTCCAGCCTGCACTCCCAAACTGCAGCCCGCGCACGGGGTGTGCGGCTCCTAATCTCTGCAGTGGCCTCACAGCCCCCACATGACGCCCACAGAGCCAGCCCAGCAGCACCCACTTGTGCAAGCCGCAGTCCCACACTGTGCAAGACCCACAGTCACTTTCACTACACCCCCCTTACTGCGCACCCCGAGTCGTTATAACCTGCACGAACTGGCCCCACTCCGTGCGCCCCCAAACTAGTTTGAAGCCCCCAATCAAGTCAGTGCCGCGAAGCCTCCACCCATCTGCGTCCTCACGAGACGCTCTTGGGGTCTCACAACCAGCTGTGCTGACGGAGGCTCTGCAGCGCTCACGTGCAGCCTGGCTGCAGAATACACAGGCAGTCCGTAGAGTGCGTGCAGCCCTCACAGGTTTGCACTTATGGAGCTGTTATTTCGGCTTAATCTACAGACTTCCCCCCACATGGCAGGTCCATGTTCCTAACCACAATCCCTCCTGAAACGTGTTTCCGGCACCCCCCAAGCGAGTGTTAGACAGGCAGCGCCGAGACTAATGACTCCTGCCCTTTTCCGTCACTTTAACCTCTTCTGCATTTCATTTATCACGTCAGCGTCACCAGCAGCCCTCACTCGGGCTGTCAGGAGCTGCACTCACTTTAGTGTTTCTTTGCCCTGCTGCCCAGTGCCAGCAGCAGCGCTGTACCCCGTTCACCAGGTGTGCGCCTGCGCTCGCCCACGCCCTGCCAGGGAACCCGCAGCCCTGCCCTGTTCCTCCCTCTGCAAACACCACTTTGGTGTTTCCTTACACCGATGCTTATCGCTCTGTAAAGAGCTCTCCCGCCTTCCGTATTGTGTGGGTTACTTTGCAGAAATCCCCAGCCCCTCTTCAGCTGTTCGGGCTACCTGCCGCGTTCTGATTGGATGGCCGCTGAATAGCGACGCCCTCAACACCTTCCTGCCGTCTTTTCATTGGCCAGAACTGAGCGCCGCTCTGTATTTTCCATGAGGCCGGCAGCCAAACTATGAAAAGGATGTGTCAGCGTGCGCGCCTGTTTCTCTGTTTTCTCTAATCATTTGCGTCCAGTGGTTGATCGCACGCGCAGATACTCACAGTGCAGCATTTGGAAAGAAAACTCATAGGTGCTAAGTTCCCCCATGTGATAGGATGGTTCAGTCTGCCAGGTCTAGCTTTCCACCCAGTAGCTCTCTACATTGAGGGACACAGCAGCCATCTGGGTTGGATATGGCACTCACATATAAGCTCATATATGAACCTGGGAAACTTGAGAGTTCTGCATACTCATTGCAGACATACTACGAATAAAAGATTGCCATATTACTGCTTGTTAGAAGGGCATTACTTTTAAGTTCCATGGTTTCTGGCCTCTTAGTGTATAAGACTAAAGCAGCCTTTCGATATTGTCAAGGTCTGCTAAAAGAATAAAAGTCATACTTTCATAAGTTGGCTTCAGAAAGGATACACCAGGCTTTTCCAATGAGTAGCTCGTGAACTATTGGTAACGCTCCATCTACCTGTGAGTAGCCGTCCTGTGTGAGCCCAGCTTACTAAATTAGAAGTGTTATTTTTTGTTGAATTAATATTTGTATACCGAAATTGAAAAGTGTGTATTTGATATAAAAATGTGGGTATTTTCAGAACCCAGAATTTCCAAACTATAATTAAATCTACTTTAATTTTTTTCGATATATTAACTGGACGGGCACTCTATGATTTTCCACCCACACCTGACCAACAACGACGAATGCTCACATAATACTTCCCATAAGGTTGTGCCGGTTGTGATTACACTTCCTGTGGGAATACCTTTCACGGTGGGACGGTGTCAGAGCATACCAAAACCCCTTTGGAACTTGTTGGAACTATCCAGGATTCTCATTATCGACCAATTAAGACTGATTCTGAACTTTAATGTAGATCGTGAGGGAGGTTAATCCCACATGCACTTTGCTACGAATCATTAGAATCAAGTTTCGGACCTCGTCGCACTTACCTTTGGACTACTTTCTTACCACATAAAGCCTTGAAAAACTTGCATGGGAACAAAACACGTGTCAGCTGTTTTTGTGAAGCAAGAAACTATAAAAGTGGTATGTATAGAAGAATACAAGAATATTCCATTGTGTCGATAAACTGTATTTCTATGTAAACAAAATCCTTTCTGTTTGGATTTCATGTTACTGTGACACCATATGAGTGCTTGGGTTTTCAATTGTTTAAACATTGTATACAGTTGGGGTCTATTGAACCAATTTATTAATAACACCATGGATAGTAGGTTGTTTTTTAACCCAATAGCACCATTATTTACAATATTATTACAGATATTTACACCATACCCACAGGGTACAGCTTGTTCCCAGCGAGGTGCAAAAACCAAACCACTACTACCCTATTTAATTTGTCGAAGAACAACATTACATCATAACTGCATACCTTCCAATTTAACCAGACAGAAAAAAATAAGATAACAGTGGAAAAGAAAAAAGAAAAACTGGAAAAGGCAGGAAAGGGGAAACAGGGAATGAGTCCAAAAAATGCCCACTGATTAAAAAAACAGGGAAGAATGGCCAAAGGTCGATAGGACCAGAGCCACTGGAGAAAAGTACAAGAAAATGGAGAAATCGTAGATTGAGCACAGAGGAACACAACAAAAGAAAAAAACAACCAGAGATCCTGGTCTGAGCTGAAAGAGAATAGATAAGTAAAAGGACCGGAGATAATAGAAGAAAACGGAGACTGGGGCATAAATGAGATACAATATGTAATGTATGTAATGTAATGTAATGTATGTGTCTTGTAAAGCGCACAGCTGCCCTGAGGCGTCGTGGCGCTGTAGACCGCTGGGGAACCCGTCCTGGCTATCCCTGTGAGATGGTCCCTACTGGGTATCTCCAAGGTGAAACCAGGCATCCCCGGCGAATGTGGGGGGGCGTTGTAGAGATGAGGCAAGCTAATGCCCAGAGTTGCTGAGTGTGATCCCTGGTTAGAGTAGGCACCGAGGCGAGAATTATCGAGTCCGCTGACCCTGGTCCACGACCCTGCCGCGTCGGGATTTGAACCCTGGTCCCGGGCCGTTCTCTGCTTCCGGGTCTGCCACCTCTAACCAGTGAGCCTGGTACGTACGTGAACGAAAAAGTAATAGTCTTACCGGTTTACTAGGGGAAATTTTTGGTAAACTTTCGATGAAAAGAGACTAGACAACATTGGAGCAGTGAAGAAGTGCAACACACCAATGATGACAGATAAAGGACTTGGGGGGGGGGACATTAAAGAAAGGCAAATAACAGCATTTAGATAGTCACAACCTATTAAGAACTAGGAACAAGAATAATAGAAGATGAAATATAAATGAGTTTTCAGGAACCATCAGTGTCCATAGCTTCTCTTTTGTGAGGATAGATACATTCCTTGAGTTGGGCTGGAGAGCCTTAAGAAGTGGTCCTGTCTATGTAGGTAACTTTGAAAATGCAAGGGTGGAGAAGACCATATATCTTGCATTAATGGCTCACAAAAAGGGACACTTGCTCAACAATGACTTGCGACAAGCAGCTGTGACAGAGGAGACATCTTGTAAGAGGAAAATCCTATGACCAGAAAAAATCATCTGCTTTCATTGCCTGAAAGCACCCATGACTTGCATTAAGTCAGTATTTTGAAATGAACGAATGATAATTCCTTGGCGTTTGGAATTAGAAGTAGCACAATAGGGTCTGGGGTTAAGACGATGGGCTCTTTAAATGTTGAGAAGGGTACTGCTGGTAAGGCCCACAATCTTTGCTAAGTTCGTAAGTAGACAGGTAGTCATATCACCCCCTTCCGCTCCCTCTGGTATACCATAAACACTAAGATTATTACACCTGTTCCTGCTTTCTAAATCTTCTGTTTATTCTTTAAAAGCAGCTATTGCCTTAGCCATTGTATTTACTTGCAAAGTTGCTTCCAGAGACTCTGAAATATGAAGTTCAATGTCAGAAACTCTAGACTCAAGGGAAGACTGTTCATCTTCGAGGCGTTGAAGAGTAGTAGTGGTTTCCATCATAAAAGGTTTCAGCATTTTTATCTCATCGATTAGAAACTCATCCATTAGAATTGGAAGAGGATATTTTCTGGGAGTAGCAGGATCTTTTTTAATTCGTTTATTACCACCCTTAGGGTTTTCCTTACATAAGGCAGACAAGGTGTTGTTCTGAGAACCACTCTTCAATGAGTATCTGCCTCCCTCTGCCATCATAGATATGTATTTAGGCAATGTTAAAGAAACAAAAAATAGCAAAATAGCAACAAGCTGAAGAGTAACTACCGGTGTAAGAACTGGCTAAACATACCTGTGTTTCACAAAACTGTGTATTGTATAGAATAACCCAAGGCTGGTTGATAAATTGCTGAAACAGCAGGGAAGCATCAGATAAAAGAGTTATCAAATTCAGTGAAAAATGACTGAAAAGGGGTAAATAAATGCTATGCTCAAGGATTTAGCCATTGTTGATTCAGCTGAATCAAGGCACATATGTGAAGAAAGAGCAACCTTGCAAGCAAGCGAGCGAGCGCTCCAATACCAATCAGCGTCGTGAAAGGCGGGAAGAACTTCGACAGCAGCCTGTCACAGGCACACAGGCAATAATGGGCAGCATGGCGTGAGTTATTCAGGGTGATAAAATAAACAGTCCACAGTGCACTCCTACCATTCAGACGCCCTCTGCTGTTATTGGAAATTGCCAAGTATTGCTCCGGTCAGCAGAAAATGAGGCAGTCCGGACTGGGGAATGGGAGCTCTGTCAAGCGGCGGCCATCTTTGTGAGGGCCCGTGCTGGACTCTCCGATGAAAGACTACAGTTGACACCAATTTCCTGCAGAAAGCATGGGCGGGGGCTCTGTTTACACTAAATTGGGCTCCTTTTGTGAGCTTACCATTGATATTTGCTTTCCCATATGGAGACTGCTCCCTAACACCTCAGGTTGTGAGCTTGGCATAGAACCAGCCTGGTGAGTTTTCTCTTGTTGTGTAAAGGCAGGTATCTCACTAAAATAGACCAGTCCCAGGAAGGACTGACATAGGACAAGCAGTAGGAGTGATTCTGCCATCTAAGCAGTTTACCAGTACAGTGCCTTGCGGAATAGGTTTACCCTGGGCCAGGGGAACTGCTGCAAAAGTTGGGATGTGCTTATTGTGGGGTTTAAGCAAGTGTAGGCTCAGGGCTCTTTAGCAATCACTGCTGAGGTACTGCTATTTCTCAATCAGAAAACAACTGGACTTGGAAGAAGATATGAAAATAAGAGAAGCCTACTGCTGTCAGCTTGGGAAACGGAGAAGAACCAGCACATCTGTGTGAACTGGACTTGTGCTGGAACCCTATATGTAGGGATTGGTTGATCCCGTGCCATATTACTATCTGAGACATGGTGTCTGGGATGCTCTCCCAAGCAACTTGGGATCTTAGGAGTAGTTAGGAAGAACTTATGCAACTTCTAACAAAGTTGGGAATGGACTTATGGCATGACAACGAAGCAGAGGGGTATACAAGTCTGCCTCCCACAAGAATATGTGGCCTGGCCCCCCCAGAAGATTGGTAGCATTTGTGTGTAACATTCTGTGCAGTAACTCTGCCCTTGTTCTAACAGCCTTTGTGGAACAGATTGGGTTGCTGGCAAATACTTTTCACTTTTGGAGCAAGAGTAGGCTTCTGTGTCCACATTTGGTACTGCATATAGGCTATCGTTGACTTTTACCTTCTCGTTCTGTCCTGTGGAGTGTTTTTTTACTTATCCAGTTTTTATCATTTTAGTTTTTGCTTACTAATTATTCGCTTTTCTTGCTTTAAAAGATTGTTTTAAGAATTTTATTTGAATTCTTGACTTTAATATTGTGTTGGTGCTACCTGAATAATTGACTCACATTTTCTAGGGAAAGCATTTTGCTATTCCGCTGTAGTTATCAGGGATCATAGAATACTGTTGATTTTATAAGTGCTTGAGCTGCACAGATAAAAAATACAGCATTTGTAAAGTATATTTAAAGTCAATTACCTTGAGATATTTAATAGCATGTATGTACTTAAATTGAGCTCGGAGGGATGGAAAGCTAAATTGGCACTTTAGAAATGTAAGCTTCTAAAATGGAAAGGCAATTGCTATGACTCCCTGCTGGAATGCATTGTTCTAAACACATTTTATAAGAGGTCTGTGTGTATCTTAGTAGTGAGATTCAGGAAACACTACTAGCCAGAGCAGAGGTGCTTTATGAGAGCTCTATAGATGTGTCAGTTCTCATATTCAAGTGCATGATGGAAGTAAGGTTAGAGGTATATTGTAAGAGCATTGTGGATGTCTCAAGACATTGATGCCAGAAAGGAATGCCATTCAGTTTAGAGGTGGAGTAGGGTTAATACATGAGGAAGGAGTAATCAGGTGTAAGGTGAAGGAACGGAAAACCGAGGTGAAATGAGGGATGCAGTGATGAGGTCTGATGAGTGGAGGTGACCCAGAAGAAGAGAGAGGATTATTGTAGAATAGCGAAGCCTACAGGATTGATATAGCAGAATAGGTGAAGTTGGAGAAAAGGAGAGGAAGAGAAAGTTGGAGAGGAGTTAGCCTAAAGGCTAGGGCAGTCGACCTCCAATCTGGGGAACTGGGTTCGAGTCTCAGCAATGACGCTGAACATCCTGTGATTCTGGGCAAATCACTTAATCTCTCCGTGCCTAACAAAAAAAAAGTATGTGCCCTCATGTAATGCAGCTGGTGCTATGTAAAGAACTCTGATACCCAATACCTTTGGGTCAAGTTCGCACTATATAAAACTCAATAAAATAAAAAATAATAAAAAGAAAATGGGGGTGGGTGAATTGAAGAGAACTGGTATGAAGGGAGTGGAGGGGAGAGTCAGGTAAAGTAGAGGAGAGAAATAGGAGGGCGCAGAAGAGGAAAGACACAGCAGTAGAGGGACAGTTTGGGAAAAAGGCTGGGGTAAGGTAAGGTGAAGGGAGAGCAGGAGAGTGATGTGTGGGTAGAAGGAAACTGTATGTGAGATGATGTGGAGTAGGAAAGGACTAAATGTCAATGGAAGGGAGTGAGAAGACAACAAGAAGTTGAGTGATTTCAGGGCTCGACAGGCCTTTTATGCCACCAGGCATTTCCACAGTAGGCTGGGGCCCGTGTAGGCAAGCTTTGAAAGCCCGGGGCCACCCTTGATACTTCTATCACTTTCACCAGCTCCCCTAGGTTAATTGCAGCAGGCACGGGAAGGCTTCGAGAGATAGAAAGAGAGAGCGGAAGAGAGGGAGAAAGTATAGAGAAAGAGATCAGAGAGGGAGAAGGGAGCGAGAGCAAGAGAGAATGGATGGATGGAAAGAGAGAGATGGCTCAAGGAGACAATGAAAGTGGGGCTGTTTGAGCTTTTTGCTGCCAGGGCCGCTTTTGGTTTCCCATCCCAGCTGGTTGAACTTAATGGAGTGGGTAGCTGGAGTTCGAGGTTGGGGATAATTTAGGAGCATCCACGGCCCGTGGAGGGAGTTTCGGTGGGGCGGAGAGGCGGGCGGGGGAGGGGCAGGGTGGGGGGCGCTAAAAACTGGAGTATGGATAATTGAAGGTAAGTAATGGATAATTGAAGGTAAGGTTTACTTACCTTCAATTATCCATACTCCAGTTTTTAGCACCGCCCCTGCCTCTCCTCCGCCCGCCTCTCCGAAACTCCCTCCAAGGGTCGTGGCTGTTTAGGAGATCCTAGGAATAAGGCCAGGGGAAGCGGTGCCCCAAGAAAAGAGGTAAGTTGTTTGGGCGATTTGCTATCAAGTGTGAATTGAAATTACTCTCAGGCAACAATGCGGTTATGAACAGTCAGTTATCAGAACATTTTGTCTATTATTTAAATGCTCAGATTCCAGGAGACAAGAGCGGCTGACGTTCAAAGGTATTTTCAGTGATCTGCTTTGAGCCCCTGCCCAGTGTAAAGCACAGATGTTCTAGGTTTATCTAAGCATATCTCTCAAGGGAATCTCTGACCTGAAAAGTAAAACAAAACAAACACAAAACAAAACTCCCCAACCCCCAGCGTCCTTGCTAGGATAATTTTTGACGTTTTTGAGATTCGAGGTAGGAGGTAGGTAGGCACACCCGGCCCACCAACTCTCAGGTGACATTCCAGCACCAACTTATTAATGCACTTTTGTAATGTTCCACCTTTTGGCATAGGACAAATGATGGTGGTGGGGAGAGTGCAAAATGTGGTAAGGGCCCTTAGATTCCCACCATCTGCTGAATCCTAACACTGCTGGCACTGGCCCCCCCCCCGAGAGCAGCGAAGAGGTCTCCTGGTGAGTGCAAGGATCTGCAAGAAGAAGCATAGGTAACATCTGACATGTTATATATATTTAAGGGCACCTTAGTTATTATTTGAGGCTTTTGATCAAACTTTGGCTCAATATAAAAGTTTAAAGGTTATTTCAGTAGGGCCATCACTCAAATACTAAAAAGCCTTGCCTTTAGAGGGTCCTAACTAACGTAAACGTCAAGGTATTTGTAGAGCGCACTGCCACCAAGCGGTTTCCTGGTGCTATTACTCATACCGCTGTGGAACCCTTCCTGGCTTTCCCTGTGAAGTGTCCACTCCTGGGCACTCCCAGGGTGAAGCCAGGCATCCTAGCGCTGTTGGGGCCGGTGTGGAGGTTAAGCAAGCTATGGCCCAGAGTTGCAGCGTCGGGCCCATGATTAGAATAGGCACCGAGGCGAGCCCAAGACCCGCCGAGGCGGGAATTGAACCCTGGTCCCGGGCCAGAAGTCTGCATAAGGGTCTGGCGCTCTAACCATTGAGCCACACTCCTCCACTAATGGCAGAGCCATGCTGCACTGCAGGGATCTCAGGGGCCATTCTGCACCCACCAAGCTCCACCTGCCTCTCTTACTTACCTTTTCATTACAGAACGTGGTAGAGGACGGCAGACCACAGAGGACCAAACCAAGCTGTACGTTTTACTTCGCCTAATGAGTGATGGTAGATTGGGGTACTTCCTTGTTTACAGGCAGCACTGCTGTGATCGTTAGCTCCTTCTTGAAAACTCAAACATTTGAAAAAAGGGTCCTATTGAAAAGAAGGGAATCCCCTTCAAGATGTATTTTTGACATTATGTACCAATTCTAGGAGTTAAGTATTGTGCATTGAAGCCACTAAAGTTAATATGCAGGAAAATGAAGCACTTTTGCCCTTAGAATATATTATTTTGGGTATATTTAGTCCAAGTGGATAGCTTTTAAGGCATGAGACAAGTGCACATATGTACAATGAGAGTACTTAATCAGTGCTCAGTCCACACATCTGACCAATAGAGGCTGGCATTCAAGGATGGTGGTGGGGCAAGGACAACTATAAAAAAAGTTTAAAAAAATCATTCCACTTACCTTCCTTGCACAACGTCCTACCCGCTCGGGTCTTCTCTCCAGGCAGGCAGGCAGACTCCAGGAGACTGCAGTAACCAATCCTTGCCCTGCTCTCATGCTGCATGAGAACAGCGCCAGGATTGGAGGGAGCAGCCTCTCTCGCAGCTCCTGAGGACGCTGGAGCCCATGCTGGCTCTAACCCAGCAGTCCTAGACAGCTGCGTTAGGGAGGTTTAATATGCGCATGCCGGCCGGCTGGCCAAAGAGACATGCACACTTTAAACTGAAAGTGCCCTTCCTTTTACTGCTTTCTGTTGCTGCATGACTGGCAGCAGCAGAAAGCCCCCGTGACACTCGGCTCGGTATGTGGTTATTGAAAATAAAATGGCAATAAATGAACTTCATGACCATTTTATTTTTACATCTCTGGGGGCAATTTTTAGAGGGACAATGCTCCTCCGCCTTAACGGAGGAGCCGCCCCTGCAACTGACTACAAATCGAGATTATGGGCCGAGGCTACAAATGTAAAACTAGACTTTACAGCCACCATGCGTTTCACACATTGCTTCCCAGGACCTTTCTTCAAAATCTAAATCCTGAAAACTATCAGGAACATTATTTGTACAAGTTTTCTTTAATCCGAACAACAATGAGCATGTCAAATTAAAATCCAATAAGGCAGTGTATGATGCATAAGACGCTTTCTTTGTTCTAAATTTGCTCCAGTAGTTAATTTGTAAAAGAATAAGTGCAGGTACCCAATGTCATGCTCAGAAGCCTGCACCTGGTGCTATAGAAGGCCTGGGATGCCAAATACCAAGGCGGAGTGATCTTGAATCCATCTCCTGCCTCTTTAATCCACTATGAGACAGTCTCTGCCCCTTTATCTCACTCTTACAGGTTCCTGATTTCTCCCATTGTCATGCTTTTCTGACTTTCTTCTCCCTTGTGTATTTTTCATTCTCATTCTGGGCAAAAGGCTGATAAAAAAAATAAGCGCTGGTCAACAAAAAATGAGTGCCAGTGGGCCCTACCGGCAGCCACCGGCTCAAATAAAGCGCTGCCTTGACCTCATAAATCGATTTTCTACTGCATTACCACATAACAGTGCATTATTCCGCAGGAGTAAATTACGTGTGAGGGAACGAGTGGTTCTAAGTATGGTATGCCTTGAAAGTTTCTGAATGCCACTATGGACCAGCTTGTGACCATCAACAAACTTACCTCTATCCCTTCTCACCCTTGGAATGGTTGGAAATTTGCTCCATTCAAAGGTTAAAGTAAATAATTATCTAAAGTGGTAGGGGGAATGGAACATCCCTACACTTCGTAGGGGTGTCAGCAGAGAAGAGGTTTATCTGTGCGGAAAAATATTTGCCCATGAGGGAGGGAGGGGGAAGGCAAAGGTTGCTTGCGCACTAAGATGCTTCCCTTTGGCACTGCCCATTTGAACCATACTTACAATTCCACATTGTTCAGCCAGCAGTCCCTTGACAACAATGGAATTCACAAAACTTGTCCCAGGATTACGCCCTGAAAGCATGTGCATGGCACAGCTTTCCAGGCGTACCCAGGGCACAAGCCAAGGGTACAGGGAGTTAGATGGCATCTACCTACTCTTTGCACAGGATGTACCCCGTCAACCCTGCCAAGAAATTGCGCCCCACAGAAATATGCTGAACTCGACCCTGTGTCATTTTCAGACACTGGGACACATTCAGTAGCGCCTGCACATTGTCTGCTTTCGTTCCCAGCAGCATCGTGCAGGCGGAGCGTTGGCTTTGTTATTTTAAATTACAGATGGGTCTAAAATAAAAGGACGGAGAAGGTAAGGGGCTATCTGGCTCCTGGTATTGGAATATCCTGTCTGGGAGCTATAGGGAGCCTCACACCTAGATGCAAATGCAATGGAGGGGAAACAGAGGGACACGGCTCGTCATTACTTCACAGGCGCTTAAGAGAAGCCTGGTTTTGACTTTGGTCAGACCCTGTACATAAGAGATATGCATGAACTGTAAGAATGTCAGATGTGTTGGTCTGTATTAGTATTTATACAAATAGCAATTTAAGTACCACAGTTTTGTTTTATTTCTTTTATAGCACTACAGCGCTGCTCATCCCAATGCAGGGTGTCAGAGTTCTTTACATTACACGTATACACTACACATTGCCAATAAATCATATGTGTGTAAATCAATGTACAGAATGTGTTACATAAGACAGTGGAGTCACAAGGAGTAGCTTGTTGTGCTTTATTAGAAGAATTACAATTTATGAACTGCAAGTAACAAAAGGATCTCTGTTTTAAAAGCAGCAACCCACTTATCCATTAACATAAAATGAAAATATGTTATCTGTGTGTTACATAATGTGCTTTGCAGGATACATATTAACCCTCTATGCTGCTTTGATTCAAAACTGGGACTAGACAAAACACACATCTCGCTAGCAAATACATTAACCTCCAGATATACTGGGCAAACAAAGATCTCAGCAGCAGGTGCCTTAACCCCATAAAATATCTTAAAATGCAGAATTTTCAACCCATTAAGCAGGACAGAGTTCTTGCCACGTTTGTCCTTGTAGACAGTTTCCTTGTGGCAGAGTTTTACAAAATAAATGTTTAAGTTGATGCCCAAATTTTGTGTCGGGGTTGTGTAATTATTTTTGTACAACCTAGACACAAAATCTAATTGGTTAAATATTGAAATGCGCTCAAATATACTCACGTTAGACATGCTAAACATATGTGCATGGTCTTAAGATCTGAGGTCACTTCCCGTGAGGTCATTTATGTGTCAAGTGATGGGTTTTGCGATGCCACTTCCTGTGATGCTACGTCACACGTCAAGTTTATGCGCTGTGATGTACACAACATGATGTCACATGCATACTTACTAACTTGGTTAGGCACCCCCAGTTCTTTTTTATTTAGGACCTGTGCCCTGGGCCTACCCTTGAAATATTTATCGAGTTCGTAAAAAAGCATAAAAACATTCTCAAGAGGAGTTAAAAACTCCAAAGGGCCATTTTTTTCCTGAACCGGTCCGCCTTTTCACAACTTTGCACGCTGTTGGAACTGTTGAACACGTGCCTTTTGAAGTTTGTCTTTAGCAACACAACAGGAAGAGCTGGGCTCGTGCGGGTTGACACGGCTTCTGCCTTGCTGTGGAGTGAAGCGTTCAGTCTTAAATGCTCCTATTGCCCGTATTAAGGCATTCTTGTAATTTGGCAGGCCTCTCTCTCCCCTGATGTCATGCTTGAGCCGGCGCCAGGGCCTCTGTACGCTTCAGGTGTAATGATGTGCCAGCGCAAGAAAATATGACCTGGAAATGTGAAGCTCTCAGGCAGCCTGAACCAATCAGGAGGTTTAATTAGTCATGCTCTACTTAATGGAAAAATAAACTGGCCCTGGCAGAGCCTGCAAACACCCATGTCATATAAAAACGACGAGAGTTACCCAAATCTAAAGAACAGATAGCTACTAAATTCGCAACTATTTTATGAGCAAGTTTTACTTTCGTTGCTTGCCTCATTTAATTACACACTCTTTCTGCCCAACCTAAAAAAAAATCACTTTGCTGTGTGGACAGGTTCCAGGGACAAATGAGAAAAATAACATTAAAGCAGTAGAATTTAGCTTGTCAAATAATCCGGCATAGAAAAAGAAAAGGAATAAAAGCACATAAATGAACATAAAAACGAAGTAAAAATGAGATTACAGAAGAAACATAAAAAATAAATTTAAAAAAAAGCTCAATTTCACCAGGACACAGTGGGACGGATGAAGCGAACACTACATTGCCCATCAGAGTGAAGATGAATTACCACATGAAAATCTCCTTACTTGGCTATGGAAAATGATTCTCACATTAATAAACCGGATAGGAGATGCTAGTTCAAGATGTTGACCCACGCATGCAAAACCCTACACAACAAAGGACCAGCATACATCAATAAACACATGACCCCCCACCAACCGGCCAGACACCTACAATCCGCCTCCCTCTTCCTCGCAGACACCCTCCGGATCTGCTGAGGCAAGAGCGGAGGACACTCCTTCTCACTCCTGATGGCCTAAGCTTGGAACGACCTTCTCCTACACCTCAGGACCACCTCATCACTCCAGCAATTCAGGAAACGACTCAAGGCCTGGCTGTTCGATTAAACAGATCACCACGAAGCAGCTAGCAACTCCAGCCCCTTTGCCGCGCTTTACAAATTGCTGATTGATTGATATATGTTAGAATGATTTTTGAGAGCAAGTCCCACAATTATCATCACATTTCCATGATGATGCCCCCCACAAGAAAGTGGTCACTGAAATCGAAATAAAGCATTAGCACAAGAGTCACAGAGTAACCCTGCTTTGGGGCAATTGGTCCTCAGGAGCGTGTCAGAGATGACCCAATGCAAAATGTCGATTTGAAAGGGCTCACAGAAGGAAAAAAAAATCACTGCTTTCAAGACTGTGGTGAGCATTCAGGGGAATGACAAGCAGACACTGATTTATTTTTGGCCGTCAGGTCCTCCCAGGGTTCTAAGTCAATTTGTGTATCAACAACATACATGTGAAAGCCCTCCTCATATATAGCATAGGGGCCAACAGAATTAAGTACACTTTGAGTAAGAGCAGATAAGGACTGTAACACTGTGGAACTGTGACCTCTTCAACATATAAATGACCCCACTGGCAGACCCCACTGGCAGAACACAACAAGCCCGAAGTAGTGGTCTTTGGAAAAGACACCTCGCCATAGGACTCCACCTGGTGGCCTACAGAGCTTGGACCCACGGCCGTCTCACAAGCAAGAAACCTCAGAATCATTATAGATAAAAGACTGGACATGGCCATCCAAGTCAATGCCATTGTCTCCTCCCGCTACAGCACTCTGAGGATACTGAAGAAAGTCTTCAAGTTGCTACCGGATAGCACCAAGAAAATGATGACACGAGTCCTGATCACTAAAAGACTGGACTATAGGAACACCCTGTGTGCTGGAAAAACCAACCAGCTCATAAGAAGACTTCAGATCATCCATTACAACAACAGATAGACTAGTCCTCAGCCTCCCAGTCCATGGCCACATTACACCACACCTCCGGTAACTCCACTGGCAACCAATACACAAGTGCATAGACTCCAAGCTCCTCAGTCACACCTTCAAAGCACTCCAGAACACTGGCCATGCTTATATGAACAGCCGCATTTATTGAGTTCAACAGGCACTACCACAGCATTGAAGTGTTCACACACTACAAACTCTTAACGCTGAACGGATCCAAGGTTGCACAAGGTCACTGGCAAGATTTTGCTTAGAAGATACAAGCTGAGGTGCATGTGTTTTTTTTTTTTTGGAGTACTCGAGATCTGGAGGCTGAGGCCTTTGCTGCCGGCCATAGGTGAAAAGAAGACCTATAGAGCAAAACAGGATAAAAAAATACAAGGAGCAAAAATTAGGAGTTCATTAGCTATTCCATAGATTTTCAAACCTGTAGACAGATACTGTAAATAACTAACCCTGGGCGTAGCTTGCGAAGTAGTGCTACGCATAGCTACGAAAAGTGCACTTCACACTACGCGAGCTGAGCGTAGCTACGCGAACTGCATAGTGCACTGTGCAAAATGCTGTTTGCACTGATTACACTGTGCAATCAGTGCAAACTGCATCTTGCACAGTGCAAGCGGTTGTTTTCTGCTGCTCGAGTAGATTTTTACTCGAGCTGCAGCTTTCTCAATGCGGACTGGTAGTTTCTCATCGCGAGCATACACGACCACTCGCAATGAGAAACCTCACCTCCCTGCGTTGAGAAGCTCGCCGGGTGGTTTATTTTCCATTCTCCCGATCGGCAACTTGATGTTGCTCATCGTGAACGAGGAAAAAGTCTTGCCGGGATGTCCTTTTGCTTGCTCGCGGTCGCCAACTTGACGTTGAGGACCGCGAGCAAGCAAAAAATGACAGCTGCACTACGCTACTCTACGCATGTTTGGACTGTGCTACGTGCAATTCACGTTGTGCGAAGTAGCGCAAACTTCGCAAACTACGCGAGCGTAGCATAGTGCTGCTTTGCCCAGGCTTATAAATAGCACAGCATAACAAGTTTGTTCGCATTTTAGAAGTTGAACCCGGGACCGGTTCAATAGATTGAAACATAGTTTTTAATAATACGAGGATCTGTTTCAAAGCTAAAAAATGTCCCAGAGGGAAAGAGAAAACAAGTGTCATTAATCAAGTTGATTGCCTTGTTGTTAAAAAAGCGAGCAGCTTTATTTAGAAGTGTTTGGTGCCTGGCAATACCGACCCCTCTGCCGCCCCCCCCCACCGCTCTTTAGACATGCCTGTAAATATATGGATAGTTTGTTGCTGACAAATTCCTACTATTATTTAATGCTTCTAAAAAGCAGTCTTGTGATACTTTTGAAAGCTGCTTTAGAGTTAAAGGGGCTCTCTAGCAAAGCTATAGTGTTTGGTCTCTGCTTCGGCTGGTACTGTAAGTGCAGTTTTAGATTGCAGTGGTTTATAGAGGAACCACTGCACTAAAATCTGGTACCCTCGCTGGCACAGAGTACTGTAATACACTTGTCATTACATTGCCTGGAGCACTGAAGTAGAGGCCTTTTGTGATAGGATTATCCCATGTCTCCATTTATCAGTATGCGTGGAAGCACTGCCTACATTAAAGGGTAAGGAATGGAGTACTGTAAGGTGCATTAACTGAGCACAAAGCACCACCTTCGCTCCTCAATCCATGAAGACACCCCCGGGAAGTATTTTGGTTTGAGTAAACCTGAGCAGGAGCTGGTACAATTCCTAATTTGCTGTTTGGATGGAAACATCTTTCTGGAGCTCTTTCATCCATATTTATTATTATTATTATTTGGAGTTTTATATAGCGCATAGTTACCGTAGGGCATCCCAGCGCATGTCCAGGCGCCAACAATTAACAAGAGGCCGGTTCAGCAACGTCAAGCAGAAAACAGATGAGTTTTGAGAAGTTTACGAAACCGAAGAGTACAAGTCTCTGAGCGCAACCTCAGAGGAAGCGCGTTCCACAGGGTGGCTCTATTGACCGAGAATCTTCTCCCGCCGGTACGGGCCCTTTTCACTCTGGGCATTTGGAGCAGATGTTTCTGGTCAGAGCGCTATTAGCCTTGTAGGGCACAGCTAGATATCATTGCCACGATGCACGACCTCCTATCCTTATTCCTCAGGATAGGAGGTCCCTTCCCCTGAAGAATTTTATGCGCTGTGCAAAGAGCCTTGAATTTGGCCCTTTCCCGCACCGGAAGCCAGTGCAGTGACTTCAAAGCAGGTTTAGCTGACTGCATCCTTGGCACATTCGTAAGAAGCCTTGCAGCAGCATTTTGGACCTGCTGAAGTTTATTAAACGTTGCTTCAGGGGCACCTAGAAAAATAGCATTGCTATAGTCTAGTCTTAATACAATAAGCCCCTGAATAAGCAACTTCCTGGATATCGGAGGAAGAAGAGGCAGGACTTTGCGAGCTGAACGGAGAAGAGCAAAGCAGACTCCTGCCGTTTTTTTTCGCCCGAGTCCTGAAAGAGAGGTCTTACTCTAACCAGACCCCAAGCTCTTAATCTCCTCTTTAGGACTCAGGAGCTCTCCCAGACAGCTAGGCCAGATAGTCGAAGTGAGTGAGGGAATATTATGCCCTAGCAACATTATTTCGGTCTTAGAACCGTTCAACTTTAGAGCTGATTCACACATCCAGGTGTGAACTTTGGACATACAGGAGTGCAGTGAATCAGGATTATCCACCAGTTGGGATAGAGTGACAACCAGCTGAGTATGGTCAGCATAGCTGACGATTTTGATACCAAATGGGGCCACCACGTCCTCCAGGGGGGCCATATATACATTAAACAATGTAGGGCTAAGGGAAGAGCCCTGTGGCACACCACACTGGAGGGGGATAGATGATGACCGTTCACTGCCTTCCCAAACCTGGTAAGTCCGACCGCAGAGAAATGACCGAAGCCACTTCAGAGCCACACCTGTAACCCCTACATCGGACAGCCATTGGATCAACACTTGATGGTTCACAGTGTCGAAAGTCGCACTGAGGTCCAAGAGGATCACTGCCACTGACCCTCCTGAAACCAGAATGCTCCTGGCTTCCTCAACGACTGCCAGCAGAGCCGTGTCGGTACCCTGACCTGGCCGGAATCCAGTTTGTGAGTCTCGCAGCAGACCATTGGACTCCAGGAATCCTGACAACTGGCGGTTCATCAACCTTTCGGCGATCTTGCAGAGTCCAGGAAGCAGGGAGATGGGTCTGAAATTTGCCAAATCCGAAGGATCCAGATTTGGCTTCTTCAGGAGAGCCTTTACCACTGCTCTCTTCCAGCTCGGTGGCACCAAGCCCTGGGCAAAGTATGCATTAATTAGGTCCGTAACAGGGACCGCAATAGTAGTTGCTACCTGTTTCAGGAACCTCATAGGGGCCGGATCCCTAGGGTAACCACTCTTCATGGAACCCAATACCTTAAGGACTTCAACCACTGATACTGGCCCAAAGGTGTCCAGATGGGCAAGAGCTCCTCCTGGCTGACTACCCGTATCTATTCTTTGAACAGCCTGGGGCAAGGAGCTTAGAATGTTCTCTATTTTCATATGAAAATAGTCCGCCTGCTCCTTGCACTTCTCACCTGGGCTGTCATGAGTTACCAGGGGCTCGGGTACTTTAAGAAGTTCCTTTACCACTCTGAAAGTCTCTCTGGAAGAGTTAGAGGAACTTGTTATTATCTCCTTGAAAAATTGGGCTTTAGCACGACAAAGAGCGGATTTATACGCCCTAATTGCTGAGCGATACTCCTCTCGACTGGCTACCCCCCATTCTTTTCTCCAGGCCCTCTCCAACTTCTTACATCCCTTCCTAAGGATTCGTAACTCGGGTGTATACCATGGGGCAGAACCCATTCTCTTCTCCCTCTTTAACACTCTCTTTTTAGGGAGAATGGCATCAAGGGAGCTGGTCAGCCACTGATCGAGGTTCGCATACCGGGTCCAATACTAGGGGAGGACACATCCATATGCATCGTCGCAATGATATCTAGCATTATTT
Organism: Lissotriton vulgaris; assembly: GCF_964263255.1. Lineage (NCBI taxonomy): Eukaryota > Metazoa > Chordata > Amphibia > Caudata > Salamandridae > Lissotriton > Lissotriton vulgaris. The sequence continues at coordinate 227,855,841 of NC_141687.1, read as the reverse complement.
ATTATGTAACTTGTTATATTACTCATGCAGTCACCTAGTTAGCAGGGCCCAGAAGCCCAGCCGATGTAGAACATACACCAGCACCGATTCGCTCTGGGCTGACTAAGTCCCATACTCTGGCCTTTGTCCATAGATCCAGGGTTACTTGACATCTAGGGTTCCCTGATACAGAGGGCTTTGGTAACCCGTCCTCAGGCTACAGAGAAAGCGTATCTGACTGCCTACATTAGTATATCTTCCTTAAAGATGTGTCACAAATAAGATACATTGTACTCATTCAAGTAAACATATACAAGGCCTCACTCATTCTGGCCCCTATGGCCTTCTGTTAGACACTGGTGTATGTTCTTGATATATCTCCTACTTGACTGGTGTAGCATTCTTAAAGGCAACTCAGACATTTCTCCCACCTTCCCCCTGGGAAGCAAAAGAGCATGTTGTTGAAGTCGGGAGGTGCATGCGCCTGTCTGACCTTACTTCCTACTCCAAACTCCTTTGTTATTTATCCTTCCTTAAAAAAAGTGTCTCTTTTGGTCTCCTTGTTATTAGTCTTAAAGGACTTGGCATTTACCACCATGTGAAAGAAGGCTTGACACACACAACATACACGAGCCCGGTGTTACATCTACCAGGTGGTTTACAGATTTCTATGTACTGGGAATCCTATGAGGTTTGCTGCTAGTCACACAAGTCCCTGAAGACAACAACGCCTCACTGACCATGCCTTGAAGAAAATCCTGAAGGACTATTTACCTACTCATACCAATTATCGGACATCACTACATCTAGTTTAATACTGCATATCACCTAATCACCCAGATAATCACATTCATTTACCTGCCTCTCTGCATAATTAGGAGTGGGTGAAAAATTCCGATCTGCTAGTGGAATTTGCGTAGTTTTGCCCACTCTGCGCTCTGCTTGGAGCGTGGAGTTCTGATGAAACTCCGCTAACCGTCGTGTGGCAGAGCGCCTCCCGGTGAAATTTCTCAATGTGGGCAATCACAGCAGGGCGCTACCATTCACATTGAGAAAGCTGCTGCTTATGTTGCGAAAGCTGCCGCTCGAGCAGAAAATCTACTTGAGCAGCAGCAAAGAAGAAGCGCCCTCTGGCACGCCGTGTGGTGCTGTTCACGCTGTTTTACACCTTTGAACAAGCTCCCAGTGCTATAACTTAGTGCATGTAGCGTGACATGCCAAAATTCTGTCGCTCGCTGACCTCTGCGAAACCTCGCAGAGTTTCCGCGGAGTGAAACTCCGCAATTTCTGCACAACCCTACACATAATCTTTCTGACAATGTCAATGGACACCAGCCTGGAGGCACAAACCAAGTGACCTTCAGCAAATGCAAGGTTCAAGTATCTACCAGCAATATCTTTAATAAGTGGGTTGTAAACTATTAGGACACTCACCTAAATCCCAAATTCGCTCTGGCAAGCCTCCATGCTTTATTCACCACAGGCGTTACAAGCATGTTATGTTATGACCAGGAAAAGTCAGGATCTCAGAAGTAGGTAACTTTGCCAAAGAATATTCAACAATCACATCACTTTTCTACTCTCTTTCCCAAAAGTGGGGCAATGATCTCTTCTCATCAAAACAGAGGCAGGTCGGTACAAAATCCCCAAACACAACTCTTTGAAACTCAAGAAGCTCCCATATGACTCAGGGAGTCCTGCTCTCTTCTTTAAGTTCACTTCTCCCCTGGAACTAGAGATAATCAAAATACTGACCAACTTGAAGAAAACACCTCCATCTAGAGAAATGGCCTACAAATGTTTTAAAGTTGCTCCTTCGTGTAAAATAATTCCACCAGTTCCCTCAAAAAGTAAACATATTTTCCACTTTTATTACATAAAATATTAAATATTGCAAGCAATTGTAGTGGGAGCTGGAACGCACTCTCTAATATATGTGTAGCCAGCACTGGTCTGCAGTAGTGTTTTCGAAATTACCACAATGATTTTATTGGAGATACGAGCAGGGTGGATGCTGGAGAGTCAAGGTGACCTCGGACACATCTATTCTGATGGACATGATGTCTGGCAGTGGAGGTGCTCTTCAGGTGGACGCAGGGAACAGCACCTTCTGAACCAGGATTTGAACGGGTCACATAAACATGCACTGAATTTTGATTGCTGTAATGTATTTATTAGCTGCTTGTTATATTTTAGGTTGGTGGGTGTTATACATAGCATGTTTATATTATATGTGTATTTATGTATGGTGTAAAGTGATTTCCATAAACTGTACTAATACTTTATGGTAATACACTGCTGTAGTAGGTACTATGTTTGAAAGTATTGCCTTCATTGCTTACACTGGGGTGATGGCAGTGTTGTCAAATTGTAATTATGGGTACAGGGATGTTCAATGTCACACCGTTTCTGCGCGCCTTGCATATGCATTGAGGTGAGTATTTGCCATGTCTTCAAAAAGCCAGCTTGGTTTGAAGCAGAATTTAAAACAGTTTCTTTATACGGGTTTACTTTCACAGATCGCATGCTGTCGCGAAAACCCTACCTGCTATAGTTCTTAAAATCCTGCATGAACTTGAACAACTATTTCCCTCCTTTCTTTTAAATGCACCTCCGCTTACCTTACATACCTCTTATATATATAAACTACTCTTAAATCTGAAGTGTGTCTCAAGGAAATCTTTAGGAAGTGTGAGGGCCCCAGGCAAAAGATAATCTGAGGCCCCTGCTTGGAACAACTCTGAATTTATTATTAGTTTTCAGTTTATTCCCAACCTCAGGAACTATGGTCTGATGATTGACCGGCCTCTTTGTTGGTCCCTAAATCTTTAGGGGGACCCCAATCCTTCAGGGGGCTCCCATTCAGTGCAAAGCCTTTCAATATTTACGAGATATGCAAGACCTGGGAGACCCTTTCATATTGTGCAGGTGGCCCTATCAGTTTATGCGTTATACCGCTGCCTGGGACTGTCCTGGAAGCTTAAGGGTGGAATTCCTAGAAAGGTGGGGGCTCTGGGCCAGAGCCCACGTTGCACGTGCCTTAAAATGTCTCTGGACTATCTGTCATCAAGCTTTTTTTAAATGATTTGCTTCTCAAATACTTAGGGTGACCAACTTTCCGTAAATTTCAAGGACCGTCCATAAATTGGATCTCACGTCCGTTGTCCGTGAGGATCCATTTTACAGATGCCTTTTGTCCGTAATTTTAGGCCTTGCAGGAACAGAGCTGTTCCCTGCGAGAGGCCTCTTCTCAAAACCCTGGGGGCCAAGTACGCTCCTCTCGCGAAGTTTGAGTAGTTTGTGCTACTTCGTGCTACACGAATTGCATGTTGCACAGTGCAAACTCGCGTAGCGTAGTTGGCATTTTTTGCTTGCTCGCGGCTATCAACGTCAAGTTGGCGACCGCGAGCGAGCAAAATGACATCCTGGCGAGACTTTTTCCTCGTTCGCGATCAGCAACATCATGTTGGCGATCGCGAGCGTGGAAAATAAACCTCCCGGCAAGATTCTCAACGCGGGGAGGTCAGGTTTCTCATTGCCAGTGGTCGCGTATGCTTGTGACCGCTCGCGATGAGAAACTACCAGTCCGCGTTGAGAAAGCTGTCGCTCGAGTAAAAATCTACTCGAGGGGCAGAAAACGACAGCTCGCACTGTGCGAGATGCCGTTTTCAATAATTGCACTGTGCGGACAAGCCTCCAGCACAGTGCAATCATCGCGAACAGCGCAATAAGCAGTTCACGTAGAGCTATGCGAATCTTGCGTAGTGCGAAGTGCACTTTGCGTACCTAAGCATAGCGCAACTCAGCGAACTACGCCCAGGGTTACTCTTCTCCCTGATGGGGCGCCTTGCATTTTTCTGATCACAAGAGCAGCCCCACCCCGCTGATTGTGATTCTGTCTGCAGCTGATTGCCACATAAAGAATGACAATTGTTCATTCTGGACTGTGAAAGCATGTAGTGGGCCTCCTCCTGCCTCGGTCAAGGGCAGGGCATTCTCTTAGCGTTAGATGGACGACATAACGAATAACTATTTACCTGTGCATGTGTTCCTCCGATTCCAAGGTGCAGAAACTCAGATTCCTCACATTTCTCTGTATGATTTGAGCCAGGATTTGCCTGGCCAAAATCATGCAGGCAAATAAAGACCTGTGGGTTGCACAATCAATGCTCTACTCAAATTTACAAATCTGCTGCAGGTGGGAGTTGGCGGACGAATTGGGATTAGCTCTTGTTTCACATGGGTCCCTGGTGCACTAAAGGGGACCACAGCACACAAACTGTAGGATTTCCATTACTTACCATGACCCAGACCCTTTTCTTTACTAGTCATTCTTCCAAAACACTATTGCAACAGAAGGAAAAGATACACCAAGTAGGCAAACAAAAAGAATATGTAGAAGAGAAGTATGATTACAATGTACAAAGTAAAAAAAATAAAAAGAAGATCTTATAGTTCTTTCACAGTCCCATCATTTCAGAGCTGAAGCATTATTAATATTAAATACAACGAAGCCATGGTTGCTGCTTTTTTAAATTTATTTTATGCAACTAACATCCATTGACAAAGCCAATAGTCATGGTTTATTGTAGATCTAATTTTAATGGATGAAATGATAGAAACAGCAAAATACCAGTCGGGGGGCACACTATGCTCAGCACATATTTTTAGCTTAGGTGTTTTCAGCCAAGCCCTTAAGTACATCAGACACACCCCTTGGAGAGACCCCCAGTTTTGTCATCCTATGTAAAGCCCTGGAAACAGCACTATAGCACAGCCACCTCAACTTCTGGCACTGTGCATCATGCATGACTCATGACTTCCAAGTTTTCAGATTGCCTATGAGCAGGTGCAGTTCTTGATGGGCCTCTTCTGTCTGCAACTGGATGGGTCGGTGGGTGTATGGGTAAAGTGTGGCTGGAAGGATGGGTGGTTAAGTGAAAGGGGAATGGAGAGAGAAAGGGAGGATGGATGGATGGATGAGTGAACGCATGGATGAATGATTGGCAGAGTAGATGGGTGAATGGGTGCATGGATGAGTGCAAAGAAGAATGTAAAGATAGATGAGTGAAAGAATGCATAATGAGTGAAAGGAAGGGTGTAGAGCTGGAAGAAATGATGGATGGATGAGTGAAAGGGTGGACAGATGAGTGACTGGGTGGATGAATGAGTAAGTGAAAGGATGGCTTGATGGGTGAAAGGGTAAATGGTTGGTTGGATGGATGCGTGAATGGATGGATGGTGAAAGAGTGGATGGATGAGTGAAAGGATGGCTTGGGTAAAAGGGTAAATGGTTGGACGTATGAGTGAATGGATGGATGGGTGGAAGAGTGGATGGATAAGAGAAAGGATGGATTGAGTGAAAGGGTGGATGAAGGGATGGATGAGTGAAATGATGGATGGAAGGATAGAAGATGGATAGGTTTGCAAATGATTGAAAAGGTTTGGATATGGATGGGCATACAGGTGGAAGGACAGTACGAATGGTGAAAGACTGAATGATGGATGAAAGTATATAAATGTCATTTTAATTTCCACCAACCTTCCAGACACCCCCGCTCTGCCTGAGTCTAACTACCACAGACACACAACATACACAAAAGCAGGGAGGGGGGGTCGCATCTTCTCATGCTTGGCTCCCAAAGCCTGGAACCACCTCCCACAACATGAGACCTTCTTCTTTTCTTCTTGACTTCCGCAAGACGCTGAAGAAGCTGGCCTTTCGAGTAAGCCCACCATGCTGGCCCCGCAGACTTGCTACAAGTGCAGGGATACCCTCACAGGTGACTAGCACGCTATACAAATACAGATTACATACATGGAGAGAGACTGGCTTGAATAAGATTCCTGGTCTCAGAAGGTTTCACTTTTTAGAATTTAGCAGCAGATTCAGTGAGATGACAATAAATTAAGGATGCTGTAAATGTATAACTTGGGAAATGATATTACACGTCTGTTTCGTGCTACATATTTCACATAGATAATGCTGACATGTCATTTAAGGGCGAAGTCGGTGCAACAGGATGTGGCAGGCGAGCTCTCTGTGGTGTAATAAAACACCTCTCGCGTGTTCTTTGCAGTCTGAAGGCAAAGCGCGAAAACGAATGCATAAAGGTAATAGTAACACTGCTCCAGTGTGATCTGCTCAGTCAAGGGACTCCCTTTTGAAGGCCTGTTAGCATTGTGCGCACTACAAGCAAGACAATGTTTGGCCAAACAGAGCCGCCGTAGCAGAGAGAACCCGTGTCACCAGCAACATCGTCAGAGATGTCTTTCTTGGAACCTCAGTTCAGCTCGGGCTCCTGACCACACACACAGCGTCATATGTTTTGCAAGATTAGTATTATAAAAAGTGCACTCCAGTCGGACTTCCTGTTCTGCTGCAAGGACATCAGCCGAGCATTCTCATGGCTCCGCCACTTACGTATCGGCCATTTCAATCTAGTGAGAACGCCAGGGACGTTTTCCGGTTACCACAGCAAAGAAGTTGAGCAGAAGGCAATCATTAGGGCTGAGCAGGGCTTTAAGTGGGATGAAAAAACTGGAGGGTCTCTCAAAGGGGCGTGGCCAATGTAATTAAGGGCGTGGCTTAAAACACTTAAATTAAAAAATCTGTGCTTAGCATAGTGTGCCGCTCGACTAGTATTTTGCTGTTTGTCATTGCATCTAGATATAATACAAGTAACATCATACCTACAACAAGTCAGGACTATTGGCTTTGTCAATGGTTGTTAGTTGCATTAAATAAATAAGCAGCAACTATGGCTTGTTGTATAGAATATTGAAAAAGCTTCCTCTTAAAGCCCTGGTGACACCACGGCAATGTTGCTGCTCCTGAGTTTCAAAAAGAGACGGGAAATCCAGAGAGAAAATGACTCTCTGTAAAGGATTTTCCTTCACCTACAACGCTCACCTTGCATGACGTCATGCCGTTACTTTTCCACTAGTGAGAAGAGAGCAGTGTGAGCAAGCGCACATGATGTGCCTGCTGTCACTGCAGTCCGGACTGCAGTGGCAGGCACAAAACAGAGCCTGAAAGAGACCCGTTACGAGGCCCCCTTTAAAAAACTGCTGGTGCTCAGACCCAGTGAGGCCCTGCCCACTTAAAGCCCTGGGGCTAAGGGAATAAATGAGAACCGTGCAAACTGGAAGGACAGCTTTGTGGGTTGAGCGCCTGCCGCAGACACCTGATAATATCCTTCATGGTTGACTCTGCCTTTCATACTTGAATATGCCTCTTCTCTCCGCATGTCATTATTACGCATATTGTCATAACGCGGTCGTAACAACGACTGCGTTGTGACAATGCATACCATTACCCTGCAAGTCGTTACAACGACTTGCGGAGGGGGTGCTGGATGTTGGAATAGTAAAATTTACGATTCCAACTCCAGTCTGTGCGGACACTAGGGAAGGTGTTGGATTTTATAACGACTTGTGCAGTAATGGTATGCGTTGTCACAACGCGCTCGTTGTAACGACCACGTTGTGACAGCATGTGGGGTCAGGGATGCGGGGTGAAGGAGCTTTACCTTCATACTTCTGAGCATGACCAAAGACGGACTTATAGTTGATTTCAAATTGCACACTGACCTTTTTGTGACCTGCCACTGGCTTTTCTATGCAACCTAAGTAATACTAGGTCTTGTCGCAAAATCTCCAGTCGAAGGAGGTCACTGAACAGCCTACCTAACGAATATTAGTGAAGCAGGTCACTCTTTGCAACTCCTTGTAGGAACCAGTGCTGCTTTAAAGATGTTTTCCGTTTTGGAATAAATTGCGTGAAGCGGCAGCGGTCCACTGAACTACTGCCTGCTGGTTCCCCTCCCTCTCCAAGGTCACCCAGCATGATTCGAAAAGGGGAATGAGTCACCAGGGGACCCCTCCATTAATCAGTAGCGGCCGGTGTTCTTGCAAAGTGGTGAGATGAGGGGGATGATGGACAACCAAACAAAACAAAAAAAAGAACTTATCTGCCCCTTGGACGCTCCTCTCTGGCTCCTTTGTACCATAGGAACAGGCTCCCAGAATCGCCTGTGGTCAATCCTGATGCTGCTCTCATGTTGAGAGCAGCGTCAGGATTGGTCGGAGCACTCTGAATTTGGACTCCCAGGTAGACTGGGCCTGCTGTCTCCAACCTGGCAACGGAGCTCGGGTTGGAGACAGCGACTTTGTGCATGATGGTTTGGCGGTCCTGAGACGGTCAGCCAAACCGTCATGTTGTCCCCTTGGCCCGCCCCCTAAACACAACACTACGGCGAAAAATTAAACCTTTATTATCGTTTTATTTTTCCTTGTTTTGGCTGCTGGCAGGGTATGTGATGCTCCTCCTCCCTAGCATAGGAGCAGCCGCTGTCTTTAAGGTGTCAGTAACTAATCAATGGTCGTGTCTGCAACTGTGGTCTCAAACCACGGATGAATAGGACTGTGACTCATGCAAAACAACAATTGATGGACAGAATGCAGAACAATGTCATACATTCACCCCAGTACAGAGATCTGGGCCTAAATCCATCATTTTTTTGCACTCCACCCCACCCCAGTTCAGACATGGGCATATGCAAATCAGCCTTGACCCTGTGCCTCATGGGAACAGTCCAGCCCAAACTGCCAAGCCATGTCTTTCCTGGACAGGAATCAAGCATCCTAGGACCGGTTTCTGGCTATCAGTCGTCTTCAGCCAGGATAGCTTGACTCCAGTGGTGTGGAGAGCATGGGACTCACGTCTGAGCATACCCATCCCACTCGGGGTGACAAATGCAAAACAACAATTGATGGACAGAATGCTGAACAATGTCATACATTCACCCCAGTACAGAGATCTGGGCGAGTAGTATACCCATATGAATTTTAATACCACACCACGTCAGCTTTATAATAAATTGACTCTTTCGTCGTAGGTGTGTTTTTTAACATAATAACTCTCCATTGTGGCTTCACCCTTCTCTGGACACTGCTGCGTTACTCCAGAGTTGACCTCAGGCTTGAGGTAGGCATACAGCACAAACGATGACCCAATGATAAATGCCATAACGTTTATGTGGGGCGGAGAATCAACATAAACTGCATTACCTTAATACATAACGTTTATGAGGGTTATCTACACTACTGTGCGTAACGCAGTTACAAGTGTCTATGTCCACTTATGATAAATAACATATATATATATAGTCTTCGTGTCTGATGTTCGAATGCCATCATGGACAAGCGTCACAGTAGGCAAGAAAGTAAAAAAAACATTGAAATCAAATAAAGAAATTAGCTTCAAGAAACATTCTATTCTTCTTAAACTCCAGTGCGCTATGGTAAACACAACTGTTTGGAATGTTAGGATGAAGGGAGCGAGAAAGAGAGAGAGAGAGAGAAAGTGTAGGCGTGTACTGATATCAGCTGCAGACACCGAGAGGCTTCCTGATAGGTGGGGCGCCTTTCTTCCCATTGCACTAGGCACCTGATTGAGGAGGGAACAAATGTTTGAAATCTGTAGGTGTTAATGGCTGGTAATCAGATAAAGTCCTGAAATACATTCCATAAGAAAATATGTGAACTCTGCAAACAGCCGCTACTCTCAGTAACAGGACAGCAGAAGTATAATCCTACTGTAAATCAGCGCACAGGAATGCAAATGTTTACATAAGCCCATATGCTTAAGTCGAGGTGCATCGCTCATGAACTTTCCCATGCATGAATTAAGGTCGTTCATCCTAAGGAATTCCCGAAAGCAAGGATTACAGTGCAGAGAGGGCTCGTCTTTGTGGTTGGGTGATTTCGCCAAGGCTTTGTGACTGTTTCAAGTTTCCAGAACTGCAGACTTCTCCAGGTGGGCAGAGTCCGTGTTCTCTGTGTTAGTTACAAAGATGTGGGAATACATTATTGCGAACTCTGTCTGCTCTCTCAACCCTGCTGGGCATTGCAGACATACGACCTCGAGAGTGCGGAGGCAAAGGGCTGTTCTTATCTCTGCTCTTAAAAACTTATGGGGGTTCTAAGGCGTCTCAGGGCCCAACATCCCACAGCGCTGAGAAGTTAGGAGTTTACTTTGGACTAAACGCAAATGTTTTAACTGGAAAAATATGGTGTGGGATCCTATTGACATCAACGAGGCATCCCGGCAGTGCAATAAGTGAGACTTGGTGTGTCCGGATCCTAACACCAAACTATGTACATCTTCATTTATTGAAAAAATTATGAGAAAAAACAAAAGTATAGAATAGATCGTAAATCAACATTACTATACCGAATGAAAACCACGCGCAAAATAGCCCCTACTTTTACAGAACGCAAGTCTATGAAAGCTGTACAAACCCGTTAATAAAAATTAAATACATTTTAATTTTGCAACACCGAGTCCACCCTCATGGGAGTTATAGTGATAAGCGTGGCTCAAATCCACCCGAGTGACTTACCGCACTCACCTATAGTAACTCTGTAAGAAGTCAGCCGGACAGTGGAGAAGAATAAACAACTGAATTTTATTAGGCCACAAACTCCCATATGAAAGGGCCCTGTCCGACCATCTCCTCAAAGAGTGCGTCGAGAGGACTGACTCTCTTCATCACAGCAGTACATTATAATGCAACACAGTTCATGAGGGTACGCCCCTTCTGGAAAATTACTGAAACCCAGACAGAAGAACAATGTCCTCACACAGTAGGCATCTGCACCTGCAAGGGATACATCGCTATCTTTGCTCAAGGCCGCAGAGCTAGGCTTCAGCGTCTCTGGGGCATGAGAACATTACTGACAAGGAGACTTGTTAGTTTCGGCCACAGTTAGCTGAGAAACGAAAACTGCTGCCTTAGTGAAATTCTCTATTCCTACGGGAGGGGCAGATGAGCGAGTGCGACTCGCAGGCTCAGAGATATACAAAATGGAGGCACACAGGCTAAGCTAAGGAACTAATATTGTCACACGTATAATTGAATAATCAGGTAACAAGCAGGAATAATGCAAACACATGTATATATACGCACTTCATCAGTTAGTCATATGATGCTAACTCACATATGAAATTAGGGATGGGTGGAGCATCGAAAAGTGAATTCTATCAGACCCTCCTTTTAGCATCATTGGCTAACTGCAGCCATGCATTTATTTGCTAAAAGGTAGCGCCTTCACAACTATTTTAAGGGCGGGGCATCATATGTTATGTTATGTTATGTTATTTATTATTTGTTAAGCGCGCATACGCCCTGGGGCTTCTTGGCGCTGGTGAGAGAATCAAACATAACAGTGCATAAAAGAAATACAATTATTTTTTACAGTAGGCCTGGGAAAAAAGAAGAGTTTTAAATGCCTTCCTAAAAGCAAGGAGATCCTTGCTATGTCGCAGGGTCAAGGGGAGGGAATTCCACAATGAGGAGGCTAAAAATTGAAAACTGCTGCCTCCTTGACGTTTCTTTTTGAAACGAGGGACCTCGAGTAGATCTTTGTGGATTGATCTCAGACTGCGCGAAGGTGTATATTTGCGCAGTAGTGATCTAAGGAACATAGGGCCCTTGCCCTCCAGAGCCCTGAACACAATGCAACCCACCTTGAAAGTGGCTCTCTGTTCCACAGGCAGCCAGTGCAAGGTCTCTAGTCCATGTCTGATTGATTCCCACTTAGGTACTTTGCAGATAAGTCTCGCAGCTTGATTTTGCAAGTACTGCAATCTTTTAAGTTGGCCAATAGGCGCCCCCAAGTAGAGGCCATTGGAGAAATCAATATGGGACAGGACTAGAGCACTGACTGTCTGAATTAAAGCCAGGCCTGTAAAAAGATGTGCTATTTTTCTGATCTTCCTCAATTGAAAAAACCCCGAGGAGACCACAGTTCCGACTTGGCTCACCAAGGTAAGGTCCTCACTAAGAGTCACTCCCAAACTTTTCACTGTACGGGATTTTTTTGGGGGCGAGCCCATGTCCGATGGCCAGAAACTAGGACTCCAGCTGATCTCACTCTTCCCAGGTAGAATGAGTTCCGTTTTTCCCGGATTTAACTTAAGGTGGTTTAGAGACATCCACCTCTGGATAAAAGACATGGTGGCTCGAAATTCCTCGGCAGCATTGTGGGAGTTTAGCACAAAAACCAACTGCAGGTCGTCTGCATAGTTATAGACATCGACCTTGAACTCTCGTAGAGAGAATAACAGTGGGCGCATGTACAAATTAAATAATAAAGGGGACAAGGAAGATCCTTGAGGGACCCCACAGAAGGAGATTTTTTTATGGGCTGTGAAGGAACCTAGTCGAACCGATTGAGTACGTCCAGAAATAAAAGACTTGAGCCAGGCCAAGGCCGAGTCTCGAAGACCGGCCTGTTCGACACGGTTGACCAAGATGGTATAGTCAACCGTGTCGAACGCCTCAGACAGGTCCAGTAACACCAAAGCCTGGTGTAAGTCCCTGTCTGCATTAGACCTAAGAGTATTCTGAACGGCCAATATCACTGCCTCAGTGGAGTGACCAGGCCGGAAGCCTGCCTGGTTGGGTTGTAAATACCCGGAAGCCTCCACAAAACTTGATAGGCAGTTGGTTACATGCGCCTCCAATATTTTGGATAAGTAAGGCAGTAACGATATTGGTCTGTAATTAGAGAGGTCTGAGGAATCGATGCCAGGTTTTTTTTTCAAAGGAATCAATAAGGCCTGTTTAAAACTATTAGGGACACTTCCTGACACGAGGGAGTTATTGAGCAGTGGAATCAGGCTATTTGGGAGCGCCCGACCAATTTCTCTCATTACTTGGGGAGGGCAGGCATCCTGAGGAGATCCTGATTTAACTCTAGTGAGTAAGTCTTGAAGGGTTTGGTGAGTGATTAAGGGAAAGGAATGCAGGGTAAGAGGGTTTAAAAAAGTGTCGTCTATCGGGGCACAAACTGGAAGTTTGGATAAAGTGTCCTTAATCAGCACTATTTTGTCATTAAAATAGTCATTCAGCGAATTGCAGAGCAATTGTGAAGGGACAACCGGGGGAGAAGTTCTCTCATCATTGCATAACTCCGTCACAATCCTGAAAATTTCTTTCGACTTGTTGGTGGCATTAAGTATTTTAGAAGAGAAATAAGCAGTTTTGTGAGTGTGCAATGTTTTTTGGTAGGCTTTGCGGGTAGAACAATAAGCGATCCTTGCTTGAGGACAATAGTTGGAGCGCCATGTTCTCTCTTGCTGCCTCACTTCAAGTTTTAGTTTCCTCAACTCCGGTGTAAACCATTTATGCGCATCCGCGCCACGCGAGTTATCAAAACGAGTGAGGGGAACACAAACATTAATGGCCGAATTTAGCCAGTCTTGAAGCCTACCTTCGGCTATCTCCACATCTGAGCTCTGCTCTGGCAGAGTAGACTTTAACAGATTTAAGAAAGCAGACATGTCCAGCGAGGACCATTTCCGAGTCAGACTGGTAGCCTTCAGCTTAAATTGAAGAGCTTTCTCAACACAAAATGAGAAACTAATAATAAAATGATCAGACCAGCTACAAGGTTTAATATCAATAAAATCAATGGCTAAATTCAATGACCAAAGTTGATCGAGACTGTGGCCCTTTTGATGGGTCTGAGTATCTATATGTTGTATTAAATTCAGATCACTCAGAAGGTCCCTAGTCTCTGCTGCTTGGGGATCAGATAGAATGTTATCAAACCAGATTCAAAAACATCATCTGCAATAAACATCATCCAATGTGCATCAGGAATGTCAGTAATGATAGAAGCAGTATATTGACCAGACACCTTCTTTCGTTGTCGCAAATTTGTAGCACACATTGAGCAACATGGGGGAAGGCAGTATACACAGAGGCAACACGTCAGTAGTATGCTCACCACATCCACCAAACCCATCAATATTTTCCAACCCCAAGAAGAGAAAGCACCCCAGAGCCACCCTTGTAAGGACCAGGTCCCGTTATCCTGATGGAGCTCAGTCGCTAGTCTATGAAGTTTCTGTACTGCTAAGTTAACAGTCGGGGCTGAGTCTGGAATATATACGCAACAAGACGTCCCGATGACGCGACAGGCCCCGCCCCTATCTGCCAAGATGACGTCAAGCACCATCCTATTCTGAATCGTAAATAATCTCATAGCCTGAATCTCAACAGGCATGTTAGTCGCAATGTCAGCTTCAGTAAGGACTACCTTCTCCATTACCCTGGACAGTCGTCGAATTGCCCTACCATTGAATATCGGACCCCAGAAAGGCAGAAGACCCTTAGAGAAATCAGTCCATTGTTGTAGAGAGGTGTCTGTCTGATCAACGTCATCTACCTGAAGGTCCCTCCTTTTACGCTGCTCTTGTGGACTGGGAAACCTACGATGAGTCTTGTGATAGTCAGAGGGTGCCACATATACGGGAGGAATCATATAAGCTAGGTAACATATCCCACCCCAACCTTCAGGCAACCATAAGTATCCGTTATCTCCGCACACAAAATAGATACTGGGGGGTGTAACCAAGGAGGGACTGAGAGGCAAACGTATTGATGCTGTCACGTTACAAGAACTATTACCGACCTTGATGGGGCCCCTACCCTCTATACAAAAGAATGGTGGCGGACCCACTACAGCCAGAGGTATCAAAGACTTGACACTGTCATTTCCCTTTGGTGTGTGTCTGTAAGACAGGGAGGAATTCAGTTGTAAAAAACTCTCTCTAACTTTGTCAGTGTCATTTGGAGTGAAAAACCGGCCCACCTTTTTCTCACAAGTCTCTATAAATGTCTGATCAAAACGTCCATCAGTATATAGCCGTCCAAGGAAAGAGGGGGGCATAGGGCGAACTCGCATTGTCATTGTCGATCCCCTATTCTGCAGTCGAGGAGTCAGAAAATCTGGCTGCTGAAAATATTTAACAAGACCTATGAGAGTATACCACCCCACACAACTATTCACAGGTGTCAAGGGAAGTGCTAAAAATCTATCCTTCTTGTAAGCAGCAGAAGGCAAGAGCCCACAGACCCAGCAGTCTGTTATGTTTGTGGTCGCATGAGCATGGTGCAAAGTCTTTATGAAAACATTTTCTTTGTAACCTCGTCTAAGTATTCGTTCACCATAATCCACAGTAATAATGTTATGTTCAGGAACAGCAGTAGGTGTGGGTGCAAACACATGAACGGGATAGGCTTTATCCAAGAAAAACAATATACCAAGGGCCACTAGGAAAGCAATGAGCACTATAAGAAGAAGTACTACTTTTCCCTTCCGGGAAAGGGCCAACCAGGGGGAAGCAGGCAAAGGTCTTCGAGGAGCCGCAAAGGGCTGCTCCTCATCAGGGATGGGGCGGCCAAAAGGGTGCATATTGAAAATTGCAAAAATATATCAAAAATGAGAAAAAGACACTCTAAAAAAATAGTCCCAGACACTCCTTAGAAAACCGGCCAGAGGGGTTCTTCAACCCTAAAAAGGGATCTTCTCCCTGTGTCCTTCAAAGCCTCACAGGCAGGCTTTTACCGTCCATACCTTAATCCCACATCGCTTGACACACAGCAATTGAAACAGAGGAGCACTTAATCTGGGCCCCGCACCACTCTATAGTCTCATAGAACACAATCTTCGGCTAAACACCAGGGCTCTTACAAGTCCATCCCTACCACTATATCTTCTTTTATCTCCACTAAGCCCTTCTTCCAGTGTTTAGTCCAGTACACTGTCACTTTTTCCGGGGCCGCAGATTATAGCGAGTGCTCCCTCGCACTTCGGGGTCAGTGAACAAAACAGGTGTATCTATAGCATGGACTGAACTCTTTGACGCCTTTTCACTAGTAGCAACGGGAGTAACGGAGCTTGTCGGAGCACTTTGTTCTGCCTGAGACTTTGCGTTCGTCCTTTTGCCTTGCTCCTCTCCCCTCAGTGAAGCATCCGAGAAGGGAACGTATCTGGGTAATTGCTCGTGTTCCTCATCAGCAATGCCTTCTCTTACCCATTTGTCATAGGGTAACGGTAGCGGAACCTTCTTTACATGCGAGGCATGCGTCCACGCTTTTCTGCCCTCAACTCGAAGTGCGGTGCGTGTGGTGAGGAGTACCTGTCGTGGCTCCGACCACCTGGGCTCCAGACAGGATTTCCGCTGGTATCTTCTTACGAGGACCCAGTCCCCTGGGAGAATGGAATGTCCAGGCCCCTCTGGCAACGGCTTCAGGGTGTCTGCTACCTGCTGATGAATAGAACGAAGATCTTTAGTCAAAGCATACAAGTAATCTATCAACAGAGGATATTCAATTTCAGAAAAGCATTTAGGCCTGGGTACTCCCCAAACGTTGGCCGGACGGCCAAATATTACCTCGTAAGGGGAGACACCCGTTTTGGAATTAACTGTCACTCTGGTAGAGAGCAAGGCTAAAGGAAGGGCATCTGGCCAACGGAGTCCCGTACTCTCCTGTATCTTGGCCATCTTTAATTTTAATGTTCCATTAAATCTTTCCACAAGTCCCGCGGCCTGGGGGTGTTGAGCCGAGTGGAACTTTTGGGAAATCTGTAAGCCTTTACATATCTGTTTCATCAATTCAGCATTGAAGGACGTACCGTTATCACTCCAGATCACAATGGGCAATCCGAAACGGGAAAAATATTCTTTAATCAACATTTTGGCAGTAGAAATGGCTGTACAATCTTTTGTTGGAAATGCCTCCACCCATCTACTGAAAGCGCATACAACCACCAGGACGTATTTAAGATTATTAACCCTTTCCATTTCAATATGATCCATCTGAATCACCTCGAAAGGGAAAGAGGGAGGTGCAAAATTTCCCACTGGGACGGGAGTACCCTTTCCTGGATTGTGCCTCAAACATACCATACACTGTTGGACCAAATGAGTCGCCACTTTAGAGATATTTTTATTGCTCCACACTGGGTCCAGCAGCTTACATATACCTTTGGCGCTGATATGTGCAGGCCCATGAGCCATCGTCACCACTGGGAGGACATATGCGTTCGGGAGTAACCATCGTCTCTTATCGGTCACATCTGTCCAACATTCATCAGCATCCAATCGCCCCCCACCATTCTTCCATGTCTTCAATTCATCCTCAGTCACTTTCTCTTGTATATTTTTTACACTCTGTACAGTATCTGCAAACATGTTAACATCCGGCACCCATCTAGCTGGGCCTGCCACAAACATCCGTGGTAATTTTGTCCGAGCAGTCTCTTTTGCCGTTTGATCTGCAAAGGCATTGCCCCGTCCCACATCGTCCACTATTGTCTTGTGTGCGCTACACTTTATCACAGCCAGTCGCTTAGGTAACGTCAATGCTGTCAACAGTCGTAATATCAGCGGACCATGTTGTATGCGTTGTCCATGTGAAGTCAGAAATCCCCGTTCTGCCCACAGTCGCCCATAATTATGAGCCACGCCAAAGGCTGTTGGCTGTCAGTATAAATGTTCACGTCCAGTCCCTCACTCAGTTCACAGGCTCTCAGTAAAGCTATAATTTCCGCAGCCTGGGCCGAATTTAAGGTATTCTAGAGGTCTCCACTACCGTCTGTAATGTCGTTATTGCATATGCTGCTGTTGATGTACCATCAGCAAGTTTAAAACAAGACCCATCCACATACAACTCCCCGTCCGGCTCGTCTAAAGGCTTGTCCGTCAGATCCACCCTCCCTTTTGTCTCTTCCTCTGTCCGAAACAAACAATCATGCATGTCATCATTCTTTGAATCCATGGGGATAGGTAACAGTGTGGCAGGATTCAGTGTAGCACACCTTTTTATCGTCACAAAGAGGGTCATCTCATAGCCAGTAAGACGAGCACTCGTTAAATGCTGCGTCTGTGTTCTGTTTAGTAAAATGTCCACAGCATGCGGTACCATTACTGTGAGGTCTCAACCCAATACGAGCCCCGCCGATTGTCTTATAGAGACCGCAGCAGCCGCCGTAGCTCTCAGACAACTCGGCAGCGCTCTTGCCACATTGTCAAGCATCGCAGAAAAGTAAGCACAGGGTCTCTGTTTCCCTCCGAAACATTGTGTTAAGACAGACAACGCGCAACCTTCTGCCTCGTGTAAATAAAGCACAAAAGGCTTCTGGTAATCAGGTGTTCCCAGAATGGGTGCAGAACATAAAGCAGTTTTTAGTGACTCAAACGCTTCCTGACATGCAGGGGTCCAGGGTAGGGGTTCGCGCACTTCTTTGGTAGTCAGATACAATAGGGGTTTTGTTAGTAACGCATAATTAGGTATCCACTGGCAACAATACGATGTTATGCCCAAGAATGTGCGCACCTCTCGCTGCGTGTTAGGTACCTTCATGTTAGTTATCGCTTTTATGCGCTCTGGCGTCAATCTCCTCCCCACTTTCGAAAGGAGGTGACCTAGGTAGGTAACCTCCGTTCGACAATATTGGAATTTTGGAAGGGACACCTTATGCCCCCTTTTGGCCAAATGATGCAGTAACTTTATCGTAGCATCCCGACAACCTTCCTCTTCATCTGATGCGATCAAGATATCATCCACATACTGCAACATAACGTTGCCAGGTGGAAGTTCCAATTCGTCCAATTGTACTTTCAGTGCTTGACTATATATGCTCGGACTTTCTGTGTAACCTTGGGGAATTCTCTTAAACCTGAAACTTTGGCCAGCCAATGAGAATCCGAAGAGATAACGGCTGTCTTCATGTACTGGGATACTGAAGAAAGCATTCTTCAGATCCAGAACAGAAAAATACTTAGCAGATGGGGGAATCATTGTCAATAATGTAGTGATGTCTGAGACCACCGGGTATTGTGGCTCCACTACTCTATTCACATGGCGCAAATCAATCACAAACCTATATACATCAGGAGTATCATCTGCAGCGTCAGGCGACCGTCTTTTAAGGATCGGCAGTATGGGGCTGTTACATATGTTCGAGTCCGTCTCTTCCACTACTCCTGACCGAATCAAATCTTGTCTGTAACAGGGCCTTTTCTCCTTCCCTTGGAATTCTATACTGTGGTATCCTGGGTAATTTCGCTCCCACCTTAACTTTTATTGTTACCGGGGCAATATCCATCTTACCCACATCTGTATCATTAGTAGCCCACAAACTGTCGGGTATTCCTTCGAATTCAGGCGGTAGTGGATCGTCTTTAGAGAAACATTGTAGTGGGCGAGCAACAGTCGGGCCTAGCGTGAGGTACACGCCGTCCGGGGAACAATAAATGGTGGCGTGCAACCTCTTCAATAAGTCTAAACCCAGTAAATTTTCTCCACAATTTCAGGTCAATAGAAACGGTGAATCAACAGTGAAAGGACCAATCGTTAGTGTAAGAGGTTTGGAAATAGGGCTAATCACCGGGGTACCTGAAAAACCCACAGAGATATTGTTCTTGCCAGACAGAGCCGCCCCTGGGACCCGAGAATGAGCCACTGAACTTTTCATTGCACCCGTATCCACTAGAAATTTTTGCTGAGACCCCAATAAGTCTGCCTCGACATAGGGTCCCTTCTGATCAACTTCCACAGGCACCGGTCCCTCGCTCTGTCCTACGCTGTCCTAGTTATGGGAGAACCCTGTCAAATCGTCCATAGAGTAGTCATCGTTATAATACTGACGACCGCCCCTCTGTAGCTGTTGCCTGTCTGCACCATTGTCAAAGTAATTTCCTCCTGGCCTCCCGCCCCCATCTGACCGCGCATTTTGTCTCCCGGAGTCACCACTACCTCTTCCTCGTCCTCGCCCTGAACCGGCATTCGACTGGAACAGAGGGCAATCCCTCCACCAATGCCCCTCTTGCTTACATTTCACGCACTGATTCGGTCCCAGTCTTTCTCTACTTTCGCCTCTGCCATAGCCGCCACCTCCTCGTCCCGGTGCAGCGCCTCTCCCTCGACCCCTTGACACTTGCTGTAACAAAACCCTTGTCTTCAAGTATTTAGCCTTCTTTTCCTGCTTGTCCTTACTCTCATTCTCTCTGTGCTCATAATACTGAGCCATACTGAGAATACCAGAGGGAGAGGACGTCGTCCACGTACTCTCCGATGCTTGCAACCTTGCCGAGATCTCAGGCAACAAGTTCATGACAAACCTATTTACAAAGAGTCGCAACCCTCCATCCTGTGACCCATCCTGCCCACTAAAGTCCATAAACGTCTCCTCAAATCTCGTAAAGAAGTCCGAGACTGCCTCATCCTTTTTCTGCTTACAAGCCGTCAACTTGTCCCAATCTACCTTCTTCGGGGGAATGAGAGTGTGCATATACTTTATTAATCGCCCCGGTAACGCCAAAATCTCAGCTTTCGGCTTTTCCCCTGGCTTACGTTCCTTATCCCAATCCTGCAACTCCTGCCACGTACCACCCAATTCTTCCGAATGATCTGTACCCTTCACCTGTCGCCATATATCGACTGGGACCAGAAGCCCAAAAAACAGTTCAACATCCGCTAAAGTCATTACAGTAGAAGACGCAGCTTCCGTCAACTCTTTATAATATGCAGTCGGGTTCTTTCTAGAATCTGGCAACTGGGCTTTTAAAGCCAGTACCTCACTTCTCTTCCATGGTGTGTACACCCATTGCTCCTGGAAATGTGCATCTACCCTGTTCCTGGTGACAGCCTTCGTGACCGGATCTACCATCTCGGGTATCTCGGGATGAAAGATAGGGTGCACCTCACGCATCGGATGTATACCTGGAAAATGGGGCACACCTGCAGAGGGCAATTCATTCCTATACTGTAGTAAAGCGCGTAGACTACGCATCACCTCCTTCACCCCAGTATTCGTTCTATAGGCTCCGCTCTGTATGTCTCGTAAAGTCGCCGGAGCCACACCTCCATACCCCTGCTGCCATAGCGATATTAATACATTTGCCATATGCCACAAAGCATGCTGTTGCATCAAAGGCTCAAAATCTTTCATTGTGGACCAAATGTCTTCAAACGAGTAAATGTTATTCCTAGCCCACTGGCATGCCTGGTTGGCCACTATACTTTTCTCATCCAAACCAACCGTAGAACGCGTAAGCAACTTCCTTACCTGTGAGAGCAGTCCGCTACCTGCGCCTCGACTCGGCGTTGACATCTCCTGACTAGGGGTGGTGCTAGCTGAAACAGTAGGGAGTGCTAGAGAAAATTGGGAGGGAGCGGGTGAAGTAGCCGGGAGCAAGGAAACGAGGGGCGTCAGGGGTGGGGAAGCAGAAATCGCTGCGCCATGTTGGTGCGGGGCGCTTGCCAGTGGACCCGGAACCCCGCTAGTAGAGGCAGGAGCCGGTAGAGAGGGATACAATGATTGCGGGGCATAAGGTGGCGGGAGTCGAGTACTCAAAAGGTCTTCCATCTCATCCTGTTCGTCCTCTCGTACTACATAACTTTTATTTTCTTTCAACCTGCAAAGCCTGTCTGCGCGCTCCAAACGCTGCTCATTCTCATTCTTGGTGTGTTCTCTTGCTTTCTGCGCCATTGTCTGCGCGGACTTTTGAAGAGCCACTTTCTCTTCTCTCAACTTACGTTCCCTGACTTCCTTCTGCCACACTCTTAAAGAATCAAACATGCTTTGACGGCTACGCCTAGCAAACAATTTGTCCTGCAAATAGTCCAATTTAGCTGCCTCGAATGAGCCTGTCAAGGGCCATTGTAAATCCACATTGTCAGCTGTATATCGATGCCATAAAGTGCCAAACAAAATCGGGGGCAATCCATACTTGATATACATATCAAAGCTTGGAGTGCCCTCAGGGGGTGCAGGTTGGCTCTCGGCCAGCCTGGAATCTGAGGCGCGACAACAACATCCAAAACATCGTAACTTACTGAAACACGGCATCTCTACTTTGGTGTGAAATAAACACTTCTCCACAACCTTCGTTACCTTGAATCGCTAGCTCGAGCTCATTTACACACACATAATATGCATTAGGGAACCACACACACATACACATATAAAATTCTTCCAAACACGTGTTACCAAATGGGACAAGGCCCGTCGACCAAGCCCTGGGGAACCTGGACCCTACCGCAGACCGAACAGTACACCAACTGTTCTGAGGATGGGGAACACATTCGCTTCCCGTGCGGCACTATGGATCGCTGCGCACTTTACCACAGGAGACCCAGGACTCACCTCCACTGAACCACCACTCTAGGAGTTCAGGGTAAGTTCGAGTCCACCCGTAATGAGCCACGCCTTCACCACAGTACCACCCGGTCGGATTACTACAAACAATATATCCAAATATTCTCCCAACCTCGTCAAGTCTGTCAGAGCGCCTGCTCGCACTCTGAGTTCCCCGGAGCACACTAGCCCCAGGAGCACACCGGCTCCTCAAACCACTGGAGACACCCTAGTCTCCCGGAACACTCCAGTTCCTTAAACAATCACAGGTGGACCACTCACCTTCCGTAGGCGGTACCGACCTCTACCGTTCTCCACCTCCGGGTGCCAGGACCAACACGGTCAGCTCCGAGTTCCGCCTTCTGGACCCCGGCGTAAGATCCGAACCGGGACCACTCCCGATCAGCAGGGTGGGGCAGCGCTGCGAGAACCAAGCTCGGCATCAGATGGGTACCCGGGCCCACCGTGCCGACCAGCGGGTCCCCGGTCTTCTGCTACCCACCTACGGGTGAGAAAGATCTTTATCGCGGGGTCCCTGTTCGGGCGCCATCTGATAAGCGTGGCTCAAATCCACCCGAGTGACTTACCGCACTCACCTATAGTAACTCTGTAAGAAGTCAGCCGGACAGTGGAGAAGAATAAACAACTGAATTTTATTAGGCCACAAACTCCTATATGAGAGGGCCCTGTCCGACCATCACCCCAAAGAGTGCGTCGAGAGGACTGACTCTCTTCATCACAGCAGTACATTATAATGCAACACAGTTCATGAGGGTACGCCCCTTCTGGAAAATTACTGAAACCCAGACAGAAGAACAATGTCCTCACACAGTAGGCATCTGCACCTGCAAGGGATACATCGCTATCTTTGCTCAAGGCCGCAGAGCTAGGCTTCAGCGTCTCTGGGGCATGAGAACATTACTGATAAGGAGACTTGTTAGTTTCGGCCAGAGTTAGCTGAGAAACGAAAACTGCTGCCTTAGTGAAATTCTCTATTCCTACGGGAGGGGCAGATGAGCGAGTGCGACTCGCAGGCTCAGAGGTATACAAAATGGAGGCACACAGGCTAAGCTAAGGAACTAATATTGTCACATGTATAATTGAATAATCAGGTAACAAGCAGGAATAATGCAAACACATGTATATATACGCACTTCATCAGTTAGTCATATGATGCTAACTCACATATGAAATTAGGGATGGGTGGGGCATCGAAAAGTGAATTCTATCAATAGAACATCTCATGCGGTTCCTAGATGAAGGCGAGAGAGTAGTGCTGATTTTACATGATCTCAGCGCTGCCTTCGATAATGTGTCCCACACCATGCTTATGGCGAGACTGGCTCACTTAGGGATCCAGGGAAGGCATTATGCTGGTTTTCTTCTTTCCTACAGAGCTGTACCTTTCAGGTCTCTTCAGGCAGTTTCTCATCCATGGGTCATGCTTTCTCCTCTGGGGTTCCTCCGGGGCCGGGCCTGAGTCCCACACTTTTTAGGTCTCGCCTAGCTATTGCGTAAGCGATCGCTATGCAAGAGATTTAGTAAGGGGCACCAGAAAATGCTCCCAAAGACGTTTGGAATGCGGTTTATGGCCAGTGCATGTGAGGCATTCAAGCGCGAAGCTGGCATCTGGCATTGGACTTGAAAGCAGCAGACTGCTTTCGCAGTGAGCGCTCGGCCTCACTTCCTGCTCCTCCTTAACTGTAGTTCTCGCTCACACCCTATATGCTCGTTCCCTCCCACCCTTTCTTTGATGTCCGCTTTTCTTGTTGCTTACAAACCATTGCGTTGGTTCACTCACTCACAATTTCCGATTAGATTACGCACGCCCTGCATGACTGCCCTTCTTCCTGTTTTCATCATTCATTCATACTGTTTGTGATTAAGAATCCGAAACGCATTCACCCTGAGAATGGAACGCGCACACTGTTGCAGCATAGCGTGCGCGCACTGATACGAGAGCATGCATACTCTAGTATCAAAGCCCTTACACTGCTGCACGACTTACACTGTTGCAGCCTCACACTGCTGCACGCCTCACACTGCGGCAGGCCTCACACTGCTGCTTGCCTCACACTGCTGCACGCCACACACTGCTGCATGCCACACTGCTGCATGCCTCACACTGCTGCAAGCCTCACACTGCTGCACGCCTCACACTGCTGCACACTGCTGCATGCTGCACACTGCTGCACACCTCACACTGATGCATGCCTCACACTGCTGCATGCTGCACACTGCTGAACGACACACTGCTGCACGCCACACCCTTCTGCACACCACACACTGCTGCACGCCTCAGACTGCTGCATGCCTCACACTGCTGCACGCCTCACACTGCTGCACGCTGCACACTGCTGCATGCCACACTGCTGCATGCCACACACTGCTGCACACTGCTGCATTACTCACACTGCTGCACGTCACACACTGCTGCATGCCGCACACTGCTGCATGCCTCACACTGCTGCATGCCTCACACTGCTGCACGCCTCACACTGCTGCACGCGACACTGCTGCACACCACACTGCTGCACGCCTCACACTGCTGCACTACTCACACTGCTGCATGCTGCACACTGCTGCACAACCGCACCCCCGCCCCTCCCACCCCTGCCTACTCCCCGCCCACTCTGCTGTGTCTCCCAATCACAGGCCCTTATTCACCCAACGGGTTCACACACCTAGTGGCCACGCCCCTTGTCCAATTTGCATGTAGGGCTTGACTGTCCTAGGCGTCTCCTTGGAAACGCCAGCCTTGCTCGAGCTTTGTGCCGACTCCACGCTCGCCAGAGGTTTGTTTCCTGACACGACCCAATTTTAACCTTCACGTGCCCCTTGCCCCCACAGATTCAGTCTCTCAAGACCGATCACTATGGGATCGGCCCGCTGGACCCCCTGGACCTCGTCCTTCCCACGTGAATGAGCACCCTGTTCCATACTCCTCGGTAAGTGTAATCCTCACTCTTACCCCCGTGGATCTCTTCCCCCTTTCTTTGGGATACTCATCACCCGCTTCTCCCCCACAGCCGAACCCGCGCATGACGACTCCATGGCTGGATTTCAGCTGATCGCTCGCTGATACTGGTAAGCCTTTCCTTCCACGCGCCCGCGACACTGCCCTCCTCACCCTGCTTAACCTCCCTTCCCTTTTTTCGCCTCCCTCCGTCAGCCTCCTCCGGCATTCACAGGCTCCCCTGACCATGCTGATTCTTCCCCCGGGGTGAAGGATCCAGGTAACTATCCCCCGAACTCACTCCAGTGTATTGCTCCACCCATCCCGCGCACCAGTCACCTCACTGCTCTGTGCCTACCGGCTCCCTCTCCAGTATCCATCACACCCCAATAGGATTGCATTAATAGGAGCCTCCATGGGCTTCATTTGACTTACTATCACCACCTGCTGAGCGAACCCCTGGGTTCACGTACCATCTACCCTTGCTCATCCTTGCCAGACCCTCACCACGGCCAAGCGTCACTGCGTCACCCTGCCACCGCTTAGACGCCCATATTCATTGAGTGACCATTTTTCCACCCTGGCGCATTCTACCTGCGAGCCCCTGGGTTCACGTACCATCTACCCTTGCTCAACCTTGCCAGACCTTCACCACGGCCAAGCGTACCGCGTCATCCTGCCACCGCATAGACGCCCATATTCATTGAGTAACCATTCTTCCACCCTGGCGCATACTACTTGCGCAGCCCAGCGCTCCTTCCCACCACCCTTCCCGCAATCACCACTCCCGCCTGGCTCAGCTCCGGGCAGCCCCATTAGCCACCCATTCAGCCACCCAGTCCTCCAGTGCCATTCCACTTTTAGGCTAACAGTGAGTCATGCTTCCGTACCTCCTGCGTCCCTGCCTCACCCCTTTCCTTTACCCCCATGTACAGCACTGCCTTCGAACCCAACCCAGTCCTGATGATGATCCCGATTCATGTGGATCGAAACGCAGTCGACACACCAGCGCAGATATAGGCTCTTTACACAGAATGGTTCACGAACAATAAATTGCATTCAAGTAGAAACTAACTCTTCTAGTTATTCGGAACCATATTGTGTCATTTATTCACTGTATATATTTTTGCACCAATCACCTTGCGCCGCCAACGCTGTTCACATTGTCACCTACTTCAGGTTTCACTCACAAACCACGAGCACCACGTGCAATTTGGGTTGCCACAATTGCATTTAATTTATGTAATACAGTGCTGGTACAACTGTGAATTACTTGTTTTTCCTTTTCAATTTACCTCAAATGGTTAATATAAATGATGCCATGAGCACATGCTACAATCAAATAGAGCCTCCTTGTGGATAATGTTGTATGCACATCCTTATTAATTGCCTATGAATAATACCAGTTGGGATACTCCTTGTTCCTATTACAGTACACTCCAATCCCAATACGCTTGACACGCTTATGCCCCATGTTCTTTGATACAAGCACACTGCTGCACGACACAATGCTGCACGCCTCACACTGATGCACGCCACACCCCCGCTGCATGCCACACACTGCTGCACATCACACACTGCTGCACGCCACTCAAGGCTGCACGCCACACACTTCTGCACGCCACACACTGCTGCACACCTCACACTGCTGCATGCCTCACACTGCTGCGTACTGCACACTGCTGCATGCTGCACACGGCTGCATTACTCACACTGCTGTATGCTGCACACTGCTGCACGCCTCACACTGCTGCTGAGGTTCCGTGACAATTGTAAGTGGTGTTTTCGACTCGCACGAATATGGGCGAGTCTAGTATCTATGAACCGCAAATGACGAGTTTAGTAAGTGTGCGCAGTTTCGCTGTGCTAACTTAAACCGTTCGTTTGTTACGTGGGTTTCTCATCTGTACCCACGGGTTCCATCTTAGATACGGCATCCATTTTGTCTCTTGCCCTCAAGTAGCCAGCGAACGGACGCTGTCCGCTTCGCGACCCTGGGACTTCCAAGATATGGCGGAAGACACATGTTCTTTGTAAGTGCCTTTATGACGAGGGGGATGCTACTGTAAGGCAGATGGCGCCGCTCGAGGCTCATCTTGCCGCACGGGCTTATTGTCTCAGCCGTGCATCTCATTAGGCACGTCCCTTTGATGCCTGTATCTCGTGCTTCTCGACACTCCCCCTTTTACACCCTTTCCGATCTCCCTACTGTCTCCGTCTTCCTCTACACCTGTCTTCGTTCTTATTTCGATCTACTTTACTGCTGATTGGAATTTGCTAATGGTGGGAAGATGGGTTTTTACAGTTGGGAACCGCCAAATGTTTCCGCACTTATGTTCCGGACCTTATGTGTTTCAAAGTGACCAAAGCGACCCCTCTGAGAGCGACTTGTGGGAACCAGGTTGTAAACTATTGTGTATCATGTTATCCTATGGGTAAAAACTGTATAAAAGGAGCGATCCACAAATACAATTTGAAGCAGTCTCCCCGAACTACACTCGATGTACTTCCTGTGACTTCTGTGTTCCCTGCAGTAAATAAACCTTGACTCTTTGACGCCGAAGGAAGTGTCCCGTGTCTCTGTGACTTGTACGCCGGAGCAGGTTACCCACGAAGGTTTCAGGTGTTGTGCCCTGGCACCGCTGGGTGCAAAAGAACCCAGTCCTTCAGTTGGCGCCCAACGTGGGGCTGCATCAGTGGTACCGGTCCAAGCCCGACGATCGTGAGGAACTTCGTGTGAAATCTCCGAGGGAAGGTGCACCCCGCTTCATCGATCCTGTTGTCGAAATAAGTGGCCCGAAGACTTTTCCCGCGAAGATTCCCGCCTCCTAACGGCTGCGACGGACTGCTGCCCTGACTGTAGACCTGTTTTGGCGCCTGGCGTAGACCTTGGTATAGCGAGACGATTGACGGGCCTTCCTGAGGACGCCATTGATCTTTGAGTTAAGTATTTGTGGGTCGCTCCCAGAGTTCTTGGTTGTAGACACTTTAGCGAGTGTCTTTGTTGTAAACACTTTAGCGAGTGTTTTTGTTGTAGACACTTTAGCGGGTGTCTTTGTTGTACACGCTGTGTGAGTGTTTTTGTCGGTGACACTTTGCTAGCGTACTTTGTTGTTGTTGTATTTGTTTGACGACTGCAGCCGCCAAAGACCGAGGGTTTTGTTCTTTGCTGGGACTTGGTAAATCCCGAAATCCCGTAACCCTTGAAGTTTGTGAAACTCGGCTAGTGTGCAAGATGCCTGGTCGCAGTACTTTGTTCAGTTGCTTTAGACCTTGTGGTGCGGATTCCCTGCTGGAGGACTCGTGTCCGATACCTCCGGTTGGAACTCCTACTTATGATTTATATAGCAAACATGGGCTAGGCCCGATTGCTTTTAACGATTATTGGATAAAATATACAAAGAAAGACGGCGATCTTCGTTGGCCACCTCACGGTAGCTTCGAAGCGTCGATCTTAGATAATTTGGAAATAAAATTGTTCGAACGTAAATCTAGGCCGGCCATGTTTGATGCCTTTCGGTTCTGGCGCAAAGAAGCCCGACAGAAAGAGATCAGACAAAATAAACGTAGTCAGCGAGATACTGTTGCTACTATAGTGAAGAAAGCTGAGCAGTTTCAGCGTGATAAGGAGGATAAGGATAAGGAAGTGTTTGAGAGATTACAGCGTATGTCCATAGACAAATGCTATCCTGCTTTGCCTACGGAGTCGGATAAGAAGGAAGAGGCAGTTGAGGATTCTTTAATGTCTTATCTTATGAAGTCGCCACCTCCGTACGTCCAGGGTACCGCAGCTCCTGTGGTCCCTGCCGTACCTGTTCTTCCACCTGTTATTCCTCCACCAGTTCCTCAACCTGCACCCGCTCTTCCGACTGTTCCTGCTCCTTTGCCTGGTTCTATTCCTACTGCTCCTCCGCTTCCACATACTCCTGTTCCCGCTACTACTCCTGTGTTGTTAACCCCTGTTGTTGCTAATGTTTCTACTCCTTCTCTTGTTAGTCCTGTGTCTTATTCTTCTCCCTCTACTCGTAATCGTGATTCTCCCCTAGCGACAAATTTCTTCCAGTCGCTCGGACCTGTTTTTGGGTCTGCTGGTTCTGATGGTCCTCAGAGACGTAGCCAGCTTCCTGGTAATAGAGAACGTGTTGCGCTATACAATATGGCGATGGGTTGGATGATAAACCCTGTTAGAAATCCACCTCGTGTTGTCCTCGAAACGTTTGATCAATTCAACATACCAACTCAGAGGTATGTGTTTGATGAAATGTGCAAGTTCTTACATGATCAGATAGTGGCCTTTGCGCCTGACGAGGTGCTGTCCGCCCTGTCTGAACTTCGGCTTCAGTTTGCAAGTGGACTGATAGTCGACACTAATGTCCGACGCGCTATCGAGCGGTTGCTATCTCTTCGTCCCGCTCCTATTCCTCATGCATTGTTCGTTGAGGACATTGAAAAACAAACCGAGTCTGGCCAATATCCTATGCGTGAAGTTCCGCCAGTTTGGATACCCGCTGATAATACTGATGTTAATAACCCAGTAGCGGCACATTTCCAGAGAGTGTGGATACACCTCCCATGGAAACGATCGGAAGTGCTTCAGGTGAAACAGACTTTGCCCGATCCTCGTAAAAATCCTGCAGGGTATTATAAGGAATTGTCACAGCTCGTAGATGCTACGGTAATGAATCTTGCCGATATCGACATGTTGTTTGGCAATGTCGTACCGCAACCGGTATGGGCGAAGATTCGTCACCAAGATCATGCGAATGAATTAGGTGGTGATTGGGCTGCCATTACAGCGGCAGACGCTGGACAAGTGGCTGCTACTAAACCCGATCAGTTGATTGAACTTCTTCCCCAGCGAATCATTACATTAATGAAAACACTTATGCCAGCTATGAAGGTAAATTGGGATAAGTTGTCAGCCTGTAAGCAGAAGAAAGATGAGAGTGTTTCAGACTTCTTTACGAGGTTCGAGGAAACATTCGTTGATCATAGTGGACAGGATATGGGTACTGAGGGTGGACAGAGGTTGTTTGTAGATAAATTCGTGTCGAACTTATTGCCCGACTTGAGCCATAAATTGAAAAATTCAGAAAGTGCGTGGGCTGTTTCTACCTCGGCTCAGATATTGGCTACGGCACAATATTACGAAAATAGAGAAAAAGAGGAAAATGACCGTGCCGATAAAAAAACGAAAGAGCTAAAAACTAAAGTGTTGTTGCAACAAGCATATCCGCCGCGTTCTAATCAGAATGCGCCTCAACAGAATAGATCGCAGTCGCAATCGAATCGATCGCAGCCGCGTAATGATTCTTCTTTCCAAAGATCTTCGTTAGGGTACAATCAATGTGCTTATTGTAGACAGGAGGGACACATTAAATTTAATTGTCCTGCTTTGAATGACCGTAGTGGTGGTACTTCGTCTAGAGGAGGTCGTGGTGGTTCACAGAACGCATCACGTGGTAGAGGTCGTGGTGCTCAGAACGACCGTTCTGACCATTCATCAAATCCTAATAACTGTTTCGATCAACGTGGATCATCGCAAGGACGATCTGCGCAGTATAATGTAGACGATTATTACGTCGATCAGGGAACTGACGATAGTAATTACTAGGACAGCCAAAGACAAGGAGAGGGAGTGGTATCAGTTCCGGTTGATCAGAGAGGGCCTTACGTCGCAGTTGCTACATCGGGCGTCGTTGAGCCTTTTCTGTTGGACACTGGTGCAGCGAAAAGTTCTATCATGCATTCGAAACTCCCTGGCGCACCTTTGTCTGGCTTAACAAATGTTTCCGTTGGATTCTCTGGCGCCCCCGTTAGCAATCCAGTTTCGTGCCCTTTGCCCCTTAAAATTGGGCCTCGTGAGCTCGAAGCTCCATTGATTTTGACCACTGGTTGTGGCGAAAATCTTTTGGGTCTGGATTTGCTTAAACGTTTGTATGCGACTTTGTATTGTTCTCCTACGGGTGTAAAGCTTACGTTCGGAGAGAGAGTAGTCTCTCCCATGTACTTGTCTCTCGATAAGCTTCCACCGGAATTGGATTCTCTTCCTGCGTCTTTGTGGGCGACGGGTCCAAATGATGTGGGCCTACTTGATATCTCCCCTTATGTTGTTCAGTTGAAATCTAATGTGCGATTGCCACGTATTCCCCAATATCGTATCTCCCTTGATGGTGAACGAGCTTTGTTAGCGATCATCTATGATTTGATCGAGAAAGATGTCATTGAAGAAACTCGGGGAAACGTGTGCAATAGTCCTGTACTGCCCATTCTTAAACGTACTGATCCTACCAAACCGCCTGTTTATCGTTTTGTTATCGATTTACGGGAGGTGAATAAAATTGTGGTTCCTCAATTCCCTGTTGTGCCGGACATTACGGCGCTACTGACTCTGATTCCAGCTACTGCTTCGTGGTTTTCGGTGATTGATTTGAAAAATGCGTTTTTCAGCATCCCGATTGCCGAAGAGAGTAGGGACCTTTTCGGTTTCTCTCTTGGTGGACGTAGCTTCCGGTTCAAACGCGCTCCTCAGGGCTACTGTGAAAGTCCATCGATTTACAGTCAAGCTTTGAAGGGTCAACTAGATGCGTTTAGGTTGCCAGTTGGTGCGGCTTTAATCCAATACGTCGATGACTTATTGGTGGCTGCTGATACTCAGGACATTTGCAAAATTGCTACAGTGTCGTTGCTGCAACACCTCTGTGAGTTGAATCACAAGGTGTCACCTTCTAAACTCCAATATTGTTGTCAAGAAGTAACCTATCTAGGTCACTTATTGTCAAAGGAGGGAAGGAGATTGACCCCAGAGAGAATTGCAGCGATTGCACGCATGGCTGTGCCAAAAACCCAAAGAGATGTGCGTGCCTTTCTAGGTATCACGTCGTACTGTAGGCAATGGATTCCTAATTTTTCATTGCTAGCGAAACCATTGGTGGCTCTTACGTGCAAGGATGTTTCGACTCCTTTACCATGGACGGAAGAATGCCAGAAAAGTTTTTCTGAATTACGTGATTCATTGTGTTCGGCTCCTGTGTTAGGTACCCCTGATTACAGTAAGCCGTTCACGTTATATGTTCACGAGAGGGAAGGTTGTGCGTTGAGTGTTTTAACGCAACCTTTTGGTGGTAAGCAACGTCCATGTGCATATTTTTCCTCGACCTTAGACCCAGTAGCTAGAGCATTACCGAGTTGTTTGAGAGCAACTGCGGCAGCTGCGGTCTCCATCCGACAATCAGCAGGATTGGTCATGGATAATATGCTTACGGTGATGGTTCCGCATGCAGTCGATACTCTGTTGAATCGTACGAAAACTCAGCACTTGACGAGTGCGAGGTTGTCTGGGTACGAATTGACGCTCTTGGCAAGCCACATTCAGATAAAACGTTGTAATGTCCTCAATCCGGCAACTTTGTTACCAATTAGTGCAGAGTCAGATGCAGTAACAGAACATGACTGTTACTTGCGGACAGAGGAGGAAACAAAAGGTCGTGTGGACCTTAAAAACACCCCATTGGAAGACCCGGATGGCACCCTGTATGTGGATGGGTCATGTTTTAAGTTGCCGAATGGTGATGCGACTACTGCTTATGCTGTGGTGACATTGAATACTGTTGTTGAGACTGCGAGATTGAATCAGAATTCTGCCCAAGCTGCAGAGCTGATTGCTCTTACTAGAGCATGTGTATTAGCAAAAGGTAAACGTGTGAATGTGTACACCGATAGTCAGTATGCTTTCGGTGTAGCACATAGTTTTGGACGATTGTGGCGAGAACGTGGTTTCTTGACGTCGCATGGCACGAAAATACAGCATGGCCAGCTTGTGAACGATCTTTTGGATGCATTGACTTTGCCTGCTCAAATTGCAATTATTAAGTGTAGTGCGCATCGTAAAGTGACGGATGATGTTGGTCGTGGTAATGCGTTTGCAGATGAGATTGCTAAGGAGACTGCCCGGAACCTTAGCACTCGAATGTATGTGACGAATTCGGTTAGGTGGCCTACAGAATCGAGTACGTGTGAAAATACTATAGAGAGTGTGAAAGCAATTCAGAACGAGGCCACCGACACTGAAAAGATGAAGTGGAAAGAAAGTACGGGAAGGTTGGATGTGAATGGTTGCTGGATTGATTTGTCGGATCAGAAAAGATGGATGTTGCCTGACGCGTATGTACTGGCCGTTGTGCAAATGGCACATGGGTTAGCACATATTAGCGCGAAAGGTATTTGCAAGTTGCTGGCTGATGTGTGGAAGAATGATGGAATTACTAAGTGTGCTGAACGTTTGGTGAAGAATTGTATGGTGTGTATAATGTACAATCCCGGCAAAGGAACCCCAACTCCTCCTGGCAGTTTTGCTCCTCCTTCGTATCCCTTTGAGGTGATCCAGTTGGACTTCATCCATATGGAGCGATGCAATAACCTAAAATACGTTTTGGTTGTGGTTTGCGCATTCTCCCGATGGATCGAGGCCTATCCCCTCAAAGACAATACTGCTTTGTCTACTGCGAAAATCCTACTGAAGGAATACTTTCCTCGGTATGGA
This sequence comes from Lissotriton vulgaris, assembly GCF_964263255.1. NCBI lineage: Eukaryota > Metazoa > Chordata > Amphibia > Caudata > Salamandridae > Lissotriton > Lissotriton vulgaris. The sequence goes on along the minus strand of NC_141687.1, from coordinate 227,822,362 downwards.
ATGCCTAGAGTCGTGTGGTCAGATAACGGAAGTGAGTTTGTTGGAAGTGTGATGAAGAGTGTGTGTAAGGGCCTTGGAATCAATCAGAAATTCCATAGCGCCAATCATCCCCAGTCAGCTGGATTGGTTGAAGGGTACAATGGCACCCTTAAACTGAAATTAGCGAAGATTCAAGCTACGACTGGACTTTCGTGGCCTGATGCTTTGCCTCTAGCATTACTGTCAACTAGGGCGACTGTACACTCCCGAATAGGGCTTAGTCCCTATGAAATAGTGTTCGGCCGTCCTGCGAATGTGTGGGGGGTTCCTAGGCCAGGTGTATTCTCTGATCTTGAGTTTCCGATGTTGATTGATTACTTACATGACTTGACTGCTAAACTGAGGTTAATTCATCAACAGGTTTACGACGCCTTGCCGACGCAGACGGAGGGTCCAGGCCACCAGCTCCAGCCCGGGGATTGGGTGGTTGCCCGAAATTTTTCACGCAAAAACAATCTGGACCCCCGCTTTACCGGACCTTACCAGGTGCTCCTGGCCACGAGGACTGCCGTTCGTCTTGAGGGGCGGAAAAATTGGGTACATGCTACCCATTGTAAGCGAGTCCCTATTCCTTTGCCGGCAGACCCGTGGGTAAGGAAAGGCATTGCGTCAACAGAAACAGAAACATTGCCGGCGTTTGTACCTTTTAGCGACGCACAGCTTGTTGAGGAACCCTCAGCGCAGCAGAAAGCCACTGTTGAACATTTGTCAGCAAAAGACTCAAGACCAGACCAACGAATTGATCAGCAGGACGCTGTCTCTTCAACAGATCCTTTGTTCGACGAGCAGACACGTCCCGGGAAACATCGATATTCTTTGAGATCTCACACTAAGGACAAATAAAATTTGCTTGCTTTGCTGAAATTGATAACTGCAATATCCTCGTTTCCCATGATCAACTTTGAACAATCGTATCATTGAAAATTGTTTTGTACATATATTGAGTTTTTTTCTCTGTATCTTTTTCCTTCCACAGCTGTGCTAATATACATACATTGTGTATTGAGGGCCGTAGGGCCGCGCGCGTACTTCCTTCTGGACAGTAGGTCTTGACGCTAGGTTAAAGACCGTCGGTTCCTAGGAACTCCTGGGGATTGACTATTGCTGCACAGAACGAAGTGCGTCAAGAAACGTTGCGGACGGTCGTAGGGAAATGGCATTTTCGAAGCTGAATGATTTGGAAGGAGCTCAGGCATACAGAGTCAAGCTGCAGAAACTTAGTCGTACGAAATGTTTTGTATCCCAATTGTTTGTTTTGTTTTTGACTGCTTCTGCATTTTTGGCGGGTGGGGTGTATTACACTATGTCTTACTTTTTCCTTGCTACTCCTACTCCTACTCCTTACCCTAACCTTACTTCTACTGCTTCTCCTCATTCCTTTCACATGTTACCAGAACACGAACAGGCTAGACGTGTAGAATTCCGCAATAATTCCTTTATCCAGCTCCTCCATCAGCATCAGTTAGTGGTTAACACTACTAATTGTTGGGTGTGTGGGTTGATGCCACATACTACGGGTAAGGGAATTCCATATCTGGTGTTACCGTATAGTTCCCAAGGGTCAGCTCGAGCATTCCAAACAATGCTTCGAAGCGCACTGGGTTTCCACCCCACTCCAGAACAACGTTCCCCCAACTTTGGTCCTACCTCGTATCAGAGGCTGCTATCGATGGCTATAGAGGATATGGAAGATGAGATCCATGATCCTTTTCTTATTCCTAGAGAAGAGGTACAAGCCTATAGGGTCTTAAGTAGAGGGGAATATAGTATGTTCACTAATGAAAAGCAGCTTAAAAGCTCGTCTCCAATATGGGTCGTACCCCACACTGGTAATCTTTGTCTTGTGGGTCGTGGCTCGCAAGCCTCACTTGGAGTAAGTGCTTGCACTGAAAGTTACGTTCTGCCAATGTCCCCGTCCCCTGTGTTTCTGGCTGCCAAGGGTACATACTTTATCTGTTATGATCGTGCATACACATGGTTGCCCGCAGACTTCATGGGCTCATGTTTCGTTGCAAATCTGTTGCCTCCGACGTTTACTGTAGATGCCGATTATCATAAGACTAGAGTTGTACGAGGCGTAATTAGCGAAGAGGATACTGCCGGTCAAGAGGCAGGAGACTTTTTCAAGGGTTTCCTCCCGTTTTGGGGACCTATGGTTAATAGCAGGAACCTGAGACATTTGACTCGAGTGGTAGAATCGACAGCTAATATTACTGCCAGTGCCCTTGGTAATATCACCACAGAACTTCAGGCGGAGAGACTTATGACATTACAAAACCGTATGGTTTTAGATGTTGTCCTAGCAGATCGCGGTGGGGTATGTAAAGTGATCCATTCGAGCTGTTGCATTTTCATTCCAGATAATGCTCCTACTGTCTATCAAGCCATCTCGAAGTTGCACAAGATCTCCGAATCCATACACGTGGATGTAGGGGATTGGACGCTACTCGGTTGGTTTTGGGGCCTGGTGTCGACTTGGGGTTGGAAGATTCTGACGATCATCGGGGTTGTGGTAGTGTTCCTGTTCACGTGTTGCCTTTGTGTGCAGTGTGGTCCTGCCTTATGTGGCCTCTGTGCTACAACGTGTATGAGACAACCATCTGTTACCAAGGGGACTCGATCGGACAGAGCTATGCTACAACGACATCTTGATGGTCTGATGAATATCGAATATGATTCCGACTAGTGCTTGCCTACATGAGGGCAAAAGGAGCGTCTGAGGTTCCGTGACAATTGTAAGTGGTGTTTTCGACTCGCACGAATATGGGCGAGTCTAGTATCTATGAACCGCAAATGACGAGTTTAGTAAGTGTGCGCAGTTTCGCTGTGCTAACTTAAACCGTTCGTTTGTTACGTGGGTTTCTCATCTGTACCCACGGGTTCCATCTTAGATACGGCATCCATTTTGTCTCTTGCCCTCAAGTAGCCAGCGAACGGACGCTGTCCGCTTCGCGACCCTGGGACTTCCAAGATATGGCGGAAGACACATGTTCTTTGTAAGTGCCTTTATGACGAGGGGGATGCTACTGTAAGGCAGATGGCGCCGCTCGAGGCTCATCTTGCCGCACGGGCTTATTGTCTCAGCCGTGCATCTCATTAGGCACGTCCCTTTGATGCCTGTATCTCGTGCTTCTCGACACTCCCCCTTTTACACCCTTTCCGATCTCCCTACTGTCTCCGTCTTCCTCTACACCTGTCTTCGTTCTTATTTCGATCTACTTTACTGCTGATTGGAATTTGCTAATGGTGGGAAGATGGGTTTTTACAGTTGGGAACCGCCAAATGTTTCCGCACTTATGTTCCGGACCTTATGTGTTTCAAAGTGACCAAAGCGACCCCTCTGAGAGCGACTTGTGGGAACCAGGTTGTAAACTATTGTGTATCATGTTATCCTATGGGTAAAAACTGTATAAAAGGAGCGATCCACAAATACAATTTGAAGCAGTCTCCCCGAACTACACTCGATGTACTTCCTGTGACTTCTGTGTTCCCTGCAGTAAATAAACCTTGACTCTTTGACGCCGAAGGAAGTGTCCCGTGTCTCTGTGACTTGTACGCCGGAGCAGGTTACCCACGAAGGTTTCAGGTGTTGTGCCCTGGCACCGCTGGGTGCAAAAGAACCCAGTCCTTCACTGCACGCCTCCCACTGCTGCATGCTGCACACTGCTGCATTACTCACACTGCTGCACGCCACACACTGCTGCATGCCACACACTGCTGCACGCCACACACTGCTGCACGCCTCACACTGCTGCACGCCTCACACTGCTGCACGACTCACACTTCTGCACGCCTCACACTGCTGAACACCACAAAAAAGCACCACATCACTCAGTGACACCACCACATCACTCTAGGACACCACCACATCACTCAGGGACACCACCACATCACTCGGGGGCACCACCACATCACTCAGGGGCATCACTCAGGGGCACTACCACATCACTCAGGGGCACCACCACATCACTCAGGGGCACCACCACATCACTCAGGGACACTACCACATCACTCACAGACACCACCACGTCACTCAGGAACACCACCACATCCCTCAGGAACATCACCACATCACTCAGGGACACCACCACATCACTCAGGGACACCACAACATCAGTCTGGGACACCACCACATCACTCTGGGACACCATCACATCACTCTGGGACACCACCACATCACTCTGGTACACCACCACATCACTCAGCCCAACCACATCATCACTCAGCATCACAACAGCATCACTCAGCACCACAACAGCACTGTCCTTGCTTGCTACCAACAAGCATTGCCATAGCCAATGGGACCCGCATTAGGAAAGTGTAAGCTATTGGCTTTGTGAATAACAATACTATTAATTTATATATTTTCAAAGCCAACACATATAAAAAAAAAATGCCATTACCAATACCATTGCTCACACTCCTAATGCGAGACGTATTGCTTTGCAAATGCTTGTAAAAAACTATGTGCGCCCTCTGGCTTACCCTGTAGAAAGCTGTGGTCTCATCCGATTTTCTTATGTGAGTGATACCTAAATAATCTTTTCTTCATCTTCCGTTCAGGACCACAGCTCCACGTCTCTGAACTACTGTCTGGCTCGGTTAGCCTCATGGATGAGTAACAATTCACTAAAACTGAATAGTGAAAAAACTGAGGTGTTGATTCTTGGGACGAACCCTTGTATCTGGGGCCCACAACATTGGCGGTCTGCTTTGGGTGATATCCGTACTCCTGCTTCTAAAGTTAAGAGCTTAGGTTTCTTGGCAGACTCTAAGCTCTCCATGAAGTCGCAGGGGGCAAACGCCCCTGGGAGCTTTTTGGCAACCTTGAAAAGGGTATGGGAATTCATTTGGATTCTCCCCATACCTGCCCAAAGAACCATCATCCAGGCGCTTATTTTATCACGTCTGGATTATGGTAATATTCCTTATCTGGGGGTTGATAAAGCCTCCTTGAGATGCTTGCAGGCAGTGCAAAATGCAGCCGCTAGGCTTATCTATAGATTGCCAAAATATGCCTTGGCTATTTCTCTTTGTCGTTGGCTACATTGGCTAGATCTGGAAAACGTGTCCAATTGAAGGCTTTGTGCTATGTCTTTAAAGCCACCCACCACATTAATAGTCTGATAAAAGTGTACCAGCCTATCAGATATCTGCACTCCAACAACCTCTCTCTAACACTGTTCCCAAGATCAGGCATACTCGCTTAGGAGATCGCCCCCTCACATTCTTGGGCCCAAAGTTTTGGAATGATCTGCCAAAACATCCAAGATTTTTCACTTTGCTGCTCGCCATTCTTTTTTCCCCCTTTTTAGGTCTCGCCTCTCAATGCGCATGCGCATTGAGCAGAGCGAGACTATAGGGCTTTAAACAGACTTTATCCAACTGGCGATTTGGTGCTGTGCCCGTGTGCTTTTAGGTCAATGCGCAAGTGCATTGACCTAAAATGCGCGTGCACAGCATCAAATCGCCAGCCATCTGTTGCCCAGCTTGGTGCCGCTACACCCCCTGCCGGATCAAAGGCTTTCACGGCCGGCCGGCCGTGCTTTCAGTTTCACGGCCGCTCGGCTCCTTATTTGACTTGTTTTGCTTGTTTGCAATTCAGAACTTGAAAAAGTGAACTGTCTTCAATCCAACCAACTACCCAATACTGACGGCTTAACCCTCGCGTTCAGACGGAAAGCTTAGACTCAGTTGACTTATCTGAGGGACATTGATTTCGCAATAGTAAATCCAATATCCCCATGTGACTTGTATCCCATGCCCAAAGTTGATGACTTCTTTGAACAATTAGAAAAATGCCTGTTTCAGGTATGTATCGATCTGAATCTAGAAGATGCCCATGAAGCCCCCTCTGCCACAGAAAAAGATTGTTTCAAGTGTGTGTTCTTCAGTTTGGGCTTCGTGGGATGCTGATCTACCAGCATCCTTTCCTAGGTTACTAGATTATCATTTAGGAATACGTTTTCTTCTTTGTAATGTTCTCCCACTCTCATCAAAGGCTTTCACGGCCGGCCGGCCGTGCTTTCACTTTCACGGCCGGCCGGCCGTATAAAGTGCACTTCAAAGGTCGCTCTCCCTGCTCCGCCCCCTGCTGCGGCCATGTCGCATTTCTCCTCCCCCCTTCCCACAGCAATGCCCTCCGTCTTGTTTCTTTCGAGGTAAGTGTTACAGACTGCACCCTTTATTTACAAAGCTTTACCTCAATAACTTTGTTTCAGCCATGTGTACGCTTGTTGTGTTTACCAATTAATTCGAAATAATATATTTTTTTTTCTGGAAGGGTCGTTTGAGAACTGCTCCAATGGCTTCTTCATACCAGGTTTCTAATGCAATTCGCAACTGTAGTCGGGTGTTTTTTCTATACAATTAACACCTTTACAGACAGACTCTGGGCTAGAAAACGTCATTTTTTTCTGCTACCCGGCTTTCTTCCTATTTCGAATTGCAGACACATGTAAAATGTACAGGAAGTGCATTTTAATGAGTGGCTGATTTGTTAGCTTAAAAAAAGAACTGTAGATTTTAGAATGATTACACCGTTCCGTATTATAGATGGCTGAATTTCCCAACCGATCTATTAAAAAATATTAAGCCTCAAAATTATCTTAACACTAGTGCGATCAACCATGTCTTCTGAGGCAATTGAAAATGCCACCTTCTCTGCCTGCAAAGCGCCTCTTATTATAAATTGTATCTGAAATTATCCAGTTTCTATAAATCCACCCATACACACTTTCATCCATCTCCATGTGCTGCCACTCCTACCCATCCACCCTCGCATGCAGGCAGGCCCATCCAACCATATATTCATCCAAGTATACACCTATCATCTATAAACGTATCCATGCATCCATTCACCCACCCATTCACATTTGCATCCATCCATGTGTGCATCCATCCACCATCACCTCCAAATCCACCTCCACATGCACCACCACATCCACCACCACATCCACTACCACCATGACATCCACGCCACATCCACCACCACATCCACCACATCCACATCCACCGCATCCACCACCACCACATCTACCACATCCACATCCACCACATCCACCACATCCACCACCACCACATCCACCACCACCACCACATCCACCACCACATCCACCACCACACCCACCACCACCACATCCACCACCACATCCACCACCACATCCAACACATCCACCACTACTTCCACCACCACCGCATCCACCACCACCACCACATCCACCACCGCATCTACCACCACCACATCCACCACCACCATCGCATCCACCAACACCACATCCACCACCACCACCACATCCACCACTGCATCCACCACCACCACATCCACCACCACATCCACCGCCACTTTCACCACACCCACCACCACCACATCCACCACACCCACCACCACTACATCCACCAACCCATCCACCACCACCCCATCCACCACCACCACCACTGCATCCACCACCACCACCACATCCACCGCATCCACCACCACATCCACCATCACCACCACATTCACCACCACATCCACCATCACCTCTACATCCACCACATCCACATCCACCGCATCCACCCCCACCACATCCACCACCACATCCACCACCACTTTCACCACATCCACCACCACCACATCCAACATATCCACCACCACTTCCACCACCACCGCATCCACCACCACCACATCCACCACCGCATCCACCACCACCACATCCACCACCACCACTGCATCCACCAACACCACATCCACCACCACAACCACATCCACCACCACACCCACCACCACCACATCCACCACCACATCCACCACCACATCCAACACATCCACCACCACTTCCACCACCACCGCATCCACCACCACCACATCCACCACCACCACCGCATCCACCAACACCACATCCACCACCAACACCACATCCACCACCACCACCACATCCACCACCGCATCCACCACCACATCCACCACCACATCCACCACCACATCCACCACCACCATATCCCCCAGATCCACCACCACCACATCTATATGTGTGTGTCTGTGTGTGTGTGTGTGTGTGGCTCTGTGTGTGTGTAGGTGCAAATGCAATGTTCTTGGATTTTCGTCACAATGAAATACACCGAACATAATCTTCACAAAAGTTATTTACAAACGTTTAAGCTATTGCCATTATAAATTACAATAACTTTTATTTAAGTATTAAATATTTACAAAATTAAAAGCCATTGTTATTTGTAATATCAATACATCTAAGTCACGTAAATACAACACACATTGCATTACAAATGCTATAGGTGTCACATTTGCGAAAGTTAAAACTATTGACATTGTAACTGACAAAGCTATTAATTTAGCTATTTTCAAAACCAACACATAAATAAAAAAAAGTGTCATTTACAATACCAATCGCTCAAACTTTCCTAATGCGAGACCTATTGCATTTCCAATGCTTGTTTTTATTTAGCCAACATTAAGACATACATTACATAAATACTTTAGAAGTGTTAACAATACATACATCTATCTGTATGTTTAACTTAGACAGTAGTCAAGAAAAGGAGGCGACAATTAAATCAGGTGTGGGAGAAAACATTCCTAGCCATAATTTCAGAAACAACAACGAAGCATCTCACATAAGGGGGTACCCGTGCCTTAATATCCCATTGGAGAATGGTCCAGATCCGATTACATTTAAGCCAAGAGCGCAGCCCTCTAGCTTTAGCCAAGGCAAGTTCCATCCTGTAGACCAGTCTGAGTAAAACCCAGAACTCATTAACACTAGGACTGACTTTATCAATCAAAACTCTAGCGACACATAACCGGGCACATGCTATAATAATAGTAGCCAACAAGTTCACATAGCCAGCTGCCTCACTTTGAATCCCCACAAATATTTATTTCTCAGTAAGCTGAAAATTTGGCCCAAGAAGCGAGCTAAGAATACTCGAGACCCCACTCCAAAACCTATTCAGCCTTGGACAGTCGACAACCGTGTGCCTGAGGTCTGCAGCACACAGTTGACATTTCCGAATGCTGCTCTTGTTTCATTGACAACTGAAGAACTGGCTGTTCTGAATCCATCTGAGCTGGGAGAAACTCTTTCTGTTGCTAAAAATCCCAAATGGGTAGCTGTTCACGCTTTATAAGTATTAAACTAAACTATACACCATATTTATAAAACATCTATTACAAAAATATAGAATAGATACATTATTTATTTATTGTATAGATCAGATCAAGCAGCACGAACAAAAGAAGGCTTCACAATTAATAAATGCAAATAGAAGTATAATCAAAGTATAGACTATAGAAAAGAGAACGATTTTAGATATCTAGCTGTGGTAAACATAGGTGAGTTTTTGGTTCCCTTTAAAAATTCAACATTTGAGATTAGCATTGCAGGTAAGGGGTTTGGTATTGTTGACCTCATCTGAAAAACCTTGGGGTATATTATTTTCCACAATGACTTACAATGTTGATCCTTTTTAGACCTTGTTAGGACAGCCTGACAAATTTAGTTGTCTACTAAGCTTTTCTAATCAAAATAATTCCTAAAAAATACAAGCATATTTATATACATACTGTTGGATTGTAATACACATCCTGCGTTTGCCCACAAAAAGCATATTGCATGGGGCAATGGGTCAACCTACTTCAGCCATTGGCTCATTTGCCTTGTGAATGATGGTATTTTGACCGATCACATGGGCCCATTCACCTAAAAATGAGTATGCTTCAATGCCTGGACTGGCATGCAAATTCTTTTAGTTTTCCATTTTGTCCTTACTGGGTCCTCTTTCATTTCTTTCCTTCTCTTTTTTTTAAATGTTGTTTATAACAGTGTCCTACAGTTCTCCAGACAGTGCTACCAAGCAACTCGCTTTCCAGTCATTTTATCTGCAATGCGCAACATAGCAGACTGCCACTGCTTCTAAACATGGTATTAGAGGTGGGTGTGCCACTAAAGTCTCAAGCTAGGTCTGAGCCAGAGGCCTGGTTCTGACTCAGATTGAGATCCTCTTGGATCCTCAAGCTCAAAACGAGCTAAGCTTTTATATGGCGTCTACCTTCCACCCACGCTCTACCAAATATTAAAAACAAATTATCAACCTTTGGTGTTAAAAAGAAGAGAAAGTGATAGCCATCTAGTAGTGAATTTCATAATGTGAAAGCAGAAAACCCACGATCAATACTGACTTCCCTACTTGAACATATTTTTTGAGGAAAATACTTTATTTTATAGAACCTTTATTTTCTTTCTTACCACATATGAGAGCGCCTTCCAGTACACGAGTTCAAGGTGAGCACTGTACAAAAATGATCTGACATATTAAGGAGAAATGCTTCCTGATGTTAAAGAAATACATTTTTTCTCATTTTAAAGAGACTATAACATTTTCATATGATGCTGGCTATATGATTTAGATGCCACCTATTTTCAGGGCTCAGCCTTCCACTGGCTCTTGGAGCCCAGCCAGATCCTTGGCTCAGCTCTGCCTGTTAATCTGTTGGCTCGCCAACCTCAACGTGAAAGCCCTCTTGGAATGGTTTGTCTTTCCCATAGCATATCATTATTTTATCATTCCAAGAATTTTGCCACTTCTAGAAGCATTACGCCAGCCATCTGAGCTTGGTACAACAATGATTTTTTAAATTTTTTATTTTGTCCTCATTCAAGCAGTACCATGGCACCCTCTTGGACCCAATAGAGGGGACACACAGCCCTGTAGATCTCTTTCCACCTCAAGGGTTCCTAGGGTCGCCGCCGACCACAGGACTCTTGCGAATTGGTAAGGATAAAATCGATCCCTGGATTTCTGAATGAACCATCATCCCATAAACTCACTTATTTCATAATCATTGTACTTTTATTTTTCTAGGAAGTTGAAATACCCTTGTTATTGACTCACTCTTCCCATAGCCCCCAGAATCTAATTATTTTCTTTGACATGCATCCGATGTCCAATTTATGGACTCTTTTAACAGAAGTAACAGAATCTAAAAACCTTGGCGGGTTGGGGGATACCCAATTTAGACAGATTTCCCTTCTTGCCAGTAGAGAATTAAAACAAACAAAAGTGAAGCTTGGCAATTTGATAGCTTATTATTAATACTGTCTTGAGGCAAGATTCCAAAAATAACTAAAACCAGGCTTACCTTGATTTCTTGGCCAATTTCATCTGAGATTGTCTTACCCACTTGGCTCCAGAAGCCCTGGATCTGAGGACACTGCATAAACATGTGCACATCATCCACACTCCCCAGGGTACATTTCAAGCAGGTCTTCTCTCCTCCTCCCAGATTGGAAAGCATCTTCGGAGCCCAGTAGGCTCTATGGAGTGTAAACAGATGATTCTCCTCAATGGTGCTGCCTTGACAATCGTCCATAAAGTGCACATAGATACTTGCCAGTAAGCTGTGACATCACTGGAAGGCAGGTCTATTCTCCTGGGCTCCTCCATAGGCATTGATGGTGGATCTCCTTTGACTAAAAGCCAGGAAAAGTTAGAAACTTCTTTGCATTGATGGAGGGGAGCTAATACCTTATCCTCCAGTTCTTTATTCGCGACTCCATCTTTGCCCTGGTTAACAGCCCAACCAGACAGTTGATAACATTTAAATCTGGAGAGCCTTTGGTTAGTTAGAGTTTTCAAATAATCCCATGGAAGTTATATATTGTTTGGCAGTAATTGGCCCCAAATCTGTATGCCATTTTCCCAAAGAGGGGCTGATAGACTATCCTTAAGGCAGTCAGGGATACCTGGAGAATTCCAGATAGGAGCTCTTGAGCTATAGTATGGAATTCTAAAAAACGTCCTCAACTGGAGCCATAATTCACAGGCAGATCTTAACACCTTCAGTTTAACTTTTTTAAAGTACGTGGGATGTCCAAATTTGAAAAGAACCCCCCACCCCTCCCTGAGGGACACTGTTAAACATAGCTAAAAGATAAGAAGGATAGCAAGAAGAGTCAAATAAGAGAGACCTCACATTCTTAAAATGAAAGGGCCAACTATAAAAACGAAGGTCAGAACTGGCTATACCCCCATCTAGTTTCTCACATCTTAATTTCTTCCATTCAATCATAACCCATTTGTTTGACCAAAGAAAACTTTATGTCGGACTGTATATTTTTCAAAGAATCAGGGCTGAATAATAAAGGGATTGTATCAAAGATAAATGTGACTTTGGGCAGAACAGACATTTTGACGAGATTGGAACGGCTAAGAATTGACAATGGGAGATTGCTCCATAATCTTAATAAGGATCTGATCTCTTTCCTTTTAACTTCCAAATTAACCTGGACCCATTTATCGATGTCCTGAGTAATTAGAATGCCTAAGTAGCTTATTTGCTGCTGAACTAAAGGCGAGCTGGATTGCAGATTCCATTACATGATTTCTGTTTTTTGTGGGTTAATTAAATAGCCAGATATCTTCCCAAAATCTATCAGACGTTGCTCCAACTTTGGCAGTATTGCTGATGATTCTCTCGTAAAAATTATCAAGTCATCGGCATATAAGGCCAGCCTTTTACCCATCCCCTACATTCAAATGAATCAAAGAGTTCACTGGCCCTGATGTTATACGCCAGAGGTTCTATGTAGAGATCAAAGAGGAGGGGAGAAAGGGGGCAACCCTGTCTAGTTCCTCGCTCCAGACTAACTAAGTTGTTCACATTTCCGTTAACTATTGTCCTTGCTATGGAAGTTTTATAGATGTTTCCAAAGACCCTCAAAAAATGTTCTCGTAGGCCAAACGATTGAGGTATATGGTGTAAGCAAGACCAGATCACCCGGTCAAAGGCCTTGGCTGCGTCAAACGCAAAGATAGTGAGCTGCAAATTATTAGCTGAGGCGATGTCGATTGCTCCAATCAGCTCATGAGTTAAATCATGAAGCTGACGTCCTCTAATAAACCCCTTCTGGTCTGGATGAACCAGGTAACCCATCATGTTGTTCAATCTCCCTGCTAAAATTTGTGCTAAGATTTTATAATCACAATTCAGCAGGGAGATGGGTCTGTAGGATTCACATTATTTTTAATCTTTATTGGGCTTCAAGATCCGAGTAACCGCGGCCTCGTTCCAAGAACTAGGAATTGGAGTGTTATTAGAGAAAATACTATCAGATAATTTCTCCATGACGGGAGCGAATGTCTCATTAAGGGCAATGTAAAACTCGTTAGGAATGGCTTCTTGGCCTGCGGCACTGCCTCTTTTAAGGTGTTTTATTGTAGTTTTTATTTCTTCTAGTGTAAACATTTCATTTAACTGTTGGGCCTGGTCGCCAGATAAAGGCTGTAATGAAACTTTGTCCAAATAAGTTTTTATTTGGGAGTCTGAGACCACTAGGTCTTCAGTATACAATGCTTGAAAGTATAATTCAAAAGCTTTTTCCATATTAGCCCTGTCTGAGATTAACTCCCCTGTTTCTGTGTTGAAAATCTCCTTGATTAAATTTCTGGATTGATTGACACAAGATTTTCAGGTAAGGAGTTTCTCACACACTTCTCCATATTCATAATTCGCTAATTTACTAACTTCCCATCTTCTTCTGGTAATATTGTCTAGATGGTCCATCATCTCTTGCTGCTTGGCTAACACTTCAGAGTGTTCCTCCCTCTGCTCTGCATTATTTTGGTTGGCTGCTTGATTATATAATGCTCCAACGATATCAGCTTACAATGACTTAAGCATTTCTTTAGATTCCTTATGAATATTAGCTGAGGTACTAATGAATCTGCCTCTAATAAATGCATTATAGGCATCCCATATTACCTCTATGGGAGCCAAAAGATCATTTACTTAAAAAAAGAACAATGTCTCATTCTTTAATTGTTCGACTACTGAAACATCTTTAAGAAGGGCTTTATCAACCATCCACCTTCTTATTTCAGGGTGTATACTAAATTTTAAGTCTATTAAGACCGCTGAGTGGTCTGATAGGTGTTCTGGGATATGTGATACCGAGCTAACACTATTTGTCAGCCTAGAATCTATCAAAAAGTAATTGATTCTAGAGCGATGACCGTGCTTTTTATTATGAAAAGTATAGCTCAGAGGGCCAGTTACCGGCCTATGTTTTATTCTCCAGATATCTACGGGACTTAAATCGTCCATTTTCGTGGGTACTATTTCCCCCCCCCCCATTGACCTATCAAGAGAGGGATTCAATAAAATATTAAAATCGCCACCCATAATAATCAGCAGATTAGATTCCAGTAAATAATTATATATAGTTCTGAGTGCTGAATTATCATCTCTGTTTGGACCGTAGTATCCCACCAGAACCACCCAGTCATTTTGTATTTTAATATCAGCCATAATCCATCGCCCCTTATTATCTATCTTAGAGAAGCCCAAGATTACTTTGGCTGATTTCTTAAAGATAATAGCCACACCTTTAGTGTTATGTTATGTTATGTTATTTATTCTTTTGTATAGCGCAACGGTTACTCAAAAAGAGTGTCCCGGCGCTTTCGGTAAGGAGAACTGATTTCTGAATAACACAACACGGTTAAAAAGGTTAAAAAGCAAACAGACAAAAAGAGAGGAACTGCTAGCAAACCTATTGGGTAAACAGCCAAGTTTTAAGACCTCTAGTGCAGTACGGTTGTGTGGTGTGGAGAGAACTGTCAATCCATATCTGCTTAGAGACAGCCTCCTCCCATTCATCGATTGTGAGGTGAGTTTCTTGTAGTATAATATCAAAATCAGATTGACTTACGTATTGGAAAATCCTTCTTCGTCTACCCACTACCCTCAGGCCATTAAAATTCCATGCACAGATTCTAGTTGGAGTAACTTCAGGCATTTGAGGCAATCCAATGCGCCCTCTGACTTGTCCAGTAGAGCGCACCCTGATGACAAGCTACTCCTGTCTTATTAACAACTTCCTTGACACTGATATACTTAAGAGGATTTTTTCTTTTTTCCCCCCTAATTTGCTCCCCAACCAGTGAAAAACCATCATAACTTTTTTCTCGTATGTGCTCACCCCCCTTCCCAAGGGAACCCTCCTGATCCACATTGGGTATGATGTAAGTTAACCCTGTGAGCTCGCTACCCATTCTCCCAGCAAACCGATATTTATAAGCAAACTTCCTTGCAAGATTATCCCTGAGCTTTGATTTCATCAATGAAGATCCCTACCTCCTTAGTGTCTCTAAAAATAGACATTTTGTTTTTCCACATCACCCTAAGTAAGGATCCTTGGCTCAGCTCTCCCTGTAAATCTGTTGGCTCGCCAACTTCAACGTGAAAGCCCTCTTGGAATGGTTTGTCTTTCTCATAGCATATCATTATTTTATCATTCCAAGATTTTTGCCATATCTAGAATCATTATGCCAGCTATCTGAGATCGATACATCAATGATGCACAGTGCATAATATCATTCCAGTTGGCCTCCCACTGCAGTGTTTATTAAGTGACCATCTTGGAATTATATTTGCATAGTGTATCATTGTATTACCACTCCACGATGACCAACATATAGCTTTTAAACCTTGTGGGCAGGTTAGAACTTGAAAACAAAATTGCACTATGTAAAAAACCATTGCAAAATGGCTGCCCACTGTTATGTATAGGTTTATTATTAATAGTGAGCACATGCCTGCCAAGTTTAGGCATGCTATCGTTTTGTTTTACTTTTACTCTTTTAAGACATCTTTATTATGCCCCTTAAATTAGTGTGTGTGTGTTTCGGTGTGGATCGGTAAGTGTGTGAATGCATGAATAATCAGTGGGGAGATGAATAGATGCATGAGTGCAAGGATGAGTGAAATAGTGCACATATGATACTTATAAGCGACTGAAGGTGCATGTTCAGTTATAAGCCAAACCTACTGCCATTGCCCATGCTTGATGGAATTTTATTAGGAGGTTAATTTTACCTCTAGTATCTCTTTCTCTTCCTGTGGTGTGTAGTTTGTTTTTCAATTAGCTAAGAAGATTGAGATGCATGCCATTTTAAAGTCATTTATAGCTTCAAGGTGGAGGTAGGGAAGGCCTCTGAAAACTGTTTTGATATAGTGACATTTATGTAGCACTTTTGATGATGTGAGCTGCCCTATGGAGAATGGTTTGGAGAGAAACCAAGGTGTATTTAAGGAGGTCAAACCAATGTGATGCCTGTCACAAGGCGTGAGAGGACCAGAGCCTGGGCTACTGTACTGAAGTTAATGGAGAACATAGAAAGCTTTCACTAGTTTTGTGATGTGAGGCAGCATTGCACAATTTCCATTCTTATCGTGAAACCCAGTGATTTATTAAAGGGTACCCGTTTGGATCAGATGCCAAGGTGCAATAGTTTGCCGGCACCATTTCTGTACTGCAGGCGGTGGCTTTGGGGTAGAGAAGGAGGAATTACATAATAACAAAATACATCTTTGCATGGTAAGTTGCACTATGAGGTGTCATCATAACTCGCTCCCTCGCGTATTTCCTCGTCCAGTCACAATGGTGTTCAGTGTAGCTTGTAATTTAGTAACACAAAGAAAATAAATACAAATGAAGTCACAGATTAAGGTACCTGGGTCTACTGAAGTGTCTAATCACAAACTGCATTTTGCAGTACGTTCAGAAGCACTACAATAGCGGAAAGGGTTAAGAGAAATTAAAGAAGGGGTTCAGGGAGGAACATGCACCCACCTGCAAAAGAGTAAGCACATTGCAATTTACGCACTGCACTTCTAAAGTTACTACATCCACAATGGGACCCACAACAAACTAGACTTTAAGGGCATGTCCATAACTTTGGCGTTCATGCTTTGCTCCCTTCTTTCTGTATGTGCTACTACCCCACAGGTGCTGTAAGATGAAAATATTTACAACAAGGGGTGGTGAGGGACAGAGTCTCTGAATTAAACAGAAAGCTCTCACCCAGTCAAGAGATCAGGGCTAGATCCAACACCGTTTTTTAGCTCACTGCACCATCCCAGTTTCAGAACCTGGCTGTATGCAAATTAGTCTGTTCCTGTCCCAGTGCATGATGGGAACAGGGCAAACCAAACTACAAAAGCCAATTCTTACACTGGGAAGGAAACAAGCTCCCGGGGACCGGTTTCTGGCATTACAGCCGTCTTCGGCCCGGTTTGCTTGAATCCTGATGGTGCAATGAGCAAGGGTCTCACATCTGAGAATACCCTTCCACGCTTAGGGTGGACAAAAATATTTACAACAAGGGGTGGTGAGGGACAGAGTCTCTGAATTAAACAGAAAGCTCTCACCCAGTCAAGAGATCAGGGCTAGATCCAACACCGTTTTTTAGCTCACTGCACCATCCCAGTTTCAGAACCTGGCTGTATGCAAATTAGTCTGTTCCTGTCCCAGTGCATGATGGGAACAGGGCAAACCAAACTACAAAAGCCAATTCTTACACTGGGAAGGCCAAACTACGGTAGCTTGTCACCGGTCCCCGGTAGCTTGTCTCCTTTCTGGTAAAGAATTGGCTTGGTAGTTTAGTCTGCCCTGTTCCCATGATGCACTGGGCCAGGGACAGACTGATTTGCATATAGCCAGATTCTGAGCTGGGATGGGGCAGTGAGATAAATAACGGTGATGGATCAAGCCCTGATCTTTGGACTGGGTAAGAGTGGTCTGCTCAATTCAGACACTCTGTTCATCACCACCCCCTTTTGTAAATCGTAAGATGAAAATATGGCACTTTACAAAACACCTAAATAAATAATAAAATGCTAACATGTGACATTGCTACATTGCATCTGGTGCATGGAGTGAGCTGTCATGATAAGTGAACCATTGCATCTGGTGCATGGAGTGAGCTGTCATGATAAGTGAACCACCAAAGTGAGGATTTATTTCTGAAAAACAATTGTGCAATGTCTCTGACATGCTTGGAGATTTCGTCAATGGCGCAAGGGGCAACGCTGTTTTATTTCCTGTTCACCAACTCCATGCCTTGCATTGTGATGAGAGTCAACGGCGAATGGCCTGCCCTGAAATAGCTTTTGTGGGCAAGGTCTGCTCAGTCTCAGATGTTGTAAAGAACGTGGTTCCCTCGCCTCTAAATGAGGCAGTGAAACAAAGGGCTTAATGCAATCTGTCATGTGCCATTTTTCAGAAAATGCTCCATTACCTCCACTGATCCTTCAGCCCCCTCAAGTCACTTTATTGCATTCTCTCTGCAGGTGCCTCAACATGTCCTGAATGCATATTCTTTGTTGTTCAAATTGGTGGCCATCTTGTAATAGGGTTCTATTCTGGCTCCAGATCCTCTCCTCTCATAGAAACCATAATTCATGACACATTTTAGTTTGTGGAAAATAAATCCAAGAGATTGCCATCTCTGGGCCTGATTTACAAAGGTAACTTTTGAGTCAGTTTGCATTTTCATTAAGTTTACTACTTTGCGGGAAAACATATATATACAGTTTTTATTTTAAAATAAACTAAAAATATATAAAGTATTATTGTTACATTTTTTTCTAAATTCAGAACAGGTTATTACATATTGTACATGCTGTATAATTAAATAATAATTATGTACTACTTTTACAAATTTCTTAACCTAATTCTTTAAAAAAAAATATTTTTAACTTTTAAATAATTTAACTTAAAGTAACATTCTTTTGTATGGGGTTTACTTTTAAGTCCCTACCTCCATTAGCTTCTATGGAAGGCTGTTGCAGTAACAGTAGTTGGCCATATGTAGTGCAGGACTTTCTACAAAAGTGTAAGTGTTAGACCTGATATGCTTTTAGCAGTGTTTCCCTAAACCTTTTGCTTTTTCCTCAGGGGTTTTGCTGATTCTCTTTTAGTGGCCTAAGGGCTCTGGGCACTTTTCCAATGTAAATGCAGTGTGAAAGTGTGCGCGTCCCTCCTACACATGTTAGGAAGTGATGCTTCTGTGATATTTTTTAAACATTCAATTACAGGCCCGTGGGTGCACCCTTGCACCAATGAGGTTTTTAAACATGTATCAAGCCTTCCATTGCAGGTCTGTGTGTGCGCAATTGCACTTATGCTCAGGTTGGACTTTCTAAACCACTGGCCAATCCTGAGGGAACTTTCACTACTACTAGGGCACCCTGGGGTAAGTCTTCGAGGGTGAAGCAAGTGGTAGGTGAACATCTGTGTGCTCCCAGCCTAGGAAGTGAAAAATACCCATGCGTATTTCAACTGCCTATGAGGTTTGCCCTTCCCATGGGTTTATATGGGGGAATGGTTGAAATTACTTTAAGCTACAATAGTGGCTTACAGAGGAGCAGCCTCATAACGTTTCCTATAATTGGATTCACAATGATAAACCCTCTCCTATGGTAAAGAGGGATTTGCCATTAATAGCGTACAAATGCCACTTCTAGAAAGTAGGCATTTTCTGCTCTTAAACTATTTGTGTGCCTTTTAGTTTGACTCCAGTGCACACTGGAGGCAGGGGGAGCACATCTGTGCATTTCCCGGAGACAGCTATAAACATTGGACATGCAACTGGGCTAATGTCCCCACTAAAGATTAAGATCTGCATTCCACGGCCCTATGGCAAACAGTACTGGAATTTAGAGGAGAAAGTCCAGTTTGTGAATCAGGCCCACTATTCTTAGTGGTCAATACAATCTGCTGGTAAACTGCATCCCTCTTCATGCTGGCTTTCTTCCAGGTTTAGGTGTATAAAGAGAGGCTGGTGGATCATCTTGGTGCATCACAACATTGTTTGATCATGTTTGTTGCTTGCTTAGAGGATTTCCCAGCTCCTGTTTTCTGTAGCTACATCTCAGTTCCTGTTTTTGTGCAGCTACTTCTCTGGTTCAATTCTTCTTGCTCTGCCTAGATCCTCAAAACAATTTTTTGTTATGCAGTTTTTCTCATTTTGAGGAACTGAACTATTCTTCAGTCTGCTTTCCTTGTTTCCTTTAATCAATTTTCCATTGTGGAATAAGAGATGGACAAAGGAAGTCAAAGGCCATTTCTTCAACTAAAAAAGGGTTAGCTGAATTACCGCAAGTACATACCCTTGACAGAATGACTCTTTAAGGGGAGTTTGTAACTGAGTTCCTTGGTCCTTTATGGTGGTTTTCAGGCAAAAGTTCCACTGTTTGGCTGGTGCTTAGAGTGTGATCTCTGGAACAAGTTAAGTTGTTCACACCTTACGTTTTTAGTGAGTCCTTGCAGCTCTGATTGCTTTAGCAGGCACATTAACCAGAATGGTAGAGAATACACTGCCTGTACTCTATAAGATATGATGGCTGAACATTGTTTCACACCCCACTGAAAGGATTTGTATTTGCTTTGTTGGGGGAGTTTACTTGTGCCATGGAGGTCTCTATAAGCCCAAAGGTTAAATGACTTTTCCTGGCAAAATTAGAACACAAATGTGCATGGGGATACAAGGAAAACATTAGCCTTTACTTTGGTGGAGATGGGTAAACATATATGTTTATTAGCGTAGCATATCAAGTTTTAGTAACACAGCAGAATGTGTAATGTTATTACTGAAATGGTAGATTAATATAATGACCTCTCAGTATCATAATTAGGAAACACCTTGAGAATGAATAATGTATTCTGGAGTCAGACTCCGCTTTTCAGTAATATGGGCTGTTTTAGATATTTAAGCCTCTGTTGTGATACATGTTAATACAATAAAGAACTGTATAATGTAAATGTGATGTTTAATACAGACCCAAGTATATGTTCCTGTGCTTTCCGTCAACACATCTTGGTTTCTGTATTCTAGTCTCTACACTTAACACTCATTACTGCTCTATGTCTGTGTGGGTTGCTCCTGCTTACAAAAAAATGTTCTCATTAGATCCTGAAAGTTATGGAGCTCACAATCATGTTGTCTGAATTAAAGAAGCTTGTGGATTTGACTGATGGCATAGACTTACAATACCAATTGAGATCCAGTCCCCCTCTTAAGCTAGGTAGTGATATAAATATATTCTTGACAGAAGTAACCAAGGAAATTCATTGTATGAAAACAAGCTTTCTAAGAAACAGCTAAAAACACAGAATCTTTCAAAGGAGGTAAAATAAGCTCTCAGCATTCTCAGAAATGAAGAGTATCTAGTGATTAGAGAAGCTGTCAAAAGGGGCAACATGTTAATGAATCATTCTGAATTCAAATATCATACAAAATTTCCTATGGACAATTCACACAAATAACACCAAAATGAATGAAGAAGTAACTTTTCTGGTGATAGAGGACCACATATCTGAATCAGGGTAATATCACAGGGTGTATTGTGTGTTTCTGTCTCGAACCCCTGTGCCACACTTTTTCACCTCTTTAATACGCCACTGGTCCTGATGAAACGCCTTAGGATCCACTAGGAACCAATTAGGTGTGAAAAATGTCGACCTGATTAGACCTGATTATCCATTCATTAACAGTGTTCCCTCAAATTTGCAAAAACAAACAAACTCTCCTCATTGATAGCAGAGTTACGAGTTCCTTTTTGCCTATCTTTAATATATCGTGCTGACCAAAGAATAAATTCCTTTGACGGTACCAGCACAGTACTTTTGAACCCACTTGCACAAATCCCCACACACCTGCACTCACCACTGCGGCGTTCCTCTAAAAAGATCTGCAGCAAAGAGCCCTCTCGCAGGGCCGATTGGGGGACTGCAGCGCCACCCCCACGAGGAGAAGAACGACCAATGATGAAGCATTACACACTGATGGGTGTGTGAGGGCAGCTCTCCAATTAGAAGGAATTCCCCTCTGTCCAACCTTCAAACACAAAGGAAGACAGGCACTTCTCTACCTATACTTCACGCTGCCGAATGGGCGACCTATCATTGATAAGACCAGTTACCCTCCAGTGATTGATACTAAATTGCATGCCTCAGCCAGTTGGCTTGGATTAGGGGTACATAGTTCTGGTTCTGTTGGACAGCGGCAGAAGAAGTACTGACTGCCATGTCTGAAATAATACTTTGATATGCGGAATGCAATAATGGAACCAGGGTTTATGTTTCAATTGTCCAAAGCCATTATGGTGGTCTCTTGTGGTGTTCTATGAGAACCCATTATGGCTTCCTTTTTTTAAGGGCATTGTGGATCTCATTTCATGGTTCAAAGTAATTAATGTGCTACACACATTAACAGTTCCGTTGGAACACTTTCAGTTATGTTTTATTCTGGTGGGAGTTTTGCTAATTCAATCCTTGAATACTGATCTAGAAAGTAATGCAAAGCTGTACTGAAAAGGATTATAGATGTCATTTGACTCTGAGATAGACCATTTTTAGGATGTGGAACCATCACTCACACATGCTGGCATGAATAATCCTCGGGGTCCCTCCTAATTCAGGTAACACATCATACCTATCTGAATAGGCTCCTATTAATAAGAGCTGTTAGGGAAATATTATTTTCTCATTTACTGAAAAGAGGATTTGTAGGAGAAGACAGGCGAGATCCAACTAGTAATGAGCATGACATAAGAATATCTGGCATCAACCAATCTGGTATTTCTTTAAGTTGACCCTGTAAGATTTAGAGCAAAATAATAAAAATTGGATGTGTTGTAAAGTTATCAATCCTTGCATTTACTGGTCAACATGTTTTGGCTATAAACAAAGAGACACACTGGGTCTACGGCCTTTCTCAGGATCACTAGATTTTGTTACAATGTATATGGTGTAGGGTGTTCTGAGGTTTGTCTAAAGATAATCACAGTATATAAAAAGCAATACTTGAGGCTGAAGTTATTGACTTCTGAATATATATATAACTGAAATGGTAGTGGAAAAGACTATTATTTTTATAAGCTCAAAAAGAGCTGCAATCCAATAGTGCATAGGCTAGAAAGAGTAGGATGATATGGTCACACCATAGGAAAGTCTGCTCTGTAATCTAAAAATATTTCACACTGCACCCAAGTGCACCACTGCAAACATCACACAAAAGTCAGAAAAGAGCAAAGCAAACTTGTGTGAATTGAAACCTGACTTACCCTAGAATGATGAGGGTCAAGGCCTCAGGAAGGGGAGGCAGTAATTACACCCCCGGCTAGACCCGAAATCCATGGCGTAATATTCCCCCACATGTTTTGCCTACACCCTTCCTGTTTTGATGAATTTGTTTCTGTTGGCTTTAGTACTCTGTGTACTTTACCCCTGCAAACCAGTGCTAATGTGCTTGTGTTCTTTCCCTAAATCATTATAAAAATGGCAGACGCCTGGTTGGAACATTGAGCTCACTTGTAATTCCTTAATATATAGTAATACAGGTGCCGAGGGCCTGTAAATGTAAAACTAGTGGGCCTGGAGCACTCATTGTGTCACCCTAGTACTTTAAAACGTGTCTCAGTGTAGTGCAGTTTTAAACTGCTATTTCGACCAGGCATCATAAACCTTTTGTCAGGCCTAAACCTTCCTTTTTTATACATGTAAGTCACTCCTAAGATAGGCCCTAAAGGCTCACAAGGCAGTGTGCATTGTATGTAAAAAGTAGGACATGTGCGTGTCAGTTTTACATGTCCTGGTAGTGAAATTCTCCTAAAGTTGTTTTCACTACTGTAAGGCCTATCTCTCCCATTGACTAACACTGGGTACTAACTAGCTTTGAATTGGATGCAGGCAGAGATGTAATGTGTAGACTCAAATGATAATGGTAATGATAAATGATAAATACATTTAATGGTAAAGTCGGATTTAAAGCCCCAATTCTAGAAATGCCACTTAACTTGGCATTTTCTTGTCCTAATCATTGTGTGCCTCTGCCAGTGCATGGGGTCACATGACTGTGAATGGGTCTGCTGTTGGGGCTTGTGTATTCCTCCTAGGCAGTGACACAAAGCAGACTAAATGTTGACAGGATGACTTGGGGTAGAGATGTGCCCTGCCCCTCTTACACTTTAAAGGGCTTGCCTCCAGCTCACACAAAGGGCCAAGACAGCAGTCATTTGTCACTCCAGGCTTCTTGGAGCCTTGTTAGGGGAAGGGAAACCCAGATATAGGGGTAGGACAGAGTGTTACCCCCACAGGCTGGCACCAGATATAAACCAGATATAAATTCTGTATCTTCAGAGCACCTCTTGAGTATAGTCCTGGACTTGTAGAAGATTCAGAAGGACAGTTGTTTTAAAGTGTAGTCCAGGAGACAATGCATGTAGAAAAAGGTTTATTAGAGCAAGACATGCACAATCATAATTCCAGTCAGCTTGGCAGTTGTCAGAGTCATCGGTGGAATATTAAGGTTGACAGTTGGGGAGAGGGACTATTCCAAGGAGAGAAGAAGGGTCCATGAGACGATGCATGTAGAAAAAGGTTTATTAGAGCAAGAAATGCACCATCACAATTCAGGTCAGCTGTAGCATATATAAACTGCTTTGGAGGGACGAGATCTTCAAACCTGTCAGACTTAGCCAAGAAACTCTGGCTGTTTTTCCTGGAGTACAAGATCAGCTTAAAGGCAGTGTATTTACCCCGAAAGACAATTGTGTCTGCAAACTGGAATCCAAAGTTTAAAAGCCAATTAATAACCCTCTCTTTCAAAGAATGTTATGTCCCGGAGGCTTGGAAAAACGCTCAGGTCATCCCTCTGAAAAAAAAAAACAACATTCCGGTCACCCAATTTCAAAATCTCAGGCCGATATCTCTATTGCCTCAGTGCGCCAAGATAATTGAAAAAATAGTCAATACTCAACTCATGGCGTTTTTAGAATCAGAAAACATTCTCCACCCTACTCAATCCGGCTTTAGACCTAACTATTCCACGGAAACAGCTGTTTTGTATTCCACGGAATGTATCCGCAAGATGGTGGACGAGGGTGAGACAGCAGCGTTGGTCATGCTCGACTTAAGCGCAGCTTTTGATACTGTGCTACATGCCACGCTGCTGTCCCGTCTTTCAGACATCGGAGTAAAAGACCATGCATTGGCGTGGATTAAATCTTTTCTCACCAAAAGATCTTTCCAGATACATTGCCCGCCCTTTAAATCATCTTCTCGTGTCGTGAGCTATGGGGTTCCACAGGGCTCTAGTTTGAGCCCCACATTGTTCAACATCTATATGGAACCCCTGGCTCAGGTCATAGAGAACTTTGGGGTGGGCATTGTCAGCTACGCCGATGACACTCAGCTTATGTTTAAGCTTACTCCTGATACCGAGAAGTATGCTTCCAACTTCTCGGAGTGCATGGCTGCTGTCGCCATGTGGATGGACAGCAACTGCCTCCGGCTGAATGGAGACAAAACAGAGGTGCTAGTGATAGGGAATAAAACCTCACTATGGTCTCAAGCGTGGTGGCCCACAACTTTGGGCGATTGCCCTCGCCCTGTTGAGAAGGTCAAAAACCTAGGGATCATGATCGATTCTGATCTATCAGGAAAATCCCATGTCAACAAGATCATAGGCAAATGCATCGGCACATTAAGAATTCTCAGAAAAATCATCGACCTTATCCCTACTGAAGCCAGGAAAACCATCGTTCATGCACTTATTACACCTCATCTGGACTATGGGAATGTTCTCCTTTTAGGTCTGACCCAAAAACAACTTCACCAGCTTCAATGCTTACAAAATGCGGCCGCCCGCTTGGTACTAGGCCTTCCCAAAAGAACATCAGCCAAGGCGGCATTGTCCAAATTGCACTGGCTCCCCGTTAGGGAGAGAATAAAATTCAAGAGCCTCTGCTATGCCCACAAGATAGCCCACAACAAGGGTCCCACCTATCTAAGAGACCTCATGACCATCCACCGCCCTACCAGAGACCTTAGGTCCTCAGGAATGTCTCTATTCAAACTCCCTCGTGTCCACAGAGCGAAAATTGGTGGCCGCTCCTTTCGCTACCTCGGAGTGAAATATTGGAATGCCCTACCGGTTCACTTAAGAATGCAACCTTCAGAAACTCTTTTCAGAGCCAAACTGAAAACCCTTCTCTTTCCTCAATAGGCCTGTGATGATCTCCTTCCGTTCCCTTCTTGATTCTCTGTGAGGTTTTTTTTAGCAATCAGCGCGGGGATACACAGCTGTGCAGCCATGCGCTTTATAAATGTTTTATTATTATTATTATTATTATTATTTCAGCGACTGCAAATTGAGTGGGCCTTGGTCCACTAGATTTAGACCTCGTTGAGATCAGAATGACTTTTCATCTGAAGAAGTACTACAGTTGGATGCCAGACCCAGGTGCTCTAGTGGTGAAAGCCTTCCTTCAAACCTGGAAGGGGACCAGGGCTTATGGATTCCTTCTATTCGCAGTGATTCAGAGGGTTCTTTAGAAGGTGAGGCAAGAGAGATGTTCCCTTGTCCTGATAACTCCCTTTTGGGTGTCACAGGCATGGTTTCCAATGACCTTGGAGTTAGCTTGGGACATTCCTTTTTTTCTCCCTGCCGTAGAGGGTCTATTGAGAGACACAGATGGAGAGGAACATCCTCTGGTTCTTACAGGGACTTTGGGCCTTCTTGCTTGGAGAATATCAGGAGATCTAGAAAAGTGTCAGGCCTTTCGGGAAGAGCTGAGGAACTCCTCAAGGAATCCTGGGCTCCAGGAACACGTTATATATAAAGGAATGTGGAAAGTGTTGGTACATTGGTGCTTGCAAAGAGATTTGGATTCTGTGGAGGTTCCTATAGTTGAGGTGGTACATTTCCTGGTAGAACAGTTGAATAAGGGCCTTAGGTACAGGACGATAAACTGCTACAGGTCCGCAGTTTATGCAGAACTCAATCTAGTCAATGGTATGAGCATGGGAAAAATTTCTGGTCTGTAAAGTACTTAAGAGACCAGTTAAGGAGACCTCCAAGACTTTGGCATGAAACCCTATGAGACGTAAATTTAGTTCTAAGTATGTTCTCCTCCTTGCCTAGTAATCGATACTTGGACCTGAAAAAACTTTCTAGGAAGCTGGCTTCCTAACTTTGTCTAACATCTTGCTATCAAGTGTCATATGTTAAAGCTTTGGAGGTAAGTAAAAGAGTATATGATTCCTTTGGGGTAGCCTTTGAGATTATTAGGAGAACAAAAACAATGTCTGACACCATATTTTACCCAAAATTTGATTCTTGCAGAAACGTATGTGTTGTTAACTGCATGAAGGAATATGAATCCAGGAAGAGTGGGTTTCATACGGATGCTACAGACCAAATTCTAATTTCCTTTATAAAACCCTTTAAAGGAGTGTGTAGTTCCGTGGTTCGTGAGTGAGGTTCGATGGTTCCACACCCGTTCAATAAAGGTCGTCGGAAATAGACGATTTTGGTGTCAGCAGACCGCAAATGACGAGTGTAGTGTGTCCAAGTGTTTTCGCGTAAATCGATCAATGGGAGCACTCCGTATTTAAGGATTTCATTTGAACCTTCGGGTTCCATTTTGTGTACGGCAGCCATTTTGTGTGGTTTCCCTCACATAGGCCGATGACTGCGGCCGAATGAGTCCTTGAGACAAGTATGCCTTAGCTGACTTCTGAATGACCTGGCTGAACTGACTCCTTGGCCAAGGCTGACCTCGCTGAGCCAGTTCCTTGTTAAGCAGCTGGTCTGATAAAGATCAAAGAGTAGGACATGCCCGAGTTTACGGTACACTGCACCCACCTTTCTGTCTCGCTTCCAATCTGCCCTTCCTTTACGACATAATCTCTGATTTGGGTTGAGGGTTTTATGATGGGTTTGTCCGGCCTGAGCAGACAAGAAAACTGGAATGTGCTTGGTCATTTCTGGTGGGCTGGACAACGGAAAGTGGTATTGTCGTCATACGCTACTTTTGAATTGTCACACTGTCATTGGTCAGTTTGTATGGCCCACAGCCATTAGTTTGAATACAGTCCTTCGGTTCTTTGTGAACCCCATCTGGATTCAAGGGTAGTCTTCCAACTTCTAATGCTCACTCAGACACGTCTTGTAGCAACAGGGTTGAGAAGTTTTTGAGGTCCACATCTAACAACGCTATCAAACGATAGTTGCTTAGCGACAAAACTATTCCACCTTTGAATATAGGGTGAATGAATGAGCCTAGCCAACTGTTTGGTATGTTCCCAGAGGGCAGCATGGCATTATACACCATGGCCAAGAAATTCTTCCTGGTTGGTATTTTTGTTTTAGGAGGGCTTGAGGGAAACCATTTGGGCTAGGGGCGCAGTTGGGGTGTGAATTGTCAATGATTTAAATTACCGACAATGTAGAATATTCCAATGGAACTGGCACATTACTTACAATGTGGGAGTTGTCTGGAAATGGCGCAAGAGGGATTAAACTGTCTGAGCTCCCTGTGACGTGTGACTTCAAATAATCCACCCATTCACCCTGGCTGATGTTTGCATTATTTGCAGCTCTTGGGTGTTTTTCGATCTCGTTGATTAGCTTCCAGAACTTCTATGGGTCATTTTGTTTTGATGAATATAGGAGCTTGGCCCATAGAGTTTTTTGCCTGCTTTTCTTGAAAGCCCAAACCTCCCTTTTAAACCTTCTCTGATCATCACATAGGGTATTTAGCAGAGTGAGTTCCTGAGAGAACGCCACAGTTGCCTGAGATCTGCTGATTTTTGATCCTATGAGTTGGATCGCCATCAGAGGCTGTATTCTAGAGGGTTTGAGTCTGTTCATGTTGTCTCTAATCCAGATGGTTTGCGTATGATGATCACTCTCAGTACGGTGATCGATTTTAAAGTCTATGACTCAACTATATAGACTACAGTTTGCCATAAAATAGTCATGGTAAGACCTGGTCCACGTTGGCAGGATGTCTTCCAGGAGGAGACCATTCAGAACTTTTAATCCAGTCAATTCACAGGCTCTCGTTTTTTTCCCGATCTTATCTTGACGCCTGTGATGTGGATAGCTTTGATCCCACAGGGCCCCAAGTTTATCGTAGTGATCTTTATCCGGGGGCTGGAATAAGTTTGAATTAAAGTCTCCGGTGATTAACAGGTTAACTACCAAACAGTCCCTTTTGAGCTTCTGTAGTGGATCAGCTTGCCTACTGTCATAGATTTTTCTTTTGGGTTAATGTAGACATTGACAAGGATCAAGGGATCTACCAACTGCTGAAACCAGCCATCCAAACGAAGAGCCTGTAGCCAGGGTTCCTGTATATCAATCACTGTAACCTTTGGGGATAGATTGGTACTTACATAAAAGACTAATCCACGTTTTGCAGTCCTGAAAGGAGGTGCTTTTGTGAGCAAACGTTCTATATTTCACCAACCCTATCAAAGGTATATTGAATAGTGCCCACATCTCTTGAATTATATCAAATGTTTTCAGATAATCCAGCACAGAGGTGTTCTTTGTTTTTGCTGACAGTCTTCCCAGATTCCAAGAACATATGCTTATGTTGACCTGTTCCATTGTACATATTGTAAATTGTTTCGCTGTTCAATCCTTGGGTTAATCCACTGTCAGGGCTGACAGGAGCCACCTCCAGCTATCCATGACATTTTGCTTAACTACAGTTCTTCTCTGTGCGGCGGCTTTTTGGTCCATTACAGCTAGAATCGTCAGCCTGGTGGGCCGAGGAGGTGATAGCTGTCCCACTGCATTTTTCAGTATTGAATTTGTGGTGCCTTTCCCTTTGGCTGGTTAGAGTTGATGTAGAAGGAGGAAGGGGATTACCGATTCTCCTGGAATGTTACTATCTTTATAACCCAGCTTTTCAACAGGTTCTTATTCTCTAATATTTTTGTTTGAATGCACGTGGAGTTGAATGTAACAAGGGTGGGTTCAGATACCTACATACCTCAAGTGGGTAGAAATTTGATAGAGAAGATGTCCTGTGACACGCCTGCTCCAGTCCCGGAAGGGCCTTAGTCAATTTAAGAAAGTTTTCTCAATTTAGGGCATCATGAACTCCCCTTAATTTGGATTCTGGAATCAACAATAGGCTTTTTTTGGGACCATTCTATTCCAGGGGTTGGGTGCATGCCTTTATTCACTCCCTGGGATTCAACACTTTCTTTTTCTTGTGTGCCTGTAAACGGAGGCCAGGCCAGCCTTTTCCTTGGTGTGAGTTCTGCCCACGCAACAGGGTGACTTATTACCTCTAGGCTGTGAACTTTGAGAACTAGACCCGGGCGGCTTTCCAGCTTGAGTGTCTTGAGTGTCTTTCTGGTCAAGAACTCACCATTGTAACAACAGATTGACTGCGATTGCATTCTACTAACTGTGATGCCAGATTATGGCCTGTGAGAGGTTTTGATAAGCCTTGAGTGGTGGAGTGACCACTGTGCTCAGGAATACAATGGGCCTTTCGCTGGCCTTTGTCCTCATCAGTTGCAGAATGCCCTGCTGCTTCATTGGGCACCTTTGACTGGCTCTTGATGCAGCAACATTTCTGTGCCACTCTCATAACGGTCTAAGCCAGCCAGCTCGGGATTGACCGGCAGCGTTCCTGTATTTCCAACTTGGCCCTCATCCTTCTTAGGAAGCATAATTGAGTGAACATTCTGGTGAGCTGATCTCCAGGGCTGACTCCAATTTCTGCCTTTTCTGGCACACTTTCTTTCCCACTTCATCTGGAGGGGGTTGCCAATGTGTTAACTGGTTCTAGTCCTTCATTGTTTAATTCTATGTTAAACTACTGATCTTGACAAAGCCTACAGGACCGGTTAACTCTGTGCGCATTGCACGTCTCTCGTCTCACCGAGAATCGTAGCCCATCTATGGTTTTGCGGTCCCTGAAGGCAAGGATGGTGACCATTCCTACATGTCAGGCTCTTCCGATCATGTTTTTCAGCTTGCGGAAGTAAGGGAAGTGATAGACCAGCTCTGTAATAATAAAGCTCCAGGATCTGATGGTGTCCCTTCTGATTTATTTAAATTGGATACTGTCATTAGGGGGCCCTTGTTTACCCAGTCTATTAATGTTGTGGTTAAATCTGTGATTCCCTCTTCCTGGTCACACTTTGTGACTATCCCTATTTTTAAAAAGGGTGTTAAAACTGACCCCCACTGGTGTAGACTAGTCTCAATTGGGTTGATGTGAATATTGTGTATTTCCTCACTGATCTCCATGGGAATATGACCGCCTCTGTGAGGCATAGTGGACTGCATGGAGGAGTTTGACAGCATCCTGGTTCCTTTCTAGAAGCCATGATGCATGTACCAATTACTGATATCAATCCACTGCTCCCATTTTAGGAACTGTTTTAGGAACTACTTTTGTCTTTCTTTTTGAGCACTTCAAATGAGCGCTCGTGTTTTCACTCGCTCCGAGCTCCGTTTCTATCAAAATGCATCAGTGCGATTGTCTTGTACAATAAAACCTTGAATTGAAGTTCCTAGAGTGCAGCGTACGCTTGTTCTACAATTACATTTTTGGGGAACCGGTCAGACCCCTACGCTGGCACCAGCTGTTGAGCACGCTGATCTGTGGACCGCATTGTATCGAGAGATTTACTGTGGCATTGCCCAGCATTTCAAACAAGAAGAAACAGATACTTCTCAGTGGGTCAAGCGCCACAGGACGTACTCAAAGGATCCCGCCCACACGGGAGCTCTTCCTAAGGTGATCAAAACTGTCGCTGTGTCATTGGAGATGATTATGCTGGAGTTGCCCTGCATATATCAACATATATACTGTTTGCAGTATTAATGTTTCAAAACTAATCGGACCAGGAACTTCTACAACTTAACTATTTTGAATGTGACAACCGTGGTGAGAAACGTAACCGATATTGAGGGCCAGCAAGCACAATCTACGCCAATCCTCTAACTGAGGCGGCGAAATCAAACACACTGAACCGCTACAATGTATCAACTTATTAGATCACTGTGAACAACTCAAACTGCGCTTTCAGTGCATTTATCAAACAAGATCGGAAAATTAAATTGAAAATCACATTGTTAATCATATGAAAGTGCATACAAAGGACCAGCATTCTGACTAGCCTTTGATAGACTGGAAAAAGTGTAAATCAATAAACTACATGGCATGTGAAGGAGATATTTGCTAATCAAAGGGGGGAGGAGGAAATACTGATCCTTCATTTTCCTAATTACAATCCAAATAAGTTTCCCCATTGATTATTTTGATGTGAAGGAGATACACAAATCAGAAAGCTATGTCCACGACAATCACCTAAACTGAGGCAGAAGGAAATCTGTTCTGGTTGCTCACATGCTTCAAAACGAATGGAGCCAGGATCTACTATAACTCAATTAATTCTAGAAGGTACAACCACGGTGATGAACGTAATCAATATTGGGTGCCAGCAACAAAATCTACATCAGTCTTCTGACTGAGGCGGCTGAATTAAACGCTTTGCACCACTGCAATGTATCAACTTATAACACTTATGCTCGTGATTATCAGAACCAAAGCTGATTCTGATTAATTGTTGCTAAAATTAAACAGCATTTAATTCCAGCAAACTTCAATCGTGAGACAAAGTGAGACCAATCAACCACATATGCAGAATATTCATTATAACGCCACTCTGCAAAGCTGAATGTTTATGAACACTGCACTACACCATCGCAAGTGTAATTGACAGCAACCTATGCTGTAAATAAAGTTTTTGAATAACTTTGCATATCATATAAAAGTACACTACAAAGAACTAGTGTCACGACTAGCCTCGGACATAAGATAGTGCTATAGCCTCAACTGATAACAAGCATTGGAAAAGCCAATAGGTCTTGCCCATGCAAGATTTCTTGGGTTTGTCAATTTTGTTTTGTTCTGTGTAGCAGCATGTCTGAGAGATTTTCGTAATGTATTTTGTTTCAATCTAACTCTCAGCCACACTGCACAGCAGCCGTGCTGCTGTAAACATGGTTTAAACGATATTGACAAACTTACAGCTCTCGCTTGGGCGAGATCTATTGTCTATACGTGTATATTTTTCTGTATATTAACTATTTGGAGGATAATTTGTTTACGCGATAGCCGCAACTTGCCATGAATGGGCAAGAGACCTATTCCAGCTCTGCTCTAGGCAGACTATGCAGTTCTAGCAAGGACTGTGTTGGGTCTTTCATGTCTACTTGACTAAACTGCGAGTTTCATGGTTTTTCTTGATTTATCTACTCATTTTTGTCGGCAATAATTATCATCAATAGTTCTCGATTATGTTCAGGTTTGGTTTGTTATCATTTGTTGGAAGTTCCCAAAGCATGGTATTTGGTTTATGGCTTTACATCCTGTAGTTGTAATATGGTCTTGCCTAAAGATACCTTGTAATTTTCTCTGTTTTGTGATTTTTATTCTGATTAACATCGTAAATTTATTTTAGTCCTTCTCAATGGTAAGAATTCTACCCAGGTGAGACCTGCTCTTATTTTCTTACAGACGCTTTTGTTCTGAATATATCTGTTTATTTACTGCAGGTTTTTTAAAGGGTGTGTTTTAGAGAAGATCCAGCTTGGGAATGTATTCGTTTTTCTGTTTAAGAGAGGAATTATCTTATTTGTATCTATGCTTTTATCCTTTGCATTTATGGTCTTGATGTTTATATTTTGTCTAATGTGATTCTCTGGTTTTTAATATGAATGTGTGTTTTTTAGTATTGTATTGTTTTATGGAACCTGTTTTCCAAACTAAACATATTGTAACACCTGATGCTTTATCCTTCCATCCATCATTCAGTAGTTCTAGTCTCCATTCCTTAACATATATTGATCCCAGAACTGATTTTGTGTTTCTCACTTACTCTTTGTTAGAAGTGTTCCGGAAAGCCACTCTTTGCTCTAGGAATCTCCAGGACTTTATTATTAGGGTTAAGGGTTTCATCCTCAGAGGAATGAGTTTACAGAATGAACTCACACTCTAGAATAGTTCCTGTGATGCTTCTGCAGTGCAAATTGTCGTAATAGGGCCATAGTTTGGTTTCTTTTCTTCCTTATGCAAAGTTTGCTCATGATAATGAAACACATAGAGCTACCAAGACATTTCTTTTCTTTTCTTGCAAGGGTTCCATTGTAGCTGACTTTTGAGATAACTCGTAAGTCACATGCCTAAGTAGCTTTGGCTTCAGAACTTTTGGAACGCATTGAAGTGGTCCTTGGTAAAGACACAGAGAGAGTGTAAAAGGAATCCAGATTCAGTTGGAAATCCAACTTGGTTGCCACAGAAGTCTTGAACTAAAGTATTCTGTCGGTCACAGGGTGTGTTTATCTTCCTGTTTTTTATCTTCCAGAGAAGTGCTACCCAAACGTTTTAGAACC
The DNA here is from genome assembly GCF_964263255.1 of Lissotriton vulgaris. Lineage (NCBI taxonomy): Eukaryota > Metazoa > Chordata > Amphibia > Caudata > Salamandridae > Lissotriton > Lissotriton vulgaris. Next base: position 227,788,267 of record NC_141687.1, on the reverse strand, counting down.
ACAAAAAACAAAAAACACTTCTCAAGTGCATTGGAGCACTTTACATGAGCACCAGATTACATTAATAAGGTCTGATTCCTTTTATTTTGAGCACAGAGGTAAAGTAAGTTGGTGGTGCCAATGCAGGGACTCAAACCAGATTCTCCATATCCATAGGCTCTGGCCATAAGACCACATTCATATTTCTTACTTTATGTATGAAAGTCATTGACAGGTAGAATGATTGTTATGATCTTATATAGTGAGCACATTCTCTGTTAAAATGGCGTATGAGCTACAAAAAAAACACAGCAGCAGAAAATACTGGAATGTTCACCCGGAATACTTGCAAGGGCTTGCTTTAAAACCGGACTTAGGGACAAAGTTCAGCACCTTTACACAAGTGGTGCTGGAGCAAATTTCAGAGTGGGGGTGATGACATCAATCTCACATCACTGATGTCATGGGGATAGTGAAAACCCCTAGCTTCACCCAAAGTGAAACAAATGTTTTCAGCAGGAGAGTGGGAAGGGTGTAGTATGTAGCTGGTGGTGCATTTTGGGGCACATGGTCACATAAATATTACTAATGCATTGTGTGATAGCGCACTGTCATTTACAAACAGCACATGTTCCATTGAAATGGCCACTAAATTTGCAAAAAGATACAGTTTTACTTATTAAACTACATAGCGCACAAATAATGTGTGAAAATCCGGTTTCAGTGAGTATTTATCAGCCACGCCTCACCAAGTGTCTTGATTTGTTTTGATCCTATTAAAACCTTTGCTTCCTTTGCACTACAGAATTACAAAAAAGTGTTTCATTTTTGCTTTCCAAAGTGCTGATAAATTCTGATACATGTGTACATTTCATTAACAAGTAAATATATTTTCTTGAGTGTTACAAAAATTGACACCCTGCATCCTTTCATTTCACACTCCATTTACCCCAGCAAGACTGTCACGTAGTTTACTTTAAAAACTCCGCTCTGCAGTCAGTGAAAGAAAATGTAAACACCAATCACCGTGTTAAAAGAATAAGCAGGAGTTTGTCAGAATGCAAAGCCTGATATTTGACCTCCTTCTTTGAAGGACAGCAAATTTGACAAGATCAATACAAAGTGTAAAGGCATCTTTATTTATTGTTCTTCCACGACCCACCAGAAATCGACTGGGAACCCACCAGTGGGTAGCGACCCACACTATAGAAAACACTGTGCCAGAGGAAGCCATCTCAAGCTGGGTTCTTATTTTTTAGTACCATTTTCTATTACCAAGATTTGTAGTCCTCTAATAGTACACATACAGTTCACTTTTTCTTAGCATCTCCATTCTGTCTTCTTTGTGTCTCACATAAAACTGTTCAATGCTGATAAACGTTACTGTGCCAAGTCTTCTCCTGCTTCCAATTTGAATAGAGGGACATCCAGATTTTCATAGATTTATGATTCTCATTTTTCCGAGGACAATGACAGTTTCTGGTACCTCGGAAGGGTTATCCCATTTTTAGTCAATCATTGGAACCTGCTTCCTTGGTACATGCTCCTATGTCACTACTCGGATTTTTCTTTCTCATTCTGATGAATCTGGAGCTCTGGGCGAAGGTTTAGTGATGATTTAATTACCCGTCTAGGTGACTGGACTAGTGCCTTAAACATATGGCATTTCCTCGGTAAAGGCACTATCTCATGTGTGGATATAAGACTGTAGGACTTAAATATTTAGATAATACTGTATGCACCTAATAGCTGAAACACATCATATTTATTTTACAGAGGTATAAGCCATATATACATTTACGTAAGTCATGTGCATAGCTTTGTACGTGACATAAGCCTGAAGATATGTTATTTTATATATAGGCGCATAAATACTATATGCTTGTATATTAGCCATTTATATAGCACATATGAAAAATGTATGAAAAGTGGCTGGCACGTAACATCTCATATGTGATGTATGTGTTATACTTGCTTAGAGATAGCGATACAGCATGTTGAGTAATGTGTCTAAATTTCATTTGTAGTAATGACAAACATAAGGAAAGGATACTTCCGTAAATATCATGTTCCTCCTCTCAGACCCATTCATTAAAGAACAATATTGTCTACCTTGCCAAGTCACACAATGTGCCTTTACAGTTGGCTTCGCTCTCATTAATGGCTTCTGAAAACACATGCTTTGCTTTTTGTCTGCCTTTGCTAGTTTTTCCTACACTAGAGACATCAAAGTAACATCTGTTGCATTATGTACAAGTATCTACAGTGATTTTTTAAAGGATCAGCTGCTTTTCTTGTATATAAATAGGTTTTTGACATTAAAGTTTTTATAGCTTTGCAATCAACAAAAAGGCAAATTGGACAATACACCGGGCCAATCTCGTGTGAGTATTGTGTGTGTTTTGTATAAGTAAAAGACACACATATGATGGAGGGAATGTGTAACAAATCAAACATTCACCCCCAGTCAAGGGACTTGGGTTAAATCCATTGTTCTTTTGCTCACCATGTCACACCAGTTTAGACCCAGGCATATGCAGATCAGTCTTGACCCTGCTCTTTATGGGAACAGTCCAACCCAAAAGGTTGCTACCGGACGGGGGTGGTGGGCTCGGGAATTACCTCCCCCCCGCCCCCACAAAAAAAGCACGAAGGCAGGATGCTGCCTCTCCAGCAGCAGGAAGCACCCATTTTTCCAGGCTCCCCACAGACAACCACCACGCTGCTGTAACCATGACAGCAGCGTCGTGATTGGTCTGAATACTGTGGTTCGGTGCTCAGACAGGTACTGGGAACCTGTGCATGTTCCCCACCAGGCTGTGTTTTGCAGCCCAGTGGAGAACATGCAAAGTGCGTATGATTGTTTGGCTGTACTAGGATGGCCAGCCAAACCGTCATGCGCACTTAGCGAGTGCTACCACTCCTCCCCCTGCTCTTGCCAGCCCCGCCCTCATGAAACTGAGCCACTGCAGTAGGAAAAATAAAATTATGATAACGTTGCATCATTATCATTTTATTTTTCCTATTGAACAGTGGGGCGACACTCCTCTGCCTTATCGGAGGAGCCACCCCTGTGTAATTCAGATCTATATTTTGCTGACAAAAGTATTGATGGTCACGAAATCCGTTTGTGGTGCTTTGCATCCCGTTCCTTTGTTTAACTGGCTCATCATCCGCCTTGTCCACACAAAATATAAGGTAAGTACAACTCACAAACGTTTTTTAAAGCATAATGTTTTATTTTCATCATACCATACACAGCATCAATGTCCTCGGTTTCACAGTCTGCCCAGATGCCTCACAATACCCCCCATATCAAACACAATTTAACTACCCCGAATCTATAATGTAATGCACATTTTTTAGAATGTAAATGGAAAGCCAAATATGTATCAACATGTAACCTAACATAACATTGTGAAGTTTATGCATACTATATTAACTCTCAACAGACATTTTTGAGGTACAAATCACACTTAATTTGAGGCTCCCCTGGATTCCTGTATAGGCATGAATCTCACACTACCCAACCATATGAAACAACCATGTACCAAAAATAAATTACCACAACCCTTTCACTGAAATTTTATGTGTTGAAATATTGCACATAAAAGCAATGGCTGGCCACCCATCCACGTACCTGATGTTGCACAAATATAGGGATCCTGGGTGTACACACACTAAATGTTTGACATGTACTCAATGTGAAACCTTACACCTGCTGGTGTACCCACAATTCATCACCAAAATAATAATGCTAAATAATGCCATATGCACCCATACTCTGCTCGCCATGCACTCGATCCCATCACACCACCAGCCCCAGACCGAATACAACACATGAGAAAAAGAATGATCTACATCTCCTACAATGCATCAGCTAGGAAATAACAATACCTGGAAATTGAATCACATGGTTAACATAAGCAATATATTGACAAACACAATTACATATGGAAAGCATGTTTGTAAAGTAAATACTTTTATATGAATTTATTAAAAAGAAAAAAACAACAATCTCATCCTCTGGGAATTAATAATGTCCGCATCAATTTTTAAATTGTAAAATAATAATAAATCCAATGCTCCAGGGGGTATGACAAGCTGATCTATCTCAGTTAATTTTTTTCACAGAAAAACAAGAGCGCCTCAGATCTTGTCTCCCACCAGTCAACAAGGTGCCTCTGAACACAGAACCAACAGGGGCTAGGAATTCTGGGGAGGAAGGATACTGGGCAGTTGGAGGCATTGAGGGAGGCGGAAGTATTGTAGCAGGTGTCCCAGAACTACTGGGCCTGAGAAGCTATTACTGCTTTCAGGAAGACAAGACAGAGTAGATGTCCCCTATGATGCCACTCAGTGTGTCCATTTGCTGATTGACACCCTGGATGGCATCAAGCTATGCCATCTACCCCTCAGAGAATCTTCAGTGCCTCATCAGGCAACAGGGTTGGTGGGGTGGGACCAGGGAAATAGGTGCTCAGGAAAAAGGAGACCCCAGTGCATCTTCTGACTGGGTGCTAGCTTGGTATTGGGGGCGGTGGGGATAGGCAGAGCCAGGGTGGTGCTGGTGATAGTTGTTGGATGGCAAACACATGCGCAGATGTATTGATGGGTGTTGCTGCTGCTACCACATGGGACTGGCCAGAGTCCGAGCCCTCAGACTGGGGAGGTGGGCATATCGCCAGCCACCTCATCCCCAGGCCTTCTGATTTCCAGTAGCCCTCCTGCGATATCACTGAAGGATGGCCAGAGTCTGCTTGCTCCTGCGCAAGCTAAAGGCTAACATATGCACACATCAGTTAAACAGTACATAGTGAAGTATGCAAATGAACTTACTACAAAGATGCCCTGACTCATTCTAACCAATGATAATATTCCGGAAGAAAGAGGCCTAATATGACAACACAAAATCTGTCAACTAACCCTTTACAAAAAAGGGGAACAATGAAAATGTTATGCATCATGGGGTCTGACAGAACAACACTGTTATTAGCAAACAGACCTACTAGATAGCAATACAAGCACACTTTCCACAGAGCCTCAACATACTCTATTGACTTGTAATGAGCAAAGTGCCTTAAAATACAGAACACATAAATAGATATGGCTACATCGATTGTCAGCTGCTCCATCATCAACTACTAAACAAAACTCTAATACAAATGGCTTTATTAACATTTTTGCAGACGTGATACTCTGTCACAAATGTGGTGGACATCCTGTTTACTGCATTACAAATACTATGGGCTATTATGCACTTGTAAAACGGCAGACAGGACATCTGCCATTCTGCGATGCAGTATCCCATCCACAAAAATATATATAAGGCCCTAAGTGCTATTCTCTAATGGTATACAATCAGCTTTACTAGGAAATGTCAGATGTAAAGCATTGTACTTAGTACTGAGGAAATCTTTGTTGACATCTTGGCAGAAATCATAATACGTGCATATATTGGGGCCCAAAACAGTGACCATAAGCATAGCACTAATCATGCAACAAACACTTGATACACCCTGTATATTTATGCCTCTAAATCACATGAAATGACTCACAAATGTAATAAAGCTGCTACATGATGCCATATTTAAATTAGCATGTGTGATGGGAATGCCCCTTGCATGGTGTACATTCATTTCCTATGCCCTGCACGAACAAATGGAAGAATTAGCTATTATGGTTTGTGTACTTTTTGCACCTACACTCATGCCAGACCTCTGTTTGTCCAAAAGACCTAGTTCTCCTTTGTGAGAAGAGTGTGGTTATACTCTTGCCCAGGATCTGGATGTTCACAACAAGACTATCCTCAAGAAGTGACCAAGGAATACTGTCCGCCACCCATCCATGTTTAACGGTGGCACCAGCGTATCATGCTTTGTACAGATCAGAGCGTGGCATGGAGTTTTTTCTTGCACCAAGGGACTATGAGCCTACCGACCCTCTTTCTTAAATATGTGCTAATATTGATGGCCTCACAATCCTAGTTCTCAATCAAGAGCACACGGATGTATGTGCTTGTTGTCTGAGAATGGAATTGCACACTTTATGTTGGTATGAGAGGTTCAGAGTGTCACAGGCCTGACCTTTAGATTTTGTATGCAATCACCTGGCCCTATGCACGGTTTTAAGGTGAGGTTTACGGAGATGACACTGATGCGTGCGGACATCCATAATATAGGAACCAGAGTCAAGGAGGCAGAGGAAACCATCACCTCTCTCAAGACTGAAACTAAAACACTATTAACTCAAGTTGGTGATCTACACAAATCAGTCAAGTATTAGAGGATAGAATGGAAGACTCTGAAGGCCAGTCGAGCCAGAATTATGTGAGAATTATAGGAGTGCCGGAGAGGGCCGAAGGCCCAGTAGTAGATCTATTTGTTGAAGATCTCATCCTGAAACACCAAATGCCCCAATGTCTTTTCTCAGGAAGAATGAGCGCACCAGTCCCAGGAGACCCGCAGAAACCTGGGTCTCTGCCAAGACCCATCATTGCTCGCATTTTTACCTTCAGGGACCGTGATGTAATATTACATGCCTCACAAGTTGCACCTCCAGGTAAATGGGATAACAGAGCTTTTTCCTTTTTTCCAGACTTCACAATAAGGGTTCAGAAACAAAGACGATCATTCTTAGAAGTTAAAAAAAGCCTTTAGAGAAAAAGATTTTAAGTACGCCATGCTGTTCCCGGCCATACTCTGAGTGCTCGCAGTTTCACTACACCGGAGGAAGCATAAGACTGGCTAGACGGGTGGAGAACTCCTAGACACAGAAGAACCAGGGGAAAAAAGACTAAGGAGAGAGGCGATCAGGAGACTCCGAAACTCCCAGCAGAGATTTGACTGATCCAGCAGAAGACTCACAAAGAAACATAACAGCAAATACAGGACGTTGCTGAGAGATCCAGCGCCTCTCCTGCGTATGCCTGGGGTGGATAGTGGTACTCTAACTGTATACGGGCAGGACTCTCCTGAATTAGACGACTCACCAATAAGTTATGTTTCACCTTTATAGATCTTATATTGATAAGCATAATGCAATGCATTATAATGCAATAATGTTGAATGAAAAGGGATGGCAGCATTAGGAAAGGTCGTATTGAGGTCCTCCCCCTAGATAGTTTAATGTTTCTTACGGGTTACAAAGGGAGGCGGGGAGGTGGAAAGCGATTTTGTTTTTGACAGAAATGTTTTGCTTGACAGTTTTTTAGCAGATCAGCGACTAGATGCATGTTGGGCATAGTGCCAGGCACCGAGGGGGTGAGAAACCTTCTCCTCCGTCTTATTTTCGTCCTCCTTAGAAAGGCGATCAGAACGAACAGCGGAAAAGCAAGGATTTAGTATCCTCTCCTGGAATGTTATTGGCCTAGGGGATATAATTAAATAGGGGTTGTCCTACAATACCTGAAAAGATATGCCCCTGTAATAGTACTGTTGAATGAGACCCACATTCAAGGGACACAATACAGAGCGCTAAATAGATGGGGGTACAAACTGATAGCCCATGCGGGATATACCAGAGGTTCAAGGAGTAGGAATTCTACTAAGCTCCTCCTTCCCCTTTACAGTCCATAAGATCTATTACGACGATAGCGGATGGTATGTAGCCATCACAGGATCTTGGGAAGGACACTTATTCAATTTAATCTCACATTTCGTTCCACTACAGGCCCAATGGCTTCCAAAATTTAGGAGCTCTACTCCTTGAACTCCCGGTAAGCAACCTAATTGTGGGAGCGGACTGCAATGCAGCTCTCTCCTCGGAGATAGACGGCTGGCCGGCACGACCGCAGGAACAAGCAGGCGCTAACTTATTATATTTCCTCTCAGCATCAGGACTCATAGATATTCGGAGGATGCGCAAACCCACCACGCAGTATACTTATCACTCAGGGGCCACGGCACCCTTTCTCGTATAGACACCATCCGGCATGTGGTATCTCTGACCACTCCCCAGTATATGACCGTTACGACCTCGGCTCCACTAACCGCACTTACCAAGAGGAGATAAACCCATGGTATCTCAAAATAACTTAAATCCGTACTGAACTTCAAGAAGCCACTGACAACTACATAGTAGAAAACGAGGGTACGGTGGACTCTGGAGGTCACAAGAATGAAAAAAGGGCCAAATTAGAAATTCTAGAACACAAAATACAAGACTTAGAAACAAAACTCTATACAGGACGGCAATGACTCATTACAACATCACCTTCGGCTCAAGCAGAATGAATTCAGGGATACCGCCGATGAAGCCGCCAAGGCCAGACATCGTGCAACTCAATATAACCTCTACGAGGTGGGCAATAAGGCTGGGAAGCTGCTGGCCTGGTTAGATAGAAGAGAGAGAGCTGCCTGCTGGGTCAGCAAGATTAAACGGAGAGATGGCACAATGGCAAGGCAGGGAAAAGATATCACAGAAGAGTTCAGGTTACACAATAATCAGGTCTGCAGGGCTCCATATACAGTCACAGCAGAGTAAGGTAGGGAGCTGCTCGTTAATCTCCCCATACAAAGGCTTGCAGAGGAAGATGTAGCTGCCCTAGAAGTAGAAATAACAGAAAGTGAACTAACTCAAGCAATTGGAGCGCTAAAGTGCGGAAAAGCAGGAGGCCCTAACGACATTCCGATCGAACTATATAAGCAGACTGCTTCCAAGGTAGCCCCATTGCTTCTCCATATGTTTCAAGAGAGCCGTAGTCTTGGCATACTACCAAAAGACCAGAGAATGTCCAATATTGTGGTTATACATATAGAAGGTAAACCCAAGGAAGAGTGTTCCTCTTGTAGGCCAATCTCACTCCTGAATGCAGAAGTTAAAATATTGGCCAAACTATTAGCAAAACGCTTGACCAAGCTTTTGCACACCCTAATCCACCGACCAGTCCGGTTTCATGCCAGGGAGAAATGCGGCATTGAATCTGAGGAGGCTCCATGGTGTCTTGGGTAGAGCGCTAACATAGAAGAAGAAACAACACAATGGCCAATACTGATATTTACTAAATTTGTCTTTTCACTCAATCACACGTGACAGTCACAGTAACTGTGAAAAATCAATTTTTATTTTTGTTTTCTGGATAATCTTTTTAAAGTTTAAATTTATCTTTTGTTTATATTATTTATTCAAAGAACAATTAGACATAAATTCACATAACAATATTTCACACATATATACAGGACGAATCAATGATCACGTAAATGACACAACAATACATCTTACATATGAGAAAAAACAAAATAGAATGATGAACAAGCTCTCCTTCTACAAAAGGTAATAACAACACAATTAGAAAAAATGAAGAAAGGAAGAAAAAGAAGAACCCCAGACTGGGGAGAGGAGGGTTGAAGAGATTTTTTTAACTGTTTTCAAAGTTTTCACACAAACAACATCACCCTACTCAGGGCACTTGCCAAACTGAGTCCAATTCAGGTAACCAAGATTAATCAAAAATAATTGTTTCAGTGTGATTCATACACAGAGGTTGACCTGATAATACATTTTTGTATGCATTTGTTTGGACAAGAAAAGGTCTAAGCATTCCGAACCCTATTGGATGTTTTTTAGGTGGGGTTCTCCTCAGCACCTGGAACGAGCTTGCACAATGTTTCTTTACACCACAAGGTGTCTGCCACTTTCACTTTGGACCGACAAAAGCCGAAAATGTTGGCCTTGATGCAAAATTGAAAAGTCGTGGCTCTTGTAACACATCGCCACTAGTGGAGAGTTTCCGCTAGTGTGGGCAGGACTGTTGACATATGTTGCTGTAGGGTGGATTCCTTTAAATGGTTTGTGCCGTCCACAGGTAGAGGTTCTATTTGGCGCTTTTCGCTGACTGCTTTCGGACGAAAAAAATATTTTGCGCAGGCGCGTACTGATTTCTTGTCGCTCTGACACCTTCAAACACGTCAAGAGTTTAAAAAGATTATCAAGACAACAAAAATAAAAATTTATTTTTTACAGTCACTATGAGTGTCAAGTGTGATTGGGTGAAAAGACCAATTTAGTAATTATCAGTATTGGCCAGTGTGTTGTTTCTTAAGTATTTAAACGTGGCCTGATTAGGGCAAGAACCTGCTAGTGTTTCTACCACAACATTGAAGAAGATGCGGTGGTGCTCTCATTAGACACTTGGATGGCCTTTGATACCATTGAATAGCCTTTCATGAACGTGGTCCTAGAGAAACATGGCTTTGGGCCACAGTTCCTAGCCTGTCTACAACTATTATACTCCCAGCCACTTGCCCAGGTGACAGTTAATGGTAGCATATAAAGACTGTTTGGGTTACATCGGGGAACAAGACAAGGATGCCCACTGTCCCCCTTGATATTTGCTCTGGTGCTAGAAGCCTTAGTGGTCTGGATCAGAGGAGACCCTTTAATTAGAGGACTAAGATGGACGCCGGACTGGGAGGATAGAATTTCATTATATGCAGATGACATCCTATTACACATTGCAACTCTGAGGGTAACCCTCAAGATTTTGCATATATTAGTACTCCGGATATACGATTAACTGGGAGAAATTAGTACTGTATGTTCTCTCGGGAGCCCTACCATTCCTACCTAGGGGATATGGGATACCTGAAACCTATGTCCATGGACGTTTAGTTATTGGACTGGGTGAGTGTGGGAACATTACATCATAACTTACTGAGCCGCGATAATTCTCATACTCCTCTCTCTAAATGAGTCAAGTATATCTCTCTTATTAGTGCCCCAAGCATTTGGCTACAAGGACATTTAAACTGCATGAGGCTTATGCACAAACACTAGGCCCGTGTGCTCTCTTGATCATGCATGCACAGTTGCTATTGCAGTCAACATGGCGCTAGTGCGCCTCAGAAATATCCCTTTGTCCGCTGATTGTGTACACCTGTATATACTGCACTTGAACGCTGAACTAGTATACCTCTTGGGTAGCGTATGCACAATTGGCACAGCATTCCAAACGGCGCATGCGCCCTTTAACCATAGCGTCTCTCGTCACGCCTTAGCAGTATACGCCCCGTAAATAACCTGGGAGACTTTAAATTGCACAATGCATGCGCATAGAAACTACACTCATGCGCAGAGTTGGCAATATCTTAAACGGCGCAGGCGCGTTCTGGCAACACCGCCTCTACTTCATGATTCTGCGCGTAATGCACTTAGACGCTACATATGTATCGCGCATGCGCAGCTAACATAGCATTTTCATACGGCGCGAGCGCACTTTAACAACAGCGTCTTTTCCCACAATCCAACCGTGAACAGCTGTAGCTAATTAATCAATCGGCTTGGGTATAAAAGGACAGGCGCAGTCTTGAGTCAGTTACCTCCACTCCCTCTCGGATGTTGGTGTAGAGGTACCGACGGACAGGTAGGACATTTCACTGTGTTACCCCCGCTATTTACTATAAACTTTTTAACTGTATTGGCACCTGCTTGTCATCATATTGCACTTCATTGTGTTGCCCGAGTTATTTACTATAATTTCTCTAATGTTTTGACACTTTCTTGTCATCATATTGCCATGCATACAAGACAAACCCTTGACATAGCCTACTTAGTTTTGGCTTCTCCCTTGACTTCCCTGCATAGTTTATGTCATATGTTCATAGGAGGTTGAATCTCTCTTTTTTACAACTAGTTTTTGTTAGTAGAATACTGGAAATGTGTGACTATATGGATCTTAGTACCTCTGATATTTTTCTGAGGTCCTTATTTCATTTCCACTCTAACAGAGCGGGGCCTCCTTTTTCCCGAGTGGGTGCCGGGTGAGGTGAGGCATACTCCCACAGAACGCTGGGTGAGTTTATATGTTTTGACTGTTTGTGATTTATACACATCAATCCGGTAGAACCTCATGACTACTGAGTGACGGGGAGACTTTCTCTTCCGTACTGTTTGTGTGCCTGTTGTTTGTCTGTTGTATCCTTGATACCATTATACACGTTAATTCAGTTGTACACTTTTCTCTTGTTTTAGGAGAGACCGCATGATTGGATTACCACCAGTACACATCTGGGCTCAGAGTAACTGGTAGGATTTATCCATTATAAGTGTACAAGTTCACCATTTTTGTAATTTGTTTACTTTAGTTTGCAGTCGCAGTATTCACCAGGTCCTGAAGAAAGCTAGGACCAATTGTCCATCTAACTGAAACATGTCGACCTCAATACACCATGCCTTGATATAGTTATTATTTAAAACTATTGGGCGTTGTTTTTAAGTTTGACCCTAGTACCATACCTAATAAACTTACTTTTGGTCCTTTGAGTCAATTTTATCCTCACTTTCACCTCTCACTTGCACTGCACTCCATTAGCATCACCAGTGAAGCACTGTGGTCTAAGATTATATCTACGAAATCCATCTCCGCATCATTATCAGGTGCCTTGATCAAGATTTGGATTTATGATACATCTCCCACGTGACGATACTCCACCAGATGGGTGGGCTGATGGGATTTTTTTCTAGCCCTGTGCTATCACTTTAGTGTTATTAATGGACTCATGGTTCCAGACTCAATATGGCACACTTACAGTAATTTGTACCAGGCTACTTTCTTTTGTTTTGCTAGTTGATATGAGATACCTACCATAAAGGAAGGATTTAAATACCTGAGCATTTACGTTATCAGAGATCAAAAAGTCTTTTATGAACGTAACTTAGAGCTCCCACTTCACAAATTACACATTGATATGCAACACTGGATATCTCTCCCTCTGTCACTTCTCGGTAGAGCCTCTCTATTTAAGATGATGGCCCTGCCGCAATTCCTTTACTTGTTGCACAACACCCCATATTTGATTTCCCGATCATACTTCCAAGCAATTGAAACAGTCATGTGATTGCTTCTATGGGATGGCAGTTCCCCAAGAATCTCTCTACAGAAGTTAACGAGAGGATGGTATGATGGGGGTGCAGCAATCCCGGCCCTGCGAAAATATTATTGGGCGGCCCAGCTCAAGGTGGTCAATCATTGGGTACACTACCCTCAGGATGACCCAGCATATAAAATGGGCCTCTATAATATGCAACCAGGGGGATACTTGAGGGATATATACTGAGAAAATTGAGTAGAATCCTTTCTCGAGTCAACCTCCATTACATTGCGGATTTGGAAAGAGGCACTCACGGCTCTTGGGTGGAAAGGTAGACTCAGACAGATGACACCATTGTGGGACTCGGCGTGTCAGGGACTCTTGACAAAGCTCTGAGGTTTTAGGAAGTGGGACCTGATCGACCTCTTGAGGCTGGGAGACCTGTGGGCTAAGGGAGACGTCAAACCTTTCGTCACCTACAGCAAGAATATCAGTTAGCACCATCCGAAACCTTTAGATATCTGCAAGTTAGACATGCATTGAGGGTAATACTGCCAACAGGAGAGGAACTTCCAGATTCCTCGCCACTAGAAGACAGATTACTAGATGACTATCTTGAAAAGAAGGCGAACTCTTTGATATATCATAAACTTATGAATAACTCTCCAGATCCCTTGCTTGCCCTCCATGCCCACCGGGAGCGGGAGCTGGGACAAATAGAATATGAGGACTGTATGGAAGGCCTAGGCTCGCCAAAGGAGGTAGCCATTAGGTCACTGTTTAGACTGGTACAATTCAAAATACTCCATAGATCATATATTGCCCATACAAACCTGGTAAAAATGGGTAGACTCGACTCCCTATATTGTAGAAAGGGGTGTGCACAGGAAGGCTCTTTCCTCCACATAATATGGGACTGTCCAGCTATACAGACATATTGGGAGGGGCTTACTTCCTGCATGCGAGAGGTGCACACTGCAGTGATGCAGAAATTGGTGCAGTGGTGTCTCCTCAACATCTGGAGTGAAAACGACCTCACTTGTAAAGAACGCATTTGGGTGACACTGGGATGTATGGTGGCTAAGCATCATATAGCTAGACGGTGGTAGACATATCACATTGACATGATGTTAACATACAATTCTACATGCAGAAACTGAGTTAGCATATAGCTAGAGGGTGGTAGACATATCACATTGACATGATGTTAACATACAATTCTACATGCAGAAACTGAGTTAAGCATGGTTAGTAGTCAGATACAATGCATCGTTTGAAACATAAGCAAAATAAGGTGTTACTAATGAGATCAATTCACCAAATTGTTGCTGCTCCTCGGCCTTCAGCTTCCCATTCAAGTTAAGTTAGGCCACCAAAGAATACAAGGGCATATTAGCAAGAGCAGTATCACCACTTTAGCAGCACTTTTTGCCGCTAAAGCGGCAATATTTTTATCGCCCTATCAGCAAGCTGTCGCTAACAACAGTTAGCGATAGCTTTCAGGTGATAGCGACCGGTTTGGGGCCCACTTTGAATGTCAGCGATATGTATCGCTAATGGCATGCAAAGTGGGCGTATCCAAACTGGTAGCAACTAAAAGCAGTCGCTAAAACAGTGGATTTAATACCTATTTTTAATCTCTCTAACCATGCCCTTACAGAGTCTGATGTCTCCATTTGAACTAAAGGCTTATCGTTCGTACCTCATTCAAACATCAACTTATTTGAACTCCACCAGGAAATACACTCCTTTTTTAGAAAGGTTAGGCTACAGAAGTTCTTTATGAACAAAGACAATATAGAACCAGAGGTAGGAATGAATAATATTGTATCCTTACCATCCACTTTCACTCCAATATTGGATCAGCTTGGCCCTGAGATGGCCATATTTGAAAAAGTAGTTATAAATAAATTAACATCAGCTCTTCAGTATGTACCCAAGCCTATATATAATATCTCGAAAGAGGAACATACAGCTCTACACAATCTAAAGAACAATAAATCTATTGTCATAAAGAGCAGTGATAAGGGTGGCGGCATTGTTCTTATTGATTCTATCACGTATGAAGCAAATATGCTTACTATGCTGAATGATCCCATATTCTACAAAAAAGTTACAAAAAATCCCACAGAGAAAGTAATTAAATTAATTCAAAAGATAACCACTCAAGCTCTGAACAATAACATAATTACCAAAAAGGAGCATGAATTTCTCAACAAATCCCAGAAAAAAATAGCCTGCATTTATGGTACTCCAAAAATGCATAAAAATGAACAAAATCCGCCCTACCGCCCGATTGTTTCGACCATTGGAACTCCCACTGAAGCTTTATCAAAATATCTGGACAACATCCTTAGACCATATATTCAATTTACCCCTTCCTATATTAAAGATACTTGGGCAATCATCTCAAAGGTTGAACATCTGCCATTT
Source organism: Lissotriton vulgaris (assembly GCF_964263255.1). Lineage (NCBI taxonomy): Eukaryota > Metazoa > Chordata > Amphibia > Caudata > Salamandridae > Lissotriton > Lissotriton vulgaris. Next base: position 227,773,046 of record NC_141687.1, on the reverse strand, counting down.
GATGAAAATAAAGATCTTTTAGTTACTTTGGATGTTGAATCCCTCTATAGCAATATTCCCCAAAAAGGAGTTATAGAGGCTACCAGTTGGTTTATTGACCTACACCAAATTCCATGTAATAAGCCATTTATTTTACAATGTTTGTCAGTGGTACTTCAAGAAAATGTGTTCCAATTCGGGGAATATATGTACCAACAAACCAAAGGCGTCAGTATGGGGGCAGCGATGGCCCCATCGATAGCTAATATCTACATGGCAAGATTTGAATTTCACCATATACATAATGAGATGGCACCATTCTATGAGTCTGTTTCCCATTGGTACCGGTTTATTGATGATATATTTTTTATTTGGACCAATGGGGAACAGACTCTGCAAGAATTTTTAGAATGGATCAACTTAGCAGATAGCAACCTTCGCTTCACTGCACATATTGATGCGACCAAAGTGGAATTTCTTGATAATATACATATTAAAAATGAATCTAATAACTTGGAGGTTGACTTACATACTAAGTCAACAGCAAGAAATACGCTACTCCACTTTAATAGCTACCACCCGAGAAACCAAAAAGATGGTATACCCTTTTCGCAGTTCCTTAGAGTGCGAAGAAACTGCACAAATATTAAAGACTATGACGTTCAGTCTGAACAAATGAAACAGAAATTTCTTGCACGTGGATATCCACATCGATTGGTGCGTGAAGCATATAAACGAGCCCAATATTTTGATCGAGATGCTCTACTTAACTCGAATAAACAACAAAAAGAACATAAATTGGTCTGCATTACAAAACACTCTCCCCTAAATGCCACAGTCAGACAGATTATTAATTCGAACTGGCACCTATTGAATGTAGAACCGACGCAACCTAAATTACCAAAACCTATGTTCGCGCATCGACGCAACAAAAACCTTAAAGATCTAGTGGTTAGATCACGGTTTAGTGGAACTAACAGCATGACCCCTTATGTACAGAAATCTTTCCATGGAGTAAATGCCATTAAAGGTACCTCTAGATGTGGAACATGTCAATCATGTGATGGCATCATATCGGGTGAGACATTCATGTTTAACCAAGTGCAAATACAGGCTAAGGAGCTATGGACATGTAACACGAGCAATATTATCTACCTCATATTATGCCCCTGCAACTTAGGTTATGTCGGAGAAACCTCAAGAACAATGAAACTCCGCCTAACGGAACATAGGGCCGCGATTAAAACATGTAAACTGACAGCACCTCTGGCATCCCACTTTTCTGAGTTTCACCATTCTCCGTCACAGATCCGATGGCGTATTTTAGAAAAGATCCATATACCTAACAACAATGGTGGAGATAAGATAAGGAAAAAGAGAGAGGTTTACTAGATCTTTTCTTTGAACACATTCATCCATGGTTTAAACAATGACTTACCATGGATAAATGCGATACTGTAAGAAATAGAGCAGATAGCCCTGTCATTACTATTCTTTAAAAAGAACTGTGGTCTTCCATACTAATTAATATACCCAAGAAAGTAAACGTCTTTGAAATAAATAATAAAAACATAGTTTCTGTGAATTTATTTTCTACGAAACATTTTCTGTAAGTCTCGGTATCCCCGATACTATAAGCATGGAGGTATGCCCTGTCATTACTATTTTCTAAAAAGAACTGTGGTTCTCCATATTAAATAATATACCCAAGAAAGTAAACGTCTTTGAAATAAATAATAAAAACATAGTTTCTGTGAATTTATTTCTACGAAACATTTCCTGTAAGTCTCGGTATCCCCGATACTAGAAGCATGGAGGTGTGCCCCTTTAAGATGTACGCGATGTAAGGCCAACCAATTAACTGTCTCATTATATAAACCAATGAGAACTCATGAGGCAAACCCTTTGCCGAAACACCAGATACCGCCGGGATCTTATCGCAGCCGGTCCGTCTAAATCTGCTTGAATACAGGTAAAACTATAGCCACTTCAATAAATGCCTAATGCGCTCATCACATATTTTGAATATGCTGCCCGTAACATAATGCGAGTTGCGCTCCTTTTCCCACTAGATAAAAGACACCAGGAACTTATCACAGCCAGTCCGTTCAAATCTGCACGAATACAGGTAAAAATACAGTCACTTGAAGTTTGCTGAATGCGTTCATTACATTTTGAATATGTCGCCCGTAACATAATGAGAGTTGCGCTCCCTTTCCCATTAGATAAAAGACCCCCAAATCTGTGACGTCCATTTGGACTAATGCTATACGGCACCCTAGAGTAACTACAACTAAGGATAATTTTAAACGTGGTAAGAAGTTCATTACTTCGAAGTACGTTAAAAAGAGCGTATGCAAAAATCAGTCAATCATATAATGCTAGTTGTACTCCCTTTTCAGATTGAAGAATAAACTGTTTACTCTACGAAATACATTTGGACCAACACTACACGCCGCTTTTGATTTAAGCATTGGAAAACAAACGCCCAAACAGGGTAAGCGGAGTAAAATGCGCTATAAATCAAGCAGACTATGCGCAATATTTGTCATTTATGTAATGCTAGGTATGCTCCTTCTCTTTTAATTAGACAAAGGAAAACGTAATTCAACAAATACTAACAGACAAACGCTACCTGACGCCGCTGACCAATACCAATAGAGCATATCTTTAAACAGGGTAAGCAATATAACGCTGGCAATAAAATCTGCTCTATTGCAATGCAAGGTGGGTTCATTATTAATGGACCATTATTTATTTGCAGAGAAATAAACTTCCTGCCTCTATTATTACATCAACGTGCTTTAACTCACGTGGCTAATTGATGTCAGCAACCCAATTTGACCATCATATCAACATATAATTACTGAAGACACACTCCTTCTGGGCGTTTATTAAAAATTGGGCAAGCAAGTTATATATATTAGTCATTAGGATCAAATCTGAGCCAGACTATAGTTAATAACATTAAACATTAACCTTAAGATGTTCTCATGTTTCAGATTAATTTCTATTGATACTAATACAATCTTCATGGCATCCTGGTGTTTATCTTGTTGACCCCTGAATAGGTAAGCTAAACTGGTGTAAACCGCTCGTATTGATTGCGACAACTGGTTCTCATCAGGTCCATGATAGGCAAGCTAGTACCCCTTATATCTAGATATGATGTTAAAAATGTACTATAGGGAGGAGCCAAGATGGCGTCCAGGTCGGACGTGTAGTCCCTCGGCTCCGAGGACCATCTCCTCCTTTGTAACTATCCTGCCGGTGATCCTGCACCAAGGCGGCACATTGCGGAAGCTGATGTGTTCCGACGGCCTGCGGCGAAATCCTGAGGCTTGCGCTTCCTTGCAAGTGGGTGAAACGTCCGATTGCAGTTTGCGGCCCGCAGCAGCCCTGAGGCCGGGACCTCGAGTGGATGTCGAGACCGGCTGCCAGGCGTACAACATCGGGCTTCAGCGACTGAGGGGAACCGGTCGGAATTTTTACCGAGGAACGGCCGAACTTGCGACCTGCGCCCCACTGGACTGCAGATACAGAGCCAAGCGAGCCTGGCGATTTGACTGTGGAAATCGTACGATTGCAGAAGCCCGGACTGTTGGCTGCCAAGGGACTGCTTGCGCACTTTCCCGCTAACGGCGGGAGGTTCCCGAATTTCCCGATCCTTCGACATCGAACAGGGCGGTATCTCTAAGGGACAATGTTTATGGCCACATCTCGGTTCTGCCGGCCGTTCCTTACTACACCGAGATCTGATGCCCCATTGTGCGCAGCCTGGCCTGACTCGGAGTGTCTCTACCGGAGACTGCGGAGGGCATAATGGAATGCAGCCTTGAGGAGTCTGGGACACAGTGTGGTCGCGGACGTGTGGAGCAGGGGGACATGTCTGGAAGGGAACGTGGAAATGATCAGGGCTATGGCGATTTATTGGCGGCTGTTGTCTCCCTTCATCACGATATGGTGTACTCTGCTCGAACCCTGGCCAGCAAGGTGGACGACATAGTGTGTGCACTGGGTCACTTGAAAATGGCTGACTCGCAGGTTCACAGCGACTTTCCTTGCTCCACGTCTGCCTGCGACAAGATGGCTGCCTCATGCAACAGTGACGGCTTTGAGACCCCAAGCCCCGAAACGACTCTCGCTGCAGATGGTGTTTGCCCGGGACGACGTGTAATCCAAGGATTTCAATCGCGACGGGAGTGTTCTCCCCACGTCATGCTCCCTGTTCCCCGGGGTCCGCTCCGGAAGGGGCTAGACACTGAGACCTTCTTCCCTGGCCCGGTTACGCTCCACAACAAGAGGATGGTGTACTTTGTGCCCAGCCTGGGATCACTGGATCTGCTTGTACCTGACACGGTTGAGTGCCTGAATCAAATTGACTCTTTTGGACTACCGTTCACGTCCTCCTGGGCTACCTTGGTAAGCAGTGGCGGAAAAGAGAAAACGGGACAGGGATGAACGCTTCTTATCACAGACTGGCAGTTTCCTCGTTGCTGACCGCGGCAGATGGGTGGCGTGCTGATATCTTTGAGTGCGCGGTGTGCCGACTTCGTGCTTTTAAATTGTTTTGCTAGTAATGCTTTATGTCACCGGACTTTCTACCTTGTGCTAATATCGGACTTACGGGAGAGTGCAGCCGGGGGACGGGTGGTGGGCTCCTCCCCGCTTCTCATTACTTTATTGTAGTTATAGATTAGGACCCTTTTCTTACTCTCTATATTTCGGGACTCCTTTTTGTGGGGCGACAGGCACACTGCTAGGGGAGGGGTAGGCCGTAGCCAGCTGCAGGGGTGCAGGGTGGGGGGTGGGAGGGGGGTTTTTGTTTATTTCTTTTTTGTTCTATGGGCCTTCTATTCTCTTTCCTTTTTCTTTTTCTTCTGGGTTTAGACGTTTTTCTTTATTGTGGCAAGACGTGGTTCTGGCAATTTTAGTGCATTGTATACTTGTCTCTCCTGTTCCTATAAGGCCGGAACCAATGTGTTGTTTTACGATATCCTGATACCGTTTATCCTTCAGAACTTAAATTTGAAAATTAGACCTCAGTACCTCTGTAATAGATCCTTCGCGCATTGCCTTACTGATATGTACTGCATTTGTGAGCCTTCGGGCTTTGTGTTGGGCTGTATGTACAACTTCCTATAAATAAAGGTCTTCCAAAAATTAAAAAAAAAAAAAAATTTACTATAATAGGACAATGAATAGCACTATATTACTAGAACATCATATTCCATTTAGCGGAAACCATGCCAGGGTAATAAGACAGACGTAACCAATTTATACCACAGTAAACTGGCAAATGAGAGTCACCATAAATATTTAAAAAATTGTTTCTGCGAATGTAATATCTCCAGACGACCATACTGAAAATCTCTTCTTTTCTTTCCTTTATCCTTTCTATAGTCTTCCTTTCTTTCCTTTACTGTTAGGTTATCTAAGTGTATGCAAAACTTTTTACAATGAGGTGGATAATACATCGAAAGAAACTATCAAACTGAACAAAGTAGGCGTTAGAGAATGTTATTAGTATGTATATACATTTATGTAGATGTGATAGATATGTCCAACATGCATGTATGAATAGAAATGGGTCTGTAGTAGTTATAAAGAAGTCAGAAATTAGTATATGTTTGTAAGCGGTATCATCATTTTATGTTAACAACCAGTATCTAGCACATGTTACTATAGTTAAAGTACAAACTGTTTTTGCACTGAAATACAAAATTGTAAAAATATCTTTTAAAAACATTTTTTACAGCACTACGATGGTACAGTCCTGAGGAAGACACACCTTAGTGTCGAAACGCGTAGACAGGAAACCATCCAATAGTTTTTATATTTAATAATTGTTGTATGTATGAAATTATGCGTATGCTATAATGCTGAGCTTTTTTATCACTTGTTTATAATCATGTATCGATTTTATCAAACAGTATGTTTTGTATGAGGAATTAAATTGTATCCCCTGTGTAAAAACAGTAGTTGATTATCATTATTTTTGTGTGGCAAATGCCATTTTTCATGTGCTAGTAGGTATTAGAAATTTGCCTGGGTATTTTATTCACATATATTGTTTGCTCTGACCCAGGAAATTGATCCTTATCAGGGGGTCCTTGTTGCTTTACATATTGCTAAAACAGCTATCGCCTATTAGCAACACAGGCGAAGCGATAAAAAAAGTCGGGCTAAGCCCGATTATCGCTAGAAATTAACACCTGCTTGAAACATGACTTACCTGTATTCCCCAATGGGAAGTGGATAATCAGGCTAAGTCCACTATGGTGTTAATGCATGAATATCGCTGGATTTCCAGCGATATTCAGGCATTTCGCCGCCACCGCTGGATATTTTATCACAGTGGAGATAAACGTTGCTAATAGTATGTTTTCTCTGCTAAAATATCCAGCGATAGGCAGCGATAAAAATAAACGCGCTAAGAGCATTTTGCGATAAATATCGCAAGTTCTTGCTAATATGCCCTCATGGGGTCAGGGACTGCCGCACCCTGTTTTTCTGCTGGAAGGGCCTTCAAAGTTGGTTCAAAATGAAGAGGCATTTCCATCACCAACGATCCGCCCAATGTTTGTGCAGTGTCTGCTGCAGCGTTTGTAAACCCCATGATGGCACACACTCCTGGCAATGGCCTGCCAGATTTTCTTCTTGTTAAGAGGGCTTGCCTACATAGAGAGAAATAAGAACAAATAAAGAAATGCAAATAACAGCTATATAACAGATGACATCACAATTTAATATGCAATATTAATGATATATTGTGTGACCTTAAACTCCCACACACTGGTAAGTACTTGGACTATTAACCAATGAATCTAAACTTTATTCGGGGGACATCAGTGAAAGTTTTGTGACGAGACTAAGGCCCCCATTAGGATCCGCCCGCCATCCTTGTGGCAAACGGGACCGCCCGCCTCAAGGGCAGGGGTGCCAATGTGTGCATTAGGATGCGCCCGCCACAGTGGTGGGCGCATCCCCCATTTTTAACATTGTGGCGGACGGTGCTCACTGCACCGCCCGTCACAATGTTAAAAATGTATGAGTGCATTTGCATAAACAAAGCAGCAGGCACCGCGCGGTGCCTGCCGCTTTGTTTATGCAAATGCTGGGGGGTACCACAGGTACCCCCGTGTGCACCCCTCCTTCACTCTGGGGGCCTGCAGGGGGCCCCCAGAGTGAAGACTGCGCCGCCACGGAAAGACATCCTATTTGACCCATCATAATATGGCTTGCCGTGTCTATTAGACACCGCCTGAAAATGCAAGCAGAGCCTACAAGCAGGATGCACTGTTCCTAGGAGAAAATTATTCTCACAAAGTAAACTTATAATAAAATTCTAATGAATCAAAAAGGTCTATACATTGATATTACCAACATAAATTTTATTTTACACAGTGGTTATTCAGAAATGATACTGTGTTGTTAACTCATCTTGTGGATCATGCGATAAAGACTTTACATGAATCTGTGTGGTTCATAACATGAAAGGAAATACAAATATATGTGTGTCCTTATAAACACCTATGTTACAAGATTGTCCGTTTGGAGCAATAACATTGTGAGTAGTTTCTTATTGTCGCCCGATGCATTTCGGGAAGCCCTGTTCCCTTCTTCAGGGGCGAATACCTAGACAAATATAATACAGAGAAACGTATGTATCAAAATAATTCAACAGCATGTGAATAGCCACAGGAAGGAACAAAGAAATAACTTTCAAGTTTTGTCATGTAGTGAATATACAGACATAAGAGCATGTCAATTATATTTCTCAGAAGAATCACTGTACATAACCCCTGGTGTAGATTAACAAAAACGCTATCCTATGTAAATGTGTTAGCCCACATTATGGAAATACAAATAATTAATAATCCAATTTAAATGTACTTGGTTGTAAAGCACCACACGTTATTGAAAGACATTAACAAACAATGAAACATATGTAAATATGCATGGTCTGTGAATGAACATTAAAACCAGAACAAGTGCCATGTTTAACATATCAGTCTATGTCATCACCAACACTCAGGTCGCAAAAGAATGAATCAACATAAATCCATATGACATTGCTGTGATATACACGATTGGGTATGGGGGGAAATAATGAACCTACCAGTCTGGGGGTGGTAAATAGCCCGATATCTGAGACTTCACGGGTAAGTATCACGTTAAAAAAACTGTGAAGAAATAATGTAAATGAACACAGTATAAGCTTCCGCTACTCAAAAAGAAGGGCTTACTTTAAAGAATACCTAGATTTGTTAAATAAGAATAACACTGGACCTGCCAACATTTGCAAAAAATGTATCGATTGGTGAGCCTGTAAATATATGCCAAGTGGTCTATTACAAAGGTCCTGTTAGTCACTGAACGCGCACGTTCCCTAAGTATTAATTAGCAAGCATCAATGGCAAATTCCAATAAGTAAATGAGAAAAAATATACCTGGTGTCATAAGAGACTATAAGCAGATTAGGAACTGTGATTCATGCTTTGAGCGGAAACGTTCTGTAATATGCGTTCATGCTCTTCGTAGTATCTGAGGAAGGTTTCTACAAGGAAAATACAAAACAGTGCTATGGGACTTTACCGGTTGCACGGTAACTGTAGTGGACATTAGCGCTAAACTGAGTCTTACCAATTTTTGCGCGAGCCTGAAATAATCCTTGCAGTATTGATGGTGGACTTCTACAAAGGAAATAAATAAAGAGAACGTGCTAAGAGAATGAACAGGGTGAATGGTGACCGCGGAAATCGAGCGCTGCTCTCAGTCTTACCGGCAGGGTGTACGAACGTCGCGTTTCGCACGAAGGTAGAATCCAAATGGGAAAATTAGCGGAGGGATACCATACAGGTTCTAAAAATAGTTCTAAGGTGTAGCACGTGTGATAGTCTTAAAGGTATACTGGGAATTGTAGTGCTAACAGCCGACTGGTAACAAGGAGGGGCTCATAAGACGGCAGCTGTTAAAAAGGAATGTAAATGCATAAACCCACACGAATTGGAGCAAATGTGGGAAAATATCGGATAAGTAACGATAGGTAGGAGTTGAAACAAAAGTAACAAACACGCCCAAATGCACATACATGTGAGGAGAAAGTTTCAAAACTGAACGATTGTTACACAAAATAACTAATAAACTCAGGTAACTACCAGCTAAGCATGCCTTCACACACAGAGACCACAATATGGAAATACCGATGTCTGTTACATCCTGGCTTAAGTAATAGGGGATTACCCTCTACGGTGGTAGTTACATTCTATTATGGTGGCGGGATTTAACTGGTTTCTATCGATGGTAAGATATGGCTAAAGTAATAGGGGATTACCCTCTACGGTCGTAGTTACATTCTATTGAAGTGGCGGAAGTTAACTGGTTTCTATTGATGGTAAGACATGGTGCAATTCCAATAACAAACTAAGTACCATGATGGAAGCATTGTGATGTAGATACTTCGCTATATCGTGATTGCTTGCCATCCAAGAGGGCTACAAATGAATATCTAAACAATTAATATATACATGAGGAAGTGTCAATGTCAACAATGGTATGGTTATCATGGAAAAGAATAAATGAGATAAAGAAAATAGGTGTGGGAATAACTGGAAACGGTCTATGTTGTAACAAATGATGACCAGAGTTATAATGTTACAGTGTGAGTGAAGCAAACAATTGAAATACTCAATGGATACTAAGGCTATAAGAAACAACTGTAATCAACCCTATCATTGAGACCCATGGGTATCAAGGTGGCAAGATATTCAATCCAGTACACCTCCCTCTGTAGTAATTTGGCGTTGTTGTCTTGGCCTTCTAGTTTGGGTACAACTTCAATAATTTGAGCTCTCAGTTGAGCAACGTTGTGTTTGAACTCTATCCAGTGGGTTGCTACTGAGGTAGATCTGTTTTTACACCTGAAATTACTTTTATGCTCAGTGAGCCTAGTCTTGAATTTACGAGCAGTTTTACCTATATATAATTTGCCACATGGGCATTTTAGGCAATAAACGATGTTCATGGTGTTACAGTCCCCCGAGTGACGTAACTCAATCTTCTTGCCTGTTGTCGGGTGTGTCATGCTATTACCAATAATAATGTTATTGCAATGCACGCAGTTTTGACAACGCATGGTACCTGTATGTGGTTGTGTGGTTACTTTGATGGTGGGAGTTTTCAACTTATCCATTAAATTCCTGCCTCTGGTGTAAGCAAAAATGGGTTTATCAACAAAAATACCTCTAAAGTCACTTTCGTTTTGTAGCAGTTCCCATCTATTCAAAATTATTCTTTTAATTTTACTGGACGCAGTCGAAAATTTAGACACAAATGTGATTCCTGACTTCTGTGGTTTGGGTAGAGGATTAAGTAATATTTGTCTATCGACAGTTGACAGTCTTTCAATTGTGTGATCAAGCACTTCCGGAGGGTAACCTCTACTCTCAAACCTGTTGCGATGCTTGGGGATTTGCGCATTTAAAGCTTCATCATTTGAGCAAATTCTTTTAAGTCTCAAAAAATGCGAATAAGGTAGATTGGTGATGAGACTCTTTGGATGGAAACTGGAGAATAGTAATGTACTGTTACGGTCTGTGGGTTTAGAGAAAATGTCAGTATACAACCTCCGTGACTGGTCATCTTTCTTGATAAGTACGTCTAAATAGTTGACCTCAATATCACTCATGGAGTGAGTGAATTGTATTCTAAGGTTCCTGGTGTTGAGTTCAGTAATGAGTCTATGGAGTTCAGTAGTGTCTTTGCTCCAAATCAAAAAAATGTCGTCAATATATCGACAGTATTGGACCAGACCCATTTGCCATTCTTGATTGGTCAAAATATATTCGTCTTCAAACTTGGACATGAATATATTCGCATAGGCTGGAGCCCCAGAAAATCCCATGCTTGTCCCTGTCAGTTGGCCATAGAAATTGTCTTTCCATCTGAAATAACTGTTGTTTAGGCAAAAATGTAATAATTTCAAGATGAATATGCTCTTGTCCTTTGGGAGATCTAATTTGAGCAATGCCCATTAAGTTGCTTCCATACCTTCCTGGTGATTTATAGAGGTGTATAGTGCGGTAACATCTATGGTACATAATGTCCAATTGCGACTATACATGCTTTGGATGATCTCGATTTTGTTGAGAAAATGTGTAGTATCTCTGGTGTAAGTGCACCATGATTGCACAAATTTTTGAAGATAGAAGTCCAAATATTTCCCTACAGGGTCAAATATAGAACCACAACCAGCCACAATGGGGCGGAAAGGAGGATCAGTGGGGTGTTTGTGTATCTTGGGCGTCATATAGAGGCGCGGTCTTTTAGGATTAGATGTGGTCAGGAAAGACTTCTCTTCATCGGTGATAATACCATCTTGTATGGCTTTCTGTAAGTATGTTTGCAAAATACTCTGTAGGGTGTTGGTGGGGTCATTAGTCAAGATGGTGTATGTGTTAGGGTCGTGCACATGTTCATCAACTTTCCGTTCGTAGTAGTCTGTGTCCATGACAACCAGGGCACCTCCCTTGTCTGCTGGTTTAAGGGTAAGAGTATCATCTTGTGAGATTCCCTGAATCGTTCTATGTTCGTATTGATTAAAATTTGATTTGCCAGTTGATTTGTAACGGATCTTGATGAGATCTTGTTTAACAGTTTCCTCAAAAAAATCAATAATCTTGTGAGACACGGGGGCTTGAAAGGTGCTTTTAGGACGAAAAATTCTTTCATCAGTGTCCATATTCACATCTTCACATACTTGTAGAACATTGGAGAAGTAGTGACGAAGTCTTAATTTACGTGTCAATTTGTAAAGAGCAACCTTGGTGTCTAACAACGTGGTATCACTAGTGGGTACAAAACTCATTCCTTTGTTGAGGGTCATGAGTTGTTGTTTGGTCAGATCTTTAGTGGAAATATTAATGATCAGACTACACTCTTCCCACTTCTTAGTACTTTTCCCCTGTCCTCGCCTGGTGGGTCGTTTACAGGTTCTGCTATTGGTTGTTCCTGCGAGGTTGGCGGTGGTGGTTGTCCTAATAGTGGGACCTGGGCTAAAAAAGACATCGAACATAGAACGATTCAGGGAATCTCACAAGATGATACTCTTACCCTTAAACCAGCAGACAAGGGAGGTGCCCTGGTGGTCATGGACACAGACTACTACGAACGGAAAGTTGATGAACATGTGCACGACCCTAACACATACACCATCTTGACTAATGACCCCACCAACACCCTACAGAGTATTTTGCAAACATACTTACAGAAAGCCATACAAGATGGTATTATCACCGATGAAGAGAAGTCTTTCCTGACCACATCTAATCCTAAAAGACCGCGCCTCTATATGACGCCCAAGATACACAAACACCCCACTGATCCTCCTTTCCGCCCCATTGTGGCTGGTTGTGGTTCTATATTTGACCCTGTAGGGAAATATTTGGACTTCTATCTTCAAAAATTTGTGCAATCATGGTGCACTTACACCAGAGATACTACACATTTTCTCAACAAAATCGAGATCATCCAAAGCATGTATAGTCGCAATTGGACATTATGTACCATAGATGTTACCGCACTATACACCTCTATAAATCACCAGGAAGGTATGGAAGCAACTGAATGGGCATTGCTCAAATTAGATCTCCCAAAGGACAAGAGCATATTCATCTTGAAATTATTACATTTTTGCCTAAACAACAGTTATTTCAGATGGAAAGACAATTTCTATGGCCAACTGACAGGGACAAGCATGGGATTTTCTGGGGCTCCAGCCTATGCGAATATATTCATGTCCAAGTTTGAAGACGAATATATTTTGACCAATCAAGAATGGCAAATGGGTCTGGTCCAATACTGTCGATATATTGACGACATTTTTTTGATTTGGAGCAAAGACACTACTGAACTCCATAGACTCATTACTGAACTCAACACCAGGAACCTTAGAATACAATTCACTCACTCCATGAGTGATATTGAGGTCAACTATTTAGACGTACTTATCAAGAAAGATGACCAGTCACGGAGGTTGTATACTGACATTTTCTCTAAACCCACAGACCGTAACAGTACATTACTATTCTCCAGTTTCCATCCAAAGAGTCTCATCACCAATCTACCTTATTCGCATTTTTTGAGACTTAAAAGAATTTGCTCAAATGATGAAGCTTTAAATGCGCAAATCCCCAAGCATCGCAACAGGTTTGAGAGTAGAGGTTACCCTCCGGAAGTGCTTGATCACACAATTGAAAGACTGTCAACTGTCGATAGACAAATATTACTTAATCCTCTACCCAAACCACAGAAGTCAGGAATCACATTTGTGTCTAAATTTTCGACTGCGTCCAGTAAAATTAAAAGAATAATTTTGAATAGATGGGAACTGCTACAAAACGAAAGTGACTTTAGAGGTATTTTTGTTGATAAACCCATTTTTGCTTACACCAGAGGCAGGAATTTAATGGATAAGTTGAAAACTCCCACCATCAAAGTAACCACACAACCACATACAGGTACCATGCGTTGTCAAAACTGCGTGCATTGCAATAACATTATTATTGGTAATAGCATGACACACCCGACAACAGGCAAGAAGATTGAGTTACGTCACTCGGGGGACTGTAACACCATGAACATCGTTTATTGCCTAAAATGCCCATGTGGCAAATTATATATAGGTAAAACTGCTCGTAAATTCAAGACTAGGCTCACTGAGCATAAAAGTAATTTCAGGTGTAAAAACAGATCTACCTCAGTAGCAACCCACTGGATAGAGTTCAAACACAACGTTGCTCAACTGAGAGCTCAAATTATTGAAGTTGTACCCAAACTAGAAGGCCAAGACAACAACGCCAAATTACTACAGAGGGAGGTGTACTGGATTGAATATCTTGCCACCTTGATACCCATGGGTCTCAATGATAGGGTTGATTACAGTTGTTTCTTATAGCCTTAGTATCCATTGAGTATTTCAATTGTTTGCTTCACTCACACTGTAACATTATAACTCTGGTCATCATTTGTTACAACATAGACCGTTTCCAGTTATGCCCACACCTATTTTCTTTATCTCATTTATTCTTTTCCATGATAACCATACCATTGTTGACATTGACACTTCCTCATGTATATATTAATTGTTTAGATATTCATTTGTAGCCCTCTTGGATGGCAAGCAATCACGATATAGCGAAGTATCTACATCACAATGCTTCCATCATGGTACTTAGTTTGTTATTGGAATTGCACCATGTCTTACCATCAATAGAAACCAGTTAACTTCCGCCACTTCAATAGAATGTAACTACGACCGTAGAGGGTAATCCCCTATTACTTTAGCCATATCTTACCATCGATAGAAACCAGTTAAATCCCGCCACCATAATAGAATGTAACTACCACCGTAGAGGGTAATCCCCTATTACTTAAGCCAGGATTTAACAGACATCGGTATTTCCATATTGTGGTCTCTGTGTGTGAAGGCATGCTTAGCTGGTAGTTACCTGAGTTTATTAGTTATTTTGTGTAACAATCGTTCAGTTTTGAAACTTTCTCCTCACATGTATGTGCATTTGGGCGTGTTTGTTACTTTTGTTTCAACTCCTACCTATCGTTACTTATCCGATATTTTCCCACATTTGCTCCAATTCGTGTGGGTTTATGCATTTACATTCCTTTTTAACAGCTGCCGTCTTATGAGCCCCTCCTTGTTACCAGTCGGCTGTTAGCACTACAATTCCCAGTATACCTTTAAGACTATCACACGTGCTACACCTTAGAACTATTTTTAGAACCTGTATGGTATCCCTCCGCTAATTTTCCCATTTGGATTCTACCTTCGTGCGAAACGCGACGTTCGTACACCCTGCCGGTAAGACTGAGAGCAGCGCTCGATTTCCGCGGTCACCATTCACCCTGTTCATTCTCTTAGCACGTTCTCTTTATTTATTTCCTTTGTAGAAGTCCACCATCAATACTGCAAGGATTATTTCAGGCTCGCGCAAAAATTGGTAAGACTCAGTTTAGCGCTAATGTCCACTACAGTTACCGTGCAACCGGTAAAGTCCCATAGCACTGTTTTGTATTTTCCTTGTAGAAACCTTCCTCAGATACTACGAAGAGCATGAACGCATATTACAGAACGTTTCCGCTCAAAGCATGAATCACAGTTCCTAATCTGCTTATAGTCTCTTATGACACCAGGTATATTTTTTCTCATTTACTTATTGGAATTTGCCATTGATGCTTGCTAATTAATACTTAGGGAACGTGCGCGTTCAGTGACTAACAGGACCTTTGTAATAGACCACTTGGCATATATTTACAGGCTCACCAATCGATACATTTTTTGCAAATGTTGGCAGGTCCAGTGTTATTCTTATTTAACAAATCTAGGTATTCTTTAAAGTAAGCCCTTCTTTTTGAGTAGCGGAAGCTTATACTGTGTTCATTTACATTATTTCTTCACAGTTTTTTTAACGTGATACTTACCCGTGAAGTCTCAGATATCGCGCTATTTACCACCCCCAGACTGGTAGGTTCATTATTTCCCCCCATACCCAATCGTGTATATCACAGCAATGTCATATGGATTTATGTTGATTCATTCTTTTGCGACCTGAGTGTTGGTGATGACATAGACTGATATGTTAAACATGGCACTTGTTCTGGTTTTAATGTTCATTCACAGACCATGCATATTTACATATGTTTCATTGTTTGTTAATGTCTTTCAATAACGTGTGGTGCTTTACAACCAAGTACATTTAAATTGGATTATTAATTATTTGTATTTCCATAATGTGGGCTAACACATTTACATAGGATAGCGTTTTTGTTAATCTACACCAGGGGTTATGTACAGTGATTCTTCTGAGAAATATAATTGACATGCTCTTATGTCTGTATATTCACTACATGACAAAACTTGAAAGTTATTTCTTTGTTCCTTCCTGTGGCTATTCACATGCTGTTGAATTATTTTGATACATACGTTTCTCTGTATTATATTTGTCTAGGTATTCGCCCCTGAAGAAGGGAACAGGGCTTCCCGAAATGCATCGGGCGACAATAAGAAACTACTCACAATGTTATTGCTCCAAACGGACAATCTTGTAACATAGGTGTTTATAAGGACACACATATATTTGTATTTCCTTTCATGTTATGAACCACACAGATTCATGTAAAGTCTTTATCGCATGATCCACAAGATGAGTTAACAACACAGTATTATTTCTGAATAACCACTGTGTAAAATAAAATTTATGTTGGTAATATCAATGTATAGACCTTTTTGATTCATTAGAATTTTATTATAAGTTTACTTTGTGAGAATAATTTTCTCCTAGGAACAGTGCATCCTGCTTGTAGGCTCTGCTTGCATTTTCAGTCTTTGTGTTTGCACTATGTAGCCAACATAGTCTAGCAGCTTGCACCCTTGGTTTACTTTTTCAAATTGTTATTAATTTGAGTGCTCCTCTTTACTTTGTAATTGTATTAGACACCGCCACCATATTAATCCTTTTCCGCCCTGGCCGCAAGGCGACCGGGGCAGAAAAGCGGTGGACGGTCTTTCCGTCCGCCGCGGTCCCCCCGCCATTCTAATATGGCGGGGGGAATTCAGCAGAGGATGTCGGGCGGATGGCCCCAGCCAGGCCGGCGGTGGCTACCGCCAGCCTGGCGGGGGCAATCCGCCGACACCCTAATGGGCCCCCAGGTGTCAAGCGAACCATTTAATTTCTATACTAACAAAACTGGCTGTTTAGCTCCCTACATGTGGTACTACCCAGAAAAAGTTTAACAAAGAAGAGTAGTGTCTTTAAATCACTATGGTATACGACAGAACTCAGAGATCTTAGAAAAACATGCAAAAAATTAGAACGCATATGGCGAAAAGACTGGGATTCCAACAATAAAGCGGCCTACCGATCTGCCATGAGGCTTTATAAGCCTCCCTGAAAAAAGCCCAGGCGGCCTTTTTCGAAGAGAAAATCAGAACGGCTGCTAACTCGTCTAGGGAAACTTTTAAGATAGTAAAAGAACTCCTTAAGGTACCCTCCCTTCCAATCAGGCTTGAGACCTCAGAAGCAAGATGTAACCATTTAACAGATTTTTTTGATATTAAAATCCAATTTTTTTTAGAAAGTTTACCAAATAGTGTGTCACATTCTGATTCTGATGACCACTCTGCCCCTACCTCTTGCCCTACCCCTGGCCCTTTCCTGGACTCTTTTACTTGTATATCCAGGGAAGACTTTTGTAAAGTTCTGTCCTCTATGAAAAGTGGCTCCTCGTCTGATCCCGCGCCTATGTATATTCTTAAGCGGATTTCCGATGTCATTGCCCCTCTAGCAACTGAACTCTTAAATGCCTCCCTCACTCGTGGTGCTGTCCCTCCTAGCTGGAAGCAGGCCATGGTGAAGGCCCTTTTAAAAAAAACAGGGCTCGATCCTCTTGATTTGGCCAACTTCCGCCCAATATCGTTATTACCTGGCCTTAGTAAAATCGCAGAGAAAATGGTTAACCAGCAGCTCTCCTCCTTTTTGGAAAACAACAAGCTGCTGCGTAACTCCCAAATGGGCCTCCGCCCGGGTCAGGGCACCGACTCTGCCCTGATAGCGGTAGCGGAAGAGGCAAGATGCATCTTGGATTCAGGGGGAGCTACGGTTGCGATCCTCCTGGATCTAAGTGCAGCTTTTGACACCGTGGACCATGGAATTTTAATTCAGCGCCTCGCTAGACTGGGAGTATCGGGCATGGCTCTGCAATGGCTCTCATCTTTTTTGAGCAACCGAACCTTTCAGATCTGGGAAGGCAGCGCACTTTCTAAATCCATCCCCCTCCACTGTGGAGTGCCTCAGGGCTCTTCATTGAGCCCTACTCTTTTCAACGTTTATATGGCCCCACTGGAGGATGTGGTTAATCCTTTTGGGATTAAAATAGTCACCTATGCGGACGACACCCAACTAGTCGTCTCGCTATCCCAACAAGAGAGGTGCTCGGAAAATCTATTTGCCTGTCTCTCTGGAATTTATTCCTGGATGACCAGCTCTCGGCTCAAACTGAATGGAGCCAAAGCAGAGCTTATGCTCCTGGGCCACCAATTAACATCTTTACCCAAATCCATCTGGCCCCCCTGTCTGGGTGATCTTCCCGCCCCGAAAGACGAAATTAAAAGCTTAGGGGTTTGGTTTGAGCGAGACCTGTCTTTCAGGACACAAGCGAAGAAAACTGCAGGCGTATGTTATGGCCTACTCCAGTCTGTGCGGAAGGTTCTTCCACTCCTGCCTTTCCACTCCAGGAAACTGCTAATCCAGGGGTTAATACTATCTAGACTGGACTATAGCAATGCCCTGTTTTTGGCGGCACCCGAAGCAACCATTAACACCCTCCAACATGTTCAGAACTCAGCAGCTCGGGTGCTCACCGGCTCCTCAATAAGATCCTCGGCCAGGCCTGCACTGAGATTTCATCACTGGCTGCCGATCCGTAAAAGAATAAAATTTAAATCCCTCTGCATAACCCACAAGTCACTTCAGGGTAAGGGACCCCCTATTCTTTGGAATTTGATCTGTCCTTACAAAGCCTCTCGGACTCTCCGTTCTGACCTCGGAAATCTGGCTAAGGTCCCCAGAGTGAGGAAGGTGCGCTCTGGGGGCCGTCGATTCTCGGTTAATGCAGCAATGCTGTGGAATGCCCTCCCTGGCATTATTCGAACTGAACCCAGCCATCTGAAGTTCCGGAAGCTTCTTAAAACGTTTCTCTTTCCCAGTGATCCCTAATTAACGGTATCTTCTTCAGTCTGCTCTTTGTTCTGCAGCGCTGGGACGCTCTCGGGCAGCCATGCGCTTAATAAATCAAAACAAATCAAATTTCATTTCATTTCATTTAAATTTCATTTCAAGGTCATTCCTCTGTTGCTTAATGAATATACATATATATAATATACCTCAGTGAATCTCTAGCACACTCAGAACGTTGACTTTTTTTCTAATATTTACATCCTGTCAGAAAAGGGCCACTGGAAGTGGTCATACTTATATATTCCTAGCCATTGCATTTTGTCACTTTCAGCCTTGTTTTGGAGCATCTAATAAACTCGGAAGTAAGCGTGGTTGTCTAACAGACATAGGTCACCACGTATTTTCAATTTTTGTAATAATTATACATTTTCCAACATGAAAGGCATCTATTGCCATTTAGGATTCACTTTTTTGCAATTATAATTTTTCTGTTTAAGGTTCTTATTTTGAGTGTGTCGGAAGGGACTATATTATAAATATGGCAGATGTCCCATCAACTTTATCATGTGTTAATACTTATAATGCACTTAGAAGACATCTGATTTTACATTTGCAATTTCTGCGATGCAGTACCCAGTCAGCTCATTCCTGTTTTTTCATAATGGATGTCTGGTCCACAGTATCAAAAAATGCTATAGGGAAAACTGCACTTTTTAGTAAGTTAGATGTGATATTCACCACATGTGTGTTGGAATATCCCATCCATTAAACTGAACATAAGTGACAGTGCGCATTATTCAAAATTTGTCAGATGGGCTACACCACCCCAAAAGTAGCGGATATTCCGTCTGTGGTATTACAAGTGCCAAAGGCTATATGCACTAGTAATTTGTGAACTGTTGTGACTGAATGTCCCCTATTTCACTATCTCTTTATTGTTTGCAGAAGGAAATACATACAGTCAGTGTAGTTTGGTGGATGTAAATATTATCTTACCTAAATATTTTTTGAGTAACTCTAACTGATGGTCTTGATGTCTTGCTCAATGTCCTACAACTTTGAAACTCAACTAGAGTTGAATACTTCAGATGGGTTTATTCGCGATACTTTTTTAAAAATTCTATGACGTATCAGTCAGTCATAATCTTTATTCGATCACTTAAAAACAGATCATAAAAGACGCGATACAAGCAGCAAAAATTCCTAAATAGTTATAACAAGAATAAAAAAATATGACGAGAAGCATTAAAAAATATGAACATACTAAAAGACAAACATTAAGGACTACAGACTGTCAAACATTAAGGTCTACAAAACCACATATTCAAACATCATTAGGTGGGCGCAATCGTAATATCCGTTATAAAAAAAGGAACGCACAGCTGTACATACATCAGGGATGTCTAATTGTTGCAGATAAATCAGCGCCTCCTACACTTCCCCAATTTAAATTTACGGAGCACAGAAATAAGGAGCGTTTAGTAAAGAGAAGATAACATTTATAGAAGAATACAAGAGAGTCTGGGGGGACACCCTCATATACATATTTTGGAAAAGGATAATTGTCTATGAGGAAAGCAAAGTAATCATCTAATTGAGCCAGAGCACCATATGTTCCCAGGTATACGGAACCAGGCTCAAATAGGGTGCCACCCAAACGTAGTTTGTAGAAACAATATTCCTTGAAGGTGGCCTTCATTAATTCTCTACCTACCTCTGGGCCCTTCTAAATGATAAAAAAACACACTCAGACGCGCCCTATCCTTCTTCAAATATCTGTTGGCTTCTCATAAATAGGACAGCCCAGGGCAGAAGTTGTCTCCTTCATGTATTGGAGCCAAGGAATTCTTCTCCCGTGAGAACAAGAAAAAGACAGTCCAAAAAAAAAATCTATATTTAGGTTGGCTTCCTCATTCTTCCAGACTGAGCACCAAAGCATGAAGGGAGCAAGATTAGACTGATTCTCGACATTTCTATGCACAATTTCCGATGGATAGCAAAGTGTGACATTGACAAAAGAACCTCCAATATGCTCAGGCGAGCTCTATTTACCTCAATTCAGAGACTACCCACATCCGTATAACCCCATAACACCGCTCCATAAGTCAAGTTGGGGTGACACTTCCCCCCATAGATCTTGAGTTTAGGGTGTATGTGCTTTTTACCCATAGAGGAAATAAGAGAGAAAATTGAGCCAACCTCCTCGAAAAAACAATGTTTCCCGTAACTAACATATGGTACCCAAGTACATGCATTATCAAACATCAGGCCAAGATATGGAAAATCACTCACTCTGTCAATAATCCTACCAACAAGGCTCATGCAACAGCGTATAACATTTTGGGCGGCACAAACCATAATAAAGGTTTTTGACAGACTTGTTTGCAGGTCAAGCTGCTCCATAAACAAAACAAATGTAGAGATCAGCAAGTTTAGGCCATTAGCCATCCTGCCAAGCAACACAGCATCATCTGCATACAAAAGTGCAACAATAGGTTTTTGTGAACCACTGGGACGTCTGACCCGAGATTCACAAAGGCAATTTCCAGACCATTAAACAGATTCGGAGCCAACACACAGTTTAACTGAGAAGGATGTAGACCATTCTCCCGCTTTTCTTGTCATCGCCAGGGAGAGACTAGGCTGGGCCACCCTTCTTGGCTTCACCATTTCTTCATTTGGGGAAGTTTGTATGTAGTGAATTGCTACTGCACATGAGGTGGATTTGTACTTGCAAAGAATGATGTGAGCATGGTGGCTGTGGCATGTTGTGCTTCTTGTCTTTGATGAGGAAGGTGCAATTTTATGATGTTAAGTGTGTGGCCTATTCTTTTGGTACCTTCCACATATGATTTTATCGAGTCAATTTCTTAGCCACATACATTCCTGCAAAATTCTGGTATTTTATGATTTTTCTTTTTTGTTGGATGTGATGAGTATGAGTTGTAATGTTATAGGCTGCAATATCTTGACAAAGTAAACATTTCCTACATGTCCTATATTTGCATGTTTTGCATGCAGTCTGTGTGGCTTGAGTGTTAACATTAAATATACCTCTTGGCTTGCCGTGTTACCCATTATGATAGTTAACCAAATAGGTCAGCAAAGAGAGTCCAAATGTCCTTTGGCCGCAAAGGCTCCTCAGCTGGGAGCTCCTCAGCATACGGCTCTCATTGGTCCTTACAGTACGCTAGATCGTGCAACTATTGTCTTTTTGTAGGTACGATGCGGGTACACCAATGCATTGCCACTCTTCTCTTTACCCGCAGAAGAGCCACCGCTACAAAGCGTCTATTGGCCGGCTCTAGGGTTTCTACCAGGTCCAACAAACATGGTTCTGGGGCTTACAGTAGTATGCAGACCACCGCTCCTCTTTTGATACCTAGAGCTTTTCAGTCCTGGAACGCAGAATGGCACATCCAGATAACAGAGGACCAGTGGGCCTTTTGTTGCAGCCAACTCACGGTTTTGTCTCCCAACCACAAATTGCGCCAGATCCATTTTAAATACATTCACCGATTTTACAGAACTCCATCCCAGCTACACCGAATGGGGATTAGGGCAGATGATTGCTGCTGGAGATGTGGATATGCCCCAGCTACGTTTATACACATGGCATGGAGCTGGCCCTCCCTCCCCCCGGCCTCATACTGGTCAAAGATTTTCACTACAGTCCGCGATATAATTGGTACAGTTGATGACCCTGACTCACTTATTGGCCCACTAGGGTATGTTAGAGATACGCCGTCTGAGACTCGTAGATTACCCGCTATGCTACTACTTTTTGCTAAGCGCCGGATAGCCATACACTGGGGGAGAGGGGGAGCTCCGTCTTTGGATCCGGGATGTAACCTTTAGTCATACACAGCTTACAAATTTCTTGGAATAATGCCGTCAGCATCCAGGCCAAAAGACATATGGGGCCTGTTCCTAGACTGGGCATAAACACGACGTGAAAGAAAGGAGGGATCTCCAGAATTGACCAGTGCTTTGTAGGAAGGGGCAAACACACCTCATCACAGGTGGCAACCCAGAGTAGATCTCCGTGACATGAGTCCAGAAACTGCAAATCACGGAGCATAGCCAGACCAGATGTAGAAAATCTGCATCCATCTCTTAACATTGTACACATTTGCATCTGCCCTCAGCCCGCATTTGAACAATTTTGTTGGCGTATAATATATTAGATGCAGATATTTAAAGTGCATAATGCTTAAATTGCAGTTAGATGTGAGACTATTCAACTGGGGCGCAGCAGGAAAATGAGGAGAAAATTCACACATAGCAGCTCTAAAACGATAATAAATGAAGGTCAGCAATGGAGTATTGCGCTGTGTTCATGAGATAGGCTTTTAAATCGGTGTTTCCATTTGTCTTCAGCACAGCCTGAGTGAGTAGTGTCAGTACCTTATCCTCATGTGTGACTTAGAAGGCGGGGGGATTTCAGCAGTAATTCTGGGGCACATAGAGTGCTCTTACCAGCTCTCTGTCCCAACGCCGTCCAGGCGCATGTGGTGGAGTGTTTCATGTTAATTTCAGCTCGTATCATACCCTTTTGGGGTGACATCAGACTTCTATCGTCCAGGTGCTAACCTTGTCTGTGACCAACCAGTAGTCCAAGCGAGACCCGGTACTGTGGACAGACAAGTCAAATGTGCCTTCTTGGCACGACTGATGTCGAAGTCTCCAAATATCAACCATACCATACTCCGCCATGCAAACCCTGACTATCTTGTCAAATTGCTTACCACACCAGTCTGATACAGCTGACCAGAGCTGGGTCTAATTAAATGTTAATATCCCCCCTCATATTGTTGCAGGAGGAAGATCATGGATGTGACGCCAAATGGTCACGTAATACCCGGGATCGAGATTAGGACCATAGGTGTTGACTAGTGTAACTACAGAGCCACAGCCAATGCCCTACACAATTACATAACTGCCCGTTCATCCACCACTGTGTGAGTTTCTGTGAGGGGGACTCCTTTTTTTGATCAGTATCATGAACCCCCTTGAGGACAAGGAGTAGGATGATGTTAGTTTAAAAGTCTACCAGTGGGACCCAACAGTGGACTCCTTGTGCCGTGTGAGGTTCGTTTCTCGGAGAAAAGCTAGCTGTATATATTGTTGATCTAGATAAGAGTGTACCTGACGGGTTGAGAGAGGGTTATTAAGCCCCCATACATTCCAGGTCAAGAAGGCTACTTGCCCCGGTTCACCTCCAAATGGGTAAATTCTTAGGCTAATGGTATGCTGCTGAATGAGTTTCAGTATAGTCGCTGACACAAATAAAAAAACTCCCCCAACCCACTTCAGCACTCTAACCATGCCGAAGACAATCCCACAGTGACTTGAATAAAAAATCATACACATTATCATAACAAAAGAATAGCAGGTCAGTTAATGTGTTACCACACATCTGCCGTCTACGGGGGGCTCCCTCATGAAGGTTGCCAGAGTGCAAGTTCCCCTCTAGAGAGCCGTATGTGACCAGTACCGAAGAATAACAGTAGTTTGGCCATCCTAAGACATCACAGCTGAGAGACAAAGTAGGACACAAGAAGGTAGGGGCCACCACACTTCCAACAGCTCCATCAATCCACATCAGCTCCAATGTATGCTAAAACAGAGTATCATATCTTCTAAGCATAGTCAATTGCTGTCTTCGGCAGGATTACCTGAAAAAGAATGTAATCACTTCTGAGTGATGGTCTTGAAATAGTCTTTGGATTACAGAGAGTCGCACAGATTTTTTGTGTACCCTGAAAATTGATGGACATGTGTACTGAGTATAGCATGGTGTACGATATGTCTGATTTCTGCAACTGCTTCTTGATGGGCAGTTACTCATGAAGGGCAGTCTGCACTGCTAATGTAACATCCGGGAAAAAGACGAGTTGATTGACCTGGTAGGTAATGGTTCCCATCTCTCTCGCCAGCCTGAGCACTGTGTCCCGGTGTTGGTAATTTAACAAGTTTGCAATTATTGGCCCTGGTACAGGGGGGTAAGCATGGGCGGAAAATTCGTTTCGCTCGCGGATTTTGCGGATTTTCGGTAAATTCGCAATCCGCTTATTCGCGAATCTCCCGCAAAATCCGCAAATCCGCGAGCAGCGGATTTTATGGCTTGCTCGCACTGTTCGCGTGAGTTCGCGGCTTCCCAGTACAACTTCGCGCCCCGCGAATAAGCGCAAAATTGCAGAAATACGATCTTAGCAAAACTGAAACTTCTTACCAGGTTCAAAAGTTCAGGCTCATCATTAGTAGCCATTTCCTGTAGTGCTTCCTGAGGGGCCCCTCCAGAGTTCAGTTGCCAGTTGCAACTATTATGTGACCCTGCTCTGAACCTCAGAATAGTTACACATATGCCACAAAGGTCCTGAATTACAGCTAAGGGAGACAAGCAGGAGCCAGGCTGGAAGTTCAAATCCATTAATCAGCCCCTAATTCATTATTGTCAGTTGGGGCAGGGCAGGTGTTGTAACTAATTTTGCAACAATGAAAGCACTTAGCAAGTGCAAAAGATCACTAATCAGGAAGCACTAAGGAAGCAGGTGCCAGCTAAAAAAATATTCTGTGACACATTAATCAGCCCCAAATTAATTCAGGTCACTTGAGGCAGGGAAGGTGTGCTTGCTTTGCCACAATAATGTACACTGACTGGACAACCAGAGGGTGCTGTGATGAAACAGAGGGTGGCATGGGTGGGCCAGAGGGTGGCATGAGTAGTCAGAGAGTGGCAGTGGTGACAGAGAGTGGCAGTGATGAAGAAGAGTGTCCCAAACAGGCTGGACACGTAGAAACAACAAGTTCGCGAAACTTGCGACCCGACAGGTAAGTTCGCGTTTGCGAAATTGTACAAAACCCTCGCGAACTGGCAGAAACTCGCGCGAACACACAAAAAAAAAATCCGCAAATTCGCGAGAATTCACGGATTTTGCGAATTGCGAGTTCGCAAATCCGCAAAATTCGCGAACGCGAGATTCGCAAAATTCGCCCATGCTTACAGGGGGGGTACCCTGGTGGCGGTCGCGCTATTTGTGACGGTGTGCTGTCTCTACCACAAATAGCTGCGATCGTTTGTCAGAGCTGAAGTGCATTTTTAGTAGAGTTTCTACATAAATCTCCATTTTCCCAGTGTTGTTGTATTCCGGACCCCCATGATGCACAGGTTGTTTCAGCGCGAACGTGTCTCTATGTCTTCCTTCTTGGCTTGGATGACTGCAAGTACCTTCTCGGTATTGAGGCATTTTGTGCTCATGGATTGTAGATCATCCTCCATCATAGAAATACACTGCTCCACAGCTGTAATGCACACTGATTGCTTGTCGAGTTTTGTAGACATGTGGTTGAGGCCAAGTTCAGCAAGTCTATCTTGCCATCGATTAACTGGAGGCTTTGATGCATGGCCATCAGCATGTCCTCCAGGGCTGTTGCACCCTGTGAGGCAGTGTCTTGCTCTTGGTCTGACATTGGCTCCAGCACTGGCCTGGTAGAGCGCTTAGATGTGAACATGAGGCGCGGCTGCGATCGGTCTACCTTTCCATCATGCAGTCACCTTATTCTCAAGTAGCAGCAAGTAACACCCTAAGAGAGACCTGCGCCATGTTATCTGGGCTGCCGTATCTGGAGAGGGTGAGTTCGTAAGTACTTTGACATACTATATTCCAATTCCAATTAATGCAAGCCAAATGTTTATTCAGGCGCTTAGCCCTTTTCTCACTAACTTACTTCCGTAGTGCTTTAATCCCAGTAGTGCCAGGTCTAATACATCACATAGGCTTCAAGTGTCAAAGGCAGCTTCTTTGCAACACAGTGAGATCAGTATCGCAAGTAGGGGGCACATTGCCAGTATGTACCGTTCTGCGATTATCAAGGTGCTTTATGTTTGTTCTCAGGTCTCACCCTCTGGCCCACTAGCTGCAAGGATGTAGGCAGCACATTATGGTTAAAGTAGTATTTCGCAAAGAACTTACTAAATTTACAATATTAAAGTAGTAGCTGCAGCTTCAGAAGTAGACACAAGAGCCGCGCCCGGATCTTGCTTGATTTGCGCCACGTCTGTGATATGGGCGTAGAAGGCGGAACTTCAGGGGCTTTGCAGTCTGTTTGTAGTGTATGCGCAGCCCCAACACTTCAGGAGAGTTTGCCGCTTAGCACTCTTTACCTTTGCACCCGGCTTGACCCGGAAGATAGAGGGCCACATGGTCTCGTATGCTGTGCATGGCTATGGGTGACAGGTGCCATGAGGAGGATCAACAGCATCCCAATGCCTGGTTATTGAGGCCCGGCTTGCACAACAGCACCTTTACCTCCACTTCTGTCTCCATCTCGGCACAGGAAAGGGGTCCCCCAGCACCCGAGTTGCTTCTCTCCGCAGCCACTAGCAGGCTTCGCGGCCGCCCGCTTAGTTGCCTGATGGGCTGGATTGCTCATTCTGCCACTGCGGCATCGGGGCAATGTTGATGGTAAAATTCAGGGTGTTCTCTGAGCTAAGGTGAGTAGCGCTGCTTCCAACCCAGCGCCACTGTCGCCCGGTACCTTCACGGTATACGTGCTGATACTCCCGGAGATGAATGAGGCCTACAGCAGGGTCACATCAATAGCTCCATGCACGTCCCGATTTGTGGTCAGGCTTGAAAACCACCTTGTTATCCAGAAATCGTCCCCAGGCCCTGGCTAATTGCACACAGCATGCATTGCTGCGGGGTCCTGTATTATGTCTGCAGCTCTTTGTCAGTGCCCTTTACTGGGGCCTCATGGGTGGGAACTCTCGGGAGGTAGGCAGTCTCTGAGTGGACTCACAGACTCAGAGCCCAATATTAACTCACTTCACAATATGGGCACCACACCTCCCCCAGAGTGTTACAGCAAACAAATGATGGGCGGAATGCTGACAATGCAAACATTCTCCCCCAGTCAAAATATCTGGGTTAAATCCATTGTTCTTTTGCCACTGCGCCACCCCAGTTTGAACCCAGCCATATGCAAATCAGTCTTGACTCTGTGCCTCATTGGAACAGCCCAGACCGAACTTTCTGGCCAGGTCCTCCCTGGACCGCAAACAAGCATTCAGGGACCGGTTTCATGGTATGTCACCCTTCTTCAGCCAGGCCTCAGCATGTGCCCCGTGGTTTTGGGATGTTTTTTTTCCAGCAGCAGTCTTCAGGAAGTAATTTGAGGAGCTTGCCTGGATGCCCTGCTGTTATTCACGCAGTCCAGCACATTTAGGGGTGCAAAATAGCCAGGTGGTAGGATTATGGCCGTCTGTTCCTTCCCAGCTGGCAGTGCTACACTAAAGTGCATCCATCTCAGCATGGGCACTCTAGCTCCCCTTACCTTATTTTGAATTTAGTGGATGCAGGGCATTTCCCAAATAGGATGGATGTCCCTTCTGTCATGTTTAGAAGGAACAGACTGTCTATACACTCTAAATGCAGATAATGCAACATCTGTTGCTTTTATGCAGACAACCTACATCCAGCAAACTCAAAATAAGGGCAGTAGTGTTTGTCCTTACCAGCGCCCATTCCGCTTGCAATTCCCACAATGCCTTCAGTGTGGAGTATGGACAACACCTTCTCCCAGTGCATGCGGTTGAGGGGTCTGGGAGACATCATCACCACTTTTCAGGGCATCCTTATAAGCCATGGAAGGGAGGCAATTCACTCTCCCTCACAGGTTGTGGTTGTGAGCATCTGGTATTGGAGACAGCATTAACATTATTCACGATTGATGACTACATTTCCCTACTCTGGCTCATGGATGTGGTCTGCACTAGTGCTCCGACCAGTGGTGGCTGAACCCTTATTATCTTATCCACCATCACGGTTAACTATTTCTGATAATCTTAGTTGTCTTCTACCAGCCATATTGCAGGAAGGCCCAAAATAGGAGCTTCGGTGCTGCTGCAAATGGTTTGTGTAATTTCAGTAGCCTCTTTGTAGTGTGAGACGCAGGTATTGATGAGTTGATTTTGTGTATGTTGGTGCACAAACACACCCACCATTATAACCATGCCTGCCACAGTTGTAACCATGGCTGACATTGTTGTCCTCAGCAGTAGCATCTGCTATGGGGCAGTAGTGGTGGGGTGAGGCAGTAGTGATGGGGTGGGGGTTAAAAAAATAAAATTAAGAAACTTTCACTTACCTTTCCAGCTGCCTCCTCTCCTCCGTCCTCTTCGGTTGACAAAGCAGGAAGCACCCAGACTCCCCTACCCAATCACAACGACGCATTACAGCTGCGTTGTGATTGGTCTGAGCGCCATGGTTCGGCACTCAGAGAGGGACTGGGAGGCTCAATCAATCAATCAATCAAGAAATGTATATATCGCGCTACTCACCCGGAGGGTCTCAAGGCGCTTAGGGGAGGGGAGTCAGCTACTGCTCGAACAGCCAGGTCTTGAATTGCTTCCTGAAGGAGAGGTGGTATTGGGTCTGACTGAGGTGGATGGGGAGAGAGTTCCAAAACCTTGGCTGCCAGGTATGAGAAGGATCTTCCTCCCATGGTCGTCCTTCGGATGCGTGGAACGGCTGCGAGGGCGTGGCTGGTTGGGCGAACGAAGCTGGCGGGTGGGAGTGTAGAAGGTCAGGCGGTTGTTGAGGTACCTGGGGCCCAGGTCGTGGAGGGCCTTGTGTGCATGGGTGAGGAGTCGGAACATGATTCTCTTGTTGACGGGGAGCCAGTGCAGGTCTCTCAGGTGTCTGGAGATGTGGCTGTGACGGGGGATGTCCAGGATGAGTCGGGCGAAGGCGTTCTGGATGCGTTGGAGTCTCTTCTGTAGTTTGGCTGTGGTTCCGGTTAGAGGGTGTTTCCGTAGTCCAGTCGGCTGGTGACGAGTGCCTGGGTGACCGCCTTCCTGGTTTCGGTGGGGATCCATCTGAAGATCTTCCGGAGCATGCGAAGGATGTTGAAGCATGAGGACGAGACGGCGTTGACTTGTCTGGTCATCGAGAGGGAGGAGTCCAGGATGAAGCCCAGGTTGCGTGCGTGGTCCGTTGGTTTGGGTGCGCTGCCCAGGGCAGGGGGAGTCGTCCCAGGCGGAGGAAGATGTTCCCAGGATGAGGACTTCCGTCTTGTCTGAGTTGAGTTTCAAGCGGCTGTTCTTCATCCACTCGGCTACTTCTTTCATCCCTTCTTGTAGGTTTGTTCTGGCGGTGGGTGGGTCGTTGGTGAGGGAGAGGATCAGCTGGGTGTCGTCGGCGTAGGAGATGATGTTGAGGTTGTGTTGGCGTGCGATGGCTGCGAGGGGGCTCATGTAGATGTTGAAGAGGGTGGGGCTGAGTGATGATCCTTGTGGTACGCCGCAGATGACTTTGGTGGCCTCGGATCTGAACGGGGGAGGCGGACTCTCTGGGTTCTTCCGGCGAGGAACGAGATGATCCACTCCAGAGCCCTCTCTTGGATTCCGATGTTGCTGAGGCGTTGTACTAGGGTGCGGTGGCAGAGAGTGTTGAACGCTGCGGAGAGGTCCAGGAGGATGAGGGCAGCTGTTTCCCCGTTGTCGAGCAGGGCTAGGATGTCGTCAGTGGCTGCGATGAGGGCGGTCTCGGTACTGTGGTTGGCTCGGAAGCCGGACTCCGAGGGGTCGAGGGATCCGTTTGTCTTGAGGAAAGCGGCAAGCTGTCGGTTGACGGTCTTCTCGATGACTTTGGCAGGAAACGGGAGGAGCGAGATGGGGCGGTAGTTCTTGAGGTCGGTGGGGTCTGCTGATGGTTTCTTCAGGAGGGCGCTGAGTTTGGCATGCTTCCAGCTCTCGGGAAGGTGGCGTTGTTGAAGGAGCAGTTGATGACGTCTCGGAGTTGGGGTGCGATGACAGATGCGGCCTTGTTGAAGACGTGGTGGGGGCATGGGTCGGTTGGTTATCCGGCGTGGATGATGTTCATAGTGTGGAAGGTGTCTTCGGTGCTGAGCGGGGTCCAGGCTCAGAGGGTGGTGGTAGGGGGCGTTGGTTCGGTGGTTGGGTGCGTGGGCTGTGTGCCGAAGCTGTTGTGTATGTCGGTGATCTTGTTGTGGAAGAACGAGGCGAGTGAGTCGCAGAGTTCTTGCGAGGGGGTGATGTCGTTGGTTCCGGCGTTGGGGTTCGAGAGCTCTTTGACGATGTTGAAGAGTTCTTTGCTGTTGTGTGCGTTGTTGTCTAGTCGTTCCTTGAATGCTGTTTTCTTGGTGGCGTGGATCAGCTGGTGGTGTTTGCGGGTGGCGTGCTTGAAGGCTGTCATGTTGTCTGTAGTCGGGTCTTTGCCCCAGGCTTTCTCAAGGGTGCAGCAGTTCTTCTTGGAGTTCCTGAGATTGTCGTTGAACCAGGAGGCCTTCTTGCTGTCGGGTCTGCTGGGATGGTTTTTCAGGGGTGCGAGGTCGTCAGCGCAGTTGGTGTTCCACTGTGTGAGGTTGTTGGCTGCCTGGTTAGGGTCCGTTGAGCTGGCGGGAGGATTCAGGTTCAGGGATGTGGAGAGCTGGTGGGAGGTGATCTTGTTCCAGCTCCTGCGGGGAACCTGTTGCGGGTGGTGGTGGGTCGTGGTCCTTCTGAAGCTGAAGTGGACGCAGATGTAGTCTGTCCAGTGGAGTCCGGTGGAGTGGCTGAAGGAGACGTCCTTGCTGGAGGAGAAGACGGGGTCAAGCGTGTGTCCGGCGTAGTGGGTGGGGGTGTTCACCAGTTGCTTGAGCCCGAGGTTGGCGAGGTTGTCCAGCAGGGTGGTGGTGTTGCTGTCCTTGTTGTTCTCCAGGTGGAAGTTGAGGTCCCCTAGGAGGATGTAGTCAGCGGAGGAGAGGGCGTGTGGGCTGATGAAGTCTGCGATGTCTTCGCTGAATTGTGTGCGGGGTCCCGGGGGTCTGTAGATGAGGGTGCCTCTGAGTGTGGTCTTGGGGTCGGTGTGTATCTGGAAGTGGAGATGTTAGGTGGCTGTGAGTGTGTCGTCGGAGTAGGTCGTGATGCGGATGGTGTTCTTGTGGACGATGGCGATGCCTCCTCCTGTCTAGTTGACGCGGTCCCTTCGGGTGATCTTGTATCCGTCCGGGATGGCGATAGCGATGTCGGGCGCTGAGGAGGCGTTCATCCATGTTTCCGTGAGGAAGGCGACGTCTGGAGATGTGGTGTCGAGCAGGTTCCATAGTTCGACGGCGTGCCTGTGGACGGAGCGGGTTTTGAGCAGGATGCACTTGAGGTGGTTGCTGCTGGTGCTCGGCTTGACGGGAGCGGTGCACGTCCGGATGCAGGAGAAGTTGCAGGATCGGCAGCAGAAGGGTCCGTGGGTGCGTCGCGGGGTGGCTCGGTAGCATCCGGGGATCCGGGCGATGTTGAGTGCGTTGAGAGTGGCGGCGTGGTAAGTCCGGCGAGTGGGCTGGCATCTGCGGGGGCCCGGGGTTCTGGCGCTGGGCGCGGTCCAGGCGCAGACGGGCTTGCTTTGGCATGCCTTCGGCGCACAATCGGCACACCCGCTGCGCGTCAACGCTGCGCGTGCGTGGGGGCGACATAACAAGGGAGCCGGGAGGGAGGGTACGCTGGGTGGCGGGAGCGGGGGAACCAATCGGCTGGCAGGGAGCGGGGCCGCAGGGAGGCAGCGGCGGGAAAATCGGGTGCGGGCGGCTCAGCTTGCAATGCAGAATCAGTAGCAGGAGGAGGCTGTGGATGTTTTCCACCCAGGCTGTGCAATACAGCCGGTAGAGAGCATGCAAAGTCTGCAGGATTGTTGGCCAGCACAAACTGGCCGGCCAAACCGTCATGCGCACTGAAGAGAATGCCCACCATTCCCCCTGCTGTGCTTTGCAGCACAGCCCCGCCTGCACCTTTACAGAGCCAATAGTACAAAATAAAATGATATTACGGTGTTATTATCATTTTATTTTTCCTGTGTGTGACCCTCCTCCTCCTCAGCGGATGAGCCGCCGCTGCGTTGTGAGGGTCTCTCAATCTCACTGTGACAGGGAACAATTCTACATTTGCCACACTGACTGCCGTACTAAAGTTGATTCAAGGTTGCTCGTCGACGGAGGACGTTGGTGTAAAGTGTCTGGGCCCTAGGCCCCCATACGCTATAGGTAATGCCACTGACACAGTCTCCTGGTATCTGGAACTTGCCTAGGGCAGGTGCGCCCGGCCCCTTTTATTGTCAGGGTCACATGTCCTGTGACCCCTGTGACGGGTGTGTGTGGGAGGGGCTGGTAAATGCCTACAGTAGAAACACTAGAACAGTGGCCAGCCAGCCTCTACAGCTGGAACCAACAGGGGAGGCCCGGGCGATGGACTTTCCCTCGAGGATCGCGGTCTATCAGCCAAAACCTTAAATAGATCAGCGGGTTAACCCCAATGACAGACAAATGGCCGCCCCCGCCGACCTCAAATTCAGGCCTTTAGTGTCCATCGGAGACCACAGGAATAGACAGTTTCAAACTTCTTTTCATGGTTGAAAGAGGGTGAAGGAAACAGGCCACTCGGCGCTAACATTTACCGGGCTGACTTTCCTGGCTGGCATCAAGTTTAAACTAAAGCCGTTGGGCTGGCGAAGGCCTGGGCCTCTGGGTGGAAGTCACAGCTCACAGGAGAGGGCGAGGGGAGGCCGAGAACGGCTCCCGTTGGTTCTTCAGGTCATACATGGCTGCCTCGCACCACACCTCGGTTGTTTACAGAGCTGCTGACGTGTACTCCCGCCATGTCCGCCTGGGGACGAGTCGGAGGTACCTCAAACAGAGCAACGCCCTGCCTGCCTCCACACACATACACACGCTCAGCTGTGGGAACCTGGGGCCCGGAACAAAGTGATTGTCCTTCTTCGTCGCGCCCCTCCCGGCGCCCAAAACTCCTATATTTTCCAGGTGACTTTTAAAAACCGCGGTATGCATATACGGTGCACTATGTCTGCCGAGTTAACTTTGTCCTACTTGCATCAGCGTCCTCTCGCGCATCCTGGAACAGTTTTATTTGCAGGCATACTGACAAAAAAACTCGGGTCCGGCGGGAGGGGTCGGAAAGGAGCAAGAACGCTCAGTGGGTGTATGTGCCTGTTGCGTCTATGCATGTGCACTGTGCAGTTCGAATCAGAGTTTTGTTTAGTGAAAAACTTGACCCATCCTATGGTAGCGCAGATCACAAAGTCCCTTTAATATAAATAGGTCAGTGGGTTACTGCTTTTGTCAGAAAGACCATTTTGTTACTTGCAGTTTGTACATTAAAATCCTAATGGAGAACAGTGAGCTATTAACTGTTGTCAAAGAGCTGCATACAAACTGCAAGGTATAGAGTAGAGCGTTATGTCCCCCCTCCCCCCTGCCCAGTTTCTCATTATCCTAATGTTGTAAATATGGTTCATTTAGGTTTAAATGAATTCTTATTATTAAAGAGAACCCCCGCCCCAATCATGGTGTTACTTTGTAAATTCCGAGTTTGTGCTTCTTCAGACCAAGCACTCTTAAACTATACTGCCTACCAGTATGGATGACGTGACCCCTATACTTTGGAGAGGTCTGTCTTACGTAACATTTCATGTACAATAATTTACACACTTATGCAGTGGTCAAGTGGGGAAAAAAAAGTAGGGGAACTGTGGGTGGAGAATCAGGGGGCGGGAATAACCGAAGATTGAATCAGTGGGCGGAGTCAGGGGTGTGGCTAGAAATAGCAAAACATACCAATTTTTTGTACGTTTAGCATTTCACTGACCAGTTACAGCTTATAACGTTATTTAATTAAAACAATGGATAAACATGTTTATTTGAGGTTTAATTCAGGAAAAAGCAAACACTCATAGAGAATACAGGTTTATGTAAAGCATGTGAAATATAAACAGGAACAACATGTTACCTTAATGTTTTTACTCTCATTGTTCAGAAATCCATAATCATTTTTTGTCTCAAACATTGAGGTCATGAGTACAGGGCTCCTCCTGTAGACATGTGTTAAGCAGGGCTCAGAAGAGAAAGTGACTCTTCAGGAGAATCTAGACTCACGGAAACCCACAAAGGCTCCTTCATATTCATGTCAGTCAGCTAGCTGCTCAATCATAATATAGTAAAAAGAACAACTGTTGGACATAATGCAGAACAATATCATACATTCACCCCAGTACAGAGATCTGGGCCTAAATCCATAGTTTTTTTGCTCATCATGCCATTCCAGTTTGGACCCAGCCATATGCAAATCAGTCTTGATCCTGCACCCAATGGGAACAGTCCAGCCTGAACTGCCAGGTCAGGTCCTCCCTGAACTGGAAACAAGCATCCTAGGACCGGTTTCGGGATTTCAGCCCTCATCAGCCAGGATAGCTGATTCCAGTGGCATGGAGAGCACGGGACTCATGTCTGAGCATACCTGTCCCACTCGGGTGGCAAATGCAAAAAAGAACAATTGATGGACAGAATGCAGAACAATGTCATACATTCACCCCAGTTCAGAGATCTGGGCTTAAATCCATAGTTTTTTGCTCACCATGCCATTCAAGTTTGGACCCAGCCATATGCAAATCAGTCTAGATTCTGCGCCCCAAATGGGAACAGTCCAGCCCGAACTGCCAGGCCATATGTATTCAAGTGTCCTTTCATTCGGAAAGTGAACACAAAGCAGTACCCACTGAACAATGCACATAACATATTGCTCTTTGATATGCATGGTACATGTTCTTTGCAGCAGGCATATTACCCCTCTGCACTACCTTAGATGAGTAAAACAGCCACTAGACAAAACATGCTCCCATCTCTCTCCAGCAAGTACATTGATCAACTAAGTTATCTTGGCACTTGTATTGTTGACCGAAACCAGCTGAATATACAAAGAACTTTGCAGTGTTTTTAAAACTCCTGCACTTGTACAAAACCTGTCCCCTCAAACTAAACTGGCCCCCTACCCTGCAAGTCACCCTGGGAAACGCCTGCTCCTGCTCTTTCACTGCTCCTGTCCAGTCAGTACTTCTGCTCATGCTCGATCAACACTCCTGCTTCATCAATTCCCCTGCCTCCTCCCTTCTCCTGACCCGTCACTGCTCCTGCCCTGTTCACTGCTCCTGCCCTGTTCACTGCTCCTGCCCTGTTCACTGCTCCTGCCCTGTTCACCGCTCCTGCCCTGTTCACTGCTCCTGCCCTGTTCACTGCTCCTGCCCTGTTCACCGCTCATACCCTGTTCATCGCTCCTGCCCTGTTGCCTCTCCTGCCCCGTCACTGCTCCTGACCCGTCACTTTTCCTGCCTCGTCACATTTCCTACCCCGTCACTTTTTCTACCCCGTCACTTTTCCTGCCCCGTCACCGCTCCTGCCTGTTCACTGCTCCTGACCATTCACTGCTCCTGTCCGGTCAGCACTCCTGCCCGATCACTGCTCCTGTCCCATCACTTCTCCTGCCCCGTTCACTGCTATTATCTGTTCACTGCCCCTATCCGTTCACTGCTCCTGCCGGTTACCGCTCCTGCCTATGCCTAATCTCCGCTCCTGCCCCTTCACTTCTCCTGCCCCATCACTTCTCCTATCCGTTACTTCTCCTGCCCGGTCACCTCTCCTGCCCTAGTACCTCTCCTTTCCTGTCGCTCCTGTCGCCTCTTCTGCCCGGTCACTGCTCCTGCCCAATTCACTCTGTGAA
The DNA here is from genome assembly GCF_964263255.1 of Lissotriton vulgaris. Lineage (NCBI taxonomy): Eukaryota > Metazoa > Chordata > Amphibia > Caudata > Salamandridae > Lissotriton > Lissotriton vulgaris. The sequence goes on along the minus strand of NC_141687.1, from coordinate 227,736,755 downwards.
CAACATTAACAAATTACACAAGGTGTCAAGTTCCCCAGTACTCTGTGTGGGGAAAGCTCCTCTGTAATCACCAACTCTGATCTCACTGGCACGTGATATGCTAAAGGCAGAGGGCGGGCGCATTGTCATTCGAAAGGGGATAATCAGTCTCAATCGGAATGACAATGGGCCTGCCCTCGGTCTGTGCGAGCTCATGGGGGGCGGGGGTTGCTGCAGCCTCTGGTGTTCACAGAGAAGTGCGAGCCGCCCCTGGAATCTAATGAAAAAAGTTATTGTTTTTAAGTCGGACTATTCTTGCCGTCCCAGGATGCATTTTTGAAAGTAAGAAGTAGGGGAACAAACTGAAATTATTTTTAGAAGTAGGGGCACGCCGTGCCCTTCCGTTCCCGGCCACTTCTACCACTGCACTTATGTTTAATGGTCTCTCTTTGATGTAAAGTGCTCTGACACCCTACTTTGGTACGGGTGACGCTATAAAACTAATGAAATGCATCTTAGAGAGAGTGGATATGGAGACTTGAGGGGCACTGTTAAAGGGTGGTAGTGAGGGAATTCGTAATGAAGGTGGTCATTGAGCGGGCGCCAACAAACATTGTCGCACTGGGCGTCACCAGTGTGGTGTTGGGACGCCGGAAGTAGTAACCAGAAACACACAGGTTCGACTGTTCGTCTTCCTGGCCACACCAGGAATCTTTTATTACAAGATAAGCCCCACCCCTAACAAAACCAATTAAGTCCCCACCCTATTTAATGAACAGGTGAAACAATGCGATCCCTTTAGGAACCGTCAGTCGAGACAAGGTAAAGACAACAAACACATCACATTCCTCCCCATTTTTAACAAAACACAAAACAAACACAAATTCAGCTCAAACAGGTTACATAATCCCTCGGACGTATAGAACGAGTAGGACATGATCGTAACTGAAACCTCCCCAGACCCCTATGTTGGGAATCAGATTCGGGTATCAGATGTTCAACAGGGGGAGATGTAGAATCTGGCTCAACCTCTACACCAGATGGCGATATAGATGGAAATGCACCATACTGGCCAGATGGCTTTTTGTCCGCCACTGGAACAGAAGGAAGACCTGGACACAAATCAGCAAACTCATCATCTGAATCTACAGAATCACCATCAAGGGGTACCATAAGGTCATAACTTTGAACATTGATAGGAGCTCAATAAGATTTAAAGAAAGATACATTCATTGAAATAGACAAACCACCCCTCACAGCGGTCACTTTTGTCCCATGAACGGATTGCACAACCCAAGTCTCAGGTTCAAAAGGTAAACTAAACTTTCCCTTACGATGCCGGTTTTTCACCATCACAATGTCACCAACTGAAAAAGTCTTGGGCGTAGCCCCGCGGCTAAGCGCCACCTTATCATTCAACACCTGACGATTCTTCAACTCCCTAGCCACAGTCGCATAATTTGCAGGAACCGCCTCAGTTTGAGGCGCAAAATCATTCATAGGGCGATTCATGCAGAGGTACATTGGACTAAATTTCGTGGTGGAATGAGGAGTCATCCGATAATCCTTAAAGAACAAAAATATGGCACAATCCAGATCCTGTCGGTCTGGGACGGCAATCCTGATTGCTTTGTTAATGGTACGCATAAAGCGTTCAGCCTCCTCATTGGCCTGGGGCCACAAAGGAGTGACCCTACGATGTACAACACCTCTAGATTGCAGATATGTTGAAAACTCATGACTGGAAAAAGGGGGTCCATTATCAGTGCGCATTTTAGAAATCAAACCATGTGTTGCCATGATTTTATCGAACATTGGTGTAGTGCGGCCTGCTGTGGTGGTGTTCATGATTTTAACTTCAGGATACTTAGAAAAGTCATCCATCACCACCAAAATGTGCCGCTCATCAGCAAACATCCAAAATCCGCACTCGCCCTCTGCCACAGGAACGAGGGGATTCCTTCAGTGATGATGGGAACCGGAGCAGCCCCACCCCCAGCGGCCTGACACAGCGCTCAACCCAAAACTGTGTACTCCACCAGAGCGTCCAATACAGGAAACCAAACCTTAGATCGTAAACAGGACTTGGTCTTCACGACCCCTTGATGCACCAAATGGGCCAAGTCCACCACACGTTGTTGAAGACAGGCAGGAATCACCAACCGTGGACCCCTCATGAGACACACCTCTGGAGAACAAGCCAGTTCCTCCCGTACCTGAAACAGAGATGCCAAGGCAGATCTAGCGTCCTCCGTACGACTCTTAGAGGAAGACAAAATCTCAGACCACTTCCCAGTACCAACAGCGGACAGGCACAGTTGAACACACCCATCCCGGAACGTTCAGTCCACAATCTCTTCCATAGAAATAGGGAAGGCCTTGAACGCTCCACCACCATCCGCACATACTCCTCAACCTCCTCGGCATCATCCTTCTCAGCAACAGTCGCAGGACGAAAATGCCGAGAAAGAAAGTCGGCAGGGTTCAAAACACCAGGACGGAAGACCACGGTAAAACAGTAATCCTGCAGCTGCAAAATCCACTTTTCAATGCGAGGAGGAGGCTTCGAAGAAGAACCCATAAACAAAGTAATTAGAAGCTTATGGTCCGTATGAACAACAAAAGGCTGACCATATAAGTACAAATGAAAATGACGGCACCCCCAGTGTACTGCAATGGCCTCCTTCTCAATATGGGAGCATCGCTGTTCGGTGGCAGTCAAAGCCCGGCTAGCATACGCCCCCAGAGCCAACTCACCATTCCTCTGTCGCTGGGAAAGAACAGCCCCCAGGCCTTTTGGACTTGCATCAACAGAAAGTTCAGAGTCCAGCAGTGCATCAAAATACACCAGAGTAGTGTCAGCGGACAATGCCTTCTTGGTAGCCTGAAAAGCAGATTCTTGCTCCGGACCCCAGTCCCAGGTAACATTAGACTTAGTGAGTTCCCGCAGAGGAGCTGTGAAAGCAGACAAATTGTGAATGAAGCGGCCACAATAGTTAACCATCCCCATAAAGCTCCGTACACCAGACACATTAACAGGAGCAGAAGCAGTCTGAATGTCACACACCTTCAGAGGATCAGGAGACACACCGTTTTGAGAAAAATGATAACCAAAAAATGAAATGTCCGTTTTCAAAAACTCGCACTTCTCCTTATGCAAGGTCAAACCATGTTTCAACAGCCTCTGAAACACACTTTTAAGGCAGCCAAGATGTTCATCCAAGGTAGGGGCATGCACCAAAATGTCATCGCTGACATTTATAACACCATCCAGTCCAGACAAAACCCCACGAATCGTATCCTGGAAGACCTCCGCCGCACTGGAGATGCCAAAGCTTAAACGTTTATAACGTCATAGGCCAACATGCGTTGAAAACGTGGTGATCACCCGTGAAGCGGGGTCAAGCAGCAACTGATGGTACCCAGCCAGGAGATCCATTTTGGAAAACCACCGAGACCCACTTACTTCCACCACAATATCATCAACGGTAGGTGTGAGGTGCCGTTCGCGTTTAATCGCCAAGTTAGGCAAACGCATGTCCACACAAATCCGGACCTCCTCGGGTTGCTCAGGTTTACGAGCAATCACTATAGGTGACACCCAGGGAGTCGGGCCCTCCACCTTCTCAATGATTTCAGCCTCCTCCAGCTTTGCCAACTCTGCTTCCTCCTTCGGCCGAAGATGAAAAGCCACTCTCCTGTGACGTAACGCCACCGGTTGAATGGACTCATCAATATGCAACTTGATCATACGGTCCTTCAAACAGCCGATGCCGCAGAACAATGGCGAAAACTGAACCAGCAAGTCTTCAATAGTCTATTGATGGATAGCCATTGCAAAGACAACCAAGTGCAATCTTTCGGCCGTCTGGCAACTCAGCACCATGCCTTGACCACTCTTTGTAACATAAACCAGTGTGCTCACGCCATAGGACCCATTTGTAACTTCAGCAGAAAAGACTCCAGCCAATGGAAGGGGTTCATGAGCACTAAATGCAAATACTTTAGTAGTAGTTCTACTCAAGACAGGTATAGTTGGAAGTTCCATCATCATAGATTCAGCCATCACATTAATAGAAGCCCTTGTATCGATTAAAGCGGGCGCTTAATGACCATTTACTAGCACACAACATTTGGGCAAACCTCTCCGTACAGTACACCCAGGTCACAAAGTATGTAAAACGTGTACAGTCTCTTCATCGTCGTCCTTGTCCCCTTCCGCCAACGGGACAGCTTAGTACACCTGGGCAGAGGAAGCAGAAACAGAACCTCGGGCAGGGGCAGAACGGCACACCTTTGCGAAATGGTTCACTTTGTTGCAATTGGAGCACCGTTTACCAACGGCAGGACAAGTACCTTTATGAGGAAATAAACCCGACAGCCATAACAAGTCCGGGGTCGCTTCACTTTGCCTCGGTGCTGCATCTTCTGTTTATCAAACACCCTGGTTGAGACAGCGTTGACCGGCTCCACCTTTACCACATGTTGAAGAGCAGCATCCATATGAGCGACCCTGACCTTTGAAAGCTCCTTGAATCTACCACGAGTCAACATGTCAGCCATAGGCATATTTGGCACCTGCAATATTGCTTCACGGAGCTCACTCGAATAACAGCCCTGTATGAATTGGGCCCTGATCTCGTCCGCAGCATCAGGTAACCGACAGGTACTAGCCAAATTGTGCAGACGAGCAAAGAAAATATCCACAGATTTATCAGGCAACTGCCTAACCTGGCTTAACAAGAACCGTTCATAATCAGGGTTCGCCAGGGGCTCAAAGTGGGCAGTCAGGGCTTGCTTCAAAGTGTCATAAGTCTGTGAAGTAGTTTCCTCCACTGACCGACCCAAACGATGAATCGCAGCCCCTCCAAGATGCAACAACATGGGACATCTCCGCTCCTCCACCAGATCGATGGCATCAAAGTAAGTCTCCAAACGGTCCACCCACTCCTTCCAGCAGGCCGCCTGGGCAGATGGTGGACCATCCAACAGGAAATGTTCCACAGGGGGTATCGATGACATAATTAACTCCACAGCAATGTCTCACAGTGCCCAAAACACCAACCAATGGTATCCACAATGCCTCTTCTCAGTATAGTCCACTGCTGTAATATTCATCCACAGTGACTTGAGGGCAAAAGCACTGATGCCAGCATCTGGAGTGCCACCCAAACCTCCAAGCGCTCCTGCCACGAGACGCTCAAGATTCTCTGGCTGCCCCTGCTAACAATTGCCCACAGCGTAGTCAAAACAACCCCCCAGGTGCCACACGAACCTCAAAGCGCTCCTGCCACGAGACGCTCAGGATTCGTATTTCCAATGCACTCTCCGCATATACAGCGTGACTTCTGCTGTTTAAGGATCCCAGCCTGTGCTCCACAGCAATGATGGAACGAATGGAAGCGCGCTGTCAATGCAGTGAGCCAGCCGGCCACTGCAGCACGTCACGGAATACTGGCCACGTCCCCAAATACAGCTGAAGCAGACAGGCAGCAATCGGGACACGAACAACCTTCACCGGGCACAAACTCGCCGAAAGGACACCACTCTCCTCCTAGACCACAGCAACACGGCCAGACAGATGTAAATGCCGGTACGCCATCGCCCCCAATGGAACGCCGCAGCTCCACAGCAGCACCAGAAGGACTATGGGAGAACAGCCACCGTATCCCACCTTCGTCGCCAGTAATGTGGTGTTTGGACGCCGGAAGTAGTAACCACAAACACACAGGTTCGACTGTTCGTCTTCCTGGCCACACCAGGAATCTTTTATTACAAGATAAGCCCCACCCCTAACAAAACCAATTAAGTCCCCACCCTATTTAATGAACAGGTGAAACAGCGCGATCCCTTTAGGAACCGTCAGTCGAGACAAGGTAAGGACAACGAACACATCACAACCAGCACTAAAGCCGGCCCTGTAGTTGCGGAAAGTGCCAGGTAGGTATGAAGATCTGTGTGCCATCTACAAAGGCAAAGAAATATACCTCAAACGACGACAAGAGCAGCTGGGTCACACATTTGAACATCAGTGAGAAGACTCAGCCTTTTATCTTCTTAAGAGCCACCAAATGAGCGCTAAGGGGATGGATAAGACTAACAGCTGTGACAAGTGTGTTTGAACACATCCCCTCCTAAGAAATGCAGTACTGAACAACAGAACCAGGGCCGTGCTGGAAATCAAAACCGGCCCAGGCAAACTGCTCGGCCAGCTCCTAGGCGATGAGTGCGGGTGAGAGGTTTGCTAGGGCCGGTTTCGGCCAATTTTGTTACGGGGGCGATATTGCCAGCCCTCGGTAACAACAAGCATTGAAAATGCAATAGGTCTCACCTTTAATTAAGTTAAAGCCATTTGCTGTGCTAATGGTATTGTATAGCAAAACAAATGGCTTTAATTTAATGAAAGGTGAGGCCTATTGCATTTTTAATGCTTGTCGATGGATGCAGGAGACTCTGCAATGCTGGTACTCCTGGATCTATCGGCCGCCTTCGACACGGTGGACCACGCCAGCCTACTCAGTCGGCTCGCAGAGATAGGCATTCAGGACAGAGCACTAGGGTGGATAAACTCCTACCTATCGCTTAGTACGCAGAAGGTAACACTTGGGACGTTCTCTTCCACGCCCAAAATTCTTGGCTGTGGAGTCCCGCAGGGATCGGCCCTCAGCCCCCTTCTGTTCAACATCTACCTGGCTCCTCTTTTTACGTTAATTGCCAACTGGGGTGTCAAGGCAATTTCTTATGCCGATGACACCCAGTTGGTATTTCCGTACTCGGAGATGACACATGATTCTTTCTCAAATTTCAAAGGTTGTCTCCAGGATATAGCACACTGGATGAACACTAATAAATTAAAGTTGAATGCCAATAAAACCGAAGTCATCTTCTTCAGCAAGGGTCCCCTCCCCGCCCATGAGCTCTGGTGGCCCACGGAGATGGGCCCGCCCCCCTCACCAAGTCACTCGGCAAAAAATCTTGGAGTGAGATGGGATGATAACATGTCCTTTTCATCCCATGTCCAACAAGTGGCCGGATGCTGTCTCTGCAAGCTGAGAAACCTCAGAAAAATCCTAAGGCTCCTACCGGAGAGTTGTAGAAAAACGGTTGTTCACGCGACTGTCACCTCACGGCTGGATTATGCCAATGGTTTATACCTGGGCCTACCAAAATACCTGACTCATAGGCTTCAGGTAGTTCAAAATGCGGCTGCGAGACTGTTACTGCGAATCCCTTTCAAGCAGTTAGTCTCTCCGCATCTTCGAACCCTGTATTGGCTACCAGTAGCCAACAGGATAAAATTCAAAGCTCTGACACTTGCGTTCAGATCTCTGTATGGCTCCTGCCCACAATACCTGAAAAACCGTCTTCCTAGATACTTTCAAAGCCGTGCACTACGATCCAATGACCGTGTCCAACTGGTCATCCCGCGGGCAAAGAAGGCCCGGCTAGGCGGTCGGACCTTTTCAGCCAACGTCGCCGCTCTGTGGAACTCCTTGCCACAAGTTATTCAACAGGCCCCGTCCGAACCCTGCTTTAGGAAATTACTAAAGACCTGGCTTTTCTCCCAGCCACGATAGCTCCCATATTTTGTATGCCTAAGGTTAGCAGTGATCTACTAGCGCCGGGACACCTCCTCGCGAGGTAGCTGTTTGCGCTGTATAAAATCCAGTATTATTATTATTATTATTATTATTAAATGGTGTTGCGTTTTTGTTTATACTGTCTGCGATTTGAGTAGTTAACTGGTGGGGTTATATTCCAATGTGTTTGACAAATTATAAAAAGCATGGCACAACTATGCAATGTTTGTTATTTTAAAAACTTCAATTCTAGAGCGCCCCCATTTGGGGGCGTTAGTGTGTGTGTGATACAACAATATCTTTTTATTGTCTATTGTGAGCATTTGCCATAAAAATTTGAGATATACATCATTGTGGCATGTGCTTACACTTGACAATAAAGAAATAAATGCACCCGCTTGCCGAAGCATTACCTATGGGCTCTGGCAATCCTTATTGTACAGTGACGCATGCAGAGAGAAAGGAGTATTAGACTCTGGTGACTTATGGGGAGCACTATTTTATTTATTTATTTATTTTTGACATTTGTACAGTGCTCTGTTACCCGTGGGTGTCCTGGCGCTAAGTATCACTCCTTAGGGAAAGTCGGGTCAGAAATTTATTGGTGACCAACCAGGTCTTCAATGCCCTTCTAAAGGCCATAAGGTCAGTCATCTTTCTAAGAGCAAGGGGCAGGACATTCCAGGCCTTGGTTGCGCCCAGCACAAAGCTTCTGCCTCCCCAGCGTGCTCTCCTAATGCGAGGCACTGCAACCAACCCTGCATCAGCTAATTTAAGGTGTCTGGTTGGGCGATACCAATAGAAGTACTGCCGGAGAAATGATGGCCCTAGGCCTCATAAGGCCTTAAATACCAGGCACAGTGCTTTGAACAAGATCCGCTTTCGCACCAGAAGCCAATGAAGTTTGGCTAGCTCCTGGGACATGGGGGCGTATTTTGGGATGCCCAGAATAAGCCGGGCTGCAGCATTCTGCAGAACTTGCAATATCTTTAGTATGCCCTTTTGGGCGTTAAGAAACAGACTGTTACAATAATCCAGCTGTGCCAAGATCAGAGTGGTAACTACTGTTTTTCTGCCACTACCTGGGATAAATGGCAGAATCTTACGAATGGATTTAAGCAGAAAGGCAATGGAGGAGGACAACGCGTTGACTTGAGATCGAAAGGTAAGTTGATCGTCGATCAGCACCCCCAAGTTTTTGACTTTGGACACGGGGTGGGAGCATTACCCAACCGCTCCGGCCACCAGTTTGGGCTCCAGAAGTTGATATTTGAGCCAAACACTATGACTTCAGTTTTGGCTGAATTCAATTTAGGGCAGTTTACCGCCATCCAGTTTCCGACCGCCAACATGCAGTCCTGAAATTTCCTGGCTACTCCTTCTTCCTTCCCTGGTAACAAGGACACCACGATCTGGGTGTCGTCAGCGTACGAGGTAAAATCAAAGCCAAAAGCCCGAATTACTGGGGCCAATGAGCTGACATATATATTAAATAGCGTGGGGCTCAAAGATGAACCCTGAGGAACCCCACAGGGCAAGACGAAAGGTTTTGATTCAAATTCGCCTAGAGCCACACTCTGAACTCTGCTGGAAAGGAATGCTTTGAGTATGCTAAGTGCATTTCCTTGTACTCCGCATGCCTTCAAGCGGTCAAGCAAGATCACATGGTGGACCGTGTCGAAGGCCGCGGAGAGGTCCAACAACACCAGCGCAGCCCTGCCTCCCGCATAGGTCACCGCTCTGATCTCCTCCGTTGCTTTAATTAAGGCGGATTCCGTGCTATGATTGGCTGAAACCATGTAGGGAGGGATCATTAATAAATGGCTTACTTGCCTCCCTGCCATGTGGAAGAAGGTTGTACTCATTCATAGTCCACGAAAAAAAGTTATTTTTTTGTAAGTCTGATGCCTTGCTGCGGTCACAATGTGGGCGATTTGCACAGCAGACTTCTGTTTGGTTTAAAAAGATAGGTGACACTTTTTAAGATTATCTTAAAATGTTGAATACCTTGGCTGAGTAAATGTGCCCACGAATCTCCGAAACCAAGTGCCCGACAGCGCCCAAGGCCCAATTTACTGCCAGTGTGGCACAAACTGGGATAGCAGATGCCTCATTTTCCCCAGACGGCACTCACCCTCTCGAGCACACAAGGATGCAAGCCTCCGCCGGGACTCGCCGAGGTCAAACATAGTCCTCTCTCCATGGTCGACTGTGACTCACAATTCAGCGAAGCCACCAGACCGGTGGAATCCACAACATCCAGAACAGGAGCATAGCCCCTCCCCCACAGCTCCCAGAACGCAGATTTAACCAATGCAAGAGCGAGGTAGACAGCACAGGCCAAACAAACCTCACCGTCCTTGGTTATCATCCCATCCTGTCAGGTCAGATTTCACTAATAACCAAATTGGACCCATGAGACCTGCCGGCCTCTGCATACCCGATAACCAAGGGACGGACTCGAAACCAGGGACACGAAGCCAGCCCACAACAGGAGAAACTTCAGAGCCGTCTCAATGCAACCTGAAACACCATACCCTAATGGCTACGAGACAAACATCAACCCCAGGTAACCATCCAACAACAGGTCGGAGGCCTGGCAGTAACGTGTAGAGCAGCTGCACAGTGTGCCCTTATTTCACCAAGCCATAACTGCACACACATACATAGCACCATCATGGCCACACTCCCCCCCCCAAGTAGCATAATATGCCCGCAAATAAATACACACCACACAAGTTTAGACTTGGGAAAAACTGCTGCAGGTTTATTACATACAATCTTATGTAATCTATCTTATGGGCGATCCAAGGGCAGGCAGCATTCTGGCCACCTGCCCTCCTGATGAGCCAAGCAGCAAAGCAGCACCGTGGCGAACCACCTATGTACTGCCTTCTGGTAATCCCCTTCCAGGATCACACGACCATTGGTCTCTTATACTCACGCCCCTTTCAGGGCATAGCGTAGCTAGGCAAGCCCCCGGTTGCTCAGGCCCACAACCGCCCGAAGGACTAACGGGGCGCCAACACAGATTCCAGGAACCTCACCAGAGGTTCCTGGGGTTTGGCTCTGGCACCCCTATGTGCAGCGTAGAGGTACCCTTCTGTACCCATTTGCTTCCAGATAGCCCTGTAACTCCGCCTGCAACGAAAAAGTAAAACATTACAAAGTTCTTGCCATGCCTCGTTCCGCCAACACGCCGGGTAAGCGGTAGGGTGGGAGAAAGCGTGTCCAACTCCCTGGTGACCATGGTGTGTCCGTTGCAGCAACAGGCAGAAAACCTGGTGAGGGGGACTTATGTACCCCTCACCCTGCCTGGCACACCGGACATGATGCGGCATGCCCGCGACCCTGGAGGGGACTCCTCCCCAGGCCATCCCCCCAGAGGGGTGAGAAAAAAAGAGGGGGAGCCCTATGCCAATAGAGGTCTGCCCTCCTGAGTTTCACCCTGCGGTGGCCTCGGGCAGCCGCAAGTATGCACTGCCCTCAGAGCAATGGAGGTCACAGTAGAAACTTGTATCTGTGTACCAAACGTTCTGCCACTCTCTTATCTATTTCGCCACTCCGTAGAGATCATGGCCAGAATCAGACCCGCAAGCTCCCCTGTGCTAAACTCACACCCTAGTAATAGGGAACACTCAATCCTACATCCATTTTTAGGACGCCCTCGTTTCACCCGCCCCCGGCCCTATAATGTAGTCGCTCCCATACGGCCCCTGTGCCTGCCTGCATGGTTGCCAGAGCACACTGTCATGCGAGAGACAGGAATACTCCAGTTGTTGGTGGGGGCAGGGCGGGCTTGAACTCCTGGGCTGACCCACCGCAACTCTGGCTAGCCTGACGCATCATGCACGACGCGACCCCGATGACGTGACCTGTGCAGGTTATACATTAGGACGTCCCCCTGCCCGCAGGTTATACATTAGGACGTCCCCCTGCCGCATGCCCTAACACCATCGACTGTATCGCTCCAAGAACCCCGATACGGGAGTCTGCGCCATATAACCGCCTGGAGTCAGCCAAATACCATGTAGAGCCACGGAGCATGGGAACTTTCACTGAGATTTCTGCAAGTTTGCAATGTAACTTTTGACTTTCCGCATAGCGAGCCAGCAAGGGAGGATAAACAGAATGAGGCTAGTTAACTCACTGGGTTTCTTAGAGGCCCATCCGTGCGCTTATTAACCCCTAGATATGCCTCCTGCCCCTGCCAAGGAGAAGTCAATTTTGTTGACCAGTCGCGCGCTCTCCTCTCAAGCACCACGAGCATCAACATGGAATCGAGTGATTATATACAAAGGCTTCGTCCAAACGATACCATTCGACCTGCAGCAGAATCCTGCCTTGGGGCAGAAACAAGGAGCACAATGCTCAACCAATTTGTGATTCAAAGGTTAGAACTTTTGTGGTAGGAGGATGCCCACGAGTCTTGATTTCAAACTGTGAAAAGCTCTTACCTGTCCACTCAGGGCTCGAGGCCTGTCCCATCACATTCCGAGCTTTCGTGAAAACAAACTCTGGGTCAAATTGGAATTACAATGACAAATTAACCGAAAATTCACACGTTTCCCGTTACGCAATTTTGCCTGCAGAATAGTGATTTGCGATGAAAATGTCAAATCAGTATGAAGTATGTCTTCATGAGAAAAAAAAAATGTAAGAGAACCCCAAAACACACAACATTTTGCAGAATTTTAATGGGATTTTAAAAGTGAAAAAATAAATAAATTCACACACCACCTACATTCATGCAGCTCATTGAGAATGTATAGCGTCTAGAGGCAGTTTCATGTACAGGTGCTATTAATAAGTCAATCAGTTCAGCAAATGGAGCTCGGCTACCGAACATTATCCATTTTAATCAGTTCCTTTGCCAACATATGTTCCAAGTGCCCTTGATAATCCTCTAGTCAGGGCCATTGGATTTAAGCAATTTTGCAGCCGCTGCGTTTAGCGCATAATTATGGATTTGCTGCATTTGCCACATAATTCATAATGTGCTATATAATCTGCAGATTGTCACAAACATCAATTCTAGTTCAACCGGCGCAAAGGTTACTAAGCGACTCTAGCTGTCGTTCGGGGGACGACCGTTTGAAAAATGTGACAGATCACCTTTCTAAATTTGGGTGGCAAACTGATACTAAAAAGGTGAAACCTGTGTCCAGATAGTGCTCACGTGTAAAAAATGACAAAGTAAGGAGGTAATTCTTTCAATGAAATTTGCCACATTTACGCCGTATCATGTGCATTTTCTTGCCGCATCATTTAGTCAACTATACTGCCCAATTTAGTCCTCCACTGCCGCATTTTCTAGTGGCCTTGCCTATAATTCTACAGAGGGGCTGACTTCCAGGACAGAACTAGCCAAGTTCCTTACAGCACCTACCGAGAGTGGAGCAAGCCGCTAGAGTGGGAACTTCGGAAGCGCCTCCCTGGCAGAGCCATGGCCGCCGCGGTGCCCAGTCTGCGTCCAGTGGTGCCTCATCGGCACGCATCGGGCATCTGATCAGAGCTGGGAGAATTACTGTCCCTAAACCTGGAGGATTTCAGCCAACATAGGCTAAATCCAGAGCCGGTAGCACGTGCCCAGCTTCCAGTGACCAGAGGCGGGCGGTGGCAGATGGCACGGCGGGCTCATGGTCGAATCAAAGTGTGGGATTACCGGGGATCAGGGGCGGTGTGCACGGCATCAGGCTCCGGCCGCTAGGGTGTGACGCAGCAGCAATAACCCTGGCATCGACGCTGCTGGAGAGTTCGCGGAGCCTATTCACCATCGACGAGGCATTGTTTTGCACATTTTATGAGTGCTCTGGTTCACTAGTTCAGGGTTGAACTAGAGTTTATCTTTATGGGGCATGTGTTTGAAACACATGTCCCCATAAAGATAAGAATCCTTTTGCGACGGGTGGAAGTCAGGTGAGGTAGTCCAAGTGGGGCGGCTCAAAAAGAGAAAAGAATATGTCAGAAAGAGCTCTTTCCCAATGGCTGGACGCCGTTTAGCATAAACAGTTACGCCGGCCAATGGGAAAGAGGGGCGGGGTTTAAAGCCCACTAGTGAAAGCTCCTCAAAATCATTAGATCGCGCAAGCGAGACTGCGCATGCGCAGCCTACGCAGGCGAAACCTAAAATCGGCCCTCCAGGGGCCGTAAATCCAGGCAACCCACCGGGGAAATCCCAAATGTCCCCTACTGCCAGTCCTCTGATCAGGACTCCAGCTCAACACTGGTTCTCAAGGGAAAGACATACTTTAAAACATGGATTAAGTTTGATCCTTTCGGGCCATTTTAGAAGCACATTACAAATATGGACCAGTTGCATGCAGAAACTGGGTTTTGGTTTAATGATCCGTTTTAACAACAATTGAATGCATCACTTAGTATTTTGTTGTATGTTTTTAAACCAAGGCAGAAAGATTGCTGGCCAAATTTCTGGGCCCAAATTTACTATAACATCATGCAGCGCTGCAAGCGAATTTGGCGCACTGCCCTCCTTGAATGCGAGACAGCAGAATAGCACCATATCTACTGAGATATGGCGCTGAACTCTCGCCTTGCACTGCCACTTTTTTGACTGCCATGTGGCAATACACACACCCTTGCACCACAGTGTGAGTGCTTCAAATCCTGTACAAAACCTATCCATAGAGGCGTTTGCCACTTTGTATGTGTGCTATAGAATGCATCACACATTTAAAAAGGGATCAAAACGAAGAGAAAAGAAAAAAATTCTGCTCATTACGCTAACCTAAATGGCGCAGACATTTGGTGAAAACACCTGCCTACAGTTCTTTGTAGATAGGGATTTGCATCAAAACCCATGGGAGGTTGCTTGGGAACACCAATGGAACGCCCATGTAACACCCCCTTAATGTAAAGCAAAGCAAGACAGCGCAGTGCGCAACTTTGTGTTACTTTTGGTTCTAAATCACAATTTGAGTTGGATTGTAAATACCACAACTACACTTTAAATAAAAGCGCAATCCCGATGCAAAATGTTTGCAAATCTGGGCTCCAATGAGCGAGTGTGCCAGATCTGGGCATTCAAACAAATTAGATCAACTGCTGACGCAGGCAAGTTCTTCTTGAAAATTAACACATTCATTGCCAATGTATTTGTTAGATACTAAAAAGAGTTACATACAAACACCGCTTTGTAATTCTCATTTTTACAGGCAACCATCCTGCCTGTGACTCTCCATCTCCCCATTCAATCTAAATGGGAAGGGCTGACCCTACATAAGGTACACCTTTAAGCACTGCAAGGTGGTAGAGTGGATAATTTAATGTTACAGATAGGTGTTAGTAACAAACACCCTCCCTACCATTTTTGTTTTCATTGTAAATAGATAGCACCAAGTCCAGGTCCTGACGAAAACCTCAAAATGAATGTGAGGTTGGAAACGCGATGACCCCGGCATCTGGGACAAGATACCCCTACAAGTGCCCAAGGAGAAAAGTTTACAAATAATTACTCTCCCAGTGTGAACACTTACAAGTTCAAGTGCCAAGGCTGCACACATAGGCAGGAGACTGTTGATTTTTGATGTCTGTAAACCTTTAGACGACCTCCGCGCCAGTGTGATTATTTATCAATATAGGACTGTTGATTTATGTTTTGTCCATATGTTCATTAATTTTTTGAGTTCATGCATTGTCACACAATTCGTAATTGTTTGTGTATGTAAATAAATGTCAAACCGTTTAAATTGTGTTCTTTAACATGACATGGTGTTAATGTATATATTGTTTTTTCAAAAATATGAGAATAATTGTGAAATAAACCACACAAGCTTGTGGATTGACAGCACCGGCTCAGTATATGTTGAATTGTGTATTGGGGCCCATCAGGAGAGGGGAGGGGGTACAGACCAACAGGAGACACAAATTAAGGTGTGACAAAGGGCGCTTTATTGGAAGCAGGTGCACCCTAACAATGCCAAAAACCCTTGGCCTGTTCCGTACAAAACTAGGCCTAACTAAATATGCATTACCTAACAACCCCCACCCCACCCCTAAAATGGTTCCCCCTGAAGAACAACATACACATAAATGCAAACTGCACCATGCCTGGCTCACTGTTATATCCTTGGCATCTGTACACTCTCCCCCCCCCAGTCCAGGAGAACATATCCTGACCCCTCCCCCCCCTAGACTAGGAAAAAGCGCCATCAAAACAACCATCCCACCAGCACCTGTTCCAGTGACACGAAACCCAAACCTACCACCTGCCTTTGGACACACCTGCTCCCAAGAAAGACACCCAACAGGTACCCTTCCCATCGGAACCTGACCCCCGCTATCACCCGCCACGAAGCCAGAGCACTATCAACCCAGGACCACCCCCCAAGGTCCTGTGATATAGGGAGGGCAAAATTCGCCCCTGCCTAAACACCGGCTGCCGTGTCACTGTCCCTAAAATGGTGGACAGTGACCTGACATGGCCGGTTAAGTACCCCCAAGCCCAAGGAGCCCAAAACCAGCCCAACTACAGCCCAGCCAGCCCAACCAGCCCAAACATCCCAAAAGCCTAGCCCCAGTCTCCTCTCGTCAACCCCCCCTCCCCTCTCGCGGGCCCGAAAACTACCCGGGGGGGGGGCAAGCCTCCCTCCGGTCGCCCCCCCCCCAAAGCCCCATTGAACTTGTGCCACTAGAAACCTTATTTGTATAAAAAGTATTGTTGTCCTTTCTTGTGTGCAATTTGGACCCAAACCTTCTATAGGTATACACATGGTAAATTTTATTGCATGGTTGGGGTGTCTCAAAGAGGTAGCAAATCTGGACAGTAGTCCGTGCCAACTATATATGTATGGTAAATGATAGTAATACTAACAGATAGCTCAAAGCTTAGATTTTTAAGTTGTTGTGACAATGGTGCTTAGGGTATTTTTTATGTCAAGGGCTCTGAGTTAATGTCTCGTCTCTCTCCTTCACAGACAGTGTATCTTGGGCAAGTGCCATTGTCTTCTTTTAAACCAGGTTCAGCAGACCTCTGTCACTTTGGCTGCTATTCCCGGAATTAAAACCCACATCCGGTTTTGAGAGCTATTTGGAACAATTATTTCTGCTGGCAAAGAGAACACTATTTATAAAATTTAGCTTAGGGTGTTTCCTAGTAAAGCCCTTTACAAGGAACTGGTCGAACACTAGTAGGGATATCATCTGCTCTTGCTCACAAGGCAGCGATGAGACCCTTATGCACTTCATGCTGCTATGCTCATTTGTACTGCCAGCAAGGAGGACATATCCTCCACTTTTCAAAAAGTATAATATTAGACATTGTTACGCCGCCCTGAGCCTATGCCTAAGTGTTGATATTAATTCCATTTTTAACCCTGCGGACTCTTACATTTATGCAGTAGTAAATCACAATGGGGTAACCCAGTATCCCTCTGAACCTGGGCAACGTTGAGTTATAACAACAATGGTCCTGTCGGGTTTGAACAGGCTTTTCATCACATTCTACTAAATAATTAACATTTCATTTCTTTCAAAGTAGGTCAATCAGTACCAAAAGCCTAAAGCCAAAGAAATTAATCAAATAAATAAAGAAATCTAAACCATATCGGGTATGTCAGGTTATTTTATATGAATTGTTTGCATTCATAAAAACCCTATGTGCATTAGAAAACAATTTAAACGGCGCTTCAGTTGTGAGAACAGTGGGGCTCTAGTGCTCAGTGATGTATCGTGCAGTGATAGAATCGTGACTTATATACAGTGAGGCAAAGGGGGGTGTTTTTTTGGTCGGACAAATTTTCATTCAATAAATTTGTACTGTGGGCCACATCCGTTGACTGTTCCACAGAGTTTCTAAAGCTGATCCAAATTATTCGTCGATGTTTCAACCCAGTTATGGCCCTATTCGTGGGTCACCGCAGGTCTTCATCAGGACTGTGGGGTGTAGTAAATAGAGGTCTGGTGACAGACACCGGAGAGCTTGAAGTAGCAATGGGATTGGAAATAGGATCAGAAAAGGAATTGGGAGCAGGATCAGCAACGGGATTGGGAACAGACACAACGGGATCAGGAGCATCCCCTCCACCATCACCCCTAGCCAAGACATTGACAGGGACAGGAGCCACAAAACCCGGATCCTGAGAAGGGACAAGCATAAACCCTGAGGAGGGAAGGTCCTGGAAAGGAGCAGGAACGGGGGCAGGAATAGGATCAATGACAGGACCAAGACTACCTTTCTGATAGAGAGCAACCCTCCTCAAGTTCCATTTTTCCCCATTTGAAAGAACAACATGATGGGGATAAACCATCTTAACAAGAAATGGGCCACGGAACTTGGACAAGCCGCCAGAAACACGACCAGACTTTACCTTGACAAGGTCACCTTTCGCAATTTTACCAGCAACAACTTTGTTGGCTTTGGGAAGCAAACCTTCTGAACTACAACCAGAAACACTCTTACCAGGAGAAGACACAGAGCCCTTACGAGAAAGCTTGGGAGCCACCCTAGGAACATCACCCAAAAGAGACTGACAGACCAAGTCCTTGAGCCAAGAGGGAATGAGTTTAGAGCTGGGGACTCTACCCCTCATCATCTCAAAAGGGGATCTGAAGTGGGAACCATGAAGGGTGGTACAGTACGCATAAACCATTTCCCTGACAAGGGAAGAGACAGAAGAACCACTGGAGAGGGCCATTTGAACGGTGCCTTTTACCAACCTATTAAGGCGTTCACAGAGTCCATTACCCTGAGGGTTGTAGAGAGAGGTCCTATGGTGGGAAATACCGCAATCAGACAAAAAGGCTTGCATCTCATGTGAGACTAACTGTGTGCCATTGTCAGTTATAAGGACATTGGGGAAACCTTCTCTAAAGAACAGAGACTTAAGATGACTAATGGTCGTAGCCGTAGTAATGTCCTTGAGAAACTCTACAGACAGCCACTTAGAGTGACAGTCAACAATGACAACAGCAAACCTCTGGGAAAGAGGCAGTTCAGCAATGGGACCTATAAAATCTAAGCAGATGGTGTGCCACGGAATTTCAGGAAATTGCAACGCACCCATCTCAGACCCCACTGAAACCTTAAGTCTCTTCTCACCCACCTTGCAAGTAGAGCAGTCCTCAACCCATGAGGAGACCATGGAGTCCATACCGGGCCACCAGAAGTTGAGCTTGAGACGCTGTTGCGTCAGGGTTTGGCCAAGGTGACCCTCATGTGCTAAAGAGATGAGCTTCGGTCTCAAATCGGCAGGAGGTACAAATCTGTCACCACGCATTATGATGTTGTCATTGCATACGGACAAATCATCAATGACTTTTAGAAAAGGACGGACAGAGACATGGAGACAGCTCTCCCTGCGGGAACCCAGCTTGATGAGCTGGATGACTTCCTGTAACACACTATCTCTAGACATAGCATCAACCCACTCAGTACGAGAAAAGGAGCTCTCAGAGAGTAGAAGCACATCATCAATCCAAGCAACATTCTCATCACATCCCTCCAGACTGAAACCAACCTCAGAACCAGACGGAACAGCCAGCCTAGACAGACAGTCGGCCTGGAAGTTCCTCCACCCAGAGATGTGGGAAATGTCAAAGTGGTATTCCTGGAGTTTAGAGGCCAACCTGGCCAACCTCGGAGAACCAAATGCTCCACCCCCAGGAGAAAGAATGCGAATGAGGGGTTTATGGTCAGTCTTAAGGTTGAAGCGGGTGCCCCATAGGTATGGTCGAAAGTGATGAGCACCCCACGCAGCAGCCAAAGCCTCTTTCTCGATAACAGAATAGTTCTGTTCACATTTTGAAAGAGTACGTGAGGCAAAGGCAACTGGTCTGTCACCATCCTTATGAGACTGAAGTAAGACTGCGCCGAGGCCACAGGCACTGGCATCCACCAACAAAGTGGAGGACTTGGCAGTATCAAAGGGTGCCAGAACCTTAGCACTGCAGATAGCCTCCTTGATTTCATTGAAGCAAGCTTCCATATCAGGGCCCCATGAAAACCTGCAACCCTTCTTCAGCAAGGTTCTCAGAGGCAAGGTCTTCTCTGAGAACTTCTCCACAAATTTTGAGTAGTACTCTATCAAACCCATGAATGACCGCAACTGGTCCTTGTCAGACGGGCAAGGGGCTAAGCGTATTGCATCAAGAAGATTCTTCTTGGGTCTGACGCCATTGACTGAAATTTCATGTCCCAAGTACTCAATGTTCTCCACAAGAAAAGAACACTTCTCCCTACGTAGTGTGAGACCAGTGTCCCAGATCCTGTGTAGAACATTCCTGAGAACAAGGTTGTGATCAGACACAGACTCTCCAAAAACCAAGATGTCGTCTTGAAAGAATACCACATTTTTGAGTCCTTTAAAGATTTCGCTGACCAATCTTTGGAAGACACTCGCCGCCGAAATCAACCCAAAGGGAAGACGGGTAAATTGAAAAATACCCTCTGGAGTGATGAAGGCGGTAAGATGCTTCGAGGACTCATGGAGCTTAACCTGATGGTAGGCGCTCTTCAGGTCGAGTTTAGAGAAGTATCTCGCCCCCTGAAGAGTGGAAACCATCTCCGTGATGTTGGGTAAAGGAAAGGTGTCCGCAACAACACACTTGTTCAGGGACCTGAGGTCCACACAGAACCTCAATTTTCCGTCTGATTTTTTAGAAATCACGACAGGCGAAACCCATGCCGATGCTTCCGTAGGCTCAATTACACCAGACTGCAGCATCTCCTCAATTAAGAGTTTTACCTCACTGCGAATTGAGATAGGAATCCTCCTTACACGATGCTGCACTGGTAAACTACCCTTCTTTAACTTAATGAGATGAGCATACCCCCGAAGTTCACCCAACTCCTCCCTGAACACAGACCCAAATTCAGACAAAATGAACTCAATAGAGTCATCATCAACAACCATTCTTTGGTTCTTTGCCATAGGATTGATGACGATGTAGAGGTCATATTGATGTACCCACCCTAGAATAGGCGGGCCATCAATGGAAACGTAAACTTTCCCAAAAATAGACCTTTTCTCAAACACAATCTCGGATTCAAAGAAACCAAGGATTTCAATTTTCTGGCCATTGAAACCCTTAGGGGAAATGTCACTACGCTGTAAATTTACCCCTTCCCAAAAGGCATCGAAAGTAGACTTGGGTATAATGGTATGTCGAGAACCAGTGTCAACCATCAACAACACCTCGTGGGAGTCAATCTTGAAGATGGCTTTGGGTCTGGTCTGTCTCGGATCATCACAAATGACATCAACATCGTCAATGACCAGAAGCCTATCGGGTTCAACTCCAGGATCATCAGCGTAGTGGTCATCAACAATATTCACTCTCTGTCGAGTTTTGGCCTTGCACATCTTGGAAAAATGTCCAACTTTCCCACACTTCAAACACTCTTTGTTTGAGGCAAAGCAAAACCTGGCGTCGGAAGAGTGACTGCTACTGCCACACCTGTTGCAAACTTTGCTTACTGAGGTTTTCTTGACAGGGGGTCTGGATCTGTTTTTAACTACAGCAACATTGTCTCCAGAACAGTGCTCACACCCCACAACACACCCTTTGTCGGTAACCACAGAAACTTCTTGATGTGGAGTAGATTTGTGCGAATCAAGGACCTTCATGCACTTACTAGACTCCTCAATCACTTTGGCCAGGTCAATTGCGTCCTTCAAAGTAGGATTTTTGGCTGCCCATAGCCTTTCTTGGATTTTCTTGCTAGAGCACTGGACGACTAATTGATCTCTTATGAGCTCGTCGTTCATAGAACCGAACTTACACTTTATAGAAAGCTCTCTGAGTCTGGCAACGAAATCGTCTATGGTTTCTGACTCTTTTTGGCGTTGAGTATAGAATTTATAGCGGTTCATAATCAGATTCTCCTCCTTCGCAAATCTGATCTCCAAACGATCAACCGCTTCCTTAAACTCATCAATGTCATGACCACTAGCCCCAAGAGTGATAGGTAGAAATCTAAAAACTCTCTGCCCTTCCTTGCCCAGAGTACTCAAAAGAATGGCTTTTTTCCTTTTGGGAGAAAACTCCTGTCCATCAAGTGCTTCCAGGTAATTGTCAAACATGATATACCAGTCTTCCCATGGTATTTCGGGGACACCAGGTTCAGGTAAGAATTGAGGAGGCAGAGTTACCACAAATTGTTGTGCCATATTCACTGATTGTGGAGTGAAACAAAATAACAGAGGATTTGCACAACAAAAGAAATTAAGGATTATAGTAGCATACCTCTTACCAATTATAAAGTGTCCAAAACGGTGTTACAGCACTGCAACAGGGCCAGACAGAGGTTTGATGGCAAAACGAGGAAAATCCGGTTTAAAAACCACCAAAAACGGCTGCCAGACGAAGACAAGACCTGAAAAGTAAATACTTGAAGGCAAAGATGGCCGCCGCTGAAAGCGAGGCTTGAACTGTGGCTGAAATGAGGCTTGAAGGGCAAACACAGGAAGATAAGATGGCCGCCGCCGAAAACGAGGCTTGGAAGTATCCTAAAGCGAGGCTTGGAACGCACAAGAAGCGTCTCTCCTCCAGCACCAGTTAGACGCGCTGCACTCGCCTCAGCTGACCCACGCGCTGACACTGTGACGTGAGAGCAGGTGCGTCTCCAGGGCAACAAGCAGTGTCTCGAGCGTGGCTGACACACGCGCTGCGCTCGCTCAGCTGTGACTCACGGTTGGGAGCGTCTCCAGGGTAACACAAACAGTGTACACGCGCTGCTCTCGCTCCGCTCTGACTCACCAGCCAGGCACGCGCTGCGGCCGGTCCGCTGTCCGAATGACGTCAGCGCTGGTAGGGCTCGAGCTCCGCTCCGCTTTTCAGTCAAAAAGGAGAATAAAAGTATATCCCAGATTGGCGCCTTCACTGGAAACAGAAGAGGAGGGCATTAACAAGATCTGCACGCCGTAGATTCGTTTCTTGTCGAGGAAACTCCGTTAAGATCTGCTTTCTGCTGAAAATCTCGAAAACAAGCATCAAGATGAGGTCTTCAGAATTACTGGCCAGCAGGAACGTCGCCAAAATTGTAGTAAATAAGCAGGAGACCACAGGAACAGCAGAAGAGGTTTATTGCAGGAAACAGAGAAGAGTAACCTCAACACAAGCTGGCCAGGCACAAACTGTCGCCAGCTAGAACACTAGAAGGGGACAGAGCCATGTACGTTCTGGAATGGATTGACACAGGTAAGAACCATGGTGGAGTAGAGGAAATAGAAAAAGGATAAATATACAACATGGGGCAGGGAAGGTGGGGTCGTGTAGGCCGCTTCTGGGTGCCCAGGCGGGTCCTCCCAGGGTGTTGACTGGTTCCTTCGTCTTGTAAGGAGGTCAGTGGAATGAATTCCTCTTAATGTGGTTCTGCTGTCACATAGTATGATACAGCAAGCTTCAAAAACGATATGTTGCTTGGAAATTGCTGGAGACCAGGAACCCGGAAGCAGGTGCTTTTGAAACTAAAATAAACTTGCGAACACGGCGCCCCCTGAAGTCAGCAACAGGAGTGGCGGCACCGGTCGCACGCCCTAGAGTTCCGGGGTCCTTTTCTAAGTAGTAAAACGACTAAAGTCCTGCGCCTAACGTTATCCCATATTGTCCCATATGCCCTATGCATTGTTGTGGAAATTTTGATCACACATAGACTAGGGGAAAAGGCCAGAGGCTCAAGAATAATCCTTGAGCAGTTAACAGGTGTTTACAAAAAAATCTTAAACATACCACTATTAATTGTGTTGATTTAATGCCATAGAGGCACCTTAACAAATCATCGATTCAATGCACAAAGCACTTTAATAGGGACTATTGTCGATCCCTAGAAGATACTGCCACGACCGCAAAATGTTTGTATATTCTCTGATTCAACTTCACATTTATTTCGAAATCCGTGCTAATTTTGATCCATCCTGGTAATATAAAATAGTATATGGATTTATTTGTATGTTTTGTGCATTATTGAGACAGTCTTAATTTTCCAAGAAGAACAGTGGGTCAAGAATAATCATTGTGTTGAAGAAATGTATTATGCAGGTTTAAATCTGCTCTTTTCAACGATTGGATTGGGAGGTACAAAAATCGTTTTTACCAAACAATAACCCAATGCATGAAGTGCTTAGAGTTCTTTAGTGATGCCTTGTTGTAAGGACTGAGACCACATTCACTCTTTTTAATTGTTTCTGACAACCACTTCATAACTCTTTCTCTTGATCTAACTTGGTGACCTCAATTATACAACGAACCATTAGCTAGTTGTAATGAGTACTTTGGCAGGAGAACATGATGGGCCCTAGCTGTCTTGCAACATGTTTATAAGCTATTTGATTGTCACTCGTTTTATTTTATATTAGTGTATGATATGAATTTGCTGAAGTACATTTATTTCCGATGTATTAATGTGTTAGAATGTGCAATTTATCGTTTTTATATTGTATGTATTATGTTTATGAGCTGAAACAATAAACTAAACAAATAAACAAACTTTGGCTGGCCTTAGGAAAACTAAAATCAAGTTTATTGTGCAAAAAGTGGCTTTCTAAAATCGCCTTGCTCTTTATATTCACCCACATTCTCTATGAAATAACTACAGCAATTTGAATGTGATGGGCCACTGTTCCTGAAAGGGAGACATCTCTTGATATAATGTTAAAAAAAACTTAGTCTTGGCCAACTGGGCTCAGGGGAAGACGTGGTGTCTCGGGGCTTCAGCGAGAGTAGTTTTCTGGGGCATCAAAGGCCGGGTAGAGCCAGTGAAGCAGCAAGACGAAACTAGCCCAAGGTGCCAGAAGAGAACTGATCCTCCACATACAACCTGCAACTTTGGATTCCCCACAGGAGGCTGACAAGCAACCAGTGAACAACACTTCCTTCAGCTACAAGAGCTTCCAAGATGGCACTTGCTGCTTTGCGGCAGCCTGGCTGTGAGAGCTCTGGGATGCACCAGAAGTCTTCGAGACAGCACGTTACTGAATGAAACTGAAACAGGAGTGTGAATACATCAGAAGACAGGCAGTCGAACGGAGCAGCATGCATTGGACTCCCACTGATGTGGAACAACAGGCTGCCTGGAGGTGAGTCGGTGTGGGGGCTCATGATGCTGAGGCCTTATGTGAAGCTGCATAAGGACTTGTGAAGGGTAGAAGCCTGGACAGGAGGTGATCAAAGTTACTTTTGCTAGAAATGCAAGCTCTATACACCTGAGAGGTAACAGTCACCATAATAATAAGCCACCCAAGGACAATAAGGGGATGAGAAAAAGATAACAAGGTCTTTTTTAGTCTTAAATCTCACTCTATGGAGGATGTTTTCAGAAAGGAGCTCACTGAGTTCAAAGGACATCACCTGTGAGAGCATTATGTGGTGAGCTAAGAGACCTCTAGCACAACACTAAGTTAAATACAAAATAAGGTGTAGCAAATATCATCTGTCAGACAAACTTATTAATAAATCCAAAGGGAAGGGTTTCCAATTAGTCTACAAATGTTTGTATTCTGTACGTTGTTTCAAAAAGTTCATAAGTATGTGACACTCCGACAGCCAACGCGTTTCGTCCAACACACTGGACTTCATCAGGGCAGAATCTAATGAATGCAATGTTACGGCTTGCGGTATCAATATAAATATCCGTCCCAGTTCACAATAGTTTTCAGATCCCAAGCATAGCATCGAGCGTATCCTATGAGCCTTTACTCGCAACGTGAGAACAAGTATGAGGATTGCAAGACAAATATGTCATCCAATCACATATAGCCAACATTTTCAAATTAGGAAACTAAGAGGACATCAATTAAGTCGCAGAACCGGCACCAGAATTAGTTCCCACAGCACCAACGTCACAGTTGAGTGCCACATACATGTAGTTATGCTTGCCTAGTCCTTTTCTATTGGACTACACCTTCGTAGCAGGTGTTGATATTGTGTGCACATTTCAAATACTTTTCATATTTGAACATTTCGGGATCTACGGATAGGGTGTGTTTCATGGTAAGGGTCCGCTGCTATGTCTATGTTCTAACCACAACACTAAATTAATAGATACAAATGACGATTGAAGAGACCCTGTGCATTGTGAACATGCGGATGGCACAGACTGAGCATGTGGTCAGTTCTTTGTAGTCCGCAGTGGAGAACCAGCTGTTTAAAGACTGTGCTGTGGCATCTCTGGAAGGTCAACTGTTGCGGCTTGAGGATATTCCACAGGTTGTGAATGTTAGAGTCCTTTGATTGGCGGGTACATCTCTTCTAATACAGCTGCAAAGCTTACGGATTCAGAGGTGCTGAAGCCAGACAGAAAACCCAATGGAACAATACAATGAGTAGAGCCTAATGAAGAAATGAAGTAGTCAAACCCAGGTGAGAAGTGACTAATCATAAGGAAAGAGATGCATCTTCAGAATGTTAGCCAAAGAGGGAAGTTGAAGTGCAAGGGGATCCTAATAATTCCAGACTACAGCCGTTTAGCCATGAGGAGACATAAGAAGTGGGTGAAGGCAGACCTGATAGCTCTAAAGGTGAAGACACAGCAATGGCAACCAGTGAGGCTGAAATTCAACTAACAGTGTAGGTTCCATGTCTTCTCCCAGGCTGAGGCTGTGGGTTTGTGTCCGGCAATGTTGTGCTCCAAACTGAGACAGGCAGTTGAGCGTGGAGTAAGGAAACTGGCTGTGGCAGTCATTCTTCTCAGGTGATAAACAACATTTACCCCAAATCTAGAACACCGCATGCAGTTACAACGCGGTCAGTACAACAACTGCGTTGTAACAACGCATGCCATTACTCCGCAAGTCTGAACAACGACTTACGGATGGGTCAGAAGGTGTGGAATTTCAAATCCAACACCTTCCCTACTGTTGCACAGAATGGAGGTGGAATAGTAAATTGTACTATTCCAACAATCAGTGCCCCCCCCAGAGCAAGTCGTTGTTCCGACTTGCGGAGTAATGGCATGCGTTGTTACAACGTGGTCGTTGTAACAACCGGGTTGTTATTGCATGCGGAAAAAAGTAAGCGTGGTAAGATGGCATATTCATATTTTTATAGAATTTTTTATGTATGTTGTTGTGCGCTTTTGTTCCCCCTATTTCTCCTTACACTCCAAATACTCCTGATAGGAAGGGGATACGTATCATGTTGCAAGGTAATCTCAGAGCTGGAAAAAAAAACACTAAATAACTGTGCATTTTGATATGTCATATTGGTGATTTCATTGCAAAGTAAGACTTATATTTTGCAGCTGCGACTGTCTTATAGCTTTCACACATATCCAATACTCTGAGTGCCTGCCTCCTGGGGTCCTTCCCATGCCCAAAGCCCAAAGCCCAAAAAGGTGGGGAACGCTTCCTTGACCTGGAGTTAATACTGCCCAAGAGGCAGATTTATATGAACTGGAAATCGGTGGCTGGACCAGTGATGGCCCGGTGGGAATTCACAGTGAGGGTATTGGCTCGGGCTGAGGACAAGGCGCTCCATAGGGAAGAGGCACCGGGAATACAGAGGAGGGCCATACGCCACTTTGGGAAAATGTCCTGGAAGTATTTGAGGATCCAGAGGGACATGGTTCTTCCCCATCAGAAAGTCCCGGATATGTGAGTGGAGACAGAATGTCTGACTAGGGGCCAGAGTGGGAATATGAGTAGCACCCCGTGCTGCAGAGAGCGTTGTGAGGGGTCAGTCGTAATCGTGGAAGACAGCCCTTTGTGATAGTGGTCGTTGGATGTGGTGTGCAGGGGTATGATCTAATACATAAAAATACTCAGCATTTATTCACTCTTTATGACAATGTAAGATACCACGTTGGGAACCCACTGTTTGTTTATATTACATTTGTTGATTATGGTGTTTTATTTTCATTATGTTGGTATATGATTGATTACTTGCTGAGAAGTATGCATTGTGAAGGTTTTCTTGCTCTTGAGGGTGAATACCAATTTGTTGTTGTTAGTACCAAAATCTGCCTTTCAATCCCTACTGAAGGAAAAATACAAGGATTAGGTGTTCTTGTTGCAGCTGATAAATTCTGAAGCACAGATTTTGTCTAGTGTTTTAAATACACCCAGGGAACTCTCAGTCAAGCCAAGGTAGTCAAAATGTATATCGCGATAGAAGAGTATCGAAGAAAAATGACACAATGTAGTCAGAAAGGTGAAACAAATAGTATCATCTTGGGTCCAGATTTATCAAACTTTGACAAAGCGCAACGCAGCAACACAATTTGCTGCGTTGCGTCAAATAGAGAGGGCAGTAATGTGCCAAAGCTATCAAGTTATGATGCTTTTCTACTCTCTCCTTGTGCCAGCGTACCCACTGCAGCCTAGCACCAGAGCAGTCACTCTTGCATCATGGTGCAAGGGTGCCTGCATTGCAGGCAGGAATGTTTTTGTGGAGGAAGGGACACCTTCTTGCACAAAAACAACCCTTAGAGGCTTTTTCCTTTTGGAACGAGAAACTAACAAGGAGAAATAAAGGCACTTCTCCTCATTGTGCCACTATTGGGAAGGCATAGCATTTTGACGAATTCCAAGGTTTACCACTCTTGGTGAACCTGCGAAGGCGCTAAAATCCATGGATGGATGAGCAAGAACATCCACTCTCCACCCATGGAGTGCCTTCCCAAGACAGAGTAATGCAAGGCAGCGACTTGCTGTGCCTTGCGTTGCTCTAGATGTATCAAGCAACTCAGGGGCACGCAAGGTGGGCAAGTGTTGCTTGGTAAATCTGACTTAAGGAGTGCGTTGCGCTTGCAACACCAAGTATAATGTAAGCGCAGCACAATCCAATGATGAATCTGGTCCCAAGTCTCTTGGTTAGAAAAACATCTAGTTAGTGATTTGCTAACATCTCCTTACACAGTGAATGAATGCTGAAATCAGAACAGAAGGAGGTGAAGCTTGTTTTACCACTACTTTAATTCACCCCATTGTATTTGACTGAAATTTCATTTTTTTTCCAACGATACCGAACCAAATAATACATTATTGATGGATGCACCACATTCTCTCAACCCACAAGCAAAGTGACTTCACTTTCCATCGACTGGACCACAACATCCACAATGGTTATAACATTGACTTGCCATTGCCTTAATTTGGCTGTTACTGAGAAGTGTCGACTGAAGTTAGAATAGTAAATCTGTTCAGTCGAGGTAATAGTTGATGTCTTTGTCAGATGCAAGTAGGAATCAGTCTCTGTAAAGGGATCCAGGTAATGACGTACATCCATTTTTAGGTCTCGCCTGGCAATGCAGCGCGAAAGCGCTGTCACCAGCGAGATCTATTGTCAGCATCTTGCCTCTGAAGTGGTACAGACCGGGGCACGCGCAGGGCTGGCTATTGGGGTCTGTGGACGCGCTTGTGAAGACGCGCTTGCACAAACGCGCTTGCTTCGAAAGTGTGTTCAGCTGGTGCGCATTAATTAGGCTTGCATGCAGTAAGTTTGCGCACACACCACACCCCGATCCGCCCGCTTTCGATTTTGCTCCCTCTGGCGTTTGAGCCCGCGCTCTCCGACTTGGCCCGCTCTCACCTGTTGTACTCCATCAGCACTATTGGGTGACACAGCCTATCCGTTTTGCTGTGCCAGTGAGCGGCAAGAGGCCGGGGGCAGCGGAAGAGCACGGCCCCGGTGACCGGGTGGAACGGCAGAGACGGGTACCGGGTAGAACGGGGAGAGTCTGCTGAGTCTGGCTCTGCAGAAGCAGGTGCAGCGCATGCTGGGCCGAGAGCCACTTGGGACGTGTGTGCGTCACTTCCTGCAGTGCTTTCCGCCCGGCTCTATGGGTAAAGTGGCCGCTGGACGTGGCACTGGAGCACCGGGGCTGCTGCGAGGGCGGTGAGTAGGGCTCTCCGGGGATCTGCATCCTCTGCAGAAGTGGGGCTGGTTCCTCCCGTTGTGTCCGGCTCCATGTGCGTGCATTGCACAGAGCAGTGCATGCTGAGAGTTGTAGTCTTGGTGGATTTGCCTGCATTAACGCACCTGATAATGATGATCTGTTACAGGAAAGCGCAAGGCTCGTTTAGCGCGTGCTCCCTTCATATGCAGAGCAGTGGCTCCCATTCAAGTACAAGCAAACAACATGCTTGGAATCAATGTCAGGCTATCTTTAGGTTTTTATTTGTAGCTATTTTTTGTATAAAGCAGACTAGAAATGCCGAGGTTAGGCGGTAAAGAGTTTCGCCCAAGATCACACAGTCTAATCGGAATTACAACTAGGCACCCGTTCTTGAAATGGAGCCACATAAGTGCAGGTGCTCGCTAGCCCGGAGTACTTGTTTACTTGTGTGTAGTTGAGGAAACAGGAATTTTAGGTAGTCAGTGTGTGTCCCCCTCGCACCCTATCCATGTACCTATGCCCCATGTATGTCCATGTTATCATGTAATTCCCTTCCTGTGCCTGTCATAATAATGCCCCTGCATTTCCGTCTAATGTTAGCATGTCAGTCATTAAGCCTTCCATGTATGTACCGTTAATTCCGCACTAAGGCCTACATTGCCAATGCCTTTACATGGTACACTTTTAAATATCGCGAAGCACACGTTTTTTGTGGCCCAGCCGAGCCAGGTCCTGAATTCAGGCTCCGAGCCTCTTCTGTCTCTGAAAACTGCAGTGTAGATATGCATCCCTGACCTCTACCTTACTCCCTGCCCAGCCGAGAGGTGCCCGGCCTGGCCTGCCTGCCAAGACGGTATTTTGCCTACAGTTATCTGCTCAGCCTCCGCAAAAACACATTCCAGTCTAGTGAAATAGGTAAACATATTTCTGCCTGCAGAACATAGGGCCTAGCCTCCCTGTCTCCATGCAAGTGATTTACTGAACCCGTTGCCATAGTAGGCCCATGGCCCCACGCAATGCACAAAGAAATATATGCACCCACTAGCATTTAGTGATGAACGGCCTCTGCTCGAGAGACCTTTACTTCAGACAATACATCCTCCAAACACAAGATATCAGATATGCCAAAGGTGCAGGTCGTTCTGACATCCCAGACACCAGACTCCTCTACTAGTGCAAAAGTCAAACCCCCAGCTCTTCCCCGTTACATGGAATTTCACGTCATGATCAGTTGCGCGCACATGTAGGGTAAAGGTTTCTGCTGACCCTGCAGACTTTTTCTATGCATCCACCCATCTATGACACCTCTATGACTCATCAAGTGCACACCTACGTGTACGCCTCCTTACACGCCTTCTTTTACGCCCATATGTTCTTATCTCTCTCTTTTCACTTGCTCCGCCTGGAGTTTCCGCCTACCGTATTCATTACAAATGTATGGTTTTACTATATGTAATGTGTGATGTTAATAAAACGTTAGATATCCTTTCCTGAACCTTAGTGGTGATGGAACCCGATTCTCCCCTGGCTCGAGCCATTGAAATAAAGCCCTTTTGAACTCGGACACCACGGACTCTGCCTCTCATTTTATGAGCTATCCTTTATTGATATTAATGTATAGAAAAATGTCCAGGTAATTTTATTTACCACATTCTGGCACCCGAACAGGGGCGAGTCCCCTTCCCCACGCGCCGGCGATATAAACGCAGCCCC
This sequence comes from Lissotriton vulgaris, assembly GCF_964263255.1. Lineage (NCBI taxonomy): Eukaryota > Metazoa > Chordata > Amphibia > Caudata > Salamandridae > Lissotriton > Lissotriton vulgaris. Next base: position 227,705,690 of record NC_141687.1, on the reverse strand, counting down.
CTGACCCCTTCTACAGCCGTGACGGACCCCTTCTGTGCACATCCGCGGGTTTTCCTGCTAACTCCCTCAGGCCCACGGAGGAGACCGAGACTGCGACCAGGCATCCACACGAGGCGGTGAGGATTGCGGACTGTTCCGACCAGAGCCCAAGCCGAGAGAGCAAGGTCCGAGGTATCCGGAGGCCCACCTGTTCCGAGACGCATGCGTAGCAGCAAGAAGCCGTAGCAGTCCAGTCCAGTATCGAGTTACCGAGGCCTTCAGTTTTGCTTCCCGGTGAGTACCGTTGTTGGGAACGCATATAGACGGGTTCATTTATTTGAGCCCGGTCAAGACGGGTCTGGGTACACAGATCCGGTAAAGACGTGTCCATTTAGGTGGATGCGGTATGACGTGTCTCTTTATGAGACCGGTATGACTGTACTGTTCTAGCAGTGCATCCAGTATTCTAGTGTTTTTCAGAATTGTGTTATTCTATGTACCAGGTAGTATCTGTTCGCAATGTTTTAATATCGTGGTATGAATGATTGTTTGCAGTCTATTATTGTGCTTAATGTGTTTTCGTTCAAGTTAGTTCAAAAATGCCGCTGTTTTCGAAATTACGTCAGATAGGAACCAGGAAAGGGATACTCGAAGAGGCAGTTTCCGTCCCGCCTAGGGACACTCCCGGACATTTTATGTATCATAAACATGGCTTAGATGCCATACTATACTTAGATTTACGGGTAGATTACACAAAAGATCTGGAAGAGAAATATAGATGGCCTGTCTCAGGGACATGGGATGCTGATTGCATCATGAGAGTAGAGGAAGCACTGTGGAAAAAGAAAGCCAGAGAATCCCAGAAAGATGCCATAGAATTGTGGCGTAAAGAAGCGCATAGAAGAACAAAGAAAGAAATTAAGAAAGCAGAGAGAAGTAGAGAAGCATCAGAAAAAGCCCAGGAAAAAGAACTACTAGAAGAAGGTGAACGAGTTAGAGCAGAACAGTTAGACAGACAAAGAAATGCCCTTATTAAAGGCATGTATCCCCTTCTCGCCGAAGGCCTACCTAAAGTGACCCCGGAAGTACCCAGTAACTTGCCGCCACCACTGATCCCGACTAAACTCCGTAGTCATAAACAGACCGCAGCGGACATTTTTCTTTCCTCTTATTTAGATGACACTGCTCCAGAGTATGTAAATGTACATGTACCTCCTACTAATCCTCCTCCCAACCCTGTTAATAATACGAATCTCCCCACTGTTCCTCCTGCTACCAACCCCCCTCCGAATCCTTTTCTCCCAGCACCTGTAGCCCAAGATCAACCTGCATTACCAGCGACAACACTGACAGCGACAGCGCTGCCAGTAAAAGCCGATTCAAGCCTAGGCGATTCCAGTTTAGGTGCAGCGGGAGGGGGCCCCTCCACCCCACCTCCGTTAAAACGATCATCACTACGAGATCTAGCACTACAGCACACGCCAAAAGCAGCTACATACGCATCCCTTAGACAGTACCTTACCGATTGTATATATGATCCAGTACCAGGGGAGGGTTCAATGCTTATATACTCAATACGATTAAGACGCGTTGCAGACTATTTGCTTATTTTACCAGGCTTGAAGGAACATTTAGACAAAATATACCACTTCATTAGAACGGGGGAGGGACCAGAAAGTATTCACGAGGCCATGGCACATAGAAAAGTGGAGCTTCAACGTATGCTCTTACAGTTTTTGATTAATTGTTTGATCAGGGAACAAGATCAGCCAAATAAAGAAGTAACTAAAGTCATGACAAACTGGAGTGACAACATAGCTGCTGGTAAACATGAAAAACAGAGTTGTGTAGAAGCCATGTACAGAAAAATTCGTAAAGAAATTGTTGAGATACACAAGAAAGAACAGGCCGAGAAAGAAGCCGAGAAAGAGGATGACGAAGTCTCAGAGGACGATGATTTAGCAATTGAGGACCCAAGTAAAATACATTACGTAGGTAGGGCAAGACCTTTTGATAGACCCATACGCCTAGAATACAAGAAACGTTCTCTTTCTCCCATACCAGAACAATATTCCCTTGAACACATATTTCAAGCCACAGACCAAGCATTGAAAAAACGAGTCGGGAGTAGCGAGCTCAGCACTATGCATGAACAGGAACTAGCCCGGTCAGCAGTTCAATGGGCTGGCAATTCTAACATATATAAGGATGACATAGTAGCGCAAACATTTTTGAGTCTTCCTCCGGAAGAACAGCGTTTAGCTGGTATGTACATGGTTCAGCACCTCATCACACTGTACGAAGGTCAGCATTCTGATCCAGGTCCCCTATATAAATTATTGGACGATTTACTCCTGGAAAGATGGAGAGGTCTAGGTACCGAATTAATTAATGTCATACTAGAACAACGACATAAGTACATGACTTTCCTGACCCCACATTTTGTTCCTGTTCCACACCGAGAAAGAAAGACCTTTTACATAGATAGACAGAATCCCTTACGAGAGGTTCATCCCGTTAGAACTGACGCGGGTGCGCTTCAACGAGTATTTGTTTACACACCCTTGACGAAAATGGAATTATTGGAAATGAAAAAATTACTACCCTGTCACGATAAAAATCCGGCAGGGTTCCACCGTGAATTAAAAGACATGCTCCGTATGGGGGAGTATACATACGCCGATATCATTAAAATGTTGAAAGTACTATTACCAGCAGGTATTTAAGAAAAACTTAAAGAAAAAGAGTGGGAGGTGGGAGAGAAAAAGATTAACTGGACAGAATTAGAAGACGAAGATAAAACAAGAGCCCCAGGTATTGGTCTTTCGGAAAAAGCTAAAGAATTACCCGAGCTATTGATACAGGTCTTGCCGAGATTATTGACTACTAAAAAGGAAGATTGGGATGCCATTTCAGCCTGCAAACAGAAACAAGATGAAGACACTAGTGATTTTTATTCTAGATTCGAAAAATGTTTTATTATTAATAGCGGCCTAAAGACAAGTAGTGAATCGTACCCACATCTGTTTGTGACCAAATTAGTAGAGAATTCCTTACCCCAGATCAAAAATAGAGTACTGAAAGTTGAGAGTACCTGGCAAGCTAATAGCCCTTCCCAAATGTTACAAATGTTACAGTACCACCAGAACCGAATCAGAGAAGAACAGGAACACGAAAAGAGACGTATGAAAGACACAAAAATGAAAGTATTAGTTGCACAATCAGTTCCAGCCGCCGATGGTCATAGAAAGGGCGCGGCACCTGTCAAAGGGAACTGCAACTACTGCAAGCAGCCAGGTCACTATATAAATGAATGTGCTGTCCTGAAACACAATATAGCTACAGGCAAGACGAAAGAAAGACCGCGTCCTCCTAGACAGGAACACATCCCGCAGAACACGCAACCTCCACAGAACGCACAACAGACAGTAGCTGTACCCCAACCCATAGCTGCCACACAACATGTCACGCAACAAATGTACCAGTACGCACAGTCAGATTACCCAGATTATCAACAGTATTCATGAAACGGCCTAGAGAGGGAGGTTGGCTTGCCCCTTATCGAGGTTCCTGTAGATCAAGAGGGTCCCTATGTGCATAGTCATGTATTAGGGAAAGACAGAAAATTTCTGATTGACACAGGGGCAAGCAGAACTACCATCAGTCACGACGAGGTTCCAGGGGCGCCCCTCTCAGGCTCACAAAATATTTCCCTGGGATTTTCAGGAAAGCCTATTGTTAACAAAGTGTCATAGCCAGTTTCCCTAGAAGTTGGTCCATTGTCCCGCACTACAGACTTGTTGCTTACGAAATCATGTCCAGAAAACTTGCTTGGTATAAAAACGTTGAAAGAACTAGGAGCAGTGATTTGTTGTTCTCCGGAAGGAGTGAGATTGTTTTTACGTGATTTTAAAGGACATTATGTGTTGAGAGATTTTGATCCCAGACTTCAGAATGTACCACAGCATTTATGGGCGAAAAGTCCGAATGATGTAGGTTGCATGCACATTACACCATACCGTGTCACACTCAAGCAAGGAGTTGTACTACCACGAATCCGACAATACAAGTTACCACCTGATGCTGTAGTCGCATTACTGAAAATTGTTGACGAGCTCATTGCACAAGGAGTGGTTGTAGAAACTGACTCCAATATATGTAATTCCCCTATCATTCCGGTCCTTAAACGAACTGACCCGAATGCACCACCGGTTTACAGATTAGTGATTGACCTCCGGGAATTGAACAAATGTATAATACCCCAGTACCCAGTGGTCCCAGACATTTCTTCACTATTGACTGCCATTGATTCCGAAGCGACGTTCTTTACTGTAATTGATCTCAAGAACGCCTTCTTTAGTGTCCCAATCCATCCGGAAAGCCAATACCTTTTCGGATTCTGTTTAAATGGCCGAAGCTTCAAATTTGCAAGGGCTCCTCAAGGGTTCACAGAAAGCCCTAGTATTTACAGTCAAGCACTGAAACGACAACTAGACAGTAGTCACATGCCTACTGACACTGCACTGCTTCACTACGTTGATGATCTGTTGATGACAGCGCGGACAGAACGAGACTGCGAACGTGCATCACTGACAGTCTTATATTTTTTGGCTGACAAGGGGCACAAAGTGTCCCCTTCAAAGCTACAATTCTGTGCCCAGCAAGTGGTATACCTTGGACACTTGCTGTCCAGGAGGGGTAGACAGTTGACGCCTGACCGAATTCAGTTAATTGCACATCTACCACAGCCCAAGACACAGAAGGAAGTACGGGCCTTCATTGGCCTCACTTCTTACTGTAGACAATGGATTCCCCAGTACGCATATCTAGCCAAACCACTCATACAGTTGACAACACAGGAGGCAGCGGCTTCGACTGTCCTACCTTGGACTCAGGAACATACACTTGATTTTGATGAACTGAAGAAAGCTCTATGCCAAGCACCAGTTTTAGCGACACCATGTTACAGCAAACCTTTCACACTTTTTGTCACTGAACGCGATGGCACAGCATTATCTGTTCTCACACAAGATCAAGCAGGAAAACACAAGCCTTGTGCTTACTTTTCTAGTACATTGGATCCAGTGGCCCAGGCTCTGCCTGCATGCCTAAAATCAGTTGCAGCAACAGCTCTAGCAATCAGACAAAGCGACTCCATAGTGTTAGGACATCCTCTGACAGTACAGGTTCCACACTCAGTGGAAGTTCTCTTAAACAGGACACAGACACAACACTTGACCATAGCAAGACTGACAGGATATGAATTGACACTGTTCCAGCCACACATAGAGATCAGACGTTGCAATACTTTAAACCCTGCTACACTTTTACCCTCGAACATGACAGACTCTGCACCACACGACTGTGTGGAAGTCATTAACACAGTGACGAAACCAAGACAGGACTTGACAGACATTGCACTGTCCGACCCAGACCTGACACTTTATGTGGATGGTTCATGTATGAGAACAAGCACAGGAGAGTTAGTGGCCGCGTATGCCGTGACCACTGAAACTGAAGTCATAGAAACACAACGAATTGACACCTTGTCTGCCCAAGCAGCAGAGCTCATTGCTCTAATCCAAGCCTGCATACAAGCCAAGAACCTTAAAGTAAACATATACACAGATTCACAGTACGCATTCGGAGTCGTTCACGACTTTGGTGTCCTCTGGCAAGAAAGAGGTTTTTTGACCTCTCATGGAGCCAAAATACAACATGGTCCCCTCATTCAAGCTCTGTTAGATGCAATACACTTGCCTACAGCCATAGCCATCATGAAGTGCAAAGCACATACTAAAGTCACTGATACTATTTCCCAGGGTAACGACCTGGCAGATCGAACAGCCAAACTTACAGCACAGACTCATACAGACATTCCAACTGACACGACAAAGACTGAAGTACTATCACTGACGAATTGCATGACAGTCAGGGATCCTTTACAAGATGTACTCGACATACAGACGCATGCCACTCCAGACTAAATCAAGAAATGGACTGAACAAGGAGGGGTCCAGACGGATCAGGGATGGAGGACAAAAGGCAAAGCCACATGGTTTCTCCCCGACTCCATGGTTCAAGTTATCATAAATACAGCACATAGTCCAGCACACTTAGGAGAAAAAGCCATGTTAGACAGTATACAGAACATTTGGTTCAACAAGCATTTACGTGCAGCAGCGAAACAGAAAGTGCGTACCTGCATGATCTGTTGTCAGTTCAATCCAGGCAAAGGCATTCCCGTGGAACAAGGTGGATTTCATCCTCCTGACCACCCTTTTGAAGTTCTCCAGATGGATTATATTCAGATGGACAGATGTCGAGGATTCAAGTATGTCCTCGTAGTTGTATGTGCCCTATCCAGTTGGACAGAAGCGTACCCAGTCCCAGATTACACTGCTGTAACCACTGCTAAGCAGTTGGTCCGTGAATTTTTCCCGCGATACGGCTTGCCCCGTGTCGTGTACTCAGATAATGGACAGCCATTCTCTTCTGAATTGATGAAACAAGTATCTCTCCTGTTAGGGTACCAGTGGAAGTTCCATTGCGTACGACATCCAGAGGCAGCTGGCCTCGTCGAGAGACACAATCAGACTCTAAAAACACGACTAGCTAAGGTCTGTAAAGAAAAAGGCGTAGCTTGGATGGTAGCCTTGCCGGTTGCCCTCTTTTACATGCGTATGGTAGCTCATTCCAGAACCGGACTATCTCCGTACGAGGTGGTTTTTGGTAGACCGCCGAATATGTGGGGTACGCCTATGCCACGCAGAATAACCGATGTTGACAGTAATATGCTGACAGATTACCTGGCTTCCTTGATGTCTGCACTACTTTCTTGTCGTTCACAGGTTGCCGCTGCCTTCCCCGACAACACCCAGGTGAAAAGCCACAAAATCGATCCGGGGGATTTGGTCTGCATTCGCAACTTCGACCGCTCAAGCCCTCTGGAGCCCCGTTGGCGGGAGCCAAAGTTAGTCCTGTTGACCACGAGGACTGCCGTCAAGATCGAGGGAAGAAAGGGCTGGATCCATGCCCACCACGTGAAGCGGTTTCATAGACTTGGCCCGGAAAAGGATTCCAAAGACTGTTTCGCGAAGGTTTCTGAGAACTGTCCCGATATTGACACTAAACTCCCTTTCCTAGATAAAACTCCGCAACAGGAGTACAGGTCTAAGTTACGGTCTAGTAAGTCAGACAGCGTTTAATTGTTTAAGCCCCCCTCGGGTGAAGCGGTTAGACAGGTTCCTGACATGTATAAGACTGTAGACCCAAATAGTGAGAGAGATAGACAGAGAAAAATGAAAGATAAATACTGCAAAAATCTACGCAGCAGATGCATAGTTACTTTGATCATTATGTTTTTTTTAAGTATTTCGATTATATGTATAAGCTTGACGCTACATGTTTTCTTTCCTCCTCTTGGTTCACATGTATATTCTTCTTTCAATGACACTGTAGAGCACACATTCAGTGATCTGCCACCTCACGAACTATCCTATCGACTAGCACTGCGCAACAACACCTTTATCCGTATGTTACACCATTCTCACCAGACCAGCAATGTCACGAATTGCTGGGTATGTGGCCGACTCCCACCTTACCAGAAAATGAAGGGAGCTCTGCCCCTTTTTCCTTATCCGTTTTCGCACAATGGTTCGTGCAGAGCATGGTTTGCTTTAATGTCATCAATAGATAGTCCACAGTTTCCCAGGGCGATTGGATATGGGGAGACCTGAATACAGTTATGAATAAAGCATGTTTCCCAGACAAAGACGGTCTTCCCCAAAGGACAGGGACCGATCTAGAAAATGAAGTGTACGAGATTAAGGGAAATTTTTCCCTTAATCTCATGATTCTGAACGTCCAGTCTGAGGCCAATACAGATTTACCGTTTATAACAGTCTTACCAGTGAAAGGTAACTTATGCGTTAGGAAAAATGGTTCAGTGCACCTAGGACACAGTGATTGTAATATTGTGGTCGAATTCAGTGATAAAGGAAAGTCTACTTTCAAAGCTTCTCGCCATTCATATTTTATTTGTGGTCAGACAGCTTATGTACGTCTGCCCTTAGATTGGGGTGGAACATGTTATATTGCGTTCTTACTGCCACCAGTTTTTCTAGCCCCATCCGATTATCATCGAGATTCCCGACTTGTGCATATTAGACACAAGAGAGACCTTCCTCCTGTTATCGATTACTCTGAGTCAGCGTGGGACCAGTACAAGGATTATATTAAAGGATACTTCTGGTTCATAGGTCCCGTCCAAAATAGCAAAATAATACGCAGGTTAACAAGAACTCTTGAAGCAGTAGTGAACGAAACTACTTTTGCCTTAGGAAACCTGACCGAAGAGCAGTCTGCTATGAGACTTGTTGTTCTTCAGAACCGCCTTGTTCTTGACGTCATCCTGGCCGATAGGGGCGGAGCTTGTAGAGTGATCGGCTCCAGTTGTTGTGTGTTTATTCCTAATAACGCACCATCAGTGTATGCAGCAATAACAAGACTCCATAAGATAGCTCGTGAATTGCATCAGGACCCATGGTCTTGGTCCGGCTGGCTCTGGAGTGTAATAGCAGGATGGGGCTGGACCGTACTGTCATTTTTAGGGATAGTACTGCTCATAGTGTTCAGTTGCTGTCTCTGTCTGCAATGTGGCCCAGCGATTTGCGGCTTGTGTGCCACTGCTTGCATTCCCCGTCCACGTTCACGTTCCCGTGCTCGAATAAAAAAAGACGAGCAAATGATGTTATATGAACAAATAGATGGTCTCATGAAAATAGATATATCCTAATGGGCGCAGTAGGGGACAAGGAGGGAATGAGGAAACAGGAATTTTAGGTAGTCAGTGTGTCTCCCCCTCGCACCCTATCCATGTACCTATGCCCCATGTATGTCCATGTTATCATGTAATTCCCTTCCCGTGCCTGTCATAATAATGCCCCTGCATTTCCGTCTAATGTTAGCATGTCAGTCATTAAGCCTTCCATGTATGTACCGTTAATTCCGCACTAAGGCCTACATTGCCAATGCCTTTACATGGTACACTTTTAAATATCGCGAAGCACACGTTTTTTGTGGCCCAGCCGAGCCAGGCCCTGAATTCAGGCTCCGAGCCTCTTCTGTCTCTGAAAACTGCAGTGTAGATATGCATCCCTGACCTCTACCTTACTCCCTGCCCAGCCGAGAGGTGCCCGGCCTGGCCTGCCTGCCAAGACGGTATTTTGCCTACAGTTATCTGCTCAGCCTCCGCAAAAACACATTCCAGTCTAGTGAAATAGGTAAACATATTTCCGCCTGCAGAACATAGGGCCTAGCCTCCCTGTCTCCATGCAAGTGATTTACTGAACCCGTTGCCATAGTAGGCCCATGGCCCCACGCAATGCACGAAGAAATATATGCACCCACTAGCATTTAGTGATGAACGGCCTCTGCTCGAGAGACCTTTACTTCAGACAATATATCCTCCAAACACAAGATATCAGATATGCCAAAGGTGCAGGTCGTTCTGACATCCCAGACACCAGACTCCTCTACTAGTGCAAAAGTCAAACCCCCAGCTCTTCCCCGTTACATGTCATTTCACGTCATGATCAGTTGCGCGCACATGTAGGGTAAAGGTTTCTGCTGACCCTGCAGACTTTTTCTATGCATCCACTAGGCATGGGCGGAAAATCCGTTCCGCTCGCGGATTTTGCGGATTTTCGGGAAATCCGCAATCCGCGAGATTCGCGAATCTCTCGCAAAATCCGCAAATCCGCGAGCAGCGGATTTTGCTCGCACTGCTCGCACTGTTCGCGTGAGTTCGCGCCCCGCGAATAAGTGCAAAATTGCAGAAATACGATCTTAGCAAAACTGAAAGTAACTACTTACCAGGTTCAAAAGTTCAGGCTCATCATTAGTAGCCATTTCCTGTAGTGCTTCCTGAGGGGCCCCTCCAGAGTTCAGTTGCCAGTTGAAACTATTATGTGACCCTGCTCTGAACCTCAGAATAGTTACACATATGCCACAAAGGTCCTGAATTACAGCTAAGGGAGACAAGCAGGAGCCAGGCTGGAAGTTAAAATCCATTAATCAGCCCCTAATTCATTATTGTCAGTTGGGGCAGGGCAGGTGTTGTAACTAATTTTGCAACAATGAAAGCACTTAGCAAGTGCAAAAGATCACTAATCAGGGCGCACTAAGGAAGCAGGTGCCAGCTAAAAAAATATTCTGTGACACATTAATCAGCCCCAAATTAATTCAGGTCACTTGAGGCAGGGAAGGTGTGCTTTGCTTTGCCGAAAATAATGTACACTGGACAACCAGAGGGTGTGGTGATGAAACAGAGGGTGGCATGGGTGGGCCAGAGGGTGGCATGAGTAGTCAGAGAGTGGCAGTGGTGACAGAGAGTGGCAGTGATGAAGAAGAGTGTCCCAAACAGGCTGGACACGTAGAAACAACAAGTTCGCAAAACTTGCGACCCGACAGGTAAGTTCGCAAATTGCGAAATTGTAAAAACCCTCGCGAACTGGCAGAAACACGGGCGAACACAAAAAAAAAAAAAATCTGCAAATTCGCGGGAATTCGCGGATTTTGCGGATTGCGAATCCGCAAATCCGCAAAATTCGCGAACGCGTGATCCGCAAAATTCGCTCATGCTTAGCATCCACCCACCTATGACACCTCTATGACTCATCAAGTGCACACCTACGTGTACGCCTCCTTACACGCCTTCTTTTACGCCCATATGTTCTTATCTCTCTCTTTTCACTTGCTCCGCCTGGAGTTTCCGCCTACCGTATTCATTACAATTGTATGGTTTTACTATATATAATGTGTGATGTTAATAAAACGTTAGATATCCCTTCCTGAACCTTAGTGGTGATGGAACCCGATTCTCCCCTGGCTCGAGCCATTGAAATAAAGCCCTTTTGAACTCGAACACCACAGACTCTGCCTCTCATTTTATGAGCTATCCTTTATTGATATTAATGTATAGAAAAATGTCCAGGTAATTTTATTTACCACACAGTGCCGCTGCTCTGCCTTTCACATGACAGAAGTGCAGGTACCTGCCAGCACTTCACTCGGAAAACAATCCCATAGTGCTTGCTGCCTCAGTCTTAGAGCTTAGTAGCCGTGTGCACAATGGGCTTTAGAGCTAAATGGTACTCATCTGTCTCGGAAGGATGAAAGTCTAATAGAGCCCCGGCTCCATTCCAGATTCTTTTAGCCTACCCGAAGATATCCGGTATCCGCTTTACATGAGCACTAGATTAGTTACAGGACACAGTAATTTTTGTTAGGCACAGGGAGAATAAGTGATTTGCTAAGAATCACAAGATGTTGAGAGGCACAGCCGAGACTGGAACCCGGTCCCCCAGCTTCGAGGTTGACCGATCTTGCCTTCGCTAACATCAGCCACAGAGCAGAGGTAAACAACACCAGGAGTGGATGCGTCATCTGAGCACAGATGTATGCGTCCGCTGCATTAGCCCACCGAGCTACCTTCCCTGTTTGTATTGATGCGTGCTGCATGCTTCGTGCATTCCTCATGTATTTCTGGTCTCCAAGATACTTTCTCCTCCGTTGCTGTCAACAGTCATGTTGATTGATTTTTTTATTCCTGTTTAAGGCATGGCGGCACCTTCCCATCACAGACTCGAGTGTAAGGGACAACTGTAAGGCCAGAGGGAACCCCCGCTGCGACAAGTGACCCTCAGGGCCAGGGACACCGCAGCTGTTGGTAGGAAAGTGACAGCCTGCGGCAGCAGGAGGAGCAGACCCCTACGGAGCAGAGGTAAGGCCTGTGAGCCCCTACACGCCCTCTGCTGCCCTTAAGCTCTGCTCTTCAGTCCCCTTACCTACAGTGAATTATGCCACAGTGTCCCTGGCAGCACCCCCAAGCCACTGGGAGCTTTCTCGAGCTACTTCCAGCAAGATTCCTGTCCAACAACTTAGCAAAGTGCGTGGGAGGATTGTATCATTGTATGTACCACAGTGTTTACTTGCTGAAGATGCCAGTGCGAGCTGTGCGTCCTTTGCACCGCCACTGTAACACATTTACCCCTGCGGGGCAGATGACCATCTCACCCATCAAGCAGGAGTGGGCCTGCATTAAACCCGCCTTGACGGCTTCAGTACTCCTTTCACTCTCTCTGGCTCGCCGCTGCGTTTTGGACAGAATAATTCTCTGTTTCGCATTTAACTTTCTCCTTCACAATTCCTTGCGGTCATTGCCTTAATAGACCACGTGGGCAAGTCCCTGTGCATTATGTTAATTGTATTATTTCATTTGGTAATAGCTCACCAGGCTCTGCTTCAAGGCAGCCCTTTTTAGGTCGAGCCTAGCTATTGCGTAAGCAATCGCTATGCGAGAAATTATGTAGGGGCTCCAGGAAAGCCTAACAAGAGAGTTTTGGAATGCGGATTATGGCCAGTGCATGTGCGCCGGGCACGCGCTCACCATTTGCTCCCGCCCCTCCCATCAGACTTGAAAGGAAGCCGCTCACACACCACCATTTGTCTGAGCCTCGGCATCAGACTTCAAAGGAAGCCGCTCTCCCGCCCCCCCCATCAGACTTCAAAGGAATGCGCTCCCGAACTTGCTGGCCTTGCTCTCATGAGCCTTTATTTACTTGTTCTTTGTTGTGTCTCTCTACCCTCTTAGACTACTGTCCCTCCAATCGCTCTCTTTCTGTCTTCCCTAAATATCCCCCCCTTGCTTTCTGGATTTCCTCTTTCCTCTGCCTCTCTTTCCGCTGTTCCTTTGTTCCCCACTTCTCACGTTCTTCTCTTCCTTGCTTCACTAGCCCCTTCCCTCACTCGCTTTTTATTAAATACTCTAACTTATAGACCTCCCGGGATGCCACGGCCTCCATAGCTGCACCTCTCTCTTCTTTGCCGTCTTTTTTGCTGCAGTCTGTCTTCCATTTGTCTCACCCTCTCCCCCTTACTTCACCTCTTTCTCTCCTCTTCACTCTACCTCGCCATCTCTTCTTTCTCTCTCGATTCCCCTTTTCTCCTCCTCTTCCCTGCCTCACTTTTTTCCCATCTCACTGCTCTTTCTCCCCTTTCTTTCCTCCATTTTCCATCCTCTTCTTCTCCCTGTCCCTTACCTCTGTATATCCTCCTTCTCTCGAGTTATCCGCTCTTCCCTTTCTCTCGCCGCACACCCCCTCCCCTCCTCTGTTCTCTCCCTGCCCCTCGGTTTCTCCACCTGTGTTCCTGGCGGTCTCTTACATTTTTTCAAGGTCTCTCCTGGACTTCTCTCCTCCGGCTCTCTCATTGCCCCCCCCCTCCCTGGGTCCCGCATTAACACTCCTGACACTGGTAACTCTTGCCATTAAAAGTGTGACCTGTGCCGGGGCAGCTGGGCACCGCCGACAGCTGGGCACAGCTGCCAGAGATGTTTCCGCCGGGGCCCAGGTGAAACAGTCGCACCTCAGCCCTCTCTCAACACCTCGGGCTGTTACCTGCCTGCGTGCAGGTGGACACGAGCCTCACCACCGAGCCAGGGTATGAGGGGGGCCATGCTTTCCTCCCAGCACCCACCTTTCATCACCTTCTCTGATACTACAGTTCCGTTTCCGGTCTCGTGGGCTTTAAGGTTGTTACATCACTCAGGGACACCACCACATCACTCAGGGGCACCACCACAACACTCAGGGGCACCACCACATCACTCAGGGACACCACCACATCACTCAGGGACACTACCACACCACTCAGGGACACCACCACATCACTCGGGGACACCACCACATCACTCAGGGACGCCACCACATCACTCGGGGGACACTACCACATAACTCGGGGACACCACCACATCACTCAGGGACACCACCACATCACTCAGGGACACCACCACATCACTCAGGGTCACCACTCAGGGGCACCACCACATCACTCAGGGACACCACCACATCACTCAGGACCACCACCATATCACTCAGGAACACCACCACATCACTCAGGGGCACCACCACATCACTCAGGGACACCCCCACATCACTCGGGGACACCACCACATCACTCAGGGACACCACCACATCACTCAGGACCACCACCACATCACTCAGGAACACCACCACATCACTCAGGGGCACCACCACAGCACTCAGGGGCACCACCACATCACTCAGGGACACCACCACATCACTCAGGGACACCACCACATCACTCAGGGTCACCACTCAGGGGCACCACCACATCACTCAGGGACACCACTACATCACTCAGGGACACCATCACAGCACTCGGGGACACCACCACATCACTCGGGGACACCACCACATCACTCAGGGGCACCACCACATCACTCAGGGACACCACCACATCACTCAGGGACACCACCACAGCACTTGGGGACACCACCACATCACTCAGGGACACCACCACATCACTCAGGGACACCACCACACCACTCGGGGTCTTGAGTCCTAAAATGTCCATGGACTCGACAATTCTCGCTCCGGTGCCTACTCGATTCATGGGTTCACACTCTGCGACTCTGGGCAATAGCTTGCTTAATCTCCACAACGGCCCCTCGCGGCGGGATGCCTGGCTTTCACCTTGCGGATACCCTGCCGGGCTATCTCACAAGGGAATACCAGGACGGGTTCCCTAAGCAAGTGCTTAGAAACCGCTCGGTGATTTGCGCTATATAAATTCCTGTACATTTACATTTACATTTACTCAGGGACACCACCACATCACTCAGGGACACCACCACATCACTCAGGGACACCACGACATCACTCGGGGGACACTACCACATCACTCGGGGACACCACCATATCACTCAGGGACACCACCACATCACTCAGGAACACCACCACAGCACTCGGGGACACCACCACATCACTCGGGGACACCACCACATCCCTCAGGGACACCACCACATCACTCAGGGACACCAGCACAGCACTCAGGGGCACCACCACCTCACTCAGGGACACCACCACATCACTCAGGGACACCACCACATCACTCAGGACCACCACCACATCACTCAGGAACACCACCACATCACTCAGGGGCACCGCCACAGCACTCAGGGGCACCACCACATCACTCAGGGACACCACCACATCACTCGGGGGACACTACCACATCACTCGGGGACAACACCACATCACTCAGGGACACCACCACATCACTCAGGGACACCACCACATCACTCAGGGTCACCACTCAGGGGCACCACCACATCACTCAGGGACACCACCACATCACTCGGGGACACCACCACAGCACTCTGGGACACCACCACATCACTTGGGGACACCACCACATCACTTAGGGACACCACCACATCACGCAGGAACACCACCACATCAGTCAGGAACACCACCACATCACTCAGGGTTTCCACCTCATCACTCAGGGGCTCCACCACATCACTCAGGGACACCACCACATCACTCAGGACTACCACCATATCACTCAGTGACCCCACCACATCACTCAGGGACACCACCACACCACTCAGGGACACCACCACATCACTCAGGAACACCACCACATCACTCAGGGGCACCACCACAGCACTCAGGGGCACCACCACATCACTCAGGGACACCACCACATCACTCGGGGACATTACCACATCACTCGGGGACACCACCACATCACTCAGGGACACCACCACATCACTCAGGACCACCACCACATCACTCGGGGACACCACCACAGCACTCGGGGACACCACCACATCACTTGGGGACACCACCACATCACTCAGGGACACCACCACATCACTCAGAACCACCACCACATCAGTCAGGAACACCACCACATCACTCAGGGGCACCACCACATCACTCAGGGGCTCCACCACACCACTCAGGGACACCACCACATCACTCAGGGACACCACCACATCCCTCAGGATCACCACCATATCACTCAGGAACACCACCACATCACTCAGGGGCACCACCACAGCACTCAGGGGCAGCACCACATCACTCAGGGACACCACCACATCACTCGGGGACATTACCACATCACTCGGGGACACCACCACATCACTCAGGGACACCACCACATCACTCAGGGACACCACCACATCACTCAGGGTCACTACTCAGGGGCACCACCACATCACTCAGGGACACCACCACATCACTCAGGGACACCACCACATCCCTCAGGACCACCACCATGTCACTCAGGAACACCACCACATCACTCAGGGGCACCACCACAGCACACAGGGGCAGCACCACATCACTCAGGGACACCACCACATCACTCGGGGACATTACCACATCACTCGGGGACACCACCACATCACTCAGGGACACCACCACATCACTCAGGGACACCACCACATCACTCAGGGGCACCACCACATCACTCAGGGGCACCACCACATCACTTGGGGACAGCACCACATCACTCTAATACACCACCACATCACTCTGGGACACCACCACATCACTCTGGGACACCACCACATCCCTCGAATACACCACCACATCACTCTAATACACCACCACATCACTCTAATACACCACCACATTATTCAGCCCAACCACATCATCACCCAGCACCACAACAGCACTGTCCTTGCTTGCTACCAATAAGCATTGCCATAGCCAATAGGACTCGCATTAGGAAAGTGTAAGCTATTGGCTTTGTGAATAACAATGCTATTAATTTTATATTTTCAAAGCCAACACATATTAAATTTTTTTGTCATTTACAATACCAATAGCTCACACTTTCCTAATGCGATACTTATTGCATTGCAAATACTTGTTCTGCCATTGGAATGTTCCGGCTGAGATATTTCTGTACATTTTGCTTCAGTGCCCTTTACACATAATGCCACGTGCACTGTTTATTAACATCATTTTCTGCAGGTATCGCCTGCCCCTAGGCAGCCTTAGTTGAGTCCCAAACACAACGTGTGTGCACTCCCAAAGATCATCTCCATCCTTTCCGGCGTGTTTCTTGCTTTTATAAGCCTCCCTCCCTCTCTACCCTCCCTTTAACTCAACCATGGGCCTTTAGTCAGTCTGCTGCATCCAGTTCTCGCCTGTTACTGCAGTCCCAATGCTTTCTGCTCATTGTAGATGCTGAAGTGGTAACACATTCCCTCCCGTGTTTCTCCAGTGCTACTCCAGAGAAGTTTTTTGCTCTCTTTGGAGCTCATGAGCCAAGGCTAGGCTCATGAGGTCCAATGAGAGCGAAAGGCATCTCTAGAGTAGCACTAGGCTGCCTAGCGGTGCCAGTGATGCAATTTTTGTATTCGATAAATAAAGAAACTAGAACTTCTACTTTGTTCTTTGAGATGGCCCATTAACCTCCATGTAGTGTTAATCAGTCTTAAGTTACACACAAGCCCTTAAGATTGAGTCACTCCGGGCCCGATTCACAGAATGAACTTAAGACTCAATCCTAAATTTACTACCATTTTGGTATTCACAGAATGCACTTACTACTTTTGGCATTCACAGAATGAACTTACTACTTTTGGTATTCACAGAAGTTAGGACAAAATCCTAACTTCTGTGAATACCAAAAGTAGTACGTGCATTCTGTGAATGCCAAAAGTAGTAAGTGCATTCTGTGAATACCAAAATAGTAGTAAGTTTAGGATTGAGTCTTAAGTTCATTCTGTGAATCAGGCCCTCCTTGTCCATCTCCTCCACCCTCATGGATCTTACACACACAATGATGGCAAAGCAGAAACAAAACAAGCACTGGGCTGACAGCTGATGGCAGACCAATTGCCTTTACCAGTGGTTGTTTCTTTCGTGTATTTAAATTTATTTACTCCTGTTACCAGAGGTTTATACTTCAGGCTACAGCCCTTGTGTGCTTCTGTATAGATGGCAAGCCCTTCTCTCAGGGGCACATCACAACAGTAACAGGAGGGACGATTAACATGGGTGAGTCCACATGATGTTGATGTTGAACTGAAATAATGCTCCATTATCCTGACAAGGCCAGACCTTCTGGTTCACATCATGTTCCAGAGCATCTTTCATGGTCCATGGCTGATAATATGCTCATAATTTGTAAGAGGTTTAGTGAGTTGTGTGATGTTTAGAGATGTGCTCTGAACATGATGAAGCAGACAGGTACCTGTGCATTGAGCCAGTCACAAAAGGACAATACACGCTGCCTACCATGTTAGCACACAATTAGCCCAGATGCATTGTGCTAAATGCAGGCCATGATTACACTCAGTTGAGTCTTTAGTATCCACCATTTTTTGTGCTGCATTGCTCAGTTCGCCCCAGTGCACTATGGTAAATGCAGTGCATGATAACACTTAATTTCAGTGGCAGCCTTTAGTTTTTTTGGTGCAGGCAGTGCTGTATATCACTAGACACATGTTGCAGGATTGTTGTTCTTCTTTAGTAGAGAGGAACACATGAAAGTTGAGGTGCATAAGCAATTACCATTGTAAATGATAATGTCTTATAATTATGTACTTTGAAAACCTTCAAGTGGTACCTAAACACAATCACTTAGTACTTATGGTAGTTGGCTGCGAAAAGCAAGGCTGGCAGTAAATACACTTCTTTTACTGCCAGCCTTGCTTCTGGTAAGAAAGGAATATAAGTACAAAGTGTGTGTTTACACACCGCTTGCAGTACAAAACACATAAATAAAAGACATTCACCCAGATTCATCAATGTCCCGATTTGCGAGTCCTTAATATCGATTATTAAGGAATCGCTATTAAGGACTTGCAAATCGGGATTCATGTAGAAATCGCAAAATAAATTTCGATTCCTACAGCCTCCTTATTTGCGATTAGCAAATTGCTAATCGCAAATAAGGATGCGATTTCAAGAGTGCCAGGGGTGTCCAAAGGACACCCTGTAGCACCCCTGAAATGTCAATGTAGACTGATGTTGCGCATAGCCATAGCCCTTAGAAAAATGCACTAATGTGCATTTTTCCAAGTTTTCGCTATTTACCACGAAGTCAGACTTCGCGGTAAATAGCGGTAAAAAATAGCGAATTCGCGATTTTTCAAAGTTTCATGAATAGCATTTAAGGAATCTCTCATTGAGATTCCTTAAATGCGATTGCAATTTGAGAAATCGCAATTATTTGCGATTTTTCAAATTGCGAGTTTATGACCCATTGATGAATTCCAAATGCATTTTTGCGGGCGCAAACGGCCGAATTTTGCGATTCGCACCGTTTGCGCTCGCAAAAATGCTTGATGAATATAGCTGAATGTCATTTACAATCCCAATATCTCAAACTCTCGCGAATGCGAGACCTATTGCATTGCAAATGCTTGTTATTCAGGTAGACATCCACTATTGGTCACCATCACCATATATTAAATATATACGTTTCTACACCATCCGCATCACGACCGACTCCAGCGACACCTTCCCCGCCGCCGAGCACCTCCACTTCCAGATACACACCGACCCAAAGACAACCCTCAGAGGCACCCTCGTCTACAGACCCCCAGGACCACGCACACAATTCAGCGAAGACATCACGGACTTCATCAGCCTGCACGCCCTCCCCTCCGCGGACTACATCCTCCTAGGGGACCTCAACTTCCGCCTGGAGAACAACAAGGACCGCAGCACCGCCGCCCTGCTGGACAACCTCGCAAACCTCGGACTCAAGCAACTGGTCAACACCCCCACTCACTACGCAGGCCACATGCTTGATCCCGTCTTCTCATCCAGCAAGCACATCACCATCAGCCACTCCACCGGACTTCACTGGACCGACCACAGCTGCGTCCACTTCAGCTTCAGAAGAACAACGACCCACCACCACCCGCAACAGGTTCCTCACAGGAGCTGGAGCAAGATCACCGCAGAGCAGGTCACCACCTCCCTCAGCCAGAACCCGCCCGCAAGCACAACGGACCCCAATGAAGCAGCCCTCAACTTCACACAGTGGCTGACCGCCTGCGCAGACGACCTCGCGCCCCTGAAGAACCCTCCCAGCAGACCCAGAAGCAAGAAAGCCACCTGGTTCACCTACGAACTCAAGGACTCCAAGAAGAACTGCCGCACCCTCGAGAAAGCCTGGCTCCTCAACCAGACCACAGACAACATGACCACCCTCAAACAAGCCACCCGCAAGCACCACCAACTCATCTGCATTACCAAGAAGAAAACACTGAAGGAACGACTGGACAACAACGCCCACGACAGCAAGGAACTCTTCAGCATCATCAAGGAGTTCTCCAACCCCAGCACCAGCAACAACGACATCACTCCTTCTCAAGACCTCTGCGACTCTCTCGCCTCGTTCTTCCACCGCAAGATTGCCGACATCCACAACAGCTTCGGCGCACCATCCACGCACCCTACCGTCGAAGCAACGCCCCCCACCGCCACCCTCCGCACCTGGACCACAGTGACCACCAAAGACACAGCCCGCACGATGAACACCATCCACTCCGGATCTCCAACCGACCCCTGCCCCCACCACGTCTTCAACAAGGCCGACTCCATCATCGCACCCCAACTGCGGGACATCATCAACATCTCCTTCAACACCGCCACCCCCCCGGAGAGCTGGAAGCACGCCGAGCTCAGCGCCCTACTGAAGAAACCAAAGCGGACCCCACCGACCTCAAGAACTTTCGCCCCATCTCGCTCCTCCCTTTTCCTGCCAAAGACATCGAGAAGACCGTCAACAGACAGCTTGCCACCTTCTTCGAGACGAACGGATCCCTTGACCCCTCGCAGTCCGGTTTCCGAGCCAACCACAGCACCGAGAACGCCCTCATCGCAGCCACCGATGACATCAGAACCCTGCTCGACAACGGGGAAACAGCGGCCCTCATCCTCCTGGACCTCTCCGCAGCGTTCGACACTGTGTGCCACTGCACCCTAGTCCAACGCCTCAGCAACACAGGTGTCCAAGAGAAGGCACTGGAATGGATCATCTCGTTCCTCGCCGGAAGAACACAGAGAGTCCGCCTCCCCCTGTTTCGATCCGAGGCCACCAAAGTCATCTGCGGCATACCGCAAGGATCATCACTCAGCCCCACCCTCTTCAACGTCTACATGAGACCCCTTGCAGACATCGCACGCCAACACAACCTCAACATCATCTCCTACGCCGACGACACCCAACTGATCCTCTCCCTCACCAGTGACCCCGCCACCGCCAGAACTAGCCTACACGAAGGAATGAAAGACGTTGCCGAGTGGATGAGGAATAGCTGCCTGAAACTGAACTCAGAAAAGACGGAAGTCCTCATCCTGGGACCATCGCCCTCCGCCTGGGACGACTCCTGGTGGCCCCCGGCCCTAGGCAGCACACCCAAGCCAACAGACCACGCACGCAACCTGGGCTTCATCCTGGACTCCTCCCTCTCGACGACCATACAAGTCAACGCCGTCTCCTCATCATGCTTCAACACCCTACGCACGCTCCGTAAGATCTTCCGATGGATCCCGACCGAAACCCGGAAGACGGTCACCCAGGCACTTGTCACAAGCCAACTGGACTACGGAAACACCCTCTACGCCAGAACCACAGCCAAGATACAGAAAAGACTCCAACGCATCCAGAACGCCTCTGCCCGACTCATCCTAGACATCCCCCAACGCAGCCACATCTCCGGACACCTGAGGGACCTGCACTGGCTCCCCATCAGCAAGAGAATCACGTTCAGACTCCTCACCCACGCACACAAGTCCATCCACGACCTGGGCCCCAAGTACCTCAACGACCGCTTGACCTTCTACACGCCCACCCGCCAGCTATGTTTGGCAAGCCTCGCCGCCGTACCACGCATCCGAAGAGCCACCGCCGGAGGAAGATCCTTCTTCTACCTGGCGACCAAGACATGGAACTCCCTCCCTACCCACCTCCGGCTGACCCAGGACCATCTCGCCTTCAGGAGACAACTCAAGACCTGGCTGTTCGAGCAATAGCAGACCCCCCCTTCCCCCAAGCGCCTTGAGACCCTCCGGGTGAGTAGTGCGCTATACAAATGCTATGATTGATTGATAGTTTAGTCTAGAGAAAGGTTCCCTTTCATGGGCGTCCGCAGGAGGGGGCAAGGAGGGGCGCTTGCCCCCCCCTGGAGCACCCCTCCCTTGCCACCCCTGCAGACGCCCGTGAAAACCGTGACTTCAAGACGGGATTCTCACTCTCTTTCCTCTTCTTTCATTTATTTGCTTACTTGTGAAATGGATCCAAAAAAGAAACGCTTTTGCTGGAAATGTCGTATTTTTCTGATAATTTAATTCCATAGTGCAGCATTGGGAATAAAAGGCTAAAAATATGAAAAATGGATAAATAACTAAATAAAGTAAGACAGAGTGGTAGCAAACTGCCCAAACTGATTTTATTCACACTGAAACACATTAGCGCCACTTTTACAGAGTTTGCCGGTGAAGCGCTATTTTTGTTTTCTTGTCTTTGTTTACCCTGGACTTGGAACTAGTGCACCAATCCTAGAGGTACTGCAATGTGTGGATTGGAAAACAAAATGTGTGCTGCGGCTCTGCGTCCAGGGAGGTGATCTTTTTACCATACGGCTTACGTTTTGTAAGGAAATAAGTAATGGCCATTGAAATGGGTCCATTCAGGGCCCTGAAGTCTTGTCCTTAACTTTTCAGGCAAAAGCACTCACTGATTTCTGAATAGTGAGTGTAAAAGCATTAAGGTAACCATGTTGTTCCTGCTTACATTTTCCATGGTTTGCTAAAGTTTGCATTCCCTATAAGTGTTTGCTTTTTCCAGGATGTTGTTACTTTTTTTTAGGCCGCATATTGCTCTTGTCTAGTGCATAATGAAATTGAGCCGCATCCAGGTGTTTATAGCGGGCAACAATTGGGTTGTAGTTGAAGACAGTGGGAGTTTTTCTCAGTGGGGCAGTACGGTGTTCAGTGGAGAAGAGGATGTGGCACTGTGGTCAGAGCTGCTGAATTTGGAACTGGGAACCAGGTTCAGCCTTACTAACTAGTCCACCAGACCACTCTCCTGCGAGAGCACAATCACATCCTTAGAAGGCTTCGCAACACCTTAGAAGCCCTGGTGTCTTCGCACCAGCAGGTGGACCCTATCATGACAAGTGTAGGTTACCCTTCAAGGCTTGTTCACCACTATCCATACTGAAGCTCACCTCCAGTCTTGCGAGCAGAACTTTGAAGCAGCACGCCCTAGAACAATAGTGATTCTGTCACTGATGTCACAGAACCCTTGAGAAGGGCCAGCTTAAGGGCAGTGCAACCAGTGTGACCGCACCGGGTGCTGACTTTAGGTGGTGGCATCATGTTTGCAAGTATATAATGGTTTTAAAAACGCTTGCTGCCTCCTTCCTGGCCTCCAGCACATTTTCGGCAACAATAAAAATGTCATGATGACTCTGGTGATTAATGTTCTTCCTAGAGAGAGATCAGAATTTTGTCTAGTGAAAGTTTTGACTCATGGGAAGATAGCTCAGAGGGTTCATGTACCGGCTGCAAAGAACACGTGCCATGCAGATCACAAAGTGCACATAATGTAAATAGGTCAGTGGGTACTTCTTTTGTCAGAGAGATCCTTTTGTTACTTGCAGTTTATAAGTTAAAATCCTAACTTAGACCAGTGAGCTATTAACTGTCACCCAAGAGCTGCATACAAACTGCAAGGTATAAATGAGAGCGTAAGCCCCCCCCCCCCCCTCAATCTTTGATTATCCTAATGTCCCAAAAAGTGTTCTTTTGGACAGAAATCTATTCTGATTATTAGGGAGAACCCCCATCCATGGTATTATGTTTTAAATTCCGGGTATTGTGTTTCTCCAGACCAATCACTATAAAACTATACGGGCTACTAGTATGGTTGTCATGTGACTCCTACACCTTGTAGTCCTTAGTCTTATGTAACATTTTCTATACAGTGATTTACACACATATTGATTGTCTCTGTGTAATGTGTGTGTGATATAAAGTGCTCTGACACCCTACAATAGTATGAGTGGCGCTGTAAATCAAATTAAATGCATCTGAGAGAGAGTGGTTGTGGAGACTTGGTGGGGGGCACAGTTAAAGGGTGGTGGTGAGGGAATCCATGGCAGAGGTGGTCATTGGGGGGGCACTAACAAACATTAATGCACAGGACACCACCAGTGCTATGGCTGGCCCTGCCCTTGAGGCCAGTCTTCCTCACCCATAGGTACCTCGATTGGCCTTGTGACAGCAGCAGTAGCTGCAACTCACCAGGGATTGACAATGCAGGATTTGCACGCACACCAAACTAAGTTCACAAACTACACAGTCTTCCTGCTTCACTTTTAACATGTGCTGCCTGCTGTGAGGCCACTGGAATTAATTATGCAGCAAAGGATGACAAAATGATGCCGTAGTGTTGACTAAATTGTGCATTAAAAATAATGCTGCAGCGTAATGAAGTATATTTTCAGATATTTTATTATTTTGACGTGTGTACACATGCTAACAGTCTCTAGAAAGATTTTGCCTTATTAGTACCAGTGTAACATACAAACGCAGCAGTGAGAAAGGTGACCAGTCAACCTTTGCAATAGGCCATCCACTCCGCAGAAACACAAGTCAAATTTTTTATTAACTTTTGATATGTTTGAGCTACAAACAATTTATTAGTTTAAATGCTCAGATCATGCAACAGATTTTGCATTATGAGGCAACTATCGCAGAGCCATAATTTTAGAGAAAACATTTGTAAACTAGGATATTTTGCCATTCATGTTTGAACTCTGTTGTGGAAAAAGGGAGAAGTGCTGATGACTGAAACTCCGTGGCTCGTAGACAAATGGCTTGTGTTTCCACATTTTATCGTATTTGGTACATTCTGTGATTAGAAGCATATCCCACTTTGTGAATATATTTTATTGTCAATAACTCATTATAACCTTAAATAGTCATGTGTATCCATTGGTTGATTAAACTGGGCAGTAAAATGCCAAACAAATACTAAAAATTGGGATGTCTGCGCATTCTGGCCACACCTCTGGCTACACCCACAGATCCAATCCTTGGGTTAATCCCGTCCTTTGATTCTCTGCCCACTGTTCTCCTACTTTTTCCCCCCACTTCGACCACTGTGTAAGACTCAGCATCCCTGGACCTGTGATGTGCCGCAGCTGCGGGCACTGCATGTGCCACACATTTACGGTGCAGGGCTTCCGCATAAGGGAGCTGCCCATTATTGTATCCCTAAACATGTGCACATTGTCAGTTTGACATTGACTACACGTAGAGGGACTCTAGGTTTCTTTTAAAAAATATAGCTAACATTTGGATCTATACATTTTATTTTGTATAAATTAATTGAATGTGTGTAAAATGTTGCAATGCCCGGGGAATTCTAGTAAAGGGAGCACCCCTTGGTGTATCACTAGCGTGGGTGATTGCTGTATTATTTATTACTGACTTTGACGTTGTGCTTTAACTTTGGATAACATTTATCATGAATTCTAGCACCAAGAAACCAATATTGGTAAATATATGCGCTACAAATAATCACTAACATACACGGTGCATACAGTATATTTAATCTGGTGCTTTAATCATAGGCTGTTTTAAAGTATTCAGTGCTGAAAACAGCCTTGATTGGTGTTGGATCGAGGACCCGAAAGTCTGCACACCTAGCAGACAGAGATAAAGCAGCTTGTCAGAAAGTTTAGCATTTTCCCTACAGGCGGTGTTTGCTGGCCTGTGGCAGGGTCAGTCACATGTCCTGGATTCCTGTCATTTAATTGAGTCTATCCCAGTTGTGCGCCCCAGTGTTTCTTGTGCCCCACCTGGCACACATCATGTCGGAGGTTGGTGATGTCGTTAACATTTTGCCCCCCCCTGGAAAAAAGTCTGCGGACGCCCATGTTCCCTTTGGAGGGGATGCAACGTCAAACATTCAGACTACTATCACACTCATCTTACACACACAATCCAATAGCAAGTGATTGAGGCACTTTTAAATCCACTATTTTGTATTGATAAAAATATCGCTGTAGAAGGGAGCGTGATCCTTTCATCATATCTGTAATAAGCTGTTTGCCCTGGCATGTTCTCAATCAGTTTTTATTAAATGTTTCTTTTGTGTGCCCTCTCTACTCCCTGTTACATTTGTGCGGGTTTGTTATTTATCACCTCTTTCCATCTTAAAAATCTTTTCAATTCTTCTTTATCTAGGCATCTCATTTATTTCCGAACAGAGCGTTCTTTTTCTGAACTATTAAACACGAGCTTCCCTGCTTTGTTTCTGTTGCCCGCAGTCCCTGTTCCCTCCTGGGTTGGTTTCCCTGCCTGGCAGCAGGGCACGGTGCAGGAGTTTCCATCCCAGGTTAGGAAAAAAAAGGCGATCCGTGCCTGGGCTATTAACAGCCCCGGAAAGGTCAGCGTTTCACAGAGCTGGTTTCCTCCTCGGGATCTCGGCGAAACGGGTTCACTCCAGAGAGAGAGACAAGGGCCACCCTGTCAAACAGTGGGAGTAGATTGTAGCTGCATCTACAGCATGCCACGTCACCGGAGGAATGGTGAGGATAGGTGCCAGCTCTGTCTCCAGTGTGCAGATGCGGGCATAGGAGCAAATGTTCCTATGGAATGCCTTGGCACACCAATGTGCCACTCCATCTTTGACATGGCCGTCTAGAAAAGAATGCTACAGGTGTGTGGTCTTTCTTCCTTCTTTGCACAGTGATGCCACCTGTTGATTCCACTACTTTTTTTTTTAAATCTAAGGCTTAAAAGCTTAAAGTGGTGACTCAGTTTACTCACACCAAATTCAACAGGATTAGGAACATTGATGCATTTTAATTAAGGCTTCCAATTTTCCGTTTGTACTGTTTTTTTACAGATAAATACAAACAGAAAAGAATGTGTTACCTGTCTGTATTCATCTTTAAAAGCGGAAAAATACTTAAAATGGTGCTTTTTGTGAGAAACTCTTCATACTGTCTTTCATGAATTATAGGCAGTAGCTGAGCAGGCAGACAGAATGGAGGGTTAAAATACAAGATGAGATTTCCTTAAATACAGGCATATGTTAACATATATTTCTAGCATGATGATAATATGTACCTGTGAGTGTAGTCTTTTGTTATACGTGGCTGCTTAGTGCGCTAAAACTTGAAAATCATCTATGTTTGAGTGGGCACCAAAGAGTTATTTAAATGCAGAAATATACCATTTTACAGCTACATTTATTCTTGAAACACAAAATAAATATGGATGAATACCAATAAGATGGCCCAAAAATAAATATGGATAAATACAGACGGAAATGATAAAAAACCTAAATTCTATAAAACCGGGAGCCCCAATTTTAATCTTAGATTGCCACTCTTTATTCACAACATTAATGACGATTAATAATTTAGGCCCTGATTCACAAAGGGCCTCTGCACTCGTGATGGAAGCTCCACAATCGTGAGGGAGTCTCTGCAGGAGCGGCCTGTGCAGGTAAGAGTGGTGGGGAGGGGTGGGGGATGGGGAGTCGACAAACGAAAACAAGGGAAAATTAAAAGAAAAAAAGTAAGCCCCGTACCTTGTGCTCTTTGCCTCTTCGATTTGGTGATGCGGCGAGTACAAGGTAAGTGTTTTTTAAAATATTTTTATTTTCCCTTGTTGTCATCTGTCAACTTCCCGCCCACCCCGCCTCACCGCTCTTACCTGCACTCGCCGCTCCTGAGTCTCTGCACTCGGGGCGGAATCTCCCCAATGAGATCTCATTAAGTAGATTCCGCCCTGATTGCGGAGGCTCCCCCACGGCTGTAGGGGTTTCAACACTAGTGCGAAGGTCCTTTGTGAATAAGGTCCCTCACAAATCAGTGACGTAAACAGTTCACTTCACTTGAATCAGGGAATTATACAAACGGATAGTGCATACTTTCAGAATGTAGTTTAGCCTCCATTGTCGAAGTAATTTTCTGTCCAGAAATTACCTACTCTAGCGGCTACTCTAATGAAGGCGTTTCACACCACCGCTGCAGTGGTTTCAGGTGACCCAGACCTCAGCAGCTAGAGTAGGCATCACATCACCCAGGAAAAGAACACTCCAGAATAGTGTTGTGGAACCTTCACTGGCTGCCCGTAAAGAGTAACAACAAGTTCAAATTGCCAAGTTTGGCCCAGTGTGTTGTGGGATAATTGTATGCTATGAGGAAAAGTGTTCTTCTGATCGTCATCATTTGTACCGAGACTCCATTGCTTTTTCATTGCCATCTCGTGTCAAACACTTCCACACGATCCACCTGGTCGTTTCTGCTGATACCTGAGGAAAATCTAACTAACACGACAACAGCCATCTTGCAGCCTGCATTTGTGCCCAGGAACTGTCGCACACCTAACCCCCCCTGTTCTTGCAGTTCAACAGAAAGCCATGAGACACTCACGCCCTGTGTAAATGATTGTTTTCAATCTCCTGCTCCCAGCCTGGTAAACATCCTTGAAACCGTGATCAGGTTATCTGGACAATGGTTTGACTGCTGGGCCTTGATCAAGGTGATTAAACAATGACCTGAAAGACTGAGCCCTGATCAAGCCGAGTGAACAATGATTTGTGTACCAAGCCTTGACCAGGTCACCCTCTACAAACGTCATCTGGATCTGGTTATCAACTGCAAACACTGCCCTGATTAAACAATGAACTAGCAGCCAAAAGACGGAGATGAAAAAGTATAAAAGGCTTGTAAGCTGCGGAGTAAAGCAGCAGCCTCCTCTGTCTTGTTTCTGACGAGCTTGGGACTCTGTTCCATATCTGGGTTACTCCTGCAGACTAAGGCTCCTGTGTCTCCTTTTACTATGTATGAAGGGTATGGAAGGCTTGGGCGGTTCCCCCATCACCGAGACCCAGTAAGTGGGTTAATCCGGTTCTTCAGCTATGTGTTCTCTTAATCGATTGTGTCAACAAAGTACAAAAGTTGATAAAAATATTTACAAACAAAACAAAAGTTTGACCCATAGTCCTGTCTATGGTAAAAGACCCACACGCCATGTCAAAAAGTGTACAATATCTTGGTATTAAAGACATTATTCAACACCATGCTATCTGTGGTTGATTATTATTTAGGTGCTAGGCTTAGAAGTGGTGTCTGGTCATTCTCTCATCATGTCTCCAATCTCTGGAATTTGCAAGCTAGATAATCTACTGGAATCAACATCTAAGCAATATAAAAGTGTTTTAAAATAGAAAATAGAAATAGATAAAGCATTGCGGTTGAGAGGGAAGTACCCAAAACTGTGAGACCCTTGATGCTCCAACCAAGCACAGATTTTTCTTCTCTAGCAAAATAGTCTTTCTAGCAAATGATGAAGAAGAACTGTTTTCAAATCACAACAATACACAACAAGCACCCAAACCCCAAAAGATGTATAAATTGTACTGTACTTGATGGCTTCTAAACTAGGGGCCCGCCCCCTATCCTAGAGTTTTTTTTATATATGGGGCTGAAGCGCCACAGACAAATAGGTGTAGTGCCAAACAGTGACAATCAATTTATGTAGAAAATATTCATGTAACAGATAGTAAGTGCCTCAAGTAAGCAATCATCAGGAGCCATTTGTAAAGTGCTACCGACTAGCTAAAACGTCATTGGTTCTCTTCTATATATGCAGGACAAAAAACACCACTCCAGTATCTGCTGTGGAGAGTTGCTTAAAGTACAGTATTTGCAGAAGCTTATGCACTGATACGTGCATCAAGGAGAAAGGTCTTCTAAAAAATCTGTGACTTCTCCCTTCACTTTTGAAGTCACAGATGACCAAAATATAGTAACAAATGTGTCCTAAGAACCCTAAAAACACTTTTTAATTTAATAGGTCTTCAGTGCATGATTAAAACACATTTAATATGCTCCTACCACAGAGTTACGGCCAACCAGCATGTTTCATTGGCAAGTAATTGTTTTGACAACTTCTTCAGGGCAAAACAACCAGACAGTAAACTACATCTAATAAGGAATTGTTGCGGGGATTCTGCTCATGCACATAATTATGCACAGGAAACCAGGACATCAGTGATTAGTGGTGTACCAAAAACTCACCTCAGTACCTAGTACCCCTAACTGACTAGCATCAGTGTTTCATTAGTTCTCCGTCCTATAGCAAAGCTACCAATGATTAGACAACCCAGAACATGCAACTTAGGGTACTCTCAGGAATGGTGGGAATCAAGAACACTCTTTTATTTTTATTCTCATACCAGTACACAACGTGAGTAATCAGAGACACGGAAACGTTTAAAATATTTATTTTAAGGACTTGCTCTAAGATGCAATATTTTGGCTAACATAAGCAGGCATATGAAGAGAAAAATTACGATCAGCATTGTTAAAACACAAAGGGAGTAATCATTTTATAATGATAGTGGAAACAGGTCATATAGTGCCTTGTGTACCACCCTCCCCTGCTAGGAACGAGGTATTATAATAATAATAGAAGGTCTCTTAGGCTTGAATGGGGAACCCCCATAACTCCAAGATCAGCAGTGGTGAATCACATCACAGGATCAGCAAAAGCTCTCTCAATGGAAAAGGTTTTCTTCCTAGTGCCCAAATCAGTTGGTTGCAGGGGTGTGCTTGTTGTGTCTAGAGTGGGGGCCTATCAACCTGAATAACAGTATACATTGTTATGGTGACCTTAAAGGTTTCTGCACGCAGTGTACAGACTAAGGTTGCGATGTAAGTCTAGGGATGTGAAAACCAGACTGTTCTCCTGCGAGGAAACTAAGCAGTCTAACTTACAACAACAGTTACATGTACTGTTGTGTGCAAAAGCTGCAAAGTGGCAAAATGGCGTTTAAACTTCTAATAAGCCTATGCTAATATAACAATGTGTGCACGTAGGGCCCTGTCTTCACTGCACCCTCCCCTGATTAGACCACGTACAAGAAGGGAAGCAATTATTGGAACGCAGAGTACAAGTTCGAGTGAATCAGAACCAAGTTCGAAATTTGCCAAACTGGATAATAGGGAGTGATAAGTTTGTAGCAGTAAGGAAAAAACTAAAACACCCAAAAACGGGGCTGTATACTGCCCACCATGGAGATGGAAAAAAATAGTAAACTTTTTTTGAATACAGTACGCGTTGAAGATGGACAAATACCAACTCAATCCATTAGCGTATAGGCACAGTATGTTGCAACAGCCTCCAAAAGGAAGTCATTGTTCTCGTCTGCAAACAATTCAGCCATCCAATTTAATAAAGAGAATGAACATACATGTTCTTCCATAACCGGACACTCTAGCACCACCATTCTTCCAGGTAGCTTTGTGCCAGGAATTCATTGGCTGCAGCCCATATGTCCCAATTACCCAGAACGCTGTGCGCAGCTGCAAAGGCCATAATCCCGCTTTCAAAACAGTCGAACTCATGAGCTACTAAGGGACTCATTAGTCGATCATAATCCGGGTCACGAGACACCGTATTGCAGTGACACAAATCCAGAGCCTATTCAAAACAGCAATCCAGGCAATGGAAAACAGGTTGCACGCATGTAAAGTAGGAAAACCGGAAGGACAATCCATATGTGACACTCAAGGTGGGCAGGGGAAGCTAGAACTCAAGCATCTGGTTGCGAAGGAGGTGCAGCCGGAGCAGGCTGTCTTGAGACGCAGCTTGTTCAGCCATTTTGGAACAAGCAGTAGCCCAACAGTAGCCCAACAGCAGCCAAGGCGAGATACTGGAAAAAATAGAGTGAAAAAATGCTAGTATCACACCAAATATAGTTTGGAATTAGGTCACAAGGACAGAGCTTACTACTTTAAAAAAATGAGGCAAGCCACTTGTTGAAGAGGCATTGACTATTGTGTGAATCAAAATACCGAAATGAAGTGGGAGATCAGTATTTAAAAGCGCATGCACCTCGGTGCGGGTGTTTGCCACATGAAGGACAAATGTTTCACGGGAAGAAGTAAGGGCGACTTCTTTCTGGGACAATAAAGCCCTTTTTCGACTCATCTTGTTGAACTCTGCCTTCAAGGTTGGTATGGAAGGCCAGATGGATACATCGAGTCTCCCACGCAGGGGAGAGAAAAGTTAATTTTTACAGCAAACCACATGTTGGGAGACAGTCACAATGTACGGAATCCCTGCCAACATTCCACAGCAATCTTCATTATTTAACAGTAAATAGCTACCGTTAGCTAACAGCGTGAAAGTTGGTGTTATTGCTGGCACTGGATTTCCTTTTAAAATGCAGGCAAAATTCGGCACCTGTGTGTTACACGAGCGTAGCAATTGTATGTTATTGCAAACAAGTGAGTGATCAGGTCTAGAAGTGCACTCCTCGCCTTTTACATAAACTTCTTTACCCTCCCCCAGGCACCTATATGTGAATGGCATAGTGTTTCATACATGAATTAAATGTAAACAAAGGGAAGGGCAGTGTTATTAACCCATGAATGAGCCATACAGCTGAATTAGATTCGGCAACAGAAAATGGTGAAGTTTCCAATTTTTCAATATGCAAAAGTGAATGTGCAGCATCCTTCATTGACATAAACAGTCGTTTTTCAGTTAAACTGTAAAAATAGAGAAGAGGTGTTAATGTAGTCCCAAGGCACTTTCCCAGATTTTAAAGTTTGTAAAGATCAAGCAACTGCATTATGGAAAGCAATTGATTTTGACCATAGTACAATACAGACACACCATCCTGTACAATATCCACAACAGATAAAACAATATTATCTAATGTGTAAATTCTGGATGAAAGATATTAATGCTATTATCAACGACTGCAAGCGCTTTTTCTAAATTTGCTTGATCAATTGCTCTAAATCTAGAAGCAGCTTAAGACTTTGTTGTAAATAGTGAATGCCCATCCTCCTACAGGGCCTTTAGCAAAGTCATTCAAATCACATTTCAGCCGAAGTGTACAAGTGTGACTTGTAAGCAATAGAGACTGTGTCTCCTTCATTAAACGTCAAGTACGTGAAACCCACCGCGCCCAGCACAATTCTTATTATCAGGTTTGTGTGGTTGTCACAAATCAGTTGGTATTTAGATTCAAAACGATCGGACTGCAAAGATTGTAGTATAGCTGAATGTTCTGGCAGTCAGCAAGAGTTGGTAAACGTAGGTTGTATCAAGTAACCCTGGGCGAAGAACTACGCTCCGTTCGCGGAGTTTGCGGAGTTTCGGCAACTCCGCGCTCCGCGGAGAACGCGAAGTTGTCGAATACTCCGCAAACTGCTGCGTAGCGTAGTTCTCGCGCGCTCAATCGCATTTTCGCGAGCGCGAGCATGCTTGTCGGTAAGATCGAGTTGCCGAACACGCAGAAACTTCAATCTGGCACAGAATAACTCGCGAACACGTTAGTAGTGACCGGAAATAAGGGGACGCGAGCGGGCGGGACAAACCTCATGGGTAACTTTGCGCGCTACACATCCCGAGCATGCAGGCAATCAATCAATCAATCAATCAGGATATTTGTATAGCGCGCTACTCACCTAGAGGGTCTCAAGGCGCTTGGGGGAGGGGGGTCCGCTACTGCTCGAACAGCCATGTCTTGAGTTGCTTCCTGAAGCAGAGGTGGTCTTGAGTCAGGCGGAGGTGGATGGGGAGGGAGTTCCAAGTCTTGGCTGCCAGGTAGGAGAAGGATCTTCCTCCCATGGTGGATCTTGGGATGCGTGGCACGGCGGCGAGGGCGTGGCTGGTCGATCGTAGCTGGCGGGTGGGAGTGTAGAAGGTCAGGCGGTTGTTGAGGTACCTGGGGCCCAGGTCGTGGAGGGCCTTGTGTGCGTGGGTGAGGAGTTGGAACGTGATTCTCTTGCTGACGGGGAGCCAGTGAAGGTCTCTCAGGTGTCCGGAGATGTGGCTGTGTCGGGGGATGTCCAAGATGAGTCGTGCGGAGGCGTTCTGGATGTGTTAGAGTCTTTTCTGGAGTTTGGCCGTGGTTCCGGTATAGAGGGTGTTTCCGTAGTCCAGTCGGCTGGTGACGAGTGCCTGTGTGACCGTCTTCCTGGTTTCGGTGGCGAGCCATCGGAAGATCTTTCGGAGCATGCGTAGGATGTTGAAGCATGATGATGAGACGGCGTTGACTTGTCTGGTCATCGAGAGGGAGGAGTCCAGGATGAAGCCCAGGTTGCGTGCGTGGTCCGTTGGTTTGGGTGCGCTGCCCAGGGCAGGGGGCCACCAGGAGTCGTCCCAGGCGGAGGGTGATGATCCAAGGATGAGGACTTCCGTCTTGTCTGAGTTCAGTTTCAGGCGGCTGTTCCTCATCCACTCGACTACGTCTTTCATCCCTTCGTGTAGGTTGGTTCTGGCGGTTCCTGGGTCGTTGGTGAGGGAGAGGATCAGCTGGGTGTCGTCGGCGTAGGAAATGATGTTGAGGTTGTGTTGGCTTACGATGGCTGCGAGGGGGCTCATGTAGACGTTGAAGAGGGTGGGGCTGAGTGATGATCCTTGTGGTACGCCGCATATGACTTCGGTGGCCTTGGATCTGTACGGGGGAGGCGGACTCTCTGAGTTCTTCCGGTGAGGAACGAGATGATCCACTCCAGTGCCTTCTCTTGGATTTCGATGTTCCTGAGGCACTGCACTAGGGTGCGGTGGCAGACCGTATCGAATGCTGCGGAGAGGTCCAGGAGGATAAGGGCCGCTGTTTCCCAGTTGTCGAGCAGGGCTCGGATGTCGTCAGTGGCTGCGATGAGGGCGGTCTCGGTGCTGTGGTTGGCGCGGAAGCCGGACTGCGAGTGGTCGAGGCTGGTTGGGCGAGCGCAATTGGTGATCCACTGTGTGAGGTTGTTGGCTGCTTGGTTGGGGTCCGTTGAGCTGGCGGGAGGGTTCTGGCTCAGTGAAGTGGTGAGCTGGTCAGTGGTGATCTTGTTCCAGTTCCTGCGGGGAACCTGTTGCGGGTGGTGGTGAGTCGTGGTCTTTCTGAAGCTGAAGTGGACGCAGCTGTGGTCTGTCCAGTGGAGTCCGGTGGAGTGGCTGAAGGAGATGTACTTGCTGGAGGAGAAGACTGGGTCAAGCGTGTGTCCGGCGTAGTGGGTGGGGGTGTTCATCAGTTGCATGAGTCCGAGGTTGGCGAAGTTGTCCAGCAGGGTGGTGGTGGTGTTGTCGTTGTTGTTCTCCAGGTGGAAGTTGAGGTCCCCTAGGAGGATGTAGTCAGCGGAGGCGAGGGCGTGCAGGCTGATGAAGTCTGCGATGTCTTCGCTGAATTGTGTGCGAGGTCCTGGGGGTCTGTAGATGAGGGTGCCTCTGAGTGTATTCTTGGGGTCGGTGTGTATCTGGAAGTGAAGATGTTAAGCGGCTGTGAGGGTGTCGTCTGAGTTGGTCGTGATGCGGATGGTGTTCTTGTGGACGATGGCGATGCCTCCTCCTGTCTCGTTGACGCGGTCTCTCCGGGTGATCTTGTATCCGTCCGGGATGGCGACGGCGATGTCGGGCGCTGAGTTGGCGTTCATCCATGTTTCCGTGAGGAAGGCAACGTCTGGAGATGTGGTGTCGAGCAGGTTCCAGAGTTCCACGGCGCTCCCGAAGACGAAAAATGGCTCGCGAACCGGTCAAGCAAGCTACTACGCATGCTCGCGGAGCTATGCGTAGTTCGCGGAGTGCAAGTGCATCTTCGCGTAGCTCGCGGAGTGCGGCTACGCGAACTACGCCCAGGCTTAGTATCAAGGCATATAGCGGCTTGATATGCTGGGCATAATCAGAAATGTAAGTACGCCCAAAGTTTAAAAAACCCAGGAAAGATTGTTGTTTTTTCAAAGTTGTAGGAGCACGCAACTGTGCGCATTTCTCCAGAAAGTGAGGTGTCAAACCTCGATCTTCATTGTTGAGCTCACAGCCCAGGAACAACACTGTATACTCTGCAATGTGTGATTTCGCAAAGTTAAATTTGTAACCAAAATCCTCAAACACAACAATGATGCGGTCACCGTGACACAGATGCGGCCATAATTCGTCATCTGTAAGATAAATATCATCAACATACGAGCATGCATCAGGGTCGAGTCTCTCTAAAAGAGAGACAATACGAGCTGCAAAGCCACCTGGGCTGTTTTTGTAGCCCTTGGCTAATCTTTTAAACTGTTTTTGTTTGCCGCCAGAAGTAAAAGCTGTCCATTGTCTACTAAGAGAGGACAGGTTATGGCTAAAAAAGCCATTGGACATGTCAAGTATGGTTTTAAACCATTTTCGCACGAGACTATCCACTAGGACAGAACTGTGAGTATTCTGTACTGCACAGGTCCGACAATGAGAGTTCAAATGGCACTAATCCAATACCAGGCGGTACGACCCATCAGGTTTGATCACAGTAAAAAGAGGATTGGTCATGGGTGACACACATATTTCAATCACACCTTGATATTCCAATTGTTCAAGGATTTCCGCAATGGGAGCTTTCGCTTCACACCGCATGGGATATTGGGGTTGAGGCTGTGGCATTGACCTCAATGAATCTCATGCCTGGGCGAAAGTTTGTCCCATCCACATTGAGTACGGTACAAAGCTGTTGCAAGCACCTTAGCCCACTCTTCTGCAAAATTCTGTGCCTGCTCCTTCGGCACTGTGTGAGTAAAACTGGGGAGGATTACCTCCTCCCCTCTCGGAGTGGCCAAAATGAAAGGTGGGAGCCAGTCTGCCTCCGCCAACAAAATCTCATAAGTAGAGGTCTGATTTTCCCCAAAAATCTCTTTTATTGTACGTTTTATGTCACCTTCAATTAAAAGGACTATGTTATATAGTCTATCAGGGGGAGCCACTCTAGTGTTAGCTGTCTCAACAGTAATGAGCGTGTCAGTTGCTGTCACTTTCAGATATGGACGCAGTGCTTGCTGCACTACTGTAACCTCCACTGCGCTGACTAGCAGCGTTAGCGCCCATGTCAGGTTCCAAAGCTGTGTTCTCACTCTCAGTGGCATACCTTGCTGTTAAAGCAGCAACTTTCTTTTTCTGAAACTGAGGGTGTTGACGTTGAAATTCGTCCTGCTTGCCTTTACCTTCCGTCTGGCGGAGCTGCTCACGACCTTGTGGGGCACCCCGACTGCTGCCGCGGTCTCCTCCACCGGTTTGTGAGACTGATGTTTCTTGCAAAGCACGAGGAGAACGTTGATCAGGAACCTGAAAACGTAATATTCGCAGGTTGCGCAAATCATAAGTGCACTCAGTAGACACAGGTATCGGCGATGCAGGAGGGGACCCTTGTTTCTTTTTCTGCTTCCCCTGCTTTTTAGATTTCCAATTATGCTTAGGAAAAATTGGATTGTTGTCTTTATTATTTATTTATTTATTTTACAGATTTGTAAAGCGAATGGCTGCCCGTGAGCGTCCCAGCGCTAGTGATAGATATGACAATGATTGAGGGAGAAGTGTTATGGAAACAGCCAGGTCTTGAGTGCCTTACGGAATGGGAGAAGATTGGGCTGAGCCCGAATATCAGAGGGTAGTGAATTCCATAACTTGGAGGCATTGTATGCAAATAGTCGGCCTCCAGAGCGGGCTTTTTTGATCATGGGTACGGATGCCAGATTGACATGTGAAGAGCGAAGGGTTCTGTTAGTCCTGTAGGGGGTGACAAGGTCCTTTAGAATGGGTGGGGCCTTTCTCTGCAAGATTTTATGGGTAGTGCAAAGGGCTTTAAAATGCACTCTTTCCTGAATGGGCAGCCAGTGCAGGGCTTTGAGGGCTGGCTTGGCTGAGCAGCGGCGGTGTGTTCCTGTGAGAAGGCGGGCAGCAGTATTTTGCACCATCTGGAGTTTTGTCAATACGTTTTTGAGGGCCCTCAAATATAGGGCATTGCCGTAGTCCAGACGGGACATCACAAGGCCCTGAATCAGTAGTTTTGGGGATTGGGCCGGAAGTAAGGGAAGGATTTTTCTGGCGGTCCGTAGGAGACCATAGCAAACGCCGGCCGTTTTCCTTGCTTGGGTGGAGAAGTTAAGATCCTCGTCCAGCCAGATTCCTAAACTCTTAATCTCATGTTTAGGGTTAGGTGGTGTGCCCATACAAGGTGGCCACAGGGACTCAGGGCGGAAGTGTGATTGGTTGCCCAAGACCATGATCTCCGTCTTTCCACTATTGAGCTTGAGATGGGACATGTCCATCCATTTGGTAATGTCACTGAGACAAGTGTAGAGATTAGTGGGGGATTGGTTATGTTGACTAAGAGAGACCACCAGCTAGGTGTCATCAGCCTAGGTTAAAAGCTTAATTCCAAATGGGGCGACAATTTTCTCAAGGGGGGACATGTAAACGTTAAAAAGGGTCGGGCTCAGGGATGAGCCCTGAGGGACCCCGCAGTGTATAGCAGTAGGCCTGGAGGTGAAATTGCCGTCCGCTACCTGAAATGACCGGTCGTTCAGGAAGGATTCCAGCCAGGACAAGGCCGTCTCTGCTATACCAAGGTCCCTAAGCCTATGCACCAGTATCACGTGGTTGACGGTGTCGAAGGCTGCGCTTAGATCCAGGAGGATTACTGCCACTGATCCTCCTGAGTCAATGATCTTTCTCGCCTCTTCGACAATCGCCAACATCGCGTTCTCCGTACTCTGGCCGGGTCTAAAGCCAGTCTGTGAGGGTTTAAGGAGGTCATTGGTTTCAAGGTAGTTAGAGAGTTGACGGTTGACACATTTTTCCGCGATCTTGCTTATGCCTGGAAGCAGGGATATCGGCCGAAAGTTGCTTAACTCTAGAGGATCTAAATGTGTTTTTGTAATTAAGGCTTTGATGATTGCTTTTTTCCAGGTATGTGGGACAATACCATGGGCCTACGAGATGTTAATCAATGTTGCCATGAACGGAAGGATGGTAGGGGCAACTGATTTTAAGATGTTAAAAGGTGCCGGGTCTAGTGGGGATCCACTTTTAATTGAGTGAAGTATAGGGGAGAGAGTATCTATAGTCATGGGGGTGAACCGAGTTAGAGTGGAATGGAG
The DNA here is from genome assembly GCF_964263255.1 of Lissotriton vulgaris. Taxonomy (NCBI): domain Eukaryota; kingdom Metazoa; phylum Chordata; class Amphibia; order Caudata; family Salamandridae; genus Lissotriton; species Lissotriton vulgaris. The sequence goes on along the minus strand of NC_141687.1, from coordinate 227,666,917 downwards.
CTGGACAGGTTAGGAAGGGAGGGTATGTCTGGTATTTGTAAGGGGAGGGAGTTGAGGATGTTCTTGATCTTGGAGTCAAAAAATTCAGCTAGTTTATTGCACCGGCTGACCGAGGGTTCAACGGGGGGGGGGGGGGGATCCGGGGTTTTGAGAAGTTTTTTGGCAATTTGAAAGGTCTCCCTAGATGAGTTGGTTGAAGACTTGATTTTTTTTTCAAAAAGTTGGATTGAGCAATTTTGAGGGCCTTTTTATAATTCAGAGTCGTGTGTTTGTATTCTATTTTTCTGATAGGGTCGACGTTTTTTCTCCACTCTCTTAGTTTTTTTGCAGATCTTTTTTAAGAGGCGTATTTCCTGGGTGAACCATGGCGAGGTAATTTTGCCCCGAGGTTTACAGGTAGGTTTTTTCGGCAGGGTCTTGTCCAGTGACTCTTCGATCCATTTGGAGAACTGGGAATCGGCTGAGGCAGGATCAGGGACTAGAGATGGGGAGGAGCGCTCCAAATTGTGCTTCCATTTTTCTAGATCTAATGTGGCCCAAGGACGAGTAGGTTTGCTAGCTGGAGGTTTGGGGCGAGCGAAGGTGGGGAGCCACCAGTTCAGCGATATTAAAAAGTGATCTGACCATGGTAGCGGAGTAGGACATAGAGTCGTAAGATCAGGGATGTTGGAAAAAATGGGGTCCAGGAGGTGACCCATTGTGTAGGTGGGGTGCCTACTTTGCAGCCTGAGCTGGAGGGTTTCCAGGTCTGATATTAAATTAGCGGCTAGTTTGTCTTCACCCTTGTCCAAATGGATATTGAGATCCCCAAGGATCATAAAGGTGGATTGGGTGGCAGCTAGTATTCCTGAATGTTCCATGAGTGAGTTATAAAACTGTCCTGTTGGGCCTGGCGGGCGATAGATAAGAAGCCCTGAGAGAGATCTACACGGGGAGATTTGGATCGAAAATAGGACATTTTCACAGTCCGTGAGGGGGCTGCCTTGGAGGCGGCAGGAGAGAGGATCCCTATAGATGATGGCAATTCCCCCTCCCTCCCTTTTGATCGGTCTACATGCTGGATAAGAAAGCCAGGTGGAAGGGACTTAATGATGTCGGGGTCTGAGTCAGGTCCCAGCCATGTCTCTGTCAGAAAAAGGATATCCAGCTGGAGATTTTCTAAAGTGTGATAGATTTCTACAGAGTGTTTAGGGAGTGATCTACAATTGACTAGGGCCATGCGCATTAGGGTGTGAGTTGTTTGTGAAGGCTCATTCACGTTGAACTTGTATGGGCAGTGAAGGCAGTGGTTGGAGGGATTGTCCCCAGGCACAGAGTGTAGGCATGGAGTTTTAACCTTACGTTTCATGTGTAGCAGTGCTTCTCGCGAGTATCTGAGTGTGGGCAGATGAAGATTGTCTATAGTGCCTGGCTCTGAGCTCTGCCTAGTGCGGACGAGCGCAGACGGGCTTACCTCTGGCGCACCGCCGGCACGCCATCGTCGCGCCCGCTGCGCTCATCCGCTGCGCGGCCGAGGTGGGAGGTGCATTTTGTAGTGAAGGGCCTAATCGCCCTAAACACTAGCCCGCTGAACCAGCGCTACGCCCAATATGGCGCCTAAGGGACTTTGGTCCTGCCTAGTTCCGCGTTCCGGAGGCCCTCACTCGGCCACTGAGAACAGCGCAAACTCTCTAGGTGAACGAAGGAGTAGGTAAGGGCAAAGCGCACTTTTTAAAATCAAGCGCACAAACACAGCAATTTTTAAAAGTGACACACAAATTTAGTTTTACGGTCTACTGGCAGTGCAAACTGGGTAAGGTGAAACAAAAGTAAGCTTGACACACACTAGATTTACGATCGACTAAATGGTGCAGAAAAGAGTAAAATTACATAAAAGGTACGAGATGCAATTCCTGACTCTCGGCTTCCGCCTCAAGAGTCTATCACTATCACCGCTTTCAGGAGGTTTTCAGGTCTATATGTAGTGAAGGGCCTAATCGCCCTAAACACTAGTCCGCTGAACCAGCGGTACGCCCAATATGGCGCCTAAGGGATTTTGGTCCTGCCTAGTTCCGCGTTCCAGAGGCCCTCACTCGGCCACTGAGAACAGCGCGAACTCTCTAGGCGAACCAAGGAGTAGGTAAGGGCAAAGCGCACTTTTTAAAATCAAGCGCACAAACATAGCAATTTTTAAAAGTGACACACAAATTTAGTTTTACAGTCTACTGGCGGTGCAAACTGGATAAGGTGAAACAAAAGTAAGCTTGACACACACTAGATTTACGATTGACTAAATAGTGCAGAAAAGAGTAAAATTACATAAAAGGTACGAGATGCAATTCCTGACTCACGGCTTCCGCCTCAAGAGTCTATCACTATCACCGCTTTCAGGAGGTTTTTGGGTCTATATGTAGTGAAGGGCCTAATCACCCTAAACACTAGCCCGCTGAACCAGCGGTACGCCCAACATGGCACCTAAGGGATTTTGGTATTAGACTAAGCCATCTGAGTTTGCGGTTGAGCTGCTACCTTAGCAAAAGACTTAACACCTACACTACTGCGGCCAATGGTCTTATAAACCTCTGCAATGATTTTCGGTAACTGCCGGGGTTTATTCGCATTTGGGACATTGCGCAAAGCATTAGACACCTGAAACTTACAGCATCCCCCTTAACATTAGCAAGAATGAGATCAGAAACTACGTCAAACACTTTGACAAGCCTCATTCCCAATTCTACAGCCACCTCTGGACCGTGTTGATCCAAACACGCTTGATCACGGAGGGCAGGACAGTTATAGACGGCGTGCCGAAGCACTTTGTATAGACTGCCGCAAATACTTTACCCCAAGTCTCACAATCTGTTACCTCTGATACTAAGTCTTTCTGCAAACTAATTGTCAGAATCCTGTGTTTTTCAACAGGAGCCGTATTAGGAAAAACAGATTCTAGTTGGTCGAATGTGTCGGCAAGCCAATAAGGCATCTCGTCCTTATCCTGGGGGCGCTTGCCAAAACCGAATTACCCATGACGGGACACATTTTTATCCCGGCTGGTTCAACTGGTTGCGCCGCAGCTCCAGGTGCCCCCACCTGGATATTGCGGGAAACGTATTGCACTAAAGCCCTATATACCCCATCAATGGAGGCATAGAGTAATCGCAACTCTGCTCTAGGGACTGTCAAATAATAGGGATGTGGTGTAAACCCAGACAAAACAGGCCAAGTGGCCCCGGGAATAGACAATGGACCTAACCAAACCGCAGATACGGTGTGGGGGAGTGCACCATTAAACAAAACTCGATGCTGCCATGCAGAAAGTGGTACCTCCTGTTTCCTATATGGTGCACAGTCCGCAGGCACCACCGGTGTATATGAAGTAGTGTGGCTCACTGGTTAGAGGCGGCAGACCCGAGAGCAGAGGACGGCCCGGGACCAGGGTTCGATTCCCGACGCGGCAGGTTTCTGGACCAGGGTCAGCGGACTCGATAATTCTCTCGCCTCGGTGCCCACTCTGATCAGCGATCACACTCGGCAACTCTGGGCATTAGCTTGCCTCATCTTCACTAACGGCCCCACCAGACCGCCGGGGATGCCTGGTCTCACCCTGGAGATACCCAATAAGGGACCATCTCTCAGGGAAGCCAGGAAGGGTTTCGCAGCGGTCGAAGCGCGGAGATACTCCTCCGGGAGTCGATCCTAGCGCTATATAAACTTGCAATTAATTAATTAATTAATTTATTAATATATATATATATATACATATATATATATATATATATATATATATATATATATATATATATATATATATATATATATATATATATATATATATATATATATATATATATATATATATATATATAGTATGTAGCATCATCTGCAGTCACAGCAGGAAACGTAACCCAAGAGTAGAAAAGCTCAAATGGGTAAGCCGCTTCTGCACTAACCACAAAGACGGCCGCCATTCCTTCAGAGGACACCCCATACTGATGTAAGTGATTGTGGAGTGTCACGCGACTATGCTGAGCTATGTCAACTTCAGCCATAAGGACACAGTAGAGAAAACACAATCTAAAAATTGTAGCACCAAAAGGGTAGTAACTCAAAACAGGAAGCTTTTTATAAATCTCAAGCTTGAATCAACTTATAACACATTCGTATAGGTAGGTTAATCCGTCACTACTGTCAACCGGAAACAGGAGTGAGGGTGTCGTGGACTATTATAAGCACTATTCGAGAGTCTCAAACGTAAGACCAAACGTTGGGTGCACCATGTTGCGAGGATTCTGCTCATGCACAGAACTATGAACAGGAAACCAGGACATCAGTGAATAGTGGTGTACCAATAAACTCACCTTAGTATCTAGAACCGCTAACCGACTAGCATCAGTGTCTCATTAGTTCTCCGCCCTATAGCGAAGCTACCAATGGTTAGACAACCCAGAACATGCAACTTAGGGTACTCTCAGGAATGGTGGGAATCAAGAACACTCTTTAGTTTTTATTCTCATACCAGTACACAACGTGAGTACCCAGAGACACAGAAAAGTTTAAAATATTTATTTTAACGATGTGCTCTAAGATGCATTATTTTGGCTAACATAAGCAGGCATATGATTAGAAATAATGCAATCAGCATTGTTACAATTCCATGAAACACAAAGGGAGAAATCATTTTATAATGATAGTGGAAACAGGTCATATAGCACCTTGTGAACCACCCTCCCCTGCTAGGAACTAGGTATTATAATAATAATAGAAGGTCTCTTAGGCTTGAATGGGCAACCCTATACCTCCAAGATTAACAGTGGTGAATCACATCACAGGATCAGCAACAGCTCTCTCACTGGAAAAGGGTTTCTTCCAAGTGCCCAAATCATGCATGCAGTGCAATATTAAAGGCACTAGAATTTCAGTTGGTTGCAGCTGTGTGCCTGTTGTTTTTAGATTGGGGGCTGATTACCTGAATAACAGCATCCCTTGAAGGCTTCTGCACGCAGTGTGCAGACTAAGGTTGCGATGTAAGTCTAGGGATGTGATAACCAGACCGTTCTCATGCGAGGAAACCAAGCAGTCTAACTTACAACAACAGTTACATGTAGTGTTATGTGCAAAAGGTACAAAGTGGCAAAATGGCGTTTAAACTTCTAATAAGCCTATTGTGGTTCCGTGGTTCGAGGGTCTGTGGTTCGTAGATTCTGAACCCGTTCAATGAAGGTCGGCGGATATAGACAATTTTGGTGTCAACGGACCGCAAATCACGAGTACGGTATGTACGAGTGTTTTCGTCATAATCGATCAATGAGAACACTGCGTATTCAGGGAGTTCGTTTAAACCCTTGGGTTCCATTTTGTGTGCGGCAGCCATTTTGTGTGGTTGCCCTCACATAGGCCGATGACTATGGCCGAAGGAGTCCTTGGGACACGTACACCTTAGCTGACTTTTGTGTGACCTGGCCGAACTGACTCCCTTGCCCAAGGCTGACCTCGCTGAGCCAGTTTCTTGTCAAGCAGCTGGTCAGATAAAGATCAAAGAGCCGGACATTGCTGAGTTTATGGTACACGCACACACCCTAATATCTTGCTTCTCATCTGTTTATGTTCCTTCCTTTATGGCTTAATCACTGATTTGGGTTGAGGTCTTTATGATGGGTTTGCCCGGCCTGATCGAACGAGAATATTGGAATTTGCTTGGTCATTTCTGGTGGGCTGGACAACGGAAAGTGGGATTGTCGTCATGCGATATGATTGAAATGTCACCATTTCATTGGTCAGTTTGTATGTAATTGATGCTAGCCAGGAATGTGATTTTTGGCATAAAAGACGATGTTCCGCTCCTTGAATTTGTGCAGTCTCTAGCGAACCACCGTGTTGTGTTTCGTAGACCTCTGTTCCTGGTTGCAGCCAATAAATTTGGTCTTTGACGTCATCAAGAAGTGTCCCTTGTCTCTGTTTGCCGAGGCAGGGTAATCCGAAGACATCGGGCGTTATCCCTGGCGCCGCTGGGTTCTAAAACCCGGTTCTTCACTATGCTAATATAAAAATGTGTTCACTACAGAATCTGAATATACTCATAGGATTTGGGGATGGTCATTTAGTTTAGAAGTCATCAAGGGACCCATACAATACCATTTATACATCTTTTGGGGTGGTAGAAGAGTGGGGTTCTTGTTTTTGTGTATTGATTTTGAGTGGAGTGTACCCCATTGATCTCCATTGTCCCTCTATTGCTCCTGTTTGTTATATTCAAATCACAGCAACCAGTTTCTTGTGAGATCGAAGCAAGGAAGTAATTTCCGGCATACCATCCTCTGAATATAACCCAATGTGGTTGGTCAGCAAGACAATCCACTTTTTTGGATGCTGGACTTGAATGAAATGAAGGTTGTTTAATCTAATGACCCTACTTTCACCTCACGTCTAGAATTAGAGTATAGAGTGTAAAAGGTTTGATTTACTGACACTGATATAAAATGCTTGATTTAGAGTTTAACAGCTATCTCAGTCACTGTATTACAAGTGCATTATATCCTATGGCACTTGTAATCTGATGGACAGGGTATTATTACATTTGTGACAGAGTACCATCCTTTAAACTCTAAATCATTCCCAGGGGGTAACCTTGTACCAATTGCTAATGCGGGAATATGGTGGGAGAGGACCTCTTTGCTAGAGATACTAATTATTCAACAGTGATATATTGCAAGGTTTTAAATGCCTTTATTCACAATGGAATATCCGTCAAGATGTGCCTTTCCAGATGTCATGCTCTGAGTCAATAGAAGCCGCTGTAAAACCCCATCTTTGCTCTCCTCAATTAGAAACCTCCACTTCTTCTGTACGTATTGAAAGAAGACTTCAAGAGTTCGGACTGTGGTGTTCTATGGGTATCGATTTAATTGTGTTACCCCGGAGTCAGAAAGGACTTGCTAAAGACAGCTCAAACCCCATATACATACTGTTTAGTTCCCTGCTGCAGAGATCACTGTTGGTTGAATTAGGGAGCTGGAATTTATGCAAAATGTCTCACTCTTTTTGGTATTTTATTAGGGTATTTGATTCTCTCGGCCTTATACATACCTGAATGTAAAACATATAGAAAAGTAATGCCATTTCTAAAACGTAGAACTTCCCACCGATGGCAACTCAGATTTGGATAATTCTGGAATCAATGTTAACAGTAATGTAAAGCTTGCTAAGCAATCTTCTTTTCCCTCATTACTTTTATCTGGTGCAAGAGATCTATCTATAAGTTGTGTTGTCCCGCGCCCGGAGATGCAAAAGAGAGTTGTGGCAATAGCTGAAAAGGTACAGCTAAAATCCACTTAGTTGAGATTGGGAGCTGATGAAGCCCCACGAGATCTTGAGGGTGAGTCCTCATCTTTTAAGAAATTGAGTTGGTGATTACCCAAGAGGCAGAGGAATTCCCAGAGGAAGAACTTGGGATCAATATGGCTCAGGAGATACTTTGGAAAAAGACTCTTTTTACATGGCAGCCGTGAGACCGGAAGAGACTAAAGACCTGATTACGACTTTGGCGGTGCAGTACTTGGTTTCTCCATGCTGCAGTCAGACTACCGCCAGATTAGGCGTTTCCTCCGGTCTGGCGGGCTTTGTTTTTAATGTTCCCACTTTGGTGCACTGAAAATGGCATGCGGCAGCTGGTGTGCATGCACACAGGGGGGCACATGTTGCGCCCCTCTGTGTGCATCCACAGGGTGTGAGGCATGAAAACCATAGTGGAGAGGAAACTCGTAATATGCTTGACGGGACCACAGGGGTCCTGCTAAGCATATTACTGCCTCCAGACTGCTGCCACACCTCCAGAGAACGGTGGTTCCCTAGTGGCTGCGGTTGGGCTGTGGTGGATGGACTGCCTATATAGTAATAGGGTAGTCAGGAGACCACTACCGCTGTGCCCCCATGAGTCTAGAAGTTCGTGGAGTGTCAGACTGATAATCTGGGCCTAAGCGTTAAAAAGAAAGGGCACCTCATACACAATACTGAAAGGGGGAATACAAGTAGACCCCCAAACAGGTCATTGCCTGGAAAGCTTCCACAATTCTAAGGGTGTGTGTGGGGGTTCAGTAGTTGACATATACAGCCAATCTGTCCCTGGGTGTCCGAATATAAATTGAGCTTATAACACCAAGTTGGCATAAAAGATCACCTGAGATAGTGCCCCTGCAGGAGATTATGGCACACGTGAGCCATAAAGCCCTAATTGTATGGCCAAGGGACGAGGAAAGGTGCTTGGCCAGTCAAGCTGCTATTAAAATCATCTGTGAATGCAGCTTGCTATCTAATTCTCTCTCTTTTCTGCAGATGTTTTCTAGCATTTGAGGATGAATCTTCTACCTTGTACAGGAATTTGTTTCCGTTTCAAATCCACTTAAAATGACTCCTAAAGGAATTGTGCAATATTTCTCCTTGCTGCTAAATTAATAACACACATGCTACAGAGAGCAGGTATTATAATAAAAACTGAAAATATTAAACTTTACAACCGAGCCTAAAAAAAATCTCAGCATTCGGTAAAATTAAAATAACCACGATGGAAGCGGTTTGGGTGCCTTGCTATGATATCTGCACGCACAAACCCTGGTTGGGTATCTTTTTTGCAATAATAAACTTCTCATCCCACCTCCGAGTTGCCTGAGTGACTCAACCCGTTTATTTCAAGCACAGGGATAAATTATACAGTATCAAAAGGCATTGTCATTTAAACTTCGCTTTTATAGGAACAAAGTAATAATACCCTTTTAAGCAGCGTGGTACTGCCTTTGTGCAAATACTTTCCAGAGGATGACAATGTGGTTATTGATTGTGGCCCAGGTTACTATTCTGAGGGTGTCTTTTCCTGGTTGTGTGGTAACAATTCATTTCAGTGACAATTGTCTGTCTCCTGCTGTCCCTGAGCCCATCCATACTTGTTAATACACAAGTGTCATCTCACGTGGAGCAATAAAATTGCTGAAACGATATCTTGTGTAGTTTCCTGTTTTCCTTATGCCCAGGCTGTCTACATAGATTTCTCATGTGGAGGAGTTGGTGTGAGCAGAAGTGTATTGCAACCGTGAACAGCCATGAGGGAAATGTATGAAAAGTCTCACAAAAAGATGGTGAAAATAGCGATTTTGTACTAAAAAGAAGTGGAAAGGTCAAGATTACCCCCTCACATGGAATGAGGAAAATCCATAGTTGTCATAAGAATTGTGTGTGTTGCGCGAGCAAATACCGAGAGACTTTGTCCACTTCTATGTGTATCCTACTGGCAAGTAGGCCTCAAGTCCTGTGTGGCAATTGTAATATGGGATGGCACAGAATATGAGCTGGAATGCTTGCTGAAAAATGGACTCAAAAAATCGACAAGATGTGTGTTGTCATCTCCAGAAAATACACTTTGGCTTGTAATATATTTAGATGATCAGTGTATAACTTTCAAATATATTTGGCTTTGCAGACAGGAAATAATATCAGAAAGGTATTGGATATTTAGTTCATTATGAAGGAAAAGTAAAGCTTAGGCGGGTGGTCCACCATTTTGTTGGCAGATAGAACAAGCTCGGCAAGCTGAACAGAGATCGCAGCTTTAGATGGCAAAGCTATTGGCTTTGTAATACTTTGTTTGCACTGGCATGCAAACACGTGCATCAAGACGCGAGAATGTACGTCTGTCAATTTTGGAATGAGATTCCTATGTGGATCCCCAAGCGGGCCAAACCTTTGGCCCCTTGGTATTCAGATAAACTTAAATCTCAGAAACTGGTATGTCAAAAACTCGAACGGGTTTGGAGGAAGGAATACAAAAATTCAGATAAAGCTATATACAGGCTCAGTCTTAAATGTTATACAGAACTGTTGCTTGAAACTAAAAAGGATTTTTATTCACATGAAATTCTTCTAGCGAGAAGTAGGTGAAGATACATATGAGATTGGAGGAGAGGATACAAGAATGGGAGGGGGAAGCAAGCGAAACAAGAAAACACATCAAACAAGAGTCCCTCAGAAAAATAGTGGAAGAATGCAACCCATCCAATAGGAACAATGTGAGACCGAAATATTCCTAGGCAGGAGGAAATTAATTGACTCAGGAACAGAAAACTGTTAGAAACAACTCAGCCATCCACTCTTGAGCAAGGGGCTGATCCTACGCCCACTCTATGTATATTGGGAACAATAGGCCTGGCTGACAGACAGCTACACATCTATGTAACAGAGGCATGAAAAGCATGGGGACTTGAATTAAAATACCTTTGTACTCGAGTTAGTCACAATGAGAATGTAGGTCTCTGTGATTCGAGCAGAACCAGTGAAATTCATTAAAGATTCAGGAGGCCATAAGGTCTGCTGTATAGGAAGATCTACTTTATAAACCTTCTCTTTGTAAATGGAATTTTAGGAAAACCTAGAATAGATACAGCCAGACTATTTGATTTATATGTTATGGGGAGAATATGAACTGTAGTCTGATGTTTTTGGTACATCCTGTACGGACAGATGAGCATTTCACAATGAGAACATGAACACTTCATGGGTCTGAAGTTTGTCTTTCGTATTATTTTGAAATGCTTTAAAGGAGCTCCTGTGTTAGAGATTATTCTTGGATTTACAATGCCGAAAGGTAGTGGCCAACAGTAACTGCAGTGTTGTTGCAGGCAAAAGATACTGTAAGAAATTGGCCTTTCGAGCATTGGAAAGTGATGACAAATGTATTCCTCCAGTCTAGTGACCAACTGATAAACAATTGGAACATAACATTATTTGTCAAATGCATATTTACCCCTTGTGGCACTGAATAATAGATGGTTATTGTGCCCAGCGCAATGGTACTCATGTCATCAACCACAGAAGGATGAAAGGCTGAGTAGACTTGCCCGGAGTTGAACCTGTGACATTGGGGGTCAAATCCAGACCCCTGGAGTGGAAACGTTTACCAGCTGAACCACCAGACCCCGCACTTGTAGACCTGGAGAAGAGAGAGGCATATAAACAGAGTGTAGGTGCAGGCAGAGGACATTCATGTGCATTTACAGAAGAAACACACTTGAACGGCAAACACTAAAATGACTGGAAATCTAGAGCAGAGCAGCAAAGGGTTCAGAAGGAGTTGGAACGCTGAGAGCTCCTCATATTCCAACTGCAGATATCTCTTTATAGATATGTCTTAAACCTCCAAGGGCTGTATTACAGAAAGTGCCCCAAAGTCGCAACAGGTGTGTGCGCCTGCTTTGGGCACCCCTGGGGCACTTTGGTATTACAGAAAGCGCTGCAGACTCTTGTGCGCCCCCTTCTGTAATACTGATAGCCGTGACGCACATGATAGCCAGCGCTGTCATGAGAGGGCCCCATGCAAATGAGGGAATTGCTTCGACTCTGCACCTGCACAAATTACCGTTGCAGGCGTAGGGGCAAAATGCCCTTAGGAGGCACACTGAAAGTAGGCCCCAAAAAAGTGTCACACTGCCAGTCCGCCCGCTGTGGGTAGCCCTTTGGAAGAATTAAAAGGTGACCCATGGACCCTTCAGACATGTCCTTGCAGGGGGATGCCTTCACCTACCTGCAAGGGGATCTCCATCCCCTCTTGAAAGAGTAGGATGGTTGCCACCAGCACTGTGAAGCACAGAGCAGCTTCCAAACAGCTGCTCTGTATTTTACTTGACTGCTCTACCCTAGAGCAGCACAAGTTTGCGGCTGCATGGGCAGCTTATTAATCACAATATGGGGCATTTTCCCTGTTGGCACATGGCATACCTGTTTAAAGGTGCTCCTGGCACAACATAGAAAATGCACCCTTTTAGTAATATGGGCCCAAGTGACATCATGATTCAAGGGAACATTGTTCTGATTGTTAGAGATGGAAGATGAAAGACAACTTTTTTTCTCTATGCCTCATGGCCTCTTTACTTTTTCCTTTTCTGACAATTGGCAGCTGAATGGCTAACAGCATTTATTATCTTATTATCGTTTTCCTCAAAAGCAAGGCCTTGATAGCGACTCACACTAACAAACTGATGGAAGCATATGATAAAACCTATAAACCTCCAAGACTATTTTCCTATAGAATGCAATTGACCGAGATGGCATGGGTAGTGTGAGTGACATCACACACTCTTTGATCACCCCAATGGAATCACAGGAAGTGATGTCCCATGATCATTGACCCTGATGAAACCACAGCAAGTGACAACACTAATGGTGTTTAAAAAAAAATCTACAATTCATGCAAGATTCATAAAATAGCAACAAAAAAGTCACTAGCACATATCAAATATAGTTTAGGTACCACTTTTTACAACCCATTTGGTAACTAGTGTGCTGTCCTACCATATGTTTCGGCACAGCCATTGCCTGGGGGCGCCTGGTGAAGTTTTTAACACATACATGTGATCTATGCCTATAGCTGTGGCACAAGAAAATAAATTGCCAGGGCAGCAAAATAATTGTTTCAAAAATGAAAAGGCCTCTAACTTTACTAGCTGAGTAAATGGTATTGAGGGTGGTGACCTATTAAATCTGACTCGTATGTTTAACAAAAAGGTCCAAACTCTTTCCTACATAAAATAACTAGGCATGGGCGTAGTTCACTGAGTTTTTACAAATAGAAGTTTGCGAAGTTCTGCGAGTGGCGGAGTGCAGTGCGAACTGCAGTTTGTGCTAGTATTCTTGCCGCTCAGGTAGAAATTCTACCAGAGCAGCAGCTCGTGCTCGTAAACTTACCGTTCACGATCGCGAGCGGGGTAAAAACTCCGCTGCACATCGTGAATCAGAGTTTTCTGCACTTCGCGAGCTCCGCGGAGTGCGGAGTGCAGAAAACTCTGCAAACTCCACGAACGGAGCGAAGATCACCGCCCAGGCCTAAAAATAACAGATGCCCATGTTATTTGAAGCTGTAGGGCCTTTCTGACCAAACACTTTTATACTGTTTCAGGTTGTTCCACCCCCCACCCCAACACAACACAGTATGATCTTCTCTTTCTTAGTCCATATTCATTTTTGCTTTTCTGCAAGCTACTATATAAACATATCTACTACATAGCCTGACTGGATAATACCTTTTATTGAGTGCTAATTCTTTAAGTTTTACTGAATCAGATTTCAAAACTCTCATCTCCTCCTATACTAAACCTTAAATGGTCAACCCCCAATAGAGCCACATAGGAACACTTGGCACTCGTTGTGCAGCACAGTATTAAATATGACACTTAAGCATGATTTAGAGTTTGTCTGATGGGACACTCCGAACCAAACGTGGCAGATATCCTGCCCTCCTTATTACAAGTGCCATAGGATATAAGGCACTCGTAATGTGGCGGATGGGATATGAGCCCAGCTTGTAATGAAGTATCCTATCTCTCAAACTCTAAATCAGGGCCCTAGACACAAGAAGTAAACATTAGTTAATCACTATTAACTGCTGCCGAATTAGCGCTGACTACCCCAGGAATTGAATATAAATCCAATCTACAACACCCCTTGTTACTCAGTACTGTGACTCACACTGTGGTCAGAGGTGTAACATTAGCTCCAGGAGCCCCTGTGGTGAGAAGGGGTCTCCGAGCTCCAGGCCTCCCCCCCCCCCGCCCCCCTGGTACTGTGCACAGGCAGCTAGCCCCTGGCCTGAGAGCTCATGACTTTTCAGTAGCGTGGGGGACCTCATGTACTTTGCAGGCGGGTCCCCTAATGTTTCATTATGCCAGAGACTGAGCTCACCTTGCACTTCAATCTAGAATTGTAGCACCTCTGATTTTTAAACACTAAGATCACATAACTTTACAAATGTTCATTTAGAGTTAAAATATGATTCCATGTCAAAAGGACACCTTCACCCAGATTTACTAACATTTTGTGCTGTGTTTGCATCTCAAAAGTGGCCCAAACCCTGCGCATAATGTTGTGGTGGGATTTACGTTCCAATGTGAATCATGATTTCTGGTGGAATGTTGCCCAAAGTAATGTCAAAGGGGCACACGATGAGTGGTACATGGGCAGTCCCATGGAGCCACCCAAAAGGTTTTGACTCAAATCCCTATCTACTAACATTTGTAGACAGGGATTTGAGCCCAGACAAATTACGCCTCCTGAAAGCAGGCGTAACAGTGGAGCAATATTTACAAATCACCACATTTTTAGAACTTTGTATTTATGCTGCACTGTACAGCACGCAAAAAGTGGGAAAAGTATTAAAGCATAGGTTTTTTACTGGGAGAATTGCCTTCCTGTAAAAAATCTATGCCTGATGGAGTGCACATACACACTTGCATTATGCTGCAAAGATTTGTGCATTTACACGTGGCAGCCTAGGATGTGATAGTGCTGGTGGAGCGAAAAACAGGGCCATATCAAGAAAATGTGGTGCTGTTTGTCTCGTCACCCTTTGACGCAGCGCAACACAGCTGCGTTGCACCAAAATGTAGTAAATCTGTCCCCTTGTTTCCAACCCTAGGCTTTTGTTTACCACTATAATGCATCCTGTGACATACAGCATTGGTATAGTGCAAGTGATCCTGTTAGACTGGCAGCCCTGAAAGAATGTTCTGTGAAAAGAAAATCCAGGATTGGGAAACTTTGAATCACATGGTTACCCAATGCTGATCTGCAGCAACCCATGCTATTCCATTGCTAACATGCGACGGGGCTGCCTGGGCTTGCTTCAGCCCTTACCCATTGCATTCCTCGTATTCCGGGACTGGGGCCCAAACAAAGCTCTGCTCATAAATTCGGATCGTAGTAAACCACTGCTACCATTTGTAACGTATTTAGAAATTCGGATCATATTTATATTTACAAACATAAAAATCCACGAAATTATTTACATAGTTTGTCATATCGACCTAATAAAACAATTGTTCTTATTAATTGCACATACTCCCTGTACCCATTACCCTGCTGCCCTTACGTTTTCGACCAGCTCTGAAAAACAGGAGAAGTCGATCCTGTCAGAATTTGATATCAGGTGTTAAGTGCAGGCAGGCTGGGATGCTTGTGCCTTTCAAACCATAAATGGTGTATAATGTAACACAAGGGGCCTAAAACTCAACCCACCAGAGCATGGAAAACGCGTTCTTCAGTTCATGTAAAAAGCTGCACAAGGTCATTGCTGTTAAGTTTCTTTCAAAAAAAATATTACACAGCTTCCTCCTGGCATCTCCAGGTCAAAAAGATACTGTTGCTGTTCACCATAAGCAGAAGTGTGCCTCAAATCTCTGAGGGGGGGGGCTCTGTGGAGCAGCACAGACATGGTGTCATGGGTCCCAGTGTAAGGAAGGACTTGGGCCCTATGGGCACTGTTTAAACTGTGAAATACAGCAATAATTAAGGTTCAGTGGGCCCCCAGGCCTCTGAGCACTGGTGCCACTGCACCTGCTGCACCAATGACAACTAGGCCCCTGGCTGCATGAACCCTGTAAAAGGTACACAGAGCTCTGGCAGCCATTTCCCCTTTACTCCTAGCACTGCTCCTGCAGCCTTTGAGTCCAGTGGTTGCAAGGAAAGTACATGGGGTACAAAGGGGTAATTCGAATTCAACAAAAGAGTGACTGAAAAAACACAGTTCAGCCCAAAATGGACGGTTATCAGGGAGAATAAATTGGACCCTGGTCCGCATTGAGGCTTTTAGAGATTTGAATCCAGTGAATGGATTTCCTTCCAGTACACGAAGAAAAAGCGGCGCTTTGCTGGCGGTGTAATTAATTGTGTTACATGAGCAATGACTTGAACCAACACCACCACCTCCTTTTCTGAATCGTTTTTGGCCACTATAGGTGTGGCAGGGTTCCTTGCTCACTGCACCATCAGGATTCAAGCAAGCCGGGCCGACGACGGCTGAAATGCCATAAACCGGTCCCCGGAAGCACTGGGACAGGAACAGACTAATTTGCATATAGCCAGGTTCTGAGCTGGGATGGTGCAGTGAGCTAAATAACGGTGATGAATCAAGCCCTTATCTTTGGACTGGGTAAGAGTGGTCTGCTTAATTCAGACACTCTGTTCATCACCACCCCCTTTTCTGAATCGTTTTTGGCCACTATAGGTGTGGCAGGGTATACTCAGACATGAGTCCCTTGCTCACTGCACCGTCAGGATTCAAGCAAGCCGGGCCGACGACGGCTGAAATGACAAAAACCGGTCCTCGGAAGCTTGTCTCCTTTCCGGTGAAGAATTGGCTTGGTAGTTTGGTCTGCCCTGTTCCCATGATGCACTGGGCCAGGGACAGACTAATTTGCATATAGCCAGGTTCTGATCTGGGATGGTGCAGTGAGCTAAATAACGGTGATGGATCAAGCCCTGATCTTTGGACTGGGTAAGAGTGGTCTGCTTAATTCAGACACTCTGTTCATCACCACCCCCTTTTCTGAATCGTTGAACCAACACAAGGCAGATTTAAAATCCCTGTCAAGACAATGCTGTTTTCATAATCTCACTCCTCTCAGGTGGATTAGATCAGCGCCATTAGAGACATTACAACATAAGTGTGCTGTGATGCTTATCCAACTGAACTTTTTTGGTCAAAAAAGTAAGGGAATATAATTGCTCGAGTCCTGTCTTTCTGTTGTGCTTTAAAAGTATCTGCATAATCATAATGCATTGCTTCCAAGTGACCCCATGTTGTATGGGCACATTGCTTCCAAGTGACCCCACGTTGGTTGTATGATAGAGGCACGACTGGATAAATCACGCATGCCTCTACCATGCAACCTAAGCCATGAATGCGTCTCAACCATGCAGTCCTTCACCACGCATGCCTTAACCACATAATTTTGTGGCAAAGACATGAATGGTAAATGGATATGCGTGGCTAAGGTCGTGACCCCCACTTCCCCGCCATAAGCTACAAACTCTTCCCCCTACCCCATCCCCGTACTGAGTTCCAAATACCCCTAACCCCTCCCAACCCCCATGCTTTCCCCAACCCTATACACTACCACAACCCTCTCCCACCGCTTGCACTCACCCTACAACTACCCCAACCTCTTCAACTGCTCTTAAGCAAACACCTATTTTAAAAAACTACCCTGACCCCCCAGCCCTAAAAACTACCCCACCCTCCCGTAAGCCCAAAAAACTACCCGACTACCCATTTCCCCTCTCCCTGCCCTGAGGCCTAAAACCCTGTCCCCTAACCTGACCCAGCCCAGCCGTGAACCAGCCCTAAAAACTACCCCGTCCTTCCTTAAGTCCTAATAATTACCATGACTACTTGTTCCACTCCTACTGAGGCATAATACCCTAACCTCTAATTTAAAAAACGTCCCTGCCCCTCCCCCAGTCCTGAAAACTACTCCGACCCGCCTCCAGCCCAGAAAATTACCCATGGCCCCCATGCCGAAAAAACAACCCGACTCACCCCCAGCCCAGAAAACAACCCCAACCCTCCCCAGCCCAGAAAACGACCACCGACCCACCCCCCCCAGCCCAGGAAACTACACCTGACTCACCTCCCAGCACAGAAAACTACCACAACCCACCACCAGCCCAATAAACTACCCTGACCCACCCCCAGCCCGGAAAACTTCCCTTGACCCACCCCACCCCAGCAAACTACCCCTGATGCACCCCTAGCCCAGGAAACTACCCAGACCCACCCTCCAGCTGATCGAACTACAGCCCAGACCAGCTTACCTCACCGCGGATGTCTTCCTGCCAGGGCCGGACTGGCCGTAGCGGGCACCGGGCAATCCCCCGGTGCACCACACGGGTGGGGGCAGGGTTTGGGCCCCTGGCTGCAAAATCGGCCCTGTAGCAAAATCAGCCGAAAACCGGCCCTGGCAAAGAGCTCGGCGGCACCCTCAAATCCGGGGAGGGAGGAGGGGAGTGGGAGGGGGCCGAAAACTTTGCCAGGGCCGGTTTTGGTTCCCAATCCGGTCCAGCTTCCTGCAAAGTATTTCTGCCTCCGTCCCCAGCAGCCAGCAGCTATACCGCGCATTGCCTCAACCATGCACATGCGAATTTAAGGCATATGTTTGGTTAAGGAAAGGCCAGCGATGTTTAGCTTGCGTAGCCGGAACCCGCGTGGTTACGACCGCGGTGTTCGACTGTTTCCACCCATGTTGCATGTGACCTTTTAAAGATCTCGAAAAGGGGGTGGTGATGAACAGGGTGTCTGAATTAAGCAGACCACTCTTACCCAGTCCAAAGATCAGGGCTTGATCCATCACCGTTTTTTAGCTGGCTACTTGCAAATTAGTCTGTTCCTGTCCCAGTGCATGATGGGAACAGGGCAAACCAAACTACCAAGCCAATTCTTATACTGGGAAGGAAACAAGCTACCGGGGACCCGTTTCTGGCATTTCAGCCGTCGTCGGCCCGGCTTGCTTCAATCCTGATGGTGCAATGAGCAAGGGACTCACATCTGGGTATACCCTTCCACGCTTATGGTGGACAAAATGATTCAGAAAAGGGGGTGGTGATGAACAGAGTGTCTGAATTAAGCAGACCACTCTTACCCAGTCCCAATATCAGGGCTTGATCCATCACCGTTTTTTAGCTCACTGCACCATCCCAGCTCAGAACCTGGCTACATGCAAATTAGTCTGTTCCTGTCCCAGTGCATGATGGGAACAGGGCAAACCAAACTACCAAGCCAATTCTTATACTGGGAAGGAAACAAGCTACCGGGGACCGGTTTCTGGCATTTCAGCTGTTGTCGGCCCGGCTTGCTTGAATCCTGATGGTGCAATGAGCAAGGGACTCACATCTGAGTATACCCTTCCACGCTTACGGTGGACAAAATGATTCAGAAAAGGGGGTGGTGATGAACAGAGTGTCTGAATTAAGCAGACCACTCTTACTCAGTCCAAAGATCAGGGCTTGATCCATCACCGTTTTTTAGCTCACTGCACCATCCCAGCTCAGAACCTGGCTACATGCAAATTAGTCTGTTCCTGTCCCAGTGCATGATGGGAACAGGGCAAACCAAACTACCAAGCCAATTCTTATACTGGGAAGGAAACAAGCTACCGGGGACCGGTTTCTGGCATTTCAGCGGTCGTCGGCCCGGCTTGCTTGAATCCTGATGGTGCAATGAGCAAGGGACTCACATCTGAGTATACCCTTCCACGCTTATGGTGGACAAAATGATTCAGAAAAGGGGGTGGTGATGAACAGAGTGTCTGAATTAAGCAGACCACTCTTACCCAGTCCAAAGATCAGGGCTTGATCCATCACTGTTTTTTAGCTCACTGCACCATCCCAGCTCAGAACCTGGCTACATGCAAATTAGTCTGTTCCTGTCCCAGTGCATGATGGGAACAGGGCTAACCAAACTGAGGAAATATGAATTTTTATGGTCAATTGTGTCCCCTATCGTAGACCCCAACGGCTCCATGTACGTGCTTCAAGTACATGTATGTTCCCTCCACTTCCAGCTATGAAGACGCAAATACATTTGCGTCCAACGTTAACATGTCCTCTTTCAGATCCACCATGAATGGGTCGGATATTCAGTTCCTAAGTATGCCTTGCCACCGTCTTTATATGGTGCACCTTTCATGTTTTTCGGCTCTGGCGAGTTAGGCCCTGATTTCTGCCATCGAGCCTTTTCCTGCCTTCTGCCTCTGAATGCTACAGCCTGGACCTGCATCTGTATCCATGACCTTTGTCTTACTCCCTGCGCGGCTAGCGGTGCCTGGCTCTGCCTGCTTGCCTGCCAAGACTGTATTTTGCCTTCAAGTTATCTGCTCCGCTCCTCGAAAATACATTCCTGTCTAGTAGTTTTGGTAAACATCCTTCCCAGCTGCAGAGCAAAGGGCCCGGCCTTTCTGTCTCCATGCACGTAATTCATTTCTCCTGTTACCATGGTAGGCCCATGCCCCCCTCACATCTCATGTAGACACGTAGACGCATATGCACGCACTAGCAGTCAGTATAGAATAGCCTCTGCCCGAGAGACCTTTCCCTCTAGATAATACAGTTCCTCAAACACAAGATATTAGATATGATTTGGGATTAGGTTGTTCTGACACCCCAGACTTCTGTCTCCTCATGTAAGGCTAAATGTCAAGTCCCCTTCACCCTCCAGTTCCACGTCAATTACACGTCATGCTGCTGCGCGCGCATCTCTGCCATGTATTTCTGCTGACACTGCAGGATTCTCCTATGGATCCACCCACTTGTGACACCTCTATGTGACGTTTCTAGTACACGCCCTAGTGCACGCCTTCTGTTACGCCTTTTTCATTACGTGTATGTGTTCTTATCTCTTCTCTCAGCTGTTACGCCTTCTGCATCCATCACCACTGTAATGCATTGACTATATATATGATATTCTGTCAATAAAGTATTGTCTATCCCTTCCTGAACCTTCGTGGTGATGGAACATGATTGCCTGGTTCGAACCAATTCCTTTTTAAGGAATAAAACCCCTTTTAAAACCTCAGATGCCACGGACTCTGCCTCTTATTTTTTTTGAGTTATTCTTATTGAACTTTACCGCATAAATTAAGTATAGGTAATTTAAATTTACCACATAATTGGCGCCCGAATAGGGACCCCTCCCCCACCTTACGCGCCGGCGGTGCGTTGCAGGCCCAGTCCCCTGCCACAGCCGTGACGGACAACAACGCGTACCCGCAGGATTTCCTGTATCTCCCTCAGGCCAACGGAGGTGACTGAGGCTGCGATCGACACCCAGACGAGGCGGTGAGGGGTGCGGAGGATCCCGACCAGAGCCCAGCTGAGAGATTGCAAGGTCCGAGGTATTCAGAGGCCCACCAGGTTCCAAAGTTCCGAAGTACCTACGTCACGAGTCGAGTCGGGTCCAGTCCGGTCCAGTCCAGTGTCGAGTTTCCGAGGCCTTCTGTTCCGTGCTTCCCGGTGAGTACCGTTGCTGGGGACGCATCTAGACGAGCGCATTAATTTGTGCCGGTCTAGACGGGTTTGGGTACACAGACCCGGTCTGCACTGTTCAGCGGTGTATCTGTACTGTTTAGCAGTATATCCGGTCTGCACTGTTTTAGCGGTGTATCTGTACTGTTTAGCAGTATATCCAGTATGCAGTTAGCTAGTTTTATTCTAATTATTGTTGTTCGTTTTAATATGTTTTAGTGTGTTTTTAAATGTCGTGGTATGAGTGATTGTTCGATCTTCATTACTGTGTTCATTGTATTAACTGTGTTCAAGTTCGAGTAAGTATCAAGTAGCAAGGTTCAAGATGCCTTTATTTTCCAAACTAAGACAAATAAGAACTAGAAAAGGGATACTCGAGGAAGCTGTTCCCATCCCACCCAGGGACACTCCCGGATATTTTATGTACCATAAGCACGGCCTAGATGCCGTATTATACCTTGACCTGTGGGTGGATTACACCAAAGATTTAGAAGAGAATCAGAAATGGCCCGCTACGGGGACATGGGATGCCGAGTGCATCATGAGAGTAGAAGAAGCATTATGGAAAAAGAAAGCCAGACAGTCACAGAAAGATGCCATTGAATTATGGCGTAAAGAATCGCATAGACGCACAGAGAAAGCACTCAGAAAAGCAGAGAAAAGTAGAGAGGATTCAGACAAAGCCCGAGAAAACGTATTAGTTGAGGAAGGTATACGAGTTAAAGCAGAACAAGTAGACCGACAGCGAAATACTCTTGCGAATGGTATGTATCCTCTTTTGGCCGAGGGTTTACCTAAGGCCACCCGGAAGTACCAAAAGATCTGCCACCTCCATTGCTCCCGACTAAAGTACGCCACAAGACCGCAAAGGACATATTCCTTTCTTCCTATTTAGACGATGTAGCTCCCGAATATATCAATATTCCGCCGGCACGCATACCACCTGCTGACGGCACTCCACCCCGAGATAATCAACACCCACTTCCGCAACAACAAACTCCTCCTCCCGTTCCACATCCTCCGCCGATTCCCCCAGCCCTTCCTGCACCTATTCTTCCTACCATTCACCCACTAAATCCTTTTGGATCTGGCACCTCAGGAGGTGCGACAAGAGGTTTTCAAACGCCGCCACAAACACATCGATTGACTTATAGGGATTTAGCACAACAACATACACCTCAAACAGCGAGTTACGACATACTTAAAGAGCCTCTTACAGACTGTAGATATGATCCAGTACCCGGTAAAGACGACAGAATGATGCTATCATCAGTACGTCTACGACGAGTTGCAAACTATGTAATGTTACTACCAGGGATGATTGATCATCTAGACAGAATATATCATTTTGTCCAAACGAGGGAAGGTCCTGAAAGTATTGGCGAGGCCATGGCACACCAGAAAGTTGACACTCAAAGAATGATATTACGTTTCTTCATAAACTGCTTGATAAGAGACCAAGATAGGCCTGGTGTAGACCAGGAAGAAATGAAAGCACTTAACAAATGGGGTCAGAATATAGCAGACGGAAAACATGATAAACAGAGTTGTATAGAAAATATGTACCGAAGGATCCGAAAAGCAGTAGAAAAAATACACGAAAGAAGACAGCCTGAAATAGAAATAGATTCAGACAAGAATGAATCCTCGGAGGAGGAGGAACAACCAGAAACGACAACAGGAGCATTGCAGTTACCAGCTAGAGAAATGATAGCATATGTAGGTAAGGGAAGACCCTTTAATAATTCAATACGTCCGGTACGTCCAGAAAGTAAGAGACTTTTTCAAGCAGCCATGTCAAACCCGAAGACTCCTGAACATTTGTTTCAGGCTACCGATAAAATACTTCAAGAACGAATGGGGTACCATGTACTCGATTCCATGGATGAACAAGAATTAGCCAGGTCAGCAGTACAATGGGCTGACACTTCTGATAAATATAGTGATGACGCGTTAGCGCAAACGTTTTTGAATCTTTCCCCAGATGAACAGCGTCTAGCTGGTATGTACATGATACAACACCTCCTTATATTGTATAAAAGCCAACACTCTGATCCTGGTCCCCTACCTGATATATTAATAGAACTACTCATGAACAAATGGAGAGGCCAAGGTACCGATTTAATTAAAGTAATTCTAGAACATCGGCACAGATATAGTGCCTTCCTGTGTCCTCAGTTTGATCCAGCTCCACCCATAGAAAGAAAACCGTATTACATAGACCGACAGAATCCCTTACGAGAAGTGCACCCAGTCAGGAATGATGATAATACTTTTAGACGCGTGTTTGTGTACACGCCCATAACTAAAATAGAACTATTGGAAATGAAGAAATTAGTGCCTAGCCATGACAAAGATCCAGCAGGTTTTCACCGTGAAATAAAAGACATGTTACTCATGGGTGATTATACATATCCTGATATTATGAAAATATTAAAAGTTTTGTTGCCTGCCGGTATTTACGAGAAACTCAAAGAAAAAGAATGGGAGGTGGGAGAGCAAAAGATTGATTGGGCTGCATTAGAAAACGAAGAAAACACTCGAACTCCAGGCCTAGGGCTTGGGGACAAAACTAAAGCATTACCACGATTGTTAGTACAAGTATTGCCACGTTTATTAGCAACGAAAAAGGAGGACTGGGGTGCAATCTCAGCCTGCAAACAGAAACCCGATGAAGACACTAGTGATTTTTATTCCCGATTTGAGAAATGTTTTGGTATTAATAGTGGCCTGAAAGCGAGTAGCGAGTCATATCCACATCTCTTTGTAACAAAATTAGTCGAGAATTCCTTGCCCCAGGTTAAGAACAGAGTACTGAAAGTCGAGAGCACATGGCAAGCTAATACCCCTTCACAAATGTTACAAATGTTACAGTACCACCAGAATAGAATTAGAGAAGAACAAGAGCACGAACAAAGACGTATGAAAGACACGAAAATGAAAATGCTAGTTGCTCAGTCAGTTCCAGCTGACGGTCAGAAAAAGGGTATGACCCAGTCCAGTAATTCGGCGGCTCCTGTTAAAGGGACATGCAACTACTGTAAACAGCCAGGTCACTATATAAACGATTGTGCAGTTTTGAAACACAATATCTCGACGGGTAAAACTAAAGAGAGACCGCGTCCACCTAGACAGGATCAGACCCAACAACAAGTACCGCAGAATATACAGCCTATGCATGCTTCACAACAGACAGTACAGACCGTAGCAGTACCACAGCCACAGCCCATTGCCGCAACACAAAACACGACACAACAGATGTACCAGTATGCACAAAATGATTATCCCGATTATCAACGATACACATGAAACAGCCTAGAGAGGGAGGTTGGCTTGCCTCTTATTGAGGTTCCTGTAGATCAAGAGGGTCCTTATGTACATAGTCAAGTATTAGGGAAAGACAGAAAGTTTTTAATCGATACAGGGGCAAGCAGAACAACTATAAGTCACGACGAGGTTCCAGGGGCACCCCTCTCAGGCTCACAGAATGTTTCCCTTGGATTTTCAGGAAAGCCTTTTGTTAATGAAGTATCGCAACCACTTCCCCTTGCAGTTGGTCCATTAACGCGTACTACAGATCTATTACTCACAAAATCATGTCCAGAAAACTTGTTAGGTATAAAGACACTGAAAGCTCTAGGAGCTGTAATTTGCTGTTCTCCGGAAGGAGTGAGACTGTTTTTACGTGACTTTAAGGGTCACTATGTGTTGAGAGATATGGACCACAGGTTACAGAATGTCCCTGCACATTTATGGGCACAAGGCCCCACTGATGTAGGTTGTATGCACATTACACCATATTGAGTCACACTCAAGCCAGGAGTGGTATTACCACGAATTCGACAATACAAGTTACCCCCAGATGCTGTAGTGGCTTTACTGAAAATCATTGACGAGCTCATTGCACAAGGAGTGGTTGTGGAAACCGACTCCAATCTCTGTAATTCCCCCATCATTCCAATTCTTAAACGTACCGATCCAAACGCACCCCCAGTTTATCGATTAGTCATCGATTTACGAGAATTGAATAAATGCATTGTACCACAGTATCCCGTGGTCCCAGATATCTCTTCATTATTGACAGCTATTGATTCAGAAGCAACGTTCTTTACTGTAATTGATCTGAAGAACGCCTTCTTTAGTGTCCCAATCGATCCGGAAAGCCAATATCTTTTCGGATTCTGTTTAAATGGACGAAGCTTCAAATTTGCACGCGCACCTCAAGGATTCACAGAAAGCCCCAGCATCTATAGCCAAGCACTGAAAAGACAACTTGACAGTATTCACATGCCTGACAACACTGCCCTGCTTCAGTATGTCGATGATCTACTGATCACCGCCCGAAGCGAACCTAAATGTGAACGAGCATCACTGACGGTTTTGCATTTTCTGGCCGACAAGGGGCACAAGGTGTCCCCTTCGAAGCTGCAATTCTGTGTTCAGCAAGTTGTGTACCTTGGGCACTTGCTGTCCAAAGGGGGGAGACAGCTCACACCTGACCGCATCCAGTTAATTGTAAACATGCCACCACCGAAGACACAAAAGGAGGTGCGGGCCTTTATAGGCCTCACTTCTTACTGCAGACAATGGATTCCCCAGTACGCATTTCTAGCAAAGCCACTCATACAGTTGACAACCCAGGAGGCAGCGACATCGACTGTCCTCCCTTGGACTCAGGAACATACACAAGCTTTTGAAGACTTAAAGAAAGCTTTATGCCAAGCACCTGTTTTAGCAACACCATGTTACAGCAAGCCTTTTACACTTTTTGTCACAGAACGCGAAGGTACTGCATTGTCAGTGCTCACTCAGGAACAAGCAGGTTCACACAAACCGTGTGCTTACTTTTCTAGTACATTAGATCCAGTAGCCCAGGCTCTGCCTGCGTGCTTGAAATCAGTAGCAGCGACAGCTCTAGCAATCAGACAAAGCGATTCCATAGTGTTAGGACACCAATTGACAGTGCAAGTTCCACATTCCGTGGAAGTTCTTTTAAACAGAACACAGACCCAGCACTTGACTATAGCACGACTGACAGGTTATGAATTGACATTGTTTCAGCCACACATAGAAATCAGACGCTGTAATACATTGAACCCTGCTACACTTTTGCCATTAAGTGAGACAGACCCATTGGCACATGATTGTATTGAAATCATTACTATTACGACGAAACCCAGACAAGACTTGACAGATACTCCATTACCAGACCCAGACCTGACACTTTATGTGGATGGTTCATGCATGAGAACAAGTACAGGAGAGTTGGTGGCCGCCTATGCAGTCACGACAGAAACTGACGTTATAGAAACAAATTGTATTGACACCCTGTCAGCTCAAGCAGCAGAGCTCATCGCTCTGACACAAGCCTGTATTCAAGCCAGAAATAAGAGAGTTAACATATACACAGATTCACGTTATGCATTCGGAGTCGTACACGACTTCGGTGTCCTCTGGCGAGAGAGAGGTTATTTGACTTCTCACGGTGCCAAAATTCAACACGGTCCCCTCATTCAAGCTCTGTTAGATGCAATACATCTGCCTACAGCGATATCCATCATGAAGTGCAAAGCACATACGAAAGTCACCGATATCATTTCCCAGGGTAACGACCTGGCAGACCGAACAGCCAAGCAGACAGCTCAGAATCAGACTCACGCAACAGACCTGACAAAGACAATAGTTCCGACACACTGCATGACAGTTAGGGATCCCGCCTTAGATGTAATTGACATCCAGACACATGCTACACCAGATGAAATCAAGAAATGGACTGAACTAGGAGGGATCCAAACAGATCAGGGATGGATGACGAAGGGAAAATCTACATGGTTTCTCCCCGACTCTATGGTTCAAGTCATCATTAATACAGTACACAGTCCAGCGCATCTAGGAGAAAAAGCTATGCTAGACAGTATTCAAAACCTCTGGTTCAATAAACATTTACGAGCAGCAGCCAAACAGAAAGTGCGTACTTGCATGATTTGTTGTCAGTTCAACCCAGGTAAAAGCATTCCTGTAGAGCAAGGTGGATTTCATCCTCCTGACCATCCTTTTGAAGTCCTCCAGATGGATTATATCCAGATGGAACGTTGTCGAGGATTCAAATATGTCCTCGTAGTTGTATGTGCACTTTCCCGTTGGACAGAAGCATATCCAGTCCCAGATTACACTGCTCCGACCACTGCCAAGCAGCTGGTTCATGAATTTTTCCCACGGTATGGTTTGCCCCGTATCGTATACTCAGATAACGGTCAGCCATTCTCGTCCGAGCTTGTGAAACAGGTTACACTCCTGCTAGGCTACCAGTGGAAGTTCCATTGTGTCCGACATCCCGAGGCAGCAGGTCTCGTGGAACGCCATAATCAGACTCTGAAAATTCGTCTTGCCAAAATCTGTAGAGAGAAAGGCGTCGACTGGATAGTAGCTTTACCAGTTGCGCTCTTCTACATGAGAATGGTCGCACATTCTAGAACAGGGCTATGCCCGTACGAGGTGGTCTTTGGTAGGCCACCGAATATGTGGGGGACGCCTTTGCCTCGTAAGATCACAGATGTTGATTGTAATATACTGACAGATTACCTTGCCTCCTTGATGTCTGCACTACAATCATGTCGTTCACAGGTCGCTGCAGCCTTTCCCGACAACACCGAGGTGAAGCCCCATGAAGTTGTTCCAGGAGATTTCGTCTTCATAAGGAATTTCGACAGGAGGAGTCCGCTGGAGCCCCGTTGGCAAGCGCCGAAGCTAGTACTTTTGACCACAAGGACCGCGATAAAAGTGGAGGGCCGCAAGGGCTGGCATCACTCGAGTCATATAAAAAAGTTTCATGGACTGCCGCCAGATTTGAACTCTCAGCCCTGCCCTCCTCCACAGACTGATTCAAAACTCCCCCTGGTCGAGAAAACTTCTTCTCAGGAGTATAAGTTGAAATTGAGGTCTAGCAAGTCAGACAGTTTAATTGTTTAAGTCCTCCCCTAGGTGAATCGGTTAGACGAGTCTCTGACATGTATCCCCTAGACCCCAATAGAGAGAGAGATAGACAGAAACAGCTCAAGAAACGTGAATATTGTAAATCACTTCGTAGTCACTGTATTGTGACATTATTGATTATGTTTTTTCTGAGTCTTTTGATTATTGCTGCAAGTATACTGTTACATATATACTACCCTATTTTCAAGCGTGCACATTCTCCCTTCAATGTCACTGCTGAGCACTCTTTCAGTGAACTGCCCCCGCATGAGTTATCTTACCGACTTGCGCTGCGCAACAATACATTCATTAGTATGTTACATCATTCCCATCAGACCAGCAACGCTACAAATTGTTGGATATGTGGCCGACTCCCTCCCTATCAGAAATATAAGGGAGTTCTGCCTCTCTTTCCGTACCCGTTCACAATGGTTCCTGTGGCGCATGGTTTAGTTTGATTAATTCCTTAGATTCAAATTCCGTAGTTTACCAGGGCAACTGGGTATGGGGAAATCTGAACGTAGTTTTGCATAAAGTATGTTTCCCTGACAAGGAGGGTCTTCCCAAAAGGACAGGGACTGATCTAGAAAATGAAGTATATGGATTAGGTAACTTTACACTTAACCTCATGATTCTGAATGTTGAATCTGAAACCGCACCAGTCTTGCCTGCTATGTCAGTATTACCAGTCAAAGGTGAATTATGTGTTAGAAAGAATGGTTCAGTACACCTGGGTCATAGTAAATGTACTACTGTGATCGAATTCAGTGATAAAGGCAAGTCTACATTTAAAGCTTCCCGTCATTCCTATTTCATTTGTGGTCATACCGCATATATACGCTTACCTCTAGATTGGGATGGCACCTGTTACATTGCATTCCTTCTGCCACCTGTTTTCCTAGCCCCTCCTGATTATCATAGGAATACCCATCTAGTACACAATAGACCCCAGAGAGATCTCCCGATTGTCGACTACACTGAAACGGCATGGGAGCAATACACAGACTTCAATAAAGGTTTCTTTCCCTACTTAGGTGCTGTCTTTAATAGTAAACTGATACGTAGATTAACCAGAACCCTCGAAGCAGTCGTGAAAGAGACTACTTCTGCCCTAGGCAACTTAACGGAAGAGCAGTCTGCGATGCGGATTGTTGTTCTTCAAAATCGTCTTGTCCTTGACGTCATCCTGGCCGATAGGGGCGGAGCCTGTAGAGTCATCGGATCGAGCTGCTGTGTTTTCATTCCAGAAAACGCGCCATCAGTATATAGAGCCATAACCCGTCTTCACAAGATTGCAAGTCAGATACACCAGAATCCAGGCACCTGGACTTGGTCCGGGTGGTTCTGGATCGTGTTGTCAGCCTGGGGATGGAAGGTCCTATCCTTCCTAGGTATTGCCCTTCTCATAGTATTCAGTTGCTGCCTATGTCTACAATGTGGGCCAGCGATTTGCGGCCTATGCGCCACATCATGTATTCCTCATCCAAGTCCACATTCAAAATACCGTAAGAAGAAAGAAGAGCAAATGATGTTACGTGAACAGATTGATAGATTAATGAGGATTGATATATCATGAAGGGTCCGTAGGGGACAAGGAGGGAATGAGGAAATATTAATTTTTATGGTCAATTGTGTCCCCTATCGTAGACCCCAACGGCTCCATGTACGTGCTTCAAGTACATGTATGTTCCCTCCACTTCCAGCTATGAAGACGCAAATACATTTGCGTCCAACGTTAACATGTCCTCTTTCAGATCCACCATGAATGGGTCGGATATTCAGTTCCTAAGTATGCCTTGCCACCGTCTTTATATGGTGCACCTTTCATGTTTTTCGGCTCTGGCGAGTTAGGCCCTGATTTCTGCCATCGAGCCTTTTCCTGCCTTCTGCCTCTGAATGCTACAGCCTGGACCTGCATCTGTATCCATGACCTTATCTTACTCCCTGCGCGGCTAGCGGTGCCTGGCTCGGCCTGCTTGCCTGCCAAGACTGTATTTTGCCTTCAAGTTATCTGCTCCGCTCCTCGAAAATACATTCCTGTCTAGTAGTTTAGGTAAACATCCTTCCCAGCTGCAGAGCAAAGGGCCCGGCCTTTCTGTCTCCATGCACGTAATTCATTTCTCCTGTTACCATGGTAGGCCCATGCCCCCCTCACATCTCATGTAGACACGTAGACGCATATGCACGCACTAGCAGTCAGTATAGAATAGCCTCTGCCCGAGAGACCTTTCCCTCTAGATAATACAGTTCCTCAAACACAAGATATTAGATATGATTTGGGATTAGGTTGTTCTGACACCCCAGACTTCTGTCTCCTCATGTAAGGCAAAATGTCAAGTCCCCTTCACCCTCCAGTTCCACGTCAATTACACGTCATGCTGCTGCGCGCGCATCTCTGCCATGTATTTCTGCTGACACTGCAGGATTCTCCTTTGGATCCACCCACTAGTGACACCTCTATGTGACGTTTCTAGTACACGCCCTAGTGCACGCCTTCTTTACGCCTTTTTCATTACGTGTATGTGTTCTTATCTCTTCTCTCAGCTGTTACGCCTTCTGCATCCATCACCACTGTAATGCATTGACTATATATATGATATTCTGTCAATAAAGTATTGTCTATCCCTTCCTGAACCTTCGTGGTGATGGAACATGATTGCCTGGTTCGAACCAATTCCTTTTTAAGGAATAAAACCCCTTTTAAAACCTCAGATGCCACGGACTCTGCCTCTTATTTTTTCTGAGTTATTCTTATTGAACTTTACCGCATAAATTAAGTATAGGTAATTTAAATTTACCACAAAACTACCAAGCCAATTCTTATACTGGGAAGGAAACAAGCTACCGGGGACCGGTTTCTGGCATTTCAGCTGTCGTCGGCCCAGCTTGCTTGAATCCTGATGGTGCAATGAGCAAGGGACTCACATCTGAGTATACCCTTCCACGCTTATGGTGGACAAAATGATTCAGAAAAGGGGGTGGTGATGAACAGAGTGTCTGAATTAAGCAGACCACTCTTACCCAGTCCAAAGATCAGGGCTTGATCCATCACCGTTTTTTAGCTCACTGCACCATCCCAGCTCAGAACCTGGCTACATGCAAATTAGTCTGTTCCTGTCCCAGTGCATGATGGGAACAGGGCAAACCAAACTACCAAGCCAATTCTTATACTGGGAAGGAAACAAGCTACCGGGGACCGGTTTCTGGCATTTCAGCCGTCGTCGGCCCGGCTTGCTTGAATCCTGATGGTGCAATGAGCAAGGGACTCACATCTGAGTATACCCTTCCACGCTTATGGTGGACAAAATGATTCAGAAAAGGGGGTGGTGATGAACAGAGTGTCTGAATTAAGCAGACCACTCTTACCCAGTCCAAAGATCAGGGCTTGATCCATCACCGTTTTTTAGCTCACTGCACCATCCCAGCTCAGAACCTGGCTACATGCAAATTAGTCTGTTCCTGTCCCAGTGAATGATGGGAACAGGGCAAACCAAACTACCAAGCCAATTCTTATACTGGGAAGGAAACAAGCTACCGGGGACCGGTTTATGGCATTTCAGCCGTCGTCGGCCCGGCTTGCTTGAATCCTGATAGTGCAATGAGCAGGGGACTCACATCTGAGTATACCCTTCCACGCTTATGGTGGACAAAATTATTCAGAAAAGGGGATGGTGATGAACAGAGTGTTTGAATTAAGCAGACCACTCTTACCCAGTCCAAAGATCAGGGCTTGATCCATCACCATTTTTAGCTCACTGCACCATCCCAGCTCAGAACCTGCTCAGAACTTGTTCATCACCTTTTCTTGAATCTTTTAAAGATCTCGGCATGTTTTATCCCATCTAAACACACATCACTGGTGCCATCAACTTAATTTACTCACCCCAATCATACATGTAGCTGGACAATACCTATGCTTCCAAACCTCAGGCATCCGAACCTCATCACAAATTGCCCAATTCGCAAAAGTGTCTGCACACATCTCTTCGACTAAGATGCTTATATATCTTAATTTATTTCATTTCTATTTAAAAAATGTGAATTTACACTTGTACAGGGATTTACACACATGTTATATATATGTGTGTGAGCATATTGCTCTAAGGGGAGGGCTGTGTGCGGTTGAGGAAGTCTGACTGGGGTCCTGATCATGAGTCAGTTGGAGTCTTCTGACCCTGGTGCAAACCCCTGTTGGCGCAGGGGTCAGATTAACAAGTGATGGGGAGTTGATCGTGCCCAGTAATTGGCGGCTGTGATAAAATCCTCACCCTTTGATAATTTCATCAGATCAAATCTGCCAGAATTTAACAGAGGAAAAGATTACGCTATTCACCTTGACATTAAGTGTGGGCACAAAATCCATCCCGTTCGTGGAATTTGCGGATTTTCGGCAACTTTGCGATCAGCGAATCTCGCGAAATTGCCGAAAAATCCGCAAATCCACTTGCGGACGGATTTACATTCTGGCAGGATGCTCCTGTCACCAAAATTAAACCTCCACAGGAAGCACTTACAGAGTTAAGGCAGGTTATGGCGCCGGCAAGCAGCCAGAGTTGAAGTTGCTTACTTGTTGCAACTATTCCCTGACCCTGTCCTGACCCTAAACAGCCGGGTGCCCGAGGCAGGGTCAGAGAATAGTTACAAATGGCGCCGGCAAGCTGCCAGAGTTGAAGTTGCTTATTTGACACTATTCTCTGACCCTGTCCTGACCCTAAACAGACGGGTGCCCAAGGCAGGGTCAGAGAATAGTTACAACTAAGTCATGCCAGAGATGAAGCTCAAATTTAGTAATGCATTCATCAGCCCAAAAACAATCGTGAGCTTTGTCGAGGCAGGGCAGGTGAGCTTTCTCCCCATATCTACTGTTGAAAATTAGCTGTGATGCTGGATAAAGGCCTTTGCATCCTTCACTTTCACGAGCGCAATCCCTGTGCAGTTCCTGTGACCAGGAGCTTCTTTCTCCTCATCTGCTGCTCTGATCGGTCTCTGACCTTTTATACACATAGGAGGCATGTGAACTCGCATAGAAGGCCCGTCCGATTAGCCCTGCCCACACACTTGCGGTGTGCACCGTCTTCCCACCATTTACCCACTATGATGGACAGCTCACTCATGGGACCCCTGCGCCCTTCGGCGCGATGGCATAGTAACACACAGATGGTCACTGGAGATAACTCTTCTGGCACTTAACGCAGCTGTAGTGTAGGAAAAGCACTATACATTTACTCAACAAGGTAGCACTTCCTGGTGATTAGCCAGTAGAAAGTACTCCAGTTGAGTAGAGGTATTGCACAAAACAGTGGCGTCTTCTGGGATAAATATGAAGGGCAGGGTTCATTCTGGTACGATGCTCCTGTCACAAAAATTAAACCTCAACAGGAAGCACTTACAGATATAAATAAAGCAGGTGCCCAATTTGAAGCTCAAATTCAGTAACGCATTCATCAGCCCAAAAACAATTGTGAGCTTTGTCGAGGCTGGGCAGGTGGGCTTTCTCCCCATATCTACCGTCGAAAATTAGCTGTGATGCTGGATGGAGGCCTTTGCATCCTTCACTTTCACGAGCGCAATCCCCGTGCAGTTCCTGTGACCAGGAGCTTCTTTCTCCTCATCTGCTGCTCTGATCGGTCTCTGACCTTTTATACACACAAGAGGCATGTGAACTCACATAGAAGGCCCGAACGTTTGGCCCCGCCCACACACTAGCGGTGTGCACCGTCTTCCCGCCATTTACCCACTATGATGGACAGCTCACTCAAGGGACCCCTGCGCCCTTCGGCGCGATGGCATAGTAGCACACACATGGTCACTGGAGACAACTCTTCTGGCACTTTACGTAGCTGTAGTGTAGGAAAAGCACTATAAATTTACCCAACGAGGTAGCACTTAACGATTAGCCAGTAGAAAGTACTCCAGTAATATATTTCTAAAAATCCGAGAGTTTGTGGATTTTTCCGCAAACTCGCAGATTTTTTTGCGATTTCGCGCAAATTTGCGGACCGCAGATCTGCAAAATTCACCTATGCTTACTTGACATAAACATTTTAGTATCATAAGCACCAAAATCCTTCTGTTATTTTCCAAAAATACGGAATGATGCATTTATTGCACATGTTAACTCCAGAACCCCGGGGCGTCAGATTTGACTGGCTGCGATAAATAACACGCCTTGCCTCCGAAGCACTGGTAATCAGGCCCAAAGTAGGAAATAACGCACAAACGTTCATATTCATTAATGCTTGGTTGGACATTTGCTCATACCAGGAGTACATCTGTAACTTCTGTAACTAGCAATGGAATTGGGAGGGAACACTCGAAAAGTATAAAGGATGTTTTTTTTTCCCAATAAAGAAAATATTTTCTCCACGGAGAAAAAAAAGCCAGGTGCAATTGCACCTGGGTGACAAATTTGACACATGCATACATGTGCCAGCTGTTACATTAATGCATGTGAAAAATGTTATTGCCTTGGAGTAACGAGCATTTCACAAAGAATTCCAGAAATGCTCGTTGGAAACTGCTAGAGCCGCATAATTGTGCATTTCGTAAAAGCTGAAAAGGAGCATCAAATCTAGACATGTGTTTGCAGGGGTACATTTGTGACGTACTCAGGATCTAATCTTTCAAAGCACTAGAATGGGTTTAAGTTCAGTGACGGCTTGGGTGGTCAACCTTTTTATGTACAAATAGGGGGTTAAAGAAGTTCATCTAGATAAAAAGCTGCTTTTGGGGCATGAATCACCATGGACGGCGCATTATTTCTACCTCGGATTTATGAAACTTTGCAGAATGTATTTGGTGGTTTCCAGCTGCAGGCAGACTGAACATTGCCTTTTCACTGCACGGTTTTGCAGCAAGGCTTAGAGACTTGACCTTTGGCAAGAAGGGGATCCCTGGTTGAGTGAACACAGCTATTTTGGTCTGTTTATATGAAGAACAGCAATGTCTGCTTCCTTCCTCCTTATCTTGTGCACACAAAACACCCTTAACTTAGCAACAGGGAACTCCACTGCAGCGGCTCTGTGTGCTGTAACCATGCAAGAAATGGCCCCATTCCCAGCTGGGATTAGCATGGACATGTAATAAGCAGTCCTTGCTCTCTCTTCAGATCATATTCTGACATCAGCTACCCCTGGCTTGTCCTTCAGTGCCCCCTGCACTGCCCCTGTTAGCCCTAGTCCCAGTGGGCACAAGGCAGGGGATGAAACGGGAAATAAACACCTCGTTAAGTGCCCTGTTCATTTTTTGTAATTCTGTATTCTTCTTCTTTTCCTAGCTTTCAACAAAAAACAAGTGGCTAATGGGCACGATAGGTATGAATATTCATTAGGGGAAGCCCGAGTTGGCAGCTGCTACCCCAGGCTTGACCTTTGATTCCCATGGCACTGCTTCTGCTACCAATGGTCTCAGGTGTCAAGATGGCCGATGCAAACAGAGAAAGTAAACTTAGGAGCCTTCCTGACTTTCTTTGTATTCAATGGCTTGCCCTGCCTCCTGGGCCGGCTCCTCCGCTAAGCCTGGGTGCTTCCCGTGCAGGCTGCAGCCGGGAAGAAGACAAGAAGATGGAGGAGGAGCATGGCGGAGGGAGGGATCGTCGGATCAGTCGAAGAACCAGGTCTTGAGGTCCTTCCTGGACTGAGTCCCTCGCTGAGGGCCCTGGGGGAAAATGAGGGCCACAACACTGCGGTCCTCATTTAGGGTTTGGTGGACAAAGTACTCCACCACATCACAAATGCGTGAAGAGTACCCTGTCAAACAATCTAACAGTCCGCTCGCTCTTATTAGAGTCATAGAGACCCTCCTGCTGCCTCCAACAGTGTCCCCACTGGCTCCACGGCAGATATCTTATGCAGACGCACAATGGACTTGTGACCATCGGTGTAAGTTTCTCAGTCCATCCGTCCAAATTAGAGCACACATTCTGAAGTATATTTTTTATGTTTGAGACTGCTTGAGAAAGCCTGCGGGCTAGTCCCGAACTAAAAAAATAAAATAATGATCCACAGACTCTTGGAGAAAACTTCTAGGGATATTATTTTTTATTGTTTTATAAGATCAAACTCCTGCTTTGGGATTTCATGTCTGGAAAACAAGAACACATGAAACGTGGAGGCTGTTCACCAAAGAAAGCATGAAACTTGGAGGCTGCTCTCCAAAGAAAGCATGAAACATGGAGGCTGCTCTCCAAAGAAAGCATGAAACATGGAGGTTGCTCACCAAAGAAAGCATGAAACTTGGAGGCTGCTCTCCAAAGAAAGCATGAAACATGGAGGCTGCTCTCCAAAGAAAGCATGAAACATGGAGGTTGCTCACCAAAGAAAGCATGAAACTTGGAGGCTGCTTACCAAAAAACACATGAAACATGGGGGTAGCTCACCAAAGAGAGCATGAAACTTGGAGGCTGCTTATCAAAAAACATATGAAACATGGAGGCTGCTCTCCAAAGAAAGCATGAAACATGGAGGCTGTTCACCAAAGAAAGCATGAAAATGCAGGCTGCTCTCCAAAGAAAGCATGAAACATGGAGGCTGCTCACCAAAGAAAGCATGAAACATGGAGGCTGCTCTCCAAAGAAAGCATGAAACATGGAGGCTGCTCTCCAAAGAAAGCATGAAACTTGGAGGCTGCTCACCAAAGAAAGCATGAAACATGGAGGCTGCTCTCCAAAGAAAGCATGAAACATGGAGGCTGCTCTCCAAAGAAAGCATGAAACTTGGAGGCTGCTTACCAAAAAACACATGAAACATGGAGGTTGCTCACCAAAGAAAGCATGAAACTTGGAGGCTGCTTACCAAAAAACACATGAAACATGGAGGCTGCTCACCAAAGAAAGCGTGAAACGTGGAGGCTGCTCACCAAAAAACACCTGAAACATGGAGGCTGCTCACCAAAGAAAGCATGTAACGTGGAGGCTGATCACCAAAAAACACCTGAAACATGGAGGCTGCTCACCAAAGAAAGCATGTAACGTGGAGGCTGCTCACCAAAAAACACCTGAAACATGGAGGCTGCTCACCAAAGAAAGCATGAAAAATGGAGGCTGCTCACCAAAAAACACCTGAAACATGGAGGCTGCTCACCAAAGAAAGCATGAAACATGGAGGCTGCTCACCAAAAAACACCTGAAACATGGAGGCTGCTCACCAAAGAACACCTGAAACATGGAGGCTGCTCACAAAGAAAGCATGAAACATGGAGGCTGCTCACCAAAAAACACCTGAAATATGGAGGCTGCACACCAAAAAAAGCATGAAACATGGAGGCTGCTCACCAAAAAACACCTGAAACATGGAGGCTGCTCACCAAAGAAAGCATGAAACGTGGAGGCTGCTCACCAAAAAACACCTGAAACATGGAGGCTGCTCACCAAAGAAAGCATGAAACGTGGAGGCTGCTCACCAAAGAAAGCCTGAAACGTGGAGGCTCGTCACCAAACTTTCCACTCCTTCAGAGGAGCCCATGTGATAGCATTTCCTCTAAATGTATCAAGATCTCGGCCAAGCAGGCAGAGAAATTTTAATATGGTGGGGAGTGGCCAGGGCCGGGTCCAGGGCGGTACGATCGGTACCACCGCACCGGGCACTGACTTGGGGTGGGGGCGCCCTGTTTGTAAATATATTTTTATTTTAATAGCACCTGCTGCCCCCCTTCATTGCTTCCAGCAATTTTCAGCCACCAATAAAAACGTCAAGATCACTCCAGTGATTAATTTTCCTGCTGGAGAGAGATGACAGGTTTGTCTAGTGGAAGTTTTAACTCATCTTAAGATAGAGCAGAGGGTTAATGTGCCTGCTGCAAAGAATGTGTACCATGCAGATCACAAGATGCATATAAAGTAAATAGGTCAGTGGGTTACTGCTTGTGTCCCAGGGATCCTTTTGTTACCTGCGGTAAGTTAACATCCTAATGTAGTACAGTGAGCTATCAACTGTCATCTAAGCGCTGCATGCAAACTGCAAGATATGTATCAGAGCCATATGCCTTTTTGCTCTGTCTTTCATTATCCTAAACTTGAAAAAAGGTTTAATTTGGGTATAAATCACATTTTTAATATTAAAGAAAACCCACAACACTGAAGTTTTAAATTCTGAATTTGTGCTTTTCCAGACCAAGGACTCTTAAACTATACTGCCTACCAGTATAGATGACATGTGACTCCTATACCTTGTAGGCCTGTGTCTTAAGTAACATTCCTGTACACTAATTTACACAATATGATTGTCTCTGTGCCAATGCGTGTGTGGTTTGAAGTGCTGTGATTCCTTGCACTGGTATAAGTGGCGCTATAAAACTAAATCAGTCTGAGAGAGAGAGAGTGGTTATAGAGACTCGAGGAGCATTGTTAAATCGTGGTAGTGAGGGAATGTGGTCATGGGGGGGGGGGGCGCCAACAAACATTGTCGCACAGGGCGCCACCAGCGCTAAAGCCCAGCCTTTGAGGAGCCCTCCAGGACAGCAGAGGTCACATTAGAGGTTACTACCTCTGCCCCCTGGTGGACGATGGGCAGCCCACAAACGCCACTGGGGCCCAAAGGGTGCATGATGTGACTTCCACTACTCTGCTGGGATTCTGCTGAAGAAGCACCATCTTTTTCCAACATACACATGTACAAAACTTGAGAGGCAGCAAAGGACTGTCCTCGCTCTTTTCACAGTTCCTCATAATATTTCACACTGCTACATTTCAGAGTTGTGCCACCAACAGGCGCCACCTCCTGCCACATATTCCGCAAACGCGGCCTTCTGCCTCGATTGAAAAGTAAAGTTGTTAAACATTCGTAAACTTCCTGCCACTATCTGCACCCAGCGGCTCTCCCCGCGCGCGCTCGCTTCCTTCCGCTTTGTATGTTAATAACACTTGAACTGTTCGGGTTGGCATTTCTGTTTTGCTACATACACACATTTACTGCAGGCTCTCTTCAAAATAAAGGCAGGATCTCGCGCTCTCTCAGTTTCCCTTAGGGGCTGATGACTTCTAAAGAAACATCGTGTTTTTAATTTTTAATTACCTAAACAGTCCTGCTGGCATCCAGCAGCAAACATTAATTCTAGCCTGTGCTGGCTTAAGTTCAGCCCTTCAAAAAAGGAAAGGCAGCCTTCGCTCTCCCACTCCCTAACAAGCACATGAGGACGTTAAAAAGCCAGGCAGTGGTGGGGGTGGCATGTGGGCACGTGTGTCTCTTTTGTACGCATTCTGGTTAGTGGGTGTCTATCAGCACCTATCATTTGTGTGCATCTGAGTGTGTGTGTTTGTGTGTGTACAGGTGTGTTGTGACCCCTATGATAGGTAGATGGCACACAACATTTTGTAGCTCCTGTCTGTGTGTTTGTATGTGTACACTTGTTTGTGTTTGGACGTGTGTACCTGAGTAAGAGTCACCTTAAGAAGTTTGGGGCCCCAGGCAAGACATATTTTGGGGCCCCCTGTACAGAGCAATGCGCTTTTTTGTTTTTTTTGATAATCAACTTTATTGGATTTATAACAACAGGAAAAATTAATTGGTTGCAGTTCAATAATCATTGGGAAGAACATGTTAGGACTGATTGCTGACAAGGAGAGGGGCGGTCCATCAGGGTTAAGCACAGCAGTCCATGCATTAATTACAGTGATACCTGAAATAAAAGGAAGGCAGATCATCATGGTGGCAGCATATTAAACCATTTACCCCACACTTTGCTGAATAATTCAGGACATCCCGGGCTTCGAATAGGGCCTCCTCCTGGATCCCACACCAGTCCACTCCCCTCCTCCATCTCTACACAGTAGGAGCCTTGGCTTGGGACCAGTGCGCTGTTATGTCTCTCTTGGTCATCCCCACAGCTGTCCCCAAAAGGCGCTTGTCCGTCCTGGAGCCATCCAAGCCATCAAACACCCCCAACAACATACACATTGAATCATGGGGAACCTCCCATCTCAGGGCCTGCGTAAGCTCAAGCTCCACCCCCTTCCAAAACAGCACCAGCGCCGGACAGCACCATACCATGTGATAAAAATCGGCAGGGGCGAAGGCACATCGTGTGCATGCTGGAGAGGGTTTCAATCGGGCCTGAAATAGACGTGCCGGGGTGAGTTATGCCGCACGGAGGTAGTACAATTGGACCAGGCGCAACTTGGAGGATGTGGTCAGGGTTTTGGGCGCCATGAGGGCATCCCTCCAGTCCGCCTTCTCTAGGGGGCCCAGTCAACCCTCCCATCGACCCTGAGCCGATCTAGGGAAGCAGGACCATTGTTTACCAGGGACTGGTATATGCGGGGCACTCCCCCCCCCCGTCCTAGGTTCCCCATCATCACCTGAGCCTCCAGCGGGCTGAACTCGGGAAGGGAGACAGGAGGTGAGACATGTGTATAGAGGGCGTGTCTAAGTTGCAGGTATCTATAGAGTTGGGAGTGAGGAAGGGCGTGGCGTTGCTGCAGGTCTGCGAAGGAGCAAATGTGGTCCTCCACCCAAACATCTCCGAGCACTGTAACTCCAATGAGGTTCCATCGTCGGAACCCCTGCAGGGACGAGACCTCCTGCATCCAGAACTCATGCCAAAGTGGCGTCTGTTGAGTGAGTTTCCGGTCCCACCGCACGTGACGTAGGGCCGTGCGCCATGCCAGAAACACCATCCTGGTGACTGGGGGCATAGCCTGTGGCACTGGGCTACTGTATAAAAGCGCCTGGACCTGAGTGAAGTCCGACATGCTGAGTTCCACACGATAGGCAGGGTCGGACCAGCCGCCCGCATGCCAGTCATGGATGACAATGAGTTTCGTGGGCAGGTAATAGAGGTGGAGATTGGTCACCCCCGTCAAAGGGGGGGGATACGACAGTGTGCCAGGGATATGCGTGGTCTCCCGCCTCCCCAGAGAAACCAGGTGAGGACGCCGTCAAGCTCGCGAAACCAACTACCCGGGAGATGGATAGTAATGTTCTGCAATATGTAAAGGAAACGGGGGAGGACCATCATTTTGAAGAGTGCACTTCTGGCCAGGGGGTTTAGGGGGAGGGTCTGCCATCTCTTGAGGTCCGCCTTCATCCTGACGACCAAAGGCGTAACATTCAAGGCCCACTCAAGCTCCGGTAGAAGAGCTACCTAGACGCCAAGGTATTTGACCGAATGTCTCCTAAGGGGGATATCCGACTGCCAGTCGTAGCACTCTCTGGAGGGATGCAGTGGGACCAAAGTGGACTTCGCCGCATTGAGGCGAAGCCCAGAGACCCGCTCGAAATTAGAAAGAACCTCCAGGCACCTGGGGCCAGAGCTACCTGGATCCGCCAAATATAGCAGAACGTCATCTGCAAATAGGGCTATCTTATCCACCTGGCTTCGAGTCCCAGGCCCAACCCCAGATAAGTGGGTCCTGCCGGATGAGCGCCGCCAGGGGCTCCATCGCTAACGCGAACAAGAGTGGCGAGAGTGGACACCCCTGACGCGTGCCCCTCCGGATCGGGAAGGCCTCAGAGAGCTCCCCGTTAATGAGTACACGGGCTCTGGGATTAGTGTAGAGAACTTTGATCAGATGGCGGAACGAGGGACCGAAACCCATCCTGTACAGCACATCCTGCAGATGATCCCAATTACCCGTATTGAAGGCCTTCTCGAAATCTATAAAAAGCAGTGCTAGGTACGGGGTTAGCAGACCCCGGTGGGCCAGAGCCAAGTGGAGACGACGGATGTAGTGGCGAGTGCTCCTAGCAGGCATGAACTGGTCGGGGTGGACCAGGTCTTGCAGGAGGGGCCGGAGTCTCTGAGCCAAGACAGTGGCGAAGAGCTTGATCTCCGTGTTGATCAGTGAGATCGGTCGGTAGTCCGCACTGCTCAAGGAGGGCGGCTGCGTCTTCGGAATAACCACTATCGTGGCCACATCCGACTCAGGTGGGAATGTTCCTGTCTCCGCCACATGACGGAAGAGGTCCAGCAAATGGCGGGGCCAAGATATCCCGAAAGGCCGCATAGTACTCCTGAGGGTACCCATCGGGACCAGGCGTTTTACCGGGGTGTAAGAGTGAGATGGCGTCCTGGATTTCCTCCAGGGTGAAGGGGCGGTCCAGAGCTTCTGCAGTCTCTTGAGAGAGACAAGGCAATCGGGTACCAGTCCCGTCCAGCAAATCAGCAAGAGGAGCGCCCGGGGGATGAGCAGTGTAGAGGTTCGCGTAGAAGGTAGCAAAAGTTTGCACGATGGCCGCGGACGTCACTTGGAGGGCCCCAGTGCTCGAACAGACCTCGGGAATAATACGGTTGACTTTGGGATAGTACACAAGGTTGTGGAGGAGCTTACCGTTCTTATTCCCCCACCCATAAACGCAAGCAACCGACGAGCGCCAGAGCATCTTAGCTGGTTCCAGCGAGATCCGGCGGATCTCCTCGTGAACTGCTGCCAGTTGCCGGGAGGAATCCCCGTGATTGACAGGGAGTTGAGCAGCTTCTAGCTGTGCCGCCCGGGATTCCAGCTGTGCAAGCTGGGTCATCTGCTCCGTTCGCTTTGCGTGGACCAACCCTCTGGCCACTCCTCGGACAACGGCCTTGCCAGCCTCCCACAGCGTCTCCAGCGAGGGAACCGAGCTAGCATTAGTGGAAAAATAATGACGCAGCTCCTGACCAAGTGACTCCACTAACTTCGAGTCCTGCAAGAACCAGGCTTTCAGTCGCCAAATCGCTCGTGGACCTGTCTGAGGAAATCCTAGCCAGAGGGAGACAGGAGAGTGGTCCGAGATCCCCCTGGGCAGTATCGCGGCTCCAGAAACCAGCTGGCAGACCATGGTCGGCATCAGGAGAAGGTCAATTCGGGAGTGAGTATGGTGGTCTGCCGACGTGTGGGTGTACTGTTCCCCACAGGGGTTCCAAACCCACTATACGTCGCAGAGACCCAGGGCCGAGGACCAGCTGGATACGATCCTAGCAGAGGTGGCACGGGCCTCGGATGGAGTCCCCGCCGTATCATGCAGGGGCTGCAGAACGGCGTTGAAATCTCCCCCAACCACTGTAAGTCCCTGCGGGAGGTAGGAGATCACTTGTGTAAGATGGCGAAGTGTCGGAGGCAGGAATGCCGGGGGAATGTAAAGGCTCAGGAGGCTCAAGGGGTGTCCTTCTATGGTACCCGAGACTACCACATAGCGGCCCTGTACTTCTGTCCCGGCTTTAGC
This sequence comes from Lissotriton vulgaris, assembly GCF_964263255.1. Lineage (NCBI taxonomy): Eukaryota > Metazoa > Chordata > Amphibia > Caudata > Salamandridae > Lissotriton > Lissotriton vulgaris. The sequence goes on along the minus strand of NC_141687.1, from coordinate 227,624,009 downwards.
CAGGGTAAAGGGAAGGCCTTTCCTAAGTAAAATAACCACCCCCCGGGAGCCCCGTGTGAAGCCAGAGTGCCAGACCCTGTCAAATCCGTAACGAGCTAGGAAGTTGCATTGTGTACCTAGGAGGTGCGTCTCTTGGAGGAAGAGAATGTCCGGTGTGTGGCGTTGAGCAGCACGGAGGACAGCCGCACGCTTGATGCGGTCTAAGAGGCCATTAACATTACAGAAAAGGATGTGGATAGGTCTAGTGAGAGTGTGCGTCATCGGAGGAATGGAATGTGGAGGGACGGATATCTACATGGGACCACGCCCAGCCGGAGGAGGGTACCCACCCAAATGCAGGCTCAGAAAAGGGGGCTATGGAAATTGGTGATCTGCTCGTCAACTGTGAAAGCCAAGGGAGGAGGAAGCACCTCTGCCAACGGCCGCCCCCGATGGCAGCCCGTAGGCGGTCAAAAATAACAATCTGGTGGAAGATGTGATCTGCATGTCAGCTGTGGACCTATCTGCGAGACATAGCTACCAAGGAGAACTGCAACCAGCGGCCCGTAGGTGGCTAAACAAAACAAACTATCGCGGAACAACGGTCCCCCGTCCCTCCTGCCCCTTCCAACTCCCTCCACCCTACACTTCTGAAGTGGAAGCATCTGTCGCCCAAAACCCCCAACAACGAACTACCCCACCAAGAGGTGATTTGCTACTCTAAAACGATTAGCAGCAGTCAACCAGGAGCATGGCTGAGGTGGACCCCCTCCATGTATACGGATACATGCCCACAGTAGCAAAACATGGAGTGCATAACAAGAAGTCACAGAATGGTACAGATTCAGGATGGCAATGAGAAGGTAATCCCTGGCCAGGCCATTCAGAGGAGCCAGGGAGGAACCCCGTCCACTGGGCCTGGGACGGCCCGCTACATCAGGCCTCAAAGGGTAGAGTGGAGATAGGCAACCCGCAAAACGGATCACACCCCCTCCTCCCCGCCCGAGCCACGGACCATGGGGCTTCCAGACAGGTCCGAGTCCGACATGGCCCTCCGTCGAGTGATGTCTGATCGTGGGACGCTATCCAAGTCGATAAGTGAAGACACCAGGGCAGGGGAAGAGGCCCTCTTGCTCGAGGTCTGAATCGGGGAGTGTCGGGATCCTGCCCCCGGCGACTGAGAGTCCCTCCCCCCCGGCGGTTGCCTCGTTTTCTGGATCCAGTTCGGAGCCACTGCGCCTTGGGTGTCTCCTGGCCGGGTTGGATCGCTGTTTTCCGGACAAGGGAGGGGACCGTACGAGGTAGGAGGGGACGCTCCTCCGTAAGCCAGGTCCATGCCGCCTGTGGGGTGTCAAAGAAGAAGGTGTTGTCCTGGAAAAACACCTTAAGGCGAGCCGGGAAAAGGAGTCCATAGCGGAGGCTCATGGCCCTGAGTTTCTGTTTGACCTCATCATAAGACCGGCGTTGAGTTTGCACCTCTCTAGAATAGTCCGGGAAGACCATCATTTTGGAGTTGTGGAAGTGCAGTGGACCTAGCGCCCTGGCGGCCTCCAGAGTCGCGTCCCTGTCTCGGAAGTTAAAGATACGGAGGATAATGGGACGAGCGGGAGCTCCAGGATGGGGTTTGGGAGCAGGGGAGCGGTGAGCTCATTCCACCGCAAACCAGGGGGAAAGTTTCTCTTTGATGAAGGTGTCAGTACGTCCCTTCTCCACTCCCTCCGGAAAACCCAGGAGGCGCAGGTTGTTTCTCCGGGCCCTATTTTCTGCGTCCTCGGCCCTTCGATGCAGCTCCGTGGTCCGTGTCTGCAGGTGGGCCACTTGGGATTTGAGAGTGCCCACATCGTCTTCCACCATGGATAGACGAGACTCAGCCTCTGTAATGCGGGCCGTGGCGTTACGAAGGTCTTGCCGAATCAGTGCCACATCGACCCTCACCTCTCCGATCCCCCGATCTTGGTTTCCACTGAGGCCTGTGAGTCACTGATCGCCTGCAGGATAGTGGAGAGGTCGCCTCCGGCCGCCCCAGGGGCGGCCGTGGACGCGATCGCTGGATCGTGATCAGGCTTGGTGTATTGGTCCATTCTTGTTTGGGTGGAGGAGGTGGCGGCCTGAGTAGCGCTGTTTCTGCCCATGGTCCCAAAGAGGCAGTTGAAGGTACTTGACGGGGGGAGAGGAGGGGATGCACCGGCGCTTCCTTCGCAGCCCCCCGCCACCCAGTATGGTTTCCGATCCTCCTCCCACTCCCCAACGGTGAAGGGGGCGGCCACTCTCCAAGGCAACACCAATCCTCGTTGCAATGGCGGCCCTCAGGGCGGTCTCGGTGGGCTCACAGCCCCAGGGCCTAACACAGGCCCCAACCGCAAGGTCCTGGGCCGCCAAGGGAGAGGAAGGTGGGGACAGGCACACACGTGGGCCACCCGACACAGCAGCCAATCTGCCCTTCCCCCAGTCGTAGTGCACCTCACGGCCCGCAGCTACTAGATGAAGAAAGTCCTCTCAGACCACGAGTTCAAGGCGGACCAGGAAGCCCGCCGGCCCCCAGAGTCTGGCACTCCAGCTCCCTGGCCCCAAGACAGGCAAGGAAGATGGCCCACGGCACTGCAGGCCCTGCCCCCAGCAGACAACTGCCTCCACCGCAGTAAGAAGGAAAGTCCTGGACCAGATGCCCCCCCTCGTCGCGGGCCTCCTAGCACCCATCTCCCCTGCACTCCCAAGGCAACGGGGGAAGTGAAGAGTCACTGCTGGCCAAAGGGGGGAGAGGAGCGCTCCATCGGGGGCACATTCTGAGGCCCTATGGGGGGCCCACGCAGGTCCCAGATCAAAGCCAGGCCTCAGGGGCGGCCCGACCAGCCCGCCAGCTCCGCAACACACAATCCCACCTTCGGCTGCGACCTCAATCCCACCAGCCCGCGTCACCGCGTCCGACACGGCCGCCGAAGGGTTCAGGGGAACGGAAGCCCACTCAACAAAACCCCTGCCTCCTCACCTCCTCCAACTGCAGCACTGGACGTCTCCCGTTCCAGGCCCCTCCACAGCCGCTGCGTCGGCCACGTCACCCGGGGCTTGGCGACCACTCCTGTGCCCCAAGGCAGAAAGGCTCGGGCCCATCTGCCCGGGCTAGCCCAGGCCCAGACGCAGCTCGGCGATCAGGAAACGCCACCCCTGGCGCCGCGCGGCCGCAATCTCCTCCAAATGTCTCCGCCGCTGAGGGGGCCGCAAGTGCCGCTCGCTCCCCAAGCGCCGCCACTGCACTCCAGAGCCGGCCCACACTCCTCCGCAGGCCCCGGGGCAGAAGGGCAGTCCGCACGTCCAGTCCGCCGCCGAGAGGGCTTCGGGGGGGGGGGGCAGAGCGGATGATATCAGTCTGGGCTCCCGGCCGCGAGATCAGGCCTAGGAAGCTGCCATTTTGGGGGATGAAGGCCGCCCAGAGCAGAGGGCCGGCGAGGACGGCACAGGCATCAGGCAGGTCACCAGAAGGATCGAGGCGATGCAGGTAGGGTGCAGGATGTGTCCCCAAGACTCTGGGGCATCGATGGCTGGAGAAAGTGGGCCGATGCGAGGCGGATGACGGAGGGGATCCAGAGCACTTCCAGAGTGCGACCGCCATCTTGACGCCTCAAGCCACGCTCCTCGCAATTCGCTTTTTTATGACCCATTTCCTGCTAACTCAAGCTGGCATGATGCCAAACAAAACTAAATTACTTGTTAAACTTTGACAAGGTGACACAAAAACGGTTGAAATATGTCTTACCCTTAATTCCCAAAATATGTAGGATGACACAGTGTAGAGAGACACAGTCAGATGTAGAGACAGTCAGTGAGGGAGAGATGCCTCGATAGAGAAATAGAATAGACTGAGGCTTAAGAAAGAAAGACTACTTTTCCAAGGGGCCCCTTGGAAGGGGAGGGGCCTGGGCAATTGCCCACTTGACCCATGCCATAAAATGTATCTGGCTTGGACATGTGTCTGTGTTTTGTACAAATCAATACCAGGAAATCAAGCACACACACAAACAAACATACATAAGTACGTATACAAAGAAGCACACAGTTACCACGCAATTAATATAATCCATTTGAATGATTATTAGGAAGTCCTTGTTAAAGTGAATGACATACTCTCTTTACACTTCCTGAGCATTTATTTGTCCTGCTACCCTGTTTTTTTGTCAAAGTATTCATGTCAACCAACTTTAGGCTCTGTTCTCATACATTGCTATCCCTACCAATGTGCTAATGTATTCTTATATGTTTTAGCATGTACAAAGACTTTAGTAAAATCAGGGGGGGGTTACTTTAATTATTAGAGAGCTATGTTGAAGTGCTCCCAGACTGAAGAGTAAGTCCAAACAACCACAGCTGCCTACCTTCCATATGTATAATAATCCCACTGCTAAGCTGATCCCTGGGTCTACTAGTTGGGTCCGCTTACAACTTTGCGGATGCGTCGGCGGGTATGCCCCGCCACCACACCACCAAAGCTGTGGTCACATCGCCCGCCAGATTAGGAGTTTTCCTCCTGTCTGGTGGGCTGGTTTTTGGCGTTCCCACGACGATGCTTCTAAAAACTGGCACCACAATGAGAACGCCAAAAAGAGTTCCTGAACGGCATGAATCGAAAAGTCCATGCCATGCAGGAACTGCTGCGCATGCACACAGGGGGGCACTTGTCGTGCCCCCCTGTGTGCATCCCCCTGTGGAGGAGGCCCAGTTTCCTCTCTGCCACACAGTGTTTATGGAGGAGGAAGCTCCATGACACTACCAGTGGAGACGAAAGTTGTAATATGCTTGTCAGGGCCGCGGCAGGCCGCCAAGCATATTCCTGAATCCTGACTGACGCAATACTGCCAGGGAACAGCACTTCCCTGGTGGCTGCTGTGAGGCTGTGGCAGTCACACCACCTGAGTCTTAATAGGGCGTTCTGGAGACCGCCACCACCACGCCCCCGAGAGTCTGGCGGTCTGTGGACAGCCAGACTCATAATCGGGGCCTAAGTGCCCTGGGGGTGCTGTGATTCTCTTTTTGAATTCCTGGTGTCTGTGAGGGGTTAATTGATAATAGTTATAGGCTAAATTATCCTCCAGTGTCCGCCAACCTGATGCCCAAACTGGTGGGATTACATACATAATTTTCACTACCTGGTAGGAGCTTTATCCTGCTTCCCATTACAGACTGCCCATAGCAGGAAAACAAACACTGACCTATAATGCAAATTTCATATGCAAAGAATGCCTGAATTTTGCACATTCAGTAGGTGTGCTTCTCCAAGCAGCCCTTACTCCAAACATTTGCTCAACTCAAACACAAATAAACCACTGTATTTTTATGGTCCCCAAAGTTCACTAAAATTATTTCAACTTTAACATTTTTACCATTGTAGCCTTTCTTGCGTTGGACTTCTCACTGCAGAGTGGTGGCACAGTCTGACCACAACCAATGCTTCATGTGGGAATTGGTTACTTAGGGGGTCATTATGATGGCGGAAAGGCCACCACCAACAGGCTGTCTCACCACCATCGGGACCACCTTCACTGCCTGCCACATTAAGATGGCAGGGGGTGTGATGGCGGTCGGCTCCATGAGCCTGTCGGTGCATCGGTGAGCTCGCAATCCCTGCATTGGTCGCGTTACCTATCATGCACCTCCGTAGGGATTACAATGTCTTTCCCTGCCAGCCATTCCATTGCAGTTCACCCACCATGGAAAAGCTGGCGGAAAGGGACTTTGGGAGCCCTTAGAGGGCTCACCTTTTCCCCTGGCCCTAGGCTGTGGGCACTGGGGGGCATATATGGTGCCCCCCTATATGTCCCTGTACCATGTGGCAGCAACCACAGGGTGCCTGCCACGTAGTGCAGGGGTATGGTTGGTGACCCCTTTTTATCTTGCGCCGTGTGTGCTACAGCCAGCAGCACTCGCCGCTATACAAAAAATAGGCAGTACGGCCGCCTCGGTGGCGGTCGCATCGTAATTCCTACTGTAGGACTGCCACCTTGTAGGCGGGTGGTCCTGATGAATTGCGATGGTGTTATTTCAATTGTAGGGGTGCATTGGAATCACGAGTAGTTTGCACCTACATTTATTCTTTTGTCGTGTTAACAATAGGTCATTTGGGTGTGTTCTGTAATAATCTGCGAAAGTGAAGTGTTAGAATGATTACATACCATGTAAAGAAAAATGTGGCAGATGTGTTTTGAAAAATGTAATCGTTTTGTAATTGCTTAACTAAGCTGCTCATTTATAATGTAATGCATAGAGATAAACGTGCACTAGATTGGAGTTGTACACGGATGTGGCAACTTAAATTTAAATGTGTAAAAGTTATATTCTGCTTATAATGATTTGCATATTCAAATGTGCTCATGTAATGTGGTGACTTGGAAATATTTTGAGGAAACCTGTTCATTTACATGTATCCTCGTAGGCATTATGTGCTTCATTCTTATGTTGGCCGAATGCTGTAGGCCTGAAATGTATTCTCCCTGACGGCGCTCGTAATAGGGTAAGGCGATGAATTTCACGTGTATGTTGGATTTGTTCTTTTCTCACGTTTCTGTTGCAGGTGGATAAAGTCGTCTTTGTTAGTTAGAATAACATCCTTTGTTTTAGGAGTTAGGCTCAGGGAGGAGAAGATACTTTTTTGCAAGAATGCTGATAATTGGGAGTCGTTGTTCTTTCTCACTGAAGGAGGCCATGGAATTAAGGTCATCGAGCCAGGAGCTGGGAGTATCAAGTCTAAATGGAAATCCACCTATGAGAAGTACCCGCAGGATGAGGTGATCGAGATGCAAGCAGTGGGCGTGTTCTACGTTTTACGTTTTGAATTGGCGACAGTGCCCCGGGGGTTGAGTAATGAGAGGAGGTGAGAAGATCAATGGAGAGGGAAGGAGCCTCTTAAAATAAGCACTGTAGTTTTGGCTACTAAACCCCTACAACTGTAGTGTATTTCTTAGGAAGTCTTCACAAGCTGACACCTTCTCCTGATCTTGCCTGGGGACTGATAAGTAGGGATGTCACCCTCGTGATAGTGTAGGGATAGACTAACACTTTTTAAGTACTTTCCCTTATGAATACAGATCTTGACATAGGGGCAATCATTGCCTGTGTTCTGGAACTTGTGATTTAGGTTTATGATCCAGCGCCTTTGTCTCACCCGTAGGTTTGGATTTGTATTCGTTCCCATGTACTTCTACCACCTTGTCTTGAGGTGCTTGTGTGTCCAATTATTTTTGGCTTTGTAATAAACCCACTAACTTGGAATTCTGAGTCTATGATTCTTCAGATTCGTGGTTCGTTAGAGTCGTCGAGTTGTCTTAATGAGTTATTTCTCCCCTCTACACTTCTCAGCAGGCAACAAAAATTCATAGACCAGGGGTTCCAGAGTAAATTGGTAGTGAGCAACCCGGCCTTTTCAGTCCCAAATAGGAAACAATGGCGGACAGACTGAAGTCCATCAGACAAAAATAATTGACTTACCGGAATTGTAGTTTGAGAATTATTATAAAATTTAATATGACTGATTTAATTTTGCTGTTATTTGGTCACATTTAAAACTGTGTAAAGCAGTGCATCTATTTAAGTTGAATATGAAATAATATTTACTACACTTTCTTACTGGTCACAGTTCCATCTGCTCTACTCCATGCACGTGATAAGCATCTTCCCACAATTTAATCTCAATGTAGAGACCTGCACAATATATTTAACACCTAAATATTCCTTCTGAACAAAATTGGCTGTAAACTCATTGCATGTGTTAATGAGCAGCTATTCTATTCATTTTTACAAACAAACTTGGTAAGTCAGCTCTCCGTGTAGATAGTGCACATTTTCCTTTTAATGAAATACAGAGACAAAGAGTACTACATTAAAAAGTTAGTTCTATTAGATTCCATCTATTTTATGCAGATGCTTTAAGAAATTGATGATCTTTGTTCTCTTCTCCTTGCCTTTCCATCCGAACTGTTGCATTGTGAAGTGCCTTGTTCCCTGGCATAGAGAATTGATTCTTCAGCTTATGCTCTTGCTCAGAGATACAAAATGTACAGTGCCACCTGCCCTTCAAAGTGGTCAGTCGTCTGTTGAAGATTATCTTCACAATGTTGCTACCCTCTTCAAAATTGCTGTTTCCTGGACCTCCTGATAGCATCCTTTCGGATTGATATCTACCAATGGATGAATTATGTTACTCTTCTGGAAAATACCAGTAATTGAAGCTCAAAGAAGGTGTCGCTTCCATGATGCCCAAGAAAGTTGTGTGACAGAGTGCTGATCAGCAAAATATCATGATACAAAAATATTACATAAAAACTATTGAGGTCCAAAATATTTAATTTATCTACATATATAATGCATAGTTTCAAAATAACAACTACAAAAATATTATAGACCAATATATTGACATTATATAGGTAGATATTTAAATATAATTAACGCTATTGTAACCTTAAGAAAGAGAAATATGACGGGCCAAGATGGCGGCGGAGTAGCAGCGTTTCTTTGGGGCTCCGCTCGCCAAGGCTGACATAAGGTGTCAATATGCAGGTTTGAGACCCTAGAGGTGGCTACAAAGAGGTTGCCATGAGAAGCCCGTTGGTGGAGGAAGGGCGCGGACACTGCGGCGTCTGCTGATATTGGTGCCGGCGGAGCTTCGACGATACAAGGAAGTGAGGCGGCGGAGCGTAGAGGTGCCTGTGCCGGTGAGAGAACTGCCCAGCACAGAGCGGCGAGGAGGCCCTCTCGGGACTCGGGACCCGGGGCCGTGGGGCGGCAGTATCGGGAGAGGCCCAGGGCTAGAGCCAGGAGGCAGCAGCATAGTCCCCTAGAGACCCAGACAAGAGGGAGCAAGAAGCAAGACTTCCCCTACCTAGAACACAGGATTAGGATGCTGCTGTATTGGCACCAGTGATCGCTACCAGCGGTGGTGTGGGGGCTGGAGCTACGACCGACGGCCGACTTTGGGGCGAAGTGGATGATGCCACGAGGAGCTACACACAGAAGGTGAGTGCAGAGCCAGCACTGTTTAGAGCAGCTGGCACTGCCGGAGCCACCAGCGGCGTGTTAGCATGAGGCAAGGCGCAGAGCAGCGCAAGTGAAACGGAAGGTGACGAGCTGAGTGGCGTGGGGAGGTGACCCCATGGGACCCTGACTAGACATGGCCCCCCAAGCTAGTTTAGAGGTTCTGTGGACTAGGTGGTATGATAGCACACAGGCCGTGACATTGGACTGGATCCCTGGCCCAAGCTCTGCAGTTGTTTTACCGTATGGGTTGTGTCTGCCTACGATTGCCCTTGAATCCCGGCCTCATACTTACTAATACCAGGCGCTCTGGTCAGGCCTCGACTTTCTCAAGCAGACAGGCCGGCCAGGTGGGAAATTAGGTGACAGCCCCACGATCCCACTGCTGTGACCTGCCGGTGTCAGGTCCGGAGGTGCATCTCTCCAAGGTGGGAGTCGGCAGCGGAGTGAGGGACCCTGTGGTGAAGCCTCATTGGAATCTGCAGTCAACTGGTGGAACAGCCATTTTGCATGCTGCGACTAGGCCTGGACCTCATGCCAGAAGTAATAGCCCAGGGGGTTAAACGGCAATCCTTGACGGTGTGAGGGCTGACGGGGGATGGAGAGCTCCGGAGGAGGGTGTCCAGGTGCGGCCCCTACAAGCACCTTTGGCAACAGGCCACTGTGTTCAGTGAGCAGATCCTCAGGACTACTGCCTAGTGGGAGGTTGGAGGGAAACTGGTCCCCATCTGAGGATATGCAACTGGAGGGTCCGCTGACCCGCACCACATCGGATCACTGCAATGACTAGGCCATGGTCCAAGAAGGACGCATCGATTAAAGATCTTCTACAGAAACCTGGTGCAAAGAAAACAGGGGGGTCTGGATCTAAACAACAGATGACTCAGGCTGTCGAGAAGGAGATGGATACGGAAGCTGGGCGAGCAGATGACCTGATCACGAGGGGCTCCTGGAGAAGCTGTTTAGCTCACTCAGGGACGATTTTTCAGGCCTGCGGCAAGATGTGACCTCCGACATCAAACAGTTGTGAACGGAGATCCAGGAAGTGAGAGACCGGGTGGACTCCCTGGAATGCAATGGGGACCGCAGGGAGGAAGAAATCACTGATCAAGCCTGGGAACTTGTAGACCTTCACGAACGGATTGAGGAACTCTATCCTAAACTGGAAGATTTGGAAAACCACTCAAAGCAATCCAATATCTGCATCAAAGGCGTGCACTCCAAGTGGACGGAGGCAAATTGGAGGACTGCCGGGATCCCTGCTTCCAGCCCAGGTCTGCAACAGGACATTCTTACCTGCTTGCACTCCTACCGACAGAAGGAGATCATCATGGCTGCTACATGGGACCGGACAACCGTGGAGTTCGAGGGACTACAGGTGAGTGTCTTCCAGGATCGCTCACCACTCACTCTTCAGAAACTCAAAGATTTGAGGCAAGCCACAGCCTTCCTCCGAGAGCAAGGACTGCGCTACAGATGGCGGCATCCGTTCAGACTGTCTTTTGGCTGGAACAAGGAGCTACAAGTGGTGCGGAATCTAAAGGAGGTGAAGGAAATCCTCTGGAGTGCCCTGGCAGAAGCAGGAGACTCAGAGCGGATGGAGGTAGGTCCATTCTCTGGGAAGCCAGCTAAACCGAACCAGAGAAGAGGCCTCAGGAGAGGAAACACGCCAGAAAGAAAGGGAAGCCCTTTTGCGTCAGATACCAGATTCGGAGGGCACTGGTGACCCAGCCAGTGAGTGATCTTAGCAGCTGCAGACCCAGGGCCCATATGTAGAGAAGATGGTACAAGCCCAGGAGCTAGTGTTTTCGGCTTTGGTGGGGGGAGCTCCGCTTCCGGGTTGGTGATGAGCAGCCACCGGACACATGTACCCTTGCACGATAGTGCAGAACATTACTGTTGGATGCCAAAATGGATGTTTATTTGTTTTCTCTTGTTCTATTCTACTTTTCTCTCTTTTCTTCTGTTTCCTACTGTCATGAGCTCTGAAGTCCTTACACAGACCGGTAGGGTAACATTTTGATTTGGGAACCCACGGGTAACAAGCGGAGGCAAGGGACGCTGTGTGTCACACCTGCTGGGGGAGGGAGGACATGGGAGGCAATACCATATCGACTGTGTTCTCTGTCTGCACTCTTCCTGGGGGGAACTATAGGGCCTCAGGCCAAGTAGCGGTGCCCTATGCCTCACCACACACAGGATACTTATTACATTCCACGTGATGGGAGAGTTGTTGCATTGGGTAGGGAGAGGGGGACGGGTGGAGGGCCTTTTGATAAGCTCGAGCGGGCGGAGCGGAGGGGACCGGGAGATTATGCCTGGTCAGGCTGGATAACCAACATTAAGCAGCTGCCAAGGCTTATATTCACGACATTTACCAATGACAGGCCTTTAATGGTTATTTTGAGCTTCAATGTTCGGACCTTAACTCACCTGTTAAGAGATGAGCGCTTCTTGCTTTTTTGAGAGATTGCCAAATGTGATATCTGCCTCTTACAAGAGACCCAGCTCCAGCACTCTGTCTGGAAACGACTCCAGTCGATATGGTTCGACAGACAGTATTTTTCATCGGTTGTGGGGAAGAGGGATGGGATGGCTGTCCTCTTTTCAACACAATTCCAAGGCACAGGGATTGTGGTATCGATGGGGGCGCACACATACACAATAGCCTCCACTTATAGTCCCAATGAGCAGCAGGAAACCTTTCTCCGGTACTCGCTGCACACAATCCTGGAGTCCACAGACGAGGACTTGGTGATAGGGGGGATTTCAATTTAGTTCCGGACACCCAATTGGATAGATCAGCTCTCCGGGTGGGGCACTCAAGATCCATTTCAGACTCGCTGTTACAGATATTGGGGGACGGTGGGACTCAGGGATGCCTGGCGACACTGTTACCCAACTGACTGGGGATACACCTTCTATACTGCAGCGCATCACACATATGCACAGATAGATATATTCTGGACCTCGCCTCGGGTCACGGCGGCTGCAGCCGATGTGACTATCGGGACAGCAGCGCTCTCAGATCATTCCCCAATTGCTCTAACGCTACTCCTCCCTGGGGGTACCCATCGCCAAGGGTCGTGGAGACTGAACCATGAGCTGCTCACATACTATGCCAATATTGCTGAAATATGGGGTGCTATCAAAACATATCTGGTGGTCAACGATGTGGGTACGGTTGATATAGTCATGGTTTGGGATGCCCTGAAGGCAGTCCTGAGGGGCTGCTGTATAGCTATTGCGGTGAGCCTTAATAAGGAACGGAGAGCTAAGCGGAAGGATTTGGAAGATCAAATCAAGGAGCTTGAGGGAGTCCACTGCCGTACTTGGGCGGTTCAAACGAGGCTGTTACTTACTAAGGTGAGGCAACAGTTGAGGTCCCTTGACCTTGACGACCCCGAATATGCTCTTTTACGTACCAGTGTATTTAAAGGGGGGTTTACCCAAACATAGTCACTGGGACCTGGGTTTTAGAAGTACTGAGAGGAAGGGGTCCCAGCGAATAGACAAGTTAGAAAAAAATTCAAAAACACAATAAATTAATCTGCATTGTTTTATTCACAATGGGGATAGATATATTAAATAAAATACCAATACAATTCCACAATATAGTAGGTTATACAGTGCCCCTGGGGGAGGGAGGGAGTGATTAGGTGAGGATGGTGTGATCGAAGGGAATTGTGACAGTAAAATCAACCAATTAGCGAGAATGTATTGGTAAGTAAGTTGTCATACACAATATACAAGGACCATTGGTTCGATATGAAAATAAACAGGTGTCATACTTCACAAATACATTTAATGTGACAATATTGGCGTGAAGTTGACAAACGAGGTGCTGTTGTCGACGTTTCGACCCTCAATAACAAAAATAAAAAATAAGTAATTAACATTAATATATACATTGAAAAAACACCAGCCACCCAAGCCCCCAGAAAACTAAACCACCTGAAATACGTGCATTGCAAAATTTTAAAAAATGAATGTAACAATAGCATTTAAAGTAAAAAGAAAACACCATAATAAAAAATTATATTAGAGTAAATAGCATTTGAAACTTCAATATTATAGGAAAATACTTTAAAAATGCTATACCTACTATTAATGTTTTGATCTGCAATTTTCTTTGTAGTCATGACATTTTGACCAAAATATTATGGGCAGAAGATATTTTTAATCAATATTGTGGTGGAAAACCCTTGAGACTCCATGGCTGAAAATCACATTTACTTACAACTAAGGAGTCAATTACGATGTAGTTCGGAAAGCATTCCGACTGAATCGGTTTCAGAATGATTTCTGACCGAATCAGATTCTGAGAGTCCGTCTGACCGAGTACAATGGTTCCGAACACCGTTCGGTTGGACTCCCACTGGCTTCAAGTGCAGCCTGTGTTCCAACCAAATACACAGGCTCCCATTGAAGAAAGGGGTGGTTGTGGAAAATCGTGCACCCTGTGGCGGGCACCCCACGGTGCCTGCCACACAGTGCATGGTTGGAAAGGGGGGGACCCGTGGGGCACCCCCACTGGCCCAATTCGGATGCCCCCGGGTGTAAGGGGTACAAAAGGGGGTGGTGATGGACCGAGCATCTGAATCAATCAAACATTCGCACCCTGTCAAAAGATCTGGGTTTATTCCATCACCGTTCTTTAGCCCACTCTGCCACCCCAGTTCAGACATGGCTATATGCAAATCAGACTGACCCTGTGCCTCATGGGAACAGTCCAGCTCGAACTGCCAAGCCATGTCTTCCCTAGACCGGAAACAAGCTTCCGAGGACCGGTTTCTGCATTCCAGCCGTTTTCAGCCCGGCTTGCTTGAATCCAGTGGTAAAGTGAGCAAGGGACTCACGTCTGAGCATACCCTGCCACACTTATGGTGGCCAAAAGCGGTACAAAAGGGGGTGGTGATGGACGGAACATCTGAATCAATCAAACACTCACACCCAGTCAAAAGATCTGGGTTTAATCCATCACCGTTCTTTAGCCCACTCTGCCACCCCAGTTCAGACATGGCTATATTCAAATCAGTCTGACCCTGTGCCTCATGAGAACAGTCCAGCCCGAACTGCCAAGCCATGTCTTCCCTGGACCGGAAACAAGCTTCCGAGGACCGGTTTCTGGCATTCCAGCCTTCTTCAGCCCAGCTTGCTTGAATCCAGTGGCAAAGTGAGCAAGGGACTCACGTCTGAGCATACCCTTGAGGAACCGGAATTGATTTCCGGTTATATAAAGCATATAATCGATTATTTAGAATTAGCATGATGTATCTAGATTACTTACCGCAAAGTACGCAAACACTAGCATACACCCGAATTGCAGTAACTTAGGGTTCTAACATACACTGCTTTGCACGTTTTACACTTGCTTGACTTGACCGACGCCATTTTGTGGCCTCGCTCGAAGCCTTACATTAGCAGACCTTATTCAATTATTACACCAAAGTCGTTCCCCTGAGAAATAGCCCAACTGTTGCAATACTGCTGTCTCAGCTCGTTAGGCCTGTCAAGGTTATGTGTAGCAGGAGGAGGCCCGATAGGCACATTCCAGGAGGGGTGCGGGGCGGACTCTCTCGGAGTTAGCAGAAGGGAGTCACCCGTACGACCTTGCTAATCTCTGATGAGCTAAACCAAGAGCGCTTTGTCTCCCATATATGGTCTTTCCCTCTGCACCAACCTGTATCAACTTGTATTTTTCCATCTTGGGTAACGGTTTCGAGAATGTAACTGTATATATGTGATGTTATGATAATGTGCCAGCAGTCTTCTTGGCGGACCTCGTGGGGTTAGGTCGCAAGGAGCTCCTCTGGCAGAGTTTTGTTTGTTATAATAAACGATTGGACCTTCTGCACTGCCAACCGACTGATTATTGATAATGGGCATGGGATTGGTTGTGAATATAACTCTAATTTTGAGGTGGTAAATATTTTCCGGTACTTCAGTTGGCGACTCCGCCGGGACTCCGCGTTGGGGTCGTCCCTCTGTAATCCGAAGAGAAGCGGAACATTGAAAGGGGTGATCGTGATCCGGGGGGTTGAAAATAGACCAAAAAGAATTCGGGGTCTGCTCCGCTCTCCCGATCGCGAGAACCCCAGCTGCTAGTGGCCCCACGCCAGAGTCCTTCGGGTGTAACCCGAGAACCAGCCACGTTGGCCTTAGCAGAAGTTGGCAGTGAAGAACGTACAATCTGACCTGCGTGCACCAGGTGAGTGTCTTGTCTCGTTTAGTGTTGTATAACGTTTTTGCAATTTTGGACTTGGAACTTGGCATTTGGTGACCTGTGGTCACGGAGAAACTTTGGAAATAGGGGGTCTGACGGGGCGACATTGAAATTGCACTTGCAGATGCCTCTGATTTTGGTCTGTGAGGGATAACTAGAGATAGAGACTAGACGCCTTTGTGAGAATTGCGGTTTTCACTCGGCCGGACTGCTCTCGGAAACGCCGGCAGTTGAGATTGGGTAGCACCCGGACAGATCTGGAGCGGCGCTTGAGAAAGCGGGCTTAGCCAGCATAGTTCGGGAGGTGAACCATGAATACTGTCGGATGGCCTGTAGGTCGGTCTGTGGTTTAGAAACCTGTGTAGCTATCTCTAGGCAGTCTAAGGACAAGACTGTTATAAGAAGACATTTTGCAGCTTTGAAAATTTGGAAAGGGTTCTCCACAGGTGGGAGTCGACGGGCTCCACCTCTTGTTTGCAAATATCTGTGTTTCCGTTTGTTTATGTCAAATTGAAGGTTTGTTGTCATATTGAAGGTTTGTTTTTCAATGAAAGAATGACTTTGAATGAAAACATGGCCATGTGTATGAGAGTGATATGATTAATTATCATTGATTCTTCTGTGTTATGAACAATAATCCTCGATTCTTTTTCAGCTCAAATTAGGTAGAAAAGGGCAATGCTGTGTTTTAGTAAATTATGCTTTGGCTGCGTTCACCGAGGGAGCACGAGGTTGGACGAAAGCCAGACAGCCCCTCCGGAAGGAACACCCAGCCATGATATGTATTGCAAGCACGGGATAGGTCCCCTTCTTTTCAATACCTTATGGCACAAGTACACCAAAGATAATGTGGAACTACAGTGGCCGAAAACTGGGTCGTTTGATGAGAAAAAGATTCATTCAGTATTTACAAGAGCGTCTCTTTGCTAAGCGCAGTAGACAGGCTATGTTTGACACCCTTAACAAATGGCAGAAAGAGGCAAAGAGGAGACGTATTCGGTCCGAGAAACTTCTAAAAATACAGCAAGGGCAAACTGTAACTCAGAAAGCCATTGCACATGACAAGAATAAGACAGAGAAAAATATTGAGTACGCAGATAGACAGTTTAGGTTGCAGGTGGATAAGAGTTATGTAACACGAAATGAGACCGAAGATGAGATAGAGGATCTGTTAGATAAAATACCTCCCCCACCGTATGCTCCACAGCGCATATACCCTGCGGTACCCCTTCAAGTGGTGGCTGCGCCCCAAGCCTCCGCACCGGAGGAACGCGGGTCTCTCACCCTTAAGGGGAATGTCGGTGCCCCATCTACCTCAGTGAGAGACCTGGCCACCCTCGTCCCTGACCCCAGGCATACCCTGGAATCAGCCCATACACTGTTAAGTGCCCCGAGCCCCGTATGGACCTCCCAGTCAGCCAGCACAACGCCCGGAGAATCGGGACAGACACCAAAAGGAGGACCGGGAGGTTTGGATGGTAAACGACTATTCACTAGAGCATCTGTGGAGTATGGCGAAAAGGAAGCATTAGCAGATCAGGCCGCCCAATGGATGCGGATCGATGTATATACTGTAGCCGACATATGGAGTACTTTAAAGGATCTAGAGCCGGTGATGCAGCAACACGCGTTGTACCAAATGTCCATTTTCCTCATAGGAGCTTGGGAAGTCAGCTTCCGAGATGGAAGGGCCCCTCAGATACTATATAACATCCGAGATTGGACCCATAAATTCAACATGGATCTACAGGAGGTATATAAGAATGTAGACACAGTGGTTAAATATCGAGACAGGATGTTTCTAAAAAAGTCCCATCTGGACTTCTCAACATCCCATGCGGGAGGTACATCCTATTTACCATCCCGAAATTCCCAAAGCGCGCGATAATGCCCAGCAAGTAATACGGGCTCGAGTGGAAGCCCGGTTCCAGGAGCAATGGGTATACACTTCATGGAAAAGAAGCGAAGTTCTTGCTCTGAAATTCCAAGTACCTGACCCCCGCCTACTATAAGGAACTGACCGAGGCTGCGGCCTCTGCCGTAATGACCCTGGCAGATGTCGAATTATTCTTTGGGTTACTAGTTCCCGTTGATATATGGCGGCAGGTACATGACACTGATCATGCTGAACTAGGGGGATCCTGGGAAGACTTGAGAGGTTGGGACCGAGATCGTAAACCAGGGGATAAGCCTAGGAATTAAATAACTTCTCTGCCGGCAAAAATAATAGCATATATGCACACCTTGATACCTCCGCAAAAAGTTGACTGGGATAAACTGACAGCTTGTAGACAGAAAAAGGATGAAAGTGTATCCGACTTCTTCACTAGATTCGAAGGAGTCTTCATTGACTTTAGTGGGCAAGATTTGGCCACGGAGGGTGGAATTAGGTTGTTTGTGAACAGGTTTGTAACGAACTTGGCCCCGGAAATTTCTGCGCGGTTACAGGCTGCAGAAAGTACCTGACTACCTCCACCTCTTCCGTGATTTTGAGTATGGCTCAGTACTACGAACATAGAGAAAACGAGAGCAAGGATAAAGTAGAGAAAAAGGCCAAAGATCTCAAAACTCGGGTGCTGCTTCAGCAAGTTGTCTGAGGACAAGGAGGGGGAGAGGGGCCAAAGGGCCCATTTCCAGAGGGGCGGGCGCAGGCCGAGGCACGGGCGGGGCTCCGACGGTAGGGATAAACCAATGTTCATATTGTAAAGAGGAAGGACATTGGAAAGCGCAGTGTCCGTTGTTGCTTGCCCAGAACGGTGCTGTTCGAGGGCGGGGACGAGGATGAGGCGGCCCTGATCGGAGTGATATGCGCAGAGAGGAAGGATCAGGCAAGTCTGAACGAAATCATTTCGATGGTCACCAAGGCAGGCAGGATTATCATGATGATTACGCATTTGAGGATCAGGATGCGTATGTCCACGCATAGGACAGCCAGGGACAGAGTAGGGGCCAAGTGTCGATCCCGGTCAATCAACAGGGACCTTATGTAAAAGGGGAATTGATGGGGACTTCTGAGAATTTCCTAATTGACACAGGAGCAATGAATAGTTCAGTTGCTCGATCATTGGTTCCAGGGGCGGCTCTGTCCGGGCAAAATAATGTTTCTGTGGGATTCTCGGGAGTCCCGGTTGTCAGTCCCATCTCAAAACCCCTCCCCTTTACGATCGGTCCCGCCACTTTTGAAACACCTTTTCTGCTAACTTCGCATTGTGGGGAGAATTTGCTGGGCTTGGATATGCTGAAAAAGTTGAATGCCAAAATACATTGTTCCGCTGATGGGGTTTATTTAACGATACAACCCCACACTGACTGCATGAAACAATGTTTTGCTAAAAACAAACCTCTTCCCCCTGAGTTTGATGGCATTCCCGCGGCCTTATGGGCAACCGGGGATGCGGACGTGGGTAAGTTGGATATTCCCCCGGTTCATATTACGTTGAAAAATGGCGCGAAATTACCACCATCCCGCAGTATAAAGTTGCACCTGCCGGTGAACGGGCTCTGCTGTCCATTATTCAAGATCTCATTGACAAAGGGGTGGTGGAAGAAACTGCTGCTAATATTTGTAATAGCCCGATTCTCCCGATTTTGAAAAAGAATTCTGATTCCAGTACACAGGGACATGGTGATGCTTACCGTTTTGTGATTGATCTTAGAGCCGTTAATAAGATTGTTGTACCACAGTATCCTGTGGTGACGGACATCACCACTATCCTCACGATGATTCAATCAATCAATCAATCAATCAAAGCATTTGTATAGCGCGCTACTCACCCGGAGGGTCTCAAGGCGCTTCGGGTAGGGGGGTCCGCTACTGCTCGAACAGCCAGGTCTTGAGTTGCTTCCTGAAGGCGAGGTGGTCTTGGGTCAGGCGGAGGTGGGTGGGGAGGGAGTTCCACGTCTTGGCGGCCAGGTAGGAGAAGGATCTTCCTCCCGTTGTGGCTCTTCGGATGCGGGGGACGGCGGCGAGGGTGTGGCTGGTCAATCGAAGCTGGCGGGTGGGAGAGTAGAAGTTCAGGCGGTCATTGAGGTATCTTGGGCCTTGGTTGTGGAGAGCTTTGTGTGCGTGGGTGAGGAGTCGGAACGTGATTCTCTTGCTGACGGGGAGCCAGTGCAGGTTTCTCAGGTGTGCGGAGATGTGGCTGTGTCGAGGGATGTCCAGGATGAGTCGTGCTAAGGCGTTCTGAATGCGCTGGAGTCTTTTCTGGAGTTTTGCAGTGGTTCCGGCGTAGAGGGAGTTGCCGTAGTCCAGTCGGCTGGTGACGAGGGCCTGAGTGACCGTCTTCCTGGTTTCGGTGGGGATCCACCGGCAGATCTTACGTAGCATGCGTAGGATGTTGAAGCATGACGAGGAGACGGCGTTGACTTGTCTGGTCATGGAGAGGGAGGAGTCCAGGATGAAGCCCAGGTTGCGTGCGTGGTCTGTTGTTTTGGGTGCGCTGCCTAGGGCAGGGGGCCACCAGGAGTCATCCCAGGTGGAGGGCGGCGATCCCAGGATGAGGATTTCCGTCTTATCTGAGTTCAGTTTCAGGCGGCTGTTCATCATCCACTCGGCTACGTCTTTCATCCCTTCGTGTAGGTTGGTTCTGGCGGTGGCGGGGTCGTTGGTGAGGGAGAGGATCAGCTGGGTGTCATCGGCGTAGGAGATGATGTTGAGGTTGTGTTGGCGTGCGATGGCCGCGAGGGGGCTCATGTAGATGTTGAACAGAGTGATGATCCTTGTGGTACGCCGCAGATGACTTTGTGGCTTCTGATCAGAACAGGGGGAGGTGGGAGGGGGGGGATTCCACCAACTGCCCAGTATTTTTCGGTCATAGACCTTAAGAATGCTTTCTTCAGTATCCCTATCCGTCCCGATAGCAGACAGATCTTCGGATTCTCGTTATCTGGCCGAAGCTTCCGCTTCTGTTGCGTACCTCAAGGCTATACTGAAAGTCCGAGCATGTATAGCCAGGCCCTTAAGGCTCTGTTGGACGACCTGGCCTTGCCAGAAGGCAACGTACTGTTGCAATATGTGGATGACCTGTTAATCGCTTCGGACACAGAAGAAGGCTGCAAGGCTGCCACTGTTAAACTATTACACCATTTGGCAGCAAAAGGGAATAAGGTGTCCTTGTCTAAATTCCAATACTGTCGACAGGAGGTAACCTACCTAGGTCATCTACTGTCGAAGGAGGGTAGGCGACTAACCCCTGAACGTATTAATACCATCTCTAATATGTCTGTTCTTTGCACGCAGCGCGAAGTTCGTGCTTTTCTTGGCATCACTTCTTACTGTCGCCAATGGATACCTAATTTTTCGCTACTCGCTAAACCTTTGTTGCATCTGACTACTAAGGACGTGCATGAACCCCTCCCCTGGACGGATGAATGTCAGCACTCTTTTGACTCTTTAAAAACTGCTTTATGTTCTGCTCCTGTCTTGGGCACTCCTGACTACCGTAAACCTTTTGTACTATACGTGCATGAGGTCGACGGTTGCTCACTCTCAGTGTTAATGCAGGAATTTGGTGGTGAGGAAAGACCTTGCGCTTATTTGTCAGCCACATTGGATAATGTCACCAGAGCTCTACCTAGCTGTCTGAGGGCCACAGCAGCTGTTGCGGTGGCAATCCGGCAGTCGGAAGGACTCGTTCTAAATTCCAATCTGACAGTGATGGTGCCGCATGCTGTGGACACATAGCTAAATAAAACAAAAACACAGCATCTCACAAGTGCACGCCTCACTGGGTATGAATTGACATTGTTTGCACCGCAAATCACGATCACACGATGTGCAACACTAAATCCAGCTACACTGCTACCACTCCCTTCGAGTGAAACTACCAATGATACACATGATTGCATTTACCGTACTGAGGAAGAAGCAAAAGGAAGAATTGACCTTACCGACATTCCTCTATCTGACCCTCAGGGGGAGTTATATGTGGATGGGTCCTGTTTTAAATTAACAGATAGAACAACAACAGCTGCATATGCAATAACGACTTTGAAGACAGTAGTCGAAACATTTCGAGTACCCCACCAGTCAGCCCAAGCTGCTGAACTAGTGGCTTTACTACGAGCCTGTGAATTGAGTTAAGGACTCGAAGTTAACATCTATACAGACAGCCAATACGCCTTCGGCGTGGCTCATAGTTTTGGGCGGCTGTGGAGGGAGCGGGGTTTCCTTACTTCCCATGGCCAGAAAATACAGAACGGCCCCCTGGTATTACGGTTGTTGGATGCCCTCACTCTGACCAAGAAATTAGCCATCATCAAATGCAGTGCACACAAGGCAATAGTGGACGAAGTGGGGGAAGGGAATGCTTTCGCAGATGAGGTGGCCAAACAGACAGCTCAATCCCCAATGTCAGCTATGTTTGTGATGTCCTCCGCAAGGTGGGTGGAGGAATCTGAATTGTTTGATAATACTATGGAAAGTGTGAGAGAATTACAGAAGGAAGCCACCCCCGCAGAATTAGAGAAATGGGAAAAGGAAGTGGGGAGGCTAGACAAGAACAATTGTTGGGTTGATCTGACAGAAAAACAGAGGTGGTTACTACCCAATGCGTTAGTACAGGCCGTTGTAACTATGGCTCACGGTCCTGCCCACGTAGGAGCAAAAGGTATTTGTGGACTCCTGGACCCAGTATGGAATAACCCTAATATACAAAGGACAGCTGTCCGGTTAGTCCAATACTGCATGATCTGTTTGCAACACAATCCGGGCAAGGGGGAAAATGTCCTGAGTGGGAACTTTGCACCTCCGTTACCTTTTGAAGTACTCCAGATGGATTACATCCACATGGAGCGTGTTAATAATTTGAAATACGTTTTGGTAGTAGTTTGTGCCTTTAGCAAATGGGTTGAGGCCTACCCTACCAAGGAGAATACTGCTCTGGCCACAGCAAAGGCCCTTCTCAAGGAGTTTGTGCCACGATACGGTTTGCCCCGTTTGATCTGGTCAGACAATGGGGGACACTTCCATGGGGCCCTTGTTAAGCATATTTGTGATGGCTTACGAATAAAGCAGAAATTCCACGCGGCCCGACATCCACAATCAGCAGGGCTCGTGGAAAAATACAACGGGGTTTTAAAACTCAAGATGGCTAAGATTCAGGGAAGCACAGGGTTGAAATGGCCTGACACCTTGCCCTTGGCCCTCATGTCACTACGGGTTACCCCACATTCTCGCTCCGGCCTTTCTCCTTACGAGATAACATTCGGCCGGCCCGCTAATATATGGGGGTGCCCAGACCACAATCCTTTTCTGATATAGAATATCCTATGCTGATTGATTATCTGTATGCCCTGTCTAAAGATCTCCGTTCTATTAATCAGCAGGTAGCATCTGTACTGCAGCCTCTGCCAGAGGGCCCCGGACATCGACTACAACCCGGCCAGTGGGTTTTGGTGAAGAAGTTTGAACGAGACACCAGCTTGGCTCCAAGGTGGACCGAGCCACGTCAGATCCTGCTCGCCACCCGGACGGCTGTCAAAGTGGATGGGAGAAAGCATTGGATACATGTCTCCTATCTGAAAAAGCTGCCGCTCTCACTTCCATATGATCAGCGACTCCCAGGGGGAATTCTGACACAGGAAACTGAGAGAGCTACTGCATTAGTACCCTTCTCCGACGCATGCGAGACCGAACAAAGGCAAGAGGAGGGAGTGACGAGATTGGGTGAACCGGTCTCTGCTGAATCTGCAATTGCTTTAAATCCTGTTTTGAGTACCCCGGCAAGCGAAAGTTCTAATGAGAAAGAGATACCTACAGTGCTATTTTCTGATCAGGAAGTTCCGGGTCATATGCAATACAACCTGCGGCCGAGAAAACATCACGGTGCCTCAAACCCCACCACTAGGAGATAAGGAAAGACTCGATTGAATAGATAGGGTTTGCTAGTTTGCTGGTCTGAGGTACTGAGCGAGACACTGGACTGAACCCATTGAGAGCTGGAACTTTGATCACTGTGCTCTGTTCAGAAATAAAGACTGACTCCTGTGAACGGCCAGGTTGTACAACGGGATCATTCAGATCACAATTCTTTGTTTTCTTTAGATGAACGATAGGAGTCTACCTGTGAGACTCTGATGGACACAGGGAGAAGAACCCTCTGGCAGACGGACTGCTAGGCCCGAGTTTATTTTTGCACTTTTAGCTAGGAATGTACCCTTTTGGTCGTATTGTACTTGAAGAAGAACTTCCCATTGCACCTCGACACGTGCCGTTCTATGAACCAATGTTTTCAACCTGGACCACGAGGGTCAAGGTAGCCTTTGTGTTGGTTATAACTGTTATAATAGATATTTTCATGGGATTATTCGTATATCTAGAGCATAAATACCCTTTGCAAACTCTTTTACCCTCTACTGTTGCACCGTCTGAGCATTTTATGTTCACCTTAGCACCCCACAAAGAATGACATCGCCAGACCTATGCGAAAAATGTATTTGTAGAAATGCTTCATCAAACGCACAGTGCTACCAACACCACTGGCTGCTGGGTTTGTGGGCTTCTGCCTTCTGTTGTGCACAATCATGATCTGTTCCTCTCGCTGTCCTATTTAGGGAGTTGTGAAGCATGGTTCAAAATGTTTTCCGCCATGTACAATCACTATATAGAAAATAACAGACAGTACACCGAGAAAGATTATAATATGATTTTAGCATATATCGAAGCGCATCAGGGATTTGACCCACAAGGTAATGGGGGACGGGGATCATTAGACCCTCAGGCTTGTATGAACATGTATACTAGGGTTAAGAATAGTACCTGGTTGCAGGATGAACTCTATGATTTTAACCATTTTAATGCTTCCCAATATTTGATCGAAATGTTACAAGCGAACGCATTTTACCCATTCCTATTTTAAATACTTCCTCCGATTTCTGTGTACAGGGTATGGGGCATGTGCAGGTTGGTGACAGTGTTTGTAATTATACCTATCGTATGAAGATACTTAGCAGTCCACCATTGTTAACTCCACCCAATGTGTATTTCGTATGCGAGAAAAATGCTTACACTTGGTTACCCCGTGGGTGGTTCCTGTACCCGCCTGTATACATAGCACCGTCCGACTATCATAGAACACACCAGCTACACTCAGCGAGAGCAGTACCCATTAGGCAACGTAGACAGCTCATAGCAACAGAAGTCGATCAGACTGACACCTCCTTGCAGCAGTTCACGAATTTTAGCAAAGGTTTGGTCCCATTCTGGAGAACTATATTTAATAGCAGAGAAATAAGAAGGTTGTCCAGAATAGTAAAAAAATGTCATGAACATCACTACTGATATCTTGGCCAATATTACTGTTGAGCTTCAGGCGACCAGGCTCGTTGCGCTCCAAAACCGTATGGTTTTGGACGTTATCTTGGCTGATCAAGGCGGAGCATGCCGAGTGATTGGCAGCTCCTGCTGTGTATATATTCCAGACTCCGCCCCCACTGTTCATTTGGCCATTCAAAAGCTGCATTGCATAGCGGCCGAAATGCATACCGAAAATGGATCTTGGTCACTGTCCGGCTGGTTCTGGGGGCTCCTGACAACTTGGGGATGGAAGGTGTTGTTAATATTGGGTGGGGCGGCCAGTGTCATTTTCACTTGTTGCTCCTATTGTGCTTCCAGAGTAGCGACCATGTGCGTCCCTGCTCCAGTTTCCACTAAGATTCAGATGCTCCAACAGGAGATTCGTGAATTAATGGCCATTGAGGATTAGGTTTTCCAAGATTAGCGTCGCCTTTTTCTTTAGCTACATCACGCTAAAAGGAGGGTTTGAGGAACCGGAATTGATTTCCGGTTATGTAAAGCATATAATCGATTATTTAGAATTAGTATGATGTATCTAGATTGCTTACCGCAAAGTACGCAAACACTAGCATACACCCGAATTGCAGTAACTTAGGGTTCTAACATACACTGCTTTGCACGTTTTACACTTGCTTGACTTGACCGACGCCATTTTGTGGCCTCGCTCGAAGCCCTACATTAGCAGACCTTATTCAATTATTACACCGAAGTCGTTCCCCTGAGAAATAGCCCAACTATTGCAATACTGCTGTCACAGCTCATTAGGCCTGTCAAGGTTATAGGTAGCAGGAAGAGGCCCGATAGGCACATTCCAGGAGAGGGTGGACTCTCTCGGAGTTAGCAGAAGGGAGTCACCCGTACGACCTTGCTAATCTCGGATGAGCTAAACCAAGAGCGCTTTGTCTCCCATATATGGTCTTTCCCTCTGCACCAACCTGCATCAACTTGTATTTTTCCATCTTGGGTAACGGTTTCGAGAATGTAACTGTATATATGTGATGTTCTGATAATGTGCCAGCAGTCTTCTTGGCGGACCTCGTGGGGTTAGGTCGCAAGGAGCTCCTCTGGCAGAGTTTTGTTTGTTATAATAAACGATTGGACCTTCTGCACTGCCAACCGACTGATTATTGGTAATGGGAATGGGATTGGTTATGAATATAACTCTAATTGGGAGGTGGTAAATATTTTCAGGTACTTCACCCTGCCACACCTATGGCGGCCAAAAGCGGTACAAAAGGGGGTGGTGATGGACGGAGCATCTGAATCAATCAAACACTCACACCCAGTCAAAAGATCTGGGTTTAATCTATCACCGTTCTTTAGCCCACTCTGCCACCCCAGTTCAGACATGGCTATATGCAAATCAGTCTGACCCTGTGCCTCATGGGAACAGTCCAGCCCGAACTGCCAAGCCATGTCTTCCCTGGACCAGAAACAAGCTTCCGAGGACCGGTTTCTGGCATTCCAGCCGTCTTCAGCCCGGCTTGCTTGAATCCAGTGGCAAAGTGAGCAAGGGACTCACGTCTGAGCATACCCTGCCACACTTATCGCGGCCAAAAGCGGTACAAAAGGGGGTGGTGATGGACGGAGCATCTGAATCAATCAAACACTCACACCGAGTCAAAAGATCTGGGTTTAATCCATCACCGTTCTTTAGCCCACTCTGCCACCCCAGTTCAGACATTTCTATATGCAAATCAGTCTGACCCTGTGCCTCATAGGAACAGTCCAGCCCGAACTGCCAAGCCATGTCTTCCCTGGACCGGAAACAAGCTTCCGAGGACCGGTTTCTGGCATTCCAGCCGTCTTCAGCCCGGCTGGCTTGAATCCAGTGGCAAAGTAAGCAAGGGATTCACGTCTGAGCATACCCTGCCACACTTATGGCGGCCAAAAGCGGTAAAAAAGGGGGTGGTGATGGACGGAGCATCTGAATCAATCAAAAAACTCACACCCAGTCAAAAGATCTGGGTTTAATCCATCACCGTTCTTTAGCCCACTCTGCCACCCCAGTTCAGACATGGCTATATGCAAATCAGTCTGACCCGGGTGTAAGGGGGCCTGCGACGGGTCCCCAGTCAGATTCCGACAGCTGATCTGTGATGGATCAACCGATTCGGAATGGCTGTCTGATTCCGACACCTTATCCGTAGACCGCTACGATTCGGTTCCGACCGACTCGGATACTCTTAATGCTATTCGGAACAGAGTGGGAAAGTCCGAACGGTTTCTAAACATCATAATTGGTCGTTCAGGAAAAGTGTCAGAGTCGGGTGGAAAGCAGGTTCCAAATCGGATTCGAACAAACCAAATGTCATTCAAAGCCTTTCCGAACAAAATCGTAATGGACCCCTAAGTGTCAATAGTAGTCTGTGGGTGTCTCGTCCACGAGCTTGGGCTGCATGTTCAAGGGACAGTGTTTAAAATTACAATATAATATTTGCAAAAAAAACTATTATAAAAAAATCAACATCTATAGGCGTTAAGTCACTCAGATACCCAGGTATAAACTGGTGATTGTAAACATTTAAAACAATACATATGTAATGACATTACATATATAAGACCGTACAAATAAGGAATAATAGGAGTTGAGTAACTCCAACTGAAATGAATGTGGACATCCGCATCAAGGAAATATTAAAAGGGTAATGTTTGCACTGACATAAGACCCCGTGAAAGAATCAGCCAGTGTCAAGTGGAATAAAGAAGAGTTTGTAAACTTCAACAGACAAAGAACAGAAATAAAATGAAGTATGTAGATAATTTCACAATGAAAACACTTGTTTGGAATGACATGTGAAGCTTGGCCACAACCAGACAAAAATCAAGGTAAACTGTGGTCTAGATTACATGCAGATACAAAAAAAACAGGCGAAGAGTTGTGAAAAGAATAGAAGTTGGCTAGGACACTGACGATAAAGCAAAACATGTCTCTTAGATGGTTTAAAACGGAGGAAGCACCAAGTCATCCAGGATATGATGGGGCAGGGAGGCAAGGAACAAGTTTGCATGTAGAAAATCAGCAGAAGGAAATTCATTAACTTGGGTGTCATTTGAGTAAAAGTGTGCATGAAACTCAAATAAAGATCTCACAGATAAGAAGCGGGTAGTGTAGAAAGTAAAGGTTACCCGACCATGTAGTAAACCATGGGAAACCCCTCAAATTAATATTTCGAATACAAAAGTACAAGTAAAACCGCATGTAAAAGCAAAGCATCAAATTCTCTGACTGATGCAAGAGATTGGATTGGCCAATAGTATTAAAAGCTGAAGAAAATTCCAAAAGTACCAAAAAGAAATGGCAGGTACTGGAGTTTTGGTTGGTGAATAAAGTGACAGACAGTTTAGTTTCTGTATTTATTTTATTTATTAAGGAATTTTTGTAGTGCGGATTTCTCCCCTCATAAGTGCATCCCTAAAGTGCTTCTTTGTAATGGCCAAACCTCCTACCCCAGTACAGAAAAGCACATAATAATACTGTGACTTGGTACAGTCTGGGTCTGCCGGTAGGTAAGCAGAGAAAACATTTTATTAAACGTAAGGAGAAAGCTCCCTGTCTCTGTGTGTCTGAGTTTTGCAATATTTTGACAAGAGTGTGGTGAGCCCTTGGCCACAGCTCCATCTAAATTTGTAACTACCCCATTGCATCCTTCTTAGGGCCTAATTACAAGTCTGCTACCGCCACATTACGACCCTACTGGTCGTGCCGGCCTGGGACCGCTAACTCCACCAGGGAACCCGTTTCCTGGCCGTTGCGCGGCTGTCAAGAGGCATCTATATGCTTGGTGGGACCACTGCACCCCCGCCAAGCATATTATGTCTTTCATCTCAGCCACTGATTTCATGGGGTCTTTCCTCCATTAAAACAGTGGCAGAGTTGAAAGTAAGGGGCCCTGTAGGGCCCCCTTGTGCCTCATGCCCTGTGGAGGCACACAGGGGAGCACAACATGTGCCCCCCTGTGCGCATGCACAGAAGTTCCAGCATGGCTTTGACTACGGAGTCCATACAGTGGTGGAACTTCCTTTGACGTTCCCATTGGGGTGCCTTGTTTTATTGGCACTGTGTGGGAGCAACATAGGAATCTCCCGCCAATGCCAATAAAAGTCATTATTTGGCGGCAGTTCCCACGTGGGTATAGCAGGGCGGGCCTGCCGCCGCACCGTCAATCTCGTCATCGGACCCTTGGAGGCATG
This sequence comes from Lissotriton vulgaris, assembly GCF_964263255.1. Classification (NCBI taxonomy): domain Eukaryota; kingdom Metazoa; phylum Chordata; class Amphibia; order Caudata; family Salamandridae; genus Lissotriton; species Lissotriton vulgaris. The sequence goes on along the minus strand of NC_141687.1, from coordinate 227,595,300 downwards.
TTTCTACACTCGGGGATTTACCGAACACTTGACACAGAATGTTTTTATTTTTGTGAGAGCATGTCATATATGAGGCACTGTTTTCTGACAATATGAAAAAGGAGAGGAACATGTCATTGTGACAATACATTGTACGGTTATTTTTTGCATATTTCCAAACCCACACGTCATGTGCAGCGTAAAAAGGTAAATTCATTGACTCAGAATCACTCAAGGGCCAAGGTTCACAATCTAGCTACTAAACCACTGCATAAATGAACAGACAACCGGACATCAGGACCTTAAGAGAAATGTATATGAAGGGGAAAGAAGCCCAATGTCCTTTATAATAGTATGCTTTCTGAACATCCTGGAATGCTGAAAATGCACAGAGCGAGTGCAGTTTATTAATGTTTATTCATACTATAAGCATTAAACCGAGAATTATTATGGAAAGGTTTCACTAGTATTTCTTGCGTTAATTTAAGGGGGAGAGGGGAGAGCAGAAGGGAAGGTAGGATGAGGAGGGAAGCAGCTGGGAGGAGAGAAGGGAGCACAGGAAGCAGTAGTAAGAGGAAGGGAGGAGACCTGATGGTTGTGAGAGGGAGAAGGGGCGAGGAAGGTGGGCAGGCAGGGAAGGAAGGGAGCCAAAGCAAAGGGAAGGGAAAGAAATAGGTTGAAAATTGCATCTGACTTTAACTAAATCCACTTTAGAATATTTAACTCTTGTGGCTTTCCAGAAAGTCTGGCATGGATCAGCCCCTCCTAGACCAATCCTGCACACCCCTGACAAAGCCAGTCGGAAGAGCAGATTTGTTCTAGTGCTCCTGGGAGGATGGCAGAGTGCAAAGAACCTTTATGGAGGGACGAAGAGAGGTCCAGAGATGCAGGACTTGAGTATTTAAAATGCCTGCATGTAATATCTGCTGCTCTCACCACTACTGTACATTCTAAGAACACACAATAATGTAAGAAGCCTGAAAATACATTTTAGTTTACCATAGCGAGTAGGAGGATCATGCAGATGGCTTGGAAACAACTTCACTGCCAACAACCCAAGTGTGTCATCAGCCTCTCTTCTCGCTCTTAAACTGTACAAAAATAGAATATAATGCATAAATAATAGTCACATTTTGAAACCGCACTTTCTCTACTCATTTCAGAAATAGGAAATCCTATTCCATGTGATTTTGATTTTTTAAAAGCTTTCTTCTTCCAAACAATTTCCAAAAAGCTTTCTCTAAATATCTGCACATACAATGCAGCTTAGAGGCAGACAAGATGAGTCAGTATGAAGTGAATTTTGACAACTGACATGCAGCACGTTCTATGAAAAAGTGAAAACGTGGGTCCGCGAACAAAAGTTGATTGCACTTCGATGAAAATCAAAGGCAACAGGAACATTCAGGATGCCTGTCAGCATGCAACCAGTGAGGCGGAGGCAAGGTGATAGCCCAGCATTTTGTGGGGCCCGAATACCTCAACAACCGCATCTCGTTCCACACCCCCACCCGTCAACTCTGCTCCTCCAGCCTCGCCCTCGCCACCGTCCCACGGATTCGCAGAGCCACCACCGGAGAAAGATCATTCTCCTACCTTGCAGCGAAGACATGGAATTCCCTCCCTGCACACCTACGACTGACCCAGGACCATCCCACCTTCGGGAACACCTCAAGACCAGGCTGTTCGAGCAGTAGCAGCATCCCCCCTTTTCTCCTCAGCGCCTTGAGACCCTCACGGGTGAGTAGTGCGCTCTACAAATGTAATGATTGATTGATTGAATTTGTGAGTTGACCGTGGGAAATGCTTGCATTCCACTAAACAATATCCCAAGCAACTAACTATTTGAGACATTACCCACCTACAAAGAAAAAAAAGCACTTTTATAGGCTCAAATTGTTCAAAATGCCTTGTAAGTTAATGAAATCTCTACCGCTTTAACTTTACTATAAATTCCTCGAACATTATCTGTTACACAAATATTATGCACCCAGTGCTGCTATTTTTGATAAAACTGTAACCATGGTAATTAGTAATTATGCAAGCAAAGTTCAAATTGCTCCCCGGGCCGACTGAATCACAAATTCAATAGTGAAATCTCTTAAAGTCACCAGCACCGAGGTATAAGCGGTGCAAACTCAGCAGTCAAAAAGAACACAGAAGAATGACACCAGGATTCCTCCCGCTTTTATATTATGGTGACTGACACAATCATCTCTCTGCCGCTTCCTACTCAGCAGGGCTCACAACGCCGCTTTCCGTCCCTTAAACTCGGAGGAGCTCAGAAAGGCCGTTGCAATCACCCAAGAGGACTTGGAGACCATTTTATGATCTTAAGACAAAATCTATGTACTGGAAAGCCATCAAAAATACCAACATCTCATGCCTACACATAGGCTGCCCACCTTGCCAGCAAAATAAAGCAACACTCCTAAGCAAATCTTGTCTATGGTCAAAAGCTTTCTTCACCCCAGCAGCCTGTAATAATAGCATCACTCCATGTCCGGATGGATCTCAGCGAAAATCAATTTTTTTTGTCAACAATAACATTGACAAGATTCAAGAAGGGTTCGGCCCTCAAGATACTCTTGATCAGTTGTGAACTCCCCTTGTAGCCCACTCAAAGGCCTCCTCTTTAACCAATTTTGAGCTACTGTCCTCTGAGACTATGTTCAATCTTATATAAACAACAAAGGAGTGACTGTGATGAAGTGAAAATAAGCTAGTGAAAGTTAAATGTTAACACCGCTGCGTGATGCACGTGTGATCAATGCTCACACACGTGCATGCACACAGCGGGAAAATCTCAGTCTCCCTATATAAGCCCAGTAGGTTATCTTCAGTAGAAGAAAGCCAGGGGGCTTGTTGGTCACCCGATGTTAGGAGGAGGGAAATGAACCTTACTTGTTTGAAGGACCCTCACTCACCACTAGTTGGTGACATGCTTCATCATTGGGTCCCCGCTGGGGTGACCGAATGTCTCCCCAGCGTGCTACGATGCCTGGTTACAGCGGAGCAGAATGTGGTGAGTGCAACAGTGCCCAAATTAGGAGGTGACTAAACGTGAATGTGCAAATGTGTTTAATATTAAAAAATGCAAAGGTTGTGCCTTTACAAAAATCTTTAATAATGGCCAGCCTGCATTGATTAAAAACAAGGTGAGCGGACTCCTCAGGTTCTTAGTTAAGGAACCGGAATCCTAATCAAAAACAAGAGTACCCTCCCGAGAGGCTCTAGATGTGAAGGGGCGTAACTATGTCTCCTAGGAAGTTTTTGACATATCCCTACTAAAATTTGTAGTGGATAAATTACGGAAAGTATCCTGATATTTTACACTGTATATATTTTTCACATCTAGAGCCTCTCGGGAGGGTACGCCTTAGCGCGCGTACACCACCGGAGGACTTTTTCGTAGGTCCTGAAGAATGCTGTGCTAAACACAACCTAACAGCAGAAACATGTTGACCAACGCTTGTTTTTGATTAGGATTCCGGTTCCTTAACTAAGAGCGTGAGGAGTCTGCTCACCTTGTTTTTAATCAATGCAGGCTGGCCATTATTAAAGATTTTTGTAAAGGCACAACCTTTGCATTTTTTAATATTAAACACATTTGCACATTCACGTTTAGTCACCTCCTAATTTGGGCACTGTTGCACTCACCACATCCTGCTCTGCTGTAACCAGGCGTCTTAGCACGCTGGGGAGACATTCGGTCACCCCAGCGGGGACCCAATGATGAAGCATGTCACCAACTAGTGGTGAGTGAGGGTCCTTCAAACAAGTAAGGTTCATTTCCCTCCTCCTAACATCGAGTGACCAACAAGCCCCCTGACTTTCTTCTACTGAAGATAACCTACTGGGCTTATATAGGGAGACTGAGATTTTCCCGCTGTGTGCATGCACGTGTGTGAGCATTGATCACACGTGCATCACGCAGCGGTGTTAACATTTAACTTTCACTAGCTTATTTTCACTTCATCACAGTCACTCCTTTGTTGTTTATATATATTTGACCGGGGTACAGGAGTGTCTACTTATGCCCTTCCTCTCCTGTTGATGTTGACTATGTTCAATCTTACTCCATCCATCAAGTCTGGTTCCCCGTCTGGATCCCTTCAGCTCTCGCATCTTTTTACTAGTTTCATATGTCATCTCCCCTTACCTTTGGGACCTGTGCAAAATATCCCTGCTTGTCCCGGACAACTGGACACATGTCATGAAAAAAAACACAGCTGACCCCACTATCTTCAGCAACCATAATGCCTAGTTCTGTGCTAACATTTCCTCCCAAACGTCTGGAAAAGCCTATTATTCTTCAACTTTCTAGTTATCCTGAATCCCATACCCTTCCGAGCCCTGTTCAATCAGGTTTCAGTCTGGCTCACAACACAGAGTCTGCTCTCCTCTTTGTATCATTTGGCATCAGGAGGATCCTGTCTCGAAGCAGCTCTGCCACCTTTACCTTCTGGTTTTCTCTGTAGCATTTAACACAGTTTCACAATCACATCCTCTTCTCGTTTTTAATCTATTTAATTTAGGCCCCTGCATCCCACCCTGAAATGGTTCTGCTCCTTCAGCGAGATCCAAATCAATTTCACAACCTCTATCAGCTCTTCGCCTTCACTTTCATTGGAACTCTGCACACCTGCTTCCAGAACGACATTAGATTGGAGACAAATAAGTGCAAATGAAAAAACAAGACAACAAGCCTTTTCCATTTATGTATGCAGGATCTGGAATGACATTGCCGTATCCATTAAGACTGCCCTAACCCTGCTCCAATTTAGGAAAGAGATGAAGACACACCCCTTTGAAGAAAACTAAATCACAATGAAGTAACAGTCCAACTCCACAATCGCAACACAGCTCACTAGCCAGCTACCCGCCCAATCTCTTGTTGACTGTATCTCTTCCTTTGTTCTTGTTCTGTGTTCAGCTGCCTTTTGAATAGAGTGGTGATATACAAACAGTGTGTACATACCTGCATAATATTAAAACAACATAATCTCTCTTCAAAGCATCCAGCAACACCTTAGCGCTTCAATACAATATCATACAATTAAAAACGTACTCTCTCCTCCAGGACCACCCATTGAAAAATCACCTGTATGCCCCAATGACATTGCTACACACTTCTTCTCAAAACTCTCCACCATTGGAAAACACCTCACCACTTATCTGACTGCTGCATACCCCCACCCCTCTTACCTCCAACCAGTCAGACTCTAACTATTCAACACATGGCCATTAAAACTCATTCCTATTATCGAAACATCCAACCCATCCTGTGTGTTTTAGGCCTGTCAGCTTTAGGGTAGTCTTCAGCCAAACATTTTGACTTCATCGTCCCCTTTTTCAGACTTTGTTTTTGTTTGTTTTAGGACTCTGTGCACTTTACCACTGCTAACCAGTGCTAATGTGCCTGTGCCCACTCCCTAAAATGTGGCAATATTGGCTTATACCCGACTGGCATATATAATTTACTTATAGGTCTAGGTATACCATGTACACAGGGTAAATTAAATGCTGCACCTATTGAGTCACCCACTTAAGTAGCCCCTTGAAACACGTCTCAGGCCTGCCATTGCAGCCTGTTAGCAGTTTTATACTGTCAATTTAACTTGGCAAAATAACCCCCTTCCCAACCCTTAAATTCCCCTTTGTTCAAGCAGGTTGCTCCTATCTTCAAGATACTACTCACTTGTTGCAGATCTTAAATAAAGTTCAGATTCCAGAAGTTGGTGATATTTGGTTATGCACAGTAGACGTTGTGGCTTTGTACACCTCAATTCCCCATATGGAAGGCATAGAAGCCATTGAGTGGGCTGTTTTGCGTCATGAGGTACCTGGCGTTAACATTTTTTTGTTGGAACTTTTAAACTTTTGATTATTTCATTGTTATTTTAAATGTAAAGACCGTTTTTACCTCCAATTTAATGGAACCTCAATGGGGTTTTCAGGGGCCCCCAGCTACGCTAATATCTTTATGGCCAAATTTGAAACTGAGCACATACTGTCCAACTCCAACTGGAAGAGTAATCTGATTTTATATCGTCGTTACATAGATGATATTTTAATAATTTGACAGGGTAGACGCACTGCTTTGGAAGCCATGGTTAGAGAGCTCAATGACAAGAATCCCAGAATTCAGTTCACCTCTTCCATATATTCTCAGATGATTTCCTATTTGGACGTTTCTATAGAACTTAAAGGTTCTCACATCAACACTAGCGTGTCTAAGAAAAGTACAGACAGAAACAACGCTTTGTTGTATCAGAGTTTTCATCGCTGGTCAATTAAATGTCATCTTCCATACTCCCAGTTAACCAGGATCAGAGTTACTACTTCTGATCCTGCTCTAAGTCATCAAATTATACAGGAATATAAGAAACAGTATATGGCCAGGGGGTACCGTCGTGACATTGTAGATCGAGCCGAGGCAAAGGCATTGTAAGTGGTAAGAAATGATTTACTGAAGAAGACAACCAACATGCAAACCACACCTAGAGAAGTGTTTGATTCCACTGTTTCATCTCAGTTGCACTTGATCAAAAAAATAGTGTTACATTGTTGGGAATTACTTCAAACTGAATCCAATTTTCAAGGCTTATTCGCTAATCCCCCACTGTTTGCATGCAAATGATCACGAAACCTGAAGGAGATATTGACTTCACCGTTATCTACCATAAGGAGTACACACAAGGGTATGACTAAGTGTCAACACTGTTCTCATTGTAACAATGTGTTAGTGGGGAAACTGGTTACTTATCTAGATCAGGCCGAAACATTACTTTGTATTTTACTGCAAATTGTAACAGCACACATGTTATTTATGTGATTAAATGCCCTTGTAGCCTGTATTATATTGGAAAAAGTGAGAGGGCTTTAAGAACACGTATTACCGAACATAAAAGCAGGATACGCACTAGAACCTTGAGCTCCTCCTTGTCTAAACATTGGTTAGATAACCAGCATACCATCGCACAACTCAGATTCTGTGTATTTGAAGTTATTAAACCACTACCAGGAAGAGATGTATCCAGATTGTTACTACAGCGTGAAACACACTGGATATGGTTTCTGGAGACTCCACCCGAAAGGGTTAAATGATAAGATTGAATTGTTGTGTGTTTTGTGAACCTTATCTGTTATTTGTTTTACTATATCACTTTGTTTTAAGAGCCTTTTTTGTGTACCCTAGTGGTTCACATACCTTAGCTGTTCATTCATGTCTGATATTCGATTTTTGCATTCTAATTTTATTTTTATTATGACTAGTTTCGATTTTGCTTTGTAGTTTTGTATAGGCAGAGATTACTATAGTTTTGTATAAGCAGGTCGCATTAAACGTTCTTAATTAACATTAATTATGCATCGCTGTGTTTATGTTCTCTCTATTTAATTTTTATTCACATTTGTCTTATCCATTTCTCTGTCTGTTTTGTTTCATGTGTCACCAGCGGCACAATCGCTTTTGCCGCTGCAGTTCACTATTGTCTCCAGGGTTCATCGCATTTATTTTCCTCTATTTCTCTGGTGCAGTCCTCTTTCTATATTTATAGCACTAACGCGGGGCACGTATTACCGCATGTTCTGGATTTAATTCTTTGGTTTGTTAAGGTTGGGTTCAGCGCTGGTTTCACGCTTGTGATTCTGCCTGTGGAACTTTCCTGGAGTGCACTATCGAGCTTTGGTAAGACGCGTTTTTATCATTTTTCGAGTGGCATTACGCCATTTTTGCGTCATTAACATTGTGTTTCGTACTTACAAGAGTTTATACTCTTTACCTCATAGAATTTTACTCTTCCAGTTGATTGCAAACAGTTGTCACCAAAGGTAAACTCACTTTACCTTTTGACATGCACTGGTGGTACTCTTAGTAACTTGTCCTGGCAGTTCATTATGCATCCTTTTTATTTTAATCCTAAAGTTGATGTCACAGTGCTTTTGCCTGTAGATTTTATTGTGTTTTGACTTCAGCGTTTCACTTGAGGTACCTCACTATTGCTTTAATCACTACAGCACTGCATGTTGGATGCATTTTCTTTCTCCTTGTTCGTACCGCTTGTCTTTACATCATTCCCTCTATAGTTTTCTTTTCATGTTCACTGATTCTGTTTCACGTTTTCGTCATTTGATGCCTGCATTTTTGTGTAATTGATCTCTGGCCTTGGCGCTTCTCTGAATGAGCTCTCTATCAAACATAAGTACGATGTACACAGCTTGATGTATGACCTTTGATACTCATTGTGATGATTGATGTTTTAGATTTCCCTGATGAAGGGCACAGTTCAGCCCGAAATGCATTGGGAAAACTCTTTTCATCTGATTTGCTATACTAAGTCGAGCATCATCGTGTTTCTTTTAGAAGAATTTCTGCTATGGTCTTAATAATAGCAGATTCTGATATTTAATAACTTCTGTGTTTGATGTTTTCGGAAGTGTTTTGATACAGTTTGTTGTATGTCAAGTCATATATTGATTACGATTGTTACAGCAATATATTTATATTGCCATACGTAACTATATGTACACTTAGTACTAAGTGACACGATAGTAGTGCACCTGGAGTTCTTGGATACGTATCCAGGTCTATTAGAAAGTTGCCATTTTCCTGCCCTGTGAGGGCTCACATGACTGGGTGTAGTTGGTAGTTGGACTTTGTATATTCCTGTCAGACAGCCACACAATAGAGGGATTAGTGTGCCCGGAATGGCCATCACTGGCAGGATGGGAGGGCGGGAGCTGGGTACAGCCCCACTTGCAAGTCAGTAGGCTGGGCACTGCCTTCACACGAAGAACTTCACCTGGCCCATTGTTCCTGCAGCCAGGCTGGAGTCAGGGCAGGGAGGCAGGTAATTCTAAGCACTCTTCAAAGGGAATCTCTAAAAATTTCTCCTACTTCAAAGAAGGACCAGGTAATATAGGACCCCCAGAGCCACTCTCCAGTTCACTTTCTGGACCTATGGAAGCACTCCCAGTGGACCGCCTGCTGTTGTGGCCTGCTGTGTATTTCAGAAGGGTGCTTGCTGTACCTGGACGGATTGCTCTGCTGCCTGAAATCTGGCTTGAACCCTCAGAGGCCTGCCCTGCTATTTGAGCCATGTTCTACTTCTTGAACCCAGGACTGCCAGAGTGACTCCAAGGGCTAGTTGGCTGGCCTTCTAATCAGAGCCTCGAGAACAGAAGAGACTCCCTCCATCTTGACCCTGCAACTCGCCTCAGCCTGAGTGAGTCTCGGACCCTTTACAGTGGTGCTAAGGATGCCCTGATAGCCAAAATCCGAAACTTAGAACTTGAAAGGTTTGACTAAAAATTGCTGTGAGAAACAGAAGGAGACCGGGACCCACCTGCTCATCAATCCGCCTAAGGTGCATCTTCAATCAGCCGGACTTCGTGGTAGCTCCTGCTACGTTCTTCTCAGCAGCAGCAAAACCTGTTCAACAGCCCCTGCAATAAGGGGTATCCAGCCTCATGGAGCTCTCGTTGGCTGTAGCATGTAACATTTTACAGCTGGAGATTTTCAGTTTGCAAAAAACAGACTGAGTCCAAAAAGAAATCTTCACTGCAACACTTTCCAGAGTCTCCCCAATGACAACACCCCCTCCTTGGACACCACCTGCAATCTTTCCCCAGCTGAAATTTACCTTCTCAGCCACTATTCCTCAAAAATACTCCTACGTCCGGAAGTAAGTGCAGACCTGGCCCAATCGACTTCTTGTATCCGACCCGACCTCCATCGCAGTCAGCCATAATTTTCAATTTTGTGATGGTCTCGCATGTCTAGATGCTTTGATCTTTTAGGAGCTTATTTTCACTGTAATCTTTAAAAATGCATTTCTCCGATGCTACTCATTGGAGTTTTGGCACTTTGGTGTCAAATAATTCATTAAAATTTGCCCTGTTTTTTTAAGTTGTTGTGTGATTTGTCTTGTGTTTTGTTTTCACTTTAAATCTGTTACTGTACTGCATAAATACTTTAAACATTGCATAAAAGTTAAGCCTGAGAATAAGGCACAGGTTAATTTAGTGACTTTAGTAGTTCACCCTGACCGGGATTGAGGCTGTTGTCTTAGCAGGGTTTATATTCCACTCAACCAACAAACCAATTTCTCACAGAATGCAGTGCTCATCTGATTGTTTGTGCCCCAAGACTATCGAACCTTTGCTCTCACATTCAGTGTTGTTCTATGTCAGCCCTCTCTCTTCAACTATTCTTTCACATCTGGCATATACTGGACCTGTTTCAAATCAGCTGAGGTTCTACCTCTTCTTATAAAAACCCATTGACAATCCTTCCACTCCTGCAAACTGTCATCCAGTATCTCAGCTCCCTATTGTTAGTCCCGGGATCCCTGGTTGGCTGAGGTAGGTACCTTAGGTCAAATAGGGACCGGCGGTTCAACATCAGGGAAAGGAAGGTCACCTTCTGAGATAGCCTCGCTCACCCCCTTGGTAGCTTGGCACGAGCAGCCAGGCATATCTTCAAGGCAAATATGTAACATTTTTGCAACCCCGCTCACAGCAACCCAATGATGACACCACAAATAGACTCCACATGAGTTTTATAAAAATGAGTATACATGTTATATAAAAAGATATACGATAAGACCACACAATATAAATCCAACATATGAATATGTGTACTATCTCTCCTGGACGGTTGTTAGGCCAGCAAGCCCTTGTAAGTTATGGCGGTATTAGTAAGCACTTATTAACATTCTCCTGTAAACCTAATTTCATGTTATACAGTTCGTAATACTAGAATCAGGCACTTTTGCAATGTAAAAATAAAGTAAGGCGTAACGCAACAATCAGACACTCTGCAATGTAAAAAGAATGCATTGCGTAACGCAACAATCGGCACTTTGCAACGTAAAAATAATGCAATGCGTAATACAACCACCAGGTACGTTGTTATGCAGAAATAAGGCAATGTGTGATACATTAATCAGGTTATTCGTTATGCAGGAATAATACATTGCGTAATACGCTAATCAGGTAGTTCGTTATGCAGAAACAATGCAATGCGTCATATGACAATCAGGTAGTTCGTTATGCAGGAATAATGCCATGCGTCAAACACTAATCAGGTAGTTCGTTATGCAGGAAAAATGCAATCTGTAATTCTCTAATCAGGTACTCCGTTATGCAGAAATGGTGCAATGTCTAATACGACAGTCAGGTACTCCGTTATGCAGAAAAGGAATAATGCGTAATACACTCAGGCACCAATCACTATGCCTTAGGCGGTCTCTCCGCCACTCCTTCTGACTTACAGTCAGCCTCTCAACAGTTGCCCCCAACACAGGTACAGTGTAATCAAAAAGTACAGCTCTGCACTTCGGCCCCTGTACTGCCACTCCCTTGGCAATACGGGCCGTGATACGAGCCGAAGCAGAGGCTTGTGCATCTGGAATAAGGGAGAGGCCGAGAGCGTCTCCCTCCGTGCCCGCACACCACCCCAGGAGTCGACACACGTTACCTGGGGGACGCAAACTCACTCTCCACTCCTCTTCCAGCGGCTGGGCCTCCAATGCAATCCTTGTGAATTGGCAACTGTGGGCTCAGGCCGGCGGCTCAGCTTCTACGGGGCTGCCGGTCTGGGCCGCTACGATTACGAAGATCTCAGGCTGCCACAGGGCACAAGCACTCAGCGTCGCTGAGACTACCTTGAGCTTCAGGTGCACGATCACCGGGCACTCCACACGAAGTTCTCAGGCTGCACAAAACACACACACGCAGCATCGATGAGACTCACTTGGACTCTGGGTGCATAATAACAAGGCATTCTTCACGAAGGTCTCACGCTGCACGCTGCACATGCACACAGCGTCGATGAGACTCAATTGGATTTCGGGTGTGCACAATAACAGTTCAATCCTCCTGAAGGTCTCACGCTGCACAAAGAACACTCACACAGCGTCGATGAGACTCACTTGGATTCCGGTGCACACAATAACTGGACAATCCTCACAAAAGGTTCAGGCTGCAAAAAGCACATGCACACAGCGTCGCTGATCCTTGCTTGGACTCCAGGTGCCCACGATCACAGGGCACACCTTACGAGGGTCTCAGGCTGCAACAAGCATGCAAACACAGTGCCGCTGGGACTCTCCTGGAAACCTTTGTGCTCCTGAATTTCCGCAACAGGGAGCCAGCTCACCTCGGGCTCTTGGGGACAAGTTACTTCAAGACACAGCGCAGCAAAATCCTTTCAAGCAGAGGGACATAGCACACAGCAAAGTCCATTTAGCCTTTCCTTGGATAAAACAGCAAACTGCAGGCCAGCCCCAGAACACACAGCAAGGGTCAGTCCATTCCTTCAGTCTTTTCAGTTGTTTCTTCCTTGGCAAAGGTTCCTCTTGACCACAAAGTAGCTCCAATCTTATTCAATATTGATCAAGCCATTCTCCAAGGTTCCGGAGCTTCAGCTCCCATAGTTATACCCCTCAGTGGCTTTGAAGTCTTTGTATTTCAGGGGGCACTGAACCCTGTTCAAACCAGTTCTGGGTGTCTCCCTGCTAGTGACAACTTTTTCCTTTGATTAGTGAGAGAATGGATTCTCAATCACTCAGCAGTAGATGGGACAATTGTTTTATAGCAGCAACCCAGGCCTCTTCACCTCTAGGGCCTACTCCTCCCCCTACACTCAAGATGCAGGTCAGCCTGTTGCTGTCTCACCTCATCCCCTGGGTCAAGACATTCCCCAGATCCTATTGGTTTCAAATCCAGACAGTAAATCCACAACCAGGCAGAGACACACAGAAATGTTTAGAGCTCTACAACCCAGCCGCTGCTAAAAGAGTGGCTTATAAACACACAATGCAAAAACCACCTTCATAGAAAGATGTGTTATTACATTGTGATTTCAGGCATGATAAATTTCACCTTTCCATCTTAAGCCTTTGGGAAGATAGGCTGTAAAACATATTACACAGCCTTCCCATTCTATTCTATGGGCAAGATGGCCTTTCAACATGGAAAAACGAAATGGAGATTATTTCACTGTCAGGACATGGTACAACCTTAGTACATGTCCTACCTTTCACATACACTGCACCCTGCCCAGGGTGTACCCTGGACCTACCATAGGGGTGTCTGATGTGCATAGAAAGGGAAGGGTAAGGTCTGGCAATTAGTTTCACTGCAGTGGCAGGCATGAGTTCCCTTTTTAAGGCTATTTGTGTGGGTGGCACAATTAGTGCTGCAAGCCCACTAGTAGCATTTGCATTACCAGCCCTGGCACTCATAGTGGACTTTTCTAGGGGCTTTACCAGTAAGGCAAGTATACCAATCATGGACAACAAATTACCATTATACTTTACACAGGGGACCCTTGCACGGATGTATGTCGTTACTACGCATGCTTTTACAATGCATGCCTTTACCACGCAACTTTTACAAGGCAAGTCGTTACAACGACTTGCGTTGGGGGGCGCTGGATAGTGAATAGTTTAATTTACTATTCCAACTCCAGTCCCCGTGGATAGTAGGGAAGGTTTTGGATAGTAAATTAAACCATTCCCTATCCTACAGCGCCCCCCAGCGAAAGTCGTTGTAACGACTTGCGTTGTGAAAGTTGCGTGGTAAAGGTAGTGCGTGGTAAAAGTTGCGTTGTAAACGCTGTTCCCCCACTTGCACTTTGACACTGTTTAGCAGTGGCAAAGTGTCCAAAGCATATAAATTAGCAACACCATGTCAGAAAAAAGGTCTAGGGGAAAGCAAAAAGTTTAGAGAACTATAGCCAAAAAGGCCAAGTCCTACACCTATTCTTTCCAAAATACTAGAACATGTGGCATTTAACCACCTCACGCATTATCTATCCTTTAAGAATCCTCTTAAACCCTCTTCAATCTGGCTCACGTGACTTCAAAGAATCAGAACTTTCAAACACTTGGTACTTTATCACTGCTGCCCCTCAGTACCAAAGAGCTCACTTTCTACTCCTGGACTTTAACACTATTGTTCAAACAACTTTACTCTCCATTCGAGGCTCAGTAGACAATACCACACTGGCACACAGCTAGCTCAATGCATTCTTCTCTCATTGCTCATTCACTGTCACATGGAACTCAAAACATCAACACCTGCCTCTTATTCAGTAGGTGGACCCCAAGGCTTCATCCTAGATCCCTACTAATTTCAATTTCAAACTATTTTATCTCTGCATGATTACATCCTCATTCGCCTTCTCCTATCACATCTGTGCTTACCACAAACACATTTTTCACTCTTTCCTACTTTTATTTTTCCATCAGGTCGTGCATTACAGACTGCCTTGGGATTAGACACTGCATGGTGTTGCAGGCACTGATGCTAAACTCCTCAAAAACCAAGGGTCTATATTGTCCCTATTCAACAGCGCATAACTCTCATGCCAACTCCCTCAACCTTCATCCTGACCCTCAGCCAGAAACCGTCTGGCATTTTTCTGCCCATCCATGATAATGCAGCACACTTCCAATGACCTTTTTGTTGTTGTCCTCATTAGCCTCAGAATTGCCCGCCACAACACCGATGCCACACTTTTCACGTGTCGGTACAGAAGCTTCTGATACTGCCTTACTTATCCGGGACCTGCCCATGCACACCAATAGCCATGTTTTTCCTTGTCTTCGGCTCTCCCATAAATGCGACCCCTCAACGGAGCCGAAGTTTCTTGGAAATGGCATGTGCTTTATACTGAGGTCTGATTAGGCATAATCATAGGCATAATCATTGGACATTCCCTATATATCCTTATCCCTTTCTACCTCGCCAGCCATTCCTTAACTGGAAGCCAAAAGGCGTACCTTCTCCTTTCTAGGGATATTGCATCAAGCTAAAAGTGTATTCCAAGGATGATTTCCACTCTGTATACATAGGAGGATTAGGGCTCATCCACTTTTTACTCAATTTTCTTTGTGCCTACAGAATAACATTAGAAAATCAGTTTTTGCTTATCTGCATCTTGTTCATTAGCTTCATTGTCTATCCCAAAGAAAACCAGGAGTGGGCTTACCTGGATTTGTACTTTTAAGATGTCAGCCAGAGCCTTGCATACTTCTCCCCAAAATACCTGAATCTTTTGGCATCTCAGAAACATATACAGGTCGTCTGCCCTCTTCAAGCCGTATTTGGGACACGCTGCCTCTCCACTGTTGCCCACTTTGGACAGCTTATATGGAGTCCAATATACTTTGCGGACAGAGAAAAGATGGTTTCTCCTTAAATAGGCAGGCTTGACCACTTTACAAAGTGTAGAAAAGGATACTTGCCATAATTTATCCAGCGTTGCTTCTGACAGTCAATCCCCCACATCTCTTGTGGCAAGGTAAACTCTCCCTCCTCTTCTTCAATCACCTGCCAATACCAATACAATGTTTCTCTCTTCTTAGGACCATCGAAAGTCAAAGCTTATTCTAACTCATTGAAATCACCTATCTTATTTTCTATTGACTGGAACCAACTCTGGATTTGTAGATATTTGAACGTGGAAACTTGATTGTTTGTTTTAATTCAAAGCCCTTTGCATGAAATCAACAGTTTTCCCTCTAATAGATCCTCCCATATTTCAATTCCAGCCTTCCTTAGTGGCCCTGTCAGTTTGTCCTTCGTCCACTCCGGTGATCCAGACGAATCCCAAATGGGGGCCATGTTGCTATAGTACAACCATTTCAATCTCCTTATAATCTTGTACCAGGTTTCTGCCACGCCTCTGAGGATCTTCAATCTAACCTTCTTGGAAAATCTTGGATCTGCATATTTCCTCATAAGACTGGAAGCCCCTCCTTCTACTCCTTTTAGCAGTAAACAGCTTCCCAACTTACGAGTTTGAGGGTTTGTCCAGAAGCATCCTGTTATTTTTAAACTGGAATGCCCAAGCACATAATTGCAAATGCAGAAGAGTCAGACCTCCATTTTCTCTCCTCCGCAGTTTTTTCCACAAGATACGGGCTCCTTTTGCTGCCCAGATAAATGATACAATCTTACCCTGGAACTTAGAGAGCCCTGCTTCTTTAAACGGTAGTGGTATGGTGTTGAAAAGAAAAGTTAGCTTCAGAAGTATAATCATTTTTATTAGATATACTCTCCCTAATATTGTCAGAGGTAGGTGCATCCAGCTTGTCATTAAATCGCGTATATCTTTTTTCACCCTGTTGAAATTTGTTTCAGCCAGCCTGTTTAGGTCTTGAGTCACTCTAACTCCCAGATACCTCATTTCAGTTGTAGTTTTTTCCGCCCCCATCTAGATTCCAGCCCATTATCTCAGTTTTTCCTGTTTATCTCGTATCCTGGGACTTTTCCCAAATCCTCTGCAATTTTTAACTGCATAAGTCATTGTATTTTCCAAGTCTGCAGTATATATCAGCAGGTCATCAGCATATAATTAAATACCACACGACACCTCGGGTCTAGAAAGGAAAATGAAGAATGAGAAAGGCAGGGGTAAATATATGTATAGGAAAGATTAAATCTGGATCCCCAAATGACTCAGCATCATCACAAATTCTAGCCAAAATAGGACCAGCTATAGCGACTGAACTTACCACTATTTTTAACACTTCTCTCGCACAAAGTACATTCCCAAGCAGCTGGAAGGAAGCAACGATTAGGCCTATTATCAAAAAAAACAATGCTGACCACACAACTCCTTCAAATTATCGCCCAATAGCCCTCCTCCCCCTGTTTGGCAAGATGATGGAGGCAACTATAAACTCCCAACTAATGAAACATCTAGAAGACAACAAGATACTGGACGCCACCCAATCAGGCTTTAGAGCCCACCACAGTACGGAAACAGCTCTACTCGAAATAGTAGATAATATCCGCCTTGCCATTGATTCAAAGAAATCAGCAATCCTGATTCTGCTGGATCTCTCTGCAGCGTTCGACACCATCTCCCACACAGTACTAATAGAGCGACTGGTGGGGGTTGGTGTCGGGGGCAAGGCGCTGGGCTGGCTACAAAGCTACCTGTCAGACAGGAAATCTAGAGTTAAAACCGGTCCCTTCCTGTCTGATACTACAGATAACAACATTGGCGTCCCCCAGGGCTCAATCCTGAGCCCAACGTTATTCAACGTTTATATGTCCCCCCTAGCCAAGATAATCAGGGATCATGGCTTCCAAACAGTCTCATACGCTGATGATACACAGATCCTGGTCACCATGGGCTCCGACCCAGGCAACACCAAAATCAGATTTCGGTCCTGCATGGTGGCCATCAAAAAATGGATGACTAAGAATTTTTTGATGCTTAATGCAGAAAAGTCCGAAATAATGTTGTTCGGAAAGGCACATCAAATTTGGCCCACTGAACTTGGTCAATGCCCCCCCCCTAAAGATACAGTCCGAAACCTAGGAATTACAATGGATGACCAACTTACAATGCAACCACACGTTAACAAAGTGGTACACACCTGTATAGGCCTTATGAGAAGCCTTAGAAAAATATTCAAATGGCTTCCTTTAACTAGCAGAAGACCACTAATCCAAGGCTTAATAACTAGCCGGCTGGATTATGGCAATACATTGTTTGCGGACATAAATGCTTCTAACATAGCTAAACTACAGACCATTCAGAACAGCGCGGCAAGGCTAGCACTGGACCTTCCACCAAGAACCCCGTCTGCCCCCTGTCTGAATCAACTACACTGGTTACCAGTTAACAGACGCATAAAATTCAAGGTCTGCTGCCTAGTCCACAAATCTTTAAACGGACAAGGACCAGCATATATCAGAGACAAACTGCACCGATACAGCCCAACGAGAAATCTTCGCTCCTCCAACCAACTACTGCTAAAGACGCCTAGAGTCCGCACAGTGAGGAACGGGGACAGATGCTTCTCAAAAATTGGTCCTTCATTCTGGAACTCACTTCCCCTAGATCTGAGAGCAGAACCCAATTTGATTATCTTCCGTAAGAACCTAAAAACTCTGCTCTTTAAACCTTAGTCATCCACTTCCTATACATACTGGTTCTGTTTTATCCATCTGTCAGCGCTACGAGACCTAACGGGTGAGCTATGCGCGATACAAAAACAAAATACAAAATACAAAGGGTGTGAAAACTTCGCTAGAGCAGTGGTTAGGTGGTGAGGGTAGAGAGCAAGGAAAGAAGAAAAAAAACCTGAAATTAGAATTCCAGTGGTAAGAGTTCCTGGGGGAAGCAGCAAGAAAGGGATCAAGCAAGAGCGGCAAGAGGGGCTGGTAAAGAAACATATGAACAAAGCCCAAAAGGTAAAAGTTACCCCCTCCCTCAGGACTTTCTTTAAAGTATTGCCAAAGACTCTAATATTGAGTGAAGCTGGGACAGTAAATAGGGAGAAGGAGAGCGGTAAGATTATGGAGGGACAGTCGGATCATTTGGTTGAGGAAGCACCGGTGGAGTGGGAAAAGTTGTGTAGTCCCAATAGATATGCAATATTACAGGATGAGGTCCATAAAGATCCAGAGGGCGTAAAAAATCCAACAAAGGAACTCAAAGCCAGAGGGTGATAAGGAGATTAAGGTAAGGGGGACAGAAAATCTTGGCCCAGAACAAACTTTGAGTACAGAGGAGACGACAGATACGACACAGCGAGAGCAGGGCGAAGTAAATATTGGGGGAGCAGCTCTGGGTGGTTTGATCCCTACACTTACGTCTGAGATTAGAAGTAGGTTTGAAGTATCCGAGGGAAATCAGAGAGAGATTAAACTGGCGTGTGAGGTTTTAGAGAAGAAAATCGATGGCGGGAGAACAACTGTTCTAGAAGCATCAGTTGAGAAACTCAAACGCAAGATACAAACAAATGAAGATGACATAAAAGACTTAAAATCTAGAGAACAAGGGCGTCAGGATTGGGAGGACAGGATGGAAAATAATCGAAGAAGAAATAACTAGGGATATCCAGAGAGTACATAGAGACCCCTTTAGGCACAACCCGAGTAGAAGCAAACCCAGGAGGATCTTGGTAAATTTCCGTACCTACTCCTTGAAAGAGAAGGCTTTATCCTGGGCTTTGAAAATGAAAGTAGTAAATGTAGACGGGGTATCTAGAGAAATTTGGCCCGATATTTCTTACATCACTTTCAATAGACAATGGGAGCTGGGCAAGAGAATGGACCAATTGAAGGAGTTGGGGGCCTCAGTGCAGATGAAGCTCCCGGCGGTTTTAAAGGTAATGATGAATAATAAGATGCACAATTTTAGAGCTATGAGTGAAGTGGATGCCTTTATAGAATCCTGTAAATAGGTACAGTAAGGAGTGGCTAGATATGAATATGTTTAAGTTAAGATAAAAAAAACACACTTGGGGGATGGCCCATAGGCTAAGGCCATTAGAAAGGGGGGGTAGGTTCTCCATGGGGGTGGAGGGGCAAGGAAAAGGGTCACAGGGAGGGGAGCATTTAGGGAAAAAGAAAGAAAAATTCCTCAGAAGCTGCTATTTTGCCAAAATTGATGGGTACAAAGATAGGTGTATGGGAGATGGACAGAAGCTGAGTTTGAAGATCTTATCCTGGAATGTTAACGGGTTATGGGTGAGGTCAAGGAGAGAGCGTATCCTTCAGTATATAAAAAATTGTCCTGCCCAGATTTGTATGCTTCAGGAGACACATCTGACAGAGAAAGAGTGTAAAGAGGTCTTTGGGTCCCAAAGGTGGGTGCAACAATCAATGTGTACAAAGCAAACTTTTGAAACTAAAGGGTTGGTGATATTGACTAAACGAGATCCAAAGGTATCCATCATAGGAAGGAATTCAGACAGCCGAGGTAGATGGGTTGTAGCAAAATTAAAAAGTAGGGGGGTATGGTTTTACGCTGGCAGGGTATTATGGGCCAAATGAGGACGATATAACACAGTTGCAACAGTTATTTGTGGAGCTATTCTGCTCCTCAGATCCAATTATTTGGGTAGGTGATTTTAATGTGGTATTAGACTGTCTTTTAGATAGATCGACTGGTAGCAGAGCAATCGCAAATCAGAAAATGAAGGAGCAGATGAAATCAATGATGAAACAACTGAGATTATTTGATAGCTGGAGATGGAAAACAGGGGATAAAAGAGGGTATACATACGCAAATAGGAAATATCACCACCAGTCGAGGAAACATTATATTTTGCTGGATTTAGGGTTAAAATAGCTAATAAAAGACATAAAACATATTGGGATTCATCTGTCAGACCATTATGCAATTTTTTGGGAGATCTGTTTTAGGGAAAATATTTTATCCTCCAAGTGGACTCTGGATCCTACTTTAATGCTGGGTCAGGCAATTGTGGGGAGATTGAGAGAGGAGACAGCTGAATTTTTCGACTTTAATTGGGGTTTGGCCTCAGCTGGGGTGGTGTGGGACTCCTATAAAGCTTTCTTGAGAGGGAAGCTATTTAGTTATGCAGCTCGAAAGAGGAGACTTTTCCGGGAAGGGATAAGAGTAATGGAAGGAGACCTGGCCAACAGTAACCAGAGAGAGTCTAGACAGAGGGATTTGTCTGATCTGAAACTCAAACTTGCCACTATTCTTGATAAGAGGGTAAGGGAAAGGTGAGAATCAAGAAAACTAGCTCGATTCGAGTACAGGGAAAATAGTGGGAAATTGTTAGCTTGGCAGACAACGAAAGAATAGGTTAAAAATGTAATACAAGAAATAAAGTGCCAGAATACCGGGAGGATCCTGACTAATAGACAAGAGGTGGAGGAGGCTTTCTATAACTACTTTGGAACTTTATGTGAAGAGAATTTGGAGACATCTGAAGATGAGAGGGACGGTTGGTTGAGTGGGGGCTCGATAGTTGCTTTGGAGGAAGGCAAAACTGCTTTTCTAAACACTGAAATATGGAAGGGAGAAGTGGAGCAGGTATTGAAAAAGTGTAAGCGGGGGAAAGCACCCGGACCCGACAGTTTACCCGTAGAAGTGTACAGTGCTTTAGAGGATACATTGACTTCCAATTACTGTATAGAATGAAGACAACCATGTTATGTGTACTATTTAACAAAGCAAATACTCTAATCAACTCAGTATTCAGCAGACTGGACTACTGCAATAGCCTTCTATATGATTTCCCTTAATACTTTTTCCTTTCCGTTGACTATGTCATAAACTTTGTACAACTTGTATGACTTATTGCTATTAGGTTGAGCCCCACCTCAGCCTAATGCCACAATCAAACGGATCCCAAAAGCCAGAAAACATGGTCTCAACAGATTCCTATCACTTGTCTTCTGAGCAATAAATGCAGGGGTGGCTGGTACACTATATGCACCGGTCGGGCGGGAGGGCAACTAATTGGTGGGTACATTCATGCAGGCAAGGAGGGGTAGCATAAAATAAGAAATAAAGGGCCAGATGTATCAAGGCTTTTGCGACTCGCAAAGGCCGAAATTCGCAGAATTTCGGCCTTTGCGACTCGCAAACGGCCTTTTAGCATTTTTTGGTATGTATGAAATAATCGCAATTTAAGGAATCGCAAAAATTTGCGATTCCTTATTTTGCTATAGCATTTAAGGAATCGCAATTTTTGTGATTCCTTAAATGATATGTATGTAACATTTTGAATTTGCGAATTTGTGTTAAGAAATCGCAAATTACCACCAACTTGTAGTTGGTGGTAATTTGCGATTTCTTTTAAAAATGCCCTATTTAGCATTGTGAGGGTGAGGGTGAGGGTGGTATGTGACACACATACATGCCCACAGGGCATGTATGTGTGCCACATGCACACACATGTAAGTTTCAGGCGTGCAGCAGGGTGTCTTTGAGACACCCCTGTACCCTTGAAATAATTCTCAAATTGCGATTAGCAAATTGCGAATTCGCAATTTGAGAATTATTGCACTATCATTCCTATGGGCCTCCTGGCCATAGGAATGCATTGGGAATTATTCTTTATTTGCGAATTTGCAAAATGTGAATTCGCAAATAAAGAATAATAAGGAATCGCTAAAAAATAGCGATTTTGTACATACATTCCATTTTGGGATTTCTAAATAGCGATTTGCAAAATATCGCTATTTAGAAATCGCAATTCGGAATCTTGATACATCTGGCACGAGGTCACTTACCTTGCCTGCTGCATATCCAACATCCTCCCCGGTCCCTCCTCTGTCAACTTCGCTGGCTCCAGCCTCCAGCCTCCAGGAAATTACACTAACCAATCCCGTTGCTAATCTCACAGTATGTGAGCAGCGTCAGGATTGGTGGAGCATCCTGGCTGGACGCTCCTTCAGGCCCTTCATGCCTGTGCTTGGTCTCCACCCAGCTGTGTAAGTCAGCTGATTGGAAAACTACGAAGTGTGCAAGTCACTTTGGCCAGCTCAAGAGAGACGGAGAAACTGACATGCGTACTTTGGAGAGTCCATCTTGCTCCTCCAGTCCTTTATGCTGCCAATCAGCAGCAAAGGAGGACATGCCCTCATCTATCCCGGCTGGAGACTACTGCGTGCTAAACGTAAAAAATAAAATGACAATGAAATCATTCCATTGCCATTTTATTTTTTACGTTTAGCGCAGCTGCAGCGGGCAGGGCGACGCCCCCTCACCCTCATGAAAAAAACGCCGCTTGATAAATTCTCTGGATCCAATTTACCTCTGAGAACCTTTCCCAACACCCTCACAGCCAGAACTTAAGATTCGCCAACCTTCTTTGTCCACCCAAACCACCATGCACCGCTTCCATAGTTCTATCTTTCCACCTTCTAGGGCCTCTGCACTGAGCTCACGACTGCCAGACACTCTGGCCTGTCCGTCTCTAGAAGCCTACAGCACTGCACTGACAAGACACGCCTTGCAACTGGAGAGAAAACAGTAATTACTGCCCACCTTACTGTAAAGAGGTATACAAAGCCTGAACAATTTAAAGTTAACCGTGTTGTTAATTCATGACATTATTCTGTCAACATGCTGCACTTGGGGCGCTCAGATGCATCACAGAGAGGGCTAATTCTTCTTTGGAAAGGATGATGTTAAACATATATATACATGTGTTCTTTATTTTTATGGCTGTGTGCACCATGTGCTTTACCCTCTGTTCCCCTGCTTTACCTGCTTAGAAGCTGCACTTTCAAGTTTATTGCCTCCAATAAAGATGATTGCTGTAATTAGCTGCAGTCTGTTCGGGAGTTACTCAGGCAGAAAAGTAGCCCATATTAAACGGGAAGGCTGCAAGCCAGGATGCGCTGCTTTGAGGTGCATTGCTAGAGTCAAAGTGAATGCTTCGCCAACTGAAGCAAACATGAGAAAAAAATGAGAAAATTGGATTGTCACCAACTTTATGGGTTCTTTTTATGTGACTCAAAGAAAATTCGGAGCTACTTAATGGAGCAACGCTTTATACAGTTTTACCCAGCCTCAGACCTGTCAACTTCAAATACAATCTCACTGTGTGAGGAGGTGGCGGGGCTTCGTACCGAGAAGTACCTACGAGGCACATTTGAGCCCCACCCCGCCCCCAAAGCAACCCCCCCCCCTACCCCACCCCCCTCACACAGCTGTGACCTTGCTCATGGCTGTGCCTGGGGTCTTGCCAATACCAGGCGCCGATCGACAGTGACAGTGATGCACCATTCGGCCCTCATGACCATGGGTGGAGGACCCTGCCTACCGCTTCTGACTGTGGCTCGGACTGGGGTTGGGAGTGTGACCACGGCACGGTCGCGGCTTCGCTCCAGATAGTGCCTGAGATCCTGCTGACATTGCGCACCACTACAAGGGAGTGATGCGGGCCGTTGCAGGTCCTTCGGGCCTATGCCTCCATGGACGGAAGGCCTTTCCTGCCCTTGGTAACCGCGCCCAGAACCGGGCCTGCGACAATGAACTAAGAAGCATTGGCATAGCCAATAGGTCTCGCCTATGGGGCCTTATAAGTGTTTAGCCAGAGCTATTGACTTTGCCAATGTCTTCAAGCTGTGGTGTAGAGAAGTGTGGCTGCTGTGCAGCATACTGAAAAGTTATAATAACAAAGTGTCAGAATCATTTTTGTTACCTTATATATGACCATGAAGTCATTATGTACAACTCAATGACCATGTTAAAAAAAGTATTTCCAATAAAAAATGTCCTCAGTTTTCTTTTGTTCTTGCAATGCTGGCAACTTGTTTCTGCCTATTTCAATGGTTGTTTGTTAAAGCTTTTTTTGAGGCGGCATAAACAATCGGAGGGTGAAGGTTGGGAACTAGTACCTTTATTATAACACTAGCAGTGGCCAGACGCTAGGGGAGAATCAACAGATGCCAGATTCCGAGAGCAGGCTGAGGTGGTGCTGAGTGATGCTGAGGTGGTAGTGGTGGTGGTGGTGGTGACTGGTGTGAAGACGATGCTGAGGTGATGCTGAATGATACTCAGGTCTTGCTGAGTGATGATGATGTGGTTGTATACCAGTTGTGTACTAGTGCAAAGGCGATGCTGAGTGATACTGATGTGGTGCTGAGTGATGCTGTGGTGGTGCTGAGTGATATTGTTGTGGCACTGAGTGATGCTGTGGTTGTGCTGAGTGATGCTGTGGTGGCGCTGAGTGATGATGTGGTGGTGTTGAGTGATGCTGTGGTGGTGCTGAGTAATGCAGTCGTGGTGCTGAGTGATGCTGTGGTGACGCTGAGTGACGCTGTGGTGAGAATGATTGATGCAGTGGTGACGCTGAGTGATGCTGTGGTGGTGCTGAGTAATGCTGTGGTGGCGCTGAGTGATGCTGTGGTGGTGCTGAGTGATGCTGTGGTGATGCTGAGTAATACTGTGGTGGTGCTGAGGGATGATGTGGTGGCACTGAGTGATATTGTTGTGGCCCTGAGTGATGTTGTGGTGGTGCTGAGTGATGCTGTTGTGGCGCTGAGTGATGCAGTCATGGTGCTGAGTGATGCTGTGGTGATGCTGAGTGATGCTGTGGTGAGGCTGAGTGATGCAGTGGCGACGCTGAGTGATGCTGTGGTGAGGCTGAGTGATGCAGTCGCGGCGCTGAGTGATGCTGTGGTGGTGCTGAGTTATGCAGTGGTGGCGCTGAGTGATGCTGTGCTGGCCCTGAGTGATGCTGTGGTGGCGCTGAGTGATGCTGTGGTGGCGCTGAGTGATGTTGTAGTGGCGCTGAGTGATGCTCTGGTGGCGTTGAGTGATTCTGCTGTTGCGCTGAGTAATGCTATGGTGGTGCTGAGTGATGCTGTGGTGGTGCTGAGTGATGCTGCTGTGACACATTGTCTTTGCTAATTACAGTGGTAAAGAACTCCCACCAAATGTGCACAAGTGAATAATTAATGCTGACATTTTGAAGCAATGCATCTGGCTGCCGGTCCCAGGTTTATGGTGAGACAGCCAAGCACTGGCAGGGTAGTAATTTGCACTTGCTGACGCATCAAATCTTGGTAGCCAAGTGATGTCATGATGCAGGGCTTACCTCTTTACAGCCCGTGTTTCCCATCAGGAGAACCTGATCCCAATCTGATGCCTTGCATGCTATAAACTACGTCACGCATCAGCAGCCACTCCACACTCGTTAAGCTAGAGCAACACATTAGACTCCACCTCCCACTCAACTCTACCCCAGTCTACCTTCACTTTGTTCTACAACTGCGATTGTCTTTGGGTGCTACACCTGATCTGTAATGATAAGTGATTTTATAAAAGGAAGGCTTAAATCAGAGGCTCAGGGAGCCTGATGGTGTGAGTGTGTACTTATTTTTTGCCAATTGAGAAAAAGCTACTTTGATGACTGGATATACCAACAAAGCTGTCCCAGGGAAGAGTTTCTGCAGCAGTAATGTTTTGCAAAAGAAGTTCTGTCGGCGAAGTTCATCTGCTTCCCAAAAAATCAACGGCATTGTAGTTAGAAAGTGCTTTTGGGCTCTTGGCGCTTGCTGCTATGTTGCTATTTAGTTCCCAAACTGCATGCCTTTAAATATTAAAAGTAAAGCTAGATTTCGAATTTATTAAAAAACTGTAAGCCTTAAAAATCTCAGCTCACTCGCATGCATGTTTTCTTTCTTTCATAACTGTCTCTTCTGTTTTCTGAAAGCCTTCACAGAGAATATTCTACAGGGAAACACACAAGGGCATTCGCTTAGCCACTAAGTAGCGAGCCCAGAGCTTCAATGGCCACCAAAACAAGTCGGAGGGGTGGGGGGAGTGCAGCCGAGAGCAGGGACACGCAGCGTTTACCTTGCGGGAGCGAGCACGATAATTTCTAACACATGGCACCGCTCGCTCCCGCAAGGGAATCGTCAAACGTACTCACGAGATACAAAGCAATGCAATGCGTGCACATTTTTTGCATGCAAAACTGAAGCAATTTCTAAAGGTCTTTTTCCTATGCAGCGCATGCGCACTGCGTAGGCATGCGCTGAGTACGCGAGACCATAAAAGGTGAGGGGCACCTCTCTGAGCTGCTGCAGGGGCTGCCCAGCATTGTGACATTGTGGATTGTCATGGGGCATTGGGAATGTAATCCCCAAGGGGTCTGGTGCTTCCTGGACTGGTGGTGCGGCAGTGCCCACTTTCTTCTTTACCTCTACTTAGCTGCTAGAGGGCACTCTGTGCAAAGAGTCTTTGCTTCCTGCGATCCCTCCTTTCTGGTGCCACCAATACTTAGCTGGTTGCTGTTGCTTCTTGGAGCACAGGTGTGCAATGCATTCACGGTTAAGGAACACGGTAATGCCGGCAAACACTAATGGTGCCTCAGGGGGGATACAATACTGCTGCATCCTTGGCATCCAGGGCTGCTTGTGCTGCACTGCACACTGGGGGCCACCTGTGAGTGCAAGGAGTCCCTCCCCACCACTGGCTCCTCCACTGTGCACTATTGAAAATGACTTCAAGGGTTTCTGGCTGGAGCCCTGAGCCTCCAAGGCTCTCGCAGAGCTACACTGGCTGTCTATCAGCAAGTCCTAATTTGTCAGTTACATTATAATAGAAAATGAATATATAGAACACTTTTCATACTGTATGTCCAAATATTATAAAATAAACAAATCCACCAAAGATATTAGAAATATATATAAAAACACAATTTATTATAATACCTCCTTTAAGGGTTACAATCTAAATTATTAAAAAGCATTAAAATAAATTATCCACATAGTGAACAAATCTGTGATAAAAAAAGTCAAAAGAAAGAGTAGACGCGGCGTTTCGGTGTTCGTTTACAATATTCACAACCTTCATCAGGACACTTTGACATTTGATTGGTAATCTAAAAATTCAAACAACAGTGTTTTAGATATCTTGTAATTAGGCAGATAAACAGAAATACATACATAGTGTTTCTTTTTGTTTAAGTGTTCATTTTGCCCTATGGCATCCTAGACCTGTTCCTGTTTGGGGACCACCCTCAGTGCCCTCCCTTGTATTCTATTTTGTGTTTATCATGAAACCCTTAATTTAATAATTAGATAAATCCACGGGGGATAGTTTAAATTGAAGACTATGTCTTCGGACTTAAGGAAAGTTTTTTATAAACAGATACCTGATTTTTTGAAGCTTCTGTTTAAATTTAAAAGACTTCTAAAACAACTGGATACTTGTTTACATCTGTTTCTTATGGTCATGAGATACATTAATAAAGGGAAAAGAATATTCACAATTATCTCTCAGATCGTCCATGATATCTGAAGATTTCTACTCTATGTTTCATTCCTGATTGTTTACCTGTGATAAGGTAACTGCGTGAAATAATTCGACACGGAGGAGCCACTGGAATTTACTCTCGGGTCAAGTTAGAAATGGACTCAGGATCCCTTCGTCAATTCGGAATCGCTGTGGGATAGGACACAAATGTATAAAAAGTCTCTTCCTGGGATTAAGCCATCTTTGTCGAGTCTAAATTATATTGTGAATACAACCACTTACCGAGTTTATGTACTCATTTTTGTGCGGCCGGTGCGACTAGTTGATCACTTGTCTGGTGCCTTTAGTTTTAAAATCGCTTCTTGTTTTTCTTAAACCTATTGAAGTGAATGGAATACACAATGATGAACATGCTAGTTCTTAAAGGTTATGTAGTCAGTTTTTACTACTACCACATATTGCTATGATTATACAGAGGCTTATATGAAGCAAACCTCGGTCCACATTAATCTTTGTAGGTGGGCAATTATAGCTTAAACCTGTTGTAGTACATCAACTTATTATAGTCCAAACATATTTAAACTTTCTTTTTAAAAAAACAGGGCACAATCAATCATCAAGAAATTACTGATTTTGTTGTTGATTGTATATTGCGGTCCTGTTCTAGGTGGTCGGCTCTAGGGGTTGCCTCAGTAACTACTAGTCAGAATTTTTTTTTATGTTTACAGCGTACTCTAATCCATGCGGTAAAATTACAACAATGTTTATCTGTGCGGTCGGGCATCTCTAGGCTGTTTCTACGTACATTCACCTAAATGTAGGTGGCGTAAGGGTAGAGCTCATCGCTATTTCTAAGCACATTCCCCTATCTCTAGGTTAGCGCGAAGGCAGAGGTCTACCTGACATTAATGTCATGGCGTCAGAAGACTCCTATCTAGTTAGGGCTCACATACCTTTGAGGTTTGATTCGGCCTCCCTGCTCCTGCGTGCTCGATTCCTCCGGGAAAGTAATGACAGAAATTCGGGACCAGTATTTATGCTGCCACTACCTTTCGTGACCCGGAAATAGATGGTTTAACGATTTATATATTTTTCCTGAGTTTTATATTACTTAAGGATAGTGTGGCTCTATCAGCTCTTGACCGTGTATAAGTATCTTGGCTATATAAAGAAATTTTTAAATTATTTCTACTTTTCGGATCATTCAGGGATCGTTTTGTGACCCGGAAGTCATCGATAATGTTCGAGTTGTGTTTCGAATACAAGAAGTTGTTTCTTTTTAGTTTATTTACTCTATGTCTATTATTATTCTTGTAATGCCCAAGGGGACATATATTTATTAAGCATTGTACGGCTGTGTTCGATGTCAGAGTCCCGACCTGACTTTAGCGGCCATGTTGGATTGGGAAGGGTTGAGCTTTACTTATATCTAAACTCGACATATAATATATCCCGTTTTACTATGAGATTCATTGTGTTTATAGTGACTCATCACATGTTGATGTTGTTGAATATTCCCATTATTATCTAATTAATGATGACAAATTTTGTCAAAACAAACCTTTTTTGGGGAAAATAATTCCTTTCGATTTTTGAATACATTCTTTTGTGCTTATTATAGATAAAATTTCTGGCCTGATCAATCTAATTTGGCATGAAGATATTTGTACAAAACATTTAAAGATACAATGATATAAAGATACATTGCCCGATCTACAACTCAGTTTGGCTTCACGATGTTAACATAATAATTTGGTGTAACATTCCATGATTGTTGTTTAAACTGCCAAGATATTTGTGCAAACTATATAAAGATACATATCCCTATCTACAGCCGGGTTTGGCTAGGAGATGTTAACATGGTGATTTATTATAACATTCTATGACTATGGTATAAATCACATCCTTTCCCTATATATTGGTACAATACATTAGTGATGAACGTTATAGGGTTCTATCTTGGAGTGGGAAAACAGTATATAAAGTATGCAACATCTTCGGATCCTAAAATCATTACATCATTCATCTTGTGTCAAAAATACTCAATTCAACTCATGTAAAGGATACTGTTTACATCTGTGGTCATAGTACAACTTCAATGCAGTTTTATAAACTCTATTAAGTTAAAGCAAACCCATGTCTTACAAGATCAGTCTTTCCCATTCCTCCTGGTTGTTCAACCCACTCCTAAAGGTGTTGAAGAGGGACATAGAAAATTGCTCTCTCTTTTTCCTTTTAATCTGCATGTCGCCTCCTCTGATGTTATGCTGCATTACTTCTATGCCACACCATTTAAGGTCCTCAATTTTATGATTGTGGGACAGCCAATGTTCCACTAGTTTGGAAAAGGTGGTGGTGATGAACAGAGTGTCTGAGTTAAGCAGACCACTCTTACCCAGTCCAAAGATCAGGGCTTGATCCATCACCGTTATTTATCTCACTGCCCCATCCCAGCTCAGAACCTGGCTATATGCAAATCAGTCTGTCCCTGGCCCAGTGCATCATGGGAACAGGGCAGACTAAACTACCAAGCCAATTCTTCACCAGAAAGGAGACAAGCTACCGGGGACCGGTTTCTGGCATTTCAGCCTTCTTCGGCCCGGCTTGCTTGAATCCTGATGGAGCAGTGAGAAAGGGACTCATGTCTGAGTATACCCTGCCACACCTATAGTGGCCAAAAACGATTTAGAAAAGGTGGTGGTGATGAACAGAGTGTCTGAGTTAAGCAGACCACTCTTACCCAGTCCAAAGATCAGGGCTTGATCCATCACCGTTATTTATCTCACTGCCCCATCCCAGCTCAGAACCTGGCTATATGCAAATCAGTCTGTCCCTGGCCCAGTGCATCATGGGAACAGGGCAGACTAAACTACCAAGCCAATTCTTCACCAGAAAGGAGACAAGCTACCGGGGACCGGTTTCTGGCATTTCAGCCTTCTTCGGCCCGGCTTGCTTGAATCCTGATGGAGCAGTGAGAAAGGGACTCATGTCTGAGTATACCCTGCCACACCTATAGTGGCCAAAAACGATTTAGAAAAGGTGGTGGTGATGAACAGAGTGTCTGAGTTAAGCAGACCACTCTTACCCAGTCCAAAGATCAGGGCTTGATCCATCACCGTTATTTATCTCACTGCCCCATCCCAGCTCAGAACCTGGCTATATGCAAATCAGTCTGTCCCTGGCCCAGTGCATCATGGGAACAGGGCAGACTAAACTACCAAGCCAATTCTTCACCAGAAAGGAGACAAGCTACCGGGGACCGGTTTCTGGCATTTCAGCCTTCTTCGGCCCGGCTTGCTTGAATCCTGATGGAGCAGTGAGAAAGGGACTCATGTCTGAGTATACCCTGCCACACCTATAGTGGCCAAAAACGATTTAGAAAAGGTGGTGGTGATGAACAGAGTGTCTGAGTTAGGCAGACCACTCTTACCCAGTCCAAAGATCAGGGCTTGATCCATCACCGTTATTTATCTCACTGCCCCATCCCAGCTCAGAACCTGGCTATATGCAAATCAGTCTGTCCCTGGCCCAGTGCATCATGGGAACAGGGCAGACTAAACTACCAAGCCAATTCTTCACCAGAAAGGAGACAAGCTACCGGGGACCGGTTTCTGGCATTTCAGCCTTCTTCGGCCCGGCTTGCTTGAATCCTGATGGAGCAGTGAGAAAGGGACTCATGTCTGAGTATACCCTGCCACACCTATAGTGGCCAAAAACGATTTAGAAAAGGTGGTGGTGATGAACAGAGTGTCTGAGTTAAGCAGACCACTCTTACCCAGTCCAAAGATCAGGGCTTGATCCATCACCGTTATTTATCTCACTGCCCCATCCCAGCTCAGAACCTGGCTATATGCAAATCAGTCTGTCCCTGGCCCAGTGCATCATGGGAACAGGGCAGACTAAACTACCAAGCCAATTCTTCACCAGAAAGGAGACAAGCTACCGGGGACCGGTTTCTGGCATTTCAGCCTTCTTCGGCCCGGCTTGCTTGGTCCCCGGTAGCTTGTTTCCTTCCCAGTGTAAGAATTGGCTTTTGTAGTTTGGTTTGCCCTGTTCCCATCATGCACTGGGACAGGAACAGACTAATTTGCATACAGCCAGGTTCTGAAACTGGGATGGTGCAGTGAGCTAAAAAACGGTGTTGGATCTAGCCCTGATCTCTTGACTGGGTGAGAGTATTCTGTTTAATTCAGAGACTCTGTCCCTCACCACCCCTTGTTGTAAATATTTTTGTCCACCCTAAGCGTGGAAGGGTATACTCAGATGTGAGTCCCTTGCTCATTGCACCATCAGGATTCAAGCAAGCCGGGCCGAAGACGGCTGAAATGCCAGAAGCCGGTCCCCGGTAGCTTGTTTCCTTCCCAGTGTAAGAATTGGCTTTTGTAGTTTGGTTTGCCCTGTTCCCATCATGCACTGGGACAGGAACAGACTAATTTGCATACAGCCAGGTTCTGAAACTGGGATGGTGCAGTGAGCTAAAAAACGGTGTTGGATCTAGCCCTGATCTCTTGACTGGGTGAGAGTATTCTGTTTAATTCAGAGACTCTGTCCCTCACCACCCCTTGTTGTAAATATTTTTGTCCACCCTAAGCTTGGAAGGGTATACTCAGATGTGAGTCCCTTGCTCATTGCACCATCAGGATTCAAGCAAGCCGGGCCGAAGACGGCTGAAATGCCAGAAACCGGTCCCCGGTAGCTTGTTTCCTTCCCAGTGTAAGAATTGGCTTTTGTAGTTTGGTTTGCCCTGTTCCCATCATGCACTGGGACAGGAACAGACTAATTTGCATACAGCCAGGTTCTGAAACTGGGATGGTGCAGTGAGCTAAAAAACGGTGTTGGATCTAGCCCTGATCTCTTGACTGGGTGAGAGTATTCTGTTTAATTCAGAGACTCTGTCCCTCACCACCCCTTGTTGTAAATATTTTTGTCCACCCTAAGCGTGGAAGGGTATACTCAGATGTGAGTCCCTTGCTCATTGCACCATCAGGATTCAAGCAAGCCGGGCCGAAGACGGCTGAAATGCCAGAAACCGGTCCCCGGTAGCTTGTTTCCTTCCCAGTGTAAGAATTGGCTTTTGTAGTTTGGTTTGCCCTGTTCCCATCATGCACTGGGACAGGAACAGACTAATTTGCATACAGCCAGGTTCTGAAACTGGGATGGTGCAGTGAGCTAAAAAACGGTGTTGGATCTAGCCCTGATCTCTTGACTGGGTGAGAGTATTCTGTTTAATTCAGAGACTCTGTCCCTCACCACCCCTTGTTGTAAATATTTTTGTCCACCCTAAGCGTGGAAGGGTATACTCAGATGTGAGTCCCTTGCTCATTGCACCATCAGGATTCAAGCAAGCCGGGCCGAAGACGGCTGAAATGCCAGAAACCGGTCCCCGGTAGCTTGTTTCCTTCCCAGTGTAAGAATTGGCTTTTGTAGTTTGGTTTGCCCTGTTCCCATCATGCACTGGGACAGGAACAGACTAATTTGCATACAGCCAGGTTCTGAAACTGGGATGGTGCAGTGAGCTAAAAAACGGTGTTGGATCTAGCCCTGATCTCTTGACTGGGTGAGAGTATTCTGTTTAATTCAAAAACTCTGTCCCTCACCACCCCTTGTTGTAAATATTTTTGTCCACCCTAAGCGTGGAAGGGTATACTCAGATGTGAGTCCCTTGCTCATTGCACCATCAGGATTCAAGCAAGCCGGGCCGAAGATGGCTGAAATGCCAGAAACCGGTCCCCGGTAGCTTGTTTCCTTCCCAGTGTAAGAATTGGCTTTTGTAGTTTGGTTTGCCCTGTTCCCATCATGCACTGGGACAGGAACAGACTAATTTGCATACAGCCAGGTTCTGAAACTGGGATGGTGCAGTGAGCTAAAAAACGGTGTTGGATCTAGCCCTGATCTCTTGACTGGGTGAGAGTATTCTGTTTAATTCAGAGACTCTGTCCCTCACCACCCCTTGTTGTAAATATTTTTGTCCACCCTAAGCGTGGAAGGGTATACTCAGATGTGAGTCCCTTGCTCATTGCACCATCAGGATTCAAGCAAGCCGGGCCGAAGACGGCTGAAATGCCAGAAACCGGTCCCCGGTAGCTTGTTTCCTTCCCAGTGTAAGAATTGGCTTTTGTAGTTTGGTTTGCCCTGTTCCCATCATGCACTGGGACAGGAACAGACTAATTTGCATACAGCCAGGTTCTGAAACTGGGATGGTGCAGTGAGCTAAAAAACGGTGTTGGATCTAGCCCTGATCTCTTGACTGGGTGAGAGTATTCTGTTTAATTCAGAGACTCTGTCCCTCACCACCCCTTGTTGTAAATATTTTTGTCCACCCTAAGCGTGGAAGGGTATACTCAGATGTGAGTCCCTTGCTCATTGCACCATCAGGATTCAAGCAAGCCGGGCCGAAGACGGCTGAAATGCCAGAAACCGGTCCCCGGTAGCTTGTTTCCTTCCCAGTGTAAGAATTGGCTTTTGTAGTTTGGTTTGCCCTGTTCCCATCATGCACTGGGACAGGAACAGACTAATTTGCATACAGCCAGGTTCTGAAACTGGGATGGTGCAGTGAGCTAAAAAACGGTGTTGGATCTAGCCCTGATCTCTTGACTGGGTGAGAGTATTCTGTTTAATTCAGAGACTCTGTCCCTCACCACCCCTTGTTGTAAATAATGTTCCACTAGTGGCGCTGTTTTCTTTTTTGTTCTAATGGCTGACTTGTGCTCTGTGATTCGTGTTTTTATTTCCCTAGATGTTTCACCAATGTAAGCCTTGTTACATGGACAGAGTACAAAGAAGATTACATTTTTAGTTCTGCAATTTATAAAACTTTTCACTCTGTGTATGATGCCATTATACTCAATAGTGTTCACCTTCATTAATGTTTCGCAGTTAGTGCACATATTGCAACAAAAGTTTCCAACAGGTAAGGGTCTTTTATCAATAGTTTGTTGGCTTTCAGTTTTATCACCCCTAAACGTGTGGACTAAGCAGTTTCTCACAGTTTTAGTTCTCCGAAAGCTAAACATAGGTTTTGTTTTTTTTATCACTTTTATCGTTTAGAAGTGACCAATTTCTATTAAATATATGTTTTACTTTATTACTGGCTACACTAAAGTTTGTGATGAATATCAATCTTTCATTTAAAATTTCTGTTTGTTTGGGTTCTTTAGAGAACAAGGAGTCTCTGTTGTAATATTTAGCTCGCTTGTAAGCTTTTCTGATTAGGTGTTTTGGATACCCTCTTTCTTTCAGTTTTTGTGATAAAACATCCGCGTGTCTATTAAAATCTCGGATAGACACGCGGATGTTTTATCACAAAAACTGAAAGAAAGAGGGTATCCAAAACACCTAATCAGAAAAGCTTACAAAGCGAGCTAAATATTACAACAGAGACTCCTTGTTCTCTAAAGAACCCAAACAAACAGAAATTTTAAATGAAAGATTGATATTCGTCACAAACTTTAGTGTAGCCAGTAATAAAGTAAAAAAATATAATTAATAGAAATTGGTCACTTCTAAACGATAAAAGTGATTAAAAAAAACCAAAACCTATGTTTAGCTTTCGGAGAAATAAAACTGTGAGAAACTGCTTAGTCCACACGTTTAGGGATGATAAAACTGAAAACCAACAAACTATTGATAATAGACCCTTACCTGTTGGAAACTTTTGTTGCAATATGTGCACTAACTGCGAAACATTAATGAAGGTGAACACTATTGAGTATAATGGCATCATACACAGAGTGAAAAGTTTTATAAATTGCAGAACTAAAAATGTTATCTACTTTGTACTCTGTCCATGTAACAAGGCTTACATTGGTGAAACATCTAGAGAAATAAAAACACGAATCACAGAGCACAAGTCAGCCATTAGAACAAAAAAGAAAACAGCGCCACTAGTGGAACATTGGCTGTCCCACAATCATAAAATTGAGGACCTTAAATGGTGTGGCATAGAAGTAATGCAGCATAACTTCAGAGGAGGCGACATGCAGATTAAAAGGAAAAAGAGAGAGCAATTTTATATGTCCCTCTTCAACACCTTTGGGAGTGGGTTGAACAACAAAGAGGAATGGGAAAGACTGATCTTGTAAGACATGGGTTTGCTTTAACTTAATAGAGTTTATAAAACTGCATTGAAGTTGTACTATGACCACAGATGTAAACAGTATCCTTTACATGAGTTGAATTGAGTATTTTTGACACAAGATGAATGATGTAATGATTTTAGGATCCGACGATGATGCATACTTTATATACTGTTTTCCCACTCCAAGATAGAACCCTATAACGTTCATCACTAATGTATTGTACCAATATATAGGGAAAGGATGTGATTTATACCATAGTCATAGAATGTTATACTAAATCACCATGTTAACATCTCCTAGCCAAACCCGGCTGTAGATAGGGATATGTATCTTTATATGGTTTGCACAAATATCTTGGCAGTTTAAACAACAATCATGGAATGTTACACCAAATTATTATGTTAACATCGTCAAGCCAAACTGAGTTGTAGATCGGGCAATGTATCTTTATATCATTGTATCTTTAAATGTTTTGTACAAATATCTTCATGCCAAATTAGATTGATCAGGCCAGAAATGTTATCTATAATAAGCACAAAAGAATGTATTCAAAAATCGAAAGGAATTATTTTCCCCCAAAAAAGTTTTTCCCTAAGGTTTGTTTTGACAAAATGTGTCATCATTAATTAGATAATAATGGGAATATTCAACAACATCAACATGTGATGAGTCACTATAAACACAATGAATCTCATAGTAAAACAGGATATATTATATGTCGAGTTTAGATATAAGTAAAGCTCAACCCTTCCCAATCCAACATGGCCGCTAAAGTCAGGTCGGGACTCTGACATCGAACACAGCCGTACAATGCTTAATAAATATATGTCCCCTTGGGCATTACAAGAATAATAATAGACATAGAGAAAATAAACTAAAAAGAAACAACTTCTTGTATTCGAAACACAACTCGAACATTATCGATGACTTCCGGGTCACAAAACGATCCCTGAATGATCCGAAAAGTAGAAATAATTTAAAAATGTCTTTATATAGCCAAGATCCTTATACACGGTCAAGAGCTGATAGAGCCACACTACCCTTAAATAATATAAAACTCAGGAAAAATATATAAATCGTTAAACCATCTATTTCCGGGTCACGAAAGGTAGTGGCAGCATAAATACTGGTCCCGAATTTCGGTCATTACTTTCCCGGAGGATTCGAGCACGGAGGAGCAGGGAGCCTGAATCAAACCTCAAAGGTATGTGAGCCCTAACTAGATAGGAGTCTTCTAACGCCATGACATTAATGTCAGGTAGAACTCTGCCTTTGCGCTAACCTAGAGATAGGGGAATGGGCTTAGAAATAGCGATGAGCTCTACCCTTACGCCACCTACATTTAGGTGAATGTACGTAGAAACAGCCTAGAGATGCCCGACCGCACAGATAAACATTGTTGTAATTTTACCGCATGGATTAGAGTACGCTGTAAACAAAAATAAATAAATTCTGACTAGTAGTTACTGAGGCAACCCCTAGAGCCGACCACCTAGAACAGGACCGCAATATACAATCAACAACAAAATCAGTAATTTCTTGATGACTGATTGTGTCCCGTTTTTTAAAAAAGAAAGTTTAAATATGTTTGGACTATAATAAGTTGATGTACTACAACAGGTTTAAGCTATAATTGCCCACTTACAAAGATTAATGTGGACCGAGGTTTGCTTCATATAAGCCTCTGTATAATCATAGCAATATGTGGTAGTAGTAAAAACTGACTACATAACCTTTAAGAACTAGCATGTTCGTCATTGTGTATTCCATTTACTTCAATAGGTTTAAGAAAAACAAGAAGCGATTTTAAAACTAAAGGCACCAGACAAGTGATCAACTAGTCGCACCGGCCGCACAAAAATGAGTACATAAATTCGGTAAGTGGTTGTATTCACAATATAATTTAGACTCGACAAAGATGGCTTAATCCCAGGAAGAGACTTTTTATACATTTGTGTCCTATTCCACAGCGATTCCGAATTGACGAAGGGATCCTGAGTCCATTTCTAACTTGACCCGAGAGTAAATTTCGGTGGCTCCTCCGTGTCGAATTATTTCACGCAGTTACCTTATCACAGGTAAACAATCAGGAATGAAACATAGAGTAGAAATCTTCAGATATCATGGACGATCTGAGAGATAATTGTGAATATTCTTTTCCCTTTATTAAGGTATCTCATGACCATAAGAAACAGATGTAAACAAGTATCCAGTTGTTTTAGAAGTCTTTTAAATTTAAACAGAAGCTTAAAAAAATCAGGTATCTGTT
This sequence comes from Lissotriton vulgaris, assembly GCF_964263255.1. Classification (NCBI taxonomy): domain Eukaryota; kingdom Metazoa; phylum Chordata; class Amphibia; order Caudata; family Salamandridae; genus Lissotriton; species Lissotriton vulgaris. The sequence goes on along the minus strand of NC_141687.1, from coordinate 227,557,463 downwards.
TATAAAAAACTTTCCTTAAGTCCGAAGACATAGTCTTCAATCCAAACTATCCCCAGTGGACTTATCTAATTATTAAATTAAGGGTTTCATGATAAACACAAAATAGAATACAAGGGAGGGCACTGAGGGTGGTCCCCAAACAGGAACAGGTCTAGGATGCCATAGGGCAAAATGAACACTTGAACAAAAAGAAACACTATGTATGTATTTCTGTTTATCTGCCTAATTACAAGATATCTAAAACGCTGTTGTTTGAATTTTTAGATTACCAATCAAATGTCAAAGTGTCCTGATGAAGGTGTGAATATTGTAAACGAACACCGAAACGCCGCGTCTACTCTTTCTTTTGACTTTTTTTATCACAGATTTGTTCACTGTGTGGATAATTTATTTTAATGCTTTTTAATAATTTAGATTGTAACCCTTAAAGGAGGTATTATAATAAATTGTGTTTTTATATATATTTCTAATATCTTTGGTGGATTTGTTTATTTTATAATATTTGGACATACAGTATGAAAAGTGTTCTATCTATTCATTTTCCATTATAATATAACTGACAAATTAGGACTTCCTATAGACCCGTCTTGCCCCCACACTGTCTTGTTTTTGTTTTAGTCAGCATTGTTGACTTCATTCAATAATAACAAACCACAGGGTCTCCTATTTTGCACTACTCTCCCCCGCCCTGTTGATAACAACTAGGGGAACCTTCCAATACATTTGTTGTCTATCAGCAAGCGCATCCAGTTTAGGGCCCTACTTGTTACATTTAAAGCCTTACATGGCAAGGGTCCATGGCAACTGTCACAATTCCTCAGACCATATATCCCAGGCAGATCGGCTAATAGTGGCAATCTTGCTATCCCCAAGATTTCAGAAGTAAAATGGGGAGGCAAAAGCTTCTCCTATACTGCCACTAAACTCTGGAACTCCTTGCCCACCTCCCTGAAAAATGAACACAACCTGATCCAATTTAGGAAGCGCTTAAGGACCTGGCTTTACCAGTAACATTACTCTTGAAATAACTGTTCACTAGTGAGTTACCACGTATAGTTCTCCTGGTCTACGCTAGTCACTTTCAGGGCCACCACTTAATGAACGTGCAAGTGCCGCTCAGTTGGAACTGAACACCCCCCTACATGTCTGCAATACACCACTAGTCTGCTAGAAAGCTTTCTCTGCGAGGGGAGTAAGGGGGCATGTCAGCCTCCGGTATCATCACCTTGTCTGGGGCTGCCCATGATGCGTGGCCGCTGGTGCGCAAGTGGGCCCCAGACACTTCCTTTTTCTTTCGGTGGGTGCGGTCTTCCGCCGTCCATCCTTTTGCTCCTCGCAGAAGCTCCTATCTGGTGGCCCTTGAGAGGAGAAATGTTCGGGGGTGCATGTCCCACGCTCCCCAATGAATGACACAGTGGACTCCTGCTGATGACCCTTGGCCATGCATGAGGGTCCGTCGCCACTGGGGCCTGCTGTGTCATTGTGTTCCACACGAATGGGGCTTAAAGTGGGAAGTAACATGGCCAACGATGAAGATTCCAAGCCACCAAGACAGGGCAAATCGGACTGCTTCGCGAGGGTGGTGGCACCCTTGTCAGAAGCGGAGCCGACTATCGCTGCCATGCTGGATAACACCACCTTGTTACTAGCAATTCAGTCTTCTTGAGAAGCCCTGGAGGGAGGGATCGGAGAGGTCCAGTCCGAAGTATCCCTCCTACCGAAGGATTTATGCAACATATCAGAGAGAGTCACCAAGGCAAAGACCAGAATCTCGGAGGTGGAGGGTATAACCCTTAGACAACGGAAGGAAGTATTGCAGCTCAACATTATGAAATGAAATGAAGGATTTCTAAAGCGCGACATGACCCAGAGGAATCTAGGCGCTGATGACACTAGAGAACAGTTATTCCCAGAGTAAAGTTACTGGTAAAGCCAGGTCTTTAAGCGCTTCCTAAATTGGAGCAGGTTGTGTTAGTTTTTCAGGGAGGTGAGCAAGGAGTTCCAGAGTTTGGTGGCAGTATAGGAGAAGCTTTTGCCACCCCATTTTACTTTTGAAATCTTGGGGATAGCAAGATTGCAACTATTAACCGATCTTAGTGATGTGCCTGGAATATAGGGTCTGAGGATTTGTGACAGTTGTTGTGGGCCCTTGCCATGTAAGGCTTTAAATGTAATACACAAGGCCTTAAACTGGATGCGCTTGTTGATAGACAACCAGTGTAGCTCTGTGAGAACCTTGGAGGCTGAGGCAAAGTGAGAGAGCCCAAGCAGAACTTTAGCGGCAGCACTTTTAGTAGTTTGCAGTTTTTGGAGGCTACCTTTGCTTGCACTGGTCAGAAGGCCACTCAGGAATCAAAGTAAACTACTTTTGAAACTTTACTTGTGCACCCCTTACAGGAGTTTGTTCCGTTTAATAACTCACTGAACACACCTATATTTACATGAGGGGACTGTTTTTTCTAACTGAATTCGAGATGGCATTCTGATTTGTCACATCCTATACCTACTACACTGCTGATGATTCTATTGGCTATCTTGGACCATCGCCTTTACTTTGATTCGTGAGTCTCATTGTCACTGTCATATGACCATGATAATAGGTCACATGCGCCGGGATGCTCTGTTTTCATAGCCTTGAAAAAGTCTGAGTACTTATTGTTAGTACTGACGAAACATGTGTCGGCTGTTTTTTATCAACTTCAATTCTTATGGATCTCTTAATAAAGAAAATGACAATATGAACATGAACTTTATTTGCTCCTTTGTCCTGTCCTAAAATTGGAAACTACAGATTATATACAGTTTTAATACTGTTGTCAATACATGACCTGTTCAAAGTGATTACACTCCCCAAACTTCTCTAAGTGCTCCAGAATACCTATTACCTAGTCTCTCAGAGGGTGTTTGCTAAGAACAATGGAGAACTGAGGACCCTGCTCTGGGGCGGGCACCACCCCAGAATTTCGCTCAAAACACTGCAATGCAAACAATACAGTTTAGGGCTTGCTCTCCCAAATATTGAGGGATACTACTGGGCAGCTCATCTGATAAATATAAATGATTGGATCTATGCCCCACATGATCACCCCACGTTTTGCCTTGAATGGACTCACTTGGAATACAGAACCCACCTACATTACCTTTACTGGTGTTTCCAGTTGGTCTTCAGTTCATTGGCTTTAGTGGTGGCCAAGAGAGACGTCTCAAGTACTGGGGCACATCAAAGATACCGTCTATCCCTCCATGGTAGAATGAAAGCGAGGGATGGACCTTTACATGGCAGCAGAAAAAAGTGATGTGCAGTAGTAAGGGTTGTCCCTGTAAGTTTTACAAAATATGGGGATGGTGGAGGACCTATTATGGGTTGGGGTCCCTAGAGGGGGACCTTAGTGCAACTGAAGTAATAGATAAAAGTGTGACTTGTGAGGTCTGCTTTGCTCTATTTTCCACATATGGTGTACTCATGTGTCCTAAGAAGTGTGTTAAGTATCTCAATATAATACTGTATATTATTGACAAATATATCTTGACATTGATATATGAAGTGTGTGACCGTAATGCCTCTGTTGTTTTTTGTATCTATATGACAACTGAAAAGAAAAATATATTTTAAAAAAAGAATATCAAAGACAAAAATGTTGTGGAGGTAAGTTTCTATGTTTAGAGCAATGTTTTACTATATACAATTCCACATATATGTATCTTGGCGACATCTATATATCTTCATGGTACGTAGATGTGGAGTTAAGAATAGTAAATCTATACTTACTTATTTGCACTTACCTTCTTGATATATTGGTCCTCGATATTTTTGACACGATACTATGTCTACCCGATATTTTTATTTTTGATATTCTGTCAGTGATCCCTCTGTCCTCTAGAAAGGACTTTACTCACCCTAGTGTAATGTCTCCTGTGCTAAACGCTCTGGATGAGAATGAGTGATCAACAGTGTTGAAGTCCAATGATAAATTGAGAAGGGTCCATGACTGTTGCCATGCCCCTCTCACTTAAAATCTGAGGGCATCCCGCCATGTTCAAGTAGGCTAATGATTCGCCCCTTCTACAATTGATGACAACAGCTTTCTTTAGCCGAGGGATTAATGTTGGAATAGTTTTTGAAAGAATGAAACAGCCACAATGTGAGCCCAACGAGGGTCTTAAAATATGAAAATATGAAGCTGGTTGCACATTGGTCTAGTACCTGGGTATTTTACTGGTCAGAATGAAAAACTTCAGCTGTTAAAGTGAAACAAGGGTGAGCTTCTAAAGGACTCAGGACTGGCTGGACTCAGTGAAAACATTGTTGACGGCATTACAAAGTTATTGGTGGGGATTGGTGTAGTTTATGGGTACTGGACTCAATGGTGCTATTCCAAGATGCATGAGAACTATTTTGTAAGCGTGTGGTATCAAGGAAATAATCACTTTTAAAATTTCCTGAAAATGTGTTCATGGATGCAGCAGTGCCGTTGCTAGATTTGTATTCATTTTCTAAAGTCCTATGAGAGAACAGTCCCTATTACATTAAATAGGAGTCCTATTTAATGTAATAGAGACTGTTTTTTCCTTATTGAACAATGAATCTAGAAGTCGTATATAATGACTTTTTTAATTGTAATTGTTCAACACGATGGTGTAAGTCAACGTTTTTGGGAATAAATATAATGGGACTATACACATCAATTTCTTTAGGGACTGATCAAATGACAAGACGCGGAGACCAGAGGACAACATCACTCCTTTCTTGACCAAAGATCTGATCCACTGGGAAACATCACTTACAACGCAACTTTTACAACGACATTCCATTACAACGCAACTTTTACATCGCAAAAACTTTTACAACGCATGTATTTACAACGAATGTTTTTACAACGCAGGTACTTTTACAACGCATACCATTACAACGTAAGTATTGGTAAGTATATAATTATATTTTAAAAGTTATATGTTTGGGGTAAAGGGGTATTTTTAGGGTTCAGGGTCAGTTTTGGGTTTTTGTGTAAATGGGTATTTTTAGGGTTCAGGGTCAGTTTGGGGTTTTTGGGTAAAGGGGTATTTTTGGGGTTCAGGGTCAGTTTTTAGTTTTTGTGTAAAGGGGTATTTTTGGGGTTCAGGGTCAGTTTTTAGTTTTTGGGTAAAGGGGTATTTTTAGGGTTCAGGGTCAGTTTTTAGTTTTTGGGTAAAGGGGTATTTTTGGGGTTCAGGGTCAGTTTTTAGTTTTTGGGTAAAGGGGTATTTTTAGGGTTCAGGGTCAGTTTTTAGTTTTTGGGTAAAGGGGTATTTTTGGGGTTCAGGGTCAGTTTTTGTTTTTGGGTAAAGGGGTATTTTTGGGGTTCAGGGTCAGTTTTTAGTGTTTGGGTAAAGGGGTATTTTTGGGGTTCAGGGTCAGTTTTTAGTTTTTGGGTAAAGGGGTATTTTTGGGGTTCAGGGTCAGTTTTTAGTGTTTGGGTAAAGGGGTATTTTTGGAGTTCAGGGTCAGTTTTTAGTTTTTGGGTAAAGGGGTATTTTTGGGGTTCAGGGTCAGTTTTTAGTTTTTGGGTAAAGGGGTATTTTTGGGGTTCAGGGTCAGTTTTTAGTTTTTGGGTAAAGGGGTATTTTTGGGGTTCAGGGTCAGTTTTGGGTTTTGGGGGTACAGGGGTACAGGGTAAAATAAATTAAAATTAAATTTAAATTAAATTACATTAAATTATATTTTTTTTAATTAATTTACGATTATAAAATTAATATATATTTACCAATACTTATGTTGTAATGGTATGCGTTGTAAAGGTACCTGCGTTGTAAAAACATTTGTTGTAAATACATTCGTTGTAAATACATGCGTTGTAAAAGTTTTTGCGTTGTAAAAAATGCGTTGTAAAAGCATGCGTTGTAATAACATGCGTTGTATCAACATAGATCCGATCCACTATATGAGCCAACTTATGGATGGGCTCTGAAAGTACCTAACAAAAATGGAGGTCCACCATAACCAGGATAAATTCTCTAGATGTCATGAACGCGCATTTCGCTGCTAGCTAGGACGCTGTCTGTTGGGGAAGGATCTGATCGGGGAGATAGGTCAGTAAACTATTGGAAAATACTCACTGTATATTGTTGAAACAGAGGAGTTGATGAACAGCCGCTCTAGCCTACCTCAACAATATTTCCTGTATCATACAGGATAATACAAAGTGAAGGCCTCTATTGGTGGAGCAAAGATCTCAATAAAAGGACCTTCAATTCTGTGCAAAGTTGTGCTGTGATTTTTCTGGCTGATGGAATGGTGATTTCAGACTTGCACGCTGAACATGGCACAACTTTGCATAGAATTGAAGGACATTTTATTGAGATCTTTGCTGTGCCAATAGAAGCTGTATCAATTGAAGCATTTTGATTGCTATTTGAATAATAAAGCACGTTTTTGGATAATCTGTTGAGAATATAAGGCCCGAGGAACCATGTGGTGTATGGGCCAAACGTGTTGGCTGCATCTTATGAAGAACATTTGAAAAACAATAAAGGAATTCATTTTGATCACAAACTTGGCTCAAAACGTCTAAAGCTCTAATTTTGGAGTGAACACATTACTTGTAGCACGTTGCCTCTCTATTTTGATATTGTCTTATTATTTGGGCATTTGACGGCTACCCTGTGAGGTGGGCAACTCGTTGGTGATATGACGGGAACTTACGGGATGGTGCAGTTAAATAGTCCATCAGCATGGTGGTGGGTCACTTGTGGGCTGGACTTGGGAGGGTGTAGCGAAGTACCAGATGTAGGGAAGCATTTGTGCCAGTGAGCTTTATATATGAATCGAAGAGAATCTGATCATTGACTCCAAGTTAATTGATAAAGCCTCAGAGACACGCACACACTTTCTCTCTCACACACACTTCCTCACACTCTCTCTCACTCTCTCTCACTCTCTCTTATTCTCTCTCCCTTACTTATCTTTATCTTGGCTACTGTTGCAAATTAGAGGAAACGCAGGGTGGGAATTGTTCATTATTAGGTCTGAGAGTTATAAAAACAAATAGTACATTGTGAATGCTCTAAGGCAAAACCTGTACTGATGTCTGTAGCTATCCACTTCACAGAGGTCACGGTAGAGCAAACATGGTATTGTAGGCATGTGTGTCCCTGGTTCATCAGCCTCCTAAGGTTGCCTTCTTTCCGTGGTTTTTCTGTTCTAATGGGGGCTCTCATATGCATGTTTGTCTCTGTAATGCTCTTTGTGATATGGGGTGTAATACCCCAAAACCACTGTCGTACAGCACCGAGGCCTTATTTCTGAGTGCCAAGTAATTCCCAATTTGGGCGCTAATGAAAGCCACTGGAGGACTCTGGAATTGCAAACATGCGGTAATACCACACTCAGTAGGCCCAATTCACAAAGGTAAACTTACACTTTTGTGTGAGTTTACAACTTTTCAGTATTCACAAAGGTAAACTTAAACTAACAGTCTAACTTTACTAATTTTCGGTATTCACAAAGGTAAACTTAAACTAACAGTCTAACAGCCAGATTCATGAAGCTTAATTGCGCTCGCAAAGGGCCAGATTCTGAGAATCTGGCCCTTTGCGAGCGCAATTTTTGCATTTGGGATTCATCATCCCAAATGCAAAAATCAGTAAATGCGATTTCGCTAAATTGCGAGGAATTACATTTAAGGAATATCTATTTGAGATTCCTTAAATGCAATTCATTAACCATGTATAAATTGCGAATTCGCAATTTCGGCCCGCTATTTACCGAGAGGTCAAACCTTGTGGTAAATAGCGAAAACTTAGAAAAATGCTTTTACATGCATTTCTCTGAGTTGCATGTTGCACACACACATGTCCTATGGACATGTGTGTGCGCAACACCAATGTAGATTACATTTCAGGGGTGCTACAGGGTGTCCTTTGGACACCCCTAGCACCCTTGAAATCGCATCTTTATTTGCGATTAGCAAATTGCTAATCGCAAATAAGGAATAACTCCCCATTCATTCCTATGGGCCTTAGCAATTTGCTAATCACAAATAAGGAATATGTAGGAATCGCATTTTATTTTGCGATTCCTACATGAATCCCGTTTTTCGAGTTTGTAATAGCGATTCCTTATGAATCGCTATTAAAGACTTGCAAAACGGGTCTTTAATTAATCTGACAGTAACTTTAGTACTTTTCGGTATTCACAAAGGAAAGTTACTACTAATAAAATTAGACTTTTGGTCTAAGTTTACCTTTGTGCATACCAAAAAGTAGTAAAGTTACATAAAAGTGTAAAATTACCTTTGTGAATCGGGCCCAGTGTTTCTCATCCAGACATGGCACCGGCTGAAAGCTGTTGCATGTCTCAGGTGGAGAACTGGACACATTTGGAAAAGTTCCCTAGGAATCAACTGCAGTAATAGAGAATGCCATGGAAATTCCCAGGTACCTATTCCGGAATAGCATGACATTCTGTCCATTTAGATAAGTCCATGTTTGGGAATACCTAGACGGTATTCCTAGGCCCTTGGAATGAGACCCACATTATGCCGGAACCCATAACATGGTTCAGTGAAAACCCATCCCAAGCCTTCCTAATCCACAGCGACCTGTGTTCTGTAACCAGAGCAAATGGATATTGGCTTCTTTGCTGTGAAGGTTTTGCACAAACCTTGACCTGATCAAAAGGCACCTAATATATAATCATCAATTATGCCCCCTCTCCCCCTTGTCAACAGTCTATTGTAATTATAGCGCACACAATTATTTCCAGTTCTTCCGCGTTTGATGTTGTTCCGCGGTTCAACCCTCTTGTATTAAACAGCAGAAAGGAGGAGAACAATACGGGCGTCGCCCACGAAACCTTCACTTAACTTTCGTTCACCTTTGCCAATGCTTCTTGCCTTTTCTTGATAGTTTGTTGAATCCCTCAAATCTTGTTCAGCAGTTTGGCGCAAGCGTCATATGAAGACCAATGAAATGACATGAAACTGAGCTCCTCCTTGTGCTTTTTACAACTCAGTAATGAATGAAAGGCGGAGCGGGGCACTAGGGGGTCTGAGTAACATGAATCAGTGCAAACAGAGACATATCATGGCCGGTAGCATTGCTGGTGCCCAGCTGCCAACCAATCACGAGAGCATGGCCAATCAAAGCAGGCTGTGAGAAGAGAGGAGAAGAGATCACGCTCATGGAAAGAGGGCTTTCTTTCTTATAGTGCCTAAAGGTGTGCTAAGGAACAGGCGCTATTCAAATGTAAGAATTCCAGGGGATTGTAGACCAGGAGGGATGCTTTCTTGAAGAGACATGAAGAGGTGAATGACTTCGAAGGGTAGAGACACTAGGAAATGTAGATGGATTATTACCCAGACCAGCATATTTTGTGGTGGGAAGTACTACGTTTTCTCTTACTTGTGATATTTTGAGAGAAGTGCTACAAACTATACTCACAATAGGCCCCGGTCGTCACCTCATCACCTGTCCATACAGAGCCATTCACGACTTAACAATGCTTCCCTTGGTCACACTCCGGCACAAATGACGAATTTGGGTGCAAATGACCTGTCGAAGAGTGGAGGATAGCCTTGGAGTTCCCTCAACAGGTGTCCCGTAACTCACGCTCAAAATCCTTCAACTTTTCATACTACACAGAGCATACCTTTCCCCAGCCCAGATAAATCCCCCCTCCCCCTAGGTAAGAGCAGGCTGTCCGCGTGCTGTCTGGTTTTAGAAGACGACCTTGCACATGTGGTATGTGGCAGTACATAAGTGAGGGACAGCTGAAGAAAACGCCCTATGCTACGACAAGGCGTGTAACCTCCACAAGCGAAGCGACCCATTTCCCCTCATTGGGCTACTCTCTCTTGGAGTTTCAGCAACACACTGGGAAAGATGTTCTCCCCCCCATAATAGACTTGTGCCACTCTGCTATTTGCCGCTGGCTTACCAATGTTCTTCCATCTCCACCTGCCCCCCGCACATTCTGCATTCTCTTCTTAACAGGTAGACCTTACCCACACGACCAGTGCCCATGCATCTCAAACTTTTGACAGAAATACCCCGCCATACCCTGCCATCTCACTCCTTACTTTCCCTTCTAACCCAGTTTGTGAACCAGACCCCAATTTATAGGTCTTGATAACACTCTTTTCATCTACAAATGTACACATTGTCTGAAACTTTACTCATGACTTATTTACTCGATGGGCATAATTGAAACTCTTCAACTTGTATCCATCACTCAAAGATGTGTATGAACATGCATACTCATGCAGTGTCAGACTGGTGACTGTATATGTGGATATGCTTAGAACATCTAATAAAAAACGATTAAAAAATACAAAAGTGTTGAATGGGAATGACTTTAAGATGATCTCCATATCAGTAGGCGGTAGCATCAAAGTCTGCGTGCAAGACCTTTTCATGGCCCTTAGATAATGCCATATGAAGTGGGTCTCACTCTGTGGTTTGCCAAGAAGTGATCGGATTAGGAAGTAAGAATGAATTCCAAGGAAACATTGGCTCCAGCATGTGACCTTGCTTCATGGGTCTTCAGTCTTCACCGGTCAATTGCCTTTCCTTTCTACTGTACTCCCAAAACCCCTGCCTTTGGTCCACAATAAATGTTCTCTCTCTGACCTGTCCTCCTTATTTTTGTATCTCAACTATCTTGCGTCCGTAATGCACTCTTTTTGGGTTTGTCACATGTCTTATGCTTATGACACCTATAACATTGTGTCCTTTAACGATGACTTGGGCAGCCTCCAGCAAAACAATTGATCTGAGTTGTAGCCTCCTGAATGAAATCTGATTCATTAAATGCTACGGGTGAGAAACATGAAATACTGATTTTCCAGGGTCCACTCACACTTTTGTGTCACCTATGGTGACCCAGAAACACTTCCTCTCGTCCAGACTAGTCTGTGTAAATATGATATAATTTTTTCCACTGAATTATTGTGTTTCTTTATCCGTATTCTTTGCAAATGTATTCCTCTTCTCCTGATTCACTGCTGAAAAAGTATAGTGTAGGAAGCTGGCTCTGTATATACTATACTAAAGTTTGGTATATTGTGCACAGAGGCCAGGGGATCTCCAGAGGTATAGCAGAGGCTAAATTAGATAATCACTAACAGCTCTCTTTGTGGCAGTGTGTGGTCGAGCAGTTAGGCTTATCAGGACGGTGTGTTAAGCATTTATTGCATTCACTCAATCAAGGACTGATTACACACAGCCAGAATCCAGACCAATTAGGTAAGTATAAAAAAGGTATACTTATGTTTTATTTCTAGAACCAAGCAGGACTTGGTACACGTAGGTAAAATGTACTTGTAATTGTAAAACTTTACAAGGTAATGCAATTGGAAATGGATTTGCTATTGTTACAGGTGTATATGCTTTGAAAACAGTTTAAATTACATAGAAATTTCTTTTGCTTACTTTTGGATTGCATCGACTACTCTGGGTGATATGCCTAAATATCACACAGTGGATTGTACAATGCAAATGTAAGTAATACTTTTTAATGTTTAAGGTACAATTACTTTTCTTTCATATAAAACAACAGGTCAACAGACATTTTTAGGAACAGAAAACTCGTAACATTGGTTCCTATGGGAAAAAGAGTGTTAACAAATTAACAGTTAATTAACGACTTACAAGTAGGAGTTTTGGGGGTTAGGATCAAGGTTCCCCAAGGTCCAGGTAGACATTAAAATTGCACCACCAGAGTCACTGGGTGCAGAGTGCAAGGTCCCAATGTTAGCCAATGGTCCTAAGAGGGCTTTTGGTCAGGGACTGCTTCCGAGCTGGCTACTCGGCTGTGGAAGCAAAGCTCCTGGGTTAGGGATTAGCACTGCAGGAGCCAACAATCAGCACAGGAGCTGCACCACCAGTGGCATGGAGGCGGCTGCGTACAGTGTGCCAAGGAGACATCAGGTGCCTTCTGGATTTCAATGGAGATCTCCAGTTTGGTAAAGATGCTGCAGGGTCGGTCAAGGAGGCTTCCTGGAGGCGACCACTGATTGGAGAGGTAAGTTGAATTTTTGGGGGATGTCTGGACACCATCAGTTAGGCCACCCAAGGCCATGGGGTGTAGGGTTCAGGGTTGTCTTTTGGTGTTAAGTCCTTTTACCGGCTCCAATCGCGGTTGGGGGGGACCCTTCAGGTTGAGGCTGAAGGCGTCGGCTTGATGCTTGAGGGAAGTCGGAGATCTCCAGATCCCAGGTCAGGATCGCTGGGGAGACTTCCTCGTGGTGTTGGGCCAGTCGAACTCGGGCCGTAGGTATCAAGTTCAGGGTGGTGCAGAACCTCTGAGCCGCCTGCATCCGGGTTCTGTGATAGAAGTCGGTACTTGAGCAAATCCGGTGCTCACAGGAGACAGAGTCTGTAAGCGGGGCACAGGCTCTTAGGGCTGCTGGCTGCAGGACACACCGGGGTTTCTGCTGTAGTCAGGTTGGAGTTAGGACAGGCCAGTAGGTCTGGGGCCAAAGCAGGTGGTGTCCTCTACTTCCTAGGTCAGCACGGCTCTTCAGTCTTTCTTCTTTCTTCCTCGAATCTGAGGAGGAGGGAAAGTTCGGGATTGTCCCTAAATACTAAATTTAGGGGTGTTAAAAGGGGTGTTCAGGTCAGGACCAATAGGTCCCTTCCCTGGGGTGGGTGCAACCCTATTATGACACCCTCCAGTGGGAAGGGGGCATGAACCTCTGCCTATTGGCTGAGTCCCCTCATCTTCAAGATCGAGGGGACTGAGATGTGTGCTTCACCTCACCTCCCCCACATGAGGGGTTGGGTTGGCAAAGGCAGGCACACCACGTCCTAACTTGGTTTTTCCGCTGATTCTTCTGCCCAAAGAGCGGGCAGAACTGGTGGGAGCCAGTTGCTGGGGGCAGCAAAAGGCAGATTGAATCTTCCCCTTCCTGGACCCAGCATATCCTGGGGGTAAGCCTGGGAGGAGTTTGCAGAGTTCTGCTAAGCGGAATTCCACACAGTGACCAAAAAACTTTCCAACGCTACTCTGAGTTCTGCAAGCTGCAGAGTAAGCTTGGTAAGGACTGTTCGCTTAAATTTTCAGTGGCAGGTGTTTTTCGTGCGCTGGAAAATCAACGCAAAAAGTATCATGCGCAGCGCAAGAGGGTGCTGCTTCTCTTCTGCCGCTGGAGTAGATTATCTACCCGAGTTGCAAACAGAATGTTTCTCAACGCGAGCGGTCGCAACCACCCACCACCACCAGCATTGAGAAATACGCCTGCCCGCATTGAGAAATCTTGCCGGGAGTGAATTTTCCTTGCTTGCCAACTTGATGTTGGGGAGTGCAAGTGAAGAAAAAAGTCTACTCTGCTACGCAGAGCAGTGTTTTTTGGAACCCTGTGTGGTCTGTGGAGCGCGGAATGCTGCTGAACACTCCGCAAACTCTGCGAGCGGAGCAGAGTTCACCGTCCGGGCTTACCTGGGGAAGGAGGCATGACACCTCTGCCCAGGATGGACTTTGTTTCTGGACCCAGAGAGTGGAGGACCTCTACCCAGAGGTCCAGAAACATGTCTGGTGGTGCCAAATGGTGGGCTGCCATTCAGGAACGACATGAGGGCTGGTCATTTTTCAGGGGGTATCTCTATGATATCCACTGTGTGCATTTTACATTAGATCCCAAAGTGGCATCAGTGTGGGTTTAATGTACTGAGAAGTATTCTACCAAACTTCCCAGGTTTTAGTAAATCCATTATGGAACAGTGGAGATCGTAATACCAACTCCCAGACCATATACTCTTTATGGTTTTACTACACTTACAATGTCTAAGAATGGACTTAGACACTGGGGGCTGTGCACCCTGCTAGAGGGATGACTTATCCAGGCCCGAAGCAGTGGGTTGCAGGCATGGCACACATGTTGAATCTTCACTTTTCTCTGCGCCAGAACACACAGCCTGCAATGGCTGTGTGTCTGTGTTAAGGTGTAGGGCCTCTAATGGTGGCACAGTAGGTGCTGCAGCCCTTGGAGGCCTTCCCTGGTCACAGTGCCCTTGGTACCCATGGTACCTTCTACAAACGGCTTACCTGTGTTATGTTATGTTAATTTAATTTATAATGCAAATGAATCACCAGAGAGGGGTACCTCAGTGGAGCAGAGACCAACAAACAAGGCAGCCTTAGTCGTGGAATATCTCAGTCTTGAGAAGTTTTCTGGAAAGGTGGTTATCTGTGCACTTCGGTATGTGAGTAGGTAGTTTATTCCACTAGCAAGGGGTCAAGTAGGAGAAAGCTCTGCCCCCGGAGTCTGTTTTCCTGATTCGAGGCAAAGTGAGAAATGAATTGCCCATCGATTTTAGAGGTCGACTGATTGGTAAGGAATTAGTTTCCTCTGTCAGGTACCTGGGTCCCATACTGTTTAGTGATTTATGCTATATGCAACAGATCTTGCAACTGATTCTACTGCGCACAGGAAGCCAATGGAGTGAGCGTAAAAGAACAGTAGAGGCTAATCTGACCGGCATATTTTAGATAAGGCGGGCCGCTGTGGCCAGAGATGTGCCAATTGTGGATGCAAAGGTCCAGTTTTGGGATAAGAACACATGCACTGGGAACCTGATTGGCAGGGACCAAGGGCACTTCAAGTTAAGTTACATCAGATGTGAGGCAAAAAGTGGGGGGACCATGCAAAAAGAGGCACTTTCCTACACATAGTCTAGAGTAGCCTAGCTACCTCATCTGGACTTTGTAATTCTACTTATCTTGGCTGCCTCTTTAACTCTCCAGAGAATATAACCCATTCAAAACCCCGCTGCTAATACTGGAACTCTCTTCCTTCTACCTGGAGATGAAACCATCTTAGCTTTCACTAGTCCCGCAAGAACTAGATATTTCCCTGAGCTCTTCCCGTGTAGTAGCCAGTACTCCCAGCACAAAGATACTGTAGTGAGGAAGTAGTGCACTCTACAAATAATATTAATTAATTCATCCACTTGTTGCTTGAACCCTAGGTATTCCATAATCGTCAAGTGGTCCTCTGCCTAGTTCCTTTTTTATTAAACCACAGGTTGACGCCTCCCTTTAAAGGTTGTGAAGCATTTTCTTTATAAAAGAGGCGAGTGGGCCACCAAAAGTTGACTGAATCCTTTAATGGAGGCGCGAGAGGAACAGCACACCACACACAACTGGGCGCAGAGGATCATATGAGGCTGCATTATTCAAAAGCGTTGTTTGGGCATTTGGAGGGTGACATAGAAGTGGTCTGTGATGCCTGGTTCATGACAGCACCTTCGGTCACTACAGGTATCTTCTGCAACAAGGTCAATTGCTGAACTCATCTAGGAAGGAGGTATCTTAGCACGAGACTCTAGTAGGCCTTTGTTTTTGAGACAGCTCCAAGGACCACTAATGCACGTGCAGCCTATATGTTCACAGATAATGCACCTCACCGCTGACCCGGCACAGGACAGGCTGGAGGCAGATTCCCCTGCGGTGCTCCTTGCTGGTCCTTCCTGTCTTGAGGGGGTGTTTGTGGCTTGGCGGGATCAGCTGATCAAAAATAGTGTTGGAACACGTAGCAAGGCGTAGGAAGAAGTTGTGCTTGGATGACTAGAAACTGACTTGCATGAGTAAATATACGCATGTCAGCAATGCGGCAATTTTATTCACAAAAAAGACCTTGGGGCGCTTTTAAAAAATAGGGAAGGAGGATTAGTCATAATAATTTATATTTCCTTTCCTCTGCTGGTTGGCTCATTAAAACCTCTCTCTCTGTACCCGGTAAAAAACTTGTGGGTAATTCCTTAATATCACTCTAAACCTAGCAGAATGGTGGAAATAGTATTTTTTATATTTTGAAATTAGTTTTACCACCAGCTAAAAGCTTTCTCAGTCTATGAAATAAGCACCCTCTGGTGTATTTATACCGTTTACTGTAATGAGGACAGAAACATCGTATAATCTATTAGCTCTTAAATATACACAAGTCCCCATGAAATTTAAGAAGTGCTCTCGAGTAACCATGTAAAATCCGTTCTCAAGTCTGTCTCGCCTCGAGGTTCACCGCCCTCCCTACAAGTTCAGCTTGTCGGCCAAGGGACATAGTGGGTAACTCGTTTTTTCAATTTTATTTGCTTTTATTAACAATCTCATTTGGATACATTATAGGAATGTAAGAAGATAGTTATTGAGCCCTCGCCCGCAATTATACAGTGTTCACATATATAAAAGACGGCGATACTGGCGTTTGGTAATTCGTTTAACTAACACTTGGACCCACAGAAGAGGTACAATTATAGCCACTACATTTTGTAAGGTTATCGTTAGTACCACGGGGTCTTAGTAGCACGCACAGTAATAATGACTTCTAGCTCACTACTGCATCTTGGTTCTTTCACTGATGACATTTCCTAGGAAGCAAGATCTTTCTTGGCCCAGCAATAAAAGTGGAGCGCGCCATTCAGGGCCCAGGGCACCAAAGACTGAGCCGCCTGGGTGAGGCCACATTTCTTCAGAGTGGCCTTTCCCTTCCCATGCAGCCCGGGCTCTCACTACTCTCCAGTCAGGCCCCAGCTGCTGGCACTCTGTTCATTGGCATTTGTTTAGATGTCAATAAGCATGCAAATAGTTTCTAAACGCACTCTCAATCCCTCGCCCTCAGCCAGAATCACATCTAACATCTCCTAAGCAAATTACATCCGTGCTTGTTAGAGACTTACAGCTGTTCAACATTGACCTTCTGCAAGGTCGGTGCACATGCAAATGAACAGGGATCATACTTTGACAATTGCAAAGATTTTCCCCCAAAGGGGCTTCCGTCCAAGCATGGATCATACATGGCTCCCCAATCAGATTCAGATATGAGCACATCTCAGCATGACCTAAAATGCTGTTTCCACCTACCCAATATCCATGCCTTATATATTCCATAATTAATATTATGCACAATATTTCTCATTTAAGTGTTTTACTTGCTGTGTATAAATACAATCGACAAATAGTATGTGCTGTACCCCTGTGTACTTGGAGCATTTCCATTTCAGCCTTGTTTAGGAGCTAAGACTGGTTAACAATCAATGACTCCAGAGATCTGGTCCATAGTGTTTTCTACTAGAAGTACCGACAATATCTCTGCTGTCTTGGCTTCTGTCCCACTCCCATCAACAAGGTTCCTAGACCATTTGTGCCCCGCTTGTCCACACCCAAATACTCCATTTAGACTTCTGCGCAAGTCAACGCACAAATACAGCCTCGCGTTTGAGTGAAGGTGTCCTACCAATATTTGAACCTGATTTATACAGAATAAAAATGGGCAAAGAAGTGATTAAGGGTTTTAGGGCTAGATGTACAGAGGTTATTGGGGCATATTATCAAGAAAGGGCGTTACATTATCGCCGCTTTTATCGGCAGGAAAGTGCCGATAAAGCGGCGATAATGGGCTTGATAATATGCTCTATTGAATTTCAATCGAAGCCCATGTTAAATGTCTTGACATCTAACATGGGCTTCGTTTGGATTTCATAGAGCATATTATCAAGCCCATTATCGCCGCTTTATCGGCAGTTTCCTGCCGATAAAAGTGGCGATAATGTAATGCCCTTTGTTGATAATATGCCCCCTAGTTCTTTCACAAATGGTCCGATACGCAGAATCAGCCCGTTTGCAACCGCAAAAAAAACTTTTCAATCAATAAAGGCCCAAATTGAAATTCGGTAACCTATTTCCGAATCACAAATTGGGTTTGCAATTTGGAATTAGTTTGGGGGGTGTTTAAAGCATACCTTCCTAATAGAGTATCACAGTGGTATGTGTGAATGTTTTGCGACCGAAATGCGGTCACAAAACATTTGTATTTTACCACTTAGGTGTTAACCCATTTGCAAATGGAAAAGGGTCCATAAGGGAGCCCTTCCCCTTTGTGAATCTTTGTAAAAAAAAATGTTAAGAGTAAGCCGTGGTCATTTTCCTCTTTGAAACAAATCCTAAGGAAATCGAGCTGCATTTTAGAAAAATATATTAATTTTATTAGAAAGAAATCAGACTTGGTGGTCTGCTGACCACAAACAGGCCACCATCCGGGGGACTTTTGCGATTCCCAATGGCTCGCAAACTGAGACCTACCTCATGAATAATAATGAAGTAGGTCTGTTTGCGACCCACTGGGAATCGCAAACTGCAAACACACATTCGTAAATGGATGTTTGCAATTACCAAATAGAAAATCGTAAAAATGTGCAATTTGGTCATCGAAAACACTTTTCGACATACATCTGGCCCTTTCTGACAGTTTTTTGTTTCCTGTTTTGCTCTTGGTTTCACTTCTACATAAAAAAGCGAGCACACAACCTGATTAAGTGGAATTCGGTTCCATTTTTATTAGTACTGCACCAATATCTTAATGAGGTTTTGGTTGCTCACAAACAATTTTGATCATGTACTGGACGTACTATAGCCCCTTTCCATACCAGAAAAATCTGCCTCTTTCTGATGTGGATTGGGATGTGGTATTTATTTATTTGGCACATTTGTAGAGCGCTCTGTTACCCGGAGGTGTCCTGGCGCTGATATGATAGACTGGTGTGAGTGAGCGTGCTTACTGAGTGAAGAGCCATGTTTTAAGACCTCTTCTGAAGGCCATCAGTCCCTGAGTTTGTCTGAGCGCAAGTGGGAGTTTGTTCCAGGCCTCTGCCGCCCCAAGAGAAAAGCTCCTGCCTCCCCAGCGAGCTCTTTTGATTCTGGGGACCGTGACCAGAGCCAATTGTCCTGACCTCAGGGTTCTTGCTGGTTTATGCCAGCGAAGAATTGATTTCAAATGCCTAGGGCCCGTATCATGAAGGGCTTTGAAGACCATGCATAGTGCCTTGAAAGTAATTCTCTTACGAATAGGTAGCCAGTGTAATGCCACCAGATCCTGAGATACCGAGGCAAATTTGGGCGTGTCAGTGATCAGGCGGGCGGCTGCATTTTGCAGAAGTTGAAGTTTGTTGAGTACACTCTGTTGGGCGTTTAACATCAGGCTGTTGCAGTAATCTAGGCGTGAGAGCACTAGACCTGTGACAATCGTTTTCCTGTGTTTCTTCTCCAGATACTGAAGGATTTTTCTGATGGTTTTGAGGGTGTAATGGAGAGAGGAAGAGAGAGCGTTCACCTGGGGTTTGAAGGTCAGGGTGGTATCCACCAGTATACCAAGATTTTTCACTTTATCAACCGGCACGGGGAGTGGTCCCATTTTGTCTGGCCACCATCTCGGGGACCGGAAGTTATCTCTGGCACCAAAGAGCAGAACCTCTGTTTTCGAGGAGTTTAGTTTAAGGCAGCTTTGTGCCATCCAGCGGCCCACTTCGTGCATACAGTTACTAAATCTGTCAGCAGTGTTATCAGTGTTGCCGGGAAGGAGGGACACCACAATCTGTGTGTCGTCGGCATATGCCGTGAGTTGAAAGCCGAACGATCGAATCACCGGGGCGAGGGTAGACACATAAACGTTAAAAAGGGTGGGACTTAACGAAGATCCCTGGGGGACTCCACAAGGTAGTACAAAGGGGTGTGATTCGTGACTGCCCAGTGCCACTGTCTGGGTTCTATCAGACAGGAAGGCTTGTAGGATTTTTAGTGCCTTTCCCTGGATTCCACAGGCCCTCAACCGGTCCACCAATAAATTGTGGTGGACCGTGTCGAAGGCCGCAGAAAGATCCAGCAGGATCAGGGCCGTTCTGCCTCCTGCATCCATCACCTGCCTAATGTCTTCCATAGATTTAATCAAGGCGGATTCCGTGCTGTGTTCTTCCCGAAAGCCGTGTTGGGAGGAATCAAGAAGATCCCCTGATTTAAGAAAGGCGCTTAGTTGTGCGTTCAGGCTACCTTCTATTATTTTGGCAGGGAGGGGGAGTCTAGCGATCGGGCGATAATTGTTCATCTCCGTGATGTCTAGGTTGGGTTTTTTTGAGCAGGGGTAGGATGGAGGCTTGTTTCCACCTTGAGGGATATTCCCCTTTCTCCAGCATCTGATTGAGGAGGGGGGTGAGACCCCTGGCAATGGCCTCTGGTGCCAGTTTGGCTATTGCAGTGGGGTAGGGATCGTGCTGGGAGCCTGATTTGATTTTTAGTAGGCAACCCCTCACTTCCTTTTCCGTGATGGGCTGGAAATGTTGAAGCGTAGTCCCGGGTCTAAGGGGATCAGGGACCTCGCTCGGTGAGGAAGTCTTCAATAGCCTGTCTAGGGGAAAGAAGATGTTCTCCACCTTTTCACGAAAGAGGGTTGCCAAGCTTTCGCAAAGTGAAAGACTCGCTGGAATTTCTATGGGTTTGGGATTGGCTAGGGAAGAGACGGTAAGGAATAGTTCTTTAGGGGTATTGCTAGCGTCTTCTATGTGTTTCGTGAGAAAGGCTTTTTTAGCTTGTAGGATTCTTTCTTTATAGCGTCTTTGCTCCGAGTTAAGAGTTTGTTTATCCGATTCGCTATAGTTCGTCCGCCAGATTTTTTCAAGCTTTTTGCATCGTGTTTTGTGTTCCCTTATTTGATCTGTGAACCACGGGGCGGCGGGCGTAGCCCGGGTGGAGTGGGTAGTTTTGGGGGGGGGCTAAGAGTAGGCAGGCCTGGTCCAGCCAGGTTGTATAGGTCCTAGCTGCTTCCTCCACGTTATTGGGAAGAGGGGTCAGTGAGTTGTTTAATGTGTTGTCTAAAGAGTCCCCTGTGATGTTTTTCCATGTTCTCACTAGTCTCGGGACGTTTCTCTTGCTGGATGGTTTTTCAGGAGTGGTGAGAGGAATAGCAAAATAAATTGCTGAATGATCAGACCAATAGACAGGTAGAACCGAGGTGACTTTCAGATTGGGCTGATTGGAGAAAATCCCATCTAGGGTGTGTCCTGCTCTGTGTGTGGGATCAGTTACTAGTTGCAACATATCAATCCCCAACAATAAGTCAGTTAATTCTTGGGTGTCTGTGGATGCATTGCATTCCAGATGAAAATTAAAATCACCCAAAAGAGTGAACCTTTGGGTGCATGCTGCTGCTTCTAGCAGTTTGCTCAAAGCTGCTAGAAATCTAGTTTTCTCCCCTGGAGGCCTATAAACAAGGCAGCCTGTGAAGGACTGGTGGTTAGAGAGGGTGAAGTTAAAAAGCAGAGATTCGTCAAGGTCTGCGGGCCGGGTTGAAAGGAGCCTCTGATGTCTTTATGGTGGATGATGGCTAGGCCGCCCCCTCTCCTCTTGTCCCTGTTTAGGGTGTGGCAGATAAAGTCCTGGGGGGTGGCTTTGACTATATCTGGGCCTGATGCTGCATCAGTCCAAGATTCAGTGATGAATGCTATTTTTATGTCTTCATCCTGGATGAGCTCGGCAATTTCCGAGCTGTGCTTAACTAGCGACCTCGTGTTGAGAAGGAGGTAATTCTCCAGAGGGTCGTCAGTTCTGAAACAGGTGTTCTGGTCTCTTAGCTGTACTATAGGTAGCCAGAGGAGAACCACGAGACACCAGACAAAAACTAACACCAACAGATACACCGTCCACCTCTGAGCCTTTTTTAGAGGTAGGACCGGACGACACAAACGACCCCGTCGGGGAAAAAGAGCAGGAAAAGGATCAAGAAGGAAATCAATCATCAAACAAAAAGAAAACCAAAACGAGGAGGAATCGTTAGTTATCAATATATCAGATGTTAACCTCAATTCAAACGAAACCCGACTTCTCCAGAAAGGCACATCGTTCATCCCCACAAGCAACACCAACTTACTGGAGCTAGAAGTCAGCACTTTTAAGGTAACCCGCAAATTACGCTTAAGGCATTTCTTCGAAAACATCATACAACCAACAACGGACAACAAAACTGATCAATTGCTGGGCCTGCGCCCATCAAGCTCGTACATGCCTCCATGTAGCCACAAAAGTATAGATACCTTTGAAGCCCTAGTAAGACAAGACATTTCCAAATTGAATCTTAACAAGAAAATCAGACAGAACATTACAAGGAAAGACAAAGACACCTTAAAGAAGATTGCCGGTAACAACACGATTAAATGTCTCAAAGCTAATAAGGGGGGTGCCTTGGTCATCCTCAACACCAGCATGTATGAAAACAAAGTGCATGAACACATCTCTGACCTTGAAACCTACATGCCCCTTGAAGGTAACCCCACCAATGAATACAAAACGGAGCTCCTAATGATAGTAACCAAAGCACATGAAGATGGCATCATCGACGATCGCACCAAAAAATTCCTGATTACAGAACATCCAAGAAGTCCGACGATAACCATGTTACCCAAGATCCACAAAAATCTCAATGATCCCCCATTTCGACCCATCGTGTCCACGAGAGGGTCCCTTCACGAACCGATCGGAAAATTCCTTGACCGTTACTTGCAACCTTCAGTCATCAAACTTCAAAGCTACATCAAAGACACCACCGAATTCCTTACAAAACTTTCTGAAATCACCATCACCAATCACGAACAGTTGATCCTTTGCACGGCAGATGTCAAGAGCCTATACACCTCCATCCCCCATGGCGGTGACATAGAGCGAATTGAAAACACCTTATTGAACAGCAACATTACCGAATCTCTCCAAACGTTCCTCATGGAACTTATGGTTTATACACTCTATCACAGCTATTTCGTATACAACAACCAATGGTACCTACAGATGTCCGGAATGTCAATGGGCAATTGCGCAGCACCGACGTATGCGAACCTCTACATGGGCGAATTTGAATCCAAATATATTTACACTGACAAGAACTGGACCGACAATATTTTATTGTACGTCCGCTACATTGATGACCTCTTTTTTATTTGGAAGAATACGCAACACACCCTTGAAAACGCTCTGAATCTCCTTAACACTAAGGATAACCGGATTGTTCTGTCATGGAACACAAGTGACAAAGAAATCACATTTCTTGACGTTAAGATTAAAATCTCAGAAAAACGTCAAGAAACCGACCTGTTTCGCAAAGCTACCGATCGAAACAATACCCTTCATCACACTAGCTTTCACCAGGACTCGTTGAAAAGGCACCTCCCCTACAGCCAACTGCTGAGAGTCAAAAGAATTGTATCAGATCCAAACATGTGCATCAGCCGAATGAATGAGATGGGCAAAAGATTTCAAAGCAGAGGGTACCCACAGGAAAGCCTCAACGAAACCATCAATAAAGTCTCAAACATCACTCGTGAGGAAGCCCTCAAAGGATCCATCACTAAAAAAGACAACAACAGAACAGTACTAGTATCCAGATACTCTACAGCTAGCAAAACGTATAAAAGTATCATTTTGAAACACTGGCGCATTCTGTCATCTGAACCAGACTTTGGAGACCTTTTCAAAGAACCTCCACTGTTCGCATACACAAGAACGGAAAACCTAAAAGAACTGTTATCCAAACCACCACCCAAACAGATGTCACATACTGGAACACGTCCATGCCACAACTGCAACAGTTGTAACAACGTCATCCCTGGAAACAGCATAAACCACCCTATGAGAGGTTTCAAGATCAAACTTAACGTAGACGCCACTTGTGACTCCTCCAACCTCATTTACCTCCTGAAATGCCCATGTGGAATGATCTATGTGGGCAAAACTACTCGAAAAATCAACGTTCGTCTCAACGAACATAAGTCAAACATTCGTACTAAAAACCAGAAATCAAATGTAGCACTCCACTTCAACGATTCAAACCACAACGTGGCCCAACTTAAGTACATGGTACTTGAGATTGTTCGCAAGAATGAGGGTAAAGACAATAACAAAGTTCTCCTTCAAAGAGAAACCTCCTGGATTTACAGACTTCAGGCGATGAAGCCGTATGGTCTTAATGACCGAATAGAACTAAGTGCCTTCCTATAGTACCATGCCTGGTACTTTTTCATCACATTGACCCTTGGTAGCATTTACTTGAGTGTTGTGATTAACTGTTTTAATAGCCTATCCGTATATGCATGATGTCAACCCTCCAATGTTTACATCTGGTACACATCAACCCCATTCCAACATGGCGGCTGCCATACCCTTTTTCACCCCAGTCCCCTCACTGTGTTTACTCCCGAACCACGTGATCGTCCACCTGACCTTGTTTAACTTCGCCCGCGGAGTTTCCCTCCTGAACTCCGCGGAAACTCAGCTCCAGAAACCTGCCGCTTCGCAGCTTCTCACCTGATGCGCTGCCAGCATCTATACAACTCACAAGTAAGTCGGGGCCCCGACGAACATTAGCCCGATGTTTCGCCAAACCGGCTTGAAACAAACAGCGCTAATACCATTCTCCCACGTCTTTTTCGCAGGTCTTCACCGAACTGAATGATCACCCGCACGTAAGTGCTTCCGACACGTGTTTGCGATTGCCTTCGCACCACACCTCCCTTCCGCCTTATTCCACCACGTCCCACCCTTTGGGTCATAAGGTCACCCCGTTTACCCACCGCTACCCCACCACACTAGCATGTGTAACCATGGGTTGTTAATCTAATGTATTCCTTTGTAATATTCAAGCATATATGCATGTGTTTTTTTTTTTGGGTTAGTCCAATTCTAAATAAGTGTTTATGTTTACGTTTTCAGCGCTCCTTGAAAAAGGGCTTTACCTGCCCGAAATGCATTGGAGCATTTGTTTTATGTGAAGCTTAACAGAGTTGAATCATTTCACCATATGCATCAATATGGATAAGATGAAGTCATGAAATGTAACCAAATGAACTTTTGAGAAAACGTGAAACCAAATTAAAAAAGCAATATATTTCTGAAATCCAGGAGTCTGTCGTATTTATGACGAACCTAACGGTGTGCCCAAACACAAGGATGCGTTCACACACCCTGTAATGCACTCAACCAGCCACAATTCTTCGGCGTACTGGGACGGTTACGCCACTTGTTGGAGCACCCCAAAAATCACCAAAACCACCTAAAAATCCAAACAACCACTAATCAACGTTGCAAGCAACTATTCACGCTGTGCCTCTTACCCCTGTATCTACAGTCTGATTGGAGAAAATCCCATCTAGGGTGTGTCCTGCTCTGTGTTTGGGATCAGTTACTAGTTGCAACATATCAATCCCCAACAATAAGTCAGTTAATTCTTGGGTGTCTGTGGATGCATTGCATTCCAGATGAAAATTAAAATCACCCAAAAGAGTGAACCTTTGGGTGCATGCTGCTGCTTCTAGCAGTTTGCTCAAAGCTGCTAGAAATCTAGTTTTCTCCCCTGGAGGCCTGTAAACAAGGCAACCTGTGAAGGACTGGTGGTTAGAGAGGGTGAAGTTAAAAAACAGAGATTCGTCAAGGTCTGCAGGGCCGGGTTGAAAGGAGCCTCTGATGTCTTTATGGTGGATGATGGCTAGGCCGCCCCCTCTCCTCTTGTCCCTGTTTAGGGTGTGGCATATAAAGTCCTGGGGGGTGGCTTTTTTTTTTAAATATGTTTTTATTGCAGAATTAGAAACCACAGCTTACAATTGCTCAACCAGTCCACTCATGGTGTCCCCCCGCATCAATCGTAAGAATGTATACCATACACATCCATTCAGCCCGCATCCCGGAGGCCGGGCGGCGCAGTGTCCCAAAGAACAGGAAGACATCATGGTGAGCGTCCCTATGGGACAATGGTCGAAAAGAAACGTTTTATGTATCTGCTTTTACCCCCCCAACCCCAACCAATAACAACATCAGCCTTCCTACAAGAGCATGTCAATGCTACCAAGCCGCTACCGTTCCGCCCCCGTGCTCCGTGAGGCCCACCACGTCTACTCCGTGCCCCACTGCCACCTCCCGCTAGCAACCTATGCCCCACAGGCCCATTCCCAGTCCCGAAAACACCACCGCGGCAAGCTATCTTCTGGCTCCTAACCCACCCCGAACACCCTCGAACAACCCCCTAACGCCCACTCCCCGGCAACCGCTAATGGTGTGTGTCTTGTTCCCGATTGTAGTATGGGTCCCACTACAGCATCAATTGCAACCCCGAACTAGTATGCCTCGCAGCGTCCTTAGGACCTATCCACTCAGTCCTCATCCTCCACCAACGAATCGCGCAAGGCCTGCACCACCAATTCCCACGCACGCGCTGTATCCAAGGCTTTCTCATTATCAAGCTTAACAGCCTGCTTCATTCGGAGCACACTCTCACACTCTGACCATCGCAGCAACTCATTCCTCCACCTCCTCGCCGACGGCCCTCCCTTTGATTTCCAATGCCACAAAATCTCTCTTTGTGCTAGTATCAACCCCAGGTCAATGAATTTGCTTGTCACCTTAGTGTATTTAGTGTGCGGGAACCAGAGCAGCAGACACGCCGCCATGTCAAAGTCCACCTCCCTGTCAGTCACTTCGTTCAGGAGGTCCCCCACCTCAGCCCAGTAGGCCTCCAGATTCGGACAACTCCAGAACAGGTGATCCATGTCCGCCTCCGGTGACAAGCACCTCGGGCACCGCGCGTCCTGCACCTGGAAGTACCGTTTTATCTTTTCCGGAGTCAGATAGGCCCTATGTAACACAAAGAAGTGCACTTGCTGGAAACGCGCATTCCTCGTGCCCTTCCACGTACGCCGTAAGATATGGCTCCACGTCACGTCCGGAATGGGCCTACCCACACTTTCCTCCCACTTCGCCTTGAGTCCCAGGAGCGGTTCCAGTCCCTCGTGCAACATCCTATTATGGAGGCAGGTCACCGCCTTAAAGGTGCCCGCTGCCATTACTATGTACTGGCACGCCATGGTCGTGCCCGGCTCGATGAGCCCTCCCTTCCAGTGCTTCTGAATAGCCGCCACAACCGCCGCATGTAAGAGGAACCCCCCGTCAGGTAGCCCAAACTGTTCTTGTAGTACTCCGAAGGGCGCCAAGGCCCCATCAACATACAGGTCCCCCACCACTTGAAGCCCCGCCTCCTCCCATTCCAGCAATGGGGACCAATCGCCCCCATGCGGTAGGGCTGTCAGCATGCCAATCGGTATCTCAGGCGCATAC
The DNA here is from genome assembly GCF_964263255.1 of Lissotriton vulgaris. Classification (NCBI taxonomy): domain Eukaryota; kingdom Metazoa; phylum Chordata; class Amphibia; order Caudata; family Salamandridae; genus Lissotriton; species Lissotriton vulgaris. Next base: position 227,530,576 of record NC_141687.1, on the reverse strand, counting down.
GGGCGGGTCGCCTTCGCCCTCCTGAGACTCCTCTGCCAGCATAACCTAAGCGTCCGCTCTTCCATAGTGAGGCCGCGCAACTCCAGTCTCTGCTGCATAACGATATAGGCCAGCACATGGCGCTGTATCCCACGCTCACGATCACACTCCGGTCCCCGAAACACCCGAGCCACGTGTTGCGTAAGAACCTGGAGCTGCGCCGCCAAGTAATACAGTTCAAAATCAGGGACGGCCATCCCCCCCTCAATCTTAGGGCGTAGCAGCGTGCTCAGTGCCACTCTACGGCGGCCATGTCCCCACAGGAAACCAATAACCATTGTCCTCAGGTCCCGAAAGACCCTCTGAGGAATCCAAATGGGCAGCGTTCGAAAGAAGTACAGAAGCCGGGGGAGCGCCACCCTTTTCAAAAGAGCAACCCTACCCAGCACTGTCAGTGCCCAAAAAGCCATACTACCTCTCAGCGCCCGTAAACACCGTCCGATGTTGCCCTCTAATAGGTCCGCGGTCACGTGGTAGATACGGACTCCCAAATAAGTGAAGCAAGATGGCTCCCAAACCACCCCCAAATCACGCGCAGGGCAGGGCGACTCCGCCCGTAGCGGGAACACACAGGTCTTCGCCCAATTGACCTTGAGGCCCGACAACCGGCCAAACTCCGACAACAGGTCCATTGCTCCTTCCAACGCCCACTCCGTGTCGCCCAAATACAGCAACAAATCATCCGCATACAGCGAGATGTGGTGTAGCTGCCCGCCGCTGTCTATCCCCTCGTACCTGTCTCCCGACCTAGCATGGGCCGCCAAGGGTTCCATCGCCAGGGCGAACAGAAGGGGGGAAAGGGAGCACCCCTGCCGCGTGCCTCTACCGACCGGGTAAGCCGCGGACACCAATCCACCCAGGCGCACTCGTGCCGTCGCTGAGGAATACAGCACCTTCGTCCATCTGCGGAACCCCTCACCAACACCAAACCTCTCTAACACTCCATCTAGAAAAACCCACTCCAAGCTGTCGAAAGCCTTTTCAATGTCCACCGACAATACCGCCGGGGCCCCGTTCTCATCTGTCACAGCGTCCAGCGTCCAAAGCGCCAGGATGCCCTTGGTGGTGACAGGTTGCGCTATATAAGTATGCCACAATACAATACAATACAATACATTATCCCCACCAGGCGACGAATATTCAACGCCGTATTCCTCGTGGGGATAAACCCTGCCTGATCCCTGTGCACCAGGCCAGTCATATGCGGAGCCAGCCTGGTGGCCAAGATCCGGCTCAGTATTTTGTAGTCCACCGTCAACATGGACAATGGACGATAGGACCTTACATCCGTCGCATCCCTGCCGGGCTTAAGCAAAGGCACTATCAATGCTTCCCTCATGGATCCGGGCAAACCCCCCGACTCAAAAGCCTCCGTGTACACCACCAGCAGTCTGGGCGCCAAACTATCCACAAACTTCTGGTAGAACTCTATCGGCAACCCATCCACACCGGGCGTTTTATTCCGCGCCATATGCTTGATGGCCGCCCTTATCTCAGCCAGTGTGATCGGCCCGCCCAGATCCACCGCGTCCTCTTCGTCAAGGACCGGAAGCTGCCTCGCCCCCAGATACTCCGCAATATCGTGGGCCTCTACCCCCAACTGACTCCGATACAATTCCTCATAATACACGCGGAAGCACTCCAGTACCGCAGCCTGCGAATACACCGTTTCCCCCAATGCGTTACCGACGCTAAGGACTGGGCAGCCCCTAATATCAGGATTAGCAAGTCTGGCCAGGAGCGTGCCCACCTTATCCCGTTCAGCATGTGCTTTAATGGCGTATAGCCGATAATCGTAGCTCCTCAACCGTTCTGTTTTGGTAGCGACCGCCTCCTTCGCTTCCAGCAACCGGGCCTGCAAGTCCGGTCGGGTCGGCCTGCGCCGCTCCAGGTCTCTCAGTTTCACTTCCGCTTCAGCAAGTGCATTCAACACAGTCGTGCGCGCGTTCGAAAACCTGCCCAGGCACACCCCTCTCACCACCACTTTCATTGCATCCCACTCAGTGGACCTACATGTAGCGGAACCCTCATTCTCATCGAAATAATGGTCAATGCCCTGCTGGACCGCATCACTAAACACTGAGTCCTCCAGCGTGTCTGGCTGGAGCCGCCATGTTGGAATCGCCGAGCGCTCCCGTTGCCACTGGACATGTATCAATAGGGGATTATGATCCGATATAGTTCTGGCTAGGTATTCCGTATGAGAGATCAATGGGGCCAGGGGCCCGCTACAGAGCACCGAATCAATTCTCACGTGTAGCGCATGGAGGGCTGAGAAAAAGGAGTAATCCCTGACTTCCCTGTGTTGTTCCCGCCACACATCCAGCAACCCCCATCTATCCTGCCAATCCTTCCTATGCATGGCCAACTTGCGTACCGGGGAATCAAGAAGGGGAGGGTGAGACCTGTCCAGGACCACATCTGTAATTGAATTAAAATCCCCTCCCAATATCACCGGGCCCGCTAGAAAGGAGGCCAAGGACCCGGAAAGGCCATCGAAGAATCGGGCCTGATCAACATTTGGCGCATACACACAACAGAGAGTCACATCCCGGCCATACAACCGCCCCTCCACCGCCACAAACCTGCCCTCACGGTCCACCACTTGGTTCAGCACCTGAAACGGTATCCCCGCTCTCACCCATATCAGTACCCCCCGGGCATAAGCTGAGTAAGTGGTACCAAACACCTGGCCCGCCACCTTTTTTGCAGTGCTGCACATTCCTGCTTCGTCAAGTGGGTCTCCTGCAGCATGGCCACCTGGACCCCCCTTCGTACCAAATACGCATGTAACTAGTGGCGCTTGACCATAGTTCTCAGCCCTCGGACATTCCACGTCAGGCATTTTAGGTTAGGTAACGTCCCCATACTGATAGTGAACATTCCAAGTCAAACAGTGCCAGTCCGTGCACACACCATAGCAGTTGCCCCCCCCAAAACAAACATTGGAAAAAAAAACACCCCGAACCCCTCTCCCCAGGACAGAGCCTACAAACCTCCTGGGGGGTGGCTTTGACTATATCTGGGCCTGATGCTGCATCAGTCCAAGATTCAGTGATGAATGCTATTTTTATGTCTTCATCCTGGATGAGCTCAGCAATTTCCGAGCTGTGCTTAACTAGCGACCTCGTGTTGAGAAGGAGGTAATTCTCCAGAGGGTCGTCAGTTCTGAAACAGGTGTTCTGGTCTCTTAGCTGTGCTATAGGTAGCCAGAGGAGTTTAGGCAACAATAGAGAGCAGTTGGCGCAATGGGAAGATGTAATTGGGGATTTTGTCCCAGGTTCCTATGATTTACATCCCTTACTGGAATATTTGCTGTTTATGGCTAGAAGCGTATCTCTATTGTACGCCAGTTTAGGAAATAGGTATGGAATGGGAGAGGCAGGGGGTATGGCCCTGGGCGCAGGTCCGGCGCGGACGGGTGCAGACGGGCGCGCCGCCGGCGCGCCCGCTGCGCTCGTCCGCTGCGCTTCCTCGTGAGGGGGGCCATTTAAAGAAGAAAGGGCGGGAGGGGCGGAGCACTGCACTGCTCTGCCGGCTCCCGACCCAAAATGGTGGGACCCACCGGAGCAAATCGCCTCCACAGAAGGGTTCGAGTCCCCAGTGCCACAGTAGCAGTGAATGTTAAAAATAAAGTCACACGCTAACACAAGTGTGCTTTAGCTAGTAAAATGTACAATTAAAACAGCGCATCAATCGCAGCGTTTTATCAAAATGTAGTTGTCCCGGCTTCCGCCTCAGGACGCTTACTTCACACACAAGAACTATCAAGTCAGTCCAGGGCGTGGAGCGACAGGGTTTTAAAGAAGAAAGGGCGGAAGGGGCGGAGCACTGCACTGCTCTGCCGGCTCCCGACCCAAAATGACGGGACCCTCCGGAGCAAATCGCCTCCACAGAAGGGTTCGAGTCCCCAGTGCCACAGTAGCAGTGAATGTTAAAAATAAAGTCACACGCTAACACAAGTGTGCTTTAGCTAGTAAAATGTACAATTAAAACAGCGCATCAATCGCAGCGTTTTATCAAAATGTAGTTGTCCCGGCTTCCGCCTCAGGACGCTTACTTCACACACAAGAACTATCAAGTCAGTCCAGGGCGTGGAGCGACAGGGTTTTAAAGAAGAAAGGGCGGGAGGGGCGGAGCACTGCACTGCTCTGCCGGCTCCCGACCCAAAATGGCGGGACCCACCGGAGCAAATCTCCTCCACAGAAGGGTTCGAGTCCCCAGTGCCACAGTTGCAGTGAATGTTAAAAATAAAGTCACACGCTAACACAAGTGTGCTTTAGCTAGTAAAATGTACAATTAAAACAGCGCATCAATCGCAGCGTTTTATCAAAATGTAGTTGTCCCGGCTTCCGCCTCAGGACGCTTACTTCACACACAAGAACTATCAAGTCAGTCCAGGGCGTGGAGCGACAGGGTTTTAAAGAAGAAAGGGCGGGAGGGGCAGAGCACTGCACTGCTCTGCCGGCTCCCGACCCAAAATGGCGGGACCCACCGGAGCAAATCGCCTCCACAGAAGGGTTCGAGTCCCCAGTGCCACAGTAGCAGTGAATGTTAAAAATAAAGTCACACGCTAACACAAGTGTGCTTTAGCTAGTAAAATGTACAATTAAAACAGCGCATAAAACGCAGCGTTTTATCAAAATGTAGTTGTCCCGGCTTCCGCCTCAGGACGCTTACTTCACACACAAGAACTATCAAGTCTATCAAGTAGCTGTCAGGCATTGCTTTTACAGACATTTATGGGATGTATGGTAAAAATTAGTGGAGACCTACTGTTGGTAAAGCATTAATTTATCCTCTGTATGGTGGTGGCCACTGCCACTCACTTTTGGGGATCAGTTAATATTTTTATCATCATGCTTTGACCCGTAACAAGGATGAAAAAGGCAGAAAAGAGAGAAAGAAGTAGGGAAAGATAAAAAACAATTACAAAGAAGAAAAGCAGGGATTAAACAGTTCCTACATCACTACTCACTTTTTCTTTAGATCTGGCATTAGTGAATACCTTTTTTTAATGAAGATATAAATACTATGCTTAGCTGCTGATGCTTTCAATCAACCATTTTCATCCATTGTTCTTCTGTAGTGTCATTCACATTTGCTCCCCCCACCAAAGCCTACTGCATGGAGCACAGGATTGGCCCACTTCAGCCACTAATTTGCCTGACTGTGAGTGAGGGCATTCTGCTTTTGCACAATGGCTATATCACTTGAAGAGTCCTCCAGGGCCCTATACTGTCTCCTGTCATCCTCAACCTCTACGTGGAGCTGCTTGGTTCTCTACCCACAGATAACAGCATCAAGATTCACCAATATGTTAATGATACACAACTCTACTTAAAAGTCTCCTCTGCTTGAGATAGGAAATGTCTCAAACACTGCCTGCAAATCATCCAGAACATGAAACAGTACAAACTTGTCTCCATGACATGCTCCTTGATGGCTTTAAACCCTAATGTTCACCAAATTCTAAGTCACTTGGATTCACCTTGGACACCAACCTCACTCTCAAGGAACACACTGGCAAAAATAAAGACGGCCTGGTACCTGCTCCCACTTTTGATGAAAGTGAAGCTGTTTCTTCCAGAAAGTGACTTCTGATGCGCTGTTCATACCCTCGTATTCTTGCATCTGGATGCTGGTAACGCCCTTCTCCATGGCCTCCCAGACTCCACACTAGCACTTCTTAATGGGCACCATACACCTTGCAGCTTGTTTATTTCCAGGGCTTAAAGTAATATGATTACATTATCTGCATTCTGATAGAACTCCATCGGCTCCTCCTCTTCTCTGGTGGTTCTCAACACACCTGCAGCAGGCCGTTTCTGTCTTTGCACCCAGAATTTGGAATAACACCTGTGTCCATGAAGACAATCGCAATACTGAGAAAGGGTTCAAGATACTTCTCTTTAAGAATACTACATCAGAGCGCATTACCCATCCATAACCCAGCTACCTGTCAAATCACTCATTGACTTTAATCTTGTGTTTGACCCTATACAGCACTCCACTGTCTTTTGCTGAGGTTGGTGGTATAGAAATACCATACACATATGACATACTTCCATCAGTTTTGTCTCTTCTCTGGAGCTCTGTCTTTTATTCCTGCACATTTCGCCTCTTCATTTTACATCTCATATTCACTGCACTCTCTCCCTCGCTCTCATCCACGCACCTTGCAACTGACATGTTTACCTGTCCCAACTTTTTGGGGGACTAAGCCTATTTTGACATTGGTTTCTTTGCCCCTCGCTACTTTCAAGAATTGCAGTGTCCTGCATTTCACATTTTGAATGTTGACTTTTTCTCCTTGTCAGACAGGGTGCAGCTATCAGTAGTGCTGTGTCTGCAGTGGCACTGGTGCCTAGGGGATTAGGGCCCACTACACCCCAAACATGGCTACCTTTTTATCCAGCCTAGCGACAGCGTGCATGCACTGCTCGCTCTGCGAGGCATGCTGTAATAGATTAGAAGCCCTGCATAATCTGCATATATTTTTAATTGGCTTGCATCATTGTCTTTCGTAAACGCTGGCTTCTGATTCATTATGAGGCTTGTTAGTCCCTCCTGGGTACCCCCTTGTCGCCATTTGCTACTGCCCATAAGGACTGGACCTTTTATTTGGCTCTTTACACAGTCTGCTTTATCTAGTAGGTAAGCACTATTTTATTTATTGACACTAATAGGGACTATGGGGGCTGCTGTTGTATTTGCATGCTGAGCGTGGCGCCCGCTTTACGGACACAGTGCTCAGTTTAATTTTTATTTTTTAAAGGTTGATGGTGAACGTGGCGCCCGCTTCAGCGACACCGCTTATTTTATTTTTTATTTTAACTTTAATACTGAGCGCGGCGCCCGCTTCAGGGACACCGCACTCTGTTTTATTATTATTAATTCTCATTTTGAGCCACTCCCTGGTCTTTTGGAGGGGTTCTCATCGGAAGAAGAGGCCAGATGGGCAGTGCCCCTAGTGGAAGCTCCCCCCCCGAAGGCTTGGACCCCACTAGCACTACAAATCACAGCCCTCACCCTAAAGTTCGGAATCAGAGCCTGCAACGGGCGAATGAAATCTGACATACCCAGTAAAACCACCTATAACAGACTGGGAAGACAGTCTCGCCTGGATTATGTCTTGGCCCAAATAGTGAAGTGGCCGACAATCCAGGACTTTAGGGTAACGGAAAGGACCGATAGTGACCACAATGCACTCGAGCTTGACCTTGTCCACCCTGGTCCCCAAGCTCCCACGACCAATGCGGAAGGGAACAAACCTGCGCTTCTCCTGGAAAATAGCAGGAGAAGAATCAGGTGGGAGCACTTGGTTACAAGCAAGAACAAACTCCCCATGCTCTATGATGGGATAACTCCCATCTTGGAAACTGTGGGGAGCTTGGATACCGAGGCAAACAACAAAGATTACCAGGCCAAATTGTACAAGGCTCATGAGGACCTTATAAAAGCTGCGGCCCCTCATCTCTCTTGTAGCTCACGAAAGCCAAGAGAGGGGCGGCAAGGCAAAACATCATGGTATAATCCAGCATGCAGAAGGGCAAAAGTAGAACTCCTCAGACTTATTAAGGAGGGTCTAGGGCGGGATAGCCTAAAACAAAGCAGGCGGGCTTACAAGAAACTTGTTGCCCACGCTAAGGCCGAATGGGAGGAAAATCAGTGGGAAGAACTTACCAAGGCCCTAGCGATCCAAAACCATCGTCTGTTTTGGAGGATAGTGAGCGGGGGGTCGGGGAATCTTCAATCTGCATTAGAGCCCAACATTGCTCCAGGGGTGTGGCAGGCACACTTCCAGTCTCTATACAGCTCCGAGCCGGGAGAATCTCCTGCTGTCACTGAGGTGGGTTGGCCAGGTTATGAAGGGGAGCCAATAGCGCTGGGTGAGGTCACTGCTGCCATTTCAGGTCTTGCTTCGGGAAAGGCGCCGGGACTGGATGGCTTACCTGGGGACATGTTTAAACAGGAGCCCATTGTTTGGGCACCCTACCTTACCGCCCTTTTCAACGGAGTTCTTAGCGGCATGGAAATCCCTAGTACTTGGCTGGGGGCAGAGGTGGTCCCTATCTTCAAAAAGGGCTCGCCTCTCCTCCCAGCCAACTACAGACCCATCAGTTTAATAGACGTAGCACAGAAACTGTTTGGTAGGGTTTTGCTGAATCGGCTTCAGGATTGGATGGAAGAGGTGGGCGCCCTTAGTCCCTATCAGGCGGGATTTAGGAAGGGTACATCTACAGTGGACCAGGTTTTCAGATTGAACCTTATCTATTGGAGGGCAGCAATATTCGAGGGCGGTAGTCTGTACACAATCTTTGTGGACTTACGGGCCGCCTTCGACCTGGTGCCCAGGGGGAAACTTTGGAGCGTCCTGGCAGAGATGGGCGTTCCCCCGGACATCCTATTAATCTTACAGAGGCTGCATCACAATAATTACGCCCGAGTGAGGTGTGGGAGGTCGGGGGAACTGACCGATAGATTCCCCGTTGACCGGGGGGTAAGACAGGGTTGTGTGTTGGCACCGACCCTGTTCTGCCTCTTCGGCAACGGGGTAATCACCCACCTGAATGCCACTGACTATACTGACGCCCCCAAATTGAATAGCAGCAGGGTGCCCGCAATCATGTTTGCGGACGACACCCTGCTGCTATCCAAAACCCCTATGGGGATACAGAGGATCCTTGATTCATTTGTAGCCTTCTGTATTGACAGGGGGCTAGAAATTAATGCGGCAAAAACCAAATTCATGGTTTTGAATCCGAGCCAAAAATTGCGGCCGAATCTGCAATTGGGAGCTGTACGGCTCGAGAGAGTAGCCACCTTTGAATACCTTGGTGTGACTCTTAACGAAACCATGTCTTGGGGATCCCACCAGAGTAGGGCGAACCTCAAACTTATACAAACTACTGGGGGTATCGCCCGGATGATGACCGGCTCCTCATACCGCCCGTTGGGGGCACTAATCCAGATATACAAGGCCCAGGCTAGGGGAGCGATCATGTAAGGGGCGGAATTGTGGGGACATACACCTTGCCGGAGTCTGCCACTAACGGAAAACAAGTTTATAAGACAGATAGCCGCGCTTCCGCCCAGCACCCCGCTCCTCCCCTTGAGGCTTGATTTGGGTCTACGACCACTAGCTGATGAAATAAGCCTGAGACCCATAGCCTTCTGGCGTAGGCTGTGGAGCAGTAATGATCTTGCAGAATACAGGGCGGAATTGGTCGAATTATTGAACCACCCAAAAGCGCTCCGTATCCCCTGGGTCAAAAACATCCAAGCCACTTGTATGGAACTAGGGCTCCCTGACTTATGGACTGAGCCGGCGAATGCCGCACTAAACATCTCCAAAAGGTCCCTGGCTAATGTATACCATGAACAAAAATTAGCTAGGGCCCGAGCTGCCCAGGCAGAAGGGTCTCTATCCTCTGTGTTTTTGCAAAGTAAGGACCATTATAGGCTTGAGAGGGTACTGGATCCTATTTCCCCCGTACTTGCTAGAAAGCTGTTTCTCCAATGGAGATACGGCACATTGCCCTTTCGGTCCTTTACAAGCACCTGGTCATCGCCTCCCACCACAAAGCAGTGTCCGGCCTGTGATGCCATGGAGGAAACAGACTTACACATGGCTTTCTTCTGCCCAGCCTACAGGGTAGCGAGAAAATACTGGCTCCTCCCATTGATAAGGAATATGGGCTGCAGGGAATATGCACCAATGTATAGGATTTTAAAATCTGATGTCTCTGGCCCAACTGTCTTCGCTTTAACAAAATTTCTTACCAATGTTTGGCATACGCGTAACCGTATTTTAAAGGTGTTGGGTCCCTTCTAAAATCTTAGATGCATAGTTTTTACAGCATTTTTAGCATATGCATTTCCAATGTTTTTATTTTTTTATGCACTGATTTACTTGTGATTGTATATGTGTATTGTTTATCTTTTATGGCCAAATGGCCGAAATAAAGATTGGAAAATGAAATTATTATTATTTTATTTTATTTTTTACTTTACTAGGGACCATGGCGCCCGATTTAGGGCACAGTGCTCTATTTACTTTTTTTTTTTAAACGTTAATGCTGAGCGTGGCGTCCACTTCAGAGGCCCCGTCATGGACACCGTGCTGCTCTGTTTATTTTATTTTTTTTAAACTTTAATAATGAGCACAGCACCCGCTTCAACGTGAGTACAGTGCTGAGGGGGCTCTCTGCAGCTCGGCCCTCCCCCCCTCCTTCACTGCGGGGGTTGCAGGGGCCTGTGTTACATCGCGCTCCGCAATGGATATTGCATTTGCGGGACTTTGGACTGTTGGTATTGTAAATTACAATGCCTTTTAATTTTTTTAATTTTTTTAATTTTTTATAAAGGCATTGCCATTTACAGTGCCAATCGCTCAAAGGCTCGCGACTGCATTGTCAATCCTTGTTCTCTCCAGCAGGGGGCTGGACGGGTCACTTTGCTTCCTTGACTCTGGGTCCGTGGTATCTTCGATAATTACACTGACTGAGGGAATGAAAGTGAAAAACACACAATTGGCTCAAAGTTGGAGCTGTTCCTGTATAGTAAATATGAATGGATGGTTCGTTTCATCCTTGCTCGGGGTCAGAAAGGTCGAGCCATTATGAATTATATGTGTTTGAGCTCGCATCGTGCACAAAAGACACACAGCACAACCAGCGTTAGAAGTGGGCGGGGACGGAAGGGCACGGCGTGCCCTTACTTCTTAAAATTATGTTGGTCCGTTCCCCTACTTCTTAGTTTTGAAAGAGCATACCGGGGACTGTAAAATTGCCATACTTTAAAGTACACCTTTTTTTCTTTTTCACACATGAGTGGTGCAACGTGAATATTCAGAAGGCCTCTGCACTGCGCCCGGCCTCCTCCCCTTACCCGCTGGGTCTAATGGGCCTGCAAAGTGAGACTGAAAGGGCCATCAGTGTAGCATAGTGCGAAAACGGCTACTCTGATGGCCCTGCGGCTGCTGTGAGCCCGTGATCACACCTCATTTGTGAGGACGCTGCCAGCAAGTTTACATGCCAATTTAAAGCTGCTATTAATTGGGTTTTGTGGCAGTGATATTCACAGTGTTTACCTGCTGAAGCAACGTTCATCAATGCCTACCAGACTGTTTCCCGGCAATCTTGGCCCGGAGGTGCACCAGGGCCGTTTTCACGCCACTTCTAGTTCTGTTGACAGTTGTCCTCCCCATACAGGCCCCGGTGTAACACACACCATTCCAAAGATGTTTGAGAAACCCAAGAGCAAGAGTGGTTTTGCACCCATAACCAAATGAGTAAGCTCATATTTGGAAGCAGTATTTACACCACCTCCTGACCCATGTGCACATGATTTGGCAGATTTAATAATTGCATGTACTAACAGATTCGCCCCCCTGCAAAGCCCCATTGATAATGACGCCATCTGTGCAGACAAATCTTTTCCAACTCAAGCAATGACAGCCCCGGCGTTTGACCCCAGTATTTAGGAGTCTGTTAGTGATTTAAGAAAATATTCCAATGTTCTGAAGTCTATGATTGGTGACCTTATGGGGATGATGAAGGGCAGGAGAGGTGACCGGGCACAAGAAGTGACGGCAGGTGACATGACAGGCAGGTGATGTGACGGGCAGGTGAGGTGATGGGCAGGAGAGGTGATGGGGCAGGAGAGGTGACGGGGCAGGAGAGGTGACGGGGTTTGAGCTAGAGCAGTAACCGGGTGTGAGCGGTGAAAGGACTGCAGCGGTGAAAGGACAGGAGAAGTGAACAAGGCAGGAGCAGTGAACAGGGCAGGAGCAGTGAACGGGGCAGCAGAAATGAACGGGGCAGCAGAAATGAACGGGGCAGGAGTAGTGAACGGGGCAGGAGCAGTGAACGGGGCAGGAGCAGTGAACGGGGCAGGAGCAGTGATAGGGCAGGAGCAGCGACAGGGCAGGAGAAGCAACAGGGCAGGAGAGGAGACGTGGAAGGAGAGGCAACAGGGCAGGAGAGGTGACCGGGCACAAGAAGTGACGGGCAGGTGACCTGACAGGCAGGTGATGTGACGGGCAGGTGATGTGACAGGCAGGTGAGGTGATGGGCAGGAGAGGTGACGGGGCAGGAGAGGTGACGGGGCAGGAGAGGTGATGGGCAGGAGAGGTGACGGGGCAGGAGCAGTGAACAGGACAGGAGCAGTGAACAGGACAGGAGCAGTGAACAGGACAGGAGCAGTGAACGGGGCAGGAGCAGTGAACGGGGCAGGAGCGGGGCAGGAGCGGTGAACAGGGCAGGAGCGGTGAGCGGGGCAGGAGCGGTGAACAGGGCAGGAGCGGTGAACAGGGCAGGAGAGGTGACAGGGCATGAGCTAGAGCAGTAACCGGGTGTGAGTGGTGAAAGGACAGCAGCGGTGAAAGGACAGGAGAAGTGAACGGGGCAGGAGCAGTGAACGGGCAGGAGCAGTGAACGGGGTAGCAGAAATGAACGGGGCAGCAGAAATGAACGGGGCAGCAGAAATGAACGGGGCAGGAGCAGTAAACGGGGCAGGAGCAGTAAACGGGGCAGGAGCAGTGAACGGGGCAGGAGCAGTGATAGGGCAGGAGCAGCGACAGGGCAGGAGAAGTGACAGGGCAGGAGAGGAGACGTGGAAGGAGAGGCAACAGGGCAGGAGAGGTGACCGGGCACAAGAAGTGATGGGCAGGTGACATGACAGGCAGGTGATGGGATGGGCAGGTGAGGTGATGGGCAGGTGAGGTGATGGGCAGGAGAGGTGATGGGGCAGGAGAGGTGACGGGGCAGAAGAGGTGATGGGGCAGAAGAGGTGACGGGGCAGAAGAGGTGACGGGGCAGAAGAGGTGACGGGCAGGAGAGGTGACGGGGCAGGAGAGGTGACGGGGCAGGAGAGGTGACGGGGCAGGAGAGGTGACGGGGCAGGAGAGGTGACGGGGCAGGAGAGGTGACGGGGCATGAGCTAGAGCAGTAACCGGGTGTGAGCGGTGAAAAGACAGGAGAGGAGAAAGGACAGGAGCAATGAAAGGACAGGAGCAGTGAACGAGGCAGGCGCAGTGAACGAGGCAGGAGGTGCGAACGGGGCAGGAGCAGAAAACGGGGCAGGAGCAGTGAAGGGGGCAGGAGCAGTGTCGGAGCAGGAGCAGTGATGGGGCAGGAGAGGTGACAGGGCAGGAGAGGAGACGTGGAAGGAGAGGCAACAGGGCAGGAGAGGTGACTGGGCAGGTGACATGACAGGCAGGTGACATGACAGGCAGGAGAGGTGATGGGCAGGTGAGGTGACGGGGCAGGAGAGGTGACGGGGCAGGAGAGGTGACGGGGCAGGAGAGGTGACGAGGCAGGAGAGGTGACGGGGCATGAGCTAGAGCAGTAACCGGATGTGAGCGGTGAAAAGACAGGAGCGGTGAAAGGACAGGAGCGGTGAAAGGACAGGAGCGGTGAACTGGGCAGGAGCAGTGAACGGGGCAGGAGCAGTGAACGGGACAGGAGCAGTGAATGGGGCAGGAGCAGTGAACGGGGCAGGAGCAGTGAACAGGGCAGGAGCAGTGATGGGGCAGGAGCAGTGATGGGGCAGGAGAGGTGACAGAGCAGGAGAGGAGACGTGGAAGGAGAGGCAACAGGGCAGGAGAGGTGACCGGGCACAAGAAGTGACAGGCAGGTGACATGACAGGCAGGGGATGTGACGGGCAGGTGAGGTGATGGGCAGGAGAGGTGACGGGGCAGGAGAGGTGACGGGGCAGGAGAGGTGACGGGGCAGGAGAGGTGACGGGCAGGAGCGGTGAGCGGGGCAGGAGCGGTGAGCGGGGCAGGAGCGGTGAACAGGGCAGGAGCGGTGAGCGGGGCTGGAGCGGTTAACAGGGCAGGAGCGGTGAACAGGGCAGGAGCGGTGAACAGGGCAGGAGCAGTGACGGGCAGGAGAAGTGACGGGCCAGTAGAAGTGACGGGCCAGGAGAAGGGAGGGGTCGGGGGAATTGACGAAGCAGGAGTGTTGATCGAGCATGAGCAGGAGTACTGACTGGACAGGAGCAGTGAAAGGGCAGGAGTAGTAGGCGTTTCCCAGGGCGACTGGAAGGGTAGGGGGCCAGTTTAGTTTGGGGGGACCGGTTTTGTACAAGTGTAGGAGTTTTAAAAACACTGCAAAGTTATTTGTTTATTCAGCAGGTTTCTGTCAACAATACAAGTGCCAAGATAACTTAGGTGATCAATGTACCTGCTGGAGGGAGATGGGAGCATGTTTTGTCTAGTGGCTATTTTACTCATCTAAGGTAGTGCAGAGGGGTAATATGCCTGCTGCAAAGAACATGTACCATGCATATCAAAGAGCAATATGTTATGTGCATTGTTCAGTGGGTACTGCTTTGTGTTCACTTCCCGAATGAAAGGACACTTGAATACATATGGCCTGGCAGTTCGGGCTGGACTGTTCACATTGGGCGCAGGATCAAGACTGATTTGCATATGGCTGGGTCCAAACTGGAATGGCATGGTGAGCAAAAAACGATGGATTTAAGCCCTGATCTCTGAACTGGGGTGAATGTATGACCTTGTTCTGCATTCTGTCCATCAATTGTTCTTTTTGCATTTGTCACCCCGAGTGGGACAGGTATGCTCAGACATGAGTCCTGTGCTCTCCATGCCAATGGAATCAAGCTATCCTGGCTGATGAGGGCTGCAAGCCCGAAACCGGTCCTAGGATGCTTGTTTCCAGTTCAGGGAGGACCTGGCCTGGCAGTTCGGGCTACACTGTTCTCATTGGGCACAGGATCAAGACTGATTTGCATATGGCTGGGTCCAAACTGAAATCGCATGTGAGCAAATAAACAATGGATTTAGGCCCAGCTCTCTGCACTGGGGTGAATGTATGATATTGCTCTGCATTCTGTCCACCAGTTGTTCTTTTTACTATATTATGATTGAGCAGCCAGCTGGCTGACATGAATATGAAGGAGCCTTTGTGGGTTTCTGTGAGTCTAGACTCTCCTGAAGAGTCCCTTTCTCTTCTGAGCCCTGCTTAACACATGTGTATAGGAGGAGCCCTGCATTCATGACCTCAATGTTTGAGACAAAAAATAATCATGGATTTCTGAACAATGAGAGTAAAAGCATTAAGGTAACATGTTGTTCCTGCTTATATTTCACATGCTTTACATAAACCTGTATTCCCTATGAGTGTTTGCTTTTTCCTGAATTAAACCTCAAAAAAACATATCCATTCTTTTAATTAAATAACGTTATAAGCTGTAACTGGTCAGTGAAATGCTAAACGTACAAAAAATTGGTATGTTTTGCTATTTCTAGCCACACCCCTGACTCCGCCCACTGATTCAATCTTCGGTTGTTCCCGCCCCCTGATTCTCCACCCACAGTTCCCCTACTTTTTTTCCCCCACTTCGACCACTGAGCACAATGCCTGGAAGATGAAAGCGACCTGCCTCCTATTTGCATCCCATTTACCTCTATTCTCTCCTCACATTTGCCTCTTTGACACAGCAAAGATCAGAAGCCCAGAAGAGCTATAACAAATATGCCTGTGATGATAAATCACAAGGTAAAATATGTGACGTTGTTAACTTCGCGTTGAAATCCAACTGGCCTTGTGAGACATACACGATGCGGTTCGCCGGGTTTATTCCTTTTATAACTCGTACTGCTCGTCTCCAGCTGGTGTCTGTGCGCCTCCATGTTCTTTTTTTAACTTCTTTTACTTTGCATCTTTTTGTATAGGCGCTTCAAAGCGAGGACGTGATCCCTTATCCAACATTCTTCAGCGGATACCATTTTTATGGCAAGGTATCTTTTATCACTCAGTAAGAGATGAGGAAACTGAGGCAGAGAGAGATACTGGGATCCGCCCAGGATCACACAGTTCTGGTCAGAAACCAGGCTATCTCCACCCACGGTCGGCTAGACACACCTCAACGGATTAAAGTTGGTGAGACGAGTCTCCCATGGAGTGCAGCAATTAAAGAGAAGGAAAGGAGTAAAGGGACCACAGGCCTTTGGCATGGAAGCCACATTCAATGTATTTAAATTAGGTTAACCTTTTCCCAGTAATGCTCTTATCAGCAAATCTGGAGAAGACGCTGTGCCAACCTATTACACAAGTAACCCTTCAGACTGCTGCTACGGTTCCTCTCAAGCATGGGGCGGTGTTTGGCAAGCTAGAGAGAAAATAAAAGTAGGCGGAAGTGATTCAAGTAACCTGTGCTTCCAGTATCTGCACCACACCCAGCAAAGGCCATGAATCTGTTAATGTGGTTGTTCTGCTAAGTGACCAACTGCTTGTAATATTAAATGTAATCAAGCACCACAGGTACTAATAGGTTGCTACAGTGTGCTTTCCGGGCTACAATAAAATACAGTAGAACCAGGTGGAATTTAAATTGCACCGGAGTAATTGGAGTCATTTCGATAGATCCGCATTGCTATTTTAAGCAGAATTACCATTAATAATGTGATTACTCCATCTCACATAATTAAGAGTAATTTGGGGGTAAAAAATCCTACTGGAGGAGCATATTTAGCAAGCGTGAGAGGCCTCTCACTAATCGTGTTCAGCTGCATTTGCTGCTATTTCTTGGCACAAAATGCATGCTTGCATCCATTTGGCGTGCATAGGTGCATTTCAGGCTCATAAATTAGTGCTCAATGCCAGGAGTAACTTGAGGTAAGATCCTACCTCAAGAGCACATTTAATGAGCGCACAAGGCTGCTCATGCTCCTTGTTCATGTTCTGTTGCATTTAGCGGTATTTCTTAGTGCAAAATGCACCTTCCATCCATTTTGGGTGTAAAGATGCATTTCACGCTAAGAAAATAGCACTCCATGTGGAGGGTCCGTTGGTTAGAAACTTCCACCCCAGGAGCACATTTAGCGAGCGCGAGAGGCTGCTCACTGTTTTTGCTCTGTTTCATTTAGTGCTATTTATTAGCATAAAAAACATGGTCATGCTCATTTTGGATGCAGTATTCCTCTTCTCTGCTAATTATGAGTAGTATCGTGGAATTCTTATGTAATTCACTACACTGAATTCTGCGAATAACGCCCACCCCTAGAATACAAGTGTTAGCAGCAAAGCCTCATGGTCAACAAATTAAATAAATCTTTATTAGATTATACAAATATAATCATAAAATAATAAAATATACAACACAATCTCAATGATAGATCCATTTCAGACATGTAAAACTCTCCTTTGTATCAATCATTTACCTGAAAGAGTCTGTTTAAAAACGCTAGACATATTAAAAACATACAGTAAAAAGAGTTTGAATCTATTAAAAATACGCCATCTAGAAAACGTTAGATCAAGCACTAGCATTCCAAAGTTAAAAATGCCCATTAATGAAATCATGTGTTTGAAGGAAAATTGCATATGAGAAAATAAAGTGAAACGATGCAGCAGGAAGCATCATTGAATGTCCATTAATTTTCTATTGTGCAGAGCCACTTTCAAGAAACTTCCCACTGCGTAACACACATGTAGATCAGGCAACATGCGGAGGAAATAAAAAGCAGGTGTATATTGGTAAAATCCATATAGTTCTAATGAAATTGAAATTTGCTCAGAAGCGCCTGTTCCCAAGTATTTTTCACAATAGACGGGGATAGTTTGGTGCTCGAGCCCATTTGAATTGTGGGTAAATCTCTTACGGTAGGTTTGGGCAGCTCTCTACTCTCTCTATTGGCTTCCACAAAGCATAAGTACAGGTCCCTCACCTTGGTACACTCTCCTCACGTGATAGCATGTGGTGATGCAAACAGATCAGGCCTGCCTAGAGCTTCCATAGGTTTCTTGACATAACTCAGCCATGGGATTCTAATCCCAAAGTCACACTCAAGACAATCAGTTATAACCTCCTGGATGAGCAATGCTTTCTCATGGCTCCAAATTGAGGTCCAAAGGATAAGTGGGGCAAGCTCCACCAGGTCCACCACATAGGACAGACCCAGTCCCCCATGGCCATATTTGAACTGTTCTTCAGCTGTCATCATCACCTTGGGGGCAAGCAAATAAAAGCAAATCTATATAATGTGCAGAACTCCGTGGATATCCGAATCCATCTTTTACTTCGTGTTTAAATCCCTTATCCACTGAACGCGCAGTGTGTCTTCTGCACTCTCTTTTCAGTGTGAAGACCAGGGGTTGTATTCTCCTACAAGGATGCAGGAAAGGCTTCTGGTGCTCCCACTGGGTTCTAATGCAAAAGTGCTTACACTTTGGCCGCCAATCCCTTCCCTAGTTGATTGATGATGTCAGCATGCCCTAGCACACAGGGGAGAAATGTGGCAATGATGACACAAATGCAGAAATGTGATGACATTTTGTGATTTTACCCAAAGTTTGATGTCACTCAGAAAACTCTCCTGGGTGTCTAGTTTTCTTGGGAAAAAGGCCCAGCCACTCTCTTGTGGTATCATTTTTATTGGGAAAAGTGTGGAAACAGCGGCGGCAGGACTTTTGACATTCAGCATAACCTCTGGAACTGCCCCTCTATTTTGTTTTTTAAGCTTAGCTTGCAGATTATTCTGGGTAAGACAACGTGGTTAGATCCATGTGAGGCACAGCACAATAGACTTCCCAAAGTCTCTAGTTTTCAGAAATTTCTAGAGTTGGTTGTTTTCCTTCAGTGCAGACTTGACGTAAATAATTAATTTACTCTCTTAATTTCTATGCAGGTAAGTACTTAATCAATGATAACTCAATCAGAAGGAAAGAAAACAGAGTCCGTGGTGTTAGAGTTTCTAAGGGTTTTATTCCTCATAAAGGAATCAGGATATCATGTTCTGACCACCACAGGGGTGTCAGAAGGGATAGATGAGCGCGCTCTCATTTATTATCAATACATAGCTTATATACTTGATTTACATCATAAGGTTCAATGTAAGAGGCGTAACAGCTGAGAGAAGACAAGATAACAGTATACACGTGGTACCAATACATCATCAAGAGGCGTAAACTAGGCGTGAACTAGAGGTGTGTGCTAGAAACGTCACTGATAGGTGACGCAAGTGGGTGGCACCAAGGGGTGGTGCTAACAGAATGTTGCAATGTCAGCAGAAATCGGAAGCTTGGATGCGCGCGCAGCTGCATGACGTGTGATTGACGGGGTGCAGGGGTCTTGACATTTACACTGACGGAAAGAGACAGAAGTCTGGCATGTCAGATCAACTTGTACTTCTATCATATCTGATATCTGATGTTTAGGAACTATACCATCTGGGCGGAAAGGTCTCTGGGGCAGAAGCTATTCTATGCTAACTGTGGATGCGTGTATGAGCGCCTGAGTGTCTACATGTAGAGCGTGGGGGCACGGGGCCTTCCATGGAAGCATGGCAACGGAGGCTATGAATTACTTGCATTAAGACGGGTCGGCCCTTTGGCTCTGCAGCTGGAGAGGATGTTTACAGGATCTAGTAGGCAGGAATGTATTCTCGGGGAGCGGAACAGATAACTCGAAGGTTATAGTCAGTCTTGGCAGAAAGCAGGCTTGAGCTGAGCGCGAGGGGCCGCGCTGAAAGTAAGACAGAGTTCACGAGTACAGAGGTAGCCTGGGCAGAGTCAGGAGCCACAAAAGAGGTTCAGATGGCAGGAATTCAGGGCCTACTCTGGCTAGAGCAGGAAAAAGTGAAAAGTGTACTACAAAAAGACGGTGGCATAGCATACTTAGGAACGGACTATATAATCCATTCATGGTGCTTCTGAAAGAGGACAAGTTGACGGTGGACGCAAATGTATTTGCGTCTTCATAGCTGGCACAGGAGGGAAGTTACATGCACTTTAAGCTGGTACATGGAGTCGGTGGGGTACGCGCTAGGGAACACATCATGGCCAAAATTTAATTTTCCTCATTCCCTCCTTGTTCCCTACGGACCCTTCATGAAATATCGATCCTCATGAATCGATCAGTCTGTTCTTGTAACGTCATTTGTTCTTCTTTCTTTCGGTTACGTTTTGAGTGGAAACTAGAATGTTCAATACAAGAGGTGGCACACAGTCCACAGATCGCTGGCCCACACTGCAGGCACAGGCAGCAACTGAATACTAGGACTAGGCCAATGCCTAGGAAGGATAGGATCTTCCATCCCCAAGCTGTTAACGTTGTCCAGAACCAACCGGACCAAGTCCAGGTGCCTGGATTCTGATGTATCTGATTTGCAATTTTATGAAGACGGGTGATAGCTTGATATACAGATGGTGCATTCTGTGGAATGAAAACACAGCAGCTTGACCCGATGACCTTACAGGCTCCACCTCTATCTGCCAAGATGACGTCAATTACAAGACGATTCTGAAGGACAACAACCCGCATAGCGGACTGCTCTTCTGTTAAGTTACCTAAGGCGGAGGTAGTTTCATTTACTACGGCTTCAAGTGTTCTAGTTAATCTGCGTATTAATTTACTATTCTGGACAGGGCCTAAGAAGAAAAAGAATCCTTTATTAAAATCAGTGTACTGTTCCCATGCCGTTTCTGTGTAGTCGACAAGGGGGGCATCTCTTCTGGGTCTATTCTTTACTAGATTGCTATTTCTATGGTAATCAGAAGGGGCTAGAAAAACAGGTGGCAGAAGGAATGCAATGTAACAGGTACCATCCCAATCTGGAGGTAGGCGAATGTATGCGGTATGACCACAAACAAAGTAAGAATGACTGATAGCTTTGAAAGATGATTTTCCATCATCACTGAATTCGACCACAGTAGTGCATTTACTATGACCTAAGTGTACTGAACCTTTCTTCTTGATACATAATTCACCAGTGACTGGCAGTACTGACATAATAGGTAGAACTGGTGTGGCTTCGGATTCGACAGTAAGAATCATAAGGCTAATTGTATAATTACCTAATCCATATACTTCATTTTCTAGATCAGTTCCTATTCTAATGGGGAGTCCCTCCTTATCCGGGTAACAGACGTCTAGTAGGACCAAGTTCAGGTTTCCCCAAACCCAACCCCCATCGAAAACAGCAATATCGGGATCTAAAGAATTAATTATCTTAAACCATGCTCCGCAGGAGCCATTGTGAGTGAACGGATACGGAAAGAGAGGCAAGGCTCCCTTGTAATTCTGGTAGGGAGGGAGTCGGCCACATATCCAGCAATTTGTAGCATTGTTAGTTTGATGAGAATGATGTAACATACTAATGAATGTATTGTTGCGCAGCGCGAGTCTGTAGGAAAGCTCATGAGGAGGTAACTCACTAAACGTGTGTTCAGCAGAGACATTGTAAGCAGATTGTTCACGCTTGAAAATAGGATAATATATGGGTAACAAGATGCTAGCAACAATGATTAAAATACTGAGAATAAACATAATTATTAGTGTCACTATGCAGTGACTACGAAGTGATTTGCAATATGTTCTTTTCTTTTCTTCTCTCTCTCTAACTCGATCTAGGGGATACATGTCAGAAACTATTTAACCGATTCACCTAGGGGAGGACTTAAACAATTAAACTGTCTGACTTGCTAGATCGCAATTTCATACGATATTGTTCTTGAGGAGTCTTTTCTCTTTTAACTTCGGTAAAGTCTTTGTTATCACAGTCTTTGGTGGGGGTGGGTGTGTCTTGTTCCGGTTTCAGTCCTGGGAATGTTTTGATATGGCTTAGGTGGACCCACCCCTTTCTGCCTTCCAACTTGACTGCGGTCTTTGTAGTCAGAAGAACGGTCTTCGGAGACTTCCAGCGGGGCTCCAATGGACTTTTCCTGTCGAAATTACGGACGAGGACAACGTCCCCGGGGCGGACGTCATGCGGCTTCACATCGGTGTTGTCAGGGAAGGCTGCGGCAACCTGTGAACGACATGATTGGAGTGCAGACATCAAGGAGGCAAGGTAATCTGTCAACATATTAGAATCAACATCGGTTATCTTTTTAGGAATGGGCGTCCCCCACATATTCGGTGGTCTGCCAAAGACCACTTCGTACGGAGATAGCCCTGATCTCGAATGGGCGACCATTCTCATATAGAATAGTGCCACTGGCAGGGCGACTATCCAGTCGACCCCTTTTTCCTGACATATTTTGGCAAGGCGGATCTTTAATGTCTGATTATGCCTTTCTACAAGGCCTGCTGCTTCTGGATGTCGGACACAATGGAACTTCCACTGGTATCCCAATAACAAGGAAACTTCTTTCATTAGGGCAGACGAGAATGGCTGACCGTTATCTGAGTACACGACACGAGGCATGCCGTATCGTGGGAAAAATTCACGAACCAACTGTTTGGCCGTGGTCGGAGCAGTGTAATCTGGGACTGGGTATGCTTCGGTCCAGCGGGACAGAGCACAGACAATTACGAGAACATACTTAAATCCTCGACAACGGTCCATCTGGATATAATCCATCTGGAGGACTTCAAAAGGGTGATCGGGAGGATGAAATCCACCTTGCTCTACAGGGACGCTTTTACCTGGATTGAACTGACAACAGATCATGCAAGTACGCACTTTCTGTTTTGCGGCTGCTCGTAAGTGTTTATTGTTCCAGAGATTTTGCAAACTGTCTAGCATTGCTTTCTCTCCCAGGTGGGCAGGACTATGTGCTGTATTTATCATGACTTGAACCATAGAGTCAGGGAGAAACCATGTAGATTTTCCCTTCGTCATCCAACCTTGATCTGTCTGGATCCCTCCTAGTTCAATCCATTTCTTTATTTCTTCTGGAGTAGCATGTGTCTGAATGTCAATAACATCTAGTGTGGGATCCCTGACTGTCATGCAGTTTGTCGGATCTGTTATCTTTGTCGTGTCAGTTGTCTGAGTGTGAGTCAGTGCTGTATGTTTTGCTGTCTGATCTGCCAGGTCATTACCCTGGGAAACAGAATCTGTGGCTTTAGTATGTGCTTTACACTTCATGACTGATATGGCTGAAGGCAGATGTATTGCTTCTAGCAGTGCTTGAATGAGAGGACCATGCTGTATCTTTGTACCATGAGAGGTCAGAAAACCTCGTTCTTGCCAGAGCATGCCGAAGTCGTGTACGACTCCGAACGCATAACGGGAATCTGTGTATATGTTAACATTTCTGTTCTTCGCTAGAATACAGGCTTGGGTCAGAGCGATGAGCTCTGCTGCTTGGGCAGACAATGTATCAATACGATGTGTTTCTTTAACTTCAGTTTCAGTGGTCACGGCATACGCGGCCACTAACTCTCCTGTACTTGTTCTCATGCATGAACCATCCACATAAAGTGTCAGGTCTGGATTTGTCAATGGAACATCTGTTAAATCTCGTCTGGGCTTTGTTACTGCATTAATAATCTCTATACAATCATGTGGAGCTGGATCTGTCATAACTGTAGGTAACAATGTTGCTGGATTCAAGATACTGCAGCGTCTGATTTCTATGTGTGGCTGGAATAATGTCAATTCGTAACCTGTAAGTCGTGCTATAGTCAAGTGTTGAGTCTGGGTTCTGTTTAACAGAACCTCTACAGAATGTGGAACTTGTACTGTTAACTGATGACCTAGAACAATTGAATCGCTTTGTCTGATTGCTAACGCTGTTGCTGCTACTGACTTTAAACATGCAGGGAGTGCCTGAGCTACTGAATCCAATGTACTTGAAAAATAAGCACAAGGCTTATGTGAACCTGCTTGATCTTGAGTGAGGACAGACAACGCTGTACCGTCACGTTCTGTAACAAAAAGTGTAAACGGTTTGCTGTAACATGGTGTCGCTAAAACTGGTGCTTGGCATAAAGCTTTCTTTAATTCCTCAATGCTTCTTCTACCCTCATGATGCACTCGGCATCCCACGTTCCAGTAACAGGCCATCTGTGTCTCTCATCTAGGTGCTTGGTGTAATCGGCCCATAAATCTAGATATAATATGGCATCTATGCCGTGTTTTTGATACATAAAATTGCCTGGAGTGTCCCTAGGGGGGATAGGAATTTCTTCCTCTAGTAACCCTTTCCTAGTTCCGATCTGTTTTAACTTGCTGAGGAACGGCATCCTGCTTACTTGTTACTGAATGC
Organism: Lissotriton vulgaris; assembly: GCF_964263255.1. Lineage (NCBI taxonomy): Eukaryota > Metazoa > Chordata > Amphibia > Caudata > Salamandridae > Lissotriton > Lissotriton vulgaris. Next base: position 227,506,567 of record NC_141687.1, on the reverse strand, counting down.
TAGATCTTTATTCCTTGATACTCTTTAACAGCTATATTATATAAAAACACAATAATACACGTTTAAACAGTCACATTCATACCACGACATTAATCACATGAAAACATTGAAGACATAGCTAACTACCCCCTACACTGAATGTACCGCTCAACGGTACGGATACACTGGTGTAACAGTGCAGAAATTCGGAAGACTTGATATACTGCTAAACAGTACAGATACACTGCCTAAAAACAGTGCAGACCGGACTTGCGTACCCAAACCCGTCTAGATACGACCCAGCAATGGTACTCACCGGGAAGCACGGAAACAGAAGGCCTCGGAAAACTCGACTGGACTCGACTCGGAACTTCGGAAAACTTCGGAAAACTTCGGAAAACTGGTGGGCCTCTTCACACCTCGGACCTTGCTTCTTTCGGCTGGGCTCTGGTCGGGATCCTCCGCACTCCTCACCGCCTCGTCTGGGTACTGATCGCAGTCTTCGTCACCTCCGTGGGTCAGAGGGGGATGCAGGAAATCCTGCCAGTACACGTGTAGTCCGTCTAACTGATGGCAGGGGACACGGATTGCAACGCACCTACCGGCGCGTGAGGTGGGGGAGGGGTCCCTATTCGGGCGCCAAAATGACGTAAATAATTAATTTACTCTCTTAATTTCTATGCAGGTAAGTACTTAATCAATGATAACTCAATCAGAAGGAAAGAAAACAGAGTCCGTGGTGTTAGAGTTTCTAAGGGTTTTATTCCTCATAAAGGAATCAGGATATCATGTTCTGACCACCACAGGGGTGTCAGAAGGGATAGATGAGCGCGCTCTCATTTATTATCAATACATAGCTTATATACTTGATTTACATCATAAGGTTCAATGTAAGAGGCGTAACAGCTGAGAGAAGACAAGATAACAGTATACACGTGGTACCAATACATCATCAAGAGGCGTAAACTAGGCGTGAACTAGAGGTGTGTGCTAGAAACGTCACTGATAGGTGACGCAAGTGGGTGGCACCAAGGGGTGGTGCTAACAGAATGTTGCAATGTCAGCAGAAATCGGAAGCTTGGATGCGCGCGCAGCTGCATGACGTGTGATTGACGGGGTGCAGGGGTCTTGACATTTACACTGACGGAAAGAGACAGAAGTCTGGCATGTCAGATCAACTTGTACTTCTATCATATCTGATATCTGATGTTTAGGAACTATACCATCTGGGCGGAAAGGTCTCTGGGGCAGAAGCTATTCTATGCTAACTGTGGATGCGTGTATGAGCGCCTGAGTGTCTACATGTAGAGCGTGGGGGCACGGGGCCTTCCATGGAAGCATGGCAACGGAGGCTATGAATTACTTGCATTAAGACGGGTCGGCCCTTTGGCTCTGCAGCTGGAGAGGATGTTTACAGGATCTAGTAGGCAGGAATGTATTCTCGGGGAGCGGAACAGATAACTCGAAGGTTATAGTCAGTCTTGGCAGAAAGCAGGCTTGAGCTGAGCGCGAGGGGCCGCGCTGAAAGTAGGACAGAGTTCACGAGTACAGAGGTAGCCTGGGCAGAGTCAGGAGCCACAAAAGAGGTTCAGATGGCAGGAATTCAGGGCCTACTCTGGCTAGAGCAGGAAAAAGTGAAAAGTGTACTACAAAAAGACGGTGGCATAGCATACTTAGGAACGGACTATATAATCCATTCATGGTGCTTCTGAAAGAGGACAAGTTGACGGTGGACGCAAATGTATTTGCGTCTTCATAGCTGGCACAGGAGGGAAGTTACATGCACTTTAAGCTGGTACATGGAGTCGGTGGGGTACGCGCTAGGGAACACATCATGGCCAAAATTTAATTTTCCTCATTCTGACCATGGGCCCAAAGAAGACAGGCAACCAGGCAACCATTACTACAAAACCTATCCAAACATCATTTTCTCTCTTCTTATAATCGTGTTTTTGGACCCTTTCTATCCCATACGAAAAGCTCACTTACACATGTGGGGTACAGTATTCATTGGCAGAAGTGTGGGAATGCCGAAGGATAAAACAGATGCTATATTCTATCACATTTTTATATGTTTTTGTCTTACAAATGTGAGTGTTGAAAGTCGCCTACAGAATTATCTCCACTGTGGTGGAGTGGTACAAATAACCCATATCTCTAAATTCAGATTCTTGATCACAGTTAAAAAATGTATTGCTTTTCTTCATATCTATTCTTTATTCATAGCAGTTTTTCTTGGAAAAATAATGCATGGTAGGTACATAATGAAAATCATTGTAAGCCACTGGATTGAAGGCTCTGGGTACTGCAGGTTTTCAGGGAACAAACAAATGCAATGTATCTCTGACTGGAAGAGTCTGAAAGACAAAATGGTTTAGTAATTTTGGAGATCATCCTTCACTGAAAACCTTGGGCCTCATTACAATGTCGAACAGACCGCCACTGACAGACCGTCACAGACGGTCTGCCCAGCAGACAGCTCATTGGTCTGACTGCCACATTTCAATGCAGGCGGTCGGACAGGATCTAATATCCCGTTGGCCCCTGGGTCTGATGCGTATCCCTACCAAGGGGGCTCTGCCTGCACAGGCACCGCCGTAGGGATTACAATGTCCCTTTCTGACTGCCTGTGCATGGTGTTCGAACTGCCATGAAAAGGCAGCCGGAAAGGGACTTTGAGAGCCCCAAGCATTTACCCCATAGGCCCCATATAGTACCACCCCCCACACATCCATGCACCATGTGCTAGGCACCAAATGGTGCACAAAGTGCCCGTTTACACTACGGCTTGTGCTGCTGCTTTTTATGGGCCGCAACACAAGACGCCCTGTAAAAAGGCCCTTCTCCGACCACCAGCACAGCAGTCAAACCGTAATTGGGCGGTTGTCCTGCCGCCTGCCTGTCAGGCGGTCCGCATGCTGCTGTGATGGCGGGCAGCGGTCCGACCGTCCGGCATTGTAATGATGCCCCTTGTTACTTATTTTGATAGTTTCCTACTTACCTTCAATATTTGTTTTACCTATTGGTATCTTTCAGAAAAACCTTGTGTGACCTATAGAAAGCTCTCGTAAGAATTTAGAAGTATTCTGGTTTTCAGACCTGTATGCCTTTCTGTGGTTACCTATGAGTTTTACAACCCTTTATTTCCCTTTCTATTTATGAGGGGCTGGCACCACATGAATAGGATATAGTGACCACTCCTTAGAAATGTGCTGTTTCTGAAAGCTGTGAAGAGGGTAGTGTAAGTGCTGAAAATACTTTGTTGATTCTACTTTTAGAAACAAAGTCCACAAAGTGCCTAATTTACAAAAGTAAATTAGGACATGTAAATTTTCCCACATATAAATTTACTCTTGCACTTGTGTGTAATTCTGCAGTTTTTTTCTTCTCACCATTTCAGAGTTGAGATTTGTACCTTACATGTCTCCACTCACTCAGAACACGTAGTTGAGATATTTAAGACATACTTTACAAGTACAAAGGTACTGTTAGCAGCTTTTCATAGGTAGCTGCAGGATTCCACCATTTTGGTGGAGAACTCCTTTTGGGAGAGTACAGGGAAAATTATTATAGTTTATTATTGTTTTTTAAATATAGTACGTTTTAATTAAAAAATAAGTATGACATCTTTATTATTGGCATATAACTATTAGAAAATATTACTGCACAATTATATTAGATGTGTATTAAAATATATATAAATATATTTTTAAAACTTTTTTTATTGAAAAATTGGCATGTAAACAGCAAGGACAGAGCATTTTACATGTAATCAGTAGCACAAAGTGCATTAAAACATCAAAAACCTCTTCACCACAGTGCAGCATGATTGGCTTCAGGAATGTCACTTCATCCAACATTATCAACTGCATCCTCTCGACCCCCCGGAGGCATACACATCTCCCCTTGGAAGGTATTCCAAGGCCCCCATATTTGCGACCACTTCTTCGGCATCCCCTCAAAACAGAGATAGGTATCTCCATCACCATACACCAATCCATTTCTCTGGCACAGTCCGCAATACTCGGTGAGGTCGGAGCCTTCCACAATCGTGCAATATTTAGCTTGGCCACCATGAAGCCCAAAGTAACCCAGATCCTCCCCTTGGCCGTAAGGTCAGTGGGGTCACATATGTTTAACAAAATCAATTTGATGTTACACTGTATCTGCTGCCCCATACTCTTTTTATCATTAGCACCGCCCCCCCCAGAATATCTGAATTGTCACACATTCCCAAAGTGTGTGGACAAAAGTGCCCTCCTGCCCGCAATGCCGTGCACAGCCACTATCTTGGGCGTATCCCATATGAACCAATGAGGGTCCAGACAAGTACATCCTATGGAGGATTTTAAGCTGAACCAGTCGCAGTCTGGAGAAGATGGCAACTTCATGGGGAGAAGCCACTGCAGCTCTCCACTCCTCATCTTCCAAGCCGGCAACGTTGTGGTCCCATTTACCTCTTAGATGTGTTAGGGGATCGGTCATATTATTGATAAGCTTCTTGTATATGAGGGATATGGGCAAATCACCATGTAGAATCCTGTCCGAGAGATAAAACAGGATGTCGTCTGCATACAATGATATGCGGTCTTCCCACCCATATGTCCATTTAAGGCACCGAATGGTGGGGTCCTGCCGGATCAATGCTGCAAGAGGTTCCAAGGCCAAGGCAAAGAGGAGCGGTAACAGGGGGCAACCCTGCCTGGTGCCCCTACCAAGAGAGAAGACAGGGGATTTCCGATTGTTTACAACCACTTGCGCCAACGGTTGACAATATAGTAGACGCACCCATTAAAAACATTCCTGGCTCAATCCTAGCTTGTGAAGCACCGCAAACATGTAGGGCCATTCAATGGTGTCAAAAGCTGAAGCGGCGTCCAGCGATACCACCATGTCATCCTCTCTGATCGTATCTGCCCAGCAGAGTACTGTGTGTAACATAAACATAACATAACATGTGTATTTGTAAAGTGCACGTTCACCCCTGATGGGGTATCTTGGTGCTGAATAACAGATGTTTATTGTTACCCAATGAATGGTACTCATTTTATCGACCTGAGATGGATGAAAGGCTGAGTGGACCCGCTGGGATTTGAACCTGTGACCATGAGGTCAAACACAGGCCCCTGCAGTAGATGCATTAGTCCACTGAGCCAGCAGACCCGGCTTTCTGGGCCAACGGTCCAGGGCATCTGAGACAATGGAATTAAAGTTCCTCCAATCAATAAACGCCCGTCCGGCAGACCCAGGAGTAGGTTGCTGAGATCAATAAAGGCCTGCTTATGGAGGCCTGGTGGAATTTATACTGAGACCAATTTAAGGGTGGCTCCCTCCCAAGTTCCAGACAGAGCTACGAATCTACCCAGTGGGTCCATGTGGACCGAATTAATAGTTAAGGGGAAGGATTTGCAAACGAGGATGCCCACCCCTGGGGAAACAGAGCCAAAAGCAGAGTGAGCAGCCATCTGAAAACCCCATAGTGACAGGGCCCTACAACCGTTGCCCAACAAGTGGGTCTTCTGTAGGAACACGACATCTGGTAAGTGTTGTTTCAGGAATTGAAGAACTACCCCTCTCTTTATTCTGTCCGCCAGCCCATTCACATTCCATGAGAGCAAGGTAAGTTTCTGTCTACTCATAGTACCCATCACTCAGATTTAAAAATGTGAGATACACCAGGGAGGAGCACGTCGGGGGAAGATGAGAAAGGATTTTGTTACACTTCTAAGCACTGTGATCAATGAGAGCGTTACTAACACCGTGTCAGCTGCAATTTGTATCCGAGTCCGAAAAGATAAGACATACCTGAACAACAACAATACCAAACCAATGGTGTGTGGCTTTTTAGGCTCCGATTGCATTTTCCCGATTCATGCCCTTTTATAGGTATAATTCATATTGCCCTTATATAGGCATAAGAAATCAAGTGCTTATTGAGGCATAACCCATGCTACTCAAATACAGGCATGGCTACTTCCATTCGTTCACCAAACGTCACAACGATTTCTTGGAAAACCAGACTCTTAAGCAGAAGGGACTTCCCCTTGCTTGAATATTGATTTCTCCAAGAAACTCATTATTATGCATGAACAACTACTTCTTATGGGTTCATCCATGACTTTCACATGCCCGACTGTACGTCAAACTATGGCATTCCTAAACACCTTCAAGGTATAAATATACCTTCCCTTGCTATAGCAAGATACAGTGGTTCGGAGCAGTTCGAAGACCTACTTGCCCGACGCAGCTTGCTACAGCAAGTGCCGAAGGAAGCCGACTCTCCAGCTGACACACTGATCAGGAAGCTGCCCTTCTCTGCTGAGAATCCAGCTCCAGAGCTCCAGATCCAGCTCCCATTGCGGGTTGTTGGGAAATCGAGTCCCAAGAAAGAGATACCAGACCTCCTTCATTCTAAGATATGGAGCTGATAAGAACCTAGAGAAACCTTTGGTAGATTCTTGGCAAAAACTAAACCTATGCTAAAGACCATACTTACTTCTCCCCTCGTACTAGACCTAGGTTAGGTACATATTGGGGTAGGCGTATTTTAGAAGCACCAGTTGAGTATTTTAGTCTATGTTATTTATGTATGTATTTTTATATGGCTTAGAAACCGTACAATGCTCTTACAGTATTATTTCATATTACTGTTTACGTTGTACGCATTATACTTTGCATTCTGTCTAACGATTGTAGCAGTTCACCTCTCTTGCATGAGAAAGAAAACTGTTCAATAAACCTTTTTATTGAAAATGCCCGCTTCACTATTTCTCTGCAACTCTGTAGAAACGAAACATGTACGATTGACTGAGTGAAATACTTATCTATTGTTTCCACGACACTGAGAGATATATTCTTATTCTTGGGAAACAAAGTTCTCATGTTTATGCGTTTGTCAGAAACAAATCTCTTCTTGTGTATTCGAGAAAGTTTCTAGTGCCCTCTGAGTTAGCTGGCACACATACAATTAAGTTTACTATATTCGATAGAGACCTATTGACATAAGTCCTATGTCAAATCTATAGGATATATGCCTGACCCCCTGCTGTCTCTGCGTGCAAAATGGGAAGAGGATATCGGTAGCCTAGAAGATGATGATTGGCAGGACGCACTACAGAGCCCACACGAAATAGCTGTACCGGTCTGGTTCCGTCTGGTACAATTTAAAAATTTTCACCGGGTGTACTATCCGCGCACTCACTTGTTCTCGTGGGCAGGAGCCAGTCTCCTCTCTGTGCGAGGGGTTGCCAAGAGGAGGGAACTTTCTTTCTTGTTCTTTGGGACTGTCCGAACGTGGTACCTTTCTGGACCAGGGTAGCTCACACTATGGAAAAAGTAGTGGGGTCGCCAGTCCTGGTGGAACCAAGATGGCTTTTATTAATGATCAGAGGCCCGACGGACTGGTCAAGGTACAATGAGATCTGGCTGGCCTTGGCGGCCGGGGTGGCCAAAAGAAATGTAGCCAGGGTTTGGGGGGCGCAGGAGGCCCCACAATGGGACCAGTGGTGGCAGGATTTAGATTGGTGTCAGAGGGCGGAGGAGACGATCTACAAGGCCGGGGGGGGGTGTAAAAATGGAGGAAGATCTGGGGTGCCTGGCAGAAGTACAGAGGTACGGAGGGGGGTGCAGGTGAGGAGTGATACGTCTGGTGGTATTCTGACACGGTACGATCTGCCCTTGAATGTACAATGAATTGTTATTTCATGCTACTTGAACACTGCTATGTATTTTGCTGTGAGCAAAGTTAATAAAAAGATTTTACAAAAAAAAAATCTATAGGTTTTATTATTCCAATGCGCAGAGCCTATTAGGAATATAGGAACTACACCAAAACACAAATGCAATCCCCACCCACCCGCCCCACAAACCCAATATGTATTCCCCTTGAGCCCCCCTCCCAGCGTCCCTGCTCGGCAGTAACAAAACTTCCCGCACCCCAAACTAGCAGAGTGCCTATCGCCCACCCTTCCAAAAATTTTACAGGTTTGTGTAGCCCAACCGAGTACCCATATCTGATACATTTGTTTTACTGTTATTAACATTAATAGCCCAACGGTCTAATGCTAAAAGCATCAGCAAGGGCCCAATATACACCAACTGATGCCCATATGTTTAGCAAGGGAAGAGGCAAAGTTCGAAGAGAACAAATCAACAAAGCCATCCATGGCAGTTTAGCTCAATACGATAATAGTCTGACACAATTGACAGAAATGACTCTATTTCCACAGCCCTCTGTCTAAATGGAATCAGTCAACCTCCCAAAGGGAAAGCATACAGACCAGTTATTCAGCAGCACCCACCACCTCCTTCCAGTCATGTAGTAGTGAGCCATCACCTGAGGCCCGGGCATCTCCATCCATCCTCCCGCCCCGGGCCTGGTTGTTGCGTAGGCCCACCGTACGCCAGCCATCCAACCAGTCCCAGGTCTCCTCTGGGTGGTGAAGAACCAAGATTTTCCCTCTGATTCCACCCTCAACTTGGCTGGAAACATAATGGCATATTTCAATTCCTTGTCCCGGAACACTTTTTTCACTTCCAGGAAGCTTCGTCGCTGTCTCTGCACCTTGAGGGTGAAGTTCAGGAAGAAAGTGATGCAACTGTTTTGGAATTCCACTGGTGGGGCGGAGCGGGCACACTGCAGGATGACATCCCTATAGCAGAAATTGAAGATCCTAGCAAGAAGTGGTTGTGGGCGGCTCCGGGCCTCGGCCGGCCTCCTGGCACCCAATGTGCTTGTTCCTCTGAAAAGAAATTGGAGTCCCTTTGGCTTGAGATAAGTGGTGATCAGCTCTTCCATGAGTAGATCCACCAATGGCCCCTCCGCTCTTTCAGGTACCCCAATTATGCAGACGTTGTTGCGTCTGGAGCGTCCCTCATAGTCATCCAACTTCTAGTTTCATAGCATGTGCTAGTAACTCCTCCATCTTTCTCTGCAGCGCTGATGTGTCTTCTACCAGGGATGTTGCCTTGATTTCGACATCTTTCAATCGTGAGTTCATTGAGCGCATGTCTTCTCTAACAAGGGACACTTCGGTGGACACTGTCTCAATACGCGACTCCAATGACGTGCGGACGGTGGTGTAGGCCTCGAGAATATCCTGCTTCCCACCCGGCTCAGATTGGTCGATTGTGGTTGAGCCCCCTTTGGGGCTCACGCCGGGGCCTCCCTCCCATGCGTACTTCGTCAATTTGTCCTGAAGGGCTGCTTTCGAGCTGCGGCCCAAGCCATAATGTATGCAGATCCCTCCAAAGGGGCTTCTTTGCGGTTGGTGTCAGGAGCTACGCGCTGCAGTCAGCAGTAGAATTGCCAAAGTTCACCTTTCTGTGCAATGCAGTCTGTTAATAGCAGGAATGCAGGCCTCTGATGTCCTGTGTCTGGGATCCCCTCCAACACCAGGGTGTGAGCAAGTGCATATCACATCAGCACCAAGAACGCGCCTCGGCTCTGCATAGGAGATAATGTTGGGAGGGGAAGGAGGTCTACACTGCAGGTGTGTTTCGGCAGGAGGTGGTGCTCTCTTGTACTGTAGCTCTTTGCGGGTAGCAGGGTGGGATGGCAGCTCGGTATTTCCAGGCAGCTGCGGGGGATTACAGCAGCGCCCCGGTTAATGAGCCCCTTATCTGGTGTGCCACAGGTCAAAGAGCAGCCTCAAATCTCACCTGTCGATAATTAGGAGCAGTTGCAGCAACCGTGTGGCCGTGTAACGGATCTTATGGCACTGTGGCGCTGCGATTCCGGCCCCACGGGACCTTTGGTGCAGGGAGTTGCTTAATGTCCTCCTAACAGTCCGATTTTCAGCCCGGCAATTCCCTTCCCTCCTGGTCGGTGCGGGGCCTCTCCCACCCACCAGGCACATCAGACGTTTAGTTGGCTCCGGTGGAGGCCAGCGCTGCTACCGATGTCGATGTTGTCATATCATACCTGCCGGCCTCCCGGGTCCGCACTCCGCGCTCTGCTCCTTTGTTTCCCGGAGTGCTGGCGGTAAGTAGATGATGTCAGCTGTGTCTTGGGTCTTCCCGCCGTACTCAGCGATGTGCTGTTCCAGGCACTCTCCTACCCCGTTGCCAGAGGTAGTTGCGCAGATGGTCGTGCGCCGCTGATGATACTCTCAGCCGACAGGCCGTGCGGCTGTGCCTCCGCCTCAGTCCAGCCCGATGGCGCAGATCTCGCCGTTCCGGTTCCCTACCTCCTTTCTGGCCACGGATGGTATCAAACTGCAGATACCCTTCCGATTTACAGATTATGCTATTGGAGCCCCAATCTAGGCAGTTTGGAACGGATATTCGACGGATTTAGTACTGGGTCGGCGGAGCCGACAGATTAAGCGGCCATCTTCTTGCTCGGCGTGGCCACGTATCCATAAAATATTTCATAATTTAAATATATATATTAAATACTATTCCTCAAAGAGTAATTAAAAGAAAAACTCCCAGTCACTGCAACATTTTTATTTTTACTTACTATGTATTACATTTTGTTAACACTTTCATGTTGAACACTTTTTAATTACTTAAAAATGTTATTAAGCATTAATTTAGTTTATTTTTTAAATCCAGTTTATTAACTTTTATAGGGGTAGTTTCCATGTTTAGGTAGATAGCTGCTGTTCCTGTATATAGCACCCTACAATACCAGTGACTCACTTCAAATGTCTGTTTTTCTGGCAAAACCTTTAAGCATAGGAGTGGCACAGTGCCTTCCACGGTGAGCTGTGAAATTACAAAAGCCTTTTACCACTCCTGGCTCTTTATTACGGCTTTGGATTGGTAAAATACCATCCATGCCAACCTGGAATAAATATAAGTCAAAACAATATTCTTTCAGGCTTCGAGTGCCTCAAAAATTATGCAAAAAAAGAGAAGTCCCCAAGTTTAGGCGAAGAGCAGCTCCTATATAGAGCACCCTACCTTACTAGCAACACTCTGTGTTCGCTCATTTCAAATGTCTGTTTTGCTAGCAACATTTTTAAGCATAGGATTAGCACAGTGCCATCATGCTGAGCTAAAAAGGGACCTGGGTCCATATGTATCAAGCCTTTTTCCCGTTTGCAAACTGGCAGATTCTCAGAATCGACCCGTTTGCAAATTGGAAAAAGCCTTTTGGGATGTATCATCCCAAAAGGCCATCGCAAAATAGAGAATTGCTAAATTTGCAATTCTCTATTTTGCAAATGCAATTAAGGAATTGCAAATTGCGATTCCTTAAATGCAATTCTGGAAGCAACAGAAATTTGCTTTTTGGCCTTAAGGAATTGCAAATTACCACCAACTTCAAGTTGGTGGTAATTTGCGATTTTCTTTAAAAGTTGTAAAAGATTTTTTTAAAGTGCCATATGTTGCATATACATGCCCTTTGGTCATGTATGTGCGCAAAATGTGGATACATGCATATTTCAGGGGTGCAACAGGAGGTCCTTTTGGCACCCTTCGAACCTTAAAATTGCATTCTCAATTTGCGATTCTCTACTTGGTAATTGCAAATTGAGAATATCTTCCCATTCATTCCTATGGGCCTTCTAGCCCATAGGAATGAATGGGAAGGTATTCCTTAATCTAAATTTGAAAATCGCAAATAAGGACTATGTAGGATTCACAACATTTTTAGCAAATCCTACATACATTGCATTTTGCGATTCTCTAATTGGGATTCGCTAAAAATCGCAATTTGAGAATCGCTAAAGTATTTTTTAAAAGTATTTAAGCATAGGATTATCACAGTGCGTATTATTAAATAACTTTATATACCTTTTGCTGTTAAACAAAACATATATATTTTTTAAAGGTTTATTAACTTTAGTTATTTAATATTATTTTCCATGGGGTGTTTTTAAGTCTGTGCTTCTAATATTTTTAATGGGAGTCTGGTTCAGTACCTGTGAGTGGCCATGAGTGTTTTTTGACCTACTTCAAGCCTGGGCTTGAGTAAATTTGCTACTGTTTCGCCATGTTAAGGGCAATAGTAACTTTAAAATTGTAGTTTGTGAAAAGGAATGTGCTTAGGCTCTAATTTGGATTTCGGTCGAAAAGCCTCCGACCGACATCCAAGGTTTCAAAACCCGACAACCATCTTACAATGACAGCAGTCGGATTTGAAACCGGCCGGTCAATCCGACTGGCTTCCGACAGGCTCAATGAGCGTGCCGGCCAGTTGGAACCGCAACATAATCCCTTACAGAAGGCGCTTCCGTGATCGAGATTATGATGTCGGTTTCTGACGGGCTTTCCAGGATGGACTTTCCGACATAGATGCCTGTCAGAAAGCGACTCTGTGGGCCTCTACCAGGGCCCCCATTCATCCGCGGCCTCCGGTTGGGGGCGAGGGGACACCAATGTTGTCCCCTGTAAATCCCTACAACGTGTGGCAGGCACCAGAAGGTGCCTGCCACGTGGTGCAGGGATTTACAGTGACTCCCATTTATCTATGGGAGCTTGTGCCTCGGCCAGTTTCCGACCGGCTTACCAGCTCCCATAGGCAAATGGGAATCTGCAACTGCACCGTGTGTGGTTGCATCGTAATTGTGGTTTTGGACCGACCAGCCCTACGTCAGTCGGTTCTAAAACCGCAGGGATTGGCCTTCATTTCGATATCGGGCCCTAATTTGGCCCTAATTTGGATATCAGAACCGACCGACCTCGGGTCAGCGGTCAGAAAACGAATTTACGATGCGATCGCACATGGTGCAAATTGCTTTGAATGTTTAAACATGGGATAAACAATGGGGCAAGCACTCAGTGGTTAAGGGGTTAAAGTCTCCATTCTGAGTCACTGTGTGTTCATAAAGATCGTCTTGCCGTCTGCTCTTTCACTGCTGAATAATCACGGGTCTCCTGAGCTTAAATGCAGCTCTGCTACTGGAAAAGCCAAATAGCTGAAGCTGCTGTGATTTTCCATGCAGAAAACATTGAGTTTGGAATCCCTTTATTGTACCTGACTCTATACTGCAATATGTAAGCTTGAATTCATGCAGCATTGGGTTTCGATGGTTTAGTTTGGAAATATAGAATCCCAAATATCAAAGGGGCACAATATCATGACCACAATATCGGGGGACAAAATAAACGCAAGATAAGTTTCTATACCTAATTCCACATATACGAAGATTTAGAGTTAAGAAAAGTAACTCCTTACCTCCATCTGTTTGAGTTTGAGTTTGAGTTTGAGTTTAAAAGTTCTTGTTAAGCGCACGTATACCAGCGGCTTCTTGGCGCTGTAGCTAACGGGGACTGAGGTTAGAGGAAGGGAGGTCAAAGCAGGCAGTTAGTCGAAGGATTTGGTAAAGAGATGGGTTTTGAGGCTTTTGCGGAATTGTGAGTAGAGGGGGATGGAACGAAGTTCAAGGGGAAGGGAATTCCAGAGGGTAGGGGCGAGAACAGCAAATTTAGATCCACCCCACTTTTTTCTCCGGAAGCGAGGGATGGTAAGGAGGGAATGGGTGGAGGATCGTAGAGCCCTGGTGGGAACATAAGGGACGATCTCAGAGGAGATGAAAGCTGGCGCCGAACTAGAGCGGGCCAGGAAAGTAATGCATGCAAGCTTGAATTGAATTCTAGCTCGCACGGGGAGCCAGTGCAGTGATTTCAAAAGAGGGGTAGAGTGGTGGAATTTAGGGAGGTTGAAGGTCAGGCGGGCCGCCTGGTTCTGTATTTGTTGGAGGCGGCGCAGGCTGTATGCAGGAATGCCGGCATACAGGGCCTTCCCGTAGTCCAGGCGGGACACCACCATGGCCAAAATGATAAGTTTAAGTGCGGAGAAAGTGAAGAATCGGGACACCCTACGAATAGTACGTAGTGAGAGAAAGGAAGAAGATACCACAGAGCTAACCTGGGAGTGAAGGGTGAGTTGAGAGTTGAGTTTTATGCCTAAGGTTTTGACTGAGGGAGAGGGAACAGGAGAGGGACCAAGAGAAGGGGGCCAGAAGAGAGGGGACCAGGGGCTGGATGAACCACCCGTCAACACCAGTTCTGTTTTATCAGGGTTGAGTTTAAGGTGGTTGTGGTTCATCCAGTCCCTGATATGAAGCATAACAGTTTGAAAGTTAAGTGTAGCAGAAGGGGAAGAGAGATTGAAGACCAGCTGGAGGTCATCCGCATAATTAAATACGGTGACCTCCATCTGTTGAAGAGAGAAGATAAGAGGGGCAATATACAGATTAAATAGGAGGGGAGAGAGAGAGGAACCCTGGGGAACCCCGCACTGAACTCTTCGGGTGTCCGCTGTGTAGTCACCCAGGCGAACAGCCTGGGTGCGGTCACTCAAGAAGGAGGACAACCAGACCAGGGCACTACCCCCGATCCCCGCCGCCGCGATACGGGAAAGTAAGGTGTTGTGGTCCACCGTATCGAAAGCGGCTGAGAGATCGAGGAGCACAAGCGCCTGGTGCTGATTGGTGTCCATACCCTCCCTGAGGGTGTCAAGGACCGACATGACAACAGACTCCGTGGAGTGTGCGGGGCGAAAACCGGCTTGACGGGGGGCAAGGACACCGTGTTTCTCCACGAAGGAACTCAGAGCGCAGGTGGCATGGCGCTCGAGCACCTTAGCCAGGAAAGGTAGGAGGGAAATGGGGCGGAAATTGGCCGGGACAGAAGGATCTGCCCCTGGTTTTTTCAGAATGGGCACAATGACCGCGGATTTCATGGATTTGGGAACTATGCCTTGAGAGAGGGAGCTGTTGAGGAAGTGAAGGGGAGGGTCTGGGCACGAAACAAAAACGTGGCGGAGAATGTGGGCAGGACAGGGATCGAGCGGAGAGCCGGATTTGATAAGTGGTACTACAGAGGTCAGACATTCCCGAGTGATGGGGGGAAAGGAGATTAGTGCACCTTTTGGGGGAGGACATTGAGGATCGACAAAAGATGGGGAGGGAGGGAGGGGGGATGTTGGCCTTAATGGTGGTAATTTTATGAATAAAATAGTCATTAAGAGAGAGACAGAGATCTTCGGATGGGGCTGGTTTGAGAGTCGTTCTGTCCGAGAACGCCAGGTTGTGGACGATGGAAAAAATCTCTTTGGACTGGTTCTCTGCTGCTAGGATTTTCGAAGAGAAGTAGGATGTTTTGGCCTCCAGGATGGCTTTTTTATACCCGCTCAGGACGTTGGTGTATTCCAGTTTCAAAATGGGGCAATAATTTCTTCTCCAGGCCCGCTCTGCGCGGCGGACAGTTAATTTGGTGGTTTTAAGGTCATGATTGAACCACCGATTGGCGTCTTTGTCGCGTTTGGAGGTGATACGTTTGAGCGGGGCAACAGAGTCGCAGCTGTGAGTGAGCCATTGATTTATGGAATCGACCTGGGAAGCAGTGGTGAGACCCTGGAGAGCGGGAAGAGAATTAGTCAGGAGGGAGGAGAAATTTTCAAGATTGACACGACTCCATGATCGGACCCAGGTGTTTTTGGGTCGGAGGGGCTTAGCTGGGGGGAGAATGGGAAGGAGAAAGGAGATCAAGTGATGATCAGACCAAGGGCAAGGGAGATAGAGAGTGATTCCACAGGGCAGTTCAGGGACCAGATCTGATCAAGCCGATGACCTTTAGTGTGGGTGGGGGAGTGAACATGGGAAGTAAAGTTGAGAGAGTGAAGGGTTTCGGAGAATTCCTTTGATGAAGGACATTCGGCAGGATCGGAAGGCCAGAAATTAAAGTCGCCAAGGAGTAGGATAGAGGAATTGTTGACGGTAATAGTGGCCAGGACCTCCAGAAAGTCGGGGAGGAACTGTAGGGGGGACTGGGGGGGACGGTAAGTGAGGAAGCAGGTTAGGGGGGGAGAAGTGGAGAGTGTGCGGATCACTAGGAATTCAGTGGTAGCAATGGTAGGTAGGGATAGGATTTGGAAGGGGAGATCGGTACGTGCGACGACCGCCACGCCGCCCCCGGCTCTACCAGATGGACGATCAGCCCTAAGGGCGTAGTAGGAAGCCGGTAAGGTGGAAAGAAGTGCGGGTAGGGAGTCGTCGCAGAACCAGGTCTCAGTTAAGAAAAGGAGATCGGGGGCGTGAAGGTCCAGCAGGACCGAGAGCTCGTGCGCATGGGCGACCGCCGATCGGGTGTTGAGGTAGATAGCTGTGAGGTTTTTAGGGGTAAGGGGAGTAGCAGTTCCACAGTTAGTGGGAGAAGACGTGACTGTGGGAGGGGGGAAAGGAAGAGGGGTAGGGGGGACTATACCAAGAGTGGTGATGAGGGAGCTGGTTGTGGCCGAGATGGGCCAGGGACCCTGGTAACTACGTAGTAGGTCCGGGGTGTAGGTGATAAGTGGGGCAGAGTGGAGCGCCCCTAGTCCCGGCCAGTCGCGGACGGGCGCAGACGGGCTTGCCTTAGGCGCGCCTTCGGCGCGCAATCGACGCGCCCGCTGCGCTCGTCCGCTGCGCTTCCTACCAAGACACATGTTTTATAGCAGCTAGACAGGAAGTGGGGGGGGCGTGGCCAACCGAGGGGGCGTGTATCAATCACGCGCCGCGCCCTCGAGGATGGCTACCCAGGACCAGAGTCGTTGCAGCGTGAAGCGCTGTTCAAGAAGTGCAGGTAAGTGGGGGGTGATTAAAGCAAAGTATTAGAGCAAATTTTAAAAAGGGTTTTTAAAAAAACCGCGTTGTTCTCGCTCCCGGCTTCCGCCTCAGGAGTCCTAGCGTTAGTGAGACGCCTAGCGTTGGCGAGCTCTATTTATGTCATCAGCGAGGGGGCGTGGCCAACCGAGGGGGCGTGTATCAATCACGCGCCGCGCCCTCGAGGATGGCTACCCAGGACCAGAGTCGTTGCAGCGTGAAGCGCTGTTCAAGAAGTGCAGGTAAGTGGGGGGTGATTAAAGCAAAGTATTAGAGCAAATTTTAAAAAGGGTTTTTAAAAAAAACGCGTTGTTCTTGCTCCCGGCTTCCGCCTCAGGAGTCCTAGCGTTAGTGAGACGCCTAGCGTTGGCGAGCTCTATTTATGTCATCAGCGAGGGGGCGTGGCCAACCGAGGGGGCGTGTATCAATCACGCGCCGCGCCCTCGAGGATGGCTACCCAGGACCAGAGTCGTTGCAGCGTGAAGCGCTGTTCAAGAAGTGCAGGTAAGTGGGGGGTGATTAAAGCAAAGTATTAGAGCAAATTTTAAAAAGGGTTTTTAAAAAAAACGCGTTGTTCTCGCTCCCGGCTTCCGCCTCAGGAGTCCTAGCGTTAGTGAGACGCCTAGCGTTGGCGAGCTCTATTTATGTCATCAGTGCACTTACTTGTTCAACAGTTTGTCCTTCGATATTGAGGGAACAGTATTTTGACATGCCAATATTTGGGATTCTATAATCCACACTACAATTGGTTTTGGTAGCCTCGCTACCACCTCTCAAAGCTGGATGAGAGGATGTCAACATCTGGTTACCAAACAGATATTATGGGGCCACCCAGTATCCCTAACAACCCGGGTACAACGTATAATTTACAAACAACAATGGTTCTCTCAGGAGACATTGTGTGCCCTTTAACTTCTAAAGCATAAATATAAGGTCTGTTAACCAGAGATAGAAAACCAACCAATATTATCAATAGGTGCTCCTAAAGATGACGCAGGGTAAGTGATTGGTGACAAAAGTGAAATCAATGGTTGCTTGTGAACAGTTACATAAAATATTTCAAAACACACTGTTGACCAAATAATATAAAGTTTTCAACAACTGAACTCAAGAATTGAAGTACAATTTTAATACAATAGTATTTCACAGCCATCAGAGTGATAATGTTGAATTTTTGCCCTGTCAAATAATTTGTTGTGGGGTCTTCATCCAGACATTGCTAGTGAAAGCAACCTCCTGAATGTGGAAAAAACATGCATATGACGGGGTAGACAGTCTAAGGATTTGAGCTGAGAATACTCCTACCTCCTCTACACTAAGGGATTTATATTGAGTGGTTCACTGACAGAATATCGACACCTTAAATATCCCCTTACCAAAATATTGTGTCATAAATATCGATGTCAAAAATATCAACATCCTATATTTATAATGGTATGTACAAAAATATCGAAAAAAATATCGATATAGTTGTACAAAATATCATTTTTTAGACATATATAACATAAAATAATAAATATTAAATACATTAAATAGTAACATTAATTAAAAAAAATTAGTTGTAATATACATCTTTACAAATATAACAAATAAACTTAATTTAAAAAAGTTAAACACACATATATAATAATTAATATATATACATGTATTTAGTTTAAAACAGTTACGGTACTAAACTAATGATTTTAATGTATTTTATGATTTAAAAATGATATAAAAATATAACAAATGTATATATATATATATATATATATATATATATATATATTCAACACACTCCTGGTTACAGCACTTCATCAACGAAAGAACCAGAGTCGGAGCCCAAATCAGATGCTGTGTCGTCAAGTTTAATCAGCAAAGGAAACACCCAACGCGTTTCGAGATCCGCTGATCTCTTTCTCACGGGTGGAGTTTACCTGGATCAACATTCATTTAAAGCAACATACTGTTTTAGAATTTTGCACACGTGATCATAGACATAGAAAAAATAAACAATTTACAGCTATGTCAACAAGATTAGAAACACTGTTTCAAGTGAAAATTTGTATCAACTCACAGGAAATAATGGATACATGCGGAGGCCCGGCTAATAAACTTAAGTTCTCCTGAGTATTTAAACAGTGTTTGCTTATTTTACGAACTAAATTTGTAAAAATGCAGTTCATTTCAATACACGCCAAAAGTGGCCAGCCCCATTATGCAGTACCATGTTACAAAATCACATCGGTACTTGTGATGGGATTATCAAAAGGTCGTGTTGCCCCAGTGGGCAAAAATCAATCCATTGCACAATAGCCAAGGTTTCCAATAAACTCCAAGTGGGCAATAGTTTAGTCCATATTCCTGGAAAAAATGGAAAAAGGATATAGCTGTAGGTGATAGTGATTACATTTTAGATCAGTGCATAGTTAAAACCAATTAAAAATGTTTGAATTTGTTACCAAAGAAGCAGCAGCATTACAATTTCACATAATTTAGTCACAGTCTATTAAGTCTGGAGATGGATTGCAAGTTCTTCCCCCAAGTTATGACCTGTGGGTTGTAAGGTGTTATACATAATAATGTATTTAGATTCCAGTTTCCTTAAATCTAACCACCTGTTACCTCCCCTCTCATTACTTTCAATGCTGTCCAGAACACAACATTTCATAACATTAGGGTTTTTGTTGTGTACATCAGAGAAATGCCTAGCTACAGGGTATTGTTGATTTTCATTTCTTATTGCCCTTTGGTGTAACAACATACTCTGTGGTACAAGTAAGGTGTTTTGTAATTTTGTGGGCCTCTCTTTCCATTGACAATTTTATAGACTTGCGGTTGTTGCTGTATTTGCAGGCTTTGCATTTATGACAAGGGTAAAAGCCTTGGATGGGATTGATTTTCTTTTTGTCTTTTATAAGTGTACTGCTCAGTGTGTCTTTTATTGATCTTGCCTTCCTAAAGGTCAGTGAAGGATTTTCATGGATCACCTCCTTCACATCATGATCAAGTTTCAATGTTTCCCAATATTTAGTCAAAGATTTACGTAGTTTCCAGGATTGGTTACTATAGGTGGTAAAGCAACATACTGTTTTAGAATTTTGCACACGTGATCATAGACATAGAAAAAATAAACAAATTACAGCTATGTCAACAAGATTAGAAACACCTTACTTGTACCACAGAGTATGTTGTTTACGCCCTTGAATGCCCCTGTAACAAATTCTATATAGGGTGCACTACAAAACAGGCTAAACTTAGAATTATAGAACACCAAAGGGCAATAAGAAATGAAAATCAACAATACCCTGTAGCTAGGCATTTCTCTGATGTACACAACAAAAACCCTAATGTTATGAAATTTTGTGTTCTGGACAGCATTGAAAGTAATGAGAGGGGAGGTAACAGGTGGTTAGATTTAAGGAAACTGGAATCTAAATACATTATTATGTATAACACCTTACAACCCACAGGTCATAACTTGGGGGAAGAACTTGCAATCCATCTCCAGACTTAATAGACTGTGACTAAATTATGTGAAATTGTAATGCTGCTGCTTCTTTGGTAACAAATTCAAACGTTTTTAATTGGTTTTAACTATGCACTGATCTAAAATGTAATCACTATCACCTACAGCTATATCCTTTTTCCATTTTTTCCAGGAATATGGACTAAACTATTGCCCACTTGGAGTTTATTGGAAACCTTGGCTATTGTGCAATGGATTGATTTTTGCCCACTGGGGCAACACGACCTTTTGATAATCCCATCACAAGTACCGATGTGATTTTGTAACATGGTACTGCATAATGGGGCTGGCCACTTTTGGCGTGTATTGAAATGAACTGCATTTTTACAAATTTAGTTCGTAAAATAAGCAAACACTGTTTAAATACTCAGGAGAACTTAAGTTTATTAGCCGGGCCTCCGCATGTATCCATTATTTCCTGTGAGTTGATACAAAGTTTCACTTGAAACAGTGTTTCTAATCTTGTTGACATAGCTGTAATTTGTTTATTTTTTCTATGTCTATGATCACGTGTGCAAAATTCTAAAACAGTATGTTGCTTTAAATGAATGTTGATCCAGGTAAACTCCACCCGTGAGAAAGAGATCAGCGGATCTCGAAACGCGTTGGGTGTTTCCTTTGCTGATTAAACTTGACGACACCGCATCTGATTTGGGCTCCGACTCTGGTTCTTTCGTTGATGAAGTGCTGTAACCAGGAGTGTGTTGAATAATAGGGGTTGGCGTTCCCCGTCGAGAGCCCGCCGTCGAAGATGGCTTAAGCACGCCAAACCTGTGTGTGTTTATATATATATATATATATATATATATATATATATTAATATCCATATATATATGTATCCAAAAATATATATACCAATAACACAACATCTATAAAAAAAATCTAGTTAACTTAAAACATTAAACTATTAAGAAATCTTTAAATGTAGTAAACATTATTTTTCAAATGCAAATATTAATAATTAAAAATTTAATTTAAAATAAACAAAATATAATAATGTATATTATAACAATAAAAAATAAATTATAACATTTAATACACATACTCTTCCCACTACAATTTAAACAAAACAATGCAAACTATTAAAGTAAATATATATAAAATGTACTACTCCTACTTAGCGCAACACATAAATATTAAAACTTGATAAACATAACATTTACAAATCTCCCGCCAATAAATGCAACAGTACTAAAAGTGATACATTGCACATATGTAATATTTACTGCATCCAATCTGCCAATACAACACTAGTGAAACTGTTAAAGACCAAAGGGGTAAAACGTACTATTCCCAAACCACTGAGTGTAACAGTAGAGAAAGTGGAATTGCGGAGGGATAACATTAACTATTCCCACTCCAGTTAGTACAACAGTAGGGAAATTGTTGGATTGTGGGTGGGAGGGGGGGGGGGGGGTAATATTACTATTCCCACTCCAGTGAATGCAACAGTAGGGAAAGGGCTGGATAGCGGAGCAATAACATTTACTATTCCCACTCCAGTCAGCACAACACTATAGAAAGTGTTGGATTGCGGAGGGCATAATTTACTATTCCCACTCCAATGAGTGCAACAATAGGGAAAGTGTTGGATAACGGAGGGATAACATTTTCTATTCCCACTCCAGTCAGTACAACAGTAGGGACATTGTTGGATTGCAGAGTGATAAAAATCACAATTTCCACTCTAGTCAGTTCACAATTAAAAACACACAAACTATCTTCATCAAAATAAAAATATTTAAAAAATAAAGTACATAAAAAATATAAATATGTTGAAAATAAAAATAAAAATATATTTAATATTAAACCTTTTAAAAAAATGAAAACATATTATAATGTTAAATACATATCAAAAATACCTACAAATATTACATTAAATAAAATGAAAAAAATTATTTTCATACAAATAAATATTTTTTATTTAGAAACTCTTTATTAACAAAAGCATTAATCATTACATATGCGAGCACCAAATGCTGCTTTTGCTTAATTATATGTAATTTCACTAAAAATTTATGAAATTTTGCGTAAATACACAAAAGCAAAATATGTAAATTTGACACACCTTTACCCAAAACTGAGACTAAATACACTTTCAAAAAACATATATTTTGATAATGAATGTTACAATTCATAGAACAGCTACAAATAAACAGTTATACTAGTACTTCACAATCAGCAATATGGGCACGAGCAGCATACAGAAATTAACTTACATGCATCAGATAAGATATCAGATGGTTCCTGATTGATCAGACCCAGGATAACTCATTATTTGCTTAACACTATTGAGGTTCGCAGTTACTCATTAATAACTCCAAACACTTCCTGCCAAAAGGTGGATCAACCATGGACAGGATGGAAACAGATGAGACAGATCAGCTACACCACGTGCCATCAAATTCTCAAACATCTAAGGTGCTTATTTATGGGTTAGTTAATATAAGTCTTACAACTGAGGGAGCACTATATAGACACTACGGGGAATACCTACTTGAAACTGGAGGAGTGTGGTGTTTCGCCAAAATTAGTAACGCTGCGCTCTGTCAGTTTCAAAATGCACTGGTGCGCTGTATTTACGAGAATGCGGTGCACTGAGGGCTTTAAGTGAGCCGGGTCCTGCCGGTGTTCATCACCAGCAGTTCTGAAAAGCAGGTGCTGAGACGGGTCCCTATCGTGCTCTCCATTTTTGCCCTAATCCTCAAGCTGAAATAAAAATCTTGACTCTGCAGCAGTACCACCCTTCACTACCCTAAATGAATCTTCAAAGAGACTTGTTATAGTTATTTCAGTCTCGCCATTTCAGAACTGAAGCATTTTCAATGTTATTTACAATGAAGCCGTGGTTGTTGCTTATTTGTCGTATGCAACCAGGGTGACCAGATGTCCAGGATCTCCGCGGACTATGCGGGTTTTCAGAGGACTGTCCTGGTGTCCCGAAACTTTTCTTAATTTTAAGTAAATGTCCTGGTTTTTGGGACAACTGTATGGTCATTCAGCAAAGCAGAATTGAACGTTTTCTGCTCTGTTTACTGCGTTTGAAGACTGAAAGTAATGTATCTGTTTCTGTCGGGAAGCACAGGAGGGGGACGGCTGCAGACTCCCTGCAGAGGGGAGACAGGGCGGGTAGGAGGACAGGGGGAGCTCAGGGTAGCGGAGGTACATACCAGGCTCGCAACACCGATTGGACTCACCGGGCTTCAGCCCTCCCCCCCATCGTGTGTAGCAGCCCGGGATGAGACAGATCCCGGGCACACACAGAGCCGCACCCAAATGTTTCACAGGTCTTTAAAAGACCATTTGAATGTTAATTAGGCCTTGCAGTTGTTTCACCCCTTCTAAGAGCCCCTGCAGCTCCACTCTGCCTACTGATTAAAGGTTCAGCCTCCCCCTCCCCCCGAAATTTTTTCTTAGCCCTCCCCGAAATTTGGCTCTAGTTGCGCCTCTGGTACATACATACACACAAAGACACCGTTTCAAGCCTAGCATGTGTGTGTGTGTGTGTGTGTGTGTGTGTGTGCGTGTGTGTATATCTATATATACAAAATATCAAAGGAGAATGAATCACGTCTCCTGTGTATTTCCAGGTCTTGTGTCCTTATTGTTTAAAAACCCTCATTCACAATAAACCCTCTGTGCGGTATATTGTGATGAAGGGTTTTTAAACAACGGTAGCCCAAGACCCTGGAAATACTCAGGACGTAATTCATTCTCCTTTGACATTTAGCATACCTGACGGAAGCCGAATGAATCTCAGCTTCTCCCTCCCCCCCTTGATTAGAAGCTTATTTGTATACACAGACACATACATTTACAAGCCTATTTGGCATGTGTGTATATGTATATATGCGCACATATGTACAAGGCTGTGCAAAAACGGAACATGGCAGTTATAAGAAGTAAGACTAAAGGTTTTAATCTTACTTTTATGTCTTGCCTGTCCCGGTTTTTGCTTCTCAAAATCTGGATACCCTATATTCACCTAACAACCATTGGTAAAGCCAATGCCTGGTTTGCTGTAGGTGCAATGTTACTTGTTGTATTATATATCTGGTTGCAATTACAGAAATTGCAAAATATAAGTCGGACGGCGCACTGTGCTAAGCACAGATTTTTAGCTTATGTGTTTTTAAGCCATGCCCTTAATTATATCGGCAACACCCCTTTGAGAGACCCCCCAGTTTTTTCATCCCACTTAAATCCATGGGTACATCCCTGTGTTTCCCTTAGCACTGGCACTAGAGAAATTGCTTACTGACAGCGCAGGCACCCTTACACCATGTTGCAAGGGTGCCTGCACTGCAGGGGTGGTTGCTTATGTGCAGCAAGGGACATCTTTCCGCACATAAGCAATCTTTACAGGTGATTTGCTGTTTCTATGTGTGCTACAAAATGCAATCCGTGTTGCGGCAGATTGCCCACTGCAACATGCATTGCACGCCCCTTTCACACTATGGGGCACATTAGGATGGCGGGCGGACAGCCCGCCATAAGGGCTGGGGTCCCGTGGGGGCCATTAGGATGTGCCCACCACAGTGGCGGGCGCATCCCGCATATTTAACATTGTGGCGCACGGTGCTGAAAGCACCGCCCGCCGCAATGCTAAAAATGCACGTCATGCATTTCAATGCACAACCGCGTAGTGCCAATCATGATCTATATTGAAATGGAGGGGGGTACCATAGGTACCTCCCATGTGCACCCACCACCGCCCAGAATCCCTGGGGGCCCACAACGGGCCCCCTCAAGAGATTTCCACATGCCTTTCCGTGGCGGCAACGCCGCCATGGAAAGGCATGTGTCCGCCCCTTCATAATATGGATGGCGGTGTCTAACAGACACCACCACCATATTAAACTCTTTTCTGCCCGAGATCCTAATGACCCCCTATGTGCTGAGTGAATAGGGGCTTTATTGACTATGTGGCATTAAGCCACACTAAGTTGCTTAATGACGCTTTGTAAATAAGGTGAAGATCTTAACGCCACCATAATTGTAAATATGCGCCTATATTCTGGAAAACCATGCATTACAAGCAGGGCTGATTGGCGCCCGGTGCAGCACTCTTTTTTGGTACACCCCCCACGACCTCCCTCTCCACGGATCCCTCTCACTACCATCCTCAAACAATGCCCCTTACCTCTCCATAGCCCCTCTTTCACGTGCATTTTATTTGTTTTATAGCGCTACTCATACCAGTGTAGGATGTCAGAGCTTTATATCACTCACATTATAAGGAGACAATTAATCATACGTGTGTAAATCAGTCTGTAGGAAATGTTAAACAACACAATGAGGATTACAGGTGTAGGAATCATGTGTCATCCATACTCGTAGCCAGTATATTTTAAGAGTTCTTGGCCTGGAGAAGCAGGAACTCAGGATTTAAAAGCGAATTACAGTGGTTGGGTTGACTGTACTAATAAGAATGTATTTCTACCCAAATGAACCTTTTAGCAACATTATAATAATGAAAGACTAGATAAACAGGCACAATGTTCTAACCTATACTTTGCAGTCTGCATGTAGTTCTTTGAAGACAGTTCATAAATCACTGTGCTATATTAGGATTAAAACATATGTACTGCAAGTAACCAAAGGATCGCTGTGACTAAAGCAGTAACCCACTGAGCTATCCACATGAAAAAAGTTGTATGATCTGCATGATACACATTCTTTGCAGAAGACACATTAACCCTCTGTGCTACTTTACGAGTCAGAACAGCCGCTGGACACAATTCTGCTCTCTGTCCATCAGGAAAAATTAACCACCACAGTTATCTCTACATTTTTATTACTGCGTAAAAACTGCTGGCCATTCAAGAAACTCTGCAGCAGGTGCTTTTAAACCTGTGAGGTATTTATATTATTTAACCCCCCCCCCCCCCCGGCCCCCCCATGTTAGCGCCAGGTGCAGCTGCACCGGTCAAACCACCCTAAAGCCGGCAATGATTACAAGAACTGATTTTAAAAACCTAGGCAGTCCAACCCCACTGTTGGGTGTTGGGAGGACTTGGTTGTTCATGTGTCTAGTGAAACTTCATGTATCGCCTGAAATACTCCTGTACAAATGCTTTATATGTGCCCACTTATCGGTACAAGCAAAGACATACACAGGAATGCAGGAAAAGAGGCTAATAAGAACAAAATACAGATTAGAAAAAAGATTACATCTAAGAAGCCTCCTTGCTTAGAGGATAGAGTGCATACTGAAAAAAAGATGGCAGAGCTGTTTAATTTCTTGTAAAAATACGAGCTGGCTATTTAAAACTAAAAGAAAAGTAGTGGAACTTAGGGTCATAAATACGGTGTTATGGTTGCAAAGTCTCTGATTCACAAAATCAGTGATTAATTTGAATTTGTGGTTTCTGGTGCTCAGCACCGGACCTTAATTGTCAACTCAGGCACTTATGACAGCTGGCACATACTGGCGCTGTTTGTATAATTTAAAGTTGATCAGAACAGCAATTGTTTATTAATTCAATATTTATTAAACACAACTAATACCTGCCATCCAAGCTATTTTTATAGCTTTGGGGGCCTAGAATAGTCTGAATTGTCACACTTGTAGCAGGGTGTTGGTTGGTAGTTTTGTAGGTACTGTCACTGGCAATGCCAGCAGTGGCAATGGGTAGTGTAAGCTGCGGAGGCCTCTTAACGAGAGCCCTTGCACTTATTATTTTACAAATTAAGCACTGCACAAAATCTCGAGCTCAGTGATCTGAGTTGCCATGAACCAAAAGACATTGCAATGTGAGTTGGAGAAGACTTTCTGACCCTCAGTGTGCTCGCTGCTTTTCAGGAGGAGGGAGGGGGGCATCAATCAATCAATCAGGGTTGGTAAAGCACAGCTACTCACCCACAAGGGTCTCACGGCGCTGGAGGGGGAGACGGCTCCTTTGGTACTGGGGTCATCCGAAGAGCAAGTTCTTGAGGTCCTTCCTGAACTGGAACAATATAGGGACTTGCTCAAGGTGGGTGGGGGGTCGTTCTAGGCCTTGGCTGTGAGGTTGGAGAAAGACTTTCCTCCCGTTCTGATCTTGTAGATGCATCGAATGGTGGCCAGAGTCAGGTCAGCTGATCAGTGGTATCTTTTGGGTGCGTGGAAGGAGAGGCGGTTGTTCACGTATGCTGTCCCGATGTTGTGGAGGGACTTGTATGCGTGAGTGAGGAGCTTGAAGGTTATTCTTCTTTCTATGGGGAGCCAGTGGAGGTCACGGAGATGTTGGGTGATGTGGTTGTGACGAGGGATGTCTAGGATCAGTATGGCTTCGGCGATCTGGACGGTTTGGAGTTTGCAGAGTAGTTTTTTGTTGATTCCAGTGTAGAGAGCATTGCCGTAGTCCAGTTTGCTACTGATGAGGGTGTGTGTGACAGTTTTTCTGGACTCGGATGGTATCCATTTGAACGTTTTTCAGAGTATCCAGAGGGTGTTAAAAGAGGCCGAGGATACGGCATTGATCTGGTGGTTCATCGTGAGCGATAAGTCTAGGACGATGCCGAGATTTAGTGTATAGTCCTTCGGGGTGGGAGGGGGTTTCTGAGGGCGGGGTCATCAGGTGTCATTCCCTGCGGAGGGTGGAACCAAGGATGAGAACTTATGTTTTCTCAGAGTTGACTTTCAGGCAGTTCTTCATCTAGGTGGTGACGTCTTTCATCCTTTCTTAGATGTGGTGTCTGGTGATGTTGGGTTCTTTGTTGAGGGAGAGGATGAGCTAGGTGTTGTCGGCGTAGGAGACAATGCTGAGCCTGTGGTTTCTGGAGATGATTGCAAGGGGTGTCATGTAGATGTTGAAGAGGGTGAGGCTGAGGGAGGATCGCTGAGGCACTCCACATCTGGTCTCTGTTGGTTCCGAGAGGATCTGTCTGTGAGAAATGAGCATATTCAGTCAGGAACCTTTCCGTGGATGCCGGCGTCATGGAGTCTGGTGGCTAGTGTGCGGTGGGAGGCATTGTCGAAGGCAGCTGAGAGGTCCAGGAGGATGCCATTTGACCCTGGTCGAGGAGGGAGCGGATGTCGTCGGTGGCGGTGAGTAGGGTCGTTTTGGTGCTGTGGCTGCTGCAGCATCCGGATTGGGAGATGTCCAGGACATTGTTGGCTTCGATGAAGTTTGATAGCTGTGTGTTGACAGCCTTTTCGATGACTTTGGCTGCAAATGGGAGCAGGGAGATGGGCCTGAAGTTCTTGATGTCCGTCAGGTGTGCGGAGGGTTTCTTCAGGATGGGATTGACTTCAGAGTGTTTCCAGTCATAGGGGAATGTGGTGGTTTCAAGGGAGCAATTGATCGTTTGGCGTAGTTCCGGTGTGATGGCAGTGGCAGCTCTGTGGAAGATGTTAGGTGGGCAGGGGTCTGAGAGTGTTCCGGATTGGATGCTCTTCAGGTTCTTTAAGGGTGATGAAAGGGCCATTCCTCTCCTCCTTCCAAATTGCTATGCCTTGCATCAGTGTATTGCAATTGCAGTCGTAAACCAAGGATTGGATACCAACAATGAAAATGGGGACAGTTTCCACTGATGACTGGTCCACGGCATGCTCACTGAATGTCACTTGCAGTGGGCATTCTGCAAAAGTGATACAGGGAAAGGTGTCTGCTGTTCCTCGCCTTTCCTAACCCATGGCCTTACCACTAATGTGGTGGGATAACCATCAGACTCTTGCCTTATTTATATGATTTGAACAGGATTCACATACCAAAATGGCTATTTTGCATTGAAACATAAAACTCATGGGCATATTATCAAGGAAATTTTCGCTGGTTTTCTGGCACGGGAAAGCTGCAATTTTCCTATCCTACTATCACCAAGAACAAGCTAACATGCGTTAGCACTAGTATACTTGCGATAGCTGCCGTTTATCAGGCCGCTTTGCATGTCAGCGATATTTATTGCTAATGATATGAAAAGTAGGCGTACCTCACTGAAATAACATGAAAACTGTCACTAATACAACTTCCCCCTATTATCAAACCGGCCCCGGACCCGCATAATGAAAGTAGCGCTAACCACGATTATCGCTGGTAATTGAACGCCTGATTGAAACCTGACTTAGCCATCACGTCAATGGGAGGTGGATTGTCAAGCTAAGTCCCCCATGGCTTATTATCAACGATTTCCCTATCGCTGCTTTTTTATCGCTGGATTTCCAGCGATCTTCAGGCATTTCGCTGGATTTTTTTTATTGCTTTGGAGTTAAGCGTTGATGATATCGCACTAACTCGGCGATGTAATCCAGCGATAGCCGGCGATATTTCAAATCGTGCTAAGCGCACTTAGCGATAATTATCGCTGCCTATTGATAATATGCCCTTCAATTTTTTGAAGCACAAAATAAAGAGCAGGCCACTGGGCTGGACTGGCCATTCTGCCACTCTGGCACTTCACCTTTAGGTTGCAGCCTAAGGTGCTGCTTTGACAGCCGGATGGGCTGCCGTGACCCAACCGTGCTCCCAAGGCCCCATTCTAATTACATGCCTCTGCAGTCACGGCTGGTTTGAAAATTTTGCCAGGACTAGTTTTGGTTTGCAGTCCAACCCGGTGGGTCCCAAAATCAGTTTGAGTGTAACTGCTTTTGGATCTGAAATTTAGTGCATCAGGCCCTTCGATACCATAGGCTCTGATCACTTTGCATATAGTACAAGGCAAAAGAATGTACAAGCTATTTGTAGCTGTCACACCCCACAATGACATACCACCATAGTGATGAGGCACAAACAGGACAGACCAGCCCTCTCTGTGGAAGATGTTAGGTGGGCAGGTGTCTGAGGGTGTTCCGGATTGGATGCTCTTCAGGTTCTTTAAGGGTGATGAAAGGGCCATTCCTCTCCTCCTTCCAAATTGCTATGCCTTGCATCAGTGTATTGCAATTGCAGTCGTAAACCAAGGATTGGATACCAACAATGAAAATGGGGACAGTTTCCACTGATGACTGGTCCACTGTGGTACTGAAAATTCTGGACCCGTGTCATATACATCGTCGTATCAAGACGATTTTGGTATCAGCAGACCGGTAATGGTTCGAATACCATGCACAAGCATTTCCGTCATGTTCGAGTGACGAGATCACCCTGAAATCGGATTTTTTCGTTCTGAACCCTCGGGTTCCATTTTGTGAACGGCAGCCATTTTTTGATTGCCCTTACATAGCCAAATACTATGGCTAAAAACGATCTGAAGGACACATACACCTTTGCTGACTCCTCTGTGACCTTGGCAAGCTGACTCCACTGCCTGAAGCCAAACCTGTCCAGCCAGTTTCTTTCCCAGTGGCCGAATGAGATCAATATCAAGGCACAACATGTCATAAACCGATCATCGCGCACAAACCATGCCCAATCTCACACGCACCTGTCCCTGTTTCTTCTTTATGACCTCTTTTACGAGGAGGAGGTGCCCGTTTTTATTAGGGGTCCGTCCATATCCGATGAAAGTTCAGGGCCTTGCCGGGTAATTGATTATGGACTGGACAAACTGAAACGTGGGCTTGTCATCATGACTCTGCTTTTTCTTTGTAGCGAAAATATGTGAATGGTCTACTGTAAAATAAGGAATGTTTGCCTGAAGCATATTATTTTGTATATAAGGAGAAGTCTGACTTTGTAATTTTGAGCGGTCTCCTGAGAACATACTTGTTGTACTTCTAGGATACCTGTTACTGCAGCCAATAAATACGATCTTTGACTTCACCAAGAAGACTCTGTGTTTCTGTAGTCTGAAACAGGAAGGACTCGAAGTCTTTGGGTGTTCTCCCTGGCACCGCTGGGTTCTTAAAAACCCGGTACTTCAGTTGGCGCCCAACGTAGGGCAGTATCAGCGGTACCGGTCGAAGCCAGAGGTTCGTGAGGAGCTTCGTGTGAAAATTCTGGAGGAAGGCCGCCACTTCATCGACCCCTGTATGTCGACATGGTCCGAAAGTCTTTGCTGCGAGGTTCGCCGCGTCCCGATGGCTATGAAGGACTGCTGCCCTGACTATCGCCCTGTTTTGGACCCTTGATGACTGGTAGAGCCAAACTATAGATGAGTCTTCTGGTGACGTCATCGATACCTCAGTTAAGTATAAGTGGAGCGTCTGCCAGTCCTTAGTTTGGTTTTTAGTTTTGGTATCCCCTTGGGATCGCTTTGTTTGGAACTTGCAAGTGCCAAAGCCGAAGGACTCGTGTATTCACGAGACTATCATATTCGATAATCCTTTGAAGTTTGAAGCTAGACTAGAGAGCGAAGATGCCTGGTCTTAGCAGATTTGGGAATTTGTTTTGTCTTGGTTGTAATAGGGATTCCCGGTTGGAGGACTCATGTCCGGTTCCTCCGATTGGAACTCCGACCTATGAATTATATGTGAAACATGGTGTAGGCCCTATCACATATAACGAAGTATGGATCCGATACACCAGAAAGGATGGTGTTTTAAAGTGGCCCCAATATGGTAGTTTTGACACAGAGGTTTTGGATAATCTAGAGGCTAACCTTTTTAAGAAGAAAGCCCGGCCGGCGATGTTTGACTCTTTTCGCATATGGCGCAAAGAAGCCAAACAGAGAGAAATTAAATTAGCGAAGAAAAATAAACGAGAACGAGGTATGTCAATGGTACAAGCTGCTGTTGCCTTCAGGGATAACGAAGAAGAGCAAGAAAGCGAACAGATGAAAAGAGTAAAGAAGTTAGCGATAGATAGATGCTACTCAGTTTTGCCAACTAAAGAACAGGAAACAAGGAAAGATCTTGAGAAAGATCCTTTAATGTCACATCTTTTGAGTTTGCCACCCCCTAATGCACAGAATGCTACGGCACCACCACCACCAGTTGTGGCCGTACAACCTCCGATTGTTGTGCCACCTGTGATTCCTCCACAACCAGCTCCTCTTCCGTTGATCACTGTTCCTTCGGCGCAGCCTCCTCAGGGGTCGCCAACTTTGCCTTCGTCTACTACTTCTACGCCTGTTCTTAATGCTCCTTCTACTCCGACCCTGGATTCTTCTACTGTTGATCCGTCTTCCCTTATTCTTTCTTCTTCTCCTTTTACTAGACAGCGAATGGCTGCTGCCTTTTCTGCTTTCTTTTCTCCTTGGTTGGGACAATTAGGTATGTCCCCTGTTACAGAGCGTAGACAATCACGCAGTCAATTGGCTGATTCAAGAGAGAGAGAGATATTGGATCGTTTGGCACATAAATGGGTTACAGATCCGATACGATACGAACTAGAATCTGTTATGGATGTCTTCCATCAGTGGGAAGCATCGAAACAGAAATACGTTTTTGAGAAAATGTGTGTTTTCCTTTGTGAGGAATTGAAGGAAAACAATTCGGAATCCAATATGTCTGAGTTATATCGAGTACGGTTCGAGTTTGCAAAAGGCACAATCGTAGGTTCTGATGTTAAGAAAGCAGTTGCGACATTGCTGTCGTTTAGGAGTGAGAGTGTTTCTCAGTCATTGTTTGAGTCTGAGGTTAAGCAGAATGCAAGACAATATCCCATGAGAGAGGTCCCCCCAGTTTGGAGGGAAGGGGACGCTAATGCTAATCCCGCCATTCCGCCACATTTTCAGCGTGTATGGGTACATGTTCCATGGATGCGAGCTGAAGTTTTGGCCCTTAAACAAACATTGCCTGATCCCCGTAAAAATGCTGCAGGATATTACAAGGAATTATCACAAACTGCAAGCTCCTGCATCATGAATTTAGCCGATATAGACATGTTGTTTGGAAATGTTGTTCCACAGCCTTCATGGGGTAAGATTCGTCATGCGGATCATGATCAAGAATTAGGCAACACATGGGTTAATATTGCTGCTGCCGATGGCAGACAAGTTGATGGTGCTAAGCCTGAGCCTTTAATAGCAGAACTTCCTGGTAGGATTATTACGTATATGAAGACTTTAATGCCCGAATTGCGTGTTAATTGGGACAAGTTGTCTGCGTGTAAACAGAAGAAAGATGAGACTGTGTCTGACTTTTTCACGCGGTTTGAAGAGACTTTCGTAGATCATAGTGGTCAGGATATGGCTACTGAGGGTGGCCAGAGATTGTTCATTGACAAATTTGTACACAATTTGCTTCCAGAATTGTGCAATAAGTTGAAGGATTCTGAGAGTGCTTGGGCTGTTTCCACGTCAGCGCAGATTTTAGCTACGGTCCAGTACTATGAGAATAGGTGCAAAGATGAGTTAGAGAAAGCGGATAAAAAGACTAAGGAATTAAAAACTAAAGTTCTTCTACAGCAAGCTTATCCACCACGTACTAATAATCAACACGATTATCAGCAACCTCAGCAATATTCGAGGAACTCGCAAAGAAACGAGTCTTCTCAGCAACGTTTACCATATGGACCCAATCAGTGTGCGTATTGTAAAGAAGAAGGTCATTTCAAGAGTAGTTGCCCGGTTTTGTTCCAGCGTACGAATGTTGCTTCTGGTGCAAGAGGTCGAGGTGTTCAACAAGCTCCTAGAGGTAGGGGGCGTGGAAATTTCCCCCAGAACGCTCGTCCCTTCCCACCTCAGAATTCAATGAATACTTTTGACCAGCAGAATAACGCGTCTGGTAGAATGGCTCAGTACTATGCTGATGACTACTATGCAGAAGATGAGAATATGGGAGATAATGATTGCTAGGACAGCCTTGGACAAAGAGAGAGAGTTGTTTCAGTTCCAGTAGATCAGAGTGGACCTTATGTTGAGGTGATTACATCAGGTGTGTCAGAACCTTTTCTGTTGGATACTGGTGCTACAAAAAGTTCTATAATGCACTCAAAACTCCCTGGCGCACCTTTGTCTGGGGAAATGAACGTTTCAGTAGGTTTTTCTGGCGCCCCAGTTAGGAACCCGATTTCTAGTCCTATGTCCCTTTCTGTTGGGCCTTGTGAATTCATAGCACCCCTTATTCTTACAACAGGTTGTGGTGAAAACTTGTTGGGATTGGATCTGTTGGAAAGATTATATGCGACTTTGTACTGTTCTCCTTCGAGAGTACAACTTACACTGGGTAAGAAAGTGGTTTCTCCGATGTATTTGTCGAAGGATAAACTTCCGACAGAATTGTTATATCTTCCAGATATTCTTTGGGCCACTAGTCCTAATGATGTGGGTCTTTTGGAAATACCGCCATATGTTGTAACATTGAAAGCCAATATTAGAATGCCGCGCATTCCCCAATACAAGATCTCTAGCGAAGGTGAAAAGGCGTTGTTAGCGATCATTTATGATCTGATTGAAAAAGATGTAATTGAAGAGACAAGAGGCAACGTTTGTAATAGTCCTGTTCTGCCTGTTTTGAAGCGTACTGATCCTTCTTAGCCACCAGTTTACAGGTTTGTGATTGATCTTAGGGAGGTCAATAAAATAGTCGTGCCACAATTTCCAGTTGTCCCTGATATCACTGCCCTATTGACTATGATTCCAGCTTCCGCGACTTGGTTCTCGGTGATTGACTTGAAGAATGCTTTCTTCAGCATTCCGATTGCCGAGGAGAGCAGGGATATTTTTGGCTTCAGTTTAGGAGGCCGAAGCTTCCGCTTCAACGCGCTCCTCAAGGCTACTGTGAAAGTCCATCGATATACAGTCAGGCATTGAAAACACAGCTTGACACGATTGTTTTACCTGACGGCGCTACTCTTATTCAGTACGTCGACGATTTGCTAATCGCTGCAGATACTGAGGAGATTTGTAAGGAAGCCACATTGTCGTTGTTGCGTCATTTGTGTGATCTACATCACAAAGTGTCTCTTTCGAAATTGCAATATTGTCGACAAGAAGTGACTTACTTAGGTCATCTCTTATCGAAGGAGGGAAGGAAACTGACCCCAGAAAGAATTCAGGCAAATGCAAAATTGAGTGTGCCAAGGACACAGAGAGAAGTGCGTGCTTTCTTGGGCATTACATCATATTGCAGACAATGGATACCAAATTTTTCCTTATTGGCCAAACCTTTGGTGGCATTAACTTGTAAAGATACAGCGAATCCCATTTCATGGTCTGAAGAGTGTCAGAAAAGTTTTTCCGAATTGCGCGATGCATTGTGTTCGGCTCCTGTGTTGGGTACCCCCGACTACAGTAAGCCCTTTACATTGTATGTCCATGAGAAAGAAGGTTGTGCATTGTCAATTCTGACACAGTCTTTTGGGGACAAACAGCGTCCATGCACGTATTTTTCGTCGACTTTAGATCCGGTAGCTAAGGCGTTGCCGAGTTGCTTGAGAGCCACTGCGGCAGCAGCTGTTTCTATTCGACAGTCTGCTGGGTTAGTGATGAATAACATGTTAATTGTGATGGTACTGCATGCAGTGAACACTCTGTTAAACAGAACGAAGACACAGCACTTAACTAGTGCTCGGTTGTCGGGTTATGAGTTAACCTTGTTAGCAAGTCATGTACATATAAAAAGATGCAACACGTTGAATTACAGCCACGTTGTTGCCGATTTCAGCTGAGACAGATAATGTTGACGAGCAACATGACTGCTTTCTTAGAACTGAGGAAGAAACAAAGGGGAGGATAGATCTTAAAGATACTCCTCTTCCAGAATGTGATGGTACTTTGTGGGTTGATGGTTCGTGTTTCAAGTTGCCGAATGGTGATACGACTGCAGCATATGCTGTGACGACTTTGCATCCGATTGTTGAAGCTGCACGCATCCCACACAATTCAGCGCAAGCAGCAGAGTTGATTGCACTTACAAGAGCGTGTGTGTTGGCGAAAGGAAAATGAGTGAATGTGTACACGGACAGCCAGTATGCATTCGGTGTGGCTCACAGTTTTGGATGATTGTGGAAAGAACGTGGGTTCCTGACTTCGCATGGTGCTAAGATCCAGCATGGTCA
This sequence comes from Lissotriton vulgaris, assembly GCF_964263255.1. Classification (NCBI taxonomy): domain Eukaryota; kingdom Metazoa; phylum Chordata; class Amphibia; order Caudata; family Salamandridae; genus Lissotriton; species Lissotriton vulgaris. The sequence continues at coordinate 227,470,736 of NC_141687.1, read as the reverse complement.
GTTGGTGAATGAGCTTCTCGATTCACTGACCTTGCCGTTACAAGTTGCGATTGTGAAATGCAGTGCTCACAAAAAGGTTACTGATGATGTTGGTCGCGGAAATGCGTTCGCGGATGAAGTTGCGAAAGAAACTGCAAGGAATGTAATGAGTCGAATGTATGTTGCAGGCCCTGCACGATGGGTTGGTGACGTTGGTATGTGTGAAGATACGATTGAGAGTGTGAAATCTATTCAAGCTGAAGCTACAGAGAAAGAATTGAGTGTGTGGAGAGAAAGTACGGGTAAATTGGATTCAAATGGATGTTGGGTTGAATTGTCAGAGCATCAGCGATGGTTGCTACCCGATGCGTATGTGCTTGCAGTGGTGACAATGGCTCATGGAATGGCCAATATCAGTGTGAAAGGGATCTGTAAGTTGTTAGCTCCAGTATGGCAAAATGCTGGAATCTCTAAGTGTGCAGAGAATGTGGTCAAGAATTGCATGGTGTGTCTGAAATACAATACTGGTAGGGGAACCCCAACTCCAGCTGGTCATTTTGCGCCTCCAACGTATCCGTTCGAGGTTTTGCAGCTAGATTTCATCCACATGGAAAGGTGCAACAATTTGAAATACGTACTTGTTGTTGTTTGTGCCTTTTCAAGATGGGTAGAAGCATATCCCTTAAAGGATAATACTGCCTTATCCACAGCTAAAGCCCTCGTCAAAGAATTCTTCCCTAGATTCGGAATGCCAAGAATGGTCTGGAGTGATAATGGGAGTGAGTTTGTGGGTCGAGTGATGAAGAAAGTGTGTGAAGGGCTAGGCATTGAACAAAAATTCCACGCTGCAAATCACCCCCAATCAGCTGGACTTGTAGAGTGCTATAATGGCACGCTAAAACTGAAACTGGCCAAGATTCAAGCGAGCACCGGTCTTAAGTGGACTGACGCGTTGCCCTTGGCACTCCTATCAACGAGAATGACAGTTTACTCGCGAATGGGACTTAGTCCTTATGAAATCGTGTTCTGCCGCCCGGCCAACATATGGGGAGTGCCAAGGCCAACTAAATATAGCGAGATAGAACACCCTGTACTGCTTGATTATTTGTATGAATTGATGGCTAAATTTCGTGTTTTACACCAACAAGTCCACAACACTCTGCCTCAGGCCTCTGAAGCTCCAGGACATCCGATCGATCCTGGATCCTGGGTGCTGATTAAAAATTTTCAGCGAACAAAGAATGACCAGCCCCGGTGGAACGGCCCTCATCTAGTCCTTCTCTCAACAAGATCAGCTGTTCGAGTGGAAGGGAAGAAACACTGGATCCACGGCATTCATTGTAAGAGGGTCCCACTACCTCTTCCATACGACCGTAGGGTCCAGGAGGGGATCGCTGACTCTGAAACTGAGACTGTGCCGCGTTTTCTACCTTTTAGCGATGCACGTGTAAAAGGAACAATTTCTGAACAGGAAAGCGACGATATCTTGCAAGAGGCTGTGCCTCCGTCAATTCGATTGAACACTACAGAGCCTGAACTCTTATTCCAAGACCAGACAGCACCTGGAAGAAACCGTTAAAATTTGAGGCCAAGAACTATGACTATGGACAAATAAAATATTTATTTTTACTTTTAATTGTGCAGCTCTCTCGTCTGAGAAACTTGCTTATTTTTGTTTTTCGAACCGCCATCAGGTTCTGCTGCTAGGGTCGCGGTTGCCCAAGTCTTTGGAGTGCAGCCGAAGACGTTAGGTCGACGGTTCTGGTCATTCTAATGGAGTTGCCCTGGACTGACAGAAACACTCTTTAGCATAGAACACCCTACCACCGCGGGCAGCAAATTAGAGAGGATGGAGTTTTTCAAGATGGAGAGACCTGCCAAACAAATGAACTTTAAAGACGAAATGTGTATATATATGACGAAGAAAAGATCTTTGATATTTTGTACTTTCATGTTGCTTAGTGTAATGATGTTTTTAATAGGATATGCTCTATTCCCTTTTCAAGTGACTACACAGCCCACACCTCCTCCTACTGTTTCCTCGCACTCTTTTCACCCGCTGCCTGAACATGAGTCCTCTAGAAGATTAGAGTTTTTAAATAACTCTTTTGTTCAACTGTTACACCAACACCAATTAGTAGTAAACACAACTAACTGCTGGGTGTGTGGTCTTATGCCGCATACGACAGATAAGGGTATCCCATACTTGGTCTTACCATTTAGCTACAATGGTTCTTTGTGGGCGTTTCAGACAATGTTCATATTCGCCATCGAACCATACCCCCCACGTTCCACAAAAAGTAACTCAAGCAACAAAGCATTGGTAGTAGGAATTGCAAATATGAGCAGAACAATTGACTCCTACAGAACGATTCCTAGGGATGAGTTGCAAGCTTACGTTATATGGAACATAACAAAATATGGAGTTGCTTTGAGTGAGAACCAGCGAGCAAAGAGATGAAATGAAATGAAATGAAAACAAATTTATAACGCGCAGAACTCAGCCCAATGGGCATAAAGGCGCCTCCTCGATTTGGATTGCACCCCATCAGGGTCACCTATGTCTGCAAGGTAATGGCAAAAATCCACGAGCTCAGTTGGGGAAGAGCGTCTGCACTGAAACATATGTTTTTACATCTCGAAATTCCCCTTCGTTCCTAGCAGCTAAGGGTACCTATTTTATCTGCCATGATAGAGCCTATACATGGTTGCCCCATGACTTCTCGGGCACATGTTTTGTCTCGTTCCTGTTGCCCCCCACCTACACGGCCACGGCGGATTACCATAGGACAAGGATAGTTAGAGGTGTCATCAGTAAAGAAGACACTGCAGTACAAGAATTCGGAGATTTCGTAAAGGGTTTCCTGCCGTTTTGGGGGCCTATGGTGAACAGCAGGAACATAAGGCAATTGACAAGGGTTGTTGAATCCACCGTAGTTGAAAGTGCCGGTGCCCTTAGTAATTTGACTGCTGAGCTCCAGTCGGATCGCATTATGACTCTTCAGAATAGGGTCGCGTTAGATCTCATACTTGCAGACCAAGGTGGGGTTTGTAAAGTGATCCAATCAAGTTGCTGCATTTTCATCCCAGACAACGCTCCGACAGTATACCAGGCCATTTCCAAAATGCATAAGATCTCCGAATCCATTCACGTGGATAAAGGAGACTGGTCTTTGATGGGATGGTTCTGGGAACTGATATCTGCCTGGGGATGGAAGATTCTGATAGTCATTGGGATGATCTTAGCCATTCTTTTCCTGTTCTGTCTATGTATACAATGTGCTCCCGCAGTATGTGGCTTCTGTGCTACACCATGTGTAAGGAAACGTGTATCAAGAAACTAGCTAAGTAATAGGATGATGCTACAGCAACATCTCGATGACTTTATGAATATAGACCTGGACTCAGATTAGCGTGAGTATAGGTTATTGCCTATGTAAGGGCAAAAGGAGGGTCTGTGGTACTGAAAATTCTATACCCGTGTCATATACATCGTCGTATCAAGACGATTTTGGTATCAGCAGACCGGTAATGGTTCGAATACTATGCACAAGCATTTCCGTCATGTTCGAGTGACGAGTTCACCCTGAAATCGGATTTTTTCGTCCTGAACCCTCGGGTTCCATTTTGTGAACGGCAGCCATTTTTTGATTGCCCTTACATAGCCAAATACTAAGGCTAAAAACGATCTGAAGGACACGTACTCCTTTGCTGACTCCTCTGTGACCTGGGCAAGCTGACTCCACTACCTGAAGCCAAACCTGTCCGGCCAGTTTCTTCCCAGTGGCCGAATGAGATCAATATCAAGGCACAACATGTCATAAACCGATCATCGCACACAAACCATGCCCAATCTCACACACACCTGTCCCTGTTTCTTCTTTATGACCTGTTTTACGAGGAGGAGGTGCCCGTTTTTATTAGGGGTCCATATCTGATGAAAGTTCAGCGCCTTGCCGGGTAATTGATTATGGACTGGACAAACTGAAACGTGCTTGTCATCATGACTCTGCTTTTTCTTTGTAGCGAAAATAAGTGAATGGTCTACTGTAAAATATGGAATGTTTGCCTGAAGCATATTATTTTGTATATAGGGGGAAGTCTGACTTTGTAATTTTGAGAAGTCTCCTGAGAACATACATGCTGTTGTACTTCTAGGATACCTGTTACTGGCTGCAGCCAATAAATACGATCTTTGACTTCACCAAGAAGACTCTGTGTTTCTGTAGTCTGAAACAGGAAGGGCTCAAAGTTTTTGGGTGTTCTCACTGGCACCGCTGGGTTCTCAAAAACCAGGTACTTCACTACGGCATGCTCACCGAATGTCACTTGCAGTGGGCATTCTGCAAAAGTGAATACAGGGAAAGGTGTCTGCTTTACCTCGCATTTCCTAACCCATGACCTTACCACTAATGTGGTGGGATAACCTTCAGACTCTTGCCTTATTTATATTATTTATACAGGATTCACCTACCAAAATGGCTATTTTGCATAGAAACATAAAACTCAGGGGCATATTATCAAGGAAATTTTTGCCGGTTTTCCGGCACGGGAAAGCTGCGATTTTCCTATCGTACTATCACCAAGGACAAGCTAACATGCGTTAGCACTAGTATACTTGTGATAGCTGCCGTTTATCAGGCCGCTTTGCATGTCAGCGATATTTATTGCTAATGATATGCAAAGTAGGCGTACCTCACTGAAATAACATGAAAACTGTCACTAATACAACTTCCCCCTATTATCAATCCGGCCCCGGACCCGCATAATGAAAGTAGCGCTAACCGCGATTATCACTGGTATTTGAACGCCTGATTGAAACCTGACTTAGCCATCTTGTCAATGGGAGGTGGATTGTCAAGCTAAGTCCCCCATGGCTTATTATCAACGAATTCCCTATTGCTGCTTTTTTATCGCTGGATTTCCAGCAATCTTCAGGCATTTCGCTGGATTTTTTTTATCGCTTTGGAGTTAAGGGTTGATGATAGCGCGCTAACTCGGCAATGTAATCCAGCAATAACCGGCTATATTTAAAATCGCGCTAAGCGCGCTTAGCGATAATTATCGCTGCCTATTGATAATATGCCCTTCAATTTTTTGAAGCACAAAATGAAGAGCAGGTCACTGGGCTGGACTGGCCATTCTGCCACTCTGGCACTTCACCTTTAGGTTGCAGCCTAAGGTGCTGCTTTGACAGCGGGATGGGCTGCCGTGACCCAACCGTGCTCCCAAGGCCCCATTCTGATTACATGCCTCTGCAGTCTGGGCTGGTTTCAACATTTTTCCAGGACTATTTTTGGTTTCGAGTCCAACCCGGTGGGTCCCAAAATCAGTTTGAGTGTAACTGCTTGAGGATCTGAAATTTAGTGCACCAGGTCCTTAGATACCATAGGCTCTGCTCACTTTGCATATAGTACAAGGCAAAGGGATTTACAAGCTATTTGTAGCTGTCACTCCTCACAGTGACATACCACCATAGTAATGAGGCCCAAACAGGACAGACCAGCCCTCTCTGCGGAGCGAGCCTGGAGCACAGAATGACCTGGGAGGGGTTGGGAGGCAGGGGCACCTTTTAAAAGGCCGTAGAACAGGTTGTTCATCTTCTGGTTCCAAAAGTTGGCAATTGATCTCTGCCCCATTTACAACATTTTGCACACACATGCACAACATACATGTGGAAATAATGGAATCACTTCTTGAAATTGCTGGACCCTTTTTTATCAAAAATACGATCTGTGGATATTTCCATCCAGAAATGTCCCTTACCACAGCGAACACTATCTAGATTTCTGGTCAGCCCTGAGTGTGTCCAGTGAGTTTTTCAATCTGACTGTGATGGGAATAGGCAAAGCAACTATGTTGACCAACGAGAAAGTCGGACATGTGTGGGTATTTACTGTGAGTTTGAGTGGCAGGAGCCTCTGTCCTTTCTGACAAGACCTTAAGGACCCATAAACAAGATACACCAAGGTCACATGCTGGTAGTTGTGCCCCTCCTGCAAGAGGTGAATGTAAACAATGTGGAGCTTTGCAGAACTCAGTTTGTAAAATAATAATGATGATAATATTTGCACAGACCCAAGTTTCGCCGGTGCTGTCGAATGCGAGGGGTCCGAGTACCAGAACTGCCTTGTCTTGATTCACCTCATCCCACCGTCTTCCACCACCCTACACTTCTTGTCTATTTATCTACCACTTGGAGATTCTTTATGATCCTAGGTTCCTCCCTTTGTCTCTGTTCTCCTCTCTTTCTTTCTCCCATTGTTGCCCTCATGTATCTTGTAGAATACTGAGTCAAAGTCTGATGGAGAAAAATACGTTCTGGTCACAAAAAAGAACTGCCAGAGCACTCCTTGCAAGCACCTGCACAAATTAAGCGTGGGAACTGTGCTACCGCGGTACATAAACTCAGCACAGGCTCATGACTCATGACCACTCTGTTGATTGCACGCTGATTTGCAAGGACTGGAGTTGATGCAGCTGAGAGGGCTGGGGGAGAGATTAATGAAAACGTGGATTCGTTAAGTTCAGCTATTTAAATAGCTTCACTATTCTTGCAATTTGTTGCTCTGGGCATATCTTCCAACTGGCCCTTTTAATGTTATATTCATTTATTTATAAAGCGCTTTTCTTACCCACAGGGCATCCTGGCGCTAATGGGTAACTAGCAACAGAGTTTAGATCTCCCTTTGCCGAATGTTTTACTCTCGCTGTAAATAGTAGTCTCGAGGGCTTTCCCTAAAGCCAGAGGATCTCAGGTGCCATGTGTGACACCTTGGCTTGTGATGGCATTTTAGCCAACAGCTCTTCCTTCACACTTTGAAACTTGTAGTTCCCCTTACAGTTTGTAAGAATGTTTTCAAAAACACAGCACCGGCTAAAGGTGTTATACAAGACACAGGGTCACTTGGCAGCCATGAGTGAAAATACAGGGAATTTATTAAAAATGCTTTTTCATATTTTTCTTCCACGCGATTGTCCTTGGATTGTCCTTGGGGTGTGACCAGTTCACTGCATTCTGAGCTCAATCATGTTCATGGGCTCTGGGGTAGGCTTTGTTTGGAAGAGAACGGCGAGTGTCCATCAGTTTACGGGGTGTCGTGTTGTGGTTTGCTGCAGAGGTTGTTTGGGGTTTTTGAAAGAATGTGTTTATCTAGGAGGCAGAAGGGCCTGAAGGTCGTTCATCATTGAGGTGAAGATAGTGCTAGTGAGTTCAGGTTCTACAGGTGGACGCCTAGTGCTCTCTCCTGCTGCCTGTCAGGCTTCGGCTTTAGGACCACTGGAGTCCTGGGTGTGGTACTGAGCCTACTCTGGTCGAGGGGCCACTGGAGTCCTGGGGGTGGTACTGAGCCTACTCTGGTAGAGGGGCCACTGGAGTCCTGGGGGTGGTACTGAGCCTACTCTGGTAGAGGGGCCACTCGAGTCCTGGGTGTGGTACTGAGCCTACTCTGGTAGAGGGGCCACTGGAGTCCACGGGGTGGTACTGAGCCTACTCTGGTAGAGGGGCCACTGGAGTCCTGGGGGTGGTACTGAGCCTACTCTGGTAGAGGGGCCACTGGAGTCCTGGGTGTGGTACTGAGCCTACTCTGGTAGAAGGGCCACTGGAGTCCTGGGTGTGGTACTGAGCCTACTCTGGTAGAGGGGCCACTGGAGTCCTGGGTGTGGTACTGAGCCTACTCTGGTAGAGGGGCCACTGGAGTCCTGGGTGTGGTACTGAGCCTACTCTGGTAGAAGGGCCACTGGAGTACTGGGTGTGGTACTGAGCCTACTCTGGTAGAGGGGCCACTGGAGTCCTGGGTGTGGTACTGAGCCTACTCTGGTAGAAGGGCCACTAGAGTCCTGGGTGTGGTACTGAGCCTACTGTGGTAGAGGGGCCACTGGAGTCCTGGGTGTGGTACTGAGCCTACTCTGGTAGAGGGGCCTGGTATGGCTAATATGGACGTTGATGCTAATTTCACCACTTATAGCCTTTCATCTCAGGGCTTCAAGGGAGCCAATGTCCGAGGAAGTGGACCAGGTAGTGAAGTGTACTCACAACCCATCCAATCTGTGTGCTGATAGTTGTTCCCGATGCAAGGGTGACTCTAAGGCCTTGATAACGAGTTGTTACCTACAGTGATAAATTCTGCAATTCGGAATTACACGTTTCTCCAGGCTCCGAGTACACACTGCTCCCACGGACAAGCACACGTTTGCCCTGCAGCGGTTCCCACCTCCCTCAGCAGTCCTCCTGCCTACACTTTCTGCATGCTGAAAACAGGGCAGGGAAAAACGTCAGCAGTTTATCTACTGGAAGGAGAAAAAGATGCATGGTAAATAATCTGGTATTTCTGGGCATGCGCAGTTATTCCGCATTCTGGGGAGAAAACTTGAAATAGCCAGTGTGTGATGCAGGTATAACAGACAGAGTCAGGGATTTGGGCCCTCCATTATCCTAGTACCAAAACAGAGCACACTTGTAATCAGGCCTTTATACGTTTGACTCTAGTTGTAGAGGTTATTAACTGGATTCGCGTGAGTAGAGGATCTTAGGCCCTAATTACGATGTCGGTCGGACGCCGTTGCGGGGAAGAAAACGCCCAATCAGGATGCGACCCCACATAGAGCAGTCAGAAGCTTCCACTTGTCAATGGGAGCTTATGCGGTGAGCTGAAAACGCCTGCAGTACAAGCTCCCATTGAAAAATGCCTCTGCAGTGCGGTCACCACATTATGTAGCTAAGCATTGTTTTAATGGTGCTATTGCCGTGTTGTACAAAACAAAAATGTCTCTGTCCAATTGGTTCTCTTTATCATAGACTTGCTTCGCAAATTGTCTACCAAGTATGATGCTCTGATGTGATGCAAAATTGTAATTTGGTCCTGTTGAATTGTCAATAAAGGTTTTGAAAACTTAAAAAAAAATGCAAGTTTGTGACCATCCCTGCACCATGTGGCAGGCCCCTTACGGAGCCTGCCACAGGGTGCAGAGATGTTTAGGGGGGCACCTATGGGCTGCCCCAGGCCTAAATGCAGAGGTCGTGGCCAATGTCGCTTTACAACAGCCTTTCTATGTCAGAAAGGCCGACATGGAATGGCTGTCGGAAACCGACATCCTAATCCCAACGGCGAGAGATTAAGTAATCACGGGCTGTTAAGTGTCTCTGACGAGACACAAACCCGGTTCCCCCGGTACGAGGTCAACTGCTCTAGCCGTTAGGTCATATCCTCTTGTTGGCAATAGGTACAAGATTTGTCCTGAAGAAATAGACAGGATCATGGCCGCTGACATCTTTCAGGAAAGGGCGGCATTACACGTTGAAGGGTACGGAGAATATGGGCGGCATTTGAGTAATGAAGGGAAAGCATTTGAGGCGGTATGCAGTCTAAATATCGAGTTTTTTTTATCGACTGGACAGAATATCGACAACAGAATATCGACATTGCAGTAATATCGAGGTAAGTAATATCGATGTTAATTTTATCGATTTTTAAGTGTATTTAAAAATATCAAAATATAGAATATCGAGTAGTTTTTATCGAGTGTAGAAATATTGAATTTTAGTATATGCAAAAATTATCGAATGTCAAAATATAGACTGTCAGAATATCTAAAGAGAAGATATCGACTGTTAAAATATAGATTTGTGGAATGTATAATATTACAAATTTTGTATTTTTAATTTATTTTAGTTAAATATTGTTTATGTCAGTTATTTAATGTAATAAAATATGTAAAAAAAATATAAAAAAATATGTAGTTAAAGAATAATAAACATTTTTAGGAGCGGGTTTTTAGGGGAATAGGGTGGGAAGTGTTTTAAAATTATGGAATTAAATTAAAATAAATGTATAATAATTGTAAAATGTACTAAAAATTTATGTTTTAGTAGCGGGTTGTGGGTTATTAGAGGAATAGGGTGGGAAGTGTTTTAAAATAATTTAAAGGGGGGCGTGGCCAAGATGGCGGAGTAGAAGGATGCGACCTCGGCGAGCTCCTCCGGCCCAGGCCCCTGAGCACCTTATTTACTGCTGATCTCCCCCCATCGTCGCTGGCTGGCGACGGCGGGTGCAGTGGAGAACTAGCGGACCTTGCTGGTAGGGAAATCTGCGCACCAGAAGGCACGGTTAGCGGACTGTGGAAGCCGAGCCGCGACCCTCGAAAGCTGCGGCCCGACCGGAAGTGCCGTCGGGTCCGCCCTGTGAGCAAACTCGAGCCTGAGGCGCTGTGCAGAGGCCGCTGGCGCGGCCTAGAGGGGAGCGGGGACCAGCTCGGGTCCGGCCCCTACTGCAGTGCGGAGCCGCTGATTGTGGCGCTGAGTGAAAGCGACCGAGGCGGCGAGAAGTTGGGGCCCCGCCAAGAAGTACGGCCGATTTACAACCGTGGGTGAGACCGGAGCGGTGCCGAGGCCTGGCTCGGGGCACGAGATTGTCCCACCCGCTGAAGCCAAACAGGAGCTGGTGGGTGCCTGGCGGTGCTACTCGGGCCCAGTGGGGTCTCAGAAGCCTTTGAAGCGGCTGCCCGCGGGGACTCGTTGGCTCCCTTGTTGTGAACGGATTGGGGTCCGCTCGGGAGCTACTTGCGAGGCAGCGTGGACGCCATTTCGGACTGGAAGCTACGTCCCACCGGCCTAGCACTGTGGTTGTGTGGGCAGGAGTTGATGCCCGGAGAGCAGGAGGAGGTGGAGAACGAGTGTTGGGCTGCACCACAGGAGCGACGTACTGCCTGTTCGGTCAGGGCGGTCACACAGCGGGTAGCTAGGTGGCGTAGTGGACGCTACTATCGCTGGTGAGGGTTGAACTCTTTTATTCGGCGCCCAGGATGGCCGGCAACAGGGGGAACAGGAAGGGTGACCGCACCCTACCGGAGATACTGAACAGGAGCAATGCTCGGCAAGACCGCGGACAGCCCTCCCCAAGTCAGTCTAGCAGTTCACAGGGGGCGAGCGGAGGGGAGCCACCAGTTACTAGGTTATTCCTTGAGTCGCTTTTTAGCTCCCTACGAGACGACTTCCAGACTCTCAAGCTGGAAGTGGCGGGGGAGGTGCGAGAGGTCCGGACAGAGGTTGATGGCCTAGGAGAAAGGGTCTCATCTGTGGAAGAAGCGGGACATGCCCGGGACGAGGAACTCACACAGCTTCAGCAGGAAGTGATCAGGCTCCGGGACCAGCAGATTGATCTACAATCCCATGTGGAAGACCTCGAGAACCGTTCCCGGAGGAACAACATCAGGGTCCGGGGCGTTCCGCTCGAAGAAGAGGGGGAAGATGAGGCCGCCTACCTGCAGGATCTGTTCCGGGAAGTCCTGGGTGAACCGGCAGACTTTACTCTCAGGATCGATAGGGCACATAGAGTGGGCCCACGACGTAGAGCCCCGGCGCCTCCCCCCGATCTTCTGTCTTTCCTGCCGGACTATCCCCTGAAGGACAGGATTCTAAGGGTAGCTGGCACTAAGCCCTCCTTGGAGTTCAGAGGTCATAGGGTGGCCCTCTTTCAAGATCTCTCAGTGGTCACCCTACAGAAACGCAAGTCTTTTAAAATTGTGACTGACTTCTTGCGGGAGCATGACACTCAATATTCTTGGGGCCACCCTTTTCGTATTATCTTCCGCTGGAACGGAATATTGCATCAGCTGCGCTCCCTTCAGGACACCTGTACTGTATTGGGCATCACGGCGACTGACGAAGATGCCCCCATTCCACGTCGTCGCCGGATCACCAGAGATGGCTGGCAATCGGTCCCTGGCCGCAGGTCTTCGACTTCTTCGGTGAGACCGGACTCGCCTACTATCCGGGCTGAGATGGATAATGCTGTGCGAGAGGTCGCTAGAGAAACAGCGACAGGAGAGGTTGCTTTGACCGCCTAGGAATTCTCCGGGGGGAGATCGTCATCGCTTCTTCTTTTTTGAGCTGCAGGTTTGGGGACCTGGGGGGGTGTGGGGGCGAGCGGGGGTAGTGTTGTGGCTGGACGTCCACTTTCGAGACTTTCCCATAGACTTGCCTTTTTGGGCCGACCTTGGACAATGGTTTCCTTGACTCCTTTCTTGGGGGGAAGGGGACAGTGTTTTGGGTTTGGGAGGGGTTGTTTTGGGGTGTACCGGGAGGGCTTGTGGGAGTTGGGTGCGGGGGTAGAAGTAGTCCAGTGCGCTGTGCTAAGAATTGTTGCTCTGCCTGAGTTTCTCCACCTTGTTTTGCTTTGTGACGATGGGGAGGAGCTTGGAGAGGTGGTTTGTGGGGTTGGCACGTGTGTGGTGGGTGACTTGGTCACATTGGGGCTGGTGGTTGGTACTAGGCCGCGCTGCGCAGGGGGGGAGGCGTTGCATACTGTTGGTGGGAGACCGATTTGCTGTTTGAGCTGGGGGGAGAACGCTCACCCACGGTATTCACCACGCAGGACACTTGCACCTTTGCACACATTTCCTCCTATGCCTCCTCATACCTTTAAAATAGTGACCTTGAATGTCAGGGGTCTGAACAATCCCGTTAAGCGGCGAGCGGTGCTTTCCCTGTCAGAAAACACCCAAGCGGACATTTGCCTCCTTCAGGAAACCCACCTGTTACCACAGGACACACATAGGCTACGCTCTTGTAAATTTCCGACGCAGTTCTTTTCTTCCGGTACTACCAAGACAGCCGGGGTAGCGATTCTAGTGGCTCGACACTTCAGGGGGGAGCACATCCATAAATTCGCAGAAATTAAAGGGAGGATGTTGGTACATAGGTTTCGGGTGGGGGGCATGATATTCACGATAGGCTCCCTTTACAGTCCCAATGATAAACAGGAGCGGTTCTTGCAGTCTGCGGTGGAAGACATTTCAGCCTCGCCGGATAGGCATGTTATCTTCGGGGGCGACCTTAATATGGTCTTTGATTCGGTAGTTGACAGATCGGCTCAGCGCTCGCCGCAAGTCGGGGAATTCTCAGCTGGTTGCAAGGCGAGACTTGCGGAGGTGGACCTCCAGGACCTCTGGCGTCATAAGCACTCCGTGGACAGGGATTACTCGTACTACTCCCACGCGCGCAAGACTTACGCGAGGCTTGATCACCTCCTGGTCACCTCACCGTTGCAGCCCTAGCGTCTGCCATAGACATGGGGGTTATTTCCTTGTCGGATCATGCCCCTGTTGAGGCATCCTTCTGCTTGCCACCGTCTGCCGCTCCAGCGAGGGTTTGGCACCTCCGGGATACTCTGCTCCACAGGAAAACGGTAACGGACCGTATTGAGCAGGTACTTTGTAAATATTTAGCGCTCAATAACAACACAGATACCACCAGAGCCACCCAGTGGGCAGCTTTGAAGGCGGTCCTCCGGGAGAGTTCTTATCAATATCCGCGGCCGAAAATAGGGAGCGCAGGATAAAGAGGGATGAGCTTACTGACAGGGTCCGGGAACTGGAGTTGATCCACCACAGGACTGGGGCTCCGAGGATTTGGCGGCAGCTTAAAGAAGCAAGGAAACCGCTTGCCGCCTTAGATGTGGACCGGGCGGAATATGCGGCCCTTCGACTACACCATGCTTTTTATACTGGGGGGGATCGCTGTGACAAACTTTTGGCCAATAGACTCGGGCCACTAGGCAGAGCCAGTTGGTGAAAGAACTCTCTGACCCCATGGGCGGTACTGTGACAGATGATGCCTGCATCTCGGCCGCGTTCCGAGGGTTCTACGGAAACCTTTTCGCGGGTGACCCGCCGGGATGTGCCGGCCATGACCTCCTACCTGGACTCGGTCACTTTGCCCTCCTTGGACCCGCTACAGGCGGACCACCTAAACAGGGACATTAGCATAGAGGAAGTAGTGACAGCCATTGCCAGACTTAAGCACGGCAAAGCACCAGCCCCAGATGGCTACTCGGCCCTCTGCGGGTCGTTAGCCCCAGTCCTCACCCGCCTTTTCAACTCCTTCGCGGAACCTGGAGCCATCCCGCCTGACCTCCTGAGGGCTTCCATCACGGTCATCCCCAAACCGGGGAAAGATCCTAAACACTGTGGATCTTATAGGCCGATATCTCTCCTGAATGTCGACCTGAAACTCTATACTGGGTCTTGGCAAGCCGCCTGGCGCTCCATCTACCTGGCCTTGTCGATCCGGATCAGGCGGGTTTTGTTCCGGGACGACAGATGGTGGATAATACAAAACGGGTGGTCCACCTGCTGGAAAAGGCTTCCCAGATTCCGGGTGAGAGGATGATGCTCACGGTTGACGCAGAAAAGGCGTTAGATCGCGTGCATTGGCCCTTCTTGGAACAAGTGCTGGTGAAGGCGGGTATTGGAGAACGGTTTCGCACTATGATCCTCAACTGCTATAAGGAGCCCTCAGCGGTGGTCCGGGTTAACGGCCACACCTCCGCAGCCTTCCCCAGCGAGAGAGGCACAAGGCAGGGCTGTCCACTTTCACCCTTGCTCTTCGCTCTCTACATGGAGCTGCTCACTCAACGGGTGCGGACACGACCGGCGGTGGAGGGGATACGGATGGGTGGATTTACCCATGCGGTTAGTCTCTATGCTGATGATGTCATCTTCACATTGGCTACACCCCGGATATCACTTCCGGCCTGTATGGAAGAACCGGCGGCATTCGGTACAGTCTCGGGCTTTAAAGTAAATATGGGGAAGTCGGTGGCTTTGGATATCTCCCTGGCACCTGATACCAAGGCATATTTGCAGAACAGGTTCCTGTTACTTTTGTCCTCAGAGGCGATACCATATTTAGGGATTCAGATTGACCCTACGTTGCCAGCCATGGTCTCAGCCAACTACTAGGCCTTGGGTGCCAAGATCAAGACCGAGCTAGGCCGCTGGAATCGCGGCATCCTTTCCTGGTTGGGTAGGATTGCTGCCGTCAAGATGACGGTTTTGCCACAAGTGCTCTACTTATTCAGGGCCCTGCCACTGCTGCCGCTGAAGGGGTGGATACAGCAATTGCAGTCGGACGTAGCCCGTTTCATTTGGCAGGGGAAAAAGCCTAGGTTACGCAGGACCCTTTCCCTTTTGTCTCCTGACGCTGGAGGCTTGGGCATTCCCGACTTCCGGAAATACTTTCAGGCGACGCAATTGAGGTACTTGGTCGAATGGTGCAGGTGGGAGTCGGATAAGCATTGGCTTTTTCAGGACCAAGCAGTGGCGGGGCGGCCTCTGCAGGAGATACCGTTCCTACACCGGACTCATCGGCCTAAGAATCTCTACGCCTCCTTCATTACTAGGGTACCTTTGCGGGTCTGGGATGCGACCTACCGTAGGTATGACCTCATCACATTTCCTTCGCCGCTTTCGCCGTTAGTGGATAACCCTTCCTTCACCCCTGGGATGGAGAAAGGAGCTTTCACAAATTGGCGGCAGGCAGGATGCAGAGCATTATGTCACCTGTATGGCCCCGAGGGTATCATCCCGTTCACACAATTTTGGCAGGAATTCTCACTCCCTGAAACGGAGAGACACCGTTACATGCAGGTTCGGCATTGGGCCCTTCAGCCACAGGTGCGGGAGGTGGCGGATAGGATGCTCTCACCGTGTGAGAGATGGCTGTTGTGCCGTACATCGGACTCAAAACTAATCTCGGACCTGTATAAGTTTCTGCAACTACCCTCAACACACTTCCACAATCCAGGGAGGGCTAGATGGGAACGGGAGCTTGGGAGGACACTGAGCCCCAAGGAATGGGACCACATATCTTATAGGGCACGCCACTCAGCCTATCATATGGGCCTCACGGATACTTTTACTAAAGTGTCCACTTACTGGTATTATACGCCTGAGCGGATTCATGAGTTCGACCATAGTAAGACAGAGACATGCTGGCGGGGTTGCGGACACCGGGGTACGCTCACGCACATTCTCTGGGACTGTCCTCTCTTAACTGAATACTGGAAGGAAGTGCTGGATGAAATTGACTCTCATTTCGGCATAGAGCTCCCGCGCTTCCCGGCATATACCCTGCTAGGACTCCCAAATGCTCTAATGTACCCCCTCAAGTCCAGAAGAGGCAGACAGATCGCCATTGCACTCGGCTCTGCAGTTCAGAATATCTTGATACACTGGCGTACGGACACAGTACCCACGGTAACGGGCTGGCTCCACAGACTTTGGCACGTGCTGGGGATGGAGAAATTGTCTTTGGTGGTGGCTGGGGATGTGACGCAATTTAATGAACTGTGGCAACCATTTCACTCTTTGCTGCTTACAGAGTTCAGGGAGCTCACCTGTCCGAGGTACCTCCGCCTCCTACGGCTTACGAGCCCGCCAGCGCCAGATCAGTGAGAGGGATGAGACCCTCCTCCCCAATTACCTATAGCCTCGGGAGATAGGCTGCATGTTAGTAGTGCACTGGACAGTGGGGGGGGGGGGGGCGGGTGGGGGGGGGAGTTGGGGGGGGCATTGGGACGTTGGGGTGGTGGGGGATGTTTGTACTAAAATGTTGTGACATGCCGGACTTTTGCTCCTTCTCATTTGCTGATCTTATACTGCTGTATATAAGTTTGGATGTGTCACACTGAATGAATAAAATACTTTAAACCTAAAATAATTTAAAAATAAATTTCAAATAGAATTTTAAATTATTTATTTGAAATTAGAATTTTTTTGTAATTGTTTGCAAAATTATTGTGAAATTATTTATTGGAATTTCAATTTTTTTTAAAAATTAATTTCGAAAATATTTTAAAAATAATTATTGAAATTTAGAGAATTATTTGAGAATAATTAATAATTTTAGGTGATAATGTTTTTTTAAATTTAGAAAATAATTAGAATTTAAATTAGAAAATAAATAGATTTATTGTTAAACATTTGTTATTTATTTGAAAATATTTTGGAGATAAAAATGTAATATTTTCGTAAAATTTCGATTTTTTTAAATAAAATAGAAAATAAATCGAAATTATTCTTTTGAATTTGAATATTTATTTGATATTACATTTCTAAATATTTTTTTTATTATTTTTTTAATCTAAGGACATACCACTGGTTGACGATCCAAAACAGGATCAAGTTTAAATCGCTCTGCCTAGTCTATAAGGCACTTCACAACCAAGGACCTCGTCCCCTCAAGGACCAGCTTATTCCCTATAAACCGACCAGACAGCTCCGATCCACAACCCTCAACCAATTAGTGGTTCCTCGTTCTAAAACAGTCTCATGGGGTGACCACCGCTTTTCAATTGCGGCCCCTAAGATATGGAATACTCTGCCACAACACATCAGAACCAGCCCCTCACTTTTGCAGTTTCGGAAGAGATTAAAAGCCTGACTGTTCAACCAGTGATACGGCCCAGCGATCTGCCTAAGTTTTTCAATATCTGGGAAGGACATCTGATTAGTCTAGCGCCGAGACGCCTACGGGTATTCGTTTGCGCTCAATAAATGTCAGAAATAAATAAATAAATAAATAGTAATTTATATGGGTTTACTGTCCAGCACCTTATTTGACTTTATACTTGGTGGAGTGGGAATAGTAATTTATATGGGTTTACTGTCCAGCACCTTCCCTGAGTTTATACTTGGTGGAGTGGGAATAGTAATTTATATGGGTTTACTGTCCAGCACCTTCCATGAGTTTATACTTGGTGGAGTGGGAATAGTAATTTATATGGGTTGAATGTCCAGCACCTTCCCTGAGTTTATACTTGGTGGAGTGGGAATAGTAATTTATATGGGTTTACTGTTCAGCACCTTCCCTGACTTTATACTTGATGGAGTGGGAATAGTAATTTATATGGGTTGAATGACCAGCACCTTCCCTGAGTTTATACTTGGTGGAGTGGGAATAGTAATGTATATGGGTTTACTGTCCAGCACCTTCTTTGACTTTATACTTGGTGGAGAGGGAATAGTAATTTATATGGGTTTACTGTCCAGCACCTTCCCTGAGTTTATACTTGATGGAGTGGGAATAGTAATTTATATGGGTTTGCTGTCCAGCACCTTCCCTGAGTTTATACTTGGTGGAGTGGGAAAAGTAATTTATATGGGTTTACTCTCCAGCACCTTCCCAGATTGTATACTTGGTGGAGTGGGAATAGTAATTTATATGGGTTTACTGTCCAGCACCTTCCCAGATTTTATACTTGCTGGATTGGGAATAGTAATTGATTTGGGTTTACTCTCCATCAACTTCCCTGACTTTATACTTGGTGGAGTGAGAATAGTCATTTATATGGGTTGAATGTCCAGCACCTTCCCTGAGTTTATACTTGGTGGAGTGGGAATAGTAATTTATATGGGTTTACTGTCCAGCACCGTCCCTGAGTTTATACTTCGTGGAGTGGGAATAGTAATTTATATGGGTTTACTGTCCAGCACCTTCCCTGATTTTATATTTGGTGGAGTGGGAATAGAAAAAAACTTTTTAGAGGTATATATTTTGGTTGGTAGAATATTACAATTATTATTTCTATAGTAGTAATTTTAATTATTGTGAAATTAGTAGTAGATTGATAAAGATCTCACAATTTTTATAATTAAATAAAAATAATTAATAAATAATTTCAAATATATTTGCATTACATTTTATTTAGAAAATTAAAAAAGGAGACATACACATGTTTAAGTGAAAACATTTACAAACTGTTTATTAAGATGTAAAAAGAAATGGAAATTAGAGGAAAGGTTTTTATTTGTACTTTAATTTTGTAAGTGAATAGTTTTAAAAAAAGAAAATAAATTGCGAGTACATTTTTGTATATAAAAAATATTAATAAATTACAATGAAACAATTTTTATGTTAATTCACATATATTGCAAATGTCAATGTTTAATACAAATATCATTACTTAAGGGCTGATTCCGATCTTGGAAAAACGCTGTACAAACCGTGGTATGGAGCGTTTTCTCCATACAACTCGTACTTGTAAGGAGGCCCCTACAACCTAGGAAGTACGATCCGTACAAATAGACGCACTCCATACAGATTGTAACAAAGACCATACAACTCGTATATACAAGCGATTCCGATTCGGATTGCTCTGTACGCGACGTCCCCATGTATTCCCGGCAGCAGTTTACAAACCGGCAAGTACGATTCGTACAAACGGCATGCGGTACGGCTCTTTTTTTACAAGGGCCAAAAAGTGAGGGAACAGCCTTGTACGCCCCTAAAACAGTACGAGACAGACCCCCCATGTACGCGTCGTGCACCCCATGAATCTAGGGGTATGGTGCGTATGCACAGTGCGTACGGATGACACGGAAAGTGGGGTATGGTGCATACATACGCGATGAAGGGGTACTGGTCGTGTACGCACCGTACAAGCACCGTACCCCAAAATCACCTGTGTTCGAACCGTACCCCAAAATCGGCCGTGTACGCACCGTACCCCAAAATCGCGTATGTACACACCGTACCCCAAAATCGGCCGTGTACGCACCGTACCCCAAAATCGCGTATGTACGGTGTGTAAATGCGCGATGTTGGGGTACAGTGCGTACACAGGCGATTTTGGGGTACGGTGTGTACATACGCAATTTTTGGGGTATGGTGCGTACACGGGCGATTTTGGGGTACGGTGCATACATACGCGATTTTGGGTACGGTGCGTACATATGCGATTTTGGTGTACGCACCATACACATGCCTCGCATGTGGGGGGACCCCTGTACGTCTCATACCTCTATATGACCCGTACCCTGGTATGAGTCGTAACCCCAGAACAAGTCATACCAGGGTATGAGGCGTATAGGGGTTCGCTTCGTTGCCCGGTACGAGTCATTCCCCGTATATAGGCCATTTTCCATACAAATCGTATGCTGACAAACTGGTCCGAATCGTACTTGACGGGTTGGACAGCCTTTTTACAATTTGTATGGTCTTTTTTACAAGTCCTTGTCGTACAGCTTTTCCCGATCCAATTTGTAAGAATTGGGCCGATCTGTATGTATTTTTCCCATACGAATCGTACTACACGGTTTGGAAGGGACTTGTACAATTTGTATGGAAAAAAACTACAAATCCTATTTGTATGGAAAAAGACATACAGGATCAAATCAGGCCCTTAGTGTACAATTTATTTCTTAACAATAATTTTATATCACATACAAAATAGAAATATTTTAATAGTAAACATGTTGAAAATAATTGTTATATTTGTTGTACTTACATTTTTTATACTTTTATAATACAAATTATTGATAGATACATTTTTTACAGATCTCAAAATGTAACATTTTTGTTGCTTACAAAATGATAATATTTATTCTATACATTAATAAAATCATTATTGAAAATATTAATAATATTAATTTTTACAAAAGTGAATAATGAAAAAATATTTTTACATTGTACATATATTTTATAATCACATTAACATATTTATAAGCACAAGGTCTGGCAGAAGGTGAATGATTAAAGTAATTTCAACATTATAATTAATTACAAATTGTACCTATAAATAATATTTTCTTTTTCATTCTTTATTAAATAATGTTGTAAATAATGTTATTTAAATAAATGTATATTTATAATTATTTAAATAAATTATTAGGAGAAATAATATATAATCTAAGCCTATATTTTTAATTTTAAAGTGTAAGAAAATAGAAAATAAATAAGTTTTTCAGTTATACAGGGACTATTTTTTAACCGCGTAATGTTTTTTTGTTTGATTTGGTACTGGAACAGCTTGCAGTTGGATGCTGCGTCGCGTTGGAGAGGGTTAGTGTATTTTGGTTGTATTTTATAAGCTAGGAAATTTAATTTAAGTGTATGTGTGGTGTATTTAGTTAGAGTAGGATTGTAATATATATCGTAAATTGTGTTTTAGGTGTTAGCTCGAGTGTACGATATTTAGTGTTTACCGAGTTTTAGTACTAGGTGTCTGAAAGATGTTTATATCTTTAAATGTTACTAAATGCTTATGTTGATAGTATACAATTATATGTGTATGAGTGTATTTGTATGGGTGGGTATGTGCTTTTTCTATTTTTAGGTTGTCGTCGCCCTTTTACTTTTTTTGTGGAGGTCCGTTTTTTTTTAAAGTAGTGTGGCGAGTATTATATACTCAGATTTTTACACACATACTTTGTTTTTCGGGTTTTCCTGGAGCGTTTTGTTTTTTTAAATGACAATTTTCGGGTTTTGAAGGGTATACTCTGTGGGTTACATTGGAGAGGAGTCGCCATGGATTTGCTTGTATTTTTTCATTTTTATGGGGCTTTCTTGGATTGTATGGACATTTTGGATTATTTCGTATGGATTTTTTTACATTGGATTACTTTTGAAGAAGCAACAAAAACTGTAAGTATTTAAGGAAATGTTTTTGGGTGGGAAATCTGTTTAAATGTCTTGTATTGCTATGCTATATGTAACAGTTTGAAAGTAAATTATCAAAATAAATTTAATAAATGTGTTTTTAATTTATTTGATGATTTAATTACAATTTGTTACATATGGTAGTGGTAGAAAAATGTGTATTTTTAAAAGGCCAATGTTTGTATAGTTGTTATATATTTCATAGAATCGTTTTAGCTATCATTGACATATATTCAAGTCCTCTGGTATTTGGAAAGAGGGTAACTTGGCTTTGGAGTGTGTTATACATTTTTTTGGTTTGTTTAGTTCATTTTGGTCCTATCAGGGTTACTGATTGCTCCATTCGGAGCTCTTGGTAACTCTGTTCATTTTGTAGGGATTGAATTAATTTGTAAAGGGTAGGTGTTTCTCTGCCTGTGATTGCTTGGAAGGCGTTGTGCCATCCCTCAACTGCGTTGTTTGTTTTTGCTTCCTTATTTAGGGTGCTAAGATAGACATTCCACCAGGTTATTTGATATTTAGGTTGTCTTCTATGACCTGATCGGTGTAGCCTTCCTACCCATGTATCTTCGAAGTAGTCAAGCATAGGGCTTAATACTTCTTCGTTTCTTTTATAGTATGGGCTGTCTATCAATAGGTTGTAGTGCTCTGCAACGTCTGTTACAGGAACATAGGCTAGAGAGATACGTTTTTTGATTTGATAAGCAAAGGTGCTATCTGTGGCGTATTGGACACTTGGGGGCCGATTCCGATCCGGTAAAAAGCGCTCCGAATAGCCGTTCGGAGCGTTTTTTCCCATACGAATCATAGCCGTAACCGTCCCCATACGAACGACGTAGTACAATCCACACCCAATGCAGCTATCTGTATGAATCGTACCAGGAACCGTATGAATAGAATTCCCGTACGAATCGCCCTCTGAACCCGCTGTACGCGACGTTCATACGGTTCGCGGCTGCTTTGTATGACCCGGCAAGTACGATTCGTGTAGGATACGTTCCGTACGACCCTTTGTCTATGGGAGCTGGAAAGTGCTGTAAAAGCTGAGTTCGCCCCGAAACAGGTACGGAACGGCCCCCCGGGTATAGCGCCTACCCCCCCATGATCGCAGGGGTACGGCGCGTACCCCTGCAATCATGGGGTGTACGTACCATACCCCGCGATCTCGGAGTGTACGCGCCACACCCCATGTTCGCTGGGTGTACAGTGCGTACACCCTGCGATCATGGGGTACAACACGTACCCCCTATGATCGCAGGGGTACGGTGCATCCCTCTGGGATCATGGGGTGTACGTACCGTACCCCGCGATCTCGGAGTGTACGCGCCGTACCCCAAGTTTGCTGGGTGTACGGTGCGTACACCCTGCGATCGTGGGGTACGAGACATACCCCCCATGATCGCAGGGGTATGCGCCGAACCCATGCAATCATGGGGGGTAGGCGTGTATGTGATTGTGCGCTTTACCATACGAATCGCCCATACCAGATGTGGACCGTACGAATCGCGTCCTGATTACCGGATCGTACTCGTCAGGTCGATAGGGCGTGTGTACGAGTTGTACGGTTCACGGTTTCAGCCTTGCAATACGTACGGATCGCGACGATTCGGATGGATTCACGGAATGCGGATCGTACAACGCGATTCGGACGGACGGGTACGATTCTTACAGAAAGGGCTCCGGATACGATTCGTACGGCGGAAATTTTTCCGGATCGGAATCAACCCCTTAATGTAGATTTCTGTTGATGTCGCCATATACATTGATTAAAATGATAATAGCAACCTTGTATTGCTGTATGTGGGTATATTTTTAGGATACTGTTTATCATTGCTTTTTCAAAATCAATGATCATTGTTTGTGGGAAAGAGTCATTAGTTAGTTGTTTGACTTTGGTTAGGATTTCTTTGTGGGTAGATTGTTGTTTGTTTGGTAGGAGGGCATATAGGAATGGAATATTAGCATTTTGGAATGACCATAGATAGTGTACAATTGGTAAAAAGGTTTAGGACATACTGCAAAAGTACCATCCATGATCCAAGGTTGGCATTGGTTAAGTTTAGTTATGTTGTCTGCAGTGGCAAACAGTATTATTCTTTTATCTTTTGAGTTGTTGTCATATAGTATAAATGGTTCATTATTATGAGTAACACAGAGTTCTGGGGGAAATTGAACTTCTTCAAAAGTTTTAGGTGTGGGAGGAGTAGTTGATGTAGCTCTTTTTTGTCCAGCTATGGTTCTTTTAAGGGAATCTATACTTGGTAGTTGGCTAAAAGCATGTTGGGGTAGAGCACTTAATTGCTGTTTTAGAATAGTAGCTGTTGGTGTATTAGTAGTAGTGCTAGCTTCTTTAAGGGAGTCAAGCACTTCTCTAATCTCTATGTCTGTAACCTTGGGTGGGTGGTTATGTTCCATAGTATAAGTTGCAGTAGTTTCCTGAGTTATAGCTCTCCAATAACATTTGTTAGAATAGTATTTGATGCATTTCCAAAAAACTTTCATATGTTTCTGTTTCTCTTGAGTGTATACATATCCCATGTAACACAGAAGCATTTTGCCTTTTTGAGAATACACAAATTTAGCTCCTTCAGTCATATTTGCTTTTTGGTGCTCGGAGAGATTAAACATTACATTATTAGAAAAGTTTAAAAATCATGTATTTAGTATTATCATAACATTGATTTGCAATGTAATTATTTACCAGTTTATTTCTTTGTTGAATGCAGTTGTTGGTTTTCTTCGAAGTTTACTTTTTACTGTATTTTTTCTGTACCTGTTAAGATGGAGAAGATGTGTTAGAAGAATGTATATTTGTTCATGTTTCTTTAGTTTTGGTCAGCTACCTAGTTTTCCCTTAGTTTTCTATTTCTAAAGTTTTTTAGTCATTTTTTAGATTAGATACCTACTTTTTATATTTTTTCTTTGAAGTGTTGATGTTGTGTAGTTTTTCTATAATTTCTTTTTATCTGTAGAAAATAGAGTAGGAATACAAGAGATGTTTCAGTTATTTGTTTTCTAAATAGCAGTTAGAAGTTTTAGATGTACGTTTTATTAAGATATAAAGGTGGTAATACTTACTTTAGATAGGTGTAGCAGCTTTTTGGTAGAAGTAAGTCCGTTTTCTTTCAGCAAACTGGCAGAGTTTCGCCTTCCTTTTTTTTGGTGTTTTAGATTGCGATTTAAGCAGGTTTAATTTGTCTTTTTATAGGGTGTGTTAAATTGTTTGTGAAAGTTTATTGGTTAACCACTTTGATAACTTGTTCTTGTTGGTTTATTTGAATTTTTTTACTTGTTTTGGCAATTATTGTCCTTAAATGGTGGACGCCAATTAGTGTTTTTTTATGGGTAAAGCAGTTTTTTTCAATGTTAAATGGCGTTTTGTTATATTTAAAGAGAAAGAGTATTTATTATGTGTATTAAGCAATGTATAATTATTTGCAATGTTTTATATGTATTCTAAAATGTATATTTGATGTAAATGTTTTTTTTTAATTTTAGAAATGTTTATTGTATGTAGTATCCTTTAAAAAAATATAATATGTATAATTGTGAAGTCTATAATTTGTTTTTTTAATTAGAAAGCATATGTTCTATGTATTTTGTAAAGTCGATAATAATTATTTTTCGAGATTATAGTATTCTATATAGTGATGGTCGATATTTTGACGGTGTTTAATGTTAAGGATTGCTGCTCGGTGTTTTTACATTCGATAATATAGTTGGTCGATAATTTTGTAGTCGATAATTTTTTTAATCGATATTGTGGTTTCGATACATTTGTTATTTCTTGTTTAAGTATTGGGAGTCGATATTTTTGTAGTCGATAATTTGACATCGATATTTTGCCTAGTCGATATTCGGTCTGTCGAGGTTATGTCAGTGATTCATTTGAGGCAACATGATTGATTGAAAACAATGCATGCGTTTGGAAAGCCTTTTAAATCTGTGGAGAATTGACGCAGAATCTTATGGCCTACAGTACAAGATACCCTACTGAGGTCTAGAAGTTCAAGCCAGCATGCCTCGCCATCATCATGTGCTACAATGGTGTCATACCAGACTTAAAGAAGGCTAGTTTGAGATTATGACCACGTGGAAGAGAAAAACACACAGTGGCGTAGCAAGGTCAGGTAATACCCGGTGCAGAAAACTTCTTGTCAAAATGGCAAAAATATGTGTTTAAAACATATTTTTGCCATTTTGACCCCCCCCTCAGTGATGACACCCGGGGCGTCCTGAACCCCCCAGCCGCTCCTGCACCCACCTTCCTAAGCCACTGAAAACACACAAACAGGAAAAACAGAGGAATAAACATGGAAAAGGGAAAAAGGAGGAACATGTGAGGGTGAAATAAAGGGTCAGGGCTCATCTGGTAGTGGATTAAAGAGGCACAAATTGGAATCAACCTAAGTAGCCTTTGCATTAAGTACCTCCGAATTTCAATCGCACCAACCGCAGGCTTCTGAGAAAAACTTTGGGCCCCAGCGTTTATTGTTTTACAAATTAAGGACGGGTTCCGGAAAGATAGACTATTATATGTCATATTTTTTAAGGATTTTGATTAAAGCGATGTGGGCGTGGGTAGCTTTCTGGTGGACGTCCGACTTCTGTTTATTTCCTTTGTAACTAGGAAACCAAAGCAACCAAAGACAAATGTAATTTTAGCCCTAAATTGTACTGAGCGAATAAGCCTGACCCTCTCTAGTGGGGGTGTAGGGGAGCCCGGCCCTGAAGAAAGCTGGGAAAATGGGCCAGGCAGGACATTTCACAGTACGTTTGGACACATATATTGGCTAAAAAGCGGTAGGTTTTGCAAGGACTCTACACGACAACTAACAAACTAATGCAATATCTCAAGGCCTACAGCAATATCCAGGCGAAATACATATCACTTGCAGCAAATCATGCATCTACCTATAACAAAATGGGCTGCCTGAAAATACATTAGATGCACACCAATCAAATATTCTGCTTCAGTAGAAGTTGTATTTGGAACTGTATTGGCACTGTGATAACCAATGGAAAAAATCACATAGTTTTCATAACTGTGCAGGTGACATAATGCCTATCACTGCTTTGGTCCTAGCTAACAGGCTATCAAAATATATACCAAGACACTTCAGATGAATATATGCAGTAAGAGCTTTGGGTACTAGTTGAGGGGGGTGAGAATCTATCGAAAATAATAATCACAATACTTCTCTGTGTGAATCACAAATTTCCCTAAATAAACATGCGCTTGACACTCCTGTGGCTTAGCTCAAATCAGTCAGGCTTAACTTAGAGGCAATGTGTAAAGCATTTATGTATCCTAATGGTAGCATGGACTAAGCAGCCTTAAAGGCTTAACTCAAGAGGTCGTGTTAAGCGAGCTGTTTTACCAATCACAATCCTGTAATACCAAATGAAAGGACACCACACAAGTTATATATTATTAAAATATATGTATTTATTACTAGAATAATCCTCTATACTCTTTATGAGTCTAGAGGCACAAGCGTTTAAACAAAAGCACAGTTAAACATATGAAAGTTGCACAATTATGGATGAGGCCGGGGGGCCACGCAAACCATATATTAAAAAAGTGGTATAAGAGATACCAATCGAACAGTGGTTAGGCCTAGGGCCTAGGGAATCGCTGGGACCAATCGGGACTAGCAATGCTGAAGTCGGGAAAAGCCAGCGGGAATCAGGTGCAGCGCTTAAAGCACACGCATGCACCAATGCAATGTCAATGGTGCGTAAAAGTTACAAAGTTACTGTTTAAGGAACCTTCCGACTGACCTAGAAGGGCAAAACTTTAGACACATACACTAGAGGTGTGTACCAGTGTTGGAACACCGGCGTTGCTGAGTTTCCTCACCCACAGGAAGCGGGTGCACAGGTGTGAAGTAGTGTCGGGTTTCGTCACGTAGGTCGATGGTGCCTGAAGATGAAGATGCTGCAGGCGTCAGGAGGAGAAGTGTCCGGTGTGATCCAAGGGTGGATCGAAGATGTAGAGTACCTAAAAGCAGAGGGGACAGAGTCTGGGTCACTCAGCAGTTATCAGGGTGGAACCAGGAAGGAACCAGGCAATGTCGGGCGCAATCAGGTGGTTGTTGAGAAGCTTGTCCCCACTGCCACGTGGACTCTGGGGCACCGAGGATGTCCAGGAGTGGATCACGAGCTGTCCCACAAAGGCTCTCGCTGTCGGTAGTGTCGGCTTCCAGATTGGAGCAAACAACCGTTGGCAAGAGCAATCCACACAGGACTGGAAGACCGCTTCTTTCTTGGACTAGCAAAGTCAGAGAGGGTGCTCCTTTTCAGGGGAGCGAGGGCCAGTCCGGAGCAACCGGAATGGCAGTGTAAATTTGAAGGTTCGCCGGTTCTGGGGCCACAAGCCAACGGGCAAGTGACCGGACCAACGCGTTGAGCCAAAAGTTGCAGGAGTGGCTCAGGGCTGGGGCTCTCAAACCCCAATGCACAGCTTCGAGGGTGCCTCGGGAGCTGCATGGTCAGCGCCTCGTGGTCTTTCCAAGATGGCCGGCCCCACGCTTCAGGTCGCCTCCACGGGTCTCAGCTTTGCAGGGACTGTGGATCGGGCTGTTAGAAGGCAGGAACGCTGGGTCTTGTTGATCTCTGTCACTCGAGTTCCGGCGGGAACTGCAACAAAGCAAACGTTGAGGTGCTGGATGGTGCCTGTTTGCACAGGGTGGTCACTCCTTGACCTCAAGGGAGATTCTTCACTCTTCTACGTCGAGTAGGATGCCGAAAGGTCCAGAGTTTTGTTTTATAAGTTTCAGTCAGGATAATCTGAATGCTTGGGCATTGCTCCCACTCTTAGACCAATCTGGTGGGCTGGATTACCTGCTAGGTCCCTCCTATGGGTGTGACCCAGGAAGGGGGTGGATACACCCCTTTCCCTTTGTCCAGGGTCACGCTGGGACTGGGGCTGGTGAGCCCCAGAACCGGTTTGACCGGATTATGCAAGGGGAAGCCGTGTGCTCCCCAGGCACTGTCTGGTTTCTGTCAAACCTCCCTGCTACAATCCACTATCTCCTGTCTGGGGTGGCGTGACTCCTCCCTGTTACAGGAAACCCTTTGTCCAGGCCTCCTTGGCTGAGTTTCGGTCAGCAGCAGGAGGTCAGACTCGTGTCTGTGGCAGAAGCGTTCATTTCGTGATGCTGAGGCTCTTTTAAAATCAACCGCGTTTTAGAAAAGTAACGTGTCTTCTCCCTCTAGAAGGGTGGAATGCTACCCCCGTCACCAGGACTGGCGAGGGGGTAGTATTCCAAAGCGTATGACACGTTACACGACATGTTTTGATAAAGCCAAACCAAAGTTAGCACATAACCGTGATGTATTATAATGCACTTAAAAGTATATGGTATGGCAATATCCCGGAACAGCTTAAGGAATTGGTCCCAACAGCTGCAGACAGGCTCAGCTCATGCTAGAGCACCATCTCACATAAAACCAAGCACTCTGCCTCCAAGATTGTTAAGGTCTGCCATAAGAGTGACATATAGGTATATATGTGTCCAGATAGGTTTAGATATAGGCATACTATATCTAAGCAAGGGGTGATTACACCACCTTGCCCCAGCTGAGTGATCAGCCAGTTGTGTCAATTTTGGATAGCCAGCCAGGGGTGGCAAAAGATATGCTGCAGCCCCTGGTAGGCCTTGGATGCACACATCCCCTGGGCACCTATAGTGCTCTGTACAGGGGCTGATAAGGTGACCCAAGCCAATTTAGTTATGCACCTAGGGTACATGGAATCCATTTTAAAGAGAGAGCAGATAGCCTGGGGCCCTGATTAGCAGGGAGCCAGGCCAACTAAGTCGAAAACCAGCTAAACACAAGGCAAAAAATCTGGGGTAACCATAGTCAGGTAGCCACCTTCCTACACATGGTATTGGCTGTAAATGTGCAAAACAGGCGAACAACCAGCAGTTCGACAGAAAAGTGAGAAGGCAGACCCCAAACCACAACGCAGCCGACTCAAGAGATCAACACGCAGACCACCGCTGCAGAAATCTACCTCGTCACAAATGGTACAAGAACATTGCGCAGCACTGCAGGCGGTGGCGGAGGTCATGTCGTCTCCCTTGAAGGCGGCAGGGACGACTGTCTCCACTTATCACGAAACAGAAGATTCAGACTCTGGAGAGTCAACGAAGAGTGACATGCAGCTACCAGTGGTTACACCAGGCTCGGTGGACGTCATTATTTGAACCACCATTAGGAAATAAATACTGCTAATTGGAACTGTGTGGATGAATAGAAAGAATTGAGCCGGGTGGCGGGAGCACTGCTGAGGTTAATGGTGGAGGATAGGTAACGGGGACTCTTTTTGAGATCTGAAAGGAACTGCCGTAGAGAACTCTGACTTTGATGTCTGATTGGGAACATACAAGGGGATTCAGCACAAATGGAATGGCTGTAACAATATAAAATTTAGCCTGGGCAGGGCTGACTAACTCTGCTGAAATTACCGACCACACCCCAAACTAGATTGACTCCCACACGCATATGGCAGGAGTCATCTATTTTCCTTATTTTTTACTACTGTTACAGGTTTGGTCTGCAAGCCTTTGCAACACTGCCCAAGGAATGGGGAGCTACTTGTTTATAAAGTTTAGTGATTGTCCTGCGATGTTACTATTAATATGGTATGAGAGGGGAAGAGTTGGGGGGAGGGGAGAAGACACGAAACCACACCAAGATGACTATAGCTCCCATACCGCGAGTTCCCCAACAGTTTAAAATGCTGACATAGAACATCCGCGGATTGAGATCCCCAGTTAAATGCCAAAAAATACATAGCTACATTAATAGAAGAGAGGCACACATTGTTATGATGCAAGAATCCCACCTGACAGTAGAAGAGGGGGCTAAGCCACGACAAAAATGGACCTGAGAAGTATATGCGACTTCTTACTCAGCCTTCTCCAGAGGGGCTTTGATTTGGATACGAGACAGCACCCCATTTATGATGCAGAGCACAGTGGTGGATCCGGAGGGTAGATTCGTATTAGTACGAGGTAGGCTACTTGGATGGGAAATCGTATTGGGTAGAGTCTATGCCCCGAATCGTGACCAATTGACGTTCTTAGAGAAAATGTCTGCATCTTTATTCTCCTTGCATGGGGCTGAGGTGCTATTAGGTGGGGACTTTAATTGTGCAGCTTATGTCGACCTGGACCGTTCCACCCCCCACCCCCTCCCCTACCCCTGTTACATGGTACAGTAGCCGCTAAGCTAGCGAGGGGATTTAAGAATTGGTTGACACAGGAAATTTGATGACATTTGGAGATTGCAGCATGGACAGACACGCAACTATTCCTATTATTCGCACCTATAAAATCTACACACACAGCTGGACTTGTTTATATGCACAGACAGACTGGCAAACTGAGTGATACAAATGGAATATTTAGGCTGCACCTTCTATGATCATAATCCCCTCCTTCTCTGCTACCAACCGCTAGCGGAACCTACAGCCACACGGACGTGGCGCCTAGACCCAAACTTGTTAACAGATGACTACTTCAGACAATCATTAGAGGACAAGATTGCAGAATACTTTTAGATACAATCAGGGCTAGATCGCCGCTAGAGCCACAGAGTGAGAGGCATTCAAGGTGGTAATAAGGGGTTACTGTTTGGGCACCACGGTGAGCTTGACAAAATAATTGCAGAAGGAGATAATTCAACTGAAGGCACTGCTATATGAACAGGGGTGCAACCTATCGGCAGGTATGAACAACTACATGCAGCTAGAAAACACGAGGCAGGAATACAGTAGAGCACTAGAGCGGCTGCAAACACTAGACATACGCGAGTATCATATTAAAGTACATGAGATGGGGGAAAGCAGGCAGATTATTGGCTTGGCTAGTATAACCAGTAAGCAGGGGAACACCAATACCACAAATTGTGATGGGAAAAGGGGAAATGCTGCACCTCCCCAATAATATCAATGATGAGTTCCGCACATATTATAAAACATTGTAAGAGGCTCTGCCGATACTCCAGACAGACGATCTGGAGGCTTTCTTAACTCCGTTGCCACTAAGGATTCTAGACTCTGGACTGAGGAGGCAGCTGGGGGAGCCGGTGACAGGCCATGAAATTCGAGAGGCTATCCGAGAGTTGGCCACAGGGAAGACACCTAGAACAGATGGATTGCCAGCTGAATTGTATTTGCTAATGACTCCGACAATAGCCCCAAGTTAGAGGCACTATATGAGGAAGTGTGGCAGAACAACTTGCTACTGACATCCACCAGAGATGCGTTGGTGATACCCCTCCCGAAAACAAAAACAGTAGGAGCATCAAGTTTAGACCTCTTTCGATGCTAAACACTGATTTTAAAATCCTGAGTAAGGTTTTGGCAAGACCAATATTAGCTGATGACATCGATCATACACAATGACCATAGTGGATTCATACCGGCAAGAGCCGCATCGGTCAATATCCGAAGGCTTTTCCAGGTCCTACACCATCCAGATAAAGTCCACCACCCTGAGGTGCTGATAATGTCAGTGGACCTGAAGAAGGCCTTTGATTCTGTATGGTGGGATTTTCTCTGTTCCACAATGACCAAATTGGGACTAGTAGAAAAATGGGTAAAATGGGACAATTTACGATACTCTCACCCCACAGCACGGGTCAAACCGGGTGGTGATATAGGGACCATATGCCATCTTTAGGGGAACCAGACAGGGGTGCCCACTGAACTCCCCTATTGTTCTCCCTCGCTGTTGAACCTCTGGCAGAGTTGTTCAGACAGACAGGAAGATCACATGGAATGCTATTGGCAGACCAAGAGCATATCATCTCACTCTACGGAGAGGACATATTGTTATAGCTAGAGAGGTATGACACGGGCAGTGGAACTCCTAGACAAATATGCACCACTAGCAAGCCTAAAATTGAACAAAACCAAAACTTATGTTTTCCCAGTGATAGAATGGACTGAATGCCCAGCTGACCTTCCAGTGGGCCTAAATGTGGCACCACACTCTTCCAAATATCTGGGAATCCAGGTGTATCGTGATTAGTAAACCTAAAAGAGGGCAATTTAAACGTATTGCGGTCCTTTGGGACGACAATTCCTTTCTGGCGCTCCATAAAAATGCCCATGATTATGCTCCGCGTCTGCTTTACTATTTTGTAAACTTGCCGGTACATATCCAAGCATCCGGGTTTGCGAAATTAAATAAAATGGTTTGCGAATTGATATGGGACGGTGTATGGAATAAAGTCTTGTCGGCCATCCCGCAGTGGTTTCCTGAGCAGGGGGGCATGGGAGTTCCAGACTTTGAACTGTACTACCTTGCGGCACAAGTGCAATGGTGGCCAAATGGGTGGACGGACAAGACCTGGAGCTATTAACGAATGTGACCCACATATCTGCCCAGAGATGACTCATAGCTAAACTCATATACCTGACTGTTGAGGTTCCTCACCCAGGAGTGCTCCTACAGGGAGGGCTCTACTGTTGGAAGAGGTGCCAAAGATGCACAGCTGGTCAGATGCTGTATGCCACAAACCTGCCCTTGGTTGGGATCCCGTGCGGGACACGGCCGACACCTTTCCCAGAGTCACAACTGACAAGCTGGACTAAGGCAGAGTCAGGACAGTGGGCAACCTATATCAAGAAAACGAATTGATCCCATCAGAGCAATTCCTGGACCAATACGGGCTGCCACAATACGGGCTGCCAGGAGGCCAATTTCCCATCTACCACTCACTGGTGAAGGCATTTAAAGAGCTGTGGGGTGTAGCTCAGAGGGAACCATAAATACACAACACCCTGCAGGTCCTCACCATACTCGGCTCTGCGAACCACCTAGTAAAATGGCACTACAGAGCTTTGATAGGGATGGTAAGAACACCGCTAGACTAGGTGGAATGAATCACTCGGGAGAGCATTAGAAGATAGAGACAGGGTTAAAATACTTCAACATGCAAAGAAAATCCCTGGGGGAAACATCACTTACAACGCAACTTTTACAACGCAGTGCCTTTACGACGCAACTTTTACAATGCAAACCTTTACAACGCATTGCGCTGGGGGGCGCTCTAGGATAGGGAATAGGTTTAATTTACTGTGCAACACCTTCCCTACTATCCACGGGGACTGGAGTTGGAATAGTAAATTAAACTATTCACTATCCAGCCCCCCAAAGCACTATGCGTTGTAATGGTATGCGTTGTAAAAACCGCGTTGTAAAAGCATGCAATGTAAAAGCATGCGTTGTAATGTCGTACATCCATCCCTGGAAACACTGCACCAAAACTCATTCAGTTCAATTACATACATATGGCCTACCTCATCCCACATCGCCTGAATGTCATGTATGGAGGAGAAACATGAGAATGCCCCAGATGCGGTCATCAGGATGTGGAATTTATACACACCACCTGGAGCTGTACAGTTATACGAGAATACTGGGATGCAGTACTAGCCCAAATAAATGCGACATTGGCCAGGAACCTGTCAAATACAGTGGGTAAGTGTCTTTTGGGACTTTTCCCAGGACCAAAGGCTAAAAAAGTGGCCTCGCGATGCATAGACCTAGCACTAGTCCTGGGGCACAGGCAGGTGGCCATGGCTTGGAAAAACCAGAGGGGCCCTAGAGTGAGAAAATGGGAACAAGATATGGATAGCTGGATAAAGACAGAGGAAAGAGCCATATACTGAGAAGAGAAGAGGGGTTTCAGGATGCCCCATTGCAGATTTATGGACTGAGATAATGAGGGCCTGGTACACTAGGATGTTGAACGGAACAGTTGACGAGGCCAATACAGGGGGGTATACCAAAATAGATACTGACTCAAACACAGCGGATACAAGGGAATGCGGGTAGAATAGAATACATGACAAGCGGATGTGTAGGCCCATGGGGGAGGCTCTCTCCCTCCCCCCCCCACCCCCCCCCCACCCCACTGCACCACAGTGACCCTTCCATATATTGGATAAGCATGAACTAAGCACTACGGGACAACACACATTTAGTTTGTATCCCAGTTCTATGTATAAGTTGTTTCTTTTTGCCATAGCAGATTGAAAATCCTTATCGGCAAATAAAAGATAAAGATAAACACCCTGAGCACATGTTATGGTCACACAGATCAGAGACCACAACATCTGCAAGAAAGAGAAATACAGAGTGGAGCCCAAACAATGAGGTTGAACAGTGATGCAAAATGTTGAGACCTAAAATATATATAATACATAATGTAAAGCGATAGTGCAGAATTGGTATGCAGGTATAACTCAGAGAAAATGTAATGTATACAAAACTTTATGTAACTGATCATATGTATAAGTGTAAAAATATAAATGCTAATAAAAATATATTTAAAAAAAAAAAAAGAAAGTTCAGAGTGGGCAAAGTTGTAGTCCATGCCTATCGGCTTAAGCTGGGCGTCGGTCTCAGTGAAGGCCTTTACGTTCAAGCTTAAAAACATTTATGTAAGTCAGATCTCCTTCCAGCAAGCTCAGGCTGAGCAGCAAGCAATTCAACGTTGATGGAAGTGCAGCTTTGACGGCAATCCTGGTCTCTGTTGTTTCTCCAGGTAGAAAGTTGGCAAAAAGTTTCTGAGTCCCACTTCTTGCATTTTGGAAGACAGGAGGAGTACACCAGCGAAGGCTCCAGGACCTGGGGGTCACCACTTGAGAGTTAGGACTCACTCCAGCAAATGCCAGTTGCACGGTACAGGGCAAATCTAGTTACAACTGATCGGCTGAACAGTTGCAGGGACAGAGGCCTCTGAAAGCTTGTTGTGTCCCTTAGCTCAAACATGAGTTAAGCCAACAGACCCGTGGAATCATATCTGGGGTCCTGGATTCACAGTAAGCTGGTCCAATCTTCCTTCTGATTTCAGGCAGCAGGGCATACCTTCTTTTGATCTTCACAGTTTCAGAATTGTTCTGAGAAGGGTACAGGGGCTGCCACATTTATGCCGAGTGCCAGCCTGTGGATGGGTGAAACTCATGGCCTCTCCCTAATGGGGTAAATGTTCCCAGGTGTGACCCATCCCCTTTTGTAGTATTTCCTGTGTAGTTTACTGTAACCTATCCTACAGTACCCTTCCTTCCCTAAATCCAA
Source organism: Lissotriton vulgaris (assembly GCF_964263255.1). Classification (NCBI taxonomy): domain Eukaryota; kingdom Metazoa; phylum Chordata; class Amphibia; order Caudata; family Salamandridae; genus Lissotriton; species Lissotriton vulgaris. The sequence goes on along the minus strand of NC_141687.1, from coordinate 227,435,435 downwards.
CATGACCAGAGATCCCACTGGTCAGAGATCCCTGTGATCACTTAGAGGCATGTCTAGGATAATGAAAAAACCTTTCCTTGTGGTCACATCGTGCTAGGTCTGGGGCAGCTCCGCTCCCACTAGGTTGGGGCCAAGGTGTCTAGGAACACAAAAGGAAGACATGCTTAGAAGTGAGCTAAATCTGAAAGTGACAGGGTAGACATTAACTAAGTCTCAGAAACGGGCTGGGCACAGCCCTCATGCAATCCTGCTCAATGAATAAAAACACCTCCCCCCTCCCAAGCCCTTTGTTCACTGCCTGGGACCAAATACACATCATACCTCAGGGAGCAATCAGCAGTCATGTGACAATGGACACACATATTGGACACCTTTTTGCTTTAGTCATGAAAATGACAACTTTCTGAAAGTGTAATTTCCAAAATAGTACTATAAAATGTGACTTGACCATTAAGTGGGGTTTTAATTTATTATTAAAATAAGATCCGGAAGCATTTGTCTAGCCACTCCCAACCTGGATTTAGCATTTAATAAATGTAATAGGGTAGACCAGTGTTAGCCTATGGTAGAGCTAGCCTTGGCACAGTGAAAAACGATAGTGGAGATTTTTAACTGCCAATGCATTTAAAATGTTAAACATACATGCTCTATCTTTTAAATGCCATGTACCTTGCCTTATGGGCATTTAAGGACTGCCTTAGGGGTGACTTATAAGTATTGAAAAGGAAGCTGTAGGCCTGCCAAAATGTTTATTTTGCTAGCCCGAGGTTGCAGTGGCACGCCTGAAGGAATGCTTTACAGTGCTACTTTAGTGGGTGGCACAATTAGAGCTGCAATCCACTAGCAGCATATAATTGAAAAGCCTTGAGTACAAGTGGTACCATATGATAGGGATTTCCAAGTAAATTCAAAGTGCCAATTAGGGGTATGTCAATTCTAACCTGGTTAGAGATGAGGCACAAGGACTTTAACACTGGTTAGCAGGATTAAAGTGTGCAAAGATCTATGGCCAGCAAAAATCACTAAGGCATATACACATACAAAAAGAAAAGTGCAAAATTAAAAAGTTTAAAATGTTCTGTAAACTGTGAAGGAATTTAAAATAGGAGTCCAAATGTAGGGTTGGTATCCTTAGCTTATTTGTGGGAGAGGTGCAAGTAAAGCAAACAGAATCTAGCATAAATGTCTGGTATCCTGAATGAAAGCACGATTATGCACCGCTAAGCAAGGGCATTCATGCATGAGGTTCAAACAAGACAAAGTGTGATGCTAGAGGGTAGGATTATGCTTTGTCTTTTAAAGGTAAAACCAAATTTTGAAAATTGGCACCCCTGCTGTTTAATTTATATACAGCAGACATGGAGATAGCCCTGTCGGGCCGCCTTAGCAACACCAAAGATCGGGGCAACCAAAATTCATTTTATGCAATACGCGGATGACCTCGTAATTCTGGATCACACAAAAATAGAGCTTCAAAAGGCACTTACCGCCCTGGCAAAAACAACAACAAAATCAGGCTGGTAGCAAACCCGACCAAGTCAAAAATAGTCATCTTTGGGCATTACCCCAAAAAAACAAGAGCAAAATGGAGCCTCGGCCATTTGACCTTGGACAGCACACAGAAATACACGTACCTGGGGGTCTCCTTTCATGAATCGGGGTTGTGTGGCACCCACCTAAAGAAAATTCAGGGTAAAGGGAAGACCATCACCTTCGCCCTATGTAAACTACAAGCCTCTTTACACAGTCCATCATCAACTGCCATTCAAAGAGTCCTCAAGGCCAAGTTAATGCCGGCCCTCAATTACGCACAACAGGCGTACCCAGGCAAACTGAACAAGGAGTTGGAAAAAATTCACCGCGGGGCATACAAGAGACTGTACCATTTACCAAAATGCACAAGAAACACTCTAATTCGCCTGGAATTTTCACTCAACCAACAAAATCTGGAAGAGATGGCAGCCCTGAGCAAATATTACTACCTAACAACAGCGGCACGCGACAACACACTGAAGGCTGTCTTGAAACATATCTTCATGGTACCCGGGAACCCCTGGTCAGCTACCATTGAAACGGCAAAGACCCAACTTAACCTGGCGATCGAGTCGTGGAATCCAGACCTTGTCAACTACACGACCATCAAACACGCGATAAAAAAGCAAGTGCGTGCCTGCTCTCGGGACTTGGACCTTGAGTCTCTCGCGAAAAGAGCCTTTCATGAGTCTCTATGATTGCCGCACACTGCGTACAACCCTCGAAACCATCTCATGCAGGCCGTGGGTCTCCCAGACCTCCAAAAGATTCTAGCCTACAGACTGCACCCCCTCCCGCTCAAAGAACTATACCATCCGGGAAATGCTGGCACGGGAGCTCGGGAATGCAGACTCTGCAATTACAAACGTGAGTCATTGGCCCACTTACTATTCTGCTGCCCTGCCCTACGTGCACCCCGCACCCTCTACCTCAGGCCCATCCTTAGGGACGCGGGGTCACGCACAGCTAAGGATGCAATCCACCATTTATACTCCTTGAGCATAGTAAAACAGATGGCCTTGTTCGGAAAGTTTATACAACAGACCCGGTCCGAGGTGATGGCAGCCAAGGGCGCACAGGAATAGAGTCATTGTTGCGGGACACTGGGTGGCCCTTCCAGGTCCCCGACTGCGTGTGCCATTTTGAACTCTGGGAACTTTTCACAAATGCTTGCCTGCAGAAACATTTTCGGTTTTAACTTTTGTAATTTTATACTTTGGTCTTAATGTAATGGTTTTAAGTAACCACACAATAAAGTTATTCATTCATTCATTCATTCATTCATTCATTCATTCATTCATACTCGTTTCTGTATTTGTGTGTGTAGTTTTGATGTTCAAATATTAGGAATTGATTAGTCCTCGGTCAGCGGATACCAGTAGTGATTCAGCTGGGATCCACTAAAGTTAAGGTCATAAAGCCCTGCTCTTAAGGACCCTCCCTTTTATATCTTCTGTGATAATAACTGTTCAATGGATCACCATCAAATGCTTTCACAAGACATATTATTCCTCTATCACTTTAGGGTTACACCCTTGGTGATCTTTTCTCTATTTTTTAAACGCATCAGAAAAGTGTGAATATAATGCACCCAAATGATTCACCATCAGTCTCCCCAACATAGGTTTTTTGATTCTACTGCCTGCCCTATTTGGGTTCACATGTTTCCTTCTAATTTATTTAATCTTTGCTACCAGTGAGGACATAAGGATTTAGGGTAATAATATAACTATGCCTTTATACATCGTGTGATTGTGGTTTTTCATGTGATTTGTGCAGTCTTGATAAATCCTCTATTTACAGAATAGGTATTGGCTTCCTACAGGAAAGTGATAAAATAGCAACATTAGGATAATGAAAGACTGAATAAAAACACAATGTTCTAACCTATACTTGGCAGTTTGCATGTAGCTCTTTGATGACCGTTCATAGGTCTCTGTGCTATATTAGGATTGCAACTTATGAACTGCAAGTAACATAAGGATCTATGTGACTAAAGCATTAACACACTGAGCTATCCACATAAAATGCAGTTCTGTGATCTGCATGGTACAAGTTTTTTACAGCAGGCCCATTAACCCTCTGCGCTACTTCATGAACCAAAACTGCCACTAGACAAATCTCTGATCTCGGTCTACTAGGAAGATTATTCACCACAGTTATCTTTACAATTTAATTGTTACCTAAACACTGCTGGACACACAAGGAACTCTGCAGCAGGTGGCTTTTTTTATTTCAACAGGTTTTTATTGTTTTTTACAAACATATAAAACATAAAACATAGTCATCGTGAAATCTGGTTACAGGGTTTCCAGCCAAGGTTCGCCGGTTCAAGCCTGTAAGATATTTATATTATTTCAAACCACAGCACCTCCCCCAGTGTCAGCGCCAGGTGCAGCTGCACCAGTCACACCGCCCTAAAGCTTGCCATGATTACAAGAACTGGTAGAAAATCCTAGGCACTTCAACCCCGCTGTTGGGTGCTGGGAGCACTTGGTTGCTCATGCGTTTCGTGAAAATTCATGTGTCGCCTGAAATACCCCTGTACAAATGCTTTAAATGTTGCCCATTTAGTTCGCGGTACAAGCATAACAAACAAGTAAGTAGTGGCGCATACACACACAGTAATGAAGGAAGAGGCATTTAAGAGCAAAAGACAGATTACGAAAAAGATAACAGTTTGGAGGACTCCCGTTTAGACGGTGCATTCTGAAAAAAATATGGCAGAACTGCTTAATACATTGTAAAAATATGAGTAGGTTATTTAAAAGTAAAAGTGGATTTTAGTGGAACTTAGGGTCATAAGTACAACATGGTGTTGTGGTTGCAAAGTCTCCGAATCATAAAATCCCGAGCTCAGTGATCTGAGTTGCAATTCACCAAAGGCCAGTGCAGTGTGACTTTCTGACACGCAGTGTGCACTTTACAACTCACTGCATTTCATGCATTTCAGAAGGAGGAGGAGGGTGAAAGGGGCATTCCTTTCCTCCCTCCAAATTGCTATGCCTTGCATCAGGGTTCTGCACCAGCAGTTGCAGTCGTAAACCACTCATTGCATACCGGCAAAAGTGAATACAGGGAGATGTGTCTGCTGGTCCTCGCATTTCCTCACCCATGACCTTGCTACGAATGTGGTGGGATAACCACCAGAACCCTGCCAGCTGTTTTGCATTGAAACAATTAAATTACATATTTTAAAGCACAAAATGAAGAGCAGGTCACTGGGCTGGACTGGCCATTCTGCCTCTCTGGCACTTCACCTTTAGGTTGCAGCCTAAGGTGCTGCTTTGACAGCGGGATGGGCTGCTGAGACCCAACCGTGCTCCCAAGGCCCCAATCAGTCTAAAGGCCTCTGCAGTCTGGGCTGGTTTGAGCATTTTGCCAGGACTAGTTTTGGTTTCGAGTCCAACCCGGTGGGTCCCAAAATCAGTTTGAGTGTAACTGCTTGAGGATCTGAAATTTAGTGCACCAGGTCCTTAGATACCATAGGCTCTGCTCACTTTGCATATAGTACAAGGCAAAAGAATTTACAAGCACAGTGACATACCACTAGACATACCACTATAGTAATGAGGCCCAAACAGGACAGACCGGCCCTCTCTGCGGAGCGGCGCTTCCTAAGAGTACCCCACAGCTTTGAAAAGGAGCCTGGAGCACACAGTGACCTGGGAGGGGGTTGGGAGGCAGGGGCACCTGTTAAAAGGCCGTAGAACAGGTTGTTCTTCTGGTTTCAAAAGTTGCTTTGAAAAATGAATATGCACTGGCCTGAAGTCACAATATGTCCTCTGCAGGAGCTTGTGCAAATAACCTTGGCCCCATTTACAACATTTTTACACATGCATGCACAACTTACATGTGCAAATAATGGAATCGCTTCTTGAAATTGCTGGACCCATTTCACAAAATTAGGATCTGTGGATATTTCCATCCAGAAATGTCCCTTACCACAGCAAACTTATTTCTGGTCAGCCGTGAAGGAGCCGGGGTCTATGTTCTAGACTTACTCTGGAACCCCTGGCCGATGGTTCTTTTTGTCTGTGTGAAGGGGAAGAAAATGTACAATTAGCCAATTATACATTACAATTCCAACAACCCATAACTCTGAAGAACCACAGACTCCCAGATCAGTTTATTTACTTTATTACAAAGCCAAGAACAGCTGGACATACAAACACCTCAAGATGAGGGTGTAGCAATACATTGGAACTAATACAAAGCCAGACCTACGGGTAAAGATAAGACGATGTAGTAGGCACAAAGTAACCAATTCGAGAATCAGGACATGAAATATCACTGTGCCTACACCCAAAGTTCCCTTCATCGGAGGTTCGTAGGTAAAAAGCATTAATCTGTCCCTACACTACCACTAACGTGACATCCCTACTTAACATTTCCCCAAAGGCAAGTTCTGAAAATGTGTCAGCGCGTGAAGGCTTCCTAAGAAGACCATTCATGTTGAAAGGGTCAAGTGGCATCAAGCTACAGAGCTCATTTTAAGATGCTCTCTACTCTCAAGGTAAGGCAGAAGTCCCCGGACTCTGTCCGTAACCCCAATACAAGAATCAGATGCAAACTCCCAGAGGGCAGTGCGATATCACTCCAACCACGCAAGACACCTCCTCGTAGGTAACTTTCCATGTGACATACATGAATTCTACTTGCAAATCCAAGCACAGAGCGCTCAGGGAGAAATATGCCCTAGGCTTATAGAATTCGGTCAACATAAGAAGCAACATGTAAATTCATAAGGCGTATGTATACCTGAACATTGTTACTGTGTACATTTAAATCAAGGTATTAAAAAAACATACAAATTATAATGTTCATTTGTCACTTGTAGAATTTTTCACATCAATGTTTAGTCTAATCGTGCGTAATTGTAATGCAGATATCCCCACGTTATACAGAAATATCTTGATCACTTCACTTTATACGTTATTACACTCACATCCTAATGACACAAATTTTAACACGATAAAAGATTATATGCAGGTGTGGACTACCCATGATTATGATGCACCCCTACAACCACCAGAGCAATTTGTGCTCTATCAAATCCCCCCTCTGATGACTAGTGTCATCAGAGGGTGGGGGATTCATGTTTTTACCTGACCTAAGAGCATGCTGAGGCTCCACTTTGTGAGGGACTGTTGTGCTTAATTTTATTCTGCTTAATCTTATCTTGTTGTATTGCTTTAGTTTTTTAATTGCTGTTTCTGCCTCCACCGTCGGCATTTGCTCTGCACTGATTGGCTGTTTTTGCCCTATCAGCTGGGCCAGACGTGGGTTCCTTGCTCACTAAGCCACTGGAGTCAAGCTATCCTTGCTGAAGACGGCTGATAGCCAGAAACCGGTTCTAGGATGCTTGATTCCGGTCCAGGAAAGACATGGCTTGGCAGTTCGTGCTGGACTGTTCCCATGAGGCACAGGGTCAAGACTGATTTGCCTATGGCCATGTCTGAACTGGGGTGGCTTGGTGAGCAAAATACTGATGGATTAAACCAAGATCTGTGACTGGGGTTGAATGTTTTGCCATTGTGCAACATTCCGTCCATCATCTTGTGTTTTTTGCTGTTCACCCTATGTGGGAAGGGTATGCCAAGACGTGGGTCCCTTGCTCACTAAGCCACTAAAGTCAAGCTATCCTGGCTGAAGACGGCTGATAGCCAGAAACCGGTCCTAGGATGCTTGATTCCGGTCCAGGAAAGACATGGCTTGGCACTTCGGGCTGGACTGTTCCCATGAGGCACAGGGTCAAGACTGATTTGCATATGGCCATGTCTGAACTGGGGTGGCTTGGTGAGCAACATAACGATGGATTAAACCCAGATCTGTGACTGGGGGTGAATGTTTTGCCATTGTGCAACATTCCGTCCATCATCTTGTTTGTTTTGCTGTTCACCCTATGTGGGAAGGGTATGCCCAGACGTGGGTCCGGTGCTTTCTAAGCCACTCGAGTCAAGCTATACTGGCTGAAGACGGCTGATAGCCAGAAACCGGTCCTAGGATGCTTGATTCCGGTCCAGGGAAGACATGACTTGGCAGTTCGGGCTCGATTGTTCCCATGAGGCACAGGGTCAAGACTGATTTTCATATAGCCATGTCTGAACTGGGGTGTCTTGGTTAGCAAAATAACAATGGATTAAACCCAGATCTGTGAGTGGGGGTGAATGTTTTGCCATTGTGCAACATTCCGTCCATCCTCTTGTGTGTTTGACAAATTAGATTTAAACCTTTTTTGTAATACTCTACTAACTCAGATGCTTCTACTGCCTGATGACATTGAAGCAGCTGATAGCCTCTTCCAGAATTGGCTCGTGCATTCCCTTGACAAATGCATCCCTACCAAATACACGCATAGTCGTAGAACAAAGTCCAGCCCCTGGTTTAATGAAGTTTCAACTCTGATAAAAAAGAATTGCAAAGTTTCAGAATGTGCTTGGAGATATCATTATGACCCTACCCATAAAATACAATACTTTCTAGCTATTAAAGCTTATCATAAATCTTTACATAAATTGTGAGCCAATTACATCACAGAAAAAATCAAAAACAGCAACAATCCAGCTAAAAGTATTTTCTCTCTGTTGAATGATATTTGAAACTCCTCCTCAGCATGCACACCAACCATAACATCTAACTCTCAATGTGAAGCTTCAGACACTTTCTTTGTTAAAAAAGGTGAAAACTTCTGTAAATCTTTCCCCCTCCTCACTTAAACTCTAAGTCTCACAAATCTGTCTAGCTGCTCTGATACCACACTATCAACCTTCCCGACCTTATCCTGTGAAGTATTAAGCACCCTGTGCAACAAAATCAAATCTGGATCCCCAGCTGATCCACTCAAACCTGATCAACTCCTGAAATTCTTACCTTAGCTCCTCCCTATATGCGAGTTCATAAATCTGTCTTTGGCATCAGCTGAAGTATCTGCTTCTTGGAAATATGCGAAGGTTATCCTCTTCTAAATAAGCCCACCTTGGATGAATATAAACCTAAAAATGTCTGCCTTTTTTCTCTGCTCCCTTTCGTGGCCAAAATCACTGCGTCCTACATTAACTCTATCTGGACCAAGTTTGTCGAGTTCAATGGATTATTGGACCCCTCTCAAAATGGCTTTAGACCCTGCCACAGCACCGAGTCAGCTCTATTGGCAGTTACTGAACATTTGTGGCGCTCTTTGGAAGAAGTCCCTGATCCTTCCTGACCTCAATGCTGCTTTCGACACTGCATCATACAAGGCGCTGCTGCAACATTTACAAGAGATCGCCCTGGATGGCGCCGCTCTAAACTGGTTAGTATCCTTCATGTCAGACAGATCTTTTCAAGTGATCTCCCCACCCTACGTTTCATGGGTCCACTACGCACGACATGGGGTCCCGCAAGGGTCGGCTTTGAGCCCGACTTTATTCAATATATATATATATATATATATATATATATATATATATATATATGTCACTTCGTATCGGAGATAGAAGAAATATATGCAGCTCAAATTTATGCAGAAGAAGGCATTTTGAATACAACTGCCAGATTAGGGGATTCCTAACCAGGCCATTCCAATTTACATTGGACACTTCACATGAGTCGAAAGCAGTAACAAATATACAAAAGATCATAAAAATACTACATGTTGTACCTTTGCACTATGCCCTTACTTTATTTTAACCACTTCTCATTTTGCACCAGTACTTTCACTTATAGCAACAATGGCATTTCAGAATTATAGGCTACTGAGCCGGTAGTGATGATGGGTGTAAATTTATTGTACCAATGCATCAGAAAACACATTTATTATTCAGGGATTTGGCGATCCATAGAATTGAGAGTACAAAGTAGCAGTACCACTTGGGACTACTACTGACAAATGTAATTGGTAATCTCTCGAACTATAAAGGCTATAATTCAAAATATTTGAATGACTGTATTTTAGGTTGTCATCATGTCAACAGCACAAGCATTTCAAATATTTTCTTAAAACATTGTTTTCTAAATATGAGGCAATGTTTGAAATTCACCCCATTGTACATCTTATGTTTTACATTCTGCATTATGCAAATGGATTTATATGGATATACAATTCTGAATGTTTTTATGTCTATTGCGATTTTGCACACATGGTTGAAACCACCCCAGAACTTGTCACTTTCAATACACTTATGCAACACTGATCCCATGTCCAGTGATCAAGGCTTGTAGCGAGCTGAAACACGTTATGGTGACTATGCACGAAAAAAACTCTGAAGCACCTACTGTGGTTCGTATCCGTCTTTAAAGGAATTCTTTGGTGCAACGGAATGCTGGGGATATGTATGACTATTGGCTTCAGAATATACCCAAGAATCCCCTTTCCAAGATTTTCAAACCAACTTCCAATCTTTCCAAACCCTTTACCAACCTTAGTCCAAACTCCCTTGGTTGCCAAGTCATGTATCTCATGACATATCTCAGTGATGTTACTTATGTATTTCCTGAGATCCTTGCTATGATCTGGGATATATGTAAATCACTGCTGTCAAGTCAAGTCAAGTCAATGAATTTATATAGCGCGCTACATACCCAGAGGGTCTCAAGGCGCTTGAAGAAGGATGGGGAATTACTCGTCAAATAACCACGTTTTAAGTTGCTTTCTGAATGCTAGGTGGTCCTGAGTAAGGCGAAGGTGAGTGGGAAGTGAGTTCCAGGTTTTAGCTGCCAGGTAGGAGAAGGATCTACCTCCCATGGTGGTTTTGTTGATGCGAGGTACAGTGGCAAGGGCTTGGTTGGAGGATCGTAGCTGGCGGGGGGGGAGTAGAAGGACAGTCGTGTGTTGAGGCATTCAGGTCCGATTTCGTAGAGTGCTTTGTGTGCGTGGGTAAGGAGCCGGAAAGTAATCCTCTTATTGACGGGGAGCCAGTGGAGGTTTTTCAGGTGACCAGAGATGTGTTCTTTACGCGGGATGTCTAAAATGAGCCTGGCTGGAGCGTTCTGGATGCGTTGGAGTTTTTTCTGGAGTTTTGCGGTGGTACCGGCGTAGAGGGTGTTTCCGTAGTCCAGTCGACTCGTGACCAGAGCGTGGGTGACTGTTTTTCTAGTTTTGGTGGGGATCCAGCGAAATGTTTTTTTGAGCATGCGAAGAATGTTGAAGCAAGATGAAGAAACGGCGTTGACTTGTCTGTTCATCGAGAGTGAGGAATCCAGGATGACGCCCAGGTTCCGTGCGTGGTCCGTCGGGATGGGTGCTTTTCCAAGGGCCTCTGGCCACCAAGAGTCATCCCAGGCGGAGGGGGAGGTACCTAGGATGAGGACTTCTGTTTTGTCTGAGTTCAGTTTCAGACGGCTGTGCTTCATCCATTCTGCTACTTCTTTCATTCCTTCATGCAGGTTGGTTTTGGCAGTGTTAGGGTCTCTGGTGAGTGATAGGATCAGTTGAGTGTCGTCGGCGTAGGAGATGATGTTGAGGTTGTGTTGGCGTGCGATGACCGCGAGGGGGCTCATGTATACGTTGAAGAGGGTGGGGCTGAGTGAAGATCCTTGTGGGACGCCGCAGATGACTTCAGTGGCCTCTGACTTGAATGGTGGAAGGGGGACTCTCTGTGTTCTTCCGGTGAGGAACGAGGTGATCCATTCCAGTGCTTTTCCTTGGATTCCGACGTTTCTGAGGCGTTGTAAAAGAGTGCTATGGCAGACCGTGTCGAAGGCAGCGGAGAGGTCGAGGAGGATGTGGGCGACCGTGTCTCCGTTGTCTAGCAGAGTTCGAATGTCGTCAGTTGCTGCGATGAGGGCGGTTTCAGTGCTGTGCTTGGCTCGGAAGCCGGATTGTGAGGAGTCGAGGGATTTGTTAGTTTCGAGGAATGCGGCGAGCTGGTTGTTGACCTCTTTCTCAATGACTTTGGCCGGGAAAGGAAGGAGTGAGATAGGGCGGTAGTTTTTGAGTTCGGTGGGGTCAGCTGTGGGTTTTTTCAGGAGGGCGCTGAGTTCGGCATGTTTCCAGCTTTCCGGGAAGGTTGCGGAGTTGAGGGAGCAGTTGATGACGTCTCGGAGGTGCGGTGCTATGATGGAGTCTGCTTTGTTAAAGATGTGGTGAGGGCATGGGGCTGTGGGGGATCCTGAGTGGATGGAGTTCATCAGACGGATGGTGCCCTCAGTGGAGATTGTCTTCCAGTCATTGAGGATGTTCAGGGGGGGTGGGGGTCCTGCAGGGGGTTGGGTGGGTTGGTCTTTGGGTCGGTTGTGGATGTCTGCAATTTTGTTGTGGAAGAATGAGGCTAGGGAGTCGCAGAGGGCTTGAGAGGGGGTGATGTCGTTGGAGTTGGCTGAGGGGTTTGTAAATTCCTTGACGATGTTGAATAATTCCTTGCTGTTGTGGGCGTTGTTATCTAGTCGGTCCTTGAAAGCGGCTTTCTTGGCATTCCGGATCAGTTGGTGGTGTATGCGGGTGGCGTTTTTGAAGGCGTCCTTGGTGCTGGTGGTTGGGTCTTTTTTCCAGGCCTTCTCAAGGGAGCGACAGAGTTTCTTGGATTTCTTAAGATCATCGTTGAACCAGGAGGCCTTCTTGCTGCTTAGTTTGATTTGTCGTTTTTTCAGTGGTGCTAGGATGTCGGCGCTGTTGGATAACCATTGGGTGAGGTTGGTGGCTGCTTGGTCTGGGTTTGAGGAGTGGGCTGGGGGGTTTTGAAGAAGCGATGAGGAGATCTGGTCGATGGTGATTTTGTTCCAGTTTCTTTGCAGAGTGGGTTGGGGTGGTTGTTGGATGTGGGCTTGTTGTAGGTAAAGTGAACGCAGCTGTGGTCAGTCCAAAGGAGAGCTGTGGTGTGGCTGAAGGAGACATGTTTGCTGGAGGTGAAGATAGGGTTGAGTGTGTGACCTGCGATGTGGGTGGGGGTAGTGACAAGTTGTTTAAGTCCGAGGTTGGCGAGGTTGTCCAAAAGGGTGGTGGTGTTGCGGTCGTTGTTCTTTTCAAGGTGAAAGTTGAGGTCTCCCAAAAGGATGTAATCCTCGGAGGGGAGCGCGTGTGGAGTGATGAAGTCCAAGATGTCTTCACTAAATTGTGCGCGGGGTCCTGGTGGCCTGTAAAGGAGGGTGCCTCTGAGTGTGGTCTTGGGGTCGATGTGGATCTGGAAGTGAAGGTGTTCGGAGTTGGCGAGATTGACGTCTGAGCTGGTTGAGATGCGGATGGATTTCTTATGGACGATAGCGATGCCTCCTCCTGTGTGGCCGATACGGTCCTTGCGAATGATCTTATAGCCTTCTGGGATGGCAATGGTGATGTCTGGGGCAGATGTGGCGTTCATCCATGTTTCTGTTAGGAAGGCGACGTCCGGAGAGATGGTGTCTAGTAGATTCCAGAGGTCAATGGCGTGCCTGTGGACCGAGCGGGTGTTGAGCAGGATGCATTGTAGGTGGTTGGGGTCGGATATCTGTTGTGTGTTCGTAGATGAGGAGTTGTTCTTGGTGCCGTCGAACTTGCAGAAGTTGCAGGAAAAGGGTCCATGAGTGTGTCCAGGAGCGGCTAGGACGCAGTTGGGGGAACGGCCGGGGTTAAGGGCTAGGAGGGTGGTGGCATCGTAAGTAATGCGGGAGGGGGGGGCAGTACGAGGACCAGGGGCTCTGGCGCTGGGCGCGGTCCAGGCGCGGACGGGCGTAGACGGGCTTACCTTTGGCGCACCTTCGGCGCAACTGGGGCGCGACCGCTGCGCGTGAACGCTGCGCGATGTGTCATTGGACATGTGCTGGACCCTCAGCATTTTATAGACTCTGCCTACTTTTTGCTAATAACACATCTAAAGCAAGACGATTTTTTGTATCACTGTAGCTCTTATCAAGACCATCTCTCTGTATTGACTGTCAACTTATCCACTATAGTTGTCAACTTTCTAATCTTTCCATCATTCAAAGCCACTTCCAAACTTGGTATCAGTGCTCCAAACACATCTCCTACAATCTCTCACGTACTTTTACCATGTCTCTCTCTGTGTGGCTTCAAATACTCCACATGGTATATCTTAGGAAACGCTACAGCCACATAACATGTGCAATACCAATTCAATGGCAATCTGACATATACATTTTTCCTCACACACAAAGTACACATTTAGCATCATTTGTATCTCTTCCGGTAAGAAGTTCTTTGCAATGGCCTCAATCGTGAAGATGTGGTCACACACACTCTGTCCCAAAAAGGTTTTATCATAATATGTCTGCTCCTGCCTAATGCAAAGCTTCCCTCGTTGTTCGCAATCGAAAGCTAATGGACCGTGACTCCCCTTAGCCTTGTGAGCCAACTCCTCCATGGTCCATTCAAAATTACCCAAAAAACTATTTGAAATCATCAAACGACAAGCTAACCACTCTACCAATCAACTCTCTTCATTCAAGATCTCCTGCCCCAGTGGGGAGGACTTCTCTGCATGCTTCACTGAAAAGGCAAGACACATTTAACTTGAACTGCAATGCCTCTCACCTAATTTGCTGCCTCTAACCTCCCTCTTGCCTTCTTCTGGGACAACTGTAGCAAGAGCACCTACTTCCTACCCCACAGTGTGCCCTCCTAAAAGCAATGCATCATGGAATTCCTTTCCACTTTCAGACGATACAGAGCTGCTCCAATTTATGGCTTCTTTGAAACCTTCCAATCACGTCAATGATCCTCTACCCGCCAAGGTTTCCTAAGGACTCACACCGGCCATTCTTCCACTCTCGTCCCTGATTATTCATAAATCTCTCATTCAGGGTAAGATTCCTGACTGCCTCAAGATGGGTCAGGTCACTCCCATCCCGAAAAAGCCAAATGTATAGTTAGCTGATCCTAACAGTTTCCAGCCAATCACAAAGAAAATGACTTTAGCCAAGATGCTCGAAAAATGCGTTCACACAAAGCTCTGCAACCACATTGAGAAGTGTCAGCTCCTTGACCTTTACCAGTCAGGTTTCAGAGCGGGTCACAGTACTGAAGCAGCCCTAAATCACTTTGTTGATGACGCCTTGAGATCTCTTGACCAGAATGTACCTTGTCTTCTGATCCTTCTTGATTTGTCCTCAGCATTTAACATGGTCAAACATGAAAACTGATTGCTCTTCTTCAAAAAAGGATAGGGCTAACGGCCCTGTCTTAAATTGGTTTGCCACATTTCTATGAAACAGAACGCAAAACATTAAAGTTAACCACTCCCTTGTAACTAGTACCTCAGTCACAACTGGGGTGCCTGAAGTTTCCATTCTCTCGCCGACGCCTTTCAATCTTTTCATGGAACCACTGTACAAAATCTTTAACCGTTCTAACATTCAATATCATATGTCTGCTGACAACACTCAACTGTATTTGAAAATTGCTTCACCAGATGACATAAGTACTCTAAACTGTGCGTTGCTAAATACTCTCAAACCAGAATTCCTCCTGATTGCCCCCCACAATGACTCTGCAAACACTCAAGACTGACTCAGCACTCAACTGCACACCTCATGCTGTTGACTCTGCGGGATCTTTAGATATAACTCTGGACAAATACCTGACTATACAAAAGCACATCAGTGCAACTATAAGGGAAGCCAATCATCAGCTCAACACTTCAATTCTTGCCTTCTGAAGACATTTAGTTCAGAGTCCAATCCCTAGTTATCTCACACTTGGAATATGGATTTGTGACCCTAGCTGTGTACCTAAAGCTAGTTTGGCACCTCTCAGAGTCACTCTGAATTCTTTGATTAGATTCATCACTGGTTCCAGAAAACATGACCACATCACACCAGACCTAATACAACTGAACTGGCTGCCTATCAAAGCAAGGATCTGTTTCAAGATAGCTTGCCTGATGCTCTAAGCTATTCACTACAACACCCCCTGTACCTGGCAAATAAACCTACACTTTCGGGTTTGAATCGGAACCGAAGAAGTTCTAACACCCTACTGTTGACACCTCTCAAATTCAAAAAGAAAAGTATATACAATCATATTTTCTCTGGTCTGGCACCAAGAATATGGAACAATCTACCTCCTGAGATCCTATTAAACTCCTCTACCGCCTCATTCAAAAAACATATCAAATGGTTACTCCTGAATGACTGTAGTCATTTTAACTTACTTCTATTTCCTGTTGACACTATTTGACCCTGGGCGTAGTTCGCTTAGTAGCGCTATGCATAGCTACGCGAAGCACACTTTGCACTACACCAGCTACGCAAACTGCTTAGTACACTGTGTAAAATGCTGTTAGCACTGATTGCACAGTGCCGGGCTGTGCAATCATTGCAAACCGCATCTTGCATAGTGCAGGCAGTCGTTTTCTGCCGCTCTAGTAGATTTCTACTCGAGCAGCAGCTTTCTCAATGTGGACTGGTAGTTTCTCATCGCGAGTGGTCACGAGCATACGCGTTCACTCGCAATGAGAAACCTGACCTCCTCGCGTTGAGAATCTGCGATCGGCAACTTTATGTTGCTAATCGCGAACGAGGAAAAAGTCTCGACGGGATGTCATTGTGCTCGCGCACCGTCGCCAACTTGACGTTGAGGACCGCGAACAAGCAAAAAATAACCGCTAAGCTAAGCGTGTTTGGAATGTGCTACATGCAATTTGCGTAGTGCATAGTAGCGCAAACTTCGCACGCTACGAGAGCGTAGCTTAGTACTTCGCCCAGGGTTACTTCAGTTCAAAAGTTCAAATTTTTGTCTCTTCATTTGCCCTATGAGATTTGTTGCTCTTCTGGAACTTTACATGTCCCACATGATTGGTTGTTACCTCGGTTCAACATTGTTATTCTGTTTTTCCAAGTGCTCCTTATGACTTTTGTTGCTTTTCTGGTGCCTTATATGTCCCTTTATTCTTTTACTCCTTTGTAGAGTGCTCTGATACCCGTACGAATTTTGTTCATTCTTTACAAAACTTTTCAAGTAAATAAAATAAATGTCTATCCTCTACTTGATCTACAAATTTCTTCTCTGTCAGTTAACATGCAAGTCGAATTATGTCTCAGTGCATAAACTGTAACTAGGCATAAGCTGTAACTAGCATGACAGTAGGCATGAAATACTTTCCTATTCTCTCTTCTTGCATGTAATAGTCATACTTGTTCAGATGCTTGTAAGCTGGAACTTCTGAAAGCACTACATCATAATTTAAGAAATAGTACTCATAATGACCATTACCATAAAACATACTAAGCAACACACTACAAGTGATACTGTACCCCAGAGGTAAATGGTGGTACCTGATATGCTCCTCCACTGATGCAGGTAACTGCATACACACATGACAATCCCTCACATCCATTTTATCCACGTACTCATATAACAACTTCCCATAAGCATTCAACATATAATTACCTTTTGGCAAATCTACGTGCAATAAGCGACAAGCCTTGTCAATCATAGCACTATCAGATCCTAATGTACCCTCTTTTGTAATAGAAGTAGTAGGTGTGGAAGCCCCATGTACTCCCACCTCATCAACTTCTGCTTTATGTGAACTTATAACGGAAATGGTAATGACTATGGCTATTATTATGATTACTCCTACTATGAGTGTACCTATCACACATCTATTTCTACGGTTCGTGTTTCCAGACTTCATTTTCAAATGTTCATGTTGCGACAGCAAGATGGTCAACACAAAGTCTCTTTCTCTGCCTCTCACTGCTGGACAACAAAGTACATACACAGTTCCTCAAAATCGTGGAAACAGTTTCACAGTTCTTGGCGCAAATATTCACACAACTCAAAGACTTCCCTTGCCCTCTTTCTTCTTCTAAGAAAAAGTTCCTAATTGTATTATTCTTCCACTCAGGCCTGAGTTATCTTCTTTGGAACAAGGATTTTTTTTTTTTAGAGTCACAGTTCAATTTCCATCCCTTATAAGATCAGAGCAAAATTTCTCGATGACAAGTTGCAAAAGTTCAAAACGAAATGCTGAAATCTCAAAGTCAATACCTGGGCCTTGTGTAGCGTGACCCCCTCAGCTTGACCTGGTGGATGAACAGCCTTGTCAGAGACACCCAGAGCTTGACCTGCCCTCTCCAGTGGCCTCGCAACCAACCGCTGGATTCTCTTCAGGGAGAGGAGCTGTTTCTTCCAGGGGTCCTGAAACTCTGCGAGTATGGGATACATAAATCCAATTCGGCAAGCCTCCGCACTTCACAGCAGTGTTTGTTACCAAGATCACCTGATACGGACCTCGCCAATCGGCATCAAGATAGCTCTTCCTCACATGTTTCCAGACCAAGACCCAGCCCCCTAAACACAGGTCATGGCAAAGGTCCTTTGAGTTTGATGCAGTCACAGCTTGAACCTGGTACAAAAGGGGGTGGTGATGGACGGAGCATCTGAACCAATCAAACACTCACACCCAGTCAAAAGATCTGGGTTGAATCCATCACAGTTCTTTAGCCCACTCTGCCACCTCAGTTCAGACATGGCCATATGCAAATCAGTCTGACCCTGTGCCTCATGGGAACAGTCCAGCCCAAACTGCCAAGCCATGCCTTCCCTGGACCGGAAACAAGCTTCCTAGGACCGGTTTCTGGCATTTCAGCCGTCTTCAGCCAGGCTTGCTTGAATCCAGTAACAAAGTGTGCAAGGGACTCACGTCGGAGCATACCCAGCCAACTTATGGCGAACAAAGTGGTACAAAAGGGGGTGGCAGAGTGGGCTAAAGAACTGTGATGGATTAAACCCAGATCTTTTGACTGGGTGTGAGTGTTTGATTGGTTCAGATGCTCCGTCCATCACCTCCCCCTTTTGTACCGCTGTGTTCTCCATAATTTGGAAGGGTATGCTCAGACGTGAGTCCCTTGCTCACTTTGCCACTGTATTCAAGCAAGCCTGGCTGAAGACGGCAGAAATGCCAGAAACCGGTCCTAGGAAGCTTGATTCCAGTCCAGGTAAGGCATGGCTTGGTAGTTCGGGCTGGACTGTTCCCATGAGGCACAGGGTCAGACTGATTTGCATATAGCCATGTCTGAACTGGGGTGGCAGAGTGGGCTAAAGAACGGTGATGGATTGAACCCAGATAATTTGACTGGGTGTGAGTGTTTGATTGATTCAGATGCTCCGTCCATCCCACCCCCTTTTGTACCGCTTTGTTCGCCATAAGTTGGCAGGGTATGCTCAGACGTGAGTCCCTTGCTCACTTTGCCACTGGATTCAAGCAAGCCTGGCTGAAGACAGCTAAAATGCCAGAAACCGGTCCTATGAAGCTTGATTCCAGTCCAGGGAAGGCATGGTTTGGCAGTTCGAGCTGGACTGTTCCCATGAGGCACAGGGTCAGACTGATTTGCATATGGCCATGTCTGAACTGGGGTGGCAGAGTGGGCTAGAAAACGGTGATGGATTAAACCCAGATCTGTTGACTGGGTGTGAGTGTTTGATTGGTTCAGATGCTCCATACTTCACCACCCCCTTTTGTACCACAGAATGGACCATGTCAGCCAGTCCCTTCTCAATAGTCAACAATCAGATCATCAGTATGTTAATCAACATGGTAGACAGCACTGCAGGCAAGCGCATCACCGTACCCATCATAATTTTATTCGGGGATAATCTAGTCCTTCTATCTGGAATGATGCGCATCAGTACCAAAGGCAACGCATCAGGCCAGCTCAGTGAAGTCGAGGAGCACACCTGCGCCATTCTCATCTTTAAAGTCCCATTGACTTCCTCCATGATATCTGATGCCTCCGGCCTCTAGCTACAGTGCAATCTCTGATCAAATTATAAGGCAGTACACAACAGCTTCATAATCTCACTGTGGAAGTGAGTTCCTCTATCTGACTCCAATGAAGTTGGAATCCTGGACCGCAGAATCAACTCTCTAAGCAATAGCTTGGATACTGGGAGGCTGTCACACCTTCTAGTCAGGTATGCTTTCACCTACCGTGAAAAGACACACACCACAACCAAAATGTACCTCTGTACATTGCACCTGGGCATCTAAATGAATTCAAGCTGTTAAAGGGACCTCCCGAATTCCCAATGTGACTCAAGGCAACCACTGTTTCTTTCCAGCATTCATCTGTTGACAACCCACCTGTGACACACTGCTTCTGCAAACACACGAAACCTTGGGTTAAACTGGGTTTGTCTGAACACTCGCACCATTGCATCTCCCCAAATGTGAACTGCTCCCTGAATCTGTCTTGCCATAGGGCTCAATAAACAATCTGGCAACACTGCTCTCCCATCTGTTGAAACCCAAAATCCATCTTCTCTCTTTTTGTAACCTGCTTTGATCCAACTAGCTTCCTCTTGGTCAGACACTTTTCCCTGCAGACGATTGACCTCATCCCACTATGTGCCCACTATGGCTAATATCATGCTGAGCTCGGTTCTCTCTGAGCTCTCACCTGAGTAATCCCCATTAAAGATAAAAGCATGAACTACACAAAAGCAGGCAACTTTGACCGCGTACCTGTTACCCACAGTGACAAAATCCTCTTCCTTCCAAAAAGCAGCACACTTTATCACAACCTCTTCCTTTGGTCTCTGTAGGGCTTCGTTTGACATATTCCCCATTCCTGATAGGAGATCCTGATGATGTTAAGAACCCCCTTTTGGACCACAGATGTCCAAAGTCATGAACCACACTGAAACTGTACTGGCTCTCAGTATAGATGATGACTCAGATTTAATCTGAAACAAGGCATGCACACGGGTCAATGCAATGATCTCAGCCACTTGTGCAGAGTGTACTCCCTGTAAACAAGCAGCTTCCACAACTCTGGAAATGGTACAGACAGCAAAAGCTGCTCTCGGGTAACCCTCATTGTCTCTTTGACATGAACCTTCAACAAAAAGGACATGCTCTGATTCAGGTAGTGGTTCATCGACAATGTTGGGTCTCGGCTTTATACGTAGTTAAGTCACATCCCGACAGTCAAGGTTCACATAATCTTCATCTTCAATACTTGAAACAGGCATTAAAGTATCGGGATTTAACACAGAACATCTTATCAAGGTGACATTCTCGGAGGTCAGTAAAATCTGTTTGTAGCGGGTAAGCCTGTTATTAGCCAAGTGCTGTGTTTTGTTTCTCGTCATAAGGAGCTTAACTGATTGTAGAACATACTTAGTAAGAGGATGACCCATCACAATACTTTCACATCTCTCAATTCTGACACCAGTTGCAGCAACGGATTTGAGACCTACGGGCAATGCTGAAGCTACAGGATCTAATGTAGCAGAGAAGTATGCCACTGGTCTACGGACACCCCCATGTACGTACCTGGGTGAGAACAGACAGTGCACAACCCTCTTTCCCAACAAAATAATGAAAATGCTTTGTTGTAATCAGGCATTCCCAGAGCTGGGGCGTGACACTGGCTTTCTCTCAGCTCTAGGAAGGCCACCAAGCAATCGTTATCACATGGCACTGGATCACTCACATCCTTGTGCGTCAATCTCTGTAAGGGTTTCACCTTCAATGAGAAGTTGGGAATCCATTGTCAGCAGTAGCCAACCATCCCCTAAAACATCCTGACTTCCTTCTGTGTGGTAGGAGGATTCATTTTCACGATTGCCTCAATGCGGTCTGGTGACACCTTTCTCTTACCTTTCTCAATGCGATGACCCAAATACTGAACTTCAGGCAAGCAATACTGAAGTTTGCTCGGGACACCTTGTGTCCATTCTCTGCCAAATGATTTAATAGAGCAATGGTATCAACCCTACAAGCCTCCTCAGTCTCTGAAGCAACCAGGAGGTCGTTGATGTACTTCACAAGCACTGAGCTTTTCAGCAGCACCAAGTTCTCGAGGTTCTTTTTCAAGACTTGATTAAAGATGGATGGTCTAACAGTATACCCTTTTGGAATACGACAGCATGTTAACACACTCATGTAAGTGTATCGAAAAGAATGCTTGGCACAAATCAATCACAGTAAACAATTCAGCTTCGCAAGAAATCTGGAATAGGATTACAGATGGATCCAGTACTACAGGACAACATGGAATCATAATCGAATTGACCCTTCTCAGGTCCTTAACAATCCTGTACTTGCCACTCTGTTTTCTGCAACCCCATTATATGCGAGTTGCACAGAATTCCCATGATCTCTTTTAGGATGCCCTGCGCAATCATAGACTCAATTACCAGTATAATTTCTGCCCCCGTTTCCGGGGTCAGGTTGTACTGAGGTGTTCTTGGAAATTCAACATCTGGCTTGATCTGTATGCAAACCTGCTCAATCCCTCAAATCAGTCCTATCTCTTCTCCCGTAAAAATCCCACACCACAGGAGGGACGGTGTCTCAAGTCGTGTGGCATATCATCCAATGTTAGCACGTGAAACATGTCTACACAGTGCACAGTGATTCTGATTCACCAATTTGAATGCAATATCGTCATCATTAGTCTGCAGTTCCACTCCGTTGGGCGTGCAATAGATGGTACAATTCAACTCACAAAGGAGGTCACGTCCCAACAAACAAAACGGACTGGGATTGCATACCACAACTGGTGCTGTTCCTGAAATATTCCTATTCTCACAGGTATCTTGTCTGTAAAACCTACTTGGAAGCTCCTACAACTTGGATTGATTGTCCCGAGAGTCCACCTACCACACAGAAGGAAGTCAGAATGATCTTGGGAATGGTTGGTTACTGCAGACAGAGGATTCCCAACTTCTCACTAAAGGCGAAGCCCTTAGAGAGGTTGATCCATAAGGATATGAGTGATCTGGTACCATGGGATAACAACATTTTTGTGGCCCTAGAGATGAGGGAAAGCCTGTGTCATGCTCCAGCACTGGGAATGCCTTATTACAACAAAGCATTTTCATTATACTGTTGTGAGAAGGAAAGTTGTGTGCGATCTGTACTCACCCAGGTACATGGGGGTGTCTGCAGACCAGTGGCTTACTTCTCAGCTACATTACATCCTGTAGCTTCATCGTTGCCCAGATGTCTCAAATCCGTTGGTGGCAACTGGTTCAAGCATTGAAGATGTGAAAGTATTGTGATGAGTCATCCCCTTACTGTTTATGTCCCACACTCGGTTTAGCTCCTGATGACGAGAACCAAAGCACAGCACTTGACTAATAACAGGCTCACCCGATAAAAACAAATCTTACTGGCCTCTTTGAATGTATCATTAAAAAGATGTTCTGCGTTAAATCCTTCTACCTTGATGCCTGTTCCAAGTGTTGAGGGTGAAGACTGAGAGGACCATGACGGTCTAGATGCGACTCTGTACGAAACCAAGACCCAACATTGTCGATGACCCTCTGCCTAAATCAGAACAGGTCCATTTCATTGATGGTTCATGTCTAAGAGACAATGAGGGTTACTTGAGAGCAGCCTTTGATGTGTGTACCATTTCCGGAGTTGTGGAAGCTGCTTGCTTACAGGGAGCACACTCCGCACAAGAAGCTGAAATTATTGCCTTGACCCGTGCATTCTTTGTTTCTGATCAAATCAGAGTCACCATCTATACTGACAGCCAGTACGGTTTTGGTGCGGTTCATGACTTCGGACAGCTATGGTCACAGAGGGGGTTCTTAACGTCATCAGAATCTTCCATCAGAAATGGAGAGTATATGAGAAGACTGTTGGAAGCCTAACAGCGGCCAAAGGAAATGGCCGTAGTGAAGTCTGCTGCCCATTGGAAGGGGGAGGATTTTGTGTTCATGAGGAATAGATACGCTGATGAAGTAGCCAGCTTTTGTACCATTCATGCTATTTTTAATGGGGATTATTCAGGTGAGGGCACAGAAAGCACCAAGCTCAGCATGATTTTACCCATAACAGACACTTGGGATGAGGTTAAGCATCTACAGTGTCTAACCAAGAGGAACTGGCTGGATCAAAGCAGGTTGCGAGAGGAGAGATGATGGCATTTGGGTTTCAACAAATGGTAGGCCAGTGTTGCCGTATTGTCTACTGGGAACGATGGCAAGACAGATTCATGGAGTAGTTCACATTGTGAGAGATACAATGGTGCGAGTATTCAGACAAACGTGCTTTAACCTGAGGTTTCATGTATTTGCTGAAGCAGTGTGTCACATGTGTTACAGGCCAACAGATGAATGCTGGAAGGAAAACTGTGGTTGCCTTGAATCACATTGGGAAGTCAGGAGGTCCCTTTAACATAATTCAGCCTAATTTCATTGAGATGCCTAATCGAAATGGTCTGAGATACATCCTAGTTGTAGTGTGCATCTTTTCATGGTGGGTGGAAGCATACCCTACCAGAATATGCAATCGCCTTACAGTAGACAATTTGTTACTTAGAGAGTTGATTCCGTGGTCAGGTGATAGTGAAATCCTGAAGCTGTTGCGTACTGATCTGCAAGTTGATCAGAGATTGTGCTGTAGCTACTGCCAGAGGCATCAGGCATGGTGGAGCAGATTAATGGAACTCAAAAAATTATAATGGTAAAGGTGTGCTCCTCAACATCACTAAGTTGGCCTGATGCATTACCTTTGGTGCTAATGAGTTTGCTAAGCTTTCCCAATACGAGGACTGGACTATTCCCGCATGAGATTTTGATGAGGAGGGCGAGGCGCTTGCCTGCAGTGCTGTCCACAGCGTTGCTAAACATCACCGATGATTTGATCCCTGACTATTGCAAGGGACTGGCTGACGTGGTCCGTTCTGTGTCTCACAAGGTTGAAGCGACAACTGCACTGACCTCTGCCATGACCTGTGTCTAGGGGACTGACCCTGGTCTGGAAACGCATGAGGAAAAACTGTCTTGATGCAAGTTGGCAAGATCCGTACCAGGGGATTTTGGTAACAAACACTGCTGTGAAGTGCGGAGGCCTGCTGAATTGCATTCACACTTCCCATACCTGCAAAGTTTCAGGATACTCAGAAGAAACAGCTCCTCTCCCTGAAGAGAATCCAGCTGTTGTTGCAAGGTCACTGGAGAGGGCAAGCCAAGATGTGTGGGTTCCTGAATAGGCCGGTCACCTACCAGGTCAAGAGGGGGGTCACGCTACAAAAGGCCAAGGTATTGACTCTGAGGGAGATGGTAACATTACGAGTGGTATAGACTCAGACTCAACTGAGAAGATTGGTGTGGAAGGTGGCTGAGTGCTGCGGGAAAGGACTGAGGTCGCAAGGGAATCGTGATATGTGAGACAGAGGAGGCAGAACTTGAGACTTGCAACTGAAAGAGATCTTGCTCCCGTATCTGAAACGTCCGAATCTGCACAACGTAACACAGAAAAAAGCACAGGGGAGCTTGAGGAGATTAAGGAGAGTGAAAGTTTGGTGCCGAAGGTACGCTTCCCCTGAGCTGAGTTATCTGGTTACAGATGCCGGGAACAGTGAGGTCCAGGAGGGTGGAGTTCGGACCAGTGAGGTGCTGAACATCAGTGCTGATAATTGAAATGTAACTATTTGGTTCCTGGAGTAGAAGCTAATGGAGTTTTGACAATGCCTGTACTGGATCGTCCAAGACTGAATGGCATGCAGAGCTTGATTTTGGAAGATCTCACGTTTCTGACTTTTGAACACCAGCACGGGAGATTGCAGCATTTTTTCTGGAACTTGTGTGGAATGTCATTGAGGAAATTGACTCTGATCTTATACAGGATGTAAATTGAACTGTGAACTGTAAATAGAACCCTTTTATTTAAAAGAAGATAACCCAGGCCTGAGTGGAAGAAGAATACGTTGAATGCTTATGCAAAGCTGTTGCATGAGTATGTTAACACAATGGATGTGAGGGATTGTTATGTGTGTATGCAGTTAATCGCATCAGTTGGGGAGAGTATTGGGTACCATCATTTGCCTCTGACATATGGTATTACTTGCAGTTTGTTGCTTAGCATGATTTATTGTGAAGGTCATTAAGAGTACTATTTCTCCAATTATGATGTGGTGCTTTCAGAGGTTCCAGCTTACAAGCACCTGAACAAGTATGACTATTACAAGCAAGAAGAGAAAATAGGAAAGTATTTCATACCTACTGTTACACTAGACACAGCTTACACACATAGTCATAACTTGACTTGCATATTAACTGACATAGAGAAGAAGTTTGTAGATTAAGTAGAAGATTGACATAGGTCCCTCGCAGTTAAACTTAACAGTAGAAAGGGAAATTTTGAATAAACCAAGGAAGAGTTAGCTCACAGGGCTAAGGGAAGTTATGGTCCAATAGCTGTAGACTGGAGACAATGAGGAAAGCTTTCCATTAGACAGGAACAGACATACTACGACAAGATTTTTGTGGGACGGAGTGTGTGTGATCACATTTTCACAATTGAAGTCACTTCAAAGAAGTTCTTGCAAGAAACGGTGCCAAATGTGTATTTTGTGTGTGGGAGGAATGTGTTTGTCTGATTGCCACGGAATTGGTATGGCACATTATGTTGCGGTTATGTTTCCAAAGATATACCATGTGGAGGATTTGAAACCTTTGTAAGAGAAGTCTCTGCATAGAGAAAGACGTGGTACAAGTGCATGAGAGATTGTAGGAGATGTGTTTGAGCATTGATACCCAGTTTGGGAGTGGTTTTGAATGATGCTAAGAATAGAAAGTTGTCAACTTTAGTAAATACGTTGTCAGTCAATACAGCTCAGTCATTACTATTCGTGGATGGAGATATGGTCTTGATAAGAGCTATGGTGATGCAAAACTGTATTGTTTTAGATGTGTTATTAGCAAAAAAAGACATAGTCTGTAACGTGCTGAAGGCTCAACAGTGCTGTACTTATATCCCAGATCATAGTAAGGATCTGAGGGAAATATAAGTAACATCACTGAGATACACCATGAGATACACTACTTGGCAACTGAGGGAGTTTGGAGCAAGGTTTGCCAATCTTGGGAAGGGAATTCTTGTTGTGTTTTGTGTTATCCTTTTGATGGAAACAGTAAAAGCTTGTAAATGACATAGGTCCAGACAAGTGGAGAATTATCTTAGACTGCTAGAGAGGAGACTGGAGAGATTGCCGGATAGTCACGATGAGAATCTCAAAAACCTGGAGCCATTTCAGCAGGGAAGACTGGCTATGACTTCTGTTTAGGTCGGTTCTTTCTACAGGGAGTAAAGTGAGTGTGATGACACTAGTCATTAGAGGCGGGGACCTGATAGAGCGCACATTTGCTCTGTCATTTTTAGGGGTGCATTATAATCATGGGTAGTCAGCACCTGCATATAATCTTTATTGTGTTAACATTTGTGCTAGTAGATTGTGTATTGTAATAACGTGCAAGGTGAAGTGATAGGCCTATTTCTGTATAACGTGGAGAAATGGACATTGCAATTATGTATGATTAGATGAAAAAGTTAATGTGTAGAATTGTACATGTCCTTAATGAACGATTAAAGTTTGTATGCTTATGTAATGCATTGATTTAAATGTGCTCAGTAATCATGATCATACACACGCATTTTCATGAATTTGCGTGTTGTTTCTTATGTTGGCCGAATTCTGTACGCCCAATGTATATTACTCCCTGATGCTCTCGTATTAGGTTTTTAGTAGAATTCATGTGAATGCAGAACTTTTTCTTTCTCACATTTTCAGTTGAATGTGGAGAAATGCATTGCTGTTAGTTACAATAATGTCTTTATTTTAGGGGTTAGGCTTAGGGAGGAGAAGCTGCATTGAACGCCAATGCTGATAATGTGGGACAGTGTTCTTTCTCACCAGAGAGAGCCTGGGAATCAAGGTCATCGAGCCAAGGCCTGGGAGCATCGCTGCTGCATGGCAAGTTACCTACGAGGAGGTGTCTTGCGTAGATGGGGTGATGCTGCACAGCATTGTGGGAAGTCTCATTCCAGTTCTTGTTTTTGAGTTGAGTTAGGGACAGAGTCCGAGGACTTATGCCTTGCCTTGAGAGAAGAGAGCATCTTAGAACGAGCTCCGTAGCTTTATGCTACTTGACCCATCCAACGTGAATGGTCTTCTTGGAAGCCTTCATGAGCTGACACCTTTTCAAACCTTAGCTTGGGAAATGTTAAGTAGGGATGTCACGTTGGCGACAGGGTAGGGACAGATTAATGCTTTTTACCTACAAACCTCCAAGAAGGGGACTCAACATCGGAGCAGTTATTATCTGTGTCCTGATACTGGAGTTGGTTATTCTGTGCATGCTACACCTCCTGAACTTTACTCGTAGGTTTGGCTTTGTATTAGGTCCAATGTATTTCAAGACCTTCATCTTGAGGTGTTTGTATGTCCAGCTGTTCCCGGCTTTGTAATAAACTTACTAAACTTTGAATAGAGAGTCTATGTTTCTTTGGAGTCATGGTTCATTGGAACTGTGATGAGTAAATTTGACTAACGTTTCTTCCTCCTCTCCACACTTTTAAGCATACAAAAAGAGACATCGGCCAGGGGTTCCAGAGTTAGTCTTAAACGTGGAACCTGGCTCCTTCTCTCCCATGGACAAGCACAAGCTTACCCTGCCGCCCTCTAGCACCACCCCAAGCAGCCCTCCCACACACTTTCTGCATGCTGAAAACAGGAAGAAAAAGTCCGCAGTTTTTCTACTGGAAGAAGAAAAATATGCATGGTAAATGATCGGGTATTTCTGGGCATGCGCAGTTATTCTGCATTCTGGGGAGAAAACTTACAATAGCCAGTTTTTGATGCAGGCATACCAGCCGAAGTCAGGGATTTTGGCCCTCCATTATCCTGGTGCCAAAACCAAGTACACTTGTAATAAGGCCCTTAAATGTTTGGACCTAGTTGTAGAGGTTATTAACTGGCTTCACATTGTTAGAGGAGTTTAGTGGGGAATCAGGTATTCATTTGTGGATACAATGCAATATTCTCACTATGATTCTATTTCAAGAAATATCCCATCCACCACCATTTGATTCTGACATGTAGATATCCAGGGCCTGATAAATCTTTTGCTTGTTGGTAAGAGGTAAGAGATTGTCTTGAAGAAATAGAGGGGGTCATGGCCTCTGACATCTTTCAGGAGAGGGGTGACTTTATAGGTTGAAGAGTACGGATAATATGGGCAGCATTTGTGTAATGAAGTGAAATAACTTGAGACAAAATTATTGATTGAAAAGCTATGCGAGCGTTTGGAAAGCCTTTTAAATCTGTGAAGAAGTGAAACAGACTCTTATGGCCCACAGTACAAGATGGCTGCCCTACTGAGGTCTAGGAGTCCTGCCAGCATGCCTCACCACCATTGTGTGTTACGATGGTATCATACCAGACTTAAATAAGGCTAGTTCGAGAAAATGGCCATGCCGCAGAGAAAAACACACAAAGCAGAAAGAAGGAGGAATAAACGTGGCAAAGGGAAACAGCCGGAGCCTGCAAGGGTGAAATAAAGGGACAGGGCTTGGAAACTAAGCACCTCCAAATTTTAATAGCACCAACTGCAAGCTTCTGAGTAAATCTTTGGACCTCAGCACTTATTGTTTTACAAATTAAGCACTGGATACAGAAAGGTGGACTATTATATGCTGTATTCTTCAAAGATTTTGATGAAAGCGATGTGGGCATGAGTAGCTTTCTAGTGAACTTCTGGATATTTCCTTAGTGACTAGGAAATCAAAGCAGCCAAAGAGAAATGTAATGTTAGGCCTAAATTGTACTAAGCGAATAAGCCTGACCCTCTCTAGTGGGGGTATAGGGGAGTTCTGCCGTGAAGAAAGCTGGAGAAATTGGGCAGGCAGTTCCTTTCACAGTATGTTTTGCAAGGACTCTAAACGACAACTAACAAACTAAAGCAATACCTCAAGGCCTACAGCAATTTTCAGGCGAAATATGTATTGATTGCAGCAAATCATGCATCTACCTATAACACATGGTCGCCTGAATAAACATTAGATGCCCACCAGTCAATTATTCCTGCTTCAGAGAAGTTGTATCAAGAACAGTAATGACATTGTAATACCCAATCCCAAAAAACCACATCAGTTTTTATAACAGTGCTGTTTACATAATGCTAATCACTGCTTTGGTCTTAGATAACATGCCTTCAATATCTATACCAAGACACTTCCGATGTGTATGTGCATGGAAGAGCTTTGGGTACTAGTTGAGGGGGGTGAGATAATACTAATAATCACAATCCTTGACTGGGTGAACCACAAATTTACATAAATAAACCTGTGCTTGACCCTCTGGTAGCTTAGCACAACCCAGTCAAGCTCAACTTAGCGGAAATGTGTTAATATGGCTGAGATACCCGCCACCCCCTCTCAACACAAAATCCCCAAGAATGGGAATACGGAAACGTTTTCTGAACTTTTGGAAGGCGGGAGGGAGTTACCCTCCCGGCCGTATTTATTAAAATATGAAACAAAAGTTAAAACATTAAAATAACAGTTTCATATCATGTACAATTTCATTTCCACATTACGATGTTTTGGCTGACCTTAACATATTTCTAATACAAAGGTTCTCCTAGCCGATACTAACATCCTACAAATACATTCTTAAATTGAAATTGTACATCCTAACGTTAAGGGCCAACGGCAAGGTCGTAACCGGTGTCAGATCCCTAAACCAAAACTACCCCCTCAGTTGTGAGGGGCGGCCGCACAGAGGACTGTACCTCCTGTGCACATACCAATTTCCCTTGTCTTGACGGGGGCCCCAATTAACTCGACGCCATTTTATGGTCGTCCGAGGACTCGTGTGAGGTGTCTAGAAGGTAGCGTAGACCCCCCTCCCCACCCCACACAACTTACCACATCTGCCGTCGCAGATGTCCTGGCCCCGGGAAATTCCCAGGAGGGGCCCGTAGCCCCTCCTATCCAGGGAGGGGCCTTGACCGCCTTCCCTTTCCTTTCGGCGTCCCATCCTTAGAAGGGACCGCCTCCCCGTTGAGGGGCCAATGGCCACCTCCCCCCGGGCGCTCCCATCCGTAATGGGTGACGCCCCCCCCATAGGGATCTTCCAATTACTGCTCACCGATCATGACCTTACCGCCACAGGCCGGATAGTTGACCGGCTATCCGGACCCCCCACAAAACTCCTACCTAAAGGTCATGCCGTAAACTCTTTAGCCACGCTACGAGGTCTCCTATGAGTAAAGAATTCCCCACCCGAGACAAATGTACCCCATCCTCTAGATACATACTGTCCCCCCTAATACAACCATGAGGAATCGAATGCAATGAACTTGAACGAAACAGTCTACCCAATTTGTTATTTACCTTCTTCACTGAATGATTTATAGCAGACACAGAATTCGCCCCCCGCCACACCTTTCGTGGAATCATATGGGACCATGCAATCGTGCACCCTGGAACCCTTCTCGCCAACCAACTTACTGTGGATAGTATTGCCTCGAGAAGTAGTCGTCTACCAGTGGTCACCAAATCATTGCCCCCAAGATGCACTATGATTATAGATGGCGGTGACCTTGTCCGCGCTAACAAACCCTCGAGAAAAGGTTGAAACTGGTCAATACAGAGCCCGCCCCTTCCGTAGAAGGTCACCCTGTACCCGTATTCCCCAGCCATGTGAATCATGTCACCTGCTTTGAATACGTCCGCGGCACGCCTCACGTATGAGTGGCCCACGACCCACACCACTTTTTCCTCAGCCGGTGATCTTTGACCGCTAGTTCCCAGGTGTCGGGTCGACTGCACAGTCCGCCCCGCCTCGTAAGCTTGCGAAACTGTAAACCAAACAAAAACAAGAAGCGTGAGTACATGATTATAGCTTCACAACATGTGCAACCGCACATACCTTTTGTAACAATTCGAGGACCAACGCCCCAGTTGTTTCACTTTGTCCACACTCAGACCCCTGGCTGTAGCCTCTGTAGCAGCCCCTATCCGGAAGGAATGGGTCCCAAAATCGCCCGGGTTCAAGCCCGCGGCCGAAATTGCCATTGCAAGCACCCGCTGGAACTGAAACCTCGTCAGTGGGGTGGCATCAGTGTGTCTCAACAAAGTCCCCCCCCATGATTCCGCCCTCTGCGCCAAATATTCCTCAACGCATACGACGGGGCACATGGGAGATCCGGGCATCCGAAGGACTACTACACTGTCCCCGATCGCACCCTGATCGTTCTTGGACTTGGGAAACAAAACAATCATCGTATCCCCCTTAACTAGAACGTGCTCTTGGCACAGTCCCCCCCCGTATCCTGCTTGTTCCTCGCCACCAGTTCGCTTACCCGCATAGCCCCATGGAATGCTATTGCAAAAGCGGCCCGGAATAACACTGTTTCAGACTGAGATGAACAAGTCGCAGGGAGAACGGAAAATAACAGAGCCAACCTCTCCAGACCTATCGGGTGCCTTTCATCTACTTTGCGACCCTCAAGGCGTTGCCACCCACGCAGCGCTTTCTGTACTACGAAAGATGCAGTAGGGTCCTGGATCCCATGAGCCCGCGCCATGAAGGAAATGGCGGCCCGATGCCTCTGGGCCGTGGCTACCGATTTGCCTGCCTGATGTAAAGACAGCAAAAATTTTACGACAGACTCTTCCTGGCCCCAAAGCTCCCCCCTAGCCGAACCCAAAAAGGACAAATAGGAACGGAACGCCCCTTCATATGCCTTCCTTGTCCTGGGTGCTAAACTCTCTCCCACGAGGTTTTGTAATTCGGGGCACCGAGAGACCAGAGAGCTTCGGGAAATGGTGCCGCCACCGGGTCCGCTGTGGGCAGAAAACCCCAGAAGGCCTGCATACGGAAACGAGAAAGCGCATCAGCGGCCTGATTAAGTACTCCGGGCACATGCCTTGCCCTAAAGAGCACGTTCAATTGCATACATAGTAACACAATTTCCTTGAGCAATCTCAGAATCCATTTGCATCGTGCTGCCTGACTATTGATACACTCGACCACGGTCATGTTATCAGACCAGAAAACCACAGAGTGATCCCGGAACCCCTCAGGCCATGTTTTTAGGGCCACCAGAATGGGGAACAGTTGTTACTCGTCAGCCCACACTCGTACCACCATGACGGCCACTTTTGAGCCGACCAGTGATTACCGAATATGGCGCCAAAGCCTATACTCCCCGCCGAATCCGTCCACAGCCCCAACTCCTCGGAGGACACCGCCGGCTTGTTCCAGACAATCCGACCATTGAAATCCGCCAGGAATGCCAACCAAATGCGCATGTCCTGGCGAATCTCTGCCGAGAGCCTCGTGCGGTGGTGTCCCTCTTTAAGACCGACCATGGCTTGTGCAATCGAGCGGGAAAAAGGGAGGGCCATTGGCATAACTCTAAGGGCAAAATTCAACTGACCCACAGTTTGCTGCAATTGATGCAAGTTCACCTTGGTCACCCGAATACATGTTTCAAGCGAGGCCCTGAATTTCATTACCTTTTCTTTGGGCAACCGGAAGCAACCCTCTTCGGAATCGAGCTCTATTCCAAGAAACTCGAGCGAAGTAGATGGCCCCACGGTCTTACCTGGCACCAATGGCACACCGAAATGATTCATCAGACTACAAAATTCTTTTAAGGCCTGTGCACATTCCGGATCCCCGGCCGCCCCCAGGAACAGAAAATCGTCAAGATAATGCATAACATGCTGAAACCCCGTCATTCTTGTGAAAACCCATTGCAGAAAACAACTGAATTTCTCAAAATAAGCACAAGATATGGAGCATCCCATCGGCATACATTTATCCATGTAATAGCGACCCTGAAACAAAAAACCCAGGAGACGCTGATCGTCTGGGTGTACCGGGAGCAACCGGAACGCTGATTCGATGTCTGATTTGGCCATCAGCGCTCCGGGCCCCAGGCGATTCAACATGGCGACGGCCTCATCAAAAGATGCGTACCGCACCGAACACACCTCCGGGTCTATCGCATCATTCACTGAAAGACCTCTCGGGGCTGACAAGTTATGTATTAATCTAAACTCACCCGGGTCCTTCTTGGGGACCACTCCCAAGGGGGAACAAACAAAGTTAGCAACTGGTGGCATGTCGAAAGGTCCGGCAACCCGACCCCGGGCCACCTCTTTCCCAATTTTTGCCTGTACCACCGCCGTATTCTGCAGGACCGACAGTTGGTTCCTACAATGTGCCTTACCCTGAAAATTCCCCACTGGGATGCGGAAACCATACGAAAACCCGTCTCGCAACACCCCAGCGGAGACGTGATCCGGGTATTCATTGAGCCAAGGAATCATTGCCATGGTATCAACCGGGGTAGGTAAAGGCGCCCCTCGGACTATTTCAGACCTGTTTGGCGCTTCCCCTACCACCGTTATCACCCGTTTTGGCTCTGCACATGGACTCAGGATGAGA
The DNA here is from genome assembly GCF_964263255.1 of Lissotriton vulgaris. Lineage (NCBI taxonomy): Eukaryota > Metazoa > Chordata > Amphibia > Caudata > Salamandridae > Lissotriton > Lissotriton vulgaris. The sequence continues at coordinate 227,401,781 of NC_141687.1, read as the reverse complement.
GGACTGCCCACACCCCCCACAGTCGTGTCTAAACTTGCATGACCCCTGGGGCCTTGTACATTTCCCCCTGTTAAAATTCCAGCAGATCCCTTTTTTGCCTGTGTTGCCACTCGACCTTGAGTGATGCTCGTTACTTGCACCCACCCAAAAGGGCACCCCAGATGAATGGCGGGAAAACTCACCCCCGTTCCCCCCCGACAATGGTGCCTTTAACATGCCTGATTTCTCCATCTTTTGCCAGGAAATGGAGTCGTAACAATCCCACGTCAGAGATGTGTCGTACTCCTTGGCCTTCCGAAAAACATTATCATAACAAAACCACTGATTGCCCTCATATGACTGAGAGTACTCCATAATACGTGTCTGGTACACGGGCAACTCGGCCAACAGTTCAGGCCTTCGTTCCCCCATAATTGAAGTGAATATGCCAAACGCTCTGCCCCAGTTACCTATGTTCTCATCGACCTTAAAGCGGCAATTGCAAAAACAACAAGTGATGGACTGAATGTGGATCAATGTCGCACACTCCCCCAGTCAAAAGATCTGGGCCCAAATCCATCGTTTTTTTGCACTCCACACCACCCTGGGTTAGACAATGGCGATATGCAAATCAGCTCTGACCCTGTTGCCTCATGGGAACAGTCCAGTCCGAACTACAAAAGCCATGTCCTTCCCAGAACGGAATCAAGCATCCGAGGACCGGACCGGTTTCGAGGTAACACCTCTCATCAGCCCGGCTAGCTTGACTCCAAGTGGTGTGGAGTGCCTGGGACCCACGTCTGGGCATCCCCAGCGCACTTAGGGCGGCAATTGCAAAAACAACAAGTGATGGACTGAATGTATGCAAGCCGGGCCGATGACGGCTGAAATGCCAGAAACCGGTCCCCGGTAGCTTGCCTCCTTTCTGGTGAAGAATTGGCTTGGTAGTTTGGTCTGCCCTGTTCCCATCATGCACTGGGACAGGAACAGACTAATTTGCATGTAGCCAGGTTCTGAGCTGGGATGGTGCAGTGAGCTAAAAAACGGTGATGGATCAAGCCCTGATCTTTTGACTGGGTAGGAGTATTCTGCATCATTCAGAAACTCAGTCCATCACCTTTTCCAAATTTGATCTCATCGACCTTAAAGGCGGCCATCTTGGCGCGCCAAACACTCGGATGCAGAAACTCTTTTTGACCCTTCACATGCTCGATCTCGTAATGATCAGTTAGCAAAGAAAACATGTTTACATACTTATCAGCCCAAATCTTTTCCTTGACTTCAATCGGAATATGCTGGGCCACTTTCTCCCTTCGTGAGGGTACAGACCCCTCCCCCGCAATCGGCAGTGGCCGCTTACCTAAATTAGAAGCTGTAGCCGTAGTCGCTGCCGAACTCGTGCCCGCTGCGGTTTCACCCACTGGAGCCTGTGGGGGAACAGAAGAACGTGGTGCCTTTGCAGCCTCTCTTGATTGCCGCAACTGCCTCATTACTGCCCTGGCGTCATCTGCTGTGGTGCCCTCACTATCTTTCCCCAACCACGCTGCCAGCTGTGCAGCCAACTCGGGAGGCATATCCTCCCCGTTCACAGGGGTGACTACGACGGGAATTGGATGCCCCTCCTTTGGAACCGGGACCGGCTCCTCAATCGGTGTATTGGGAAGCGCCGGCGGCGCCTCGGGAACCGGGGCCTCTCCCCCAGTTGCCCCCCTCTTGGGCCTCTTGCCTCTCCCGTTGGGGACTACTCCCGGCAATGCTGGTCCGACGACTCGCTTAGGGCCCCCTACACCGTTCATTGCCGCCATCTGCTTCTTCATCACGGCCATGTCTTTTACGAGCATGCGGAGCATCTGATCGGTACCGACCCGCTTTCCGGCCTTCTTGCCCGGCATTCTCCAACGATGATGTCTGAAAGAACAAAGACAAAATTACAACGCTCAAAATTGGCTCTTCGTTCCGTCTCGAGCTCACGTGCAGCGGGGAGGTGCAGCTTCAGAGCACAGGAACAAGAGGATGCTACCTTGGCTTGTCGCTCCTCATATCCTTCTTCGGGGCGGGCGTAAACCCGCCTCCGCCCGCCTCCGGGGGCGTGGCTGGCGGCTTCGGTGTCTAGGACAACCCACTCTAGGGCGGGAAAAAGCGCGCCCCGGCTACGCCGCTTCGGGCATACCAGCCGAGACTCGCCTCCCGCCCAAGATGGCTTCCCGGGGGGATCGGGGTACTCCACCATACGTTCGGGGGGACCGATTGGTCGCCCCTTTCCAGTATTCATGCATACTCCAACAGTAATGAAGTAAAAATACAACACAAGAAATTCCGAATACAATTTAGAATAAGAGTACATTATTGTAAAACACAAATGAGACCAAAATGGCAAAAATCCAGTTTCAATTTAAAATCGCGTCAGAAAGCACAAAGCACCAACTGCAGTTATTTGTTCTCACTAGACTGGGTCAAAGTCAAAAGTTAAAGCTGACTGCGATAGATTGCAGGTTGTATATAGGGACCATGTTCATCCCAGTGGAAATTTTACCTTCAAACTTAAAAATCTTTATGGAGGAAAAGTGGTCATCAACACGTCATCCATCGGCGGGCTTGAAGACAGAGGGTTGCTGAAGAGCGGGGTCCCGATGTGGGCGTTAACAAAGAAAGTTAGGAGTGCATGCCAGGGAAGGCCTCGACCTTGACCGGCTTCAGCTCAGCGTCAGTCTCAGTGAAGGCCTTTACATTCAGACTTTAAAACGTTTCTGTAAGTCAGATCTCCTTCCACTCCAGCAAGCTGAGGCTGAGCAGCAATCCGACGTTGATGGCAGAGCAGCTTTGATAGCAATCCTAGTCTCCGTCATTTATCCAGGCAGTAACCTGGCAAAATGTTTCTGAGTCCCTCTTCTGGCATTCTGGGAGAGTGGAGGAGTACACTCTAACACCAGTGAAGGTTACAGGACCTGGGGAGCACCACTTGAGAGTTAGGACTCATCCCATCAGATGTAAGTAGCAGGGTCTAGGGCAAATCCAGTTACACCTGATCAGCTACACAGTTGCAGAGAGATAGACCTCTGGAAGCGTGTTGTGTCCCCATAGCTCAAACAGGAGTTAAGCCAACAGACCATGTGAATTATATCTGGGGTCCTAGGTTCACAACAAGCAGGTCTAATTTGCCTTCAGATTGCAGACAGCAGTTCACCGTTTCAGGAGTGCTCTGAGGTGGCTACTGGGGCTGCCACATTTATGCCAAGTGCCAGCCTGTGGATGGAGGAAACCCCTGGCCACTCCCTAATGGGGTAAAAGGTCCCAGGAGTGACCCTACCTCTTTTGTAGCACTTCATGTGTAGTTTACTGTATGCTATCCTACAGTACCCTTCTACCCCTAAATCCAACATGGCAGATCCTTTCTCCCACTGATCAGAGATCCCTGGACTACTTATAGGTATGGCTAGGATAATGTGCAAACCCTCTCTTGTGGTCACATCATACTATTTCTGGGTCAGCTCCCATCCAACTAGGTTTTGGGCTAAATTGTCAGGCTTAGATGTGAGCTACATCTGTCAGTGACAGGGTAGACGTCAACTGAAGTTCAGGAAGGGCCTGGGCACAGACCGCAGGCAATCCTGCTCAATGCACATTTTACCACAGGGGAGCCATCAGCAGTCCTGTGACACTGGACACTCGCAGGTACACCCTTTTTGTTTTAAGCATGAAAAGGACAGTTTTCTAAAAGTGTAATTTACAAAATAGTATTATAAAATCTGACTTGGCTATTAAGTGGGATTTTAAATTATTATTAGTATGAGTCCTTGAACCATTTGTCTAGCCACTTCCAAACTGGATTTAGCACTTATTAAATGTAATAGTGTAAACCAGTGTTAGCCTATGGTAGAGCTAGGCTTGGCCCTGTGAAAATCGACATTGGAGGTTGTTCACTGCTGGGGTATGTAAAATGTTAAACATACATGCTCTATCTTTTAAATACCATGCACCGTGCCCTGTGGGCATTTAGGGACTACCTTAGTAGTGACTTAGAAGTATTGAAAAGGAAGGTTTAGGCCTGGCATATAGTTTATTTTGCCAGGCCAAGGCTGCAGTGGAACGCCTGGAGACATGCTTTACAGTGCTACTTTTATGGGTGTCACAATTAGAGCTGCACTAGTAGCATTTAAAGACCTTGAGTAAAAGTAGTAACATATGCTAGGGACTTACAAAAAAACTCAAAGTGCCTATTAGGGGTATTTCAATTCTAACCTGGTTAGAGATGAGAGCACAAGCACTTTAGCACTGGTTAGCAGGAGTAAAGTGTGCAGAGGTCTATGGTCATCAAAAATCACTAAGGGATATAAACATAGACAAAGGAAAGTGCAAAATTAAAATGTTTTAATGCTCTGTAAATATGAAGGAATTTGAAATAGGAGGCTAACTATAAGTTTGATATACTTATCTTGGTTTGTGGGCTACGTGCAAATAAAGCAAACAGAATCAGGCATACATGTCTGGTATTCTCAACTGAAGCACTGGTAAGCACCGGTAACAAGAGCATGCGTGAGAAGCAAAGAAGACAAAGTGAGATGTTAGAGGGTAGCATTTTGATTTCTCTTTTAGAAATAAAACCACATTTTGAAAATTTCCAACCCTCCTATTATTATGAAAATTTAAATGTGTGTAAATCGAGAAAAATCCTAACTTTAAGACTTTCGGTATTTACAGAAGGCATTTAGGAGTCCTAAAGTTAGGACTCCTAACTTCTGTGAATACCCAAATGAGTAAGTGCCTTCTGTGAATACGAAAATGGTAGTAAGTTTAGGATTTTGTCTTAAGTTAGATCTGTGAATCGGGCCCTTTGGGTTTTTGTATTTATGGTTCTGTGATGCCCATCTCATCCCCAGAAGGGTGATTTACTGCATCTGTAGCCTTTTCATCTGCAGGTAATTGAATGTTGAGTGCATTAATTACAAAATTAAATTGAACGTTAACTAGGGAGTGTGCAATTTTCTTATGGGGGGCTGATTTAATTCCCTAATAGTAAATAACTGCTGGGTTGTAGCAGAGAGAGGAGGTGATGATTGAAGGGAATGTGCATCCGGCAGACTTAGAATGCTTTTGGGTTACTGACACAGGATTATGACCGATTGTCTACATCCCAATAGGTAGCACCTGGCCTGAGTGCTCTATATATACAAAGCATGCATTGCTCTTTGATTTGTGGTCCCACATGATGTTCCCTAGTGTTGATTAACAGAAATACCATATACATATTTACACACATTCTTACATACATACCTTAATGATAGACATATTAGGGAAACTATAACTACTAGGACCAGCGCCTCCATACAATGAGGTAAAGCAGCAGCTGGAGGGTGCCACCTAGTGGTGCTATCAATTCACTGCAAAAGGCCTTAAAAGCTCAACTGTTGGGAAAACATGTTCTTGCCTAAAGCCAAACAAATCTTCTCAGCGTTCTTAATTACTTCCATCAGAAATGAGGTGCATGCTCATAAATCAGTGTCTTCAGAATTTGCTGAATGATAAGCAAGTCAACTCAACAAGGCTGCATGACGTCACAGGGCCTGGTGGGACAGAACCAGTGTGTGGAGGTATGACTCACGGTGCACTGAAGAGCACCTCCTGCCTACGAGGGGATGACTATGAGAGGGATGCTACACTGCAGGAGCCGTTGCCTCTCTGACACACGAGTGCAGGCGTTGTATGCCTATTTATTCTACTCTTATAAGAAAAGAGTTGCCATGGGAACTGTCACATCAAAATGTGGTTATGTTTAGATTTGTGCGGGTGTTTAAATGCCTGCTAACTGTTCCTATTCAGAAGTCCTATCAGAGTATGGCAAGTAATTATGGAAGAGAAAAAAATGAACCTGAGTAGTGATTCAGCACAAGGATTCCAGGTGAACAAGCGTGGGGCGTCAGGCAGGGAAGAACGTTATAACTCGTCAAAGTGTAATCTCAATGAAAATCGAGAAATGTTGGACACTGATTACCATGTGAGCAAGACGTCAAGCTGTCACCTGTCACTGTTTGTCACGTATGAAAATAATACAATGTGTTTACAACAAAAAAGAAATGTGGAATTCTGCACCAGTTTAAAAACAACATTATATGAACCTTATACCTAAATGTGAGTGTAACACCCCAGCACAAATAGCATTCGTGGCAGACTGTGGGTGTTGGTGCACACAAGCCGTGTTTGTGCCCATTGCACACACATTTCTGCTTCCAATGCAATGGTGTGCTTAGACAGTTGCCATCAAGTAGGATCTGGTGATTGAATAGAAGATGTGGTTATGCTCATATAAGCTGATTTGAACATTTACAGTATTGAGGTGTTGGCACCGAAGTGCAGTCTGGTACGTGTTCTCCTTCCTCTACAATCAGTAGTATTTTTCTCATTTTAGATTCAGTATCACAGTTCATGTCAGCTGTCCCCTACACAAGCTTCATTCTGTGTACCGACTCTCAGAAAAGCTTAGCTTTTCAGCGTTTGATGCCCTGAATGCTTCAAACAGCAATGGACAAGCACCTTCATTCACACACAGGAGGACATTTCTTGGGGCCTTATTTGAGTTTGGCGGTCCGATGGACTGGCGAATCCTCGGTGGCTGCCACACTGGTGGTCGGACTGCCATGGGAACACTGCTGCTGCCAGGGTGCCAGAATCCCTGGCGGTCTTGCATCGGTTATGAGTCCGCAATATGCAGCGGCCCCACTGAGCAAACATATTACGAGGTTCCTCGCCGCCTCACTTTTTACGGCAGTGAGCACACTTTGAAAAGTTTGGCTGTGAGGAAACAAAGGAGGCTCTACAGGGCCCCCTTGTGTCTCTGGTCCTAGGGATACATGCAGTGGGGACAGAGTATGCCCTCTGTTTGCATGCACCCTCAGTTCCTGCAGGGCATGCACTTTATAGTCCATGCCCTGCAGGAACTTGCTTTGGTGTTTCCATTGCTGTGCCTTTTTTATAGGCACCGCTGTAGGACCACCAAAGAACTGCCCGATAGTGACTAAAATAATACAAATCTGGCGGGTGGTGCTCAAATGGGTGTGGCAGTGCAGAAGTGGCACGGTCCTGCTCCCTCACCGCCAAACTCATAACAAGGCCATTAGGCTTTTTTGCTTGTGTCCACACTTTCAGTGGTGAGTAAAATGTGTGTTCATCTGCAGGTAGGCATTACTTAAATGGGCCAAAATAATATTTGAATCCAGGAAAAATGACACCAGAAAACTTTATTTCATAAATAGATTTCAATTCACCTATAACTTTATTATAATTTTTGCTTTTCCTTAAACTTGCTGCTAAAGTTATTCCAGCAACCACAATCACAATTTCTCTCTAGAGAGGGTAGGTCTTTCTAGTAGAGTGATTATTGAAAGGAATCAAATCACGGTTTATCTTTACAATGCAGTGCAACCAATGCGGCCACACATTAATTCACTAGACTCTTTAATTTGAGTTTAGTAGGTGTAATTATAGGTTCAGAAACAAGTCATTGTAGATCATTCTCAATAAAATTGTAAAGAAGTACAAATCTCAAGAGATGTACCCTGTATAAAACAAATCAAATAACTAACTCTAAGAAAATTATCCATATAATTAGAAAGAAAAAATGAAGGTTAAATTGCTTCAGATGATTCTCTTTAACGAGAATGAGTAACCTAACTTTCCGTACACCACCTTAATAAGGGTAACCCTAAATTAGAGCATTAAGAAAAGACATAATCGAATAAGGAAAAAGAAAGGTGTCAGAGATCAGATTTTTAAATAGAAAACACTCTGATGATGGGTCGAGTACCATAAAGCCATGCAAACAATAGCATACGTCCGCCCCCTAAGGAAACCCAAGATGGGCTCTCTCCTTAACTAACACACAGCACATAAAATCATATTCCGTCAACTCATGTGGCTCCTCCTTGGGAAATTTCCATAGCTGTGGTACAACGGTTCCGCTCCCTTTCTCCTTCAGATATTACCTTATTTCTTTTCGTCCTTGGCCATTCTTTTCCCATGTGAACTCCTCTCTTCACATGTTACAGCAATTCCCTTGGCAGATTCTTCTTTCTCATGCTTCGCTATCTATTAACAAAAGTTCTTTATTCTAAATAATGAGGCTTATCCACACTTGCAATAGAAACAACTCAGAAGCGTACGTTCCATGCTTGAAGGTTAAACATGAATTACAAATAATATTGTGAGCAGCAACTAAACACATTTCTTCTTGAGGCCTAGTTGCTAAGTAAACAATTGCACAGGAGTACAGAATATGTGCGCTCTTCCCACATAAATGCCACGGCTTAAGGTACTTATAAATGCAATGAATCATACATGTGTCGGTGTAAATGCATTTGAGCATGATACATTCAAATTATGTATAAACGTCAAAGATTCGTTATATACATCTTAATTAATTATTTCAGGATATGATGTTTTAGGTTATTCTTCCCCTGTCACGTTAATACATAAGTTGTCACCTAACATTATTAATTAAATTCTAAATACATATTTCAAACAAAACACTATTTAGTATAAACTGCTCCACTCCTTTAGTGCATTGGCTACAACAGAATATATTTAAGTGCTGACTATGCGTGAGTATGATGCACTTCTACATTATCTCCAGATGGGAACAAGATTACACTTCATCTGAGATATGGCACCATGTGCCTTTGATGGCCGGAGAGCATTGTAAGAAGTGGCATTAAAATGCCTTTAAAGCCATAACTTCATAAGAAGAGTCATCACACAACCACTGACACTGATGAAAACAATCAACTGAGGGTTCACAACTGCACCGGCTATGTTCAACATGCATGCATACAATGCATCATCAAGGTCCTGAAAGCAAATACAAAACGCATCCAACAAATACAAAAGTATTCTTTGTTTGTCCAAAAAAAGGCACTACAACTTAAAACAAACATGTCAGTTAGAAAGAAAGATTACAGAATCTGATGCCAGACAAAGAATGTTTTACAAAAAAGGGGTAACCCTGTGTCCCTCAGAACCTGGGTAAGCGTGATTAACAACAAAAGTGGTTCTGTCGGGTGGTAGCAAGAATTACTTTAAAGGAAGGCTATAACAGCTCAAAACACAAAAGCAAACCTCTCTGAGAACAAAGTTTTTTATAATAAAAACAAAGAACACAATACACGGGAATTACTTCATTCCGTTTTTGGTTTCGATAGATGCTAAAACATGTGATAAGTGACTGTGGTGAACAAAGTGACTAGTGCATTGCATATAGTGACACTTATATACCGATTTATACAATTGAAACGGGGAGGGGGGGCAGGGGTGTTTTCTTTTGTTGGAAGGCCAGTATTGCAGGGTTCCTGAATCCTGGAATTCTTTGTTTTTATTATAAAAAACTTTGTTCTCATAGAGGTTTGCTTTTGTGTTTGGAGCTGTTATAGCCTTCCTTTAAAGTAATTCTTGCTACCACCCGACAGAACCACTTTTGTTGTTAGCCAGACAAAGAATGCCAGGAACACCAGAGACAGGCCACTTTCTTGCTTTACATTGCCAGTATATAGCCCATTAACAGAGTTCACCAACTTGGGTATGGAAATACAGTATGGACCCAATGCGAAGAGGATTGTTCATAATGCTTAAGCAGAACATATAATACAAACATTTACAAATGGGATGCAAAGGGGATCCACATGAGGGTGTGAGCATGTAATAATGTATTGTAAGTGAGACACATAAGGATATCAATAGCATCCCACATGCCACATATACAAGAACCATGGGTCTATGTAAGAATTACACTGAGGTGTGCAACATTATCCCAAAGCCAATTATAATTGTGTCTGATTAACAATAGGCGTAGAAGACATATTATCTTCCAATATGACTATTACATACTTCTAGTTATCTACTGATACAATGTAACTGCTTAATATATATAATTGAATTTTTATGCACCGACAAACTAACTTTGTCTCGTTTTGCCACTATTTGTTACCTCTAGGAATTTGTTGCCAATGCTTGTAGGACTGCAGTGCATTGTTTGGCAAAGGCAACAGCATAGTGGCAGCCATCTTTGATCGTTATTTTTCATACTACCAAGATGGCTGCCAGGTCACGCCTAGAGACAGGGTGGAGGCTATCTTGAAGTATACAAAATAACATTCCAAGATGGCCAGCTATTGTCTTTACCAAACTTCAGGGCGAAACCAAGTAGCAGCTGGCATCTGTGGGCAAATGGGTAGTGGGTAATTGTGCCGGAAGTAAAATAATAAAAAATTAAATCCTCTTGCCTTGCACAGATGGCAAGGCCTCCTTCTTGCAGCACGTCCTCCTCCTGCTGCAAACTTATGCTCAGCACGGGCTCCAGCCAACTGCCTTAACCAATCCTGGTACTGCTCTCACAAGCATGAAAGAAGCACCAGGATTGGAGGGAGTGGACTCTCTCACCACTCCCGAGGACCTTGGAGCCTTGCACTTGCTCTAACGCAGCTGTCTTACGACAGCTGGGTTAGATCTTTCAAAGTGCGCATGTCTGGCTGGCCGGCGCAAGCTGGCCAGCTGAAGGGACATGCACACTTTGAAAAGTGCCCAGGCAAACCACCTCCCTTCTGCTACCACTCAACAAGCCCCGCCCTGTCCTGACATTCGGTTTGTGACAGGGAGGATGAAAAATGTAATGGTAATAAATCAACATTATCACTATTTTATTTTTCATAGGAGCTTTTGGGGGCATTTGACTTAGCGGGTGATGCCCCTCTTCTCTAACTGATACTGCTTGTGGTGATTATATGCCAACAAATTGCTTAGTTCTGTTTTTAAAAATTCAGTGTCTCGGGTATTATAATGTATTTACAGAGCCTATAACAGGTCAAGCCAAGTTACTAGCTCGGTATATATATGCCAGGTGCCATCAAAACCACACAATCAGTCCTATAGACAAGAAGAGCTTCTAAACTCATCCTTTTCTCTATACGTATAAGAATGCTCATTTTCCAAAACCTATATATTCAGTGAAAGTTTCAGTTATTATTTACTATGCTGCTTCCCATTTATATATTTCCTTTGTGCAGCAAACGTACTGCTCTTTTATTTGGTACATTCTGTTCTAACAGACTTATTCTTATTTTCCTGTTATTTCTCTTAAATGTTCACAATGCATATCCAAAATAATTCACTTTTTCTAACTGGTGTAACAGGTTCAGGAAAAATGCAATCACGAAGGCAATTTCTTTCTCATTTCCAAGTACAAAACCATTAACTCTGACTTATCAGTGATATAAAAGCAATGGCTACCTGCTGGAATGCTTACATGGGAGAAAGTGGAATGTGGCGGGTGTTGTTTTGATGCCATCTTACACAAAGACCACAACCCGGATGCTCTTTTACTTTGGATGAAAGGATTCCTCAGGCTCCAACAAAAATAGTTGTTTAGACCTCAAGGGCAACAACGCAGTTTAACCCCTTCCCTGCGGCGGCTATTCCGCCGCAGCGCTAAGGGGGGGGGGTCGCGCGGCGGTCCCATGCTACTGACGGAACCGCTCCGTCACGGCTCGTGGGCGAGCTGTGCTCGTGACGGAACTGTTCCGTCACGAACCCGCCCGCCCATTAATCAGTCAACCCAGGCGCGGAATTCGCGCCGCGCAGGCGCGGCGAGCGGGCCGTGACGGAACCGTTCCGTCACAAGCACAGCTCACCCGTGGCTTGTGACGGAGCGGTTCCGTCACAAGCATGCAACGGGTTAATACACTAGTTCATGAGCAAAAACAATACTATCAAAAATTTCTCAAAGGAAGCGAGTGTCACTTTTCCCCAGAAATGATGCTGTATTCTGAGATTTCAAAAAACGCGATTCAATTTCTGATATCTTTTTCAAATCCTGTTATATGTTTGATATTATATAAAAATTTTAAAATTCATACCAATGGTTCAAAGTGTGCTTTTTAGAGCACGTTTGGCCAAGGAGGTTTGTCAAACTTGTTGCAATTTTACCCGAGTGGGGGTTCCCCATCAGGAATTTCTGCGACTTGAATTCAAATAGTTTGTTTGATATCATTAAATACAATTGTTAAGTATTAAGACTGTCTCCCAAGAAATCTTACAAAACTAGGTGGCAATGGTGCACTTGAATTCACAACGGCACAAGAAAATTGGTTAATACCAGATACAACTTAAATACAATGTTGTACTGGGATTGAGGTTCCTCACAACTTTTTTTTTTTTGGGGAGAAAACTGTGTGGTAAATAGTGCATTTAAACTGACTAAGGCAAACTACTCACAAGTTACTATTGGTCTGTTTCATGGGATACTAGCATTGTGGGAAGACAGATCTGTCCACAATACTCCACTCCCATTCTTTCTACCTTGTCCCCTACTTGTTTTGTTCTTTCTATCTTGTTCCCTCCTCTCCTCTCTCCTAGCTTCTCTTTTCCATCTCTCCTGTTCCCATTGTCTGTGGAGGCAAGCATGCAGTGGTAGAAAGCACTAATAACGACACATGAAATGTAACATTTTAAGTACATTCCATTAATGCTAGTGCCCTAAAGCAAAACAATTTGCTTCAGAAACTCATCATCATGAGGGGGGCGCTAGAGGGCCCACAGCAAGATGGCCGCACTCGAGTGAGGCTCTGCCCGGCTAAGCCATAATCCGTACATTAACCCGCCCTTAATCCTTGACATCTGTGGCCCTGAGAGGATGTACTGGACGAGAAAAGTTCCCTGAATGACTGGCTGGGTTCATGAGGCCATTCCCTGCAGGTGATCGTGCTGAAGACGACAGACGCCTGAGAGGGGCGAAATGGCGGCGCAGGGGGGCCTGTGAAACTGGAGACCTATAGGCCCTGCATCGTGGCAAGAGCGGCGCGTTCGGAGACTGCGAAGCATTTGATCCCCTGCTGCTGGATTCTGCAGGCTGCTGCCTCGTGGTGACGGGCGGTGTGTGATCCTTCGCCCCTGCTGAGACGGAGCGGTGTGCTGCTCATTACCTCCTCGTCCTGTCTCCCCGTCCCATTCCTGACAAGTGAGCAGCTAGTCTGCTCCCCAGAAACCTAAAACCTAGCAGAGCTTTTCAGCACTTCCCCCAATACGGCGCCACCAATCCGGTGAGGATAAAGGGGGAAGTGCATCATAGAACATCATGTTCTTTTTTTTCTGACTTCGTCAGTTGCCTTCATGCCTAGCGGAGCTTCGGTTCGGGTAAGTGGGCGTCTGTTCTTTCCCTGCAGCGCTGAGCGTCCTTGGGTTTGCTGCCTCCCCTTGAACTTGGGGTTGTTGCTGGGAAATGTGCGTTTGTATTTTGTGCCTTCTCTCGGCCTGCTTTGGCGGCCTTTTGTTCCTTTTTCTTTTCCCTGCCCCTCGTCTCTGGTCCTCGGCCTGCTTTGGCGGCCGCTTCTCTCGCAGGGGTCCCTTCTCGCCCTGCTTTTGCGGGCGGGGGCCATCTGTTCCTTCCCTGTGGCGCAGAGCGTCCTTGGGTTTGCTGCCTCCCCTTGGTGTTTGTTGGGTGGCCGGTCGCTTTTTTTGTGCGTCCGCGCCCTTACCGCCTGGCTTGCGTGGTCGGGTGCCTCGATGGCTCCTTCTTTGGCTGCCCTGCTCCTCCTCATTGGTGGGGCGTGTGCTCTCCGGCCATGATGCCTGGTGGCCCTCTGATTTGCCCTGCCCCTTCTGCTGCTGTGGTGGGGCCCGTAAGGGGTGTTTGTGGGGCTCTTGCGGCGCGCTGAGCACTTGGTGCTTCATCCACTGCAGCGTCCTAAATTCGTCATGGTCGCTGGACTGCGGCCATGCCTCCCTGATGTGGCCTGTTTTCGTTTGGTTTCATCGCGGTGGCCTAGTGGTTCGGGCCTCTTGCTTAGTGGATGCTGGGTCTGGTGGCTCAGTGGCCTGTTGCATCCGCTGCTGCAGCCTGTGTTCTTCGGGTCCCGGCGGGTCCGCTCAGCCTTTCATCCCTCTGGGGTCGATGTGGTGCTGCCTTTGTGTTTGGTGGCGGTGCTACATCTGTCTTTTGTGCTCCACGTGTCTCTTTCTTGCGACGCATGTTGTCAGGTGTTTTCACTCCTGCTGCTTCTTTTGCCTGGTTGGTCCCTCGTTGGGGGTCTGCCTGGGTGTGCCGGTTGCTGTGGGTTTTATTCCCCTCTTGGTCCGAGGAGCTGTTGCTCTGGGGTAGGTCTTGTGCCTTTGGTGGTGTCCTCCCTCGCGGGCCTGGTTCTCTGCCTGCCCATGCTGTGGCTGTTTTCTTCAGTTTGCCCTCCCTCTGCCGCTGTCGGCGAGTGGAGGGGGTGGTTGGACATTCCTACACTGCCTCTTTGAGGTCGGGCTGTGTCCTTTTCCGTCTACATGGTCCGGTCCCTGGTGCAGGTTCCGGGCCCCGGCTCTTTTTTTGCTGGTGTGCTGTTTGGATGGTCGGATCCCGGCTGCGCCTTTGTTTTTTGCATGCCCCGGTGGTTGCCGGTTCCGGTTGCCTGGTCCTTGCGGCCTGTGTCCATGGATTTTCGGTTCGGGGTCCCCCCCACCCCCCGATCTTCTTTGTGAACCTCCCCCCCACCCTGTCATCCTCTACGGGGGTGACTTGCTTGGGGGTGTGTGCCTTCTGTTGTTATAGTTGGCTGTCGTGGTGGTTCATTTCTGGTGTGGGGGCGAGGGTTGTTGTTCGTTCCTCTTCCTGGCCTCAGTGATGGGTTCTTCCTATTCTGTGCCCTGTTTGTGTCTCGTGGGGTTCGTTCTTTCTTTCCCGGACTTGCGTTCATGTTGGTGGCTTTGCTGTCCATCCTGCCTATGGTGCTTCTGCGTGGCTGCCTGACGTCCCTGGTTCTGCTGGATGCGTGTCTGCTCGTTCCTGACCATCCAGCCGTTTTCTCCGTTTGCTGTGGGGGTCCTTCTCTACCTTTCCGGGTGCTCCTGTTCGGCCTTTCCTCAGCGCTCTAGGCTCCTCTGGTGGATGTTCTTCATTCCCGAGGGCTGCAGGTGTTTCCCTGTCTGGTTGACTGGTTGTTTTTGTCTCCTTCTTTTTCACCGGCTCTGTCGGATGTGGAGCGGGTGTGTCTTCTGCTGGGTTCCTTTGGGTTCCTTCTCGACCCCCAAGTGTCCTCCCTGGTGCCCTCCCTGTCCCTGTATTTCCTGGGGGCTCTCTTCCACATGGACCTGGGCTTGGTGTTCCTCTCCCAGGTGCGCCGGTTGGCTTTGTGTCGTCGCCTTTCCTGGCTTCTGTCCCTGTCCCGGGCGGCTGCCTGGCTCTGGTTGCGGAGTCATGGGGAGATGGCGTCCGCTTTGCATCTCCATCCTTGGGCCGGGCTGCGTCTGTAACCCCTGTTACTTCATGTCCTGTCGCACTGGGATCCTACCTCCTTGGACTGCGAGTCTCTCATCCCTGTCATTGGGGATTCGGGCAGATCTCCGGTGGTGGTTGTCCCCTCTGTCTCTGTCCCTGGGGTTTGGTCTCCTTCCTCCTCGGTCTGTGGTCGTGTTGTCCACGGATGCCAGTGCTTTGGGGTGGGGTGCCGTTCTGGGTGCCTCCAAGGCTCAAGGGCGGTGGTCCGGTTTTGGATCCCTCCAGTCCTCGAACTGGGATGAGTTGTGGGCGGTTTGGTTGGCTCTTCTTTGGTTCGCTCCTCTCCTTCGGGGTCGGTCGGTCTCTGTGCAGTCCGACATTCAGGTGGTTCGTTCTTATGTGAATCGCCAGGGGGACTTGTGTCATGCTCTGTTTCTCCTGTCCCGGATGTTTGGCCTTTGGGCCGAGTCGGCTCTCTTGTCTCTGACTGCGGTCTATCTTCCGGGGTAGGAGAATGGGCCTACGGGTTCTTTGAGCAAGGTGTTCCCCTCCTCGGCGTCCCTCTGTTTGTCCCCGGGTCTGTTCGATCTGATTGTCCTCGGGTTCCGCCTTCCTTGGCTGGATCTGTTTGCCTCGGAGGAGTCCGCCCTTCTTCCTCGGTTTTGCAGCATAGTTCCCTCTCCGTTGGTGTTGGCTACCGATGCTTTCTCGATTCCTTGGTCGAGGGGTCTGCTGTTTGCCTTCCCTCTATTTGCCTTGATTCCGAGGGTCCTCTCGGAGATTCGTTGGGATCGGGCGGATCTCCTGGTGGTTCCGGAATGGTCTCGGCAGTCTTGGTTTCCCCTTCTGCTGACCTTCTCGGTTTGACCTCATTGGAGGTTTCCCCTGTCTCCCTCCCCGCTGCGGGCTCCTCTTCTCAGGGTTGCTTCCCTGCATCACCTCCGGCTGGGGGTTTGACACTTGAAAGGTTAGGTTTGCTGGGTCTCGGCTGCTTGGTTGAGGTTGCCCGTTGTCTCCAGCTTTCTGTGCGTCCTCCCACCTTGGAGTCGTATGACCGTCTATGGAAGAATTTCTCCTCCTGGTGTCTTGTGAGGGGTCTCTCTTCTGCCTCCTGTGAGGCCGTGTAGGTTTTGGACTTCTTGCAGGATGGTTTCGTCTTGGGGCTTGCGGTTTCTTCCCTTCGGGCCCAGTGAGCTGCCATTCTTGCTTTCCGGGGTTCTTCTGTTTCCTCTGTTTCCCCGTTGGTGGCTCGCTTTCTGCGGAGTTTCTTGCTTCGGCGTCCTGTCTCTCGTTCTCCTGTGCCTCCTTGGGATCTTCCCTTGGTTCTCCGGGCTTTGACGGGTCCTCCTTTCGATCTTTGGATTCTGTGGCCCTTTATTTCCTTTCTGCTAAGGTTGTTTTCCTGGTGGGCATTACTTCTGGGCGGAGGGTTGGTGTGATTGGGGCGCTGATGGCTTCCCCTCTCTTCTTGCGCTTTTGCGTGGATGAGGTCATTCTCCGTCCGAGTCAGTTCTTTCTTCCTTAGGTGGTGTCTTCCTTTCTCTGTCAGGAGATCATTGTTCTCCCGGTGTTTTTTCCGGCTCCTGCCTCTCCTGAGGAGGTTCTCCTCCATTCGTTAGATGTGCTGAGGGCTCTCCGCATCTACTTGGAGCGTACAGCTGGTTTCCGTGAAGTTGTTTCCCTTTTTGTCACCTATGGCCTCTCGGGGTTGGGGCTTCGTCCTTCTTTGTCCACCTTGTCTCGTTGGGTCAGGGGCGCTGTGGTTTCTGCATCCGATTCTGCCCTATGTCCTCTGCCTTCTGTTCTGGGTCGGTCGTCTAGGAGCGTCTCGTCCTCCTGGGCCATGTTCTTGGGTGCCTCGTTGGAAGTCGTTTGCTTTGCTGCCACGTGGGCTTCTCCTCATTAGTTTGTTGCACATTACCGTCTTCAGCTGGGGATGGCGGCCTCTGCTGCCTTTGGGGCTTGTGTCCTGTCTTCTGTACATGATTTGTAGTCTGTACTGTTTTCTATTGATTAAAATGGGCCTGTTTTTCTCATACTTTCTGGTCTGTTTTTTTCTCACAATCACCCTGTGCTTGGATATGGGCTCACTTGTCAGGAATGGGACGGGGAGACAGGACGAGGAGGTAATGCCCGGTTACTTACCAGTAATACACATTACTCCGAGTCCTGGTCTCCCCGTCCCATTCCTGAGCCCTTCCCTCCCTCCCTGGTTTGGGTTTTCTTTGGGTGATTGTCCGTTTCGTTCTGGTTTTCTTTAGTATTCTCAGGATGTTCTATGATGCACTTCCCCCTTTATCCTCACCGGATTGGTGGCGTCATATTGGGGGAAGTGCTGAAAAGCTCTGCTAAGTTTTAGGTTTCTGGGGAGCAGACTAGCTGCTCACTTGTCAGGAATGGGATGGGGAGACCAGGACTCGGAGTAATGTGTATTACCGGTAAGTAACCGGGCATTGCTGGTGAACGAAGAGGAGCGGAAGGCCCTGCCGGATGGCGGTTACCGGGTCCCTAGTGCCGGTAGCGGTGAGTGGGGCGAGGCGTGTGCTGGGCCCGCGTCCATAGAGGCGGGACGGTACCGGTGCGCTACGTGCCCGTGCGCTGCTGCTGGGGCTCGTGGGTTGCTGCGGCGGCGGGGCTGCGCAAGATCGGGCTCGAGGAGCTGGCTAGGCTCTGCGGCCTGTGTGAGTGGCTGTGTTGGTGCCCTTGCCGCTGGAGCTGCCCTGCTGATATTGTGAGCCTGCCCCCTGGATGGCAGCCATGACGGGGCTGTAGCTGGAGGTGCTGCAACGGGAATTGCTATGAACTGCACCACGTTGGAAGCCCTGTGATCTCTGGGGCTTGTGAGTGCTGCCGTTTCACAACACCACATTGTTTGATGACCATAGTTGGTGCTGGTGCGGCCCCCTGGGTTTGTTGATTGAAGAGTGCAGCCACCTCATAACGGAGTGGGGTGACTTTTACCTCTCTTAAACTTGTGCTATTGACTCTTGCCTCTGATACATATGAACTAAGTGTGCTATAATTCTGGGCCTGGTGGAGGGACGCTGCTAATGGCGCTCTGGTCGGTGCTGACTACTACAGAGGAGCGTTTTGCTAATTACCTGCCTCAGAAATCTGCTATTTGACCCCACTACGTCCGCCCTTGATCGCAATTGCCACGTGAGGTGTAATTTGGCTGCCTATCACTTAGCGAAGGCAGTGCTGGTCCCTGACTGTTAGGCGAGGTGCAGGGCCCTAGACATTGCGCCCACACTTGCATCAGTTTGGTGGTCCCTCCTGCCAAATACAAGGGGGTGGTCTCCTTCTGTGTGGAGACACTCTCGTGGGAGACATAATGGGCAGGAATGAGAAGTCGCAAACGTGTCTCATGTTTGAGGTGCGTAAAATACTAATACCTTCCCAAAAGGTGGCCTCAGATTCGGAGGCTGATTCTCCTGTGACGGAACAATCCACTCTGGAGACCCATTCCTCGCCATGCAACGGAGCCCCCAGTCCATAGAAGGTGCGATGACTGCAGTTAACCACCGCCTAGACCACATGTCCTCCCAGCTTGAAAAACAAAAAGCCTGCATGGGAGAGATGGAACAACGGGTGTCCGCCACTGAGGATGGTCTAGGTGATGTGGCGGGGAGGACCTTGAATATGGAAGCGAAGAATGAGGATTTGGAGGCCCGCTTCCGGTGGAACAATATGCGCATCATTGGACTTCCGGAGTCCACGAATGTGGGGAACATGGAGACGTTTATTGAGCGGCTGATCACTGAGATCTTTGGGACCACCCACCTGTCATCTATGTTTGTTATTGAACGCGCGCACCGCTCTCTGGCTCCTAAACCGGCCCCAAGTGCACCGCCGCACCCAGTGATTGCTAGGGTGCTTAATTATAGAGACCGCAACTCCATCCTGCGCATGACAAGGGACAATTGGTCTCCTATTCCCGGGATTACACGGAGGTAATATTCCAAACTGCAGGTGATGAACCTCTACCACGTCGTCTGTGGTTGCCCCCTGGGGCTACAGTCACTATTGTGTTGGACTGGAATACAGATACAAATGATGTTGCTTAGCCACCTCCTATCTGATAGGAGGACAGAAGTTTTCAATGCCCCCCGATGGGTGTACCCCATATCTACATGTTCTTTTTTGTTTTGGGTTGGGGTGGGGATGTTCAGGGATGGGATGGCTTTGGCGAGTTGGGGGTACTGAAGTGGGTGGAGGAATGGGGACCTGGGTGGCTGGGGGGTTCTGATGCAGGGCTGGGAAAACTGAGATGGAAACCTACCATGCAATCTGTCATTTGGTCATCTGCTTGCAATAGTTTGACTATAAACATTTGGCCTGGACGGTGGGGTGTCGTAATGGGGCAACTAGCTACTGTATTGACTACTGCTGAAAGTGAATAACACTGTTCGTTTTCTCACCTGGAACGTGCGAGGGCTGAACTCCCCAAAAAAGATTAGGTCTGTCTTTGCCTATTTAGATCGTATTGGAGTGCAGGTGGCACTGCTGCAGGAGTCCCACCTTACTGTGGACCTGGCCAGAGGACTGGGAGCACGCTGGGCTAGCACCCGGGTTGCATCTTCCTACTCCTCTTACTCTAGGGGAGTATTGGTGTTAGTCAGAAAGGGAGTCCCATTCACAGTGATTCAGGAGGAGACAGATGAGCAGGGAAGAGTGGGTCTCCTTCATGGCTGCTTGGGTGGCATGAGTGTATTGCTGGTGAATGTGTATGGCCCAAATACGGATGATCCATCATTTTATTCAGATGTGTGGCGTAGGACCCCTGCGTTTCCTCATGCGGCGATCATTAGGGGCGGCAATTTTAATGTGTGTCTGGATTCATGATTAGATAGAACTAGTAGTGGTGAGACGTGCCCTAAGCAGGCTTCTGAGGTGCTGCGGGGAATCTGCGATGTCGGAAATCTCTATGAGACCTTCGGGTGATTTATGCGCGATACAAATGAAATAAAATGGAAAATGGAATGTATGGAGGTGCTGCCATCCTGACAGCAGGGAGAGAATGTTCATATCTGCAGTACACAGGTCCTGGTCCCGCTTGGACTTCTAGTTAATTTCTGAGACGGCCTGCTCGTGTGTGATGGGGGTGAAGCTCGAAGCACGAACATTGTCGGATCATTCTCCAGTAACTCTGGACCTGCAGGTTCCCACGTGCGAACGCCCACCTTATTTGTGGCGATTGCAGCCCACAGAGTTGGCTGACCCGGTTTTTAAACAGACTGTCACGGAGGCGATTGGCAACTATATCTGTTAAAATGAGGGCACTGTCGAAAGTGCATGGGTGCTCTGGGAGGCCTATAAGAGGGGTATGCATTGTAGCGGGGGTGCTACAAGATATCCGGCACCGAATTAAAAAGCTGGCCTCCGATACCTCCGTACTATTTTCTCCACCTTACATTATTTTTACCCTGAATTTTCAGCGGTTGCTGTACTCTTAGATGCAGCAAAGGTCTTCGATTCACTGCAATGGCCTGCTCCGGATGGGTTTTCCTCCTTTTTAGGGCTCGCAAGCGAAGCGTAGCGAGTAGCCCTTTTAGTACGGTTTCAAAAATGGACCTTGAAATTCCACACAGCTCGTACATGTGCATTTCAAGGTCCATTTTGATTGGGCTTTGCGTGGGTGCTGTTTTCTAACAGAACACGCAATAGGCCATAGGCGGTTGCGTAGCTCCGCCTATGGCCTATTGGTGTCTGTTACGCGCACCAAAGCCCATATGTCTTCAATTATCGCGGCCAGACACGTCCGCGATAATTGAAGACATATGCTCGTTTTTTTTGGATCCATTTCACGGCGAAGCAACTTGTTACACTTGTATCTCCGAAGCTGGTCATGGCGCCCACCTGAACCCTCACAAAGCCCACTCTTGCGGTCCTCGGGCACTCTGCAGACCACATTTTGCGGCCCCTGCGTGCACCCATTGGCACAGCCCACCAGCAGACTCCGCTCTCGCATCTTCTAAGGAGGAGGTTTGCGCCGTCAGAGACAAAGAAAAGCATTTCTCTGGGGAAAGGACGGTTCACTTCTTACCCATAAAACATGCTCCGCCTGGAGAGTCGCCGCCGCGTTCCTGGAATCCGTGGCACGCGACAGAAGGTAATCTTTACAAATACCGAACAATAATGCTGTCAGACGCAAGAGCGAAGGGCCTGGCTCTGCGTCAAACTAATATTGAAATGGTGTCTGTTTAGGCCCATAAAACAGCGAACGGAGGAGCGGCGTGAAACACGACGAGATGCCGGGGACAGCACTGCCTACAGACACTAGCGCTAATGGGAAGCAGCAGCGCTTCGTGAAAAGTAGGCCGCATCTTAGAGCTGCGCCGGAAGTCAGGGAAAGCACTCGGAAAACTGGAAATATGGACGCCGTGGCCAGGGGGCACTCAGTCTGTTAGATTCGGGGGTGTGAACCATCACCGTCATTGAAATGGCAGTGAGATAGTCCTGTGGGTTAAAGCGTGTGTGTGTGTGTGCGTGTGTGCATATATGTGACCTCAAAGTTGTATTCATTCTACTTGAGGTGTTTAAAAGTGTGAAGAGTTGCGGAGCCCGGCGGCAGATAGGATATTTGCATGTCCATAGCAGCATCTGAAACTTCGAAGGTAGTACATAGGCCAGACTTCTGCATGTAGTGTGTATTTCAAACAAACGTACAAAAGAAAGACCGTGAAGAGAAGGTGCTTTGACAAGATGTGGCCTAACGGCTAGAGCATTCGATCTGGGAGCTGGGGAAACCGGTTCGAGTTCGGCGTCAGCTTAACATCCTGTGATTCTGGGCAAATCATGTAATCTCCCTGTCCCTAACAAAATGAATGTGACCGTGTGTAATGTTAATGGTGCTCATGTAAGCGCTCTGACTCTTCCGGTCGCACTACACAAAACTTCAACAGCAGCAAAAAGTTACATGAAGATGTCCTGGAGAAGTAGGACAAAGGGTGCTGTGGGCAATGAATACACCATCTTACAACCAATAGAAAATGCTGACTTTCGACAATTGGTAGAATGAATTTTGATGACGAAAAGGGGAAGTGGAGTTCACAGGGGTGGGTGTGTACAGGGAGTGATGCACACTTTACTCTCACACTCCACCTGCCTCTTAAAGAAGGCTGCAGTAGGGGAGTAAGGAGAGCACACCTCAAGTAACACAATAATCACTTAGTCTACAACTATAACAATCTACAATCAATGGTGCTACAGTGTGACACTTGCTGTCTTTCAAGTGTAAGTGTTAGACAAAGAAAAGAAATGCTGCCAAAGGAGGTAGCAAACACTGTGCACTGTGCACTGATGTCCCTAGGGACTTTAAAAAATTATGAATCAATATTCAGTAGTCAATAACAACACATAATAAATACCTTGTGGATTGCAAAAATGATTATATTCAGCAATTATCCATTGAATAAACCAACATGGTGATTTATGATATGATTACACTGTCTTCATACGGTCAACTGATATTTTTCAGTGTATGGTCATTACATCATGAACAATACAAATGATTTAACATTGGAGTATGCCAATAGTCCGAATCTTGCGAACAGCCGATGCATTTCGGGACGATACTGTCCCTTCCTCAGGGGAAATCTGGCTGGATGGGACTGGAAGGTTCTGTGACGTACAGAAAATGCAATAGTGGAATGGAATCCTCAGCAATCAAATAAGAAATCGAGACCCGAAAAAATATATCCAGTAGGCTGACACGGGTTTAACAATAATCACCCGGTTAGTTCCGTAAACAGCAACCGGGAAGGTGTATCCAAGTAAACAGATTTGTGGTCCTCGAACTCTACCGCAGTATGATGACAGTGTAATCATATCATAAATTGCCATGTTGGTTTATTCAATGCATCATTGATGAATATCATCATTTTTGCAATCCACAAGGTATTTATTATGTGTTGTTATTGACTACTGAATATAGTTTCATAATTTTTTTAAGTCCCTAGGGACATCAGCACACAGTGCACAGTGTTTGCTACCTAGTTTGGCAGCATTTCTTTTCTTTGTCTTAAAAAAGGCTGCCAGCTGACTGCTGCTATTACCCTCTCTCCTACTTCCCTTTGTCATTTTGGGGGAGCAAAATAAATGACAATAGTGTTACAAATCAAAGTTTTCTCTACACCGCACAACGGCCACCCAGCTCTTGGCCTGTTTTTTGGTCTCGCTGAAGCCATCCTGTTAGGGATGCTTTGGCAAAATTAAAGTAAGGGCTTTCAAAAGTGCACCCAAAGGCTGATTGCCTACAGTGCATGTGAGCCGGGCGTGTGCACATAGTACACTATTTTGCAGTCTGTGAGCATCAGACTTCAAGTAAATGCGCTCCCCCGCCCCCGCCACAGCAATGGGGAGAGCTTGTTTTATGGGGACTTGAAGGGAAGCTTGGTTGACTTATGGGTCGACATCTAATTTGTTGGCTACACAGCGTGTTCGCAGTGACTTGTTTTATTTTATTTACATGAAATCACAGCTGCTGTGCATCTCTCGCAACTTAATGGATTTTTAATAGCTGGTATTTACATCTGTGTTTCTTTATTTTGAATATTGCCATTACATATTGCCATGCAAACTCCCGCACGTATGTAATGTTTTCCAATATTCATTTTCCCATAGTTTATGTTCCCAGGAGACTCACCCTCACACACTCTGCACCCTCTCACATACTGCACCCTCACACACACCTCACCCTCACACACTACACCCTCATACACGCAACTTCACACATCGCACCATCACAAACACTGCACCCTCACACACACTGCACCCTCACACACACTGCCTCCACACACACCGCACCCACACACTCTGCACCCTCACACACACTGCACCCTCACACACACTGCACCCTCACACTCTGCACCCTCACACACTCTGCAATGGAACACACACTCCAAATACCACTCAGTGCCACACAATTACATGCCACCTAATTACACTGCACTCAATGCAACATACACTCCAAATACCACTCAGTGCCACATAAATACACGCCACATAATTACACAGCACTCAATGCAACATACACTCCAAATACCACTCAGTGCCACATAATTACACTGCACCCAATGCCACCTACACTCCAAATACCACTCAGTGCCACATAATTACACGCCACATAATTACACTGCACTCAATGCAACATGCACTCAATGATTTGCATATGGCCATGTCTGAACTGGGGTGGTGTGGAGTTCAAAAAAACAATGGATTTAGGCCCAGATCTCTGTACTGGGGTGAATGTATGACATTGTTCTGCATTCTGTCCATCAACTGTTGTTTTGCATTTTGTCACCCCGAGTAGGATGGGTATGCTCAGACGTGAGTCCCATGCTTTCCACACCACTGGAGTCAAGCTATCCTGGCTGAAGATGGCTGATAGCCAGAAACCGGTCCTAGGATGCTTGATTCCGGTCCAGGAAAGACATGGCTTGGCAGTTCGTGCTGGACTGTTCCGATGAGGCACAGGGTCAAGGCTGATTTGCATTTGGCCATGTCTGAACCGGGGTGGTGTGGAGTGCAAAAAAACTATGGATTTAGGCCCAGATCTCTGTACTGGGGTGAATGTATGACATTGTTCTGCATTCTGTCCATCAACTGTTGTTTTACATTTTGTCACCTCGAGTGGGATGGGTATGCTCAGACATGAGTCCCATGCTCTCCACACCACTGGAGTCAAGCTATCCTGGCTGAAGACGGCTGATAGCCAGAAACCGGTACTAGGATGCTTGATTCTGGTCCAGGAAAGACATGGCTTGGCAGTTCGGGCTGGACTGTTCCCATGAGGCACCGGGTCAAGGCTGATTTGCATATGGCCATGTCTGAACTGGGGTGGTGTGGAGTGCAAAAAAACGATGGAGTTAGGCCCAGATCTCTGTACTGGGGTGAATGTTTGACATTGTTCTGCATTCTGTCCATCAACTGTTGTTTTGCATTTTATTACATAATTATAAGCTACAGAATTACACTGCGCTAAATGCAACATACACTCCAAATGCCACTCAGTGCCACATAATTACATGCAACATAATTGCACAGCAGTCAATGCAACATACACTCCAAATACAACTCAGTGCCACATAATTACACTGCACTCAATGCCACATACACTCCAAATACCACTCATTGCCACATAATTACACGCCACATAATTACACAACTCTCAATTACACATACACTCCAAATACCACTCAGTGCCACATAATTACACGCCACATAATTACACTGCACTCAATGCCACATACACTCCAAATACCACTCAGTGCCACATAATTACATGCCACATAATTACACTGCACTCAATGCAACATAAACTTCAAATACCACTCTGTGCCACATAATTACATTCCACATAATTACACTGCACTCAATGCAACATACACTCCAAATCCCACTCAGTGCCACATAATTACACGCCACATAATTGCACAGCACTCAATGCCGCATACACTGCAAATACCACTCGTCTCTATATGTGCATTTGTCTCTGTAAGGACGTCTCTTTTCTGTGTGTGCATCTTTGTTTCTATGTGTGTCTCTGTCTGTGTGTGCGTCTCTATACGTGTCAGTCTCTATGTGTGCGTGACTCTCTGTGCGTCTCTGTGTGTATGTTTCTATGTGCGTGTCTGTCTCTGTGTGCAGTGGTGTGCGTTTGTCTCTATGTGTGTATCGGTGCATGTGTCACTCTGTATGTTTGTCTCTGTGTACATGTCTACTGTTAGCCTCTCTGGCAATGTAAACATGGCATGGGAACACTATAATACACATTCTTACTCCACAGATATATATATACAATCCTGCCATTCCCTCACACACACAGTACACAAACCAGCAAACATATTCAGCTAATTATAAACAATGCCAAATTCTCTAACTCCAACAAATGCGAGACCTGTTGGATTGCAAATGCTTGTTTTTTATATGGATCAGGGTGCTGTATGACCACCCTGTTGCCAGGGTGCGTGTGAATGGGTGGGTATCCACACAGATCCTGATCAGGGGTGGCACCCGTCAGGGATGCCCGCTGTCACCTATACTATTTTCACTTGCCCATGAGCCGCTCGCCTGTAAACTTCGGCAATTGCATGGTGCGGCTGCGTTGCGGTTCCGACAGAGGCCACTGGTAGTTTCACTATACGCAGACGACATGCTGCTCTAGGTGCGCGACCCCGAGGTATACCTACCTGAGCTGCTCAGGGAATATATCAAGTTTGAACGCTTCTCGGCCTGAGGATCAATTGGTCGAAGTCATTCGTCTTCCCCCTTACAGCACAACCGAAGGAGATTGCGTTGACCTGGACGTCAGACCCTGTGAAATATCTGGGGGTCTGGATCAATAGGGACTCGGAAGTGGTGATTTCGGAGAACTATGGGGGGCAATCACAAGTATCACTGAGAGAGCCGAAAGATGGGCCCACCTGCCCTTTTCGATAGCAGATAGACTGGCAGTCGTCAAAATGACCTTTCTCCCCAAATTATTATACTCCTTCATCAATATTCCTATTAAACTGAATATTGCATTCTTCAAAACTCTTCATTCCGTGTGATCGACATTAGTCTGGGGCGGGAAGAAGTCAAGGTGTAAGTGGGACCTTCTGGTGCAACCATTTGAGCGGGGGGGGCTTCAAAGCTCCTGATTTTAGACTATACTACCTGTGTGCCCAGGCTCAGTTCGCTCATTATTGGCACTATCCGCAGCGCTATCAGCCCCACGTGGCTATAGAGGCAGACGCGGTGTTTCCTATGGCGTTTCAGGCGACGGCTCTGTCAGGTGGCACAGGAGGCCCCCGGACTGAGATTAACCGAGTGCACTGTACGGCTTGGGCCTGGCGACAGCTGGCAGACAGAGCGCAATTATTGTATTTATATGCCCCGTTATTGCCCCTGGCGTCCCATTCGGGTATATCAGCTGCGCATGAGCAGCAAGCTCTTTGTGAATTGGCCAAAGTGGGAATCGCACAGTTCGGAGATCTTTATGAGAAAGGTTGCTTCAAATCTCTACAAGAGGTGCAGAAGGGAGCGGATAGGGGCTTCATGTTGGGCTTCACGTACGTGCGTGTGAGGCAGGCCATCAGGACTGCTATCCGGATTTCCCGGCTGAGCCTACCACCCTGCGGACCTTGCAGGCGATGATGGCGAGTGCAGAACGTCAGGGACTAATCATGAAACTTTACAACGCATCGCGAGCAGGAGCAGCAAGCACACCCCTCCTTTGTAAAATGGCAGGCAGTGTTGGGAGACGCCTTCACCCCTGATATGTGGTTGGCATGCTGTACACTTACTGGCCGTCTGACGGCTAATTGTAACTTGAGAATAATACACTTTAAGTTTTTGCACCAACTATATTATACCCCGATGCAGCTCTTTAAATATGGTTTGCGTGAGAATGCTAACTGTGTGCGGTGTGGAGGAGCGGATGCAGACTTTGTGAATGTGGCATGGCAATGTGGGCGTGTGTTTGCTTTCTGGGAGGAAGTGACGAAGATGCTAACGGATATCTGTCAGGAGCCGGTACAATGCACCCCCGAACTCTGTTTACTGGGGTATGTCAAATACTTCAAGCCCTGTAATAGACGACTAATTGCACTAGCTACCCTTTTTGCGAAGAGAGCTGTGGCACAATGCTGGGGGGCAAAGGCGGCTCCGACCAAGAAAAAATGGCTTCATGATCTGCTGAACTGTAAGGCTCAGTTACAAACTTACGAAGAGGAACTTCCTGAGACCTCCCGTCCGAAGGACTTTTGGACCCCACTAACGGCATATCTGCTCACTTGTCCAGATTCCGTATGATTGTATGTCTATAGGTCTGGGCTGGCTTCCGGCTCGTGTTCACTTATTATCCTCAGAAACGCTCCATGGTACGCCCTACTGCTTATGATGATGGTTCAATTCTGATTTTGCGACATGTCTATGTTCAGGTCTTCATGGTATCAGTTTCTACATATATGATGTTATTCCGCCAAATGTACGTTTAGGCCAAGTTGGTCCTATATCAGTCTCAGCCTTGGGTTAGGTGGGGGGAATGGGGTGGGGGGCTTGTTTATATCTTTGTCTGTATGGATCATAATGTGCTGTCGGACATGCATACAGATGTTTCTTTATTTGATGAAAATCAATAAACATATTTTAAAAAAAAAAAGAAACTCATCATCATGAATGAAAATGGAAGAAGTTACTTGGGGCATGACTGAGACTTCTTTCTATAAGCAGCTATTGGGCTCCCTATGCCTTAGTTACTTAAGGGAACTGCCATGTCACTACCATATTAGTTCCAGCCCTGGTCAATAGTTAATAGAACAGGAATACAGGATACAGCCATTTTCAGCTTGTCTGCTGTACTTTTCATGGACATTACCACAGCATCTCAGAAGGGCGGCCATCCTTTGTATCATGAATGCTAACGCTTCACAGCAGATCTGCATTACTTTTGATGCAGCTATGGTAGAACTCCTCAGCAGGGCATTCGTCCCTTTCCAGAGCAGGACCAACACTTCACAGCAGGGCTGCTATATCTTTCATAGACAAGACAGTCCTCTCAGTGGGCTGCTGTACTTTCATGGACTGTTCGGCAGAGCTGCTGCCCTTGTGATGGACAAGACAAACACTTCTCATCAAAGCTACTGTCCTTTCTATGGACAAAAAAATACACTTTCTCCGGCACTTCTGTAACTTTGATGGAAAAAACAAATTCTTCTCAACAGGTCTACTATTACGTTTCACAGACAAGACAAATACTTCTGAGCAGGATTGCTGCACTTTTCATGGATACGATAAACACTTCTTTAGTCTGCTATACCTTTGACGGCCAAGACAACAATTTATAAGCAGGGCTACTATACTTCTCAAGGACAGAACAAACACTTCACAGCAGAAGAAGTAGACACACGCTTCTCAGCAGATCTGCTATAACTTTCACAAACAGAACAAACGCTTCTCATCAGTGCTGCTATACCTTTCACAGACAGAACAAACGCTTCTCATCGGTGCTGCTATACCTTTCACAGACAGAACAAACGCTTCTCATCGGTGCTGCTATACCTTTCACAGACAGAACAAACGCTTCTCAGCCGTGCTGGTATACCTTTCACAGACAGAACAAACGCTTCTCAGCAGTGATGCTATACCTTTCACAGACAGAACAAACGCTTCTCAGCCGTGCTGGTATACCTTTCACAGACAGAACAAACGCTTCTCAGCAGTGATGCTATACCTTTCACAGACAGAACAAACGCTTCTCAGCCGTGCTGGTATATCTTTCTTGGACAGAACAAACGCTACTATACTTCTCAAGAGAAGAACAAACACTTCACAGCAGAATAAGTAGACACACGCTTCTCAGCAGATCTGCTATAACTTTCACAAACAGAACAAACGCTTCTCAGCAGTGCTGCTATACCTTTCACAGACAGAACAAACGCTTGTCAGCAGTGCTGCTATACCTTTCACAATTCAGAAAAGGGGGTGGTGATGAACAGAGTGTCTGAATTAAGCAGACCACTCTTACCCAGTCCAAAGATCAGGGCTTGATCCATCACCGTTATTTATCTCACTGCACCATCCCAGTTCAGAACCTGGCTATATGCAAATCAGTCTGTCCCTGGCCCAGTGCATCATGGGAACAGGGCAGACTAAACTACCAAGCCAATTCTTCACCAGAAAGGAGACAAGCTACCGGGGACCGGTTTCTGGCATTTCAGCAGTCATCGGCCCGGCTTGCTTGAATCCTGATGGTGCAGTGAGAAAGGTACTCATGTCTGAGTATACCCTGCCACACCTATAGTGGCCAAAAACGATTCAGAAAAGGGGGTGGTGATGAACAGAGTGTCTGAATTAAGCAGACCACTCTTACCCAGTCCAAAGATCAGGGCTTGATCCATCACCGTTATTTATCTCACTGCACCATCCCAGTTCAGAACTTGGCTATATGCAAATCAGTCTGTCCCTGGCCCAGTGCATCATGGGAACAGGGCAGACTAAACTACCAAGCCAATTCTTCACCAGAAAGGAGACAAGCTACCGGGGACCGGTTTCTGGCATTTCAGCCGTCATCGGCCCGGCTTGCTTGAATCCTGATGGTGCAGTGAGAAAGGGACTCATGTCTGAGTATACCCTGCCACACCTATAGTGGCCAAAAGCGATTCAGAAAAGGGGGTGGTGATGAACAGAGTGTCTGAATTAAGCAGACCACTCTTACCCAGTCCAAAGATCAGGGCTTGATCCATCACCGTTATTTATCTCACTGCACCATCCCAGTTCAGAACCTGGCTATATGCAAATCAGTCTGTCCCTGGCCCAGTGCATCATGGGAACAGGGCAGACTAAACTACCAAGCCAATTCTTCACCAGAAAGGAGACAAGCTACCGGGGACCGGTTTCTGGCATTTCAGCCGTCATCGGCCCGGCTTGCTTGAATCCTGATGGTGCAGTGAGAAAGGGACTCATGTCTGAGTATGCCCTGCCACACCTATAGTGGCCAAAAACGATTCAGAAAAGGGGGTGGTGATGAACAGAGTGTCTGAATTAAGCAGACCACTCTTACCCAGTCCAAAGATCAGGGCTTGATCCATCACCGTTATTTATCTCACTGCACCATCCCAGTTCAGAACCTGGCTATATGCAAATCAGTCTGTCCCTGGCCCAGTGCATCATGGGAACAGGGCAGACTAAACTACCAAGCCAATTCTTCACCAGAAAGGATACAAGCTACCGGGGACCGGTTTCTGGCATTTCAGCCGTCATCGTCCCGGCTTGCTTGAATCCTGTTGTTGCAGTGAGAAAGGGACTCATGTCTGAGTATACCCTGCCACACCTATAGTGGCCAAAAACGATTCAGAAAAGGGGGTGGTGATGAACAGAGTGTCTGAATTAAGCAGACCACTCTTACCCAGTCCAAGGATCAGGGCTTGATCCATCACCGTTATTTATCTCACTGCACCATCCCAGTTCAGAACCTGGCTATATGCAAATCAGTCTGTCCCTGGCCCAGTGCATCATGGGAACAGGGCAGACTAAACTACCAAGCTAATTCTTCACCAGAAAGGAGACAAGCTACCGGGGACCGGTTTCTGGCATTTCAGCAGTCATCGGCCCGGCTTGCTTGAATCCTGATGGTGCAGTGAGAAAGGGACTCATGTCTGAGTATACCCTGCCACACCTATAGTGGCCAAAAACGATTCAGAAAAGGGGGTGGTGATGAGCAGAGTGTCTGAATTAAGCAGACCACTCTTGCTCATTGCACCATCAGGATTCAAGCAAGCCGGGCCGAAGACGGCTGTAATGCCAGAAACCGGTCCCCGGAAGCTTGTTTCCGTCCCAGTATAAGATTTGGCTTGGTAGTTTGGTCTGCCCTGTTCCCATGATGCACTGGGCCAGGGACAGACTAATTTGCATCTAGCCAGGTTCTGAGCTGGAATGGTGCAGTGAGCTAAAACACGGTGATGGATCAAGCCCTGATCTCTTGACTGGGTATGAGTGTTCTGTTTAATTCAGATACTCTGTCCATCACCACCCCCTTTTCTGAATTGCTATACCTTTCACAGACAGAACAAACGCTTCTCAGCAGTGATGCTATACCTTTCACAGACAGAACAAACGCTTCTCAGCAGGGATGCTATACCTTTCACAGACAGAACAAACGCTTCTCAGCAGTGATGCTATACCTTTCACAGACAGAACAAACGCTTCTCAGCAGTGATGCTATATCTTTCACAGACAGAACAAACGCTACTATACTTCTCAAGGGCAGAACAAACACTTCACAGCAGAAGTAGACACACGCTTCTCATCAGTGCTGCTAATCCTTTCACAGACAGAACAAACGCTTCTCAGCAGTGCTGCTATACCTTTCACAGACAGAACAAACGCTTCTCAGCAGTGATGCTATACCTTTCACAGACAGAACAAACGCTTCTCAGCAGTGATGCTATATCTTTCACAGACAGAACAAAAGGTACTATACTTCTCAAGGGCAGAACAAACACTTCACAGCAGAAGTAGATACACGCTTCTCATCAGTGCTGCTAATCCTTTCACAGACAGAACAAACGCTTCTCAGCAGTGCTGCTATACCTTTCACAGACAGAACAAACGCTTCTCATCAGTGCTGCTAATCCTTTCACAGACAGAACAAACACATCTTAGCCGTGCTGGTATATCTTCCTTGGACAAAACAAACGCTACTATACTTCTCAAGGGCAGAACAAACACTTCACAGCAGAAGTAGACACACGCTTCTCATCAGTGCTGGTATACCTTCTGTCAGTACCACGTTTAGTGTCCCTTTGTCAGTGTTCCTGCCCCATGGTCAGTGTCCAAATGTCAATGTCTCCTTGTCAGTATCGCCCACCCAGTGTCAGTAATGGACTGAGATAAGTAAGAACTCAAGACAAAACGTTGCTCTGCACCAAAGAGTTAAGACTAAAATCAACACTGGACAGCGCTTACACGCCCCAGAGCAGACCCACATGGAATTATTTTCCAGAACATTTGCCCAAATCCAAAACCTTTGAAAAAGAAGCTGAAAAGTTCACTTTTTCTACGGTAACTATTGTAAAAACTTATGCTAAGAATCCGATTGTAGATATTTATTATAAATGGTATAGATGAACGGTGCAGTGAGCAAGCGGACGGATGGACATCAGACAGAGTATCTAATGTCAAAAATGTGGGCTAAGGATGTATTATTATGACCCTGGTTTTCTGAGTGTAGGTACAATTGGTGGGTCATGAGCATTAATTATAAATTGAAGATGAAAGACCCAGTTAAGTTGGTTAATGAGTGCAGGGAATTGTTAAATGACAACAAAAGAAATGCCAAGCATAAAGGAACCCTGCTGATCAGTTTATGCAGGTACAGAACTATAAAGCGTATGAGTGAGACCTGCCTCCCATCAGATACAAAGCCCTCAGTCCATGCAAAGCTCAGCGCCTGGACTAGGGCCTCGGAGATGGTGTCTAAAATAATCAGCACCGGAATAGCAGCAGTGTCATCAGTTTCCATTTTGAGATCATCCACTACAGAACTGAGGGCCCGATGTACTATTTGCTGGTCGCAGTTTGCAGCTGCGGGGAATGAGATTTTGATACCTTTTCTGATCACTTAGATACCTATCTCATTCATCTATTTGGATCGATTATTTTCTGTCATTGAGTAAAAGACAAACCCCGCATAGGTTAGATCAACCCCATAAACTGACGCAACTCTGAAGAACCACTTACGACTGATAAAGTTTAAAAATTTAATTTAAAATCAGAATTAGTTGCATATACAATCCTCTCAGGATAAGATTCAACAAGTATACAGGGACTAAAAGGAACATAAATTCCCTAAAGAACCTCAGTCTACAAAAGAATACAATTAAAGTCAATTCAAGAATCAACAGATTAAAAAGCCTAGACACAAAGTGGTTCCGTTGCGTCATCTACAAAAAGAATAAACAAGTTAATTCTGTCCCTACTCTATACTAGGTGACATCCCTACTTCGCAAGTTCCTTACCTAAAAAAGGTGTCAGCAGTTTGACTTCCAAAGAAGTTCAAACTCTCTTAGCCTCTAATGGTAACTTATATCGAAAAGCAGTACCCTCTCTGCCTACCCATCCGCTCTCTAAGGGTCCTCGGCCTACTGTTCTCTTGCGCTCTGCTGTTCTGCGCTCGCTCCTCTTCGCTTGCTCTTCTCCCCAGGGTGCTGTCCCTAAATACACAATCACAGTATGGGTGGAACGCCCCTTGACGCCCACCACGTATACATTTACACATGATGTCATTCTCGGGTTTTTCCATAGCTTCATCTCTTCGCGTCGTCCGTTAAGTTGACCTTGCTTCTTAGACACCATCTTCGTCTTCTTGCTGGTGACTTCATTGACATTCCAGTTGACACTTTCAGAGCAAAGTCTATCACCTCAACAGAACTTCATTCTTTACGATTGTATTCGTAACCTCGTCTGGTCCTGTGAACGGTCATTTCTAAACAAAACCCAAATTCCAAGCGTCTCTTATCTCACTTAGGCCATAAACTTCATCCAGCATTGTCACCTTAAATCTAGCAAGACCTTTGACTCTTGTCTCACACATTCAGATCAAGGCTATCCCCGGTTCCTGTGAGCCCACTAAATTACATACAGCGGACTACACTCTTGCGAACTCTTGGTCAGTTAGGTTAAAATCACACATGACCAAACTTTTCTAACATTCCTACAAACTCTTCTACACAGTATAACCTTTAACACACATATATATATAATCGAATTTAGTAAATCAGTGATTATACGCGAATGCATTTCACATAGAATACAACATTTATATTCTCGTGCTTACATAGTGCTATATATGCTCTGCACATTTCTTCGCTTTACATTTCGTCTTCTTTCCCCGTTTAATAATTACACACGTATATTCAGTTTTGCACATTCTACTGTTCTTAAGCATTTCTATACATTTCTATATTAGCCCACTATGTATACGGGCCTTCCTAATTCTAATACACTTTATAGAATAGATACATATACATTTCCTATTACATTGATTACATCGGCTTACTTATACACTACAAGTGTTAACTTCAAGTTATAGATTCTACGTTTATGCGATATGCTTGTGAATATGGTACGGATATACTTTTCATTCAAATTGCGCTCTCTCAGTTCCCCCCTTTGATGACCTCTAGGGGTCATCACTAAATGCAATTTGAATGACACTTTACACTGAACTAGTTACAAGATTCCCTCTTTTTATCATTTCAAGAGCTCTTAAACTTTTGTACTGTTGATCTTGTAAAGCAGCTAATCTCCTTTCTTGCTCTCTCATGGATCTTTGTAACCGGTTCGACCTATACCATTTATACAATTTCACTAAACCTAACAATGTAATTATGCAAATCAATATTATCAATACAGGTTTTAATATGTACCACACAACGCTTTTACCAAGGTTGGCAAACCAACTTCCAACCTTTCCTACTCCATGACGTACTTTCTCCCAAACATTTACTTTTGTTATATCTTCGATTTCTTTATGTATCTGTGTAATGTTCCGTATGACTTTCTCAAGTGGTTTTGAATTATCTGGAATGTAAGTACAACATTCTTGGACCTTCAAAGCCTTGCAAACTCCGCCCTCTTTTGCTAGCAGTACATCTAAAGCAAGACGGTTCTGAAGAACCATTGCCCTAATCGACTGCATCTCTCCTTCTACTAACATCAATGACCTTGCAGTACTTGCAGACAATCTATCTACAACTGTAGCTAGTCTCCTGATCTTAACATCGTTAAGTATTAAACCTAACATAGGAAACATTGCTCCAAATATGTCTCCAACTACTTCGGCATCTCCTATTTCCCTTTTCGTTCTTGTCGAAGCCTTTCCTTCTATGATCGCTAAATCCTTTGCATGATATATTTTGGGGAAGACAATTGCCAAGTAACACGAACCATACCAATTGTCAGGCAGTTTTACATAGGCATTTCTTCCACATACAAAATATACATTAGGAATCGCTTGCATCCCTTTCATAAAATCTTTCGTATAGTATTCTAACCTAAAAGCATGTTCGCAATTTACTTCACCTACAAATACACTCTCATAATACGTCTTGCTTCGAGTTAAACATAACTTTCCTTTCTGCGTTCTATCCAAAGCTATTGGACCATTGCTACCCTTCTTTTTGTGTGCTTTTTCTTCTTCTGTCCAATCAGTTTTCCACTGTCCTGACATTTTTAGAATCTTCTGCCTTCTGTATCGGTCATCTACCTGTCCTATGAACTTTTTCTCTACCTCTGACACTTTGCAAGTCAGATTATTTCTGCGTGCATATGAAGTATCTAATGTATCCCAAGGAAGAAAGAACTTTGCTAATCTATCTTCCTTTTTGTGATAGTCCCACTTATTCATTTGTTTATAATTCGGGACTTCAGGCAGTACCGAATCATAATTTGAAAAGTAGTACTCGAACCCTTCTCTACCATAAAATATACTGAGCAATAAACTACATGTTATCCCATATGTTAGTGGGAGATGATGATATCTGATGCCTTCGTCTACGGAAGCCGGCAATTGCATACACACATAACAATCCTTGGCCTCCATGGCATCAATATACTCATATAATAGCTTGGCATATGCGTTTGACCTAAAATTTCCCTGCGACTCGTCTACGTGTAACCTACGAGCTTCATTTGCCAGTAACGTCTTTTCACGGATGACATTGCTCTCCTCCTTCTTCCCAACAAGAGCAGGTTTCAAAGTCGTTACAGGCTTTACATTTGTTGTCTCTGTTTCACTTGCATGTCCTACCATGTATGATGTGGTAACTACTGTAATAATGAGAAAAATTACTACCGCTATTAGTGTACCTACTATGCATTTGGCTTTTCGGTTTGGGTTGCCATTCTCCATGTTATCAAAACAGCGTAGCTCTTTCCTTTTCGAAGAAAAGTTCCTTTTCAAGTCTTTGTCTTGCTTTGTTTGCTTTCTCAGTCTGTAAAGTGCTCTTAATCAACAAAAGTCTCTTTTCACAACAATGTCTTTTTATCTTCAGCAATAGACAACCCTAACCCTTCTCCGTCCTCTAAATGTAATCCCTAATTTTATTCTTCTTTCCACTCGGCGCTAGGTTATCTTCTTCTTTATAGCTTAAACACAAAAGTCTTTATGCATCTACAATGATTCTCGTACCTGCAGCTCTAATAACATGTTCCAATAATTCTAAACGAATGACTTTTTCTTCTTGTTCTGGTATTTGATGACCAAAAGTCGGAAACTCTAATCGATTTAGCACTAGATCTTTGATCCGACTCAGGTAAGGGGGTATGGGAAGTGTGAAAGTCAGTAACCCCTCAGTCTCGATTCCAGGCGTCAACATCCATATCTCCACTGCCACAAATGGATCGAGATTGATCACTTTCACTTCTTTCACTCTCCCAGATTTCTGTCCCCAAGAGATCTGCTAGATAAGTCCACTCTGGGGTGGCGTATCTTCTGCAGGGCACACGTACCCTTCTTGATCTTCTCGGACTCTCAGAGCCTGAATCCGTAGTTTCTTCTTCTTGATCCGACTCTTCAGAGATCGGGACAAGGGTTCTCTCTTGATTTGCCTTTAAGCTTGGCCTTCTCCTTCTCTCCGGCCAACTAGCTTCGTCATTCCTTGTCCTCCTGCTCCTTGTTCTTGGACTTGTCTCTTGATCACTCACAGCTTGTTCGGTATCTGATTCGAACTCCCAGGTACTCTCTTCTTCTGAGACGACTTCGGTCTCACTGGTGTCCTGACCGTCGTCAGCCTGCTCCGACACAGGCTCAGCCTCTTCGATCACCTCTACAGCTTGACTTTCCCCCTCTGTGGCTTCTCCGCTTTCCGCTGGATTCTCATCCGAGAGAGGAGCTGTTTCTTCCAGAGGTGTTGGCACTCTTCGGGTGTGTGAGGCGTGTATCCAGTTGGGCAAACCTCCACACTTTACTGCAGTGTTCGTAACTAGTATGACTTGGAACGGTCCTCTCCAGCGCACGTCTAGACAGTTCTTCCTGACATGCTTCTTCACCAGGACCCAGTCCCCCGGACACAGGTCATGGCACAAGTCTTGTGCTGATGGAACCTCTGCAGCCTGAACCTGGAGGGACACAGAATGAATGGCATCAGATAGTCCCTTGCAGTAGTCCAAGATCAAATCGTCTGTGATGTTCAACAACGCTGCAGTCGGAACCAATGGCAATCTCATAGCTCTTCCCATTAGCACCTCGTGTGGAGAGAGACCTGTTCTTCTATCTGGTGTGCTACGTATGCTCATAAGAACCAATGGAAGTGCATCTGGCCAACTCAGAGATGTCGATGAACAAACTTTGGCAAGTCTGGATTTTATCGTACTGTTGATTTGCTCTACGATCCCTGAAGCTTCTGGTCGATAACTACAGTGGAGCTTCTGGTCGATGCTTAAGGCTGAACATAGCATCTTCACTATTTCACTGTTGAAATGAGTTCCTCTGTCCGATTCCAAAGAGGATGGCACCCCGAACCTCGGTATAAACTCCCTAAGCAACAATTTTGCTACTGTAAGTGTATCGCACCTTCGTGTCGGGTAAGCTTCAACCCATCTAGAAAATATACAGACAATCACTAAGACATATCTGAGTCGATTGCACTTGGGCATTTCAATAAAATCCAGCTGCATTCTATTGAAAGGCCCCCCAGACCTCCCTATGTGACTCAAGGTGACTGGTGTTCTCTTTCCTACGTTTAGTTGCTGACAGATCGCACAACGCTGACATACTGCTTCTGCCGCTACTCTAAACTTCGGATTGTACCACGTTTGTCTGAATACTCTCACCATAGCATCTCTACCTATGTGTGCTGATCCATGCAATTTCCTTACCATTGGACTAACAAGTTCGTTTGGTAAAACTGCTCTCCCATCTGCAGAAATCCAAAAATTCATTTCACTTTTAGTACATCCAGCTGTTTCCCAGCCCTTTTTCTCATCATCTGGAGCATTTTCCTGAACACATTTTAATTCGTCCCACGTATCTACAGTGTCTAACAACATAGTCAACTCAGTTCTTTCCTGTATTCCCCCCACTTCTACATTGGTGTGAGAATAACCTTGTTCTGCACAATAACGTGCTACTTCATCGGCATATCTGTTGCCTTGCGACACAAAGTCGGTATTCTTCGTGTGCGCGGCGCATTTGACAACCGCTATGGCTGTCGGACCTTGTAATGCCTCTAACAATAATCTCACGAATTCTCCATTCCTAATAGGAGAACCCGAGGAGGTCATGTAACCTCTTTGAGACCATAACTGCCCGTAATCGTGAACTACCCCGAAACCATACTGGCTATCGGTGTATATGGTGACTCGAATTTTGTTACCTGCTAAACAGGCACGGGTCAAAGCAATAATTTCAGCTACCTGAGCGGAATGTACTCCTTCCAGGCAGGCGGCTTCCACAACTCTGGTAATTGTACAAACTGCATATGCTGCTCTCAGCTGACCGATATCGTCTCTTACGCATGAACCATCAACAAAGAATATTTCATCAGGGTCAGTCAATGGCTCATCCACGATATCTGGTCTCGGTTTGGTGCATAGTTCAGTCACATCAAGGCAGTCATGATCTGCACAGATTTCATCATCAATCTCATTTGGAAGTGGCATCAAAGTAGCAGGATTCAAGACAGAGCATCTCTTTAGGGTCACATTCTCAGCAGCCAATATGACTTGCTCGTAGCGTGTGAGCCTACTATTCGTCAAATGCTGAGTCTTAGTCCTGGTCATTAACAATTCCACAGAATGCGGTACGTACACCACTAACTGATGTCCCATAACCACATTTTCACATCTTTCAATGCTGACACCCGTTGCAGCTACGGATTTGAGACATCCGGGCAACGCTGCGGCTACTGGATCTAATGTAGCCGAAAAGTAAGCAACTGGCCTACGCGCATTGCCGTGTATCTGGGCCAAAACTGCTAAAGCACAACCTTCTCTTTCGCAGCAGTAAAGCAAGAATGGTTTTTCGTAATCAGGCATTCCCAAAGCCGGGGCACGACACAAGTCCTCCCTAAGCTGCAAAAATGCCATCAAACAATCTTTGTCCCATGGTACCGGATCACTCACTCCTTTGTGCATCAGTTGTAGTAAAGGTTTTGCCTTCAGTGAAAAGTTGGCTATCCACTGCCGACAATAACCGACCATGCCTAGAAACATCCTGACTTCTCTTTGTGTTTTAGGAGCATTCATTTTCATGATCGCCTCTATTCTGTCTGGAGACACCTTCCGTTTTCCCTTTTCAATCCTGTGGCCCAAGTATTGCACTTCAGTCAGACAATACTGCAATTTACTTGGAGACACCTTGTGTCCGTTCTCGGCCAAGTGATTTAACAAGGTGATGGTGTCTACCTTGCAAGCTTCCTCAGTTTCTGACGCCACTAGGAGGTCGTCTATGTACTGGACTAGAACTGAGTTCTTGGGCAGTACTAGACTTTCAAGATTTTTCTTCAGCAGCTGGTTAAAAATCGATGGGCTTTCTGTATACCCCTGGGGATTACGACACCATGTTAAAACGCGATTTTCCAGCTTAAAAGCGAATAAATACTGGCTCTCCTCATCTAAAGGAATCGAAAAGAAAGCCTGGCACAAGTCTATCACTGTGAACCATTCAGCTTGGAACGGTATCTGGAATAATATCACTGATGGATTCGGTACCACTGGACAACATGAAACAACGATATTATTAATCTTTCGAAGATCCTGCACTATTCTGTATTTCCCACTAGGCTTCTGCAAACCCATAATCGGGGAGTTACATGGACTTCCCACGATCTCCTTCAGTATTCCCTGTTTAATCATGAATTCGATCACAGGCTTTATTCCTGCAATTGTCTCCGGTGTCAACTTATATTGTGGTGTTCTTGGATACTCAGCATTGGGTTTTACCATGATCTTTACCGGTTCTACCCCTTTGATCAGTCCTATTTCTTCTCCAGTAAAATCCCACACCTCAGCTGACACTGTCTCCTTCAAGTCCTGTGGAAGCTCCTCCACTGTTAGGGTAGGATATAGTTCCACGCATTCCTGCGAGTTTACAACCTTAAAATCGGCATCATCATCGTTAGTCTGCACTTATACTCCTTCAGGTGTGCAATATATTGTGCAATTTAGTTTACACAACAGATCTCTTCCTAGTAGACACACAGGGCTAGAATCACAAATCACAAACTGATGTTCATCACTGTAATTTCCTATCTTCACTGACACTGGTTCAGTCAGAGGATTCGTCATTCTCCTGTTTGCGACTCCTACCACCTGAATCGTCTCTCCCGACATTGGCAAACCTGGGACTACCGCCGATCTCAAAGTGGATCGAGTGGCCCCCGTGTCTACCAAAAAGGTCGTAGGACATCCAGCCACCTCAGCTTCTACGTATGGTCCTCTCTGGTCTACCTCCAGGGCTGCTCCTAGAGTACAGTCTTCTTCCCTATTCACTCGTTGCCCTGTAAGAGGATCAACGTAGTAGCATTCTTCTCCTCCTACGAACAGTGGCAGTTGTCTATAGGTTTTTCCTCCATTTGCAATGCGAGGCGGTTGAGGGAACGGGGCTCGAGGAGTCTGAGTCCCCCCTTTGATAAATTTTCCCTTCGGGACTGCTGTTCCCTTTACCATGCTGGTTTGAACCTCATCCTCCTCCTGTTCTAATTCCCCCGTCTCGACATTATAGGGACACTCGCGTCTCCAATGTCCCACCTCGTTACACTGATGGCACCTCGTTGTCTTTTTCAGTGTCGCGATATCTACCCTCGGTCTCGGTCTTTCTTCCTCATCTCTGCTTTGATTATTCTGTTTCTTCCCTAGTGTTCCTGTTCCCTGTTGTCGCTGTCCACCCTTTCCAGCTGATTGCATCTGTACCAACATCAGCTTTTCCTTAAGTTTCTTTGCCTTTGAATCTATTTCATCGCTACAGTACCTTGCATACCTCAGAATCTCATCTAACGGTTTGTTTTGCCAACAGATCAAATGCTGTTGAATCATTAAGCTTATGTCTGGCCTCAATCCTAGGACAAACTTCGACACAAACTGTCCTATGTCTTTGGGGTCCATTACATCCAACCCACTGTACTGTTTGAATGCTTTCAGCAATCTCTCATAGAACTCGTGAACTGTCTCTTTAGGTTCCTGAGTTGTTCGATCTATCTTAACCCAGTCTATGTCCTGTACCGGCACTTTCTCTTTTAACCAGGCAATTACCCTCTCGTACTTTTCCATGACTCTTTCTGATGGACCATTTGTCTGGGCATCCCTCGCGGGTTCACAAATGGGCCATTCGACACTAAGTTTGCATGCCGTCCACAAATCTCCGGGTACTACGATATCAAACAGAGTGTTCAAATCGATCCACAGCACCTTAGAGATCTTCACAAACCTCTCTACCTGCTTATACCACTCAACGGGATTCTCCCTGAGCTTT
This sequence comes from Lissotriton vulgaris, assembly GCF_964263255.1. Lineage (NCBI taxonomy): Eukaryota > Metazoa > Chordata > Amphibia > Caudata > Salamandridae > Lissotriton > Lissotriton vulgaris. The sequence continues at coordinate 227,359,611 of NC_141687.1, read as the reverse complement.
GGAAAGGAATTGGTAAATGCCGCTAAATCCCCCCTACTCCAGGGTACATGCACGTAGCTTCCGTTCGCGATTTCTCGCAAAGGGAAAGCTTCCATTCGCATTATCTCTCCGTCCTGGGACCTCGCAAGTGTACTCCTTCTGACGGATCCCCTCTTAGACCATCTTTCCTCCCATTTATCCAAATCCCTCCATACTCTGATACTCAGGATCAGTTCCTTTATGTGCACTTTCAGCCCAATCGTCCTACGCTCATCTAGATCTTGATCCGTGCAATTTAGTCTATGGTTGCCCTGTAAAGCTTTAGTTCGTGACATGTCTATCATATACCTGTCTGCCAACTCAGATAATTTTTCATGAACTGACCTCGCTTTCCGGGTAACATCCTTAGACATAAACAGTATTTCATCATGATCATACAGCTCTATCCTTTCCATTGGCAATGTGCCGTCTATGATTTCATCCAAGTCTGATTTTAAACTCATTACATCAAGCCGTTTTGCTTTTATCTCAGCTCTCAGTACCTCACTCCTAGGTGGTTCGCTTACATCCCTCTCACCCCCACTACGAGCCCTACGTCTCGGTGCAGGTGAGTTATGAGGCGTCCTTCTTGCTTCTCTTTGTTCCCACCTCTCTAGATCCCAAGCTCTCCCATCCTCCCTTGGGGTATGGTGGAACAATGTTCTATCCCCCATTACTGCGTTCTGTCTTTTCGGCTCGGTCTCTCTAGATGCGAGATAGGATCCTCCGTTCTGCTCTATATCACTGCAACTCCCTTGCTGTCTGGTGTCACTCAATATACGATAAGGTCCTTCACGGTCCTCCATGTTCCCGCGATCCCGTCCGTGATCACTGGATGTATGGGGAGACCTTTCGCGACTCTCTATATTCTCGTGACTCCAGTGTCGCACGTTTTCTCCCGGGGCATGGTGAGTGCACCTGAAGCTATCTCGGTTGTCCTGCGTCTTTCGTTCTCCCTCACTAAGAATGAGGCGAGGCACTCCCCCACACCCTGTACTCTTGTCTTCACACATTTGTCTAGTGCCACCGGTGGTATGGCAAGTATCTCCCTTGCTTCCTTGACTCCCTCCCTCCCACTCCGGGCTGCTTTCGCCAGCTCCGCAGTGAGAGAGGATCCTGTTATCCTGATCTCTCCATTCTGCTTCTGTTTCTAACTTTTTATTCTGAGTTTCTTCGGCAGCATCCCATTCTCTCAAATACTCCCCTAATTCCTTAAAGGTTTTCGGTTTCGGTCCCCTCAGATCCATCCGTCCTCTCTGACCCCCTTGTTCTATCCAGGGACCCGTTGCTGAATCCAATGGGGTACTCCGACTCCTTGGTCCTAGCAACTGCCTTTGGGAATTGATCGTATTATTCCTACTCTCCATCTCTACCCTTTCCCTGTCCCATCGTGCCTGTTCCCCCTGCTGGACTCCCTCTGGGTTGTAGATTGACACTATAGGACCTATGGTAACAGGTACTTGTAGAGCATCCGGCAACTGATACGACATTGCATGCTGCGTTTCTGGCACCTTCTGGACCACGAATCTTCCTACTACTCTCTGTACGGGACTAGATTGAGATACTTCCTCACCTTTCTTGGAATCCCACTCTGTTACTGGGAGCGGTTTATATTCCCCCCATCTAGCTCCGTCCCCTTGCTGTAGTTCGGGACTTTCGGCTTCTCTGTTGTACGGAGGTGGTCTATCTAATAGTAGCCTCTCTATTAGATCCTCATCCGGCTCGCTATCCTCATCTTCTTCTAGAGGTTTCTTTTCTCCCGTAACCTCTAGCATTGGGTACAATTTGTCTGCTTCTATCTTCTGCACCCTCCACTTTTTAGCTTCATCATCCCATTTAGCATCCTGCACTGCTTTTACCGATCGTCTCACTCTTTCTTGGCGCCTATTCGAGCTCTTTTCGTGTGCTGTTCTAAACCATGCACTAAGGGCTTCGAACTGTGTTGGCCTCGGTAGAGGTCTCGTTGCTAGCATTACCGCTTTTAGTTGGTTCAATACTTCTAGCTTAAACGTCCCGTATCTCGGAAACGTCAGTTCCTTATTTCCTTCTGTTAGCTTATTCCACTCAGAGATCCATAGTATTGAGTGTAAGCCTACATTCACTGCCATATGGTAAGCTGGTGTGCCTTCTGGTGGAGCTTCTTCTCCTGCATACAAGTTTCCTCTATCTCTCTTAAAGATCGCCCTTAAACGTTTAAAACACTTCATTTTCGATAATCTACGATTTTCCTTATTTCTCTTCCTTATTTACTTCCCGATGACAACAACCAATCCCTACGCGGCTCTCGCTGACCAGCCTATCCCAGCGCGACTCTACGCTGACCGACCAATCTCAGCGCGGCTCTACGCTGACGTCACTCGTCCCCTCTGCAGCAGTTCCCCTCCTTTCTCAACTCGTCTCACGATCTTGCATGCGTTTTCATTCATATGCCGAAAAATGACTACTTCCGTCCAAGCGATCACTTTTCTTGACTGTACGTCCACAGTCTAACTGTAATTGTCACCTCAACTGACGAGACGTCTTTCCTCTCACGTTCAGACGCTCGCCTTAACTGATAGGTTACTTACACACAGTAAACGTCCGACCAGCGTCCGTTACTCATTCACTCACTCTATCACTCCCCCTATCATCGGTCCTAAGGGCGATCAATGGTACCTCATGACCCCCGTACAATGGTAGACAATTACTCTGGGTGTTCGATACACCCGAACCACTTAAGCCCTTCACTGGATCTTAAGATTTTATCCGGTTGCGCGCGCTCACAACCTTCCCTCAATCACACTACAGGCATTCAACTCCGCTTGACATTACAACACAGGTACAACACAAAACACCGCAATCTGGCAACGCATGACCCTTATACTCACTCTCGACCGACTCTGCTGCTTTTCTCTCGCACCGTCAGCACCGTCTTCGGCAGGGATTCTTCTTCTGGTCGTCGATGACTAGGGACCTTGGGGTAATCTAAACCTGACCTAGGTTGTCTTCCTCAAGAAGAAAACCATCCTCTGCTACCAACTGCGGGGAATGAGATTTTGATACCTTTTCTGATCACTTAGATACCTATCTCATTCATCTATTTGGATCGATTATTTTCTGTCATTGAGTAAAAGACAAACCCCGCATAGGTTAGATCAACCCCATAAACTGACGCAACTCTGAAGAACCACTTACGACTGATAAAGTTTAAAAATTTAATATAAAATCAGAATTAGTTGCATATACAATCCTCTCAGGATAAGATTCAACAAGTATACAGGGACTAAAAGGAACATAAATTCCCTAAAGAACCTCAGTCTACAAAAGAATACAATTAAAGTCAATTCAAGAATCAACAGATTAAAAAGCCTAGACACAAAGTGGTTCCGTTGCGTCATCTACAAAAAGAATAAACAAGTTAATTCTGTCCCTACTCTATACTAGGTGACATCCCTACTTCGCAAGTTCCTTACCTAAAAAAGGTGTCAGCAGTTTGACTTCCAAAGAAGTTCAAACTCTCTTAGCCTCTAATGGTAACTTATATCGAAAAGCAGTACCCTCTCTGCCTACCCATCCGCTCTCTAAGGGTCCTCGGCCTACTGTTCTCTTGCGCTCTGCTGTTCTGCGCTCGCTCCTCTTCGCTTGCTCTTCTCCCCAGGGTGCTGTCCCTAAATACACAATCACAGTATGGGTGGAACGCCCCTTGACGCCCACCACGTATACATTTACACATGATGTCATTCTCGGGTTTTTCCATAGCTTCATCTCTTCGCGTCGTCCGTTAAGTTGACCTTGCTTCTTAGACACCATCTTCGTCTTCTTGCTGGTGACTTCATTGACATTCCAGTTGACACTTTCAGAGCAAAGTCTATCACCTCAACAGAACTTCATTCTTTACGATTGTATTCGTAACCTCGTCTGGTCCTGTGAACGGTCATTTCTAAACAAAACCCAAATTCCAAGCGTCTCTTATCTCACTTAGGCCATAAACTTCGTCCAGCATTGTCACCTTAAATCTAGCAAGACCTTTGACTCTTGTCTCACACATTCAGATCAAGGCTATCCCCGGTTCCTGTGAGCCCACTAAATTACATACAGCGGACTACACTCTTGCGAACTCTTGGTCAGTTAGGTTAAAATCACACATGACCAAACTTTTCTAACATTCCTACAAACTCTTCTACACAGTATAACCTTTAACACACATATATATATAATCGAATTTAGCAAATCAGTGATTATACGCGAATGCATTTCACATAGAATACAACATTTATATTCTCGTGCTTACATAGTGCTATATATGCTCTGCACATTTCTTCGCTTTACATTTCGTCTTCTTTCCCCGTTTAATAATTACACACATATATTCAGTTTTGCACATTCTACTGTTCTTAAGCATTTCTATACATTTCTATATTAGCCCACTATGTATACGGGCCTTCCTAATTCTAATACACTTTATAGAATAGATACATATACATTTCCTATTACATTGATTACATCGGCTAACTTATACACTACAAGTGTTAACTTCACGTTATAGATTCTACGTTTATGCGATATGCTTGTGAATATGGTACGGATATACTTTTCATTCAAATTGCGCTCTCTCACAGCTATTCGATGTTCATTGCCCACCCCTGACTGGCGTCACTCTGTTATACTGCTCATATTCAAAAAGGGGGATAGATCGGGTACTGCCTGCTCCCTGTGAATGCAGAGGTTAAAATGATAGGAAGGGTGATCCTGGAATGTCTTACTCAATGGGAACATGAGCACAACATCCTGTTGGATGTCCAGTTTATGTTCAGACCGGGGCGGGGCAGGTCGGAGCAAAATCTTAATTTACATCTGCTTAAATGCAAATAAACTAAATCAAAGGGAGGCTCTGTGCATCTGGCCTTCATGCAGCTCAGCTCGGCCTTTGATAGGGCGAACAGAACTAAGCTCTGAGCCATGATGAGGTCAATGGGGGGCGAACCTGGACTGGTTGCATTTTTTAAAGACTCTCAAAATGGCCTAACAGCATCGATAAGGCATGGGGCAAACGGGGAGTGCACCCCGCATTTTAATTTAAAAAGAGGAGCCCGCCAAGGCAGTATCTTGGCTCCTTCTCTTTTTCTTTTGTATATTAATCGCCTTGAACTGGTGCTATCTGAGCCAAGACTGCATGTTCGAGGGCCTGGGGAGAGATCACTACCTGCCCTCTTGTATGCAGATGATGCTGTCCTGTTGGCACGTATGGCCATGGGCCTACAGCGACTTGTAGACATTTTTTTAGATTTTACGGACAGGCTCGATTTGTCAACTAATTTGAAAAAATCTCACATCATGGTGGTGGGCTCCAAGAATAAATACCAAGACAAAAAGATTTGTGGTAAAAGGTCAACACATAAGCAGGGTGGATAACTTTACTTACCCTCGCATCCTACTTGGCTCGTGTTGCAGCTGGAATTCCCTTGTCAGGAAGAACGTGGCGAGTTTTAGAAGCTCTTTCTCCAGTATAAGGGATTTCTCATGACGTTTGGGTCAAAAGCCAATCAAGTAGCATTAGTCTTTCTTTTGTGTTTAGGATCGGAGGGTGCAAAGGAGTAGAGGAAAAGTAAATTGGAGCATGTTTTAGTAATATGAAGAAACTGAAAACACACAGACTTGGGAGCTACCACGAAGTACTTGAGCAGGTGGGGACCGAAAGTCTAGAGGGCATATTTACATGTTCTGGCGCATCTCTGCAAATCAGCAGAGATGCGCTAGAACAGATGCGTCATGCAATCCCCTCCTTGCGCCACCACAGATGCGCCGCATTTACAATGCGGCGCACCATGGTGCAAGGAAGGGAAGATGCGTGACGCATCTTGTGGCGTACGGACGGTGCATTGCTGGAGTCGTGTCGCAAGCGCGACGCAACTCCTGCAATGCACAGGGGCCCCCCATACTCAACCTGGAGCGTCACTCCTTACGCCTGCTTCAAGCAGGCGTAAGGATCTGACACTGCAGCGTCGTAAAACTGACTCCGTGAAATCTTGTATATTTCACTGAGTCAGTTTTACGGGGCTTTCCTGCCAGGGAACGCCCACCCTGCGACACAACTCCCACATAAAACCTGACGCAGGTTTCATGTGGCGCAGGGCTTTACAACATGACGCATCTGCCTAGATGCGTCACATTGTAAATAAGTCGCAACGTGGCACATTGTTTACGTCGTCGCTGCGTCACAAAAGTGACGCAACGGCGGCGTAAAAGTGTCGCAAGGGGCTTGTAAATCTGCCCCTAGGTATGTGATATGAGCTAAAATATAGCCAATAGTTTGGGCGTTTTTTTATAGTGCATGCACACAGTGATACTGACAGGATGCCTCAAGACATTCACTCATTGATGCCACATGCAAACACATGCCGAAAGAGCTACTCATTCAAGCACGTGTGCCTACAGCAGAGGATACGCACCAGCACCAATGCCCCCGACCTGAAAATGTATTGGCATCCAAGCACACAGGTCTTCCTTGTAGCCACTAAATCACACTAAATCCGTTTTTTGCTCATAAGTCTCATAAAAAGGAAAGATTTTAGCAGTCTCAACCCACTTCACAGAAATATAGCTATGTATTTGCAATAGTCAACATGCATGCATTTTCCGCCACCTACCTTCAGGCTATGGGGCGAATGTTTCAACACTTTGCACTGAAGCAGCGTCACCAAAAGTGATCCACAGTGGTGCAAAGGGTCGAATTGGGATTTACCTTCCAGTGTGAAACTTGTTTTGTATTGGATAGTAGTTCTAAAGTATTGCAAAGTAGTGCGGTGTACGACCTTGCGCTTCTTTGCCTCAAGGAACGTGCCATGGGTGGTACATTCGTGTTTCCATGCATCCACCCACGGATTTTGACACAAACCCTATTTCTTAACATTCTGGACAGGGTATCATGGCAAAAATTTACACCTGCTTGAGGCAGGAGTAAAGTTGAAGAAAAGTGTAATTTTCTTCAAACTTTGCATGTGTGCTGTACTATACAGCATACATACAATTATATGTCTGTTCTCAGACTGTCAATTTGGGCATTTTAAATTGATATGCTCAACCTCACCTCCACTTAAGAACAAAAAAGAAGGTAGAAAAAAAGAAACTGCGTAGCACCATGGATGCACCCGGACCGAGTGCAGAGGCCAACGTGAACCCAACAAGATCACAGACCACCAGCAAGGAACCCCGGGGCCGGGGAAGGCCAAGGAGAAGAGGAAGACGGGTTTCAGTCCACAGGAAAACCGGATACTCGTCAAGGAGGATATAGAACACTAACGACAACTGTTCGTCATCTCCACTGTGTCATTGGCAACACAAACAGAAACATGCCAGTCCATCATGGACAACATGAATGCAGTCAGAGTGTCAGAGAAGGACTATGGAGGAGGCCAAGAAGCGCTGGCATGGTGTGAAAAGCCAAACCAAGCAGAAACCCCCTGCCAATAGGAAAGCAGCCACGGCAACTGGAGGTGGGAGTCCTGCACCACAGGAGGAGCTGGAGGAAATAGTGGCCACAGTCAACAGTGTGGAGACGGTGCAAGGAGTTGGGAGTCCGGACACAGCTCTATATGACCTGACACTTCATCAACAGAGTGAGTAACGGACAGGGACTGGGGGGATGGGGGAGATGGGCACAATGGCCCACATGCACAATCATGTGTAGCAGACTGCACACCCAGAATGAGCCTGGACCATGTCCCTGATCCCCATGGCAGACTGTAGCACACATACAAACACCAAGTAGGCCCCCATCCACCATGTGTCCAAAGGGGTCCCACCCCACACATCACCAATGTCACAACCAACACATGCACATGTGCGAAACACAACAAAGAAGTTTATTTGTGAGCCACACTGACAATGCAAGTGACACTAAATGATGATCAGCATGGCTGCAGTACAATCATCATGACATTGTACACGCCACAACACTGATGTGGCTGAGTGTGGACCAAATGTCTCCTGTCTTTAGTTAAACGCCAAAAAGACCGAGTTCATGGTGGTCGGCAAGCAGGCGGAGCTATGGGGTCACCGTTGGTGGCCTCCTGAATTGTGTGTGACCCCCCTCTCCAGCATCGGAGATAAAAAATCTTGGGGTTTGGCTGGATCCGACCCTTAGTTTCATCTGCCACACCAAGAAGGTGGCAGCTACCTGCTATGGTATTATCAGAGGTCTAAGACCTATCCTGAAATTTTTCGACGCACCCACCAGGCAACTAGTGGTCCAAGCGTCAGTGTTGTCACGGCTGGATTATGCTAGCTCGCTTTTGGCGGGGATTAATCAGTCGGCACTCCTCCGGCTGCAGCGAGTTCAAAATGCTGCAGCCAGAGTGGTGATCGGTCTGCCAAGGCAGTGTTCTGTCTCAAACATGCTGCGCTCTCTCCACTGGCTCCCTGTGAACCAGAGGATCAAATTCAAGGTATTATGCCTTGCTTTTAAAATCTTCAAGGGTTCATCTCCTCAAATATTGGAGAATTTGCTGGTACCATATGTACCCTCACGAACCCTCAGATCCCTGGGCCAAAACCTGACAGCTGTTCCGCGCTTCAGGCTGAGCAGAGTCGGTGGTCGTTCTTTTCGGGTGTTAGCGGCGAAGTTGTGGAACTCTCTCCCCCCTCACACCCGGGCTCTTGAAGACCTTTTGCAGTTTAGACGCGCCATCAAGACTATTTTATTTGTTTAGTTTTTATTAAATTGTATCTCTGTTGTTCCCTCTCTCTGGCCTTTTAACTGAGTTGTGTTTTGTTTACCTTGCAAAGCGCCGGGACGCCCCTTTGCTGGGGCAGCTGAGCGCGGTATAAGTGCGAATAACATAACATAACATAACACATCCGGAAAGGAGCAGCTCACACTCTGACACATCCACGTGCACAAACAACCCCTGACGTCAACAATACATCTGCAGACAAACAATGCACAAGAGTACGAAAACTGTCCAAGAGCACAAATTATCCAAGTCGCCAGCATTACAGCACCGTAAAAGCACAACAGTCTAAGGCATACAACCTCAAAGGGATAAGGGTCAGCAAAATCACTGCTGATGGGGCAAATCCCCCACAATGCAGCACACACATAGCAATTAAAGCGCATCCACAGTGACGAAAATGTGGGACAAAGTGCAACACTGCAGAATAGAGGACACAACTGGGTCCACTTGTGCGTCGAAACTGGCCAATCACACCTGACATGGAAATATACGTGTACAACTTCATATCTGTGATGTAGTTCAAATGTCCACTGTCCCACACCAAATAGTCAGCTTCTCCAAAACAGTCACAATGTAAATTGTCATGCAGTCTGTATGTAAACATGAACAATGCGACAACATACATGTCAACAGAATGTCAAAATGCATCTCCCCTTCACATTGCAGAGGGACAAACAACACCTCCAGCAGAGCAGACCAGACAACTCATCAGTGATGCTGAAGAAGACCTCCATACCTTTGACACTGACTCCCTACAACAGTTCATGGACATCTTAGGCAAACCACCTCCAGGAGCAGGGCAGCCCAGCTGCATAGAGGAGACCCCACCCCCTGCAGAGATCACACAGCTGGAAGCACCCACCACCAGGGCTGGCTCCCAGCACCCCGCCGATGCAAATGTTGCATTCCAAGGCCAGGTGTCAGACTTACAGAAGGAGGTTGCCGAACAGGTGCGGGTGGGGTTCGACCTCATGGAACCCGAACTAGATCACATACGTGCGTGTCTAGGTCCCATCAAGGACCACTTACACACCCCAACGGAGATCCACACTGCGACAGAGACACATGCATCAGCACATTTCCTGTACTAAATCACACCCAGAGCCAGAGGATAACCATTCACACCCCCACGCTGGACTTGCGTACGCTGCCCAAGTTCACTCCTCTTATGCACAGAGTGGGGGACGATAAAGCTACATGTCCAAGGTCTTACCCGCTGCCTGCTGTGATATGTTTGTGCCCGCTGTACACATCACAATTATAATGTTGTAGGGCCCGGGCCCTCATGCATACGTTATGACCATACAGACACACTCAGAGAGTTTGTGGAACTGGCTTCGGGCACGTGCGCCCGGCACCTTTATTGCCAGGGTAATATGTAAGTGAAGCCTGTGTGTGGGGTGAGTGTAAACCATCTCTCATGGAGTGGTTGCTGCTGGCAATAACTTAAACATTGATCACAATTAAAGCGGAAACAGAAAACACCAGCATAACAGAAACAACTGTGAAGCATCATGGTGGTAGCCGGAGCAAGTCCAGAGGTCACCCAATATGCAATCAGAAGGGTCCGTGAGTTGCTGTGCACTGAGTTAGTGGCACCTGAAGAGCTGAGCAGGGTATCAAGCTGATGACGGCACCCACAACAGGTGTGAGCAGCTCTGATAGTCTGGCTGTAAGACTCTATCGACTCCGGCACTTGTTGTTTGGAGGTGGGCCTGGTTGGTGGTGGCATGTGCATCCTGCAGTGATGCGACGTCTGGACAGGTCAGGATTTGATTTGATGTGTGAGCCCAGGTGGACCAGAGTTGAGGCCGGAGGCAGTGGACAGCACAGGGCCACAGACACATGGCGTTGATGACCCCCATTTCATCGACCCAGAGGCCATCCAATATTTAATCCAACAGGGTCCACTTGAGCTGCACAGAGTTAGTGGCCCCGGATGCACAGCGGGCAGCACAGGCACACCGCCACGGGACGGTGACTTGCTGTGCACTGAGGTAGGGCCACGCGAGCTGAGTGGATCCTCGTCGAAGGGGAATGTAGCAGAGGGCAGAAGCCGGCAGGAAGCGCCAAATGGAGGAGTGGAATGCTACAGTCTCGTTTTTGCCACCAAGTCAGTATCACCTACAAGACAACCTCCAGTCCATAGACTCAGACGCCACCTAAGTTCAACCAGAGAGTGGTGTCCATGAATGTCGGGGCACAGACTTAGTGGCACCGGAGCTGAAAGGGGATGCAGTCTGCCATGAGGCCTGTACAATGATATAAACTCTGTCATAAATAAATCAGGGCTCAGTTCCAAATGTATGGCCTACTCAACCGCAGTGTAGGCCGGAGGCAGTGGTCAGTAGGGGCCCACAGCCACGTGCCATTGACTCACAGTGCATAGAGTCAGTGACACCAGAGCAGATGTTGGTAGTGTACGAACAACTCTATAACGATGATCCTTTTATCCTTCGTACTGAAACGCGTCTTCCTCTTATGCCTCTCCTAGCGTGCAATGATATGAACTCTGCCATTGAGAAATCAATGACCACATGACCACAGTGTGGGCCAAAGGCAGTAGTCAGCGAGGGACCACAGACACGTGTGGTTGGAATGTTATACATAGACTTGGTGGCACCACATCGAAGGGAGTACAGTGATATCAAACATCCCATGAACATATGAACTCTGCCATCAGGATATCAAGACTCCGTTCCAAATATGTGACCTACTTGACCGTAGCTTAGGCCGGAGGCAGCGGTGGAGTATGTCAATGAGAAAGGGGCACTGCGGGCCTGTGTCTCGGAGGCCGGGATGGTCTGATGGTTTGAGGAGGCTGCCAAGGTCGCGGGCCTCAAGCTTGGAGCGTGCACCAGCACATGGTGGACCCTCTTTGACACGCACCTGTGTCGGCAGGGGAGCAGTGAGGGGACCAAAGGCCCAGGGTGCAGCAGGCACACAGATTTGCAGGCAACACCACTCACGGCGACGGCATCGGCCTTGTGGCGGGGTCAGAGACGATGCCCTGGCAGACACGTTGGGCATTCCGGAAGAGAACCACGCCCAGGCCTACGTGCTCTTTAATAACACCCCTATGCTAGCCTGGCGTACGCCGGGCCAGTCCACTCTGCTCACGCTTACAGGGAGGACGTAGCAGGCTACATTTACGCGATCTTCCCCACTGGCTGGGGTGACATGGTTGCGTCCACTGTCCACTGTCCACTGTCCACTACACTCCAAATAGCAGCAGTGTATGTCGACACGGTTATGTCTGTGATCTGCATACTGCAGTCTGTCCAGCACATCCATGCCACACTTGGCATTGTGTAAATTCTCATTCATGGGTCAATTGCTTCCTTCGCACATGCCTGGTTCCCACCTCTCCCCACATTCTGCTATTGTATGGCTGGGGTGCCATGCCGTTGTTGGCTCATGTACATAGCTAGCCCAGGTTACCACAGTAAATTGTGCTGTCATGTCTGGTGGGTGGGCATGTTGTTTGGCATGTTGTATGTGAGTTTGTAATGTGTGCATTCCCAGAGTTGTGAGTTGCATTATTGTGGAGTTGGGGTGTGTGGTGTGTTCATTTGGTACTTACCAACGAACAGAGCATTTCTGTAGGTGCCATCCTGGAACTGCCAGTTGATCAGAGACTGTCAGAATATGTAGGAATCATGCACACTGTCTGGGTGGTTGGCGACCACATTGGTGTAGAGTCCCCGGTGGTCCACGATTGCCTTCACATTGATGGAATGCGTGCGCTTTCTGTAGCGGTAATTGTGTACAGTCTCTGCAGGGTACACAAGTAGGACAGGTGTACAGTCAATTGCCCCCAACATGTGCGGGAAGCAAGCTGCGGTGTAGAAGCCTTGCTTGGTCTCCAGCTGTCCTGTGCAGTGTGGGGGAAGTGAAGGTGCTGGGGTATCAAGCTGATGATGGCATACAAGACAGTTGTGATGAACTTTGATGGGGCTGGCTGTGAGACTCCTCCGACTCTGGCAGTTGTTGGTTGGAAGGTACCTAAGAACAACAGATGCAGGACAGCCAGCAGCTTTGTCTGCGGAGGGATGTTGGTTGTCCGCTGTGTGGGTACCGTCAGTCTGTGGGCAATGATGTTCAGGATGCGGAGGATGGTTATCCTTTTGTGCCTGTAGTGGGCAATGACATCCTCTTGTGTTGGGTCTGTGAGGCTGGTGCATTTTCTGAAGGTCCGCTGTCTTGGTCTGCACTGCCTCTGTGGTAGTCCGTGAGGGGGGGCGGGGTAGGGCTTAGAGGGGGTCATAGATGTGGTGGGTGTTGTGGCCCTCTCTAGTGCTCAGAGCTGCATGATCATTGATGGCATCTGTTGTTCTTCAGGTGTGGCTCTGGCTTGGTCTCCCTTTTCTGTTGCAGATTGTCGTCCGACTTTACACAAGGTCAGAGCAGGTGTTAAATTCCTGCTGCTAACGCTCCTTATCGCCTGTTTTTGAATGTTAGCACTGATCTGGCTGGTCGTTGGGAATGTTGCGGAGTGGTGTTGTTGCAGCTTTTTGCACAAGAACTCCTACTCTGCATCTCATTAGCAATAGCTGCCGGACTCATTTGTGGCAATGTTTTTGGCGGCTGCTATCGCAGGTAAATTGGTGATATGGGCTGTTAGCACCCTCTTGTGAATGGGGCGATAAAATTATTGCCACTTTGGCTGCGATAAAGTGCTGATAACGCTGCGATAATTCCTTGATAATATGACCCTTCATCTTTTGGTACTCAGTGTAATTGTGCTTTAAAAATTCAAGCAACCATATTATGAAGTATTATTATTTGTATACCCTTTAGGCTGTTCATTTACTTAATGTCTAATAGTTATATCTATTAGATTCGTGTTTACCCAGGTGTACTTTTGTTTTGTTCTTAGTTAATTGTTATTCCCTCCCCCCGGCTAAGCCCATTTTTGATACACATTTACCCTGCCCTGGTTCTGAGGGTTAGAGGGTTAATCTCATTGATTGCTAAACATGTAGACTATATCTAACCATAGGTGTTTGTACTGGTAGGATATCCTTCCAGGACAAAATCTACGCTAGACATCCCTCGCAGTCACCCTTGGCCTAGAGTACAGCATATGGTTTTGGCTCACTGCAGCCTAAAGTGTGCCAGGGCTAGGAGAGAGAATAGCAGGGCCATATTAGTAGATATGACACTGTACATCTCTATCCTTTTCATGAACTGCACCACACCAAAGTTAGTTGCTGCACTGCTTTGCATGAATTCTAAGTAGAATTGCATCTTTATGCCCTAATTCAGGACCGGCATCTGGGGCAATACTAATGCCCCGAACATAGGTGCAGCATTTTGGATCTGTCATCCATGCATAACAATGGCACAGAGTTGGGGTATGTGGTCTGCAGTGCATGCAAGAAACATCTCCTGTCTGAGAGACACCATCCTCTTCAATGACCCCTGTACTTCAGAACTGTTGTAAGAAAAGATGCTCCTAGTGCAGATTTCAGAGTATTCACCTATGAATGAGGAATTTGCTGAGATCTGTACGAGTCACATACTCTATCACATGGATGCATACATATTTTTATAGGTGTTAAATTTCTATTGTGCAAACCTGGCCATGGTCAAAGTCTGACATAACGTCAATGAGACATAGAAGTAGCTTATTTGTAGACAGTCAATGAATTGTGATGCAGTGTTCTGCATAGTGGGCTGTCTTCTACTCTTTTCTAAATTGGGCTGGTGTCAGATTGGTCCTGATGGATACAGGGGTGTTGTTCTAGATCCTGGGTGCATAGATGGAAATGGTCTACTGCCTACTTTTTTTTCTTTTTTATATTTCTTAATCTGTAGTCTGATGGTGTTCGGGCTGGTCATAATGGCTTTGCAACTTGTGTATCTGGTCTTAAAGATGGTGCAGTCTAGCAAGGAGATGCAATAGAGTTTTATTAGGATGTGGGGAGTGCAGAATTTGTATCAAGTGCAAAAATGTGCTCTTAAGAAAGTTTGGCTAGGTAGATAGAGAGACATAACATACCATAAAAGTAAACATGCCTAAGATCAAACATACCCTCATAATTCATCCTTACATTGCTAGTTTTTGCTTTAAATAGCCATACAATCTCATGCTAAACAATTTTTAGCTAATCATTTTGACCTTTTCTTATTTGATTAGCATAGCATATGTAAATGTTTTACCATTGATGCAGATATAGTTGTATTCGCCGATGCAGATATTCACCCAACCTTGCCTCCTTGCCTGCAGCTTCCACATGTTTACACCAGTCTTTCCCTCTCTGTATAAAACCACCTCTCCTATTGAAGGTGCAATTTGTAGGGATAAAGATGGGCTGGCCACACCTTATGTTTTAGGCTGCCTACAGGCAGTTTTTGTTGCATTTTGTCAAATAACTATTATCTACAATACAATACAAAGAATTGGCTTCCAAGCCCATGATTGGATAGCTGCCCTGTCTATCTCAATATTCTGATCCTTATTCAATGGCCTTCCTCCCTATTCTTTTGTTTGTTCTGTACCCAAGGCAATTCTGTTTTACATTGCTTCTTATTTAATGAGTTGTAGTCTTCCACCCCTGATCTGAAGGGACTCTTTTTACTCTCTCTTTCAGTACACCGTGGGAGTGAACGTCTTTCCTTGGTCTCTCCCTGTCTGCTTGTTCCTCCTCACACCCCTGCACCACTGTCCTCTCTTTCTTCTTTCTCCCCTGTCTTCCATTGCTCCCCGTTCCTCTCTTGACATGACATTTTTTAGTTATAACGTTCAGTGCCAACTCACAAACTCCCTCTCTCAGCCCGAAAAATTCATTACCCTATAAGTGATCCACGGTCCTGCTCCCCACCCAGCTCTCCAGTTAATACATTTGTCTGTTTTTACAATTTTTATTATGAGACCTGGCATTTGCAAAGTGCTACTAGGCCCAAATTTCTTGGTTGTTTTGCACTGCTATGCACAGCCTTAAATTTACTGTTGAAAAAGGGCCAATCGGCCATATTGAAACGGTGGATTAAAATTGCCAAAATGGCTTCTAGTGTGTAATAACGCATGAACTTTCATGTGCACACTTACGCATGCATAAGTGGCCATCATGGAATGGCTTGTGAATAGAATACCCAGTCCAATGTGACCGTCCAAACATGCGCCATGACACACCTGCAGCCATTTTATTATTAGCTAATGCAAATGCAAGACAACCTTAGTAAACCCAATAGCTCAGCCTTTTAAAAGCAACAACTATAGTGCTTATCAATGGTTGCTTTCTCTTCAGAGAGCTGGCCGTTATGTTTTTCACTTGCCATGCGTAGGATGGAGTTAGGTGGGAGGGCAAAATTGTTTGCAAAAAATACACAAATGCTTGTTTAGAACACATATCTTTTTAAGAGCTTAAAGGATGTAAAATATTTACAAAAATCCTTAAAAAAACGGAATGCATCAGTTTGGACCATGAGCTAATATAAATGCTAGAAGATTTGTTAGCTATTTTTATGTGTTTGTTTTGAGCTCGAAGCAAGCTTGAAAAGATGCTTATCAGTTGGTCGGTCTTTCCAGGAGTGGCACTATTGAAATTCATTACTGCCAAATACATGGTAAGTCTTGATAAGGTCAGCTGATAGGAAGTTTTTGCGACAAAAAAGTGAACAATAGGCTGAATAGCTGCCAACTTTCCGGCGTTGTTAGTAGTATTAAGTGCGTGACCTTTTAACTGGGTCTTGAAATGTTGTATGGTGTTGTACATAACTAAGATGCATTGAAGATGCTTCCCTTTCCGTGCATTCTGTTTTCCTATATGTGCCACTTATGTATCACCGTGCTTGAATGTATTGTTTGCGGTCAACAACAACAATCAGCCGACCCTAAGCATGTCTAATGTGTTACTTAAAGGCACACAGCAAACTGCCTACTAAAAAACTAAATTCCACTGGAGCTGAACTAATGTGAGGCTGAACTAAATCCTTAATAGCAGCACTTTCAAAACAGGTCACACTGCACTAATGAACCACGTGGAGATTAGCCTCAGGCGTACTGACAGTGTGACCCTGGCCATTGTCGCCTTACTTTAATTTGCACGCTGATGTTTCAGGGGTGAGCCAGTGGGACAGCGCCATTTCTTTGGTCACCCTGTTTATCAGTGGCTCTATTTAATAGCATTATTCGTTGCAGCTGCTTTAGTTCTGATCCCCACCCATCTAGGAGCAGTCACTATTGCTGAAGTAAACAGTTCACACTCATTACTTCCACCTGCCTTGCCCAAAACACACCCATTACTTTAACGTATCATCCTTTCGACTCAAGAGTATGTTAATTTCCTTTTGTTTATAGCACTTTATTGAATTGTCCATAACACAACATATCAAACAATCCCATGCCCCCTTCAAGTCACTCTGCCCTGTGGTAGGGTGCCTTTTTTGTGGGGATACTGTTCCGCTGGGTTGTGTCCAGCTTTCAGTTGTCCGTGTATTTGACGTGAGTGCCCGTGCGTTGGGTTGGGTTGTCTCGTACATAGCTCATTCGTGCCTTATCAGGTTATCACGTGTTAGTCTTTTAGTCTTCTCCTGCCCACCCACTCCATATTTTTCTGAATATCATGGGACATCCCCTACCCTTGTATATCATTTTTCCCCTGGCATAACATACGTTCATTTCAGACTACTAGCCTCCCCATTGCAGGGCTGGTCCTTGTAGTGCCCACTTGAGTGCTCTCCACCTCAGACAAGCCCCGTCCTGACCAAATTCTGGCAGGACCTCAAGATCTGGCTCTTCGACTGAACCCCAGCACCCAGACGGAACCCCAGCACCCAGACGGATCAGCTGCCCCCTCCCAGTGCCTTGAAACCCTCACGGGTGAATAGTTGCGCTATATAAACCATGCTTCATTGAATGGTTTCTTGCTTGGCAAGTAGAAAGCCCAGAATGATGAAGAGCTTCTTAAGGGATGTTGCATCCGACTATCTCCAGACCCCCAATAGTGTAGGGATGCATGTGCTTCGATATGGGTTCCCCCTCCCAAAACCTCTAGAGTTGTGGAGCAGACCCATAATGTGTGGTAAAAAGTGATTTTTTGGCCACCCTTTAGCAGGCACTTATTGTCAGTGGTTTTCCCTATCCTATCTAGAAGGACTCTTGTGTGGTACACTCTGTGCGGTATTTTTAATTGGATCAGGTGGTACCATGCTTTTATCGCCACCTCCCTAGGGAATTGCAATGCCTCCCTCCAATCATCATCATCTAGGTCTCCTACGTCTGATTGCCAACGCGCCCTCAGATGCCCCAGCTCCCCTTAAGCGTGTCTCAATAATGTATTAAACATGAGCGAGATTGCTTTCTTTGTCATGTGGCCCTCTTGCAGTCTGTTTTCTAGGTGAGAGCACTTCATGGTCTCCTCCTCCAGTGATACCACTGCCCGGAGTCCATGGTGCAATCGGAGGTTCTTGAATATTTGTGAGGGTGCCATAACGTATTCCTTCTTGAGGTGATAGAATGGAAGAATGCAGCTGGCATCCGTCACCTCTTCCAGGGTGAAATACCTATGGCACTCTATTGTTTAAATCCTGGCAATCCTAGCACTGGGCCTTGGTTCGTGCCCAGCCATAGAGAAGCTTTGGTGTGAGTTGTTACACCCATCCTATTTCTTTGTTTACTTTATGCCTGGTGCATATCACCATTGCAGTCGCTGGCAGGGTGCCTGTCTTCATTTTCCCCCCATAGAGTACAGGCAAAAAGCCTCTCTGTCCCAATGCCTCTCGATCCATTCTAAATGCCGGGTTCTCAAGTGTGGCCTATGCCCACTCCTTGACAATGCTGATCTGTGCAGCTTCATAATATTTCTAGATATTTGGTAATTCTTTGTCTCCCTCGTATGTGGACCGGTAGAGTGTGGCTAGCACTATCTGTGGTGCGCCCTTTAACCATAATAGGTGTGTTGCAGGGTGCAAGGCCTGGTTGGGGACTGGTCGCTTGCGCTGGGGTGTTAGCGCGCAGCAGCAACCATTGAGCCTCACACGCAGTGCCAGTCGGAAGTGACGTGCCCGAGCGCACGCCTTCCATTTATTCAGCCCCGCAGGCCACGCCTGGCCTGCGGATGTAGGGATGTGTGCGACGTGCGTCAACTAGAGTGCTAACAGCACTACATCCCTATCCAACTATATAAACTTTTGCAGAATGTCCAGACCTTGGATGTCCATTACATACAACAACTTTTAATAAGGTGCTCTGTACTTGCGTCTCCCTTTGATGATGGCTTCAGGGTCTCAGCTGACAGGCATAGTCCTTTAGTTTCTGACTTGGGGGTGGATTGGGCCGCAGGTTGTACCTCGGGATGTTATCCGGGCCGTGCTCTCTGTTGCGGGATGTATTCCTGATGGGTGTGGACCTGATTGGGGATCCACACTCTGACTCAGGCACTAACTCTCGGGTCCCGGCTGGTGAGCTGCCTCCATCCTCCTGTGTCACTGTAGGAGAGTAGGGTCTGCAATCCTATGATCACCCAGATTTTTTGCTTTTGTTTCACTGGTTTACGACTTTCTCTGGCTGTGGGCCTGCCAATCAGACCCACAGCCTGGCTGTTCTCTTTCTAAATTACAACATGTACCCTAGGTGCATTTACCAATTGGTACTGGGCCACCTTATCAGACCCTGTAACTCAGGGCATAGGTGTACCCAGGGCTGCCAGGGGCTGCAGCATGTATTATGCCACCCCTGGCTGGCCTCCTAAATTTGACACAACTGGCTGCACGACAGCTGGGGCAAAGGCGTGTAAACACCCTTTGCTGTAGGTGTAGTATACCTATACCTAACCCTAAAATGGACACACGAATTCCTATCAGTCACTCCTATGGCAGGCCTTGACAATCCTGAAGGCAGAGTGCTTGGAATCGTGTGAGATGGTGCTCTGGCATGAGCTGAGCCTGTCTGCAGCTTGCGGAACCAAGTCCTAATAGCTGTTCCCTGATATCGCATACCATATACTCTTAAGTGCATTATAATCCTCGCGGTTAAATGCTAACTTTGGTATTGCTTTATCAAAACATGTCGAGTAAGGTGTCATACGAATTGGAATACTAACCCCTCGCCATTTCTGGCGACGGGGTTAGCATTCCACCCTTCTAGAGGGACACGACATGTATGTAACTGTGAACCCCGGTTAAAGTTAAACGAAGCCTCAGCTCCACAAAATGGATGCTGCCACCACAGACACGAGTCTGACCCCCTGCAGCTGGGAGTCCTTCCAGCGAGGGGAGCCTGGACAAAGGGTTTCCTGTCAGGGGCGGTGCTAGCACCGTCCCAGACATGGTTTTGTGTATCCTGGGTAGGCAGGGCTTTTCAGGAAGGTGACTGCTGAGTGGCACCCTGGTGCTCACTACGCATAGGCCGGTCTGAACCAGTTCCAGGGGCACACCAGCCCCTGGCCTGGGGAAGTCCGGCATGGCTGAGGGGTGTAACCACCCCCCACCTAGTCCCACCCATAGGCAGGACCTAGTCACCGGGTCAGCCCCCTTTTTTAGTATAAAGATGGGAGCGGGCCCCCTGTTCAAATTAGATCATCTTTGGAATCAAGACACGACTTTCTGCGAAAGGACTTCAAGATTTCCTTCTTCAAGATTCTCCCTTGTGGCTAAGGAGTAGTCACCCTGCATCAAGCGGGCACCATCCTAAAGAACACTGCGGTCTGCTGCAAGTCCTTCATCACGAATCCGACGACCCAGCTCGACGAGACCCGGCTTCCCTGGCACCTCTGACCTCTACTCACCTCTACAGCAAAGCTGAGAGCCGTGAGTGCGACGAGACCTCGAGGGACCGACGATCGCCAAGACTGCACGACATCTTTATAACAAGCCCACCGTGTCCTCCACTGGTGAGTGCTTTGGGGTCCGAGAAGCCCCGACCCTGCGCAGCTCCAGCACCCAAGATCAGCCTCCCTGCATCTCCACGATCTGCGTGGGGCCCTTCTGCTGTTTGCTGTGCACCGCGTTGTTTGGCTACTAGCCGGCTGGCTTGTGGCCTTCTGAACGACGCCCGACGACATCACGGCTGCTGGTCTGGTTGCTCCAGACTGGCCCTTGCTTCCCTCTTGAAGAGAGGCACCCCGGACCCTCCTGGTCCACTCCAGATGCCATTTTAGGTCCACCGCGTGGGCTTGAATTTGCCAAGGCTTTGTTGCCCAATCCTGGGTCCAGCGACGCCGACAGCTTCTATCTTCGTGGGACAGCTCGATCCTCCTTCCTGGTCGCCGACAACGCCTCCTGGTCCGTGAGATCTCCGAGCCCAGCGTCACCCACACGCCTTGTCGAGGTGGCTACCATCCGGTGCCCTCCTGGTGCCCACTGACTACTGGCTAGTAGTCTCGAACTTGGTCCCCTCTGCTTTCAGGTGTCATCTTCCATCGATCCAGGCTTGGATCCACCGAACTTTCTTCCCTGGTCGCCTGCCAGCAACTTCTTTCTTCCAGGCTCCTGGTCCATCAACGAGGATTCCCGACGTCTTTTGAGTCCTATGCAGCTGCAGCCCCTGGGCTAGGTAACTTCGGCATTTCGGTGCCCCAGCATAGCCTCACTATCCAAGGGTCAGAATCTACTTCCGTTTTCTCCCTACCAGGTCGGGTTCGCCCGAGAACACTAACTTTGCAATTCCTAGCTACCATAGACTTTGTCCCGCATCTCGCGTGAGAGTGCACACACTGCACCCGAGTCCCCTAGGCCTCCTATAAGTAATCTGAAGGTTCTATAGTTAAGTCCTAGCGATTCCTAAGCCTATTAGTACTGTACTTACCTGCTAGTAATTTCGCATTCCACTTTTCTAGTATATGGTTTTCCGTGCCCCTCGGGCATTTGTATATACTGTGCTAACTTAAGTATTTTTGTAAGAGTTTTGGTTTGTGCTTAGTACCCTGTCCTCATAAAGAGTACAGGGCTGTTGTGATCTTTAATAAATAACTGTTTATTTTCATAACACTTGTGTGGTGTCCTTTCACTTGGTGTTCAAGGGGTATATGTGGTATAACAGCTGGCTTAACACGCCCTCTCGAGTCTTTAGCCTTAGACTGCTCGTATCCACGCTACTAGGATAGCTGGTCTATAAGGTTGACTTACAACCAATCATCAATAAGGGTTGCTGGACTGATACATAGTGTTCACTAGAATAGTGACCACTGCATATCAGGCCACCTTCTCACATTGGTGAGCAGCGGTTGGGATTTGAGCTTGCTGTTGTTTTACCACACGTATCCTAAGAATATCTTGTTGAAAGATCACATAAGTACTGTTAGTACATATAACTAAGCTTAGAATACTCTGAGTTCTACTGAACCAGCTGTTGCAGCTCCTCAAGGCTTAGCACACCTTGGCTGCAACTCTTAGCGAGGGATCAGTAGGTAAACACATAGTGTAGGTAGGTGCATCACTTACACCACACTAGAAACAGTATGTCGGACAAAGGAGGAAACTCTGAGTCTCCCCTTGTGTCAGTTGACCCTCCACAGGTCATCCCTTCAAGATATACTGCGCTTAACTTCCATGAGTTACGACAAGTATGTACCTCTAGGAAGATTAAGCAAGGGGCTAACCCCACCACCTCCTTTCTGATTGGTCTCTTGGAGACTTATGATGCCAGAAAAGCTGAGAAACTTCTTAGCTCTTCTAATCCAGAAGGAGGCATGCCTCCCCTTGAGGGAACCAGAGGTGACCCTGACCTCATCCACCTCTCAACTGAGAATGAAGATGTAGAGGATGATGAGGATGAGGATCCCTCTGGGGATGAGGCAGACAAGGGACAGGTAGAAGTCGTTAGACTAACCAGGTCCAACTTAAGCAAACATGACAGTGGTACTGGGGGACCCCTGGCGCCACTATCAGGTCAGCTTAACATTGGGAATGGACGAGCCAGATCTCTATCAAGAGGCTCTGGCAGATCCCTTCAAACCAATGGCTCTCACAACTCTTCTCAAAGAGGGATGACATCCCCTCAGAGGAGAGTGTATGAAGCTAAAGAAAGGGCAGCCAATCTGAGGATTGAAAGGGAAGAACTTGCCCTGGCCAAAGAAAGGCTTGCCTTTGCTAGAGAGCAACAGTTAAGTGGGGTAGTCCCCACTGGTGGCAGCATTGTACCTAGCAATAGGGAAAGGAGTTTTGATACAAAGCACCTTGGTAAGATAGTGCCCCCCTTTAAACAAGGGGATGACATCCACAAATGGATTACTGCTTTGGAGAGGGCCTGCACTGTGCAAGGTGTTCCCCAGACTCAGTGGGCAGCTATCTTGTGGCTCTCCTTTGAAGGTAAAGGAAGAGACAAGCTCCTCACCACAAGGGTAGAGGATGCTAACAACTACCAAGTCTTGAAGAATACACTGGTTGAAGGGTTTGGCCTAACCACTGAGCAGTACAGGGTGCTGTTCAGAGATACCCAGAAAACTCAGTCTCAAGATTGGTCTGACTTTGTAGATTGTGCCACTAAGGCTTTGGAGGGCTGGTTGCTGGGCAGTAAGGTTACTGATTATACAGGATTGTACAATTTGATCATGAGAGAACAAATTTTAAACAATTGTCAGAACCAGTTGTTGCATCAGCATCTTGTTGACTCAGATCTGACCTCTCCCCAAGAATTGGGAAAGAAGGCAGACAGATGGGTTAGAACAAGAGTTAAACAGAACCAGGGCCAGAATCAAGGTGGTCAGAAGAAAGCAGACCAGAAGGGTAAAGATTCAAAGGGGGAACAAAATGACCAGAAGTCTTCGACAGGTCCCCAACAACCCAAAGAGGGTGGGGGTCAGGCTCCCCAAAAGAAGAAAGAAGGCCAATCTAAAAGGTGGTGCCAATACTGCAAAAGTAAAACTCACTGGTTTAGTGAGTGCACCAAGAAAGGAGGAGGGCAGACTCCTGCCACTGCAGCCCCTAAGGCACCTGTGCCCCCTAGTACAGCCAGCAGTGGTAGTGCACCTCCCAAGGGTTTAGTAGGGTTAACCCTGGGTTCTGAAGGGTGTGACAACTTAGTTGGTACACTCACTCAGGCTGTCCTTGTCAGTACAGGGGATATGGATATGTCCCCTGACATAAGTCCCAATACTTTGGGCAAATACAGACAGACACCTTTCATTAATGGAAAAATGGCTCAGGCCTATAGGGACACTTGTGCCAGTGTCACCATGGTGACACCTAACTTTGTGGACCCTGGACAGATCATGCCAGGTACAGAATTCCTGGTGACCAATGCAAGCAATGTCACTACCAATCACAGTATGGCAATTGTAGCTTTCTCCTGGGGAGGGGTAACTGGCCAAAAGAAGGTTGTAGTTAGTTCAGACCTCCCAGTGGATTGTTTGTTGGGCAATGATTTGGAGTCATCACAATGGTCAGAAGTGGAGCAGAGGACTCACATGGAAATGTTAGGCTTGCCAGCACATGTGTTTGCTGTGACCAGGTCACAGGTCAGGAAATGCCCCACTGAACAGGTGCTGGATCCTGGAACAATGGACCAGACACCACCCAAGAAGAAGAGCAGTAGGGTTAAGGCTGTGCCTTCCCCCTTGCCCCAGGTTGAGGATCAAGTCTCAGAGGAGGCTGACCTACAGGAATTGAGGGAAACTGAGCCCAGAGAGTTTGAACTTGATCAAGTTGAATTCTTGGGTTCAGGGGGACCCTCAAGGGAAGACCTGGGGAGGGACCAGTTAAGCTGCCCTTCTCTTGAACCCCTCAGACAGCAGGCTGCTGCTGAGGCTGCTGGGAACGCCACAGGTACCCACAAGGTATACTGGGAAGATGGACTCCTGTACACTGAGTCAAGAGACCCCAAGCCTGGCATGGCCAGGAGGCTGGTTGTACCCTTGTCTCAGAGAGGTTTCCTACTTACCTTGGCCCATGAGATTCCCTTAGCAGGTCACTTAGGCCAGACAAAGACTTGGGACAGGCTTGTCTCACACTTTCACTGGCCTCACATGAATGAGGATACCAAGGAGTTTTGTCGCTCCTGTGTCACTTGCCAAGCCAGTGGTAAGTCAGGTGGCACAACAAAGGCCCCCCTTATACCAATGCCTGTGGTGGGGGTGCCCTTTGAAAGAGTGGGGATTGACATTGTTGGTCCAATGGAACCCCAGACAGCATCAGGGCACAAGTTTATACTGGTGGTAGTGGATCATGCCACCAGGTATCCTGAAGCTATTCCACTTAGGACCACCACAGCACCTGTGGTGGCAAGGGCCCTAGTTGAAGTGTTCTCCAGAGTGGGCTTCCCTAAGGAGGTTGTCTCTGACAGAGGTACAAACTTCATGTCAAGCTACTTAACTGCTATGTGGAAGGAATGTGGTGTCAATTACAAATTCACTACACCCTATCATCCACAATGCAATGGGCTTGTTGAAAGGTTCAACAGGACCCTAAAAGGGATGATTCATGGACTACCTGAAAAGCTCAGGCGTAGATGGGATGTCCTGATTCCCTGCCTTCTGTTTGCTTACAGAGAGGTCCCACAAAAGGGGGTTGGCTACAGCCCTTTTGAACTTTTGTATGGGCATCCTGTGAGAGGCCCCCTGTGTTTGGTGAAGGAAGGATGGGAGAGACCTCTCAAAAAGCCTGCAACCAGCATAGTGGACTATGTACTTGGTCTCCGCTCCAGGATGGCTGAGTATATGGAGAAGGCATCAGAAAACCTTACGGCCAGTCAAGAACTTCAAAAAGCTTGGCATGACCAAAAGGCTGTCCTGACTGTTTATCAGCCTGGACAGAAGGTGTGGGTGTTGGAGCCAGTGGCCCCAGCAGCACTCAAAGACAAATGGTCTGGGCCCCACACAATTCTTGAGCAGAAGGGAGAGGTCACCTACCTGGTGGACCTTGGAACTCCCAGGAGTCCCCACAGGGTACTCCATGTCAACAGGCTCAAAGCATATGTCGACAGGAAGGACATGAGTTTGCTCATGGCCATAGATGAGGGACAGGAGGAAGAGAGTGACCCTCTCCCAGACCTGCTCACTCAGAATCCTGATGATGGGTCAGTAGATGGTGTTGTCTTTTGTGGCAGCCTCTCTGAGCATCAACAGAAAGACTGTAAACAGGTTCTTCAGTCTTTCAGACATATGTTTTCTCTGACACCCAGTCAGACCAATTGGTGTACCCATGAGGTTGACACTGGTGACAGCCTGCCAGTTAAGAGTAAAATCTACCGGCAGCCTGATCATGTTAGAGACTGCATAAAAACTGAAGTGCAGAAAATGTTGGAGTTGGGAGTCATTGAACCCTCAGATAGCCCTTGGGCTAGTCCAGTAGTTCTAGTGCCAAAGCCTCACACCCAGGGTGGTAAGAGAGAGATGAGGTTTTGCGTAGACTACAGGGGTCTCAATGCAGTCACTAAGACTGATGCCCACCCAATACCAAGGGCAGATGAGCTGATAGATAGATTGGCTTCTGCCAACTACTTAAGCACATTTGACTTAACAGCTGGGTATTGGCAAATCAGGTTAGCTGAGGATGCCAAGCCCAAAACAGCATTTTCAACCCCTGGTGGGCATTATCAATTTGTGGTAATGCCCTTTGGTCTGAAAAATGCACCTGCCACCTTCCAAAGGTTGGTGAATCAAGTCCTTACTGGGCTGGATGACTTCTGTGCAGCATATCTAGATGATATTGCTGTCTTTAGCTCCACCTGGGAGGATCACCTGGTCCACCTGAGGAAAGTGTTAGAGGCTCTGCAAGCAGCAGGCCTCACTATCAAGGCCACCAAGTGCCAGATAGGGCAGACACAGGTTGTATACCTGGGCCACCTCGTAGGTGGAGGCCAGGTTCAGCCACTGGAGAGCAAAATACAGTCAATCAGGGACTGGGCTCCTCCAACCACCCAGACTCAGGTTCGAGCTTTCTTGGGCCTGACTGGATACTACAGAAAGTTTGTCAGGAACTATGGTTCAATTGTGACACCATTAAACGAACTGACAAGTAAGAAAATGCCAAAAAAGGTTCAGTGGACAGCAGGCTGTCAAAAAGCATTCGATGACCTAAAGCAGGCCATGTGCACAGCACCTATCCTTAAGAGTCCAGACTACTCCAAACCATTCATTGTCCAAACAGATGCTTCTGAGTTGGGTGTGGGAGCTGTTCTTTCTCAACTGAATTTTGATGGTCAAGACCAGCCCATTGCTTTTATAAGCAGAAGGCTGACCCCCAGAGAGAAGAATTGGTCAGCTATTGAGAGGGAGGCCTTTGCTGTGGTTTGGGCCCTGAAGAAGCTGAGGCCATACTTGTTTGGCACTCACTTCAAGATTCAGACCGACCATAAGCCCCTCTTGTGGCTAAATCAGATGAAGGGTGAAAACCCCAAACTGCTTAGGTGGTCCATTTCCCTACAGGGGATGGACTTTACAGTGGAACATAGACCTGGTACTGATCATGGCAATGCCGATGGGCTCTCCAGATATTTCCACTTAGAACAAGAAGACTCACCTGGTCAAGGTTAGCTTATTGTCCCAAAGTTTGGGGGGGGGGGGGTCATGTAGGAGAGTAGGGTCTGCAATCCTATGATCACCCAGATTTTTTGCTTTTGTTTCACTGGTTTACGACTTTCTCTGGCTGTGGGCCTGCCAATCAGACCCACAGCCTGGCTGTTCTCTTTCTAAATTACAACATGTACCCTAGGTGCATTTACCAATTGGTACTGGGCCACCTTATCAGACCCTGTAACTCAGGGCATAGGTGTACCCAGGGCTGCCAGGGGCTGCAGCATGTATTATGCCACCCCTGGCTGGCCTCCTAAATTTGACACAACTGGCTGCACGACAGCTGGGGCAAAGGCGTGTAAACACCCTTTGCTGTAGGTGTAGTATACCTATACCTAACCCTAAAATGGACACACGAATTCCTATCAGTCACTCCTATGGCAGGCCTTGACAATCCTGAAGGCAGAGTGCTTGGAATCGTGTGAGATGGTGCTCTGGCATGAGCTGAGCCTGTCTGTAGCTTGCGGAACCAAGTCCTAATAGCTGTTCCCTGATATCGCATACCATATACTCTTAAGTGCATTATAATCCTCGCGGTTAAATGCTAACTTTGGTATTGCTTTATCAAAACATGTCGAGTAAGGTGTCATACGAATTGGAATACTAACCCCTCGCCATTTCTGGCGACGGGGTTAGCATTCCACCCTTCTAGAGGGACACGACATGTATGTAACTGTGAACCCCGGTTAAAGTTAAACGAAGCCTCAGCTCCACAAAATGGATGCTGCCACCACAGACACGAGTCTGACCCCCTGCAGCTGGGAGTCCTTCCAGCGAGGGGAGCCTGGACAAAGGGTTTCCTGTCAGGGGCGGTGCTATCACCGTCCCAGACATGGTTTTGTGTATCCTGGGTAGGCAGGGCTTTTCAGGAAGGTGACTGCTGAGTGGCACCCCGGTGCTCACTACGCATAGGCCGGTCTGAACCAGTTCCAGGGGCACACCAGCCCCTGGCCTGGGGAAGTCCGGCATGGCTGAGGGGTGTAACCACCCCCCACCTAGTCCCACCCATAGGCAGGACCTAGTCACCGGGTCAGCCCCCTTTTTTAGTATAAAGATGGGAGCGGGCCCCCTGTTCAAATTAGATCATCTTTGGAATCAAGACACGACTTTCTGCGAAAGGACTTCAAGATTTCCTTCTTCAAGATTCTCCCTTGTGGCTAAGGAGTAGTCACCCTGCATCAAGCGGGCACCATCCTAAAGAACACTGCGGTCTGCTGCAAGTCCTTCATCACGAATCCGACGACCCAGCTCGACGAGACCCGGCTTCCCTGGCACCTCTGACCTCTACTCACCTCTACAGCAAAGCTGAGAGCCGTGAGTGCGACGAGACCTCGAGGGACCGACGATCGCCAAGACTGCACGACATCTTTATAACAAGCCCACCGTGTCCTCCACTGGTGAGTGCTTTGGGGTCCGAGAAGCCCCGACCCTGCGCAGCTCCAGCACCCAAGATCAGCCTCCCTGCATCTCCACGATCTGCGTGGGGCCCTTCTGCTGTTTGCTGTGCACCGCGTTGTTTGGCTACTAGCCGGCTGGCTTGTGGCCTTCTGAACGACGCCCGACGACATCACGGCTGCTGGTCTGGTTGCTCCAGACTGGCCCTTGCTTCCCTCTTGAAGAGAGGCACCCCGGACCCTCCTGGTCCACTCCAGACGCCATTTTAGGTCCACCGCGTGGGCTTGAATTTGCCAAGGCTTTGTTGCCCAATCCTGGGTCCAGCGACGCCGACAGCTTCTATCTTCGTGGGACAGCTCGATCCTCCTTCCTGGTCACCGACAACGCCTCCTGGTCCGTGAGATCTCCGAGCCCAGCGTCACCCACACGCCTTGTCGAGGTGGCTACCATCCGGTGCCCTCCTGGTGCCCACTGACTACTGGCTAGTAGTCTCGAACTTGGTCCCCTCTGCTTTCAGGTGTCATCTTCCATCGATCCAGGCTTGGATCCACCGAACTTTCTTCCCTGGTCGCCTGCCAGCAACTTCTTTCTTCCAGGCTCCTGGTCCGTCAACGAGGATTCCCGACGTCTTTTGAGTCCTATGCAGCTGCAGCCCCTGGGCTAGGTAA
Organism: Lissotriton vulgaris; assembly: GCF_964263255.1. Classification (NCBI taxonomy): domain Eukaryota; kingdom Metazoa; phylum Chordata; class Amphibia; order Caudata; family Salamandridae; genus Lissotriton; species Lissotriton vulgaris. The sequence continues at coordinate 227,330,364 of NC_141687.1, read as the reverse complement.
CTTCGGCATTTCGGTGCCCCAGCATAGCCTCACTATCCAAGGGTCAGAATCTACTTCCGTTTTCTCCCTACCAGGTCGGGTTCGCCCGAGAACACTAACTTTGCAATTCCTAGCTACCATAGACTTTGTCCCGCATCTCGCGTGAGAGTGCACACACTGCACCCGAGTCCCCTAGGCCTCCTATAAGTAATCTGAAGGTTCTATAGTTAAGTCCTAGCGATTCCTAAGCCTATTAGTACTGTACTTACCTGCTAGTAATTTCGCATTCCACTTTTCTAGTATATGGTTTTCCGTGCCCCTCGGGCATTTGTATATACTGTGCTAACTTAAGTATTTTTGTAAGAGTTTTGGTTTGTGCTTAGTACCCTGTCCTCATAAAGAGTACAGGGCTGTTGTGATCTTTAATAAATAACTGTTTATTTTCATAACACTTGTGTGGTGTCCTTTCACTTGGTGTTCAAGGGGTATATGTGGTATAACAGCTGGCTTAACACGCCCTCTCGAGTCTTTAGCCTTAGACTGCTCGTATCCACGCTACTAGGATAGCTGGTCTATAAGGTTGACTTACAACCAATCATCAATAAGGGTTGCTGGACTGATACATAGTGTTCACTAGAATAGTGACCACTGCATATCAGGCCACCTTCTTACAGTCACGGCCCGGGGTGACTCGCTGATTCCGTCCGCATCTCCTGTGTTTGTCCTCGGCCCAGGGGATACCACTTTGAACCAGGATGTGTTCCTCGACACTTCCTCCCCCTCTTTTCTAGTGGTCACCATGGTCCCTTTCGTGGCAGTTACAGTCCATGGGCCTGGTTCGTAGAAGGTCTGGAATTTTCCTCCGGGGCGTCTGTTTCGTATGACTACTTGATCTCCTTGGCACAGCCGCCGTTGTGCTGCTCTACGCCGCTGGCTCACTCTCTGATTGTTTTGTCGTCGCCGTTCCTGAATCTCATTCATGTCATCCGGAACCGGCACTGACTCCGGGGCAGCAGGAAGGAGGTCTCGGCGTCGGCCTTGGAACATGAGGGACCACGGGCTCTTCTGGGTGGTACAGTGAGGAGTTCCTCGGTATTCCCTTAGGAAATCATGTAGTCTTTGTTCAGGATCGGCCTCCTCTACCAACGCTATCCGGAACATCTTGTTGAGGGTCCGCATGAATCTTTCTGCTTCCCCGTTGGCTTGCGGCCATTGGGGTGTGATGCGCCGGTGCGTGATGCCTCGGGCCTCCAAGAACGTGGCAAACTCTACTCCCTGGAACGGTGGTCCACTATCGCTCTTTATCTCCTCAGGATAACCAAACATGGAGAAAAGTCTTTCTAGCGCTGGCCCCACATGCGTGAATGCCGTGGAGTGCACTCTCTCGACTAGGGGGTACTTGGAGTACAAGTCAATAGCTACTAATGTGTGTCCTTCTCCCGGGAAGCTCCCGAAGTCCAAACTGACTTTGTTCCAGGGGGTCGTGCATGCTTCGTCAGTGATTATTGGGGCCGGCCTCTCGGGATCACTCGTCAGTTGGCAGGACATGCAACTCTTCACATAATCCTCCACCATAGCTTCCAAATCAGGGAACCACACTTTCTCTCGCATGCGTGCCTTCATCTTCGTGGAGCCTTGGTGGCCGCCATGAGCAAGTTGCGTGGCTCGGTACCTAAGGCGTTGTGGTATCACCAGGCGTGTTCCTCTTAGCAGCACACCTTCTTCCGTAGCGCTGAGTTCATGGCGGACGTGCCAGAACTTCGTGAGGGCCTCTTTGTCTGCTGCTGTCCAGGTGTTGGGAGGGTGTAGGTAGTTAATCCAGGATCCTTCTTGTATGGCTTGTAGCGACCTCATGTACGGGTTATCATCAACGGCCGCTTCCTTGATCTCCTCAATGGTCATGCATTGGGGGCAGGATGTGAGTGCTACCCACTGAGCATACTCCTCGCAGTCATCATCAATGGGCACTGGCTCTTGAGGTAGCGGGTGGCGCAACAGATAGTCAGCCGGATTTTTGGCTCCTGGTCTATACACCACTTCCATGCCATATGCTTGAAGCTGAATCACCCACCTTTCAATGCGTGGCGGTGGATGTGGGGCGGTGCCCTTGAAAAGAGGTACTAGTGGCTGATGATCTGTAACCATGACGAATGAATGTCCTTGTAGGTATAGGTGAAAATGACTGCAGGCCCACTTGATTGCCAGGGCCTCCCGCTCGATTTGAGCGTATCTAGTCTCAGTTGGGGTCAGCGCCTTGCTGGCAAAGGCTAAGGCCGTCCATTGGCCAGGCTTGTGTTCTTGAGTCAGAACTGCACCTAGGCCCACCGGGCTGGCGTCAACAATCACCTCGGTCCATTTGGCGGGGTCAAAGTAGGATAGTGTTGCATTCTCCAGGAGAGCATCCTTTATCCCCTGGAAGGCTTCATTTTCTTTCGGGCCCCACTGCCACTTGGCGTCTGTTTTCGTTAGCGCTCGTAGGGGTTCACTGCGGGTTGCCACGCCTGGTATGAACCGGCCGCAGTAAGTGGCCATCCCGAGGAAACTCCTCACCTCCGTCGGTGATTTCGGCGCTGGAGCATCCTTTATGGACTTGGACTTCCTTGGGTCAATTTGAACTCCTTCTTGGTTAAAAACGTAACCAAAGAACTCAATTGAGGATTGAAAGAATTGGCATTTGTCTCTGTGGAGTGTCGCTCCGTGTGTGCTCAGTCTCTTCAAGACATCTCGCAGATGTTTGTAATGTTCGGACGCGGTGGCAGAGTGAATTAAGATGTCGTCACTGACATTAATTACCCCCGGCAATCCCGACAGAAGCTCCCTGATTGTATTTTGGAACACCTCCGCTGCCGATGATATTCCAAAGTTGAGGCGTTTGTATCGCCGGAGGCCAAGATGAGTACTGAACGTAGTGATGAAATGGCTCTCCTCTGCGAGCGGTAGTTGATGGTAGCCTGCATTGAGGTCGATTTTCGAGAACCATCTCGAGCCATTTACATCGGCTACTATGTCGTCCATTGTGGGCGTCAAATGTCTTTCTCTCCTGATGGCGGTGTTCGGCAACCGCATGTCGATACACTGGCGAATCTCGCCTGGCTGTTTAGGCTTCTCAACTATGACCATGGGAGAAACCCATGGGGTGGACCCTGTTACCTTTTCAATAACCCCAAGGTTCTCAAGTTTTTCGAGTTCTTTCTCCACTAACGGCCGGAGGTGGAACGGTATCCGCCGGTGGCGTAGGGCTGTGGGGGTGACAGATTTGTCGATATGGAGTTTGATGGGGTCGCACTTTATGCAGCCTAATCCTTTAAACAGTTCAGGGAAGCGCTCTAGCAGTTCATCCACTTGGTGGGCTCTGATACGGTTAGCAAACGCTATCAGTTTTAGGTCCTCAGCGGTGTGGCTGCTTAGCAAGGTGTCGGCTTCCCGGTCGATGATGTGAACTGTTGCCATTATTTCCGGCTCGTCCGCCCGGATGGGTATCACGATTTTCCCCTTGAGAGGTAATGGTGTATCCGCTCCATAGGCGAAAATTCTTGTTTTGGATCATAAGACCTCAGGCCGAGGGCGTAGCTTGTTAAATTGTTGTGGCCCCACGACATTGACGGTGGCGCCCGTGTTGATGATGGCTTTTACCTCATTCTTCCCCATTTGTACCACGCATGTCGGTTGTGGCCGTCGTCTCTGCTTCAGTTCCCGGGCAAAAGAGACTACATATGCTTCCTCGTCTTCCGAGTTCGAATCGTCATAGATTGTAGGTAGGTGTTTTTCAGTCCTCTCCGGGGGTGGGTCAGTTAGTGATAGCTGGCGGACGGCTTTTGTGGGCGTCCATGACTTCTTGGGATTCCTGGGTTGGTTCTTCCTACGGCAGACTGACGCAAAGTGGTTTGGGATTCCACAATTCCCACAGGTTTGTCCTTGGGCCGGGCAGTCTTTGGCCGCATGTGGTTCATGTCCACAGTACCCGCAGCGGGCTTGAGGTAATTCTCTCCGGTATCCTTTCTGTGCTTGGCCACGTGTCCGGGGTCGCACCGCGTCTGCGCGTTCTACTTTGATGGTTTCGGTCTTGATGGGGGTTTTGTGTAGGGCCTGTTCCATAGCCGTCGCTCTGGCATCTGAGAGTTCGTGAGACCTCGCCAGGATGAGGATGTCTTCCAGTGAGATCCCCGGTTTGCGTAGGATGTGGCCTCTTAGCGTTTTGTCTCGGCACCCCTGGATCAGCTGTCTTCTTATGGCCCTTGGCTGATCCTCATCGGTGGAACTAGCCAGCTCCCTCACTCGGGTGTGGAACTGGTCCATGGATTCCCCTTCCCGTTGGCGGGCTTGCCCTAGCTTGAACACTTCAAAGTCTACGTTTAGCTGGGGATCAAAATGGTTGTTGAGGGCGGTGACCGCGGCGGCATAAGTGGTCGCTGCACCCGTGTTGGGAAGATGTTTGAAAAGTCTGAAGATCTCGTCCCCTGCGTAGTGGAGAAGTAGGGACCTTTTCACTGCGTCATCCGTCTCCCTTGTGACCACTAAGTAGTTTTCTAGTCTCTCCAGCCAAGTTTTCCCACGAGGCGAGGCTGTGGACGGGTCACTCGCTACGCTGAATGGTGGTAGTACCCCAGCTGCAGCGTGCTGGAATGGAATGTTAATGACAGGCGCCACAGCATCTCCATCCCCCATGGCGGCGACTCCCAAGTACAGTTAGGGTAAACCTCCAGTTCATACAAGTCCCCACGTGAGGCCGCGGCAGAGTGTGTACCTGTGCAGGTAGTCGCTCAGCTTGTCCTCCTTTCGCTGTGTTTGCTGCCAAAACCACGTGCCTCGTGGCTGGTGAGGGAAGGGACGGTCAGGGCTGCTCCAGGGTCCCTTTTCCAGGCCACCAGCGTCTGCAGCGTCTTCCCCAGGTGCCACCAGGCTTCCCCAGGTCTCAGCAGGCCAGAAGCGCGTGGCACACAGGATGTGTGGGGTTCTACCGGGCGTTTTCCCGCTTCTCACGCGAGAAGCGTGAGAAATGGCAGGGTGCGGTGGCCTCGCGTACCACGCGAGATGCGTGGCAAACAGCACTCGGTCGCTGAGTGCGGTTCGGCGGTGCGGCGGCTGTCGGCGGTGGCATACGCTCCCTCCGCGGAGCAGTATGGTGATAGACAGGTACTGTTCAGCAGGCGGGGAAACTGGCAGGGAGGAGCACGCCGGCTCCTGTGAAGCAGGTGGGACCGCCGGGTCATACGCGGTATGCACCGCGGGAACAAGCAAACCGCTCTGCCAGGTCTAAGGTGTACGGGCGAGGTTTGGGCCCCCTCCGCTCGTCGCCAATGTTGTATGGCAGGGTGCAAAGCCTGGTTGGGGACTGGTCGCTTGCGCAGGGGTGTTAGCGCGCAGCAGCAACCATTGAGCCTCACACGCAGTGCCAGTCGGAAGTGACGTGCCCGAGCGCACGCCTTCCATTTATTCAGCCCCGCAGGCCACGCCTGGCCTGCGGATGTAGGGATGCGTGCGACGTGCGTCAACTAGAGTGCTAACAGCACTACAATAGGGATCTTAATTGCCATTTTATGGCCTGCAGAAACAACTTGGGTATGTGTGTGGGCTATTTTGACGTATTTAATTATATGAGTGCATCTGGATATAGCGATCATTTTGAAGATTGCCTCATACCCAATCAATAAAAGTGGTAGCATCTTCCAGTGTTTCACATCTGCTTTCAGCCTCTGGAGTAGCGGGGTCAGATTGTCATTGTAGTGTGCTCTCTCATCGCTGGAGATCCATAGCCCAAGATATTTAAACAACCAGTTTGTGATCCTTAACCCCTTCGATGCTATTGACAGAACGGTTCCGTCATGAGCGTCGGTTGCCTGTGCTCATGACGGAACCGTTCCGTCATGAGCCCGTTGGCTCATTAGAACATTCAGCACAGCGCAGGAATCTGCGCCGCGCTGAAGGTGTTAATGGCATGGGAGACGGGAGCTTTGTGGCTACACTGCCCCGCAATGCTGCCCTGGCCACGCCCCGAATGGTATGTGAATTTCGACTTCTAAAGAAAATAAAAAGATTAAAACTACCTAGAAATTGTAATTAATCTAGCGTTTAAGCCCGTTAAAGACCGGACAAGGCCGGGTCGGGCCACCCCTCTTATCTCCATCATACGGCCTACCCCTGTGAGTACTCTGTTCATGCACATTATTGTAGTTGTCTGGGATCTTCACATAGACTGCTGCTTCATCCCTTAAATAAAGTCTACCCGAGAGACCAGAAGTAAAACAGCTGCAGGAGGGACCCTATCAACGGGCACCTTGGATAACTTTATCATTAGGGCTAATACCTTTATTGATCAAGGGATCACACTAATGAAGCGTAGGGTGTCCCAAGACCTCGACTTGGCAAAGAAAAGATCATCTATGGGTCCATTTGCGACGGCTAAAACCCAAGTCCAATCTAACGCTGTGGGACTTATAGATATCCAGGCAGATGTACATGCTGCTAGATGTAGCCTACCCAACACGATAGACCTCTCAGTCTCTCACTTATCATGTGCCTCAGAACTAAGTACTGTTTGGAAAACACCCCGGACCTAGTTATTAATACCATCCAGGAAGACACAAGTGTTATTACACTGAGAGGCAGGAAGGAGGGTGCCATCCTTAAACTACACAAACAAAATAAAAGGAAGGGGACGACACCAGAAAAAGTCTACAGATGTCGTTGCCCCAAACAAAATACAACTCATGACCCTCAAGCTAGCGATGTTATAACAGAGCCCGGAAACATCAGGAATGTAGAGGGCTCAACTAGCCCGGTTGGGAACAGGGGGGAAACGGCTGACACCCAAATCTTAATAAAGGTAGAGGGACTCTTTAAACGCTACCTTTCTCCCATCGAGGAAAGATTAACCCAGATTGAAAAAAAACTAGCTGATTTTTGTACTAAGCCTCATAATCAAAAAACACCTGGGGCCCAAAAAGCGGGGAGTAATAAACTAAACCCTAATAAGGCTATAATACAATCTCCTAAAAACTCTGCACCAGTAGCGGTGAACATCAATACCAACCAGGCCCCTGTTGTTGAGAACAAAGCTGAAAAGGAAGGAATAACTATTATAGGTCCCGTCCCCCCGTGCAGGAGCCACACCACCCAGGGAACACACCACGCAGTAAAAGGGGAAACAAATTGGTGAAGTAGCCAACAGAGGAAGAGTGGTGAACCTCCCCCCGGAGACCACACCATATGTGGTGGTCATGACAGAGGTCCCAGAACTGGAGGATCCCCATAAGGAAACCAACTGGTCGCTATTTAATAAGGTCAGACATTGGCTCAACCAAAATCGACCTTTGCCCCCACATCGTATAAGTAAGATCCTGTCAGTGCGGAGGGTGGCATGGTTGGGGCACCAGAGGAAAACTATCCAGGGAGACTGTGTATTGATTAACTTTGCGGATCCACACATTGCCGCCCAAATCTGTTCGAGAGACACACAGGACAGGTTTGAGGGCATAGCCACAAGGCGACTTTCCTTCTTCTACCCCCCAATGAGAGGGCCCTCTCGGGATCCTAGAGGAAACAACAATTGGTATAGAGTAGGGAATCAAGACTGGGGCTGGAATCGGGAGCCTTGGGGGGAGCAGCCACCCTCAGAGCCAGTTTTTAGGGATAATTGGGGTGGCTTTCCGATCATGAATAGGTTTAGCTGCCTGGATATGGTGGATTGACATACAATACCACCAAGTCCTTTAAATTGGGAAAATATGGTTCCTACAGCTGTGACAAATTGTGAGACTGGGCAAGAGAACCTTATAGGTGCCAACTGCGATGACAGCAGTAGAAATGTAGTTATTACACTTCCAAAGTCTCTGGGGGATATTGGTGATATCAATCTACCCCGAGAAATAGATAACCCCTTAGAAGAAGTTAGCGACCCAATTCCCTGTGTGCAGGTTGGGGAAAAGGGAGCAGCCATTGATATATCCATTATAGGCCATAAGGTGATTAATCTGCTATCTTGGAACGTGGCTGGGCTACAAAAAAAGATGGCTTTACCCGAATGGAACGCGTTCATCGAGAAGTTCGATGTATGCATATTCCAAGAAACTTGGAGCCTACTCCCAGTGCATAAATCTGGCTATGCAACATTTTTTGTGCCCGCATTAAGCTGCGGCAGGGGTAGACCGGCGGGTGGACTTCATATCTGGGTAAAAATCGGATTGAATTGGGTCATTACCAGCCATGAAGTAGCGACTAGAGATATCCTACATATCTCATTCGCAGGGAACACTAAGGGGAATAGGATACACCTATTTAATATCTATTCTAGATGGATTACGGGGGATACAAACCCATGTACATTGGTGATTTTAGAACAGATATTAGCCAAATGCCCCCCAAACTCTAAAATCATAGTGGGAGGGGACTTTAATTGTACATTTGAACCCCTATCTAGGGAGGATCCCCTGGGTATAGAGGGGGAGGACTCTAGATGGTCGATTCCAGCCCTCTCATTAGCGCCCATTAGAAAATGGTCAGCAAGGGCAATACAGATCAGTGCCCTGACCATGGAATTTAATTTAAGAGCATTAAATGGCAGGACAATCTCTGATCGCGCTGGAGCAATGACCTTTAACAGGCTTAATGGCCCATCCAGGATAGATTATATCTTACTGGACGTCACATTGGGGCGTGACTTAATAGATATGGAGGTCGTACCTTCGCAGGATAGCGAACATAATCCCTTATGTACAAAGTTAAGGTGGGGTAAATTAAAGGGAAGTGGGCATAATGCCCCTTTGAGGACAGCCAATGAAGTCATACCTTATAATGGTAACCGCAGGTTAAAATGGGATAAGGTCCAGCTCCAGGAAGGAAACCTGGAGAGGATTAGGGACCATGTAACAGAATTGACATTAGAGCTGGAGAATCTTGAACTAGGAAGTGTTAGTGCCCCGGGGTTGGCCTTTTCCTCGGCTTATAAGAACACGATAGAGGATGTAGGACAATACTTTGTAGTTCAGGTTAAATGGGGTAGAGTGAATAATACACCAGCCACAACCAGTAACCCGTGGTATTCAGATGAGTGCAAGGCGAAACGGAAGGAGCTAACACTCGCCCTGCTCCAAAAGGATCCATTACTAGTTAGAGCGGCTAGGAAGGATTATGCAAGGGTGTTAGTGTTGGCTAATCGAGAGTGGGAGGAACAATATTGGCAGGATCTTAAATCTGCTGCCAACAAAACAAATTCCATGCTGTTCTGGTATTTGATTAATAAGGCTAGGCAGCAAAGTACACCACCTATTGTTAACCATATAACGGAACACCAATGGCACTCCCACTTCTCTGCACTGTATGGTTGGAGAGAAGTGTTAGGTTCATCCCCCCCGATTCAGACGCTAGGATTCAATCTCAACTGGAGTTTGAAGAACCATTTCTGCCCTCCGAAGTAATTCTGGCAATTAAACATCTGACCCCCAGGAAGGCAGCTGGCCAGGATGGGATACCAGGAGATCTTCTCCTGAATGATCCTGATGCCTGGGCAAGACTTATTGCCGTAATAATGAATTTGATCTCCAAGGGTTACCCGGTGCCAGACTCATGGAAGGGAGCAGAGGTGGTAACAGTCTACAAAAACGGCCCTAGAGATGACCCTGCCAATTAGAGACCGATAAGTCTGATTGACGTGATCCAGAAGGTGGTTGGCAGGGTCATCATTTCTAGGGTGGGTGTCTGGATGGAAGAGGAGCACGTTCTATCCCACTTCCAAGCAGGGATTCACCAGAAGGTGGGCACAATGGACCAGGTCTTCCATTTTTTTGAGATCTATTGGAAGGCCGTGACCATCAACAACGGTAGCCTTTATTTGGCATTCATAGATCTCAAAACGGCGTTCGACCTAGTTCCCCGGGCAAGGTTATGGGATATCCTGGAGAAGATGGGTTTCCCAAAGTCTCTTTTGGGTTTTATTGCGAAGCTACATGAGGGGAATTGTTTGAGGATCAGATGGGGCACCCAGGGGCAACTGACAGAGAGGGTGCCCGTGAGGAGTGGAGTCCGCCAGGGATGTGTTATGGCACCAACCCTTTTCTCCCTCTTTGTGAATGGTGTGGTGGATCACCTGAGGGAGGAAGCGGCAGATGCGCCTTCCCTGGCGGGGGAAAAAACACCTACTCTACTCTTCGCGGACGACACTCAATTAGTCTTCCCATATACAGACACGTCTGAGGCAGCCTTCAGCAAAATCAGGGGCTGCCTTCAAGACGTGGCCAAATGGATGAACACTAATAAGCTCAAAATGAATGCGAGCAAAACGGAGGTGCTATTCTTCGGAAATCTCAAACATCCCCCTCCGGACCTGTGGTGGCCTACGGAAATGGGCCCTGCCCCATCTCCCGGAACTCATGCAAAAAATCTAGGAGTAAAATGGGATGAGAACCTGTCTTTCTTGCCGCATATACAACAGCTCACCGCTGGCTGCCTGCATAAACTCAAAAATTTGCGGAAATTTCTGCCTCTACTACCAATCGAGTGTCGAAAAACGGTTGTTCACGCAACAATCACATCCCGACTCGATTATTCTAATGGCCTCTATCTTGGTCTACCCAAATATGCGGTGCAACGCTTACAGATCGTGCAGAATGCGGCTGCGAGATTGATAAAACGTGTCCCTTTCAGGCAGCACATCTCTCCGCATCTGCACGAGCTGCATTGGCTGCCAGTGGCAAGCAGAATTAAGTTCAAAGTGCTTACTCTGGCTTTCAGAGCGCTAAAAGGCACGTGTCCCAATTATTTAAAACTCCGACTCCCCCGCTACCACCAAAAACGAGAGCTGCGCTCAAACTCCCTGCTCAAGCTATGGTACCGCGCGTGAGGAAAGCTAGACTTGGAGGCAGGTCCTTCTCGGCCGGCACGGCGAAACTTTGGAATACACTGCCCCCTGCCATCCAATCCGCCACGTCAGAAGCCAGCTTTAGGAAACTCCTAAAAACTTGGCTTTTTATGCAATAATCCTGTTCTTTTTCCTGACTTCTCACTCTTGCTGTAGGACTCGCTAGCGCCGGGACACCTCCCCAGAGGTAGCTGTTCGCGCTCAACAAGTTTCTGTATTATTATTATTATTATGATACCATCTTGCTCTCTAAATCCCCGATAGGTCTCCAAAAACTCCTGGACCGCTTTAGTGAGTTTTGCATTGATAGAGGCCTCACCATCAACACCTCTAAAACAAAGCTCATGGCCATTTCACCTTCCAAGAGATTCAGGAACAACGTTTTGCCTAATGGTGTCCCCTTGGAGTTGGTTGAATCTTTTGAATACCTGGGAGTCAGGGTAAATAGGCGGATGAAATGGAAAGACCACTTGGCCAAAATGTTATTAAACCACAAAAGAGTCTCAGGGGTGGTATTAAAAGAACAGCGGGAGTCGATGAGTAAACCTGTGGCACCGACTCTCGCAATATATGATGGCCAAGTATTACCGGCAGCTCTATACGGATCTAAGTTATGGGGGTTTGAGAACATAACGGAGCTAGCCACATCGGAAAAGAAATTTATGCGAGATCTGGTGGCCCTCCCAGTCTCCACCCCGCTTATCCCGCTGCGGCTAGACCTGGGTAGGCGCACCCTTAAAGATTAAGTTAGTTTGCGCCCACTACTTTTTTGGGTGCGACTAAGAAGGACCCAGGAGCTACATAATTATGCTGCAGCTCTAAATGAACTTATCTTGCTCAACACAGGTAACAAAATTAAGTGGTTGTGCAACCTGAGACAGCTGGTTGTGCAACTGGGCCTAAGCAAATCATGACTGAGCCAAACTCCGCCTCCTAAGGCAGTGATTAAGAAACTCTATTGGGACTGGGTACAGGAGACAGCCATACGCAGGAGTGAAGGGGGGCCCTCTCCCAGCGATTTCTGGAGATCAAATGGATAAGAAAATTGGAACCCTTCCTTGACTTTATAAAGAAACCCCTGGACAGAGCACTTTCACTTAAATTAAGGCATGGGACTTTGCCGGTGAATGACTTTTCTTCTGGGTGGAAAAGTAAAGGTGTTCTCCCTAAATCATGCCCTGGCTGTGCAGCCCCTAATGAGTCAGTAGCGCACTTTTTGTTTGCTTGCCCGGCTTATAAGGTTGCTAGGAAAATATGGTTAATACAACTATGCATGGGGTTGGGCTTTAGATGTCACAAAATGGACCTACGGGTCCTCCGTAGTGACACATATTCTACTGCTGTGGTGTGTGGGGTAGCCAAATTTCTGGGTAGTGCATGGCAGACCCGCACTAGGAGGGCCAAGCGTTCCACCCATTTAAATGGGGCAAGGCAGGTTAGTTCCCTCTTCTATTTTAAATTAGAACATTGGAATGTTGGGAGCTTCATTGAAAACAATGGAGTGCTCCGGGCTTATAATGGCTGGTATAAGCCTGGAGCTCCAACATTCAATTGATTCTTTGTTCACAGCTCTGGCTGTGAACCAAGGTTTCAAGGACCCTGAGGGGATACCAATCCCCTCACTCTCCCATAAGGCTTTGCTCTTTTTTGTTAGAACATTCTGCCATCTAGTGGCAAAATGTTCTAATAGCCTTATAGCCCTTCGTAGCTGGGCTATACTGGCTATTAAAGTCCCTCTCCCTTGTTAAAGGCCCTTGCCTTCGGCTCGGGGCCTTTAACGCTGCAGAGTGCCTTCAATAGCCGGTATAGCCCTCTACAGTGGGCTATAAGGCTATATTAAATTTCAAATGGGACTGAAAAGTAAATTTAAAATGAGCTTGTTTTAATATTAATTATAGATGAATATTCCCTTTCCTGATTAGTAAAATTTCTCTTTTTGTAAAAAGTTTGTTTACATTGCTGTAGCTACCTGTCACCGTTGAGTCATCTTGAAAAATAATAAAGCCAAAGTTTAAAAATAGAAGAAGGAGACATGGGCTCACTTAGATTTATGTTTTCCTATAACCCTAATATATTTTATAATAATATAATATACTATTTTAAGGGTTTCTCATCATATTCATTTGTATTGGGGTATGAGTAGCTCTCCCTTATTAACACAAGTTAATTTAATGTAGACTATCATTTTAATCACAAAACTATATTTCAACTTAAAGTTTACGTGGACTTCGACTTAGGGCTGGGGCTGCCTATCTTTCTTTTTAATGGATTTTGCTGTAATATATTTAGGGTCAAGGCTGCACGACTATATCACCATTATTGGAATTTGACAGAAACATATCCCTCTGTACTGCCACTGTAGCTTCGACTCACTCATTGTCCCCCCTTTTCCATCAGCCTTTCCCTACATTCTCCATTCCACTATCACACCCTACAACAGATCTTTGCTTATAAATCCAGAAAACTCAATTAAACCACCATTAACATGATACTGCATGATACTTTAGCATGGCACAATGCAATAGTACAACTGTCGAATTCAGCATTACCTAGAACCTTGCAAATAGTCCTTAACCCTGAGTCTCTTTCTCACTTCAAATGGTGTATCCTCAGGAACCAAGTCATTCCTAGTTTCAATTACACTATTATCATTCTTCAAACAGTTCCTCTACAGCCTCACTTCTATCAGTATCAACAACAGCATCAACCACACCATCCTACACATTAACCATAGGTCTCTCTCTCTTTCTCTACCCATCCTTTACTTCATGATCATCATCATACTGGACAATTCTAGCCACTTACCACCATCTTCCAACCCAGGTGTATTTTATCCCTAAGGCCCTCCGCAACGCTTCCTTAATCCTTTCTTCTTTTAGTAATAATTATTTCCCATTTCGAGTCGCTCACACCTGTAGCGCCCACATTTACTACTCAAACATATATTTACATATGTGGACACTCCATCGTCAGGGCAGAGATCTCTGAACAGAAAAAAAAGGAGATGCGGAACATACACTCATAGGTTTGTGAATAGCAATTTGTAGTATGTTGGTAGTACTATTGCAGTACTATTAAATGTATTACAAAATGCAGTTTGTGGGAAGACTCCAATGTGTTTAAATTATTGCTTAAGTGTATCAAAACACACACATGTACTTATATCTGAGATCATTTAATTTGATTAAGTTACAAATTACAAATTAACAGTAGTTAATTTAAGAGTACATTTTGAATACAATTAGGTAGAGAATTATTATGTTAATTAAATATAATCAGTACAAACAAATGGATTTAAAGTGAAAAGAATAATAATTTATTGTAGAACAACACAGGTTAAATAATTGTAAAGTAAGCTGTTGAGATAATAAATGACAAAATATATTAATAAGGACACTTTTATAAAATATTAAACATTATACAAGGTTTACTGTATTTGTTTAATTTAAAATATGCAATCAATAAATTCCCTTAAATAATTTAATGTATACATATGTGTGTATATGTATAATGTATACATTATGCATAATATGTGTATATATATTTGTATCTGTATTTATATATGTGTGTGTGATTGTAGAATATATTATTATAAATGCATATAATTATGGTGTTAGATTTGTTCACTAAAGTATAGCTAGTGAAAATGAATGTTTTTTAATTTTTTAAACGTAGGTTTTCATCTCAATCCAACACCAAACAATAACATCATTTTAGACTTTGCTTTTCAGTGGAAAAAGTATATATATTCACCGAAGTAACCAGTTACTAGTTAGGTTAACATTTAAAATGTACAACACCATAGAAATACAGCAGTTATAGCTACCTCACATAACTATAACTTAAGCCCTCGCAATGCACTGCTTATGATGACTTCACATATTACATCACTCATGACATGATCAGTGACATCACTGATGTTATCTCAAATGACATCACTAATGACATCATCCATGGAATCACTCACACAGCCACTCACACCCCATGCAATATCTCATGCAGCAACTCATACACCCACACAACCACTGACATACTCATTCACAGATCCATACAATCGCTCACAGACCCACTCAATAAACCATACAGCCACTTACACAGCAGCTCACTCACCTATACAGGCACCTATGAAAAGCCACTCACTTACTCATAAAACTACTCAGGCAATCACTCATGACCACACACAACAACAGGAATATGGATATTAATTGTGTAGGTGATATACTTACCTATATGAGGAATGATGTGAAATGCTGTAAACTACTGCTCACAAAATACACTGCATCAGTTTATCATGACGAGGCTCACAAAGCGCAAGATGGACACTGTGAATATTGAACCAGTAATTAACAAGCTGCCTGTGATCAAGGTCTTGAATAGACCGAAACTCGTTAGGTTGTTAATTTATTATCCTGAATGCGGCCTAATAAAAAGACCCTTGGAAGAGAGTGCATCTCCATTTCTCTGTGGCGGAGTTGAGCTGTGAACTTTGAAAACAAGCATTTGCAATGCAACAGGTCTCGTATTTGCAGGAGTTTGAGCTATTGGCATTGTAAATGGCAATGCCTTTTATTTAGGTCTTTTGAAAACCTGCAAGCGGTGCATAAACACGCACTTTGTAGTTATAGTCCTTGCTTACGAGAAGCAAGGCTTGTAGTAAAAGCGGACCAGTTACTGACAACCTTGCTCCTGGCACACAAGGACTATAAGTACAATGTGCGTGTTTACGCACAGCTTGCAGGTTTTCAAAACACTTAAAAGGTATTGTCATTTATAATGCCAATAGCCCAAACTCTCGCAAATGTGACACCTATTGCATTGCAAATAGTTGTTTATTTTCCACTGTACATAGTAGGCAGGTTCAGAATTCTGTCATCTTAGGCATAAAACGTATAGCATTCCCCAAACCAGAAAAAAAACCACACCCTTTTAGCAACCTTAGAAGGTTGGTTGTAAAAGTTATGTTATGTGATGCATGTTACAGAGAGTAACATTAACACCCATTTGTTTAAAAAATATATGGTTTCCTGTTTTTAAATTACACTTGTTTACATGGAGTAACTGAAGATTTATCTTTTATATGCATAGCATTCCTGCCGTCATTACTGGTTTGGACAATTCTTTAAAAACTGATAAATACACACATTGGTGACGTATATAACATGGACATATCCTATTTAAGCACGTATTATCTGTGAAATATTTTTATGATTTTAATTAACTAAAATAATAAAATAATTTTGACTGAGTGGTGACGTCGTCTTGCAAATGCTCCTGTGCCACCCATAACAAATGTAGATCGCTCATCATGTGCCAAATTCATTGTAGCTGACCTATAATCACGCAAAGTTCTCAAAGAAAATACTGTTTGAGACATACCATTTGAAAATAAAGATGTCACTTTTATTATGCTGTGAAGCAAGAGATTGCAGCAATACACATTTCAACAACGACCCATAGTTACTATTTACTTTCTTTGTATTATAAAGGCACATCATTTTACTTATACATATTCAGTAACACGTTCATGTTTATGCATGTTTTTAAAGAAGCTAGCAAATTTCACTTCGTTTTTAAAAGTTAATAGAAAATTACGAATCCCCAGCGTAGATATATTAAAAAAATAATGTGCCCAGTCTGCTGTTTAAAAAAAGACTACAACTCCCAGCATGCACTGCTTTGTGCAATGCACGCACGTGGAGCCAGCAGCTCCACCTCTGCGTAGGATGCAGATCCCCGGAGAGTCCTACTCACCGCCCTCGCAGCAGCCCCTGCGCTCAAGTGCCACGTTCAGCGCCCGCTGTACCGGTAGAGCCAGGCAGAGAGCACTGGAGGAAGTGATGCACACACGTCCCGGGTAGCTGTGGGCGCTGAATGCGCTGCACCTGCAGAGGCGGCTCGACTCTCCCAGTTCTACCCGGTCACCGCCTCTGCCGTTCCGCTGCCCAGTAACACAGCCAAACGGACAGGCTGTGTCACCCAATGGCGCTGATGGAGCACAACAGGTGAGAGCGGGCCGAGTCGGATAGCGTTGGCTGAAACGCCGGAGGGAAAGCGAAAGCAGGGGAGAGAGGGGAGGAGGGGTGGTGTGTGTGTGTGTGTGTGTGCGCGCACTTACTGCATGCAAGCCTAATTAACGCGCACCAAGGGAAAGCGAAAGCAAGGGGGGGCTGTGTGTGGGGCCTAATTAACACGAAGTGAAAGCAGGGGGGGCTGGCTGTCTGTGTGTGTGCGCTCGCACTTACTGCATGCAAGCCTAATTAACACGCACCAGCTGTACACACTTTCGAAGCAAGCGCGTCTCAGAAGCGCGTCCACAGACCACAATCGGCTCGTGCCCGGGCTGTACCACTTGGCAGGCAAGTCGATAACAATAGATCTCGCTGGCGACAGCGCTTTCACGCTGCATCGCCAGGCGAGACCTAAGTAGGTAGTTATAGTTAGAACCTAGTTTCCAAAGGAAAAGCATTTTTTGATTTGCTAATAACTTTGGCGTCTTTGACGAATCTTTGCGAAATTCTCCAAAAAACAGTCTAACCAGGTTAGGTCCTATCCTGAAAGTTTGGGGGAGATTCTTCAAGCGGGGGCTGAGAAAAAAGGGCGGTCCAAAAAAGTGTTTTTTCCATGTTAATTCGCATAGGAAATTTTATTACGAGCTACAACACGAACTGCTGAACGGAATTGCACCAAATTTGGCAAAAAGGTAGAGCTTGGTTCAGAAAGCAAGCTTTTTTTCAAATGGTGTATATCCGTTCAGTAGTTGCTGAGAACTTTAAAAAATAAAAGAAAATAAATCATTTTCCCATAGGAAACTTTAGGCAAGGCTACAGCTCGAACTTCTGAACGGAATGAGACCAAACTTAGCAAAAAGGTAGTGCTTGAGTCATAATTTTTTTTTTTTAATGGTGTAAATCCGTTCAGTAGTTGCTGAGAAGTTAAAAAAATAAAAGTTTCAATATCTAGGGCACCCTCCCTACCACATGCTTGACTGTGATTGGCTGTCATGACCACGAGCTTCACTGTGATTTTCTGCCAAAACTCTAAACCAGGAAGGGTTGGCAGCCATCTTGTGACTCGGTAGAACAGAGTTACAAGAAAACAGTCAAAAAAAGATTAAAATATCAGAATGCACGCTGGGTGCGCGAATCCGGATGGTGTATATCCGTTCAGTAGTTGCTGAGAACTTTAAAAAATAAAAGAAAATAAATCATTTTCCCATAGGAAACTTTAGGCAAGGCTACAGCTCGAACTTCTGAACGGAATGAGACCAAACTTAGCAAAAAGGTAGTGCTTGAGTCATAATTTTTTTTTTTTAATGGTGTAAATCCGTTCAGTAGTTGCTGAGAAGTTAAAAAAATAAAAGTTTCAATATCTAGGGCACCCTCCCTACCACATGCTTGACTGTGATTGGCTGTCATGACCACGAGCTTCACTGTGATTTTCTGCCAAAACTCTAAACCAGGAAGGGTTGGCAGCCATCTTGTGACTCGGTAGAACAGAGTTACAAGAAAACAGTCAAAAAAAGATTAAAATATCAGAATGCACGCTGGGTGCGCGAATCCGGATGGTAAAAATGAAAAAAAAAATGGAGCGGGGTCTCATCCCTTCTTTAAATGAGCCCCCGGGTGGGCTAGGTTCTGAGGGCAATCCTATAATTATATTTCCGGGGCTTGCAGCGTCTCCGCAGCACTGGGGACCGCCACCTCCAATGAAATTAGGTGCAGGAGGGCACACAGGCCACCTGCAGTCCAGGGAATCGCCACCACCCTTGTTTTGTAATTGTTTGGGGGCTTCGAGGCCATCCCACGTCCTGAGGATCACCACCCTCTAGGGCTTTAATTAAATATGCAGGATGGGTCTTGCGGGCCCCCGATACCTCGGGGACCACCTCCTCCTCCGATACCTCGGGGACCACCTCCTCCTGGGGGCTGTGAAAATAGAGGGAGGGGGCCGTGCGGTCCCAGTCCTGGAGCGCATTGTTGGCCCTAGGGACTGCCACCCCCCAAGGCCAGCTCTTGCAATGTCCCGGGGTGTGCATCCCCAGGACATTTCTGTTAGCTATGACAGGGCGGGAGCATGGCTTCCACCCTGTGATAGCAAGCCCTGGTTTGCTTTGTTGAAGCGAGAGGAGGAAAGCCTTGTCTTGCTTCAATAAAGGAAGGAGAATTGCTTTTGGGCAAGGTAAGCTGCATGTTTGCAGCTCCCGTTGCCCAAAAGCAATGCCTCTTTCCGTAGGAGTCGGGGAGCCGGCGGGACCGTGGGGACATTGGGCTACCCCCACGGACCCCAACAGAGAGGGCAGGCCCTGGGGGATGGGGTCCTCGGGCCAGAAGTGGCCTGGGAGGGGGCAACGCGGCCCCCTTCCCCTTTTTGAAAAGAAATTTATGAACATTAATGAAAATGAACGTATAAAAAAAATGGAGTGGTGACCCTCACCCCCGTTCACCCCCCACAAATAAATGTAATAGCAAGCTTTCGAAATGTGTAAGGTTGCAAATCGGCTGATGTCGTACAATTAGAAAATTCAAGATGAATGTGAGGTTGGACAACTGAGAATCAGAGTCCTCTATTGATTTACATATTAAACATTTTATTTACACCACACAATAAAAGTAGGTACAGCCATGGCATGTCATCATCCCGTGCCAATCTGTGAATCACAACCTGCAAAATAAAAGTAAGATAAGATTGTGTGTAATGCACCCATCAAAAGATAGAGAGAGAAAGAGTGAGAGAGAGAGAGGATGAGAGAGAGAAAGAGTGAGAGAGACGAAGAGAAAGAGAAAGAGGGAAACAGTGTGAGAGAGGAACAGAGAGAAAGAGTGAGAGAGAAAGAAAGAAAGAGTGAGAGAGAGAGGAAGAGAGAGAGAAAGAGTGAGAGAGATGAAGAGAGAGAGAAAGAGTGTGAGAGAGGAACTGAGAGAGAAAGAGGAAGAGAGAGAAAGAGAGAAATAGTGAGAGAGAGAAAGAGTGTGAGAGAGGAAGAGAGAGAGAGAAAGAGAGAAAGAGTGAGAGAGAGAGGAAGAGAGAGAGAAAGAGTGAGAGATGAAGAGAGAGAGAGAGACAGAGTGAGCGAGAGGAAGAGAGAGAGAAAGAGTGAGAGACAGAAGAAGAGAGAGAGAAAGAGTATGAGAGAGAGGTAGAGTAAGTTTCGACACTGCAGACAAAACCCTCACAGCTCACCTTTCCGCCACTGGTGTGTCTCCAACCACGTGCCGGGACATACTGCAGCCCTCCAACTCATTCATCTGAAACATAGTATAGAATCAGTAATGGCAGAGTACATACGACTGCTCACGCTTTTATCGCTGTCGCTCCCCTGCGCACCCAGGCTGCTGCACAGTATCCACTCCCACCGCCCAGAGGTGACTGCCCGCCCCTGCAAACCCAGGCCTCACTGCTCACCTTTCACCACCGCCTTGTGTCGAAGAGGGTCCACCACGTGCCGAAACAACCTTCTCAGCCATGGCATACACACGGTCTAGCCGAGCCCACAATTCAGATGGGGTCTTGATTGCTAGGATGGTTTATCGAGGCCACGCATCATCGCAGCCTGCACACCCACTGAGTTCTGGTGGCACTAACTCAGTGGAACTGAAGTCATGTGTCAGGGGGGGTCTACAATCTGTGAATCACAGCCTGCAAGCAAAAAGCAATATAAGATTGTGCGTTATGCGCCCATCAAAGGAGAGAGAGAGAGAGAAAGAGAGAAAGCGTGAGAGAGGAAGAGAGAGATAAAGAAAGAAAGAGTGAGAGAGGAAGACAGAGAAAGGGAGAAAGACTGGCAGAGATAGAGAAAGAGAGATAGAGTGAAAACGAGGAAGAGACAAAGAAAGAAAGAGTGAGAGAGGAAGATAGAGAGAAAGAGTGAGAGAGAGGAAGAGAGAGAGAAAGAGAGAAAGAGTGAGAGAGAGAGAGAGAGAGAGAGAGAGAGAGAAAGGAAGATAAGGAGAGGGAGAGTGAGTTCAGACACTCCAGGCAAAACCCTCAAAGCTCACCTTTCCGCCACTGGTGTGTCTCCAACCACGTGTCGGGACATACTGCAGCCGTCAAGCTCACTCATCTAAGACATAGTATAGAATCAGTAATGGCAGAGTACATACGACTGCACACGCCTTTATCGCTATTCCGCCCCTCCGCACCCGGGCTGCTGCACACCATCCACTCCCACCACCCAGAGGTGTGTGCCCACCCCCGTGCACCCAGGCTGCTGCACACTATCCACTCTCACCGCCCAGAGGTGACTGCCTGCCCCTGTGCACCCAGGCCTCACTGCTCACGTTTCCACCACAGGTGCATCTCCAACCATGTCGCGGTACATACTTCCGCTCTCCAGCTCACTCATCTGAAACATAGTATAGAATCAGTAATGGCAGAGTAGATACGACTGCACATGCTTTTATCGGTGTCCCGCCCCTTGCCACCCAGGCTCATCATCGCCCGACATCGCCATAGCCATCCCGGACGGCTACAAGATCATCCGAAAGGACCGCATCAACCAAACAGGAGGAGGCATCGCCATCGTCCATAAAAACACCATCCGCATCACGACCAGTTCCGACGACAACCTCGCAGCCGCCGAACACCTTCACTTCCAGATCCACACCGACCCCAAGACCACACTCAGAGGCACCCTCATCTACAGGCCACCAGGACCCCGCACACAATTCAGCGAAGACATCACTGACTTCATCAGCCCACACGCCCTCCCCTCTGAGGACTACATTCTACTGGGAGACCTCAACTTCCACCTGGAAAAGAACAACGACAGCAACACCACCACCCTTCTGGACAACCTCACCAATCTCGGACTCAAACAACTTGTAGACACCCCTACACACTACGCCGGGCACACACTCGACCCAATCTTCTCCTCCAGCAAGCACATCTCCTTCAATCATGCCACAGGACTCCACTGGACGGACCACAGCTGCATTCACTTCAACTACAAAAAGACCACGACCCACAACCACCCACAACCAATTCCCCGCAGAAACTGGAACAAAATTACCACCGACCAGCTCTTCACATCGCTTCACCAAAACCCTCCTGCCAAATCGTCGGACCCAAACCAAGCAGCCATCAACCTCACACAATGGATCACCCACAGCGCTGACAAATTAGCACACTTGAAAAACCATCAAATCAAGCAAGGTAGCAAAAAAGCCCCCTGGTTCAATGAAGACCTTAAGAATTCTAAGAAGATCTGTCGCACCCTCGAGAAAGCCTGGCGAAAAAAAACCAACCACTGACAACCTGGCCACCTTCAAGAACGCCACCCGCAAACACCACCAACTGATCCGATCCACCAAGAAATCTGCATTCAAGGATCGACTCGACAACAACGCCCACAACAGCAAGGAACTATTCAACATCGTCAAAGAGTTTACCAACCCCACCGCCGGCACCAACGACATCACTCCCTCTCAAGACCTCTGCGACTCTCTAGCCTCGTTCTTCCACAACAAAATCGCTGACATACATAACAGCTTTGGCGTCCAGTCCACCCCACCCACCTCGGAACCAAAACGCCCCTCCAACAACCTCTGCGCCTGGATCCCAATCACCACTGAAGACACCATCCGCTTGATGAACTCCATCCACTCAGGATCGCCAACCGACTCATGTCCCCACCACATTTTCAACAAAGCAGACTCCATTATCACACCCCATCTCCGAGATGTCATCAACTGCTCCCTCAACTCCGCTACCTTCCCGGAAAGCTGGAAACATGCAGAACTCAGCGCCCTCCTGAAAAAACCCACACCAGACCCCACTGAACTTAAGAACTACCGCCCCATTTCGCACCTCCCATTCCCAGCCAAAGTCATTGAGAAAACCGTCAACAGTCAGCTCGCCGCCTTCCTCAAATCTAACGGCTCCCTTGACCCATCACAGTCCGGCTTCTGAGCCAAACACAGCACCGAGACCGCCCTCATCGAAGCAACAGACGACATTCGAACTCTACTGGACAACGGAGAAACAGCTGCCCTCATCCTACTTGACCTCTCCGCAGCCTTCGACACAGTCTGTCATAGCACCCTTATACAACGCCTCAGTAACATCGGAATACAAGGAAAAGCATTGAACTGGATCATCTCGTTCCTCGCCGGAAGAACCCAAAGAGTCCGCCTCCCCCCTTTCAAATCGGAAGACACTGAAGTCATCTGCGGCGTACCACAAGGATCATCACTCAGTCCCACCCTCTTCAACGTATACATGAGTCCCCTTGCATCCATCGCGCGCCAACACAACCTCAACATCATCTCCTACGCAGACGACACCCAGCTGATCCTCTCCCTCACCAAAGACCCAAACACCGCCAAAACCAACCTACACGATGGGATGAAAGAAGTGGCCGAATGGATGAAGAACAGCCGTTTAAAACTGAACTCGGACAAAACGGAAGTCCTCATCTTAGGATCAATCCCCTCCGCTTGGGACGACTCATGGTGGCCACCGGCCCTGGGAAACGCACCCAAACCAACGGACCACGCACGTAACCTGGGCTTCATCCTGGACTCCTCCCTCTCGATTACCAGACAAGTCAACGCCGTCTCATCATCATGCTTCAACATCCTACGTATGCTCAAAAAAATCTTCTGCTGGATCCCTACCGAAACAAGAAAGACGGTCACCCATGCACTGGTCACAAGCCGACTGGACTACGGAAACACCCTTTACGCCGGAAACACAGCCAAACTACAGAAAAAACTCCAACGCATCCAGAACGCCTCAGCCAGACTCATCCTAGACATTCCCCGCCAAGCTCACATTTCCGGTCACCTGAAAGACCTCCACTGGCTCCCCGTCAACAAGAGAATAACGTTCCGTCTCCTCACCCACGCACACAAAGCCCTTTACGACCTAGGACCCGAATACCTCAACACGCGCCTGACCTTTTACACCCCCACCCGCCAACTATGATCGTCCAATCAAGCCCTCGCCGTGATTCCACGCATCCAAAGATCCACCATGGGGGGAAGATCCTTCTCCTATTTAGCAGCCAAGACCTGGAATTCTCTCCACACCCACCTCCGCCTTACACAGAACCACCTCTCCTTCAGAAAACAACTAAAAACTTCGATATTCGATAAGTAACGTACCCCCTCCCTCAAGCGCATTGAGACCCTCTGGGTGAGTAGTGCGCTATACAAATTCTAACTTGACTTGACTTGACTGCACACAATCCACCCCCGCCGCCCAGAGGTGACTGCCCGCCCCTGCGCACCCAGGCCTCACTGCTCACCTTTCGCCACTGCCGTGTGCCGAAGAGGGTCCACCACGTGTAGAAGCAACTTCCTCAGCCATGGTGTACACGTGGTCTAGCCGTGTTCACAATTCAGCTTGGGTCTTGATTGCTAGGATGGTGTAACGAGGCCACGCATCATCGCAGCCTGCACACCCGCTGAGCTCTGGTGGCACTATGTGACCAGCAAGGCTACGCCACATGGCAGTAGGCCCCCATTGTTTGATGGTTTAGGCCTACACTGCCATCTAGCAGGGCACACAAAAGCTGACCTGTCCGGACCGTCGGAATGGGGAATCATCGCAGGCTGCTCAGCACGTACGGTGCCCCTACCTCAGTGGAGCGAAAGTCACCGTCCCGTGGCGGTGTGCTTCTGTCAGCCGCAGTGCATCCAAAGCCAGCAAGCCTGAAATGGCGTAGAGCACGTGCGCCCAGTCTTTTTTATTGGCAGGGTCATGTGTCGTGTGATGCCTGTGCTGGATGGGAGTGATGGGAGTGGTGTGAGTGTATACCAGCCGTGAGGGAGTGGCTGTGGCGTACTGGCAACTAGGCCTGTGACCAGCAGATCACTGCAATGAAAACGTGGGCCATGTAGCGTAGTCGTCCCTCCCTGTAAGCGTGAGTGGAGTGGGCTGGCCTGGCTTATGCAAGTGCTGCGTGAGGCTGTGAAGAATTACTCCGGAGCTATGGGTGTGGTTCCGTCCTCGGTTGTATGAGGAATCAAATAAGCGGGTGTCCCTGTTGTAGGGCTGCCGTCACCCGGGTCGCAAGCGCGAATGTGTCACTCTGTGACCCAAGTCCCACAATGTGGCCAACATGGAAGGTACGTGGAACCAATGACCTTACATTCATCCATACTTCCACACATGAAAGATGGTCGACATGACACATCTGTGTGGATATGAATGTTTATTGCACATTCAGTGGAGTGTTGCAGCTGTAGCAATACAGGGACATGCAAAGTTGAAGTTTTAATTTTTTGCACATGGAGGGCAGGCAATTAGAGCCAAGCTCGTGCTCGGGGGTTAGGCTGCGCCAACAAATAGACTTATACAATCACTCCACCAATCAGCAAGCACTTATAAATTCACTATACACTCTACTTGCAGTACTCTAAAGATCAAGTTTCTAGCTACATTCTTATACAATGACCGAGACAAAGTCTAATAACCGAAGTGTTACACACTGCCAGAGGTAACATGGCTGCATAAGCAGTCCACAGCACAATGTAATGTGGTAGGGCCCCGGGGCAGCATCATGCATACATAATGAACACAGGGACACAGTTAGATAGATAGTGGAACTGGTTACGGGCATGTGCCCTCGGCCCCTGTTTATTACCAGAGTCACACGTCCAGTGGCGTCTGTGCTGAGTTTGTGTGGGGTCATGGGACCTACTTAGCAATATCATGAATCAAAGCCTGTCTAGATTTAAATTCTATCAACTATCTAGCTAGGCCATTAACCTGGGTAAGTTTGAGATGCAAATGTAGAGCATGAGAAGACTCTACTAGGTCTACTCCATCAACTAAAAGAAGTTTCTAAGCTGTATTGGCTGAAAGCATTCAAAATGATCAGTACAACATAAAATTAAATCAGGCTGTTTTAATTTTATGTTGCACTGATTACCAGAGGTGGCCAGAGGCCCGCTTAAATCAGAGGTCTGATTTAATTATATGTTGTACTGATCATTTTGAAATATATCGCTTTTCACAAGAAACAATGGATGTCGACCTCCGTCATTTCTAATTCAAGAAAAGATCAATACGTTTGGTTTACCAATTACCCTTATTACATTCTATATGTGTGCACAGGACTTTGAGCTTTACTTGTTGTATGGGTGTGACCCACACTCTGGCAGAGGTTGTTTTTCTAATTTGGGTTTGTTTCCCCTGACCTGTCTGCACCGTGACTTTACAAACTGTGTTCTTTGACTTAAGAACGTACACGCTAGAGCGCCAATTCTTCCTGCACCTAATCCAAACCCATCACATTGACTTACTTTTCAGATCACTTTTTCTACTCAGTGTGATATGCCTAGATATCACACTGGGACGCTTCCTAGAGAAAAGGTGAACAAAACAGTTTTTATCAGAACACAGTTTCTTAGGTTTCCATACAAAACACCTTCAACACAGAAGTTTTTCAGAGGAAAACAGTCTATGCAAGCCTATGGAAAAAAATGAGGGTATCGGTAGGCAGGTAAGTAAACAGTCTTGAGGGTTGAGTTTCTGGGATTAGACCAAGGGTTCCCCCAGGGTCAAGGATGCACTCAAAAAACACCCTCAACAGCACTAGGGCGGCCGGGTGCAGAGTGCCTAGTCCCAATGTTATCCTATGAGGCTAGGGGGCCGTTGGTTGGTGGCTGCTCATGAGCAGGCCACAAGGCTTAGGGAGCAAAGCTCCTGGGGTTAAGCTCAGGGCAAAGAGGGATCCAAGTTAGCACATAAGGCGCACCCACAGCGGCACAGGGGCGGCCAGGTGGAGCATGCTGAATCGACGTCGGGAGCCTTGTTTGTTTCAACGGGGAAGCTTAGGTCAGAGCAAACACTGAAGGCTTGGGCACAAAGATTTGCTGGAGGTGACCATCGGTTGGAGAGGTAAATTGGGAAGCTGGGTGTTGCTTGAACACCATCTGTTGGGCCACCCAAGGCCGTCGAGCATTGGGAACAGTGGTGTCTTGAGGCGTCAGGTCTTCCTTACTGGCTCTGTTCGCGGTCAGGGGGACCCTCCAGATAAAGGCTGCAGGTGTCGTTGGGAGGTTTGAGGTAGGTCAGGGATCACCAGATCCCAAGTCAGTATCGCTGGAGAGACCTCCTCGTGGTGTTGGGCCACTCAAACTTAGGCTATAGTCATCGGGAGTGGAGTGGTGCAGACTCATGGATTTGCCTGGAGCCAGAGTCTGTTTCTTGAGCAAGACCAGTGCTCATGGGAGACAAAGTATTTGCAGGGAAGACAGGGCAGGTCCTCTGGTTTCTGGGGGGCTGCTGGCTACAGGACATGCCGGGATTCCCCTGGAGCAGGTCGAAGTTGGGACAGGCTGGTAAGGCTGGGGCCAAGGCAGTTGGTGTCTTCCTCTTCTTTCTTCACCATAGCTCTTCGGTCCTTTTTCTTCTCGCTTGTTTTTGGGATTGCTCCTAAATACAAAATTTAGGGGTGATCGGCAGGGCCAGCTTTAGTGACAGTTGCAGCTGGTGCTAAA
Organism: Lissotriton vulgaris; assembly: GCF_964263255.1. NCBI lineage: Eukaryota > Metazoa > Chordata > Amphibia > Caudata > Salamandridae > Lissotriton > Lissotriton vulgaris. Next base: position 227,303,085 of record NC_141687.1, on the reverse strand, counting down.
ATAATTTTTTGCACCCCCACACACCCTGACCGCCTTCTCGGATTCTCTCACTACCACCGGGCAAAAGTGCCCCTCATATCTCAGATTTCAGTAAACCCATTATGGTGCTGTAGTGTTCAAAAGGACGAACTCCCAGACCTTATGGCTTTTACCGCCCTTGCAATGTCTAAGAATGGCCGTAAACACTGTAGGGGTACAGTGCTCATGCACCTGTACCCTCACCAGTGGTAAAGTGCACCCAACTATAGGGGTGGCTTACCCATACCAGAGTCAGTGGTTTGTAGGTATGGCACACATGGATGTGTGCCATGTCGCCTTTTCACTTTTCTCTGCACCAAAACATGCTGCCTACAATGGCAGCATCTGTGTTAAGGTACAGGACTTCTACGGGTGGCACAATGTGTTCTACAGTCCTTAGAGACCTTCCCTTGTCACAGTAACCTTGGTACCCGTGGTACCTTTTACAAAGGACTTACATGTGGCCAGAGAGTTGCCAATTGGGTTTGCAACAGTACAGTTTTAGGGAAAGAACATAGGGGCATATTATCAACAACTAGCGATATTCATCGCTAAAGAAGCTTAGCGAAATTATTTTTATTGCCGCGCATCTCCGGAGATAACGTGCTATTAGCAACGTTTATCTCCAAAGCGATAAAATATCCGACGATAGAGGCAAAATGCAGGAATATCACTGGAAATCCAGCGATATTCAGGCATTATCGCTAATAGGGACTTAGCTTGAATATCCACCTTCCATTGGCTATACAGGCTAAGAACTGGTTTGAGCAGGCGTTAGTTTTCAGTGATATTCGCGCTTAGCGCAAATTTTTTCATCGCTACGCCTGCCTTGCTAATAGGCGATAGCGACATTAGCGACTGCTTTCAGTCGCTAACTGGTTGGGAACACCCATTTTGTATGTCATTAGCGATCAATATCGCTGACATGCAAAGCGGGCCCCAAACCGCTCGCTATCACCTAAAAGCTGTTGCTAACTGATGTTAGCGTCAGCTTGCTAATAAAGCGTTTAAATTATTGCCGCTTTTGTGGCCGTTTTCGGAAGCAGCGCGGGGATAATTCCATTTCGCCTGCCTTGATAATATGCCCCATAGGCCCTTTGTAGAAGGATTCACCTGAAGTTTCAACAGGAACAAGATGCAAGGATCTGAAGAGTAGACCCCCCACTTCCAATCAACACTAGAATGCCCATCTCAGTCAAAGCAAAACCTGTGCACAAGGGGACGAGAGGCAACAAGGGAAAGAGAAATGATGAAGGTCCCTCGGAGAAACCAGGATAGCAAGAAGTTATCACTGGGAGGTATGTGTGGCCATGAAATAGAGAACGAGAATGAGACAGGGTAAGAGGAAATGGGCAGTAGGTTGTGTGCATTAACTAGGTACTTAATATCTGTACTACCTGATTTATTCCCCTCTTCCACTATAATCCAAAAATGCCCTCGGAGTTCAATATAGATCTATATTGAAAAGATGGAAATAGAAAGACAGAGATAACCCAGTGTCTACATGTCTCTATGCAATTAAAGAGTGCTTTGCAACTTGCGTACCCTTGAAATAAAAATTGTAAAAGAAAAAATATAGCCCAAAAATAATTCTCTTGAATACATTTAGTCACAGAGTGCGGTTGATCTATGTATATATCTATACTACTATAATAAAGGAAGAATTTTGAGGCTTTGAGGCGGGTAAACTCGGGAACCACAGTGCCAATCCACACACCCGTTGTAATCGTCAGGGTGTGCATATGGTTATAGGCTATATAAATGAAAATAAAAAAGTTATTTAAAAAATGTACATTAAAAAAAAGTAGTCCCTCCGAAGTAGCGCCGGCCGCAACGTGCGTGCTCACGTCAGGAGCGCGGGGAGGAGCAGCCACCAGGAGCGCGACGAGGAGCGGCGGACATGGCGCGGGGGAGGAGCGGTGAAGTGAGGAGCAGCAGACAGGCCGGAGGAGAGGTGACCAGCGGCGGTGAGGTGACAAGCAGCGGACAGGCGGGAGGAGCGGGTGAGGTGACGAGCAGCGGACAGTGGCGGTGAGGAGCGAGGAGCGGCGGACCGGTAAACTGAGGAGCGCAGGGGAATAGCGGCGGCTGAGGTAAAGGGACCCACGGACAATGTCGGGGCAGGCGGGGGACGGGCCGGGCGGGGGCCCGAGCTTCTGGACAATGTCGGGCGGGCTGGGGTCGGGGAAGCCTGATTGCTCCCGGACAAGGTCGGGACGGGCTGCTAGTTCATAATAAAAATAAAAAAGTGCAAAAATGTGCATGCTAAAATATGTTTCCTTAATTACAGGAAAACTATTCACATGCTGCTTTCCTCAGACTCCGTCTTCAACAAGCAGCAAAAGAATGCAGATGCCTCTCAGAAAGAGCCACGGGGACAATGATCAGATAAGTAACTTTTCCTTAGAAAGTAGCTTTACGAAAGAAATGCAGCGCAAGCGCTTTACCACCTTTAGTAGAGGCTTGGGTTATTTAATGTCTTTCTTGTTCTTGTTTCCACAGGTTTAAATGGCAGGAGGATGAGGTGAAAGGCACCCGTAAGGAGCCCCCCTTAGGGGCATGGGGGCACTGGAGGCATAGCACGAATCCTGGAAGACTCAGGAAGAGGCAGGACTCATAAACAGACGACCATCGTCCGAGAGGCCAATGGTAAAGGAGCGAAGGAGAATATCCAGGACGTCTCAATAACCTGGAAGAAGGTAAGTTCAACCGGACGTGAAGGAACGCTCGTGGATCTAGTATGTGAATCGCTACTTCTGTGTTGTCGGGTGATTTTAAACCCGGGCGGGCTCCGCCCCCGCTGCAACATGCAGCAAGCACGGAGCAACTCCTACTGTACACCCCCCCCCAATAGCACACCCAACCGGTTTGGGCTTCCAGGTGTAACGTCTGTGGAAAAGACGCACTAAATGATGGGTGTGGACATGTCCTACAGGCTCCCAGGTACGGTCCTCAGGCCCATAGCCCTTCCAATGTACTAGATACTGTAGTCTACCCCTCACCCTTGGGGAATCCACAATGGCTCCTACTTTGTACTCCGGTTCATCTTTCAGAGTCACCAGAGCAGGGTGTACTAGTAACACTGTCCTTTGTATCACCGGTTTCAGAAGAGACACATGAAAAACAGTATGTATATTCATAGTAGTACAGAGTTCAAGTTTTATGGCCACAAGATTGATTCTTTTTATAATCTTGTAGGGACTAAAGAAACAAGGTTTACATTTTCTAGCCCCTTTTACCGTGATGTGGTGAGTAGACAACCAAACCTTGCCCCCCACGGTGTATTCAGGTCCAGGACGGTGATGAAGATCTGCATTCTGTTTATAATCTGCTTTGGCTTTGTCAAGATTTGTTACTGCTGCCTTTTGTATATAATGTATCTATTTGACAAACTCCAAAGCAGCAGGAGTTGACGTAGAGACAGTAGGGGATGACAACAAAAAGTGTGAATGAAAACCATAGGAACAGAAAATGGGGGCAGTACCTAAAGAGGAATGTATGCTGTTGTTAATAGAAAATTCAGCTGCCCACAGAAACATGTCCCAATCTGAAGAAGATTGCAATATTTGGCCTGTGGGTAGTGCCCTGAGGAAAACCCCACATCTATTTGCAAAAGTCTACCTAAACCTTCCCACAATTTGGATATGAACTGAGGATCACGGTCAGATATCAACACTAAAGGTAGTCTGTGTATTCTCACAATGTGTTGTACAAAAATAATCGGCCAGGTCTTGAGCTGTAAGGAGTGCTTTCAGAGAAATAAAGTGGGACATCTTGGTTAACATGTCTACTACCACTAAAACAACTGGGTCCCCTGGTGTGGGTTTGGTAATTCTACTATAAAGTCCTAGAGATGGAATGCCAGGGACCAGGAGGAGTAGGCATTGGTACCAGAAGCCCAGCAGGAACCTGATAGGAACTCTTGCTTTGTGCACATATGTGGCATTTCTGTATGAATACTTCAGTGTCTTTTGCAAGGGTAGGCCACCAAAATTGACGTCTCAAGAACTCTACTGTTTTTTTGTAACCCGAATGGCCTGTGAGTCAGTGACCATGACTTCATTCTAAGGCCTGTCTTTGTAAACCCACTGTGGGAACCACTAAACCACCTTGAATGTACAGGAGATTGTTGATCCTAACCCCTTGGTGTTTTTCTACCCATGCCTTGACCTCCTCAGATGTTTGTGCTCGCAACACCTCCTGAAGGAAAGTGTCTTCAGAACATACCACTACAAGAATACGTTTGTGGCAATAATAGGGGGTTCATAGTCCTGTTCCTCAATAGTATAACAAAATCTAATTCACTAAAGTGCAGAGTCCAACGCAATTGTCTCATCAACAGCTCTCTTGCTGATTTCAGAAACAGAAGGTTTCTATGATCAGTGAGTACAGTGATGTTAAGCTCCCATTAAAGAATGACGCCATTCCTCAAAGGCTCTTTTTATTGTTAGCAGCTCTTTGTCGCCCATGGAATAATTCTGCTCAGTACTATTCAATTTTGTTTGAGTAAAAATCCACAGGATGTCACATCTCTTTGGGAAATACCTCCTCCTTTTGCCATCTGTGAAGCATCAGCCGCTACAGTAAATGGCTGAGAAGGGTCTGGATGCTTCAGGACTGGAGCACGAGTAAAGACTTCTTTGAGTTTGGTAAAGGCTTCTCCATCATCCGAAGACCAAACTAACATCACTCCTTTATTGAGTAGTTTAGTTATTGGGGAGGCTAATGCAGCAAAATTTTCAATGAACTGCCTATAAAAATTAGCGAAGCCTAAAAAAAATCTGTGGGCCAGATGTACGACAGTGTAATTGCAAATTGCGAATGATTGCGCGACTCGCAATTTACGAGATGCTATTTCCAATGTACAACAGTGTATTTTACACTGTTAGCGATTCCCAATGGGGTCACAAATTGAGAGTCTCATGAATATTAACGAGCCTCTCGCAATTTGCAACCCCATTGGGAATGGCAGGCCGTCCCAGGTATGGTGGCCTGGTAGGCTCAGCAGACCACTATATCTGGGACTGCTTTTAAATAAAGCAGTTTTTTTAATGCTGCCCGTTTTCCTTGAAGGCAAACAGGATATATTTTTTAAATTTTTTTAATGTTTTCGTTTCATTTCTTAAGGGCAGGCAGTGGTCTCTTGGACCACTGCCGCAATTGCGGACGCAAAACATTTTTACATAGGGTTGCGCCCGCTATTTGGAAGGGAACACCCCTTCCTAAATGCCCCTGAAATGGAGAACGAGAATGAGACAGGGTATGAGGAAAAGGGTAGTAGGTTGTGTGCAATAACTAGGTACTTAATATCTGTACTACCTGATTTATTCCCCTATTTCGCTATTATCCAAAAATTATTCCCTCAGAGTTCAATATAGATCTGTAGTGAAAAGATGCAAATACATAGACAGAGTTAACCCAGTGTCTACATGTCTCTATGCAATTAAAGAGTGCTTTGCAACTTGCTCACCCTTGAAATAAAAATAGGAAAAGAAAAAATATAGCCCACAAATAATTCTATTGAATACATACAGTCACAGAGTGCGGTTGATACATCTATATATTCAGAATATAAATAAACGAAAGGCTACTCAGTTGAAAACGTGGGCTGACCTGTTTGGGCGTAATCTCTCCTGCCACTGCTGCTGATAAGGACACAGCGCTTCACTGATCCCCTTTCTCTGGGACGCGGCTCTTGACACCGAGCTGCCACCGTTTGGACAAGGACCCACCCTCACCGCCCACACCGCTGCGGGACTGCGAGGCACTTCCAACACCTGAAGTCTCTTCCCGCAGCGGCCCCGCCCCCCGCCCGGTGCTCTGCATAAACTTTCGCAGCACCCGCTGCGCGGGTGCTACTCAGTTGAAAACGTGGGCTGACCTGTTTGGGCGTAATCTCTCCTGCCACTGCTGCTGATAAGGACACAGCGCTTCACTGATCCCCTTTCTCTGGGACGCGGCTCTTGACACCGAGCTGCCACCGTTTAGACAAGGACCCGCCCTCACCGCCCACACCGCTGCGGGACTGCGAGGCACTTCCAACACCTGAAGCCTCTTCCCGCAGCGGCCCCGCCCGGTGCTCTGCATAAACTTTCGCAGCACCTGCTGCGCGGGTGCTACTCAGTTGAAAACGTGGGCTGACCTGTTTGGGCGTAATCTCTCCTGCCACTGCTGCTGATAAGGACACAGCGCTTCACTGATCCCCTTTCTCTGGGACGCAGCTCTTGACACCGAGCTGCCACCGTTTGGACAAGGACCCGCCCTCACCGCCCACACCGCTGCGGGACTGCGAGGCACTTCCAACACCTGAAGCCTCTTCCCGCAGCGGCCCCGCCCCCCGCCCGGTGCTCTGCATAAACTTTCGCAGCACCCGCTACGCGGGTGCTACTCAGTTGAAAACGTGGGCTGACCTGTTTGGGAGTAATCTCTCCTGCCACTGCTGCTGATAAGGACACAGCGCTTCACTGATCCCCTTTCTCTGGGACGCGGCTCTTGACACCGATATGGCATTAATGCCTGCTGAGGGCCGCATTGAGAAGGTGGGGGGTACACGAAACGGGACCCTGGATAATTACTTCTCAAAGGCCTTAGCTGATAGTGATAGAGAAACCTCCTTGGCTGAGCGTAGAGCAGAACGCCGGCGCTCAATCGAGAATATGAAAAATAGGCCACTCACTGATACCTTTCCTACCCCCGGCTCTCAGGAGGGTGGCTCTCTCAACACTGGTGAGGTTTTAGCATCCCTGGAGGATGTCCCGCTCTTATTGAGGGACTGTACCCCTCCCTCCACATGTTTACCTACCGAACAGGCTGGAGGCGCCCCCCTTCCCATTAGCCCCATTTGCACCTCTGTGGATTTAATAACCCAGCCTTCCACTGCAGTGAAACCAAGGAAGTCTAGGTCGAAACAGAAAGTTGTAATTGAGACGCATGGTCCCCCCCCCAAGTAAGAAGAGAAGGAAACTGAGGGGTGGGCAGGGTAAAGCTAGAATACCCCATTGCGACTTTGGGAAAGTCACCAAGCCCCATTCCACCTCCGGTATGTCAACCATGGAGGTCACAGAAATTCCTCCATCCCTGACATTACCGCAAACAGTGACCCCCTCTCTTTCGGGCCCAAACACAACAGATCATGACCCCCATCCCACCGCCACTTCACTGGGGAATCTAGAATTCCTACTTAGATCTTTACTCCTTCCTATAAATGAGAGTATCAAAAAAGTGGAGATTAGGCTCACCATCTTGGAGACGGCTATAAGCAGCATGGTTACTTTAGCCAAGGCCCAAGCGACAGGGGTCACTCAACCATCAACCTCTGCTAAGCAACCTCCTAACAATGTTTCTATAGTCCAAAATCAGCCCTCCAAACCTAAGCCAAAGCCCTCTGACAGGGCCCCCCTCGATCATCAAAGACCTCCTCACCCAAAGCCACAAAACACCACAGCCCCAGCTCCAGTGGGCGACTCACAGAAGGGACCATCAGGAGCACCCTTAGGGAACACACGGGAGGACAAGGGTAGCGGCAGACCATCTAGAGCCCCTGTTACCAAAAGGCCGCAAGTGGAGATCCCCCCACAAGCAGTCCCCTTTGTGGTCGTTTTGACAGGGGTCCCGCCTTTACCTGAAATCAAGAGAGAGGGATATGCTCAGCTGAAAAACAAAATAATGCACTGGCTGCGCACTTATAGGCCCATTGCATACAATATCGATGGAGAAATCATGCATGTAAGGCGGCTTAACTGGTTGGGTAACAGATGTAAGGACATTGAGGGTGATCTGGTGGTGGTTAACTTTAGAGACCCACGGGCAGTGGATTATATATTAAATTGGCCCACTGGAAATGGAGACACTTGCATTACCCCGAGGGCTTTGACATACTTTTACCCTAGAACTAGGATGTTTCCGCCACCCTACATAAACGGTCTGCTCCCCCCCATCCCAACCCCCCGCTTTTACATAACATCAGGTAAGCCCCTTATGGACAATACCACGCACAGGCGGCTGACTTCTCGGGCTGGTCCTCGGTACCCCAGAGAAGCGTCAGGATCGCCGATAGAAGAATGGAGGACCTGAGGCCCTTTACCCCTTTGGAGATGGGAAACAGGTTCGCCATGCTATCAGGTCTAGAAGACTGTGACTGAAGTCTACGGTCAATGGGGGAGAAGGGTGGTTGTACAAGTAGTGTCCTTTCCCAGGGCATTGTGCTTGAGGAACAAAGGGAGGTAAGAGGAAATGACAACAGACAGGCGGGGGAGAGTAATTTACCACTGACACCACATGGCTATGTGGATGCCCCTGCCACCACTTAAGAGGGGGAAAGGAGAGGGAGTAAGGGTGTCTCGGTATTGACCTCCATAGACCATAGAGATATCCACCTGATATCCTGGAATGTGGCAGGTTTAACAAGGAAGATGGAGATCCCGGAATGGCACACATTCATCGAGAAGTTCGATGTCTGCCTATTCCAGGAAACTTGGAGTCTTCACCCTTTATACAAATCAGGATATACTACATATTCTGCCCCTGCAGTAAGCGGTGGGAAGGGTAGACCAGCGGGAGGACTACTGGTTTGGATCAAAATTGATCTGAACTGGGAGGTTGCCACCAATAACTCTGTATGCAGGGACCTCCTTCACCTATCTTGTAGGGGATTGGCGGGGGGGATTAGGTTGGAACTATTCAATGTTTATGCTAGAAGGTCACCGGGGGACACATCCTCAGAAACACTAACTAGTCTGGACTTAGCACTAGCGAGGTGTCCACACTTGGCAAAAATCATTGTGGGGGGGATTTTAATTGTACATTTGAGCCCTTGAGTGGGGACGATCCCCTGGGTACCGAGGGAGAAGATTCTAGATGGTTCATCCCAGCCTTGTCGTTACCCCCTATCCGAAAATGGTCAGCAAGGGCAATTCAAATCAATGCCCTAACCAGGGAACATAACTTAAGAGCTCTTAATGGTAGGACCAATTCGGATAAGGCTGGTGCAATGACATTCAATCGGCTTAGTGGCCCATCTAGAATAGATTATATCCTGTTAGACGTTAGACTATGGAAATACCTTCTAGACATGGAGGTGGTGGCTACACAGGATAGTGACCACAACCCCCTTTGTACAAAGCTTAGGTGGGGTAACGTTAAGACGGGTGAGTTACGTGCTCCCCTGAGGCTAACCAAAGAGGTGGTCCCCTACAATAGTAATCGTAGGCTGAAATGGGACAAGGCCCAATTAAATGAAGAGCAACTAGGGAGTATAAAATCCCTTGTAGAAGATCTGACCCTGGACCTGTCAGTACGGGAACAGGAATCGAGAAAAGGGCTAGAGCTACCAATCGCCTTAGAAATAGTCTACAAGAACACAATTGAGCAGGTGAGCCAATATTTTTTAAAAGGGATTAGCTTTAAGGCCAGCAATATACCTCCCACCTCCACCAACCCCTGGTACAATGCCCAGTGCAAGGGTAAAAGGAAGGAGTTAGCAGCTGCACTGCTCAAAAATGATCCCTCACTAGTTAGAGCGGCTAGGAAGGATTATTCGAGGGCTGTAGCAGCTGCTAAACGAGAATGGGAAGAAAGAAATTGGCAGGATCTGTATGGCACGGTCTCCACGAGGAACTCAAGGTTGTTTTGGGACCTAATTAACAAATCTAGGCAACAGAGTTCACAACCATTAGCCACCCATATAACAAGTAAGCAATGGGTCGACCACTTTTCTGCAGTATATGGCGGAAATGAAGCTGACCTTCCTTTACTGGTAGATACGGGGGGAGAAGGGGGATATGCAAGGGAGCTCGAGGAGCCATTTCTGCCCTTAGAAGTACTAGCGGCAATTAGACGTCTGACCCCGAAGAAGGCGGCTGGTCCAGATAGGATTCCGGGGGACCTTCTGATAAAGGAACCTAAGGCTTGGGCAGAATTAATTGCCCTCATAATGAATTACATCGCCAGGGGGCACCCTGTGCCGGACTCTTGGAAGGGCGCTGAGGTGGTTACGGTGTTTAAAAAAGGGGATAGAGAGGACCCTGCCAACTACAGACCTATCAGTCTGATAGATGTGATACAGAAAGTGGTTGGCAGGGTCATCATCTCAAGGGTTGGAGTCTGGATGGAAGAGGAACAAATCCTCTCCCACCTACAAGCAGGTTTTCGACAGAGGGTGGGGACGATGGTCCAGGTCTTCCGCTTTTTTGGCATCTATTGGAAGTCAGTTACCATCAATAGAGGCAGTCTCTATATGGCTTTCATTGATCTCAGGATGGCTTTCGACCTGGTCCCTCGAGCAAGGCTGTGGGAGACATTAGAAAAGATGGGCGTTCCGGGGCCGCTTCTGAGCTTCATCGTAAGACTCCATGAGGGGAATTACGCGAGGATCAGATGGGGGACCCAGGGTCAACTAACTGAAAGGGTGCCCGTGAAGAGAGGAGTGCAACAGGGATGTGTCATGGCACCGACCCTCTTCTCCCTGTTCGTCAATGGGGTGGTGGAATACCTGAGAGGGGAAGAGGCCGACGCACCATCCCTGGTGGGGGAACGAATCCCCACCCTACTCTTCGCGGACGACACCCTATTGATCTCCAAATCCCCGGTGGGACTCCAAAGGCTTTTAAATCGCTTTAGCATGTTTTGCGTAGACAGAGGACTTACCATCAATACCTCAAAAACTAAACTCATGGCCTTTTCACCCTCTAAAAGATTTAGGAACAATTTTACACTCAACGGGGCACCCTTGGAGCTGGTGGAATCCTTCGACTATTTGGGGGTAAAGGTCAATAGTCGGATGAGTTGGAAGGATCACCTGGCTAAAATGTTGCTTAGCCATAAAAGAGTGGCAGGGGTGACTCTGAGGGAGCATTGGGAATCAACAAGCAAACCAGTGGCCCCAGCTATGGCGATATATGAGGGCCAGATACTCCCGTCTGCACTATACAGCTCCGAGTTGTGGGGGTTTGAAAATGTGTCTGAGTTAATAACTGCGGAAAATAAGTTCCTTAGGGATTTGGTGGCTCTTCCCGTTTCCACTCCGTTAATCCCCCTGCGACTTGATCTAGGTAGGAGACCCATTAAAGATCTGGTGCGGTTGCGCCCCTTACTGTTTTGGGTGAGGCTGCGGAGGACTGAGGAGCTTGCCAACTATGCTGCCATTCTGGATGAATTAATATCGTTAGACACCGGTAATAAGATCAGGTGGCTTTATAATTTGAGGCAGCTGGCGATGCAATTGGGCCTAAGGGATGTATGGGAGAGCCAAAAGCCACCTCCCAAATCAGTGATCAAGAAGATATATTGGGAGTGGGTACAGGCTGAGTTAATAGGCAGTGGGGCTGGGGGTCCACTTACCGAGCGGTTTTTAAAGATTAAATGGTTTAGGAAGTTGGAACCTTTCCTTGACCTTATAACTAAGCCTTTAGATAGAACCTTTTATTTAAAGTTAAGGTACGGGACCCTCCCGGTACATGATTATATATCGGGGTGGTCTACTGTTGATGGTCCTGCACGCAAATGCCCGGGGTGCGCGGCCCCGAAGGAGACTGTGGCGCACCTACTGTTTGCCTGCCCCGCATATAAAATTGCTAGAAAGATATGGCTGAAGCCAGTATGCAAGGGGTTGGGTTTGAGGTGCCATCGAATGGCTTCAAGAGTTTTTACCACTGACCCAACTTCAACTGTTATGGTGTGCGGGGTGGCTAAATTTCTGGGCAGCGCTTGGCTGATCCGCATCAGGAGGTTAAAACAGCAAACCCCGCCCTGAATAATAGACCACAACCGCTGCCCCTTGGCCCTATGCAAACCTGAGTTAGCTATAGCCTGTTGTATTCTCAGCACATTGCTAACACTGTACTGTTGAGAAATTTGACCAATAGAAACATCTGATGCACAGTAATTATGTAATGGTTCCATTTTAATCTTGAATATAACTGTGCAGGTTTTAACTATTGTTTTTATCTTTTTAATGGATTGTATGTATAATTGTTGGAAATGTTACTCTTTTATGGTGAATTTTTTACCGAATAAAGATATGTCACTTCACTTCAATAAACGAAAGGTGCAAAAATGTGCAGGCTATAAAATGTTTTGTTGCAGGCAAACTATTCACAGGCTGGTTTCCTCAGACTCAGCCTTCAACATGCAACATAAAGAATACAGATGCCCCTCAGAAAGAGCCACGGGGACAATGATCAGATAAGGAAATTATGCTTAGTAAGTAGCTTTATGAAATGAAATGCAGCACAAGCACTTACTCACCATTACTAGAGGCTTGGGTTCTTTAATGTCTTTCTTGTTTTCGTTGCCTCAGGTTTAAACAGCAGGAGGATGAGGCGACGAGGCACCCGTAAGGAGACCCCTGAGGGGAGGGGTGGAACTGGAGGCGTAGCAGGAATCCCGGAAGGTTCAGAACGAGGCAGAACGCGGAAACCGATGGCCACCATCTGAGAGGCCAACGCGAAAGGACCGACGGAGAATTTCAAGGACGTCACAATGATACAGAAGAAGGTAAGTTCAACCGGACGTGCTGTGACGCTTGCGGATCTAAAACACTAAGGGATCCTGCAGTGTTGTCGGGCGATTTTAAACCCTAGTGGCTCTGTCCCCACTGCAACATGCAGCAGGTGCGTAGCAACTCCAACACTGGGCACCTGGTTGGCAGTAACCCAGACCACCTTAGTCAAAGAGCATCAACATCAGGCAACCATGCAAAATGGGGCACTTTCCTTTAGAAGGCTCCTACGGCCAACCCCACGCCGCATGCGGCAAAAGGCTATGCACAGCATGGGGTTTGCTGACTCTGGGTGGGTTGGCACAGGACCTGGCCGGGTGGGGGGGTGTGCTTCTGTTTTTTCAGTGAATTTTGGGTGGCCAGGGAATTTTTATGGTGTAGGATGGGCATGGGTTTTTAAGTGGCAAGGGAATTTTGGGGTTTAGGTTAGGTATGAGTTTTTGAGTGGCAAAGGATATATATATATTGCAGGGGGACATCCTGCCATGATCTTGCAGTTCGTTAATGGTCGCTCCAGAGTCAAAGATATCAAACAAGAGCAGCGGTAACTTTGCACTTAATTGACTGTTTGAAACAAAATGCCATTTACATCGTGCTTGTGTCAAAAGGATGGAATTATTGCCAGTATTGTTAAAATATGCACAATGCACTTTGGGAGAAGTAGTTCATGACTTCAGTCACAAGGTGCACTGAATTAAATAACGCTCGAGCACACCTGGGTGCTCATGCTCTAGTTTGTGAGCAAACAGGAGCCAAAACGTTAAACACAGGCGCTTTTGAGACTTTGGAAATAAAGCCATTGCAACTGTATTGGGCCTCACCTTGTTTGTCTTTGCCAGGAATGTGTTGATGGGCTGCCCTGTGCCCATTTTGTAAGTCAACACTGAAGGGCCAGAGCTCCAGTAACAGGGGAACTCTTGTCGCTACTTCGGGGAATGAGATTTTGATACCCTTTTGATCACTTAGATACTAATCTCATTCATCAATTTGGATCGGTTGTTTTCTGTCATTGAGTAAAAGACAAACCCCGCACAGGTTAGATAAATCCCATAAACTTGACGCATCTCTGAAGAACCACTTACAACTGATGAAGTTTTAAGAGTTTTATATAAAATCAGAATTAAGGGCATATACAATCCTCTCAGGATAAGATTCAATAAGTATACAAAAGAATACAATCAAAGTCAATTCCAAAATCTCCAGATTAAAGCATATGCAATGTGGTCCTGTTGCGTCATCTACAAAAGAATAGACAAGTTAATTCTGTCCCTACTCTGTACTAGGTGACATCCCTACTTCGCAAGTTCCTTACCTAAAAAGGTGTCAGCAGTTTGACTTCCAAAGAAGTTCAAACTCTCTTAACCCTTAATGGTAACTTATATCGAGAAGCAGTACCCTCTCTGCCTACCCATCCGCTCTCTAAGGGTCCTCGGCCTACTGCTCTCTTGCGCTCTGATCTCTCTGCTCTGAGCTTTTCGCCTCAGGCCATCTGCGCTCCTCGCTTGCTCCTTCACTATCTTCTCCCCGGGGTGCTGTCCCTAAAATACACAATCCCAGTGTGGGTGGAACCCCCCTTCGACGCCCACCGCGGACTTTCCCCATGATCTCATTCTTTGCTCTTTTCCATGTCTTCATCTCCTTCCGTCGTCCGTTAAGTTGACCCTTCTCCTTAGGCGCCATCTTCGTCTTCTTGCTGGTGACTTCATTGACATTTTCGGAGCAAAAGTCTATCACCTCAGCAGAACTCTACTCTTTACAACTATATGCATAACCTTTCTTGGTCCTGTGAATAGTCATTTCAAAACAAGACTCAAATTCCAAGCGCCCCTTATCACGTTTAGGCCATAACTCCGTCCGGCATTGTCACCTTAAATCTAACAGAGACTAGACCCCTTGGCTCGCACGTTCACATCAAGGCTATTCACGACTCCTGTGAGCCCACTAAATTACAAACAGCGGACTACACTCCTGCGAACCCTTGGTCAGCTAGGTTAAAATCACACATGACCTAAACCCTTCTAACATTCTTACAAGAAGCTTTCTACACAGTATAACCTTTAACACATATTTATATATAATCACATTTAGTAAATCGTTCGCTTAAGTGAATACATTCTACATAGAATATAAATTACATAGAATATAACTTTACATTCTCATTCGTTACATCGTTATGTATGTTCTCTGCACGTCTCTCCACGTTATATTTCTTGCCGTTTCTCCATTTAAAGTTACACACGTACATTAATTCTACTTTGCACGTTCTTCAGTTCATAAGCATTTCTACACATTTCTACATTAGCCCACTACGTATACGGGCCTTCTAAATTTAATGCATGTTCAAGAGTATATACAGTTACATTTCCTATATTACCTTGATAACATTGGCTAACTTTATGCTATAGGTGTTAACTTCACGTTACGATATACATTTCATTCCTACGTTATACGATATGCTTGTAAATATGGCTCGGATATATGTTTTATTCAAATTGCGCTCTCTCAGTTCCCCCCTTTGATGACTTCTGGGAGTCATCACTAAATGCAATTTGAATAGTACCCTTACACAGAACTAGTTACAATATTCCCTCTTTTTATCGTTTCGAGAGCTCTTAAACTTTTGTACTGTTGATCTTGTAAAGCAGCTAATCTCCTTTCTTGCTCTCTCATGGATCTTTGTAACCGGTTCGACCTATACCATTTATACAATTTCACTAACCCTAACAATGTAATTATGCAAATCAATACTATCAATATAGGTTTTAGTATATACCACACAATGCTTTTACCAAGGTTGGCAAACCAACTTCCAACCTTTCCTACTCCATGACCTACTTTCTCCCAAACATTTGTTTTTGATAAATCTTCGATTTCTTTATGTATCTGTGTAATGTTCTGTATGACTTTCTCAAGTGGTTTTGAATTGTCTGGAATGTAAGTACAACATTCTTGGACCTTCAAAGCCTTGCAAACTCCGCCCTCTTTTGCTAGCAGTACATCTAAAGCAAGTCGGTTCTGAAGAACCATTGCTCTAATCGACTGCATCTCTCCCTCTACTAGCATTAATGACCTTGCAGTACTTGCAGATAATCTATCTACAACTGTAGCTAGTCTCCTGATCTTAACATCGTTAAGTATCAAACCTAACATAGGAAACATCGCTCCAAATATGTCTCCAACTACTTCTGCATCTCCTACTTCCCTTTTCGCTCTTGTCGAAGCCTTTCCTTCTATGATCGCTAAATCCTTTGCATGATATATTTTGGGGAAGACAATTGCCAAGTAACACGAACCATACCAATTGTCAGGTAGTTTTACATAGGCATTTCTTCCACATACAAAATATACATTAGGAATCGCTTGCATCCCTTTCATAAAATCTTTCGTATAGTACTCTAAACGAAAAGCATGTTCGCAATTTACTTCACCTACAAATACACTTTCATAATACGTCTTGCTTCGAGTTAAACATAACTTTCCTTTCTGCGTTCTATCCAAAGCTATTGGACCATTGCTACCTTTCTTCTTGTGTGCTTTTTCTTCTTCGGTCCAATCTGTTTTCCACTGTCCTGACATTTTCAGAATCTTCTGCCTTCTGTATCTATCGTCTACTTGTCCTATGAACTTTTTCTCAACTTCTGACACTTTGCAAGTCAGATTATTTCTGCGTGCGTATGATGTATCTAGTGTATCCCAAGGAAGAAAAAATTTTGTCAATCTGTCTTCCTTCTTATAATAGTCCCACTTATTCATTTGTTTATAATTCGGGACTTCAGGTAGTACCGAATCATAATTTGAAAAGTAGTACTCAAATCCTTCTCTACCATAAAATATACTAAGCAGTAAACTACATGTTATCCCATAAGTCAGTGGGAGATGATGATATCTGATGCCTTCGTCTACGGAAGCCGGCAATTGCATACATACATAGCATTCTTTGGCCTCCATGGCATCGATATACTCATACAATAGCTTGGCATATGCATTTGACCTAAAATTTCCCTGCGACTCGTCTACGTGTAACCTACGAGCTTCATTCGCCAGTAACGCCTTTTCACGGATGACATTGCTCTCCTCCTTCTTCCCATCAAGAGCAGGTTTCAAAGTCGTTACAGGCTTTACATCGTCTGTTTCTTTATCACTTGCATGTCCTATCATGTATGATGTGGTAACTACTGTAATAATAAGAAAAATTACTACTGCTATTAGTGTACCTATCATGCATTTTGCTTTTCGGTTTGGGTTGCCGTTCTCCATGTTATCAAACAGCGTAGCTCTTTCCTTTTCGAAGAAAAGTTTCTCTTCCCAAGTCTTTGTCTTGCTTTGTTTGCTTTCTCAGTCTGTAAAGTGCTCTTTATCAACAAAGTCTCTTTTCACAACAATGTCTTTTATCTTCAGCAATAGACAACCCTAACCCTTCTCTGTCCTCTAAATGTAATCCCTAATTTTATTCTTCTTTCCACTCGGCGCTAGGTTATCTTCTTCTTTATAACTTAAACACAAAAGTCTTTATGCATCTACAATTATTCTCGTACCTGCAGCTTTTATAACATGTTCCAATAGTTCAAAACAAATGACTTTTTCTTCTTCTTCTGGAATTTGATGACCAAAAGTCGGA
The DNA here is from genome assembly GCF_964263255.1 of Lissotriton vulgaris. Lineage (NCBI taxonomy): Eukaryota > Metazoa > Chordata > Amphibia > Caudata > Salamandridae > Lissotriton > Lissotriton vulgaris. The sequence goes on along the minus strand of NC_141687.1, from coordinate 227,285,953 downwards.
AACTGTAATCGATTTAGCACTAGATCTTTAATCCGACTTAGGTATGGGGGTATGGGAAGTGTGAAAGTCAGTAACCCCTCAGTCTCGAGTCCAGGCGTCAACATCCATATCTCCACTGCCACAAATGGATCGAGATCGATTACCTTCACTTCTTTCACTCTCCCAGATTTCTGTCCCCAAGACATCTGCTAGATAGGTCCACTCTGGGGTGGCGTACCTTCTGCAGGGCACACGTACCCTTCTCGATCTTCTTGGACTCTCAGTGCCTGAATCTGTAGTTTCTTCTTCCTGATCCGACTCTTCAGAGATCGGGACAAGGGTTCTTTCTTGATCTGCTTTTAAGCTTGGCCTTCTCCTTCTTTCCGGCCAACTAGCTTCGTCACTCCTTGTCCTCCTACTCCTTGTTCTTGGACGTATCTCTTGGTCATTCTCTACTTGTTCGGTATCTGATTCGGACTCCCATGTACTCTCTTCTTCTGAGACTACTTCGGTCTCACTGGTGTCCTGACCGTCGTCAGCCTGCTCCGACACAGGCTCAGCTTCTTCGATCACCTCTACAGCTTGGCTTTCCCCCTCTGTGGCTTCTCCGCTTTCCGCTGGATTCTCATCCGAGAGAGGAGCTGTTTCTTCTAGAGGTGTTGGCACTCTTCTGGTGTGTGAAGCGTGTATCCAGTTTGGCAGGCCTCCACACTTTACTGCAGTGTTCGTAACAAGTATGACTTGAAACGGTCCTCTCCAACGCACGTCCAGACAGTTCTTTCTAACGTGCTTCTTCACCAAGACCCAGTCCCCCGGACACAGGTCATGGCACAAGTCTTGTGCTGATGGAACCTCTGCAGCCTGGACCTGAAGGGACACAGAATTTATGGCATCAGATAGTCCCTTGCAGTAGTCCAAGATCAAATCGTCTGTGATGTTCAATAGCGCTGCAGTCGGAACCGATGGCAATCTCATAGCTCTCCCCATTAGCACCTCATGTGGAGAGAGACCTGTTTTCCTATCTGGTGTGCTACGTATGCTCATAAGAACCAATGGAAGTGCGTCTGGCCTACTCAGGGATGTTGATGAACAAACTTTGGCGAGTCTGGACTTTATCGTGCTGTTGATTTGCTCTACAATCCCTGAAGCTTCTGGTCGATAACTGCAATGGAGCTTCTGATCGATACCCAAAGCTGAGCACAACATCTTCACTATTTCGCTATTGAAATGAGTTCCTCTGTCCGATTCCAAAGAGGATGGCACCCCAAACCTCGGTATCAACTCTCTAAGTAACAATTTCGCTACTGTGAGTGTATCGCACCTACGTGTCGGGTAAGCTTCAACCCATCTAGAAAATATACAGACAATCACTAAAACGTATCTGAGTCTATTGCATTGAGGCATTTCAATAAAATCCAACTGCATTCTATTGAAAGGCCCCCCAGACCTCCCTATGTGACTCAGTGTGACTGGTGTTCTCTTTCCTACGTTTAGTTGCTGACAGACCGCACATCGCTGACATACTGCTTCTGCCGCTACTCTAAACTTCGGGTTAAACCACGTTTGTCTGAATACTCTCACCATAGCATCTCTACCTATGTGTGCTGATCCATGCAATTTCCTTGCCATTGGATTAACAAGCTCGTTTGGTAAAACTGCTCTCCCATCTGCAGAGATCCAAAAATTCATCTCACTTCTAGTACATCCAGCTGTCTCCCAGCCCTTTTTCTCCTCCTCTGGAGCATTTTCCTGAACACTCTTTAGCTCATCCCACGTGTCTACAGTGTCTAACAACATTGTCAATTCAGTTCTTTCCTGTATTCCCCCCACTTCTACATTGGTGTGAGAATAACCTTGTTCTGCACAATAACGTGCTACCTCATCAGCATAACGGTTGCCTTGCGACACAAAGTCTACGTTCTTCGTGTGCGCGGCACATTTGACAACTGCTATGGCTGACGGACCTTGCAATGCCTCTAACAATAATCTCACGAATTCTCCATTCCTAATAGGAGAACCCGAGGAGGTCATGTAACCTCTTTGAGACCATAACTGCCCATAGTCGTGAACTACCCCGAAACCATACTGGCTATCGGTGTATATGGTGACTCGAATTTTGTTACCTGCTAAACAGGCACGGGTCAAAGCAATAATTTCAGCTACCTGAGCGGAATGTACTCCTTCCAGGCAAGCGGCTTCCACGACTCTGGTAATTGTACAAACTGCATATGCTGCTCTCAGCTGACCGATATCGTCTCTTACGCATGAACCATCAACAAAGAATATTTCATCGGGGTCAGTCAATGGCTCATCTACGATATCTGGTCTTGGTTTGGTGCATAGTTCAGTCACATCAAGGCAGTCATGATCTGTACAAATTTCATCATCAATCTCATTTGGAAGTGGCATCAAAGTTGCAGGATTCAAGACGGAGCATCTCTTTAGGGTCACATTCTCGGCAGCCAATATGACCTGCTCGTAGCGTGTGAGCCTGCTATTCGTCAGATGCTGAGTCTTAGTCCTGGTCATTAACAATTCCACAGAATGCGGTACGTACACCACTAACTGATGTCCCATTACCACACTTTCACAACGTTCAATGCTGACACCCGTTGCAGCAACGGATTTGAGACATCCGGGCAACGCTGCGGCTACTGGATCTAATGTAGCCGAAAAATAAGCAACTGGCCTACGCGCATCGCCGTGTATCTGGGCCAAAACTGCTAAAGCGCATCCTCTCTTTCGCAGCAGTAAAGCAAAAACGGTTTTGTGTAATCAGGCATTCCTAAAGCCGGGGCACGACATAAGTCCTCCCTCAGCTGCAAAAACGCCATCAAACAATCTTTGTCCCATGGTACCGGATCACTTACTCCTTTGTGCGTCAGTTGTAGTAAAGGTTTTGCCTTCAGTGAAAAGTTGGCTATCCACTGCCGACAATAACCGACCATGCCTAGAAACATCCTGACTTCTCTTTGTGTTTTAGGCGCGTTCATTTTCATGATCGCCTCTATTCTGTCTGGAGACACCTTCCGTTTTCCCTTTTCAATCCTGTGGCCCAAGTATTGCACTTCGGTGAGACAATACTGCAATTTACTTGGAGACACCTTGTGTCCGTTCTCGGCCAAGTGATTTAGTAAGGTAATGGTGTCTACTTTGCAAGCTTCCTCAGTTTCTGACGCGACTAGGAGGTCGTCTATGTACTGGACTAGAACCGAGTTCTTGGGCAGTACTAGACTTTCAAGATTCTTCTTCAGTAGCTGGTTAAAAATCGATGGGCTTTCTGTATACCCCTGAGGGATACGACACCATGTTAAAACGCGATCTTCCAGCTTAAAAGCGAAAAGATACTGGCTCTCTTCATCTAAAGGAATCGAAAAGAAAGCCTGGCACAAATCTATTACGGTGAACCATTCAGCTTGGAACGGTATCTGGAATAATATCACGGATGGATTCGGTACCACTGGACAACATGAAACAACGATATTATTAATCTTTCGTAGGTCCTGCACAATTCTGTATTTCCCACTAGGCTTCTGTAAACCCATAATCGGGGAATTACATGGACTTCCCACTATTTCCTTCAGTATTCCCTGCTTAATCATGGATTCGATCACAGGCTTTATTCCCGCAATCGTCTCCGGTGTCAACTTATATTGTGGTATTCTTGGATATTCGGCATTGGGTCTTACCATGATCTTCACTGGCTCAACCCCTTTGATCAATCCTATTTCTTCTCCAGTAAAATCCCACACCTCAGCTGACACTTTCTCCCTCAAATCCCGTGGAAGCTCCTCCGCTGTCAAGGTAGGATATAGTTCCACGCATTCCTGCGAGTTTACAACTTTAAAATCGGCATCCTCATCGTTGGTCTGCACTTCTACTCCTTCAGGTGTGCAATGTATTGTGCAATTCAGTTTACACAACAAATCTCTTCCTAACAGACACACAGGGCTAGAATCACAGATTACAAACTGATGTTCATCACTGTAATTCCCTATCTTCACTGATACTGGTTCTGTCAGGGGATTCGTCATCCTCCTGTTTGCGACTCCTACCACCTGAATCGTCTCTCCCGACATTGGCAAACCTGGGACTACCGCTGATCTCAACGTGGATCGAGTGGCCCCCGTATCCACCAAAAAGGTCGTAGGACATCCAGCCACCTCAGCTTCTACGTATGGTCCTCTCTGATCTACTTCCAGGGCCACTCCTAGAGTACAGTCTTCTTCTCTATTCACTCGTTGCCCTGTAAGAGGATCAACGTAGTAGCACTCTTCTCCTCCTACGAACAATGGCATTTGTCTATAGGTTTTTCCTCCATTTGTAATGCGAGGCGGTTGAGGGAACGGCGCTCGAGGAGTCTGATTCCCCACTTTGATAAACTTTCCCTTCGGGACTGCTGTTCCCTTTACCATGCTGGGTTGAACCTCATCCTCCTCCTGTTCTAATTCCCCCATCTCGACATTATATGGACACTCGCGTCTCCAATGTCCCACCTCGTTACACTGATGACACCTCGTTGTCTTTTTCAGTGTTGCGATATCCATTCTCGGTCTCGGTCTTTCTTCCTCATCTCTGCTCTGATTATTCTGCTTCTTTACTGGTATTCCTGTTCCCTGTTGCCGCTGTCCACCCTTTCCAGCTGATTGCATCTGCACCAACATCAGCTTTTCTTTAAGTTTCTTTGCCTTTAAGTCTATCTCATCACTACAGTACCTCGCATATCTCAGAATCTCATCCAACGGTTTGTTCTGCCAACAAATCAAATGCTGTTGAATCATTAGGCTTATGTCTGGTCTCAATCCTAGAACAAACTTCGACACAAACTGTCCTATGTCTTTAGGATCCATGACATCCAACCCGCTATACTGTTTAAATGCTTTCAGCAATCTCTCGTAGAATTCGTGAACTGTCTCTTTAGGTTCCTGAGTTGTTCGATCTATCTTAACCCAGTCTATGTCTTGCACTGGCACTTTCTCTTTTAACCATGCAATTACTCTTTCGTACTATTCCATGACTCTATCGGATGGGCCGTTTGTCCGGGCATCTCTCGGAGGCTCACAAGCGGGCCATTCGACACTAAGTTTGCATGCCGTCCACAAATCTCCGGGTACTACGATATCAAACAGGGTGTTCAAATCGATCCACAGCACCTTAGAGATCTTCACGAACCTCTCTACTTGCTTGTACCACTCTACGGGGTTCTCTCTTAACTTGGGGAAAGAATTAGTGAATGCCGCTAAATCCCCCCTACTCCAAGGTACATGAACGTAGTTTCCGTTCGCGATTTCTCGCAAAGGGAAAGCTTCCATTCGCATTAGCTCTGCATCCTGGGACTTCACCAGTGCACTCCTTCTGACAGTTCCCCTCTTGGACCATTTTTCCTCCCATCTATCCAGATCTTTCCATATCCTAATACACATGATCAGTTCCCTTATGTGTACTCTTAGCCCAATCGTCCTACGCTCATCTAGATCTCGATCTGTGCAATTCAGCCTATGGTTGGCCTGTAAGGCTTTAGTTCGTGACATGTCTATCATATACTTGTCTGCTAATTCAGATAATTTCTCATGAGCTGCCCTTGCCTTTCGAGTAACATCTTTAGACAAAAATAGTAATTCATCTGGTTCATACAGCTCTAACCTTTCTATTGCCACTGTGCCATCAATTATCTCATCCAAGTCTGATTTTAAACTCATTACATCAATCCGTCTTGCTTTTATTTCAGCTCTCAGTACGTCAGTCCTAGGTTGTTCTCTTACATCCCTCTCACCTCCACTATGCGCCCTACGCCTAAGCACAGGTGAGTTATGAGGAGTTTTTCTTCCATCTCTTTGTTCCCACCTCTCTAGATCCCAAGCCTTTCCATCTTCCCTTGGGGTGTGGTGGAACATTGCTCCATTCCCCATCACTACATTCCGTCTTTCTGGCTCGGTGTCTCCAGATACGATATAGGATCCACCGTGCTGTTCTAAACCATTGTAACTCGCTTGCTGTCTGGTGTCGCTCAACAACCGATAAGATCCTTCATGGCCCTCCATGTTCCCGCGATCTCGTTCGTGATCACCGGATGCATGGCGAGACGTTTCGCGACTCCCTATATTCTCATGACTTCGTTCGCATTCACCGGACGCATGGCGAGACCCTTCGCGGCTCTCCATGTCTCCGTGATTTCGCTTGTGATCACCGGAGGCATGTCGAGACGTTTCACGACTCTCCATGTTACCGTGATTCCAATGTCGCGCATTTTCTTCTGGGGCATGGTGAGTGCATCTGAAACTATTTCGATACTCCTGTGTCCTTCGTTCTCCCTCACTAAAAGTGACGCGAGGCACCTCCCCACACCCTGTACTTCTGTCGTTACACATTTGCCCATTGCCACTGACAGTATGGCAAGTATCTCCTCTGCTTCCTTGACTCCCTCTCTCCCACTCTGGGCTGCTTTCGCCAGCTCCACAATGAGAGAGGATCCTATTATCCTGATCACTCCATTCTGCTCCTGTTTCTAATTTCTTATTCTCAGTTTCTTCGGCAGTATCCCATTCTCTCAAATATTCCCTTAATTCCTTATAGGATTTCGGTTTCGGTCCCCTTAAATCCATCTGTCCTCTTTGGCCCCCCTGTTCTATCCAGGGACCCGTTGCGGAATCTAGTGGGGTACTCCGACTCATTGGTGCTAGTATCTGCCTCTGAGGATTCATCGTCCTATTCCTATTCTCCATCTCCGCCCTTTCCCTGTCCCATTGTGCCTGTTCCTCCTGCTGGACTCCCTCCGGGTTATAGATTGACACTATAGGCCCTATGGTAACAGGTACTTGCAGAGCATCTGGCATTTGATACGACCTTGCATACTGCATTTCTGGCACCTTCTGGACCACGAATCTTCCTACTACTCTCTGTTCGGAACTAGATTGATGTACTTCCTCACCTTTCTTGGCATCCCACTCTGATACTGGGAGCGATTTATATTCCCCCCATCTAGCTCCGTCCCCTTGTTGTAATACAGGACTTTCGGCTTCTCCGCTGTACGGAGGTGGTCTATCTGTTAATAGCCTCTCTATCAGATCCTCTTCTGTCTCGCTATCCTCATCTTCTTCTAGAGGTTTCTTTTCCCCCGTAACTTCTAGCATCGGGTACAGCTTGTCTGCTTCTATCTTTTGCACCCTCCACTTTTTGGCTTCATCGTCCCATTTAGCATCCTGCACTGCTTTTACCGATCGTCTCACTCTTTCCTGACGTCTTTTTAAGCTCCTTTCATGTGCTGCTCTAAACCATGCACTAAGTGCTTCGAACTGTGTTGGCCTCGGTAGAGGTCTTGTTGCTAGCATTACCGCTTTCAGTTGGTTCAATACTTCTAGCTTAAACGTTCCGTATCTCGGAAACGTCAGTTCCTTATTCCCTTCCGTTAGCTTATTCCACTCGGAGATCCATAGTATCGAGTGTAAGCCTACATTCACTGCCATATGATAAGCTGGTGTGCCTTCTGGTGGAGCTTCTTCTCCGGCATACAAGTTCCCTCTATCTCTCTTAAAGATCGCCCTTAAACGTTTAAAACACCTCATTTTCGATAATCTACAAATTTCCTCTACTCTCTTCCTTATTTACGTCTCGATGACAAACCAACCAATCCCTACGCGACTCTCGCTAATCGGCCTATCCCAGCGCGACTCTACGCTGACCGACCAATCTCAGCGCGGCTCTACGCTGACGTATGACAAATTAACCAATCTCTGCGCGGCTCTATGCTAACGTCACTCGTTCCCTCTGCAGCAGTTCTCCTTCTTTCTCAACTCGTCTCACTATCTTGCATGCGTTTTCATTCATACGCTGAAAAATGACTACTTCCGTCCAAGCGATCACTTTTCTCTGACTGTACGGCCACAGTCTAACTGTAATTGTCACCTCAACTGACGAAACGTCTTTCCTCACACGGTCAGACGATCGCCTTAACTGATAGGTTACTTACACACAGTAAACGTACGACCAGCGTCCGTTACTCATTCACTCACTCTTACGCTCCCCCTATCATCGGTCTGTCGGGCGATCAATGGTACCTCATGACCCCCTTTCAATGGTAGACAAATTACTCTGGGTGTTCGATACACCCGAACCACTTAAGCTCTCTTTGAACTTAAGATTTTATCCGGTTGCGCGCGCTCACAACCTTCCCTCAATCACACTACAGGCATTCAACTCCGCTTGACATTACAACACAGGTACAACATAAAATACCGCAATCTTACAACGCATGACCCTTATACTCACTCTCGACCGACTCTGCTGCTTTTCTCTCGACGCACCATCAGCACCTTCTTCGGCAGGGATTCTTCTTCTGGTCGTCGATGACTAGGGACCTTGGGGTAATCTAGACCTGACCTAGGTTGTCTTCCTCAAGAAGAAAACCATCTTTCTCTGCTACCAACTGCGGGGAATGAGATTTTGATACCCTTTTTGATCACTTAGATACTAATCTCATTCATCAATTTGGATCGGTTGTTTTCTGTCATTGAGTAAAAGACAAACCCCGCACAGGTTAGATAAACCCCATAAACTTGACGCATCTCTGAAGAACCACTTACAACTGATGAAGTTTTAAGAGTTTTATATAAAATCAGAATTAAGGGCATATACAATCCTCTCAGGATAAGATTCAATAAGTATACAAAAGAATACAATCAAAGTCAATTCCAAAATCTCCAGATTAAAGCATATGCAATGTGGTCCTGTTGCGTCATCTACAAAAGAATAGACAAGTTAATTCTGTCCCTACTCTGTACTAGGTGACATCCCTACTTCGCAAGTTCCTTACCTAAAAAGGTGTCAGCAGTTTGACTTCCAAAGAAGTTCAAACTCTCTTAACCCTTAATGGTAACTTATATCGAGAAGCAGTACCCTCTCTGCCTACCCATCCGCTCTCTAAGGGTCCTCGGCCTACTGCTCTCTTGCGCTCTGATCTCTCTGCTCTGAGCTTTTCGCCTCAGGCCATCTGCGCTCCTCGCTTGCTCCTTCGCTATCTTCTCCCCGGGGTGCTGTCCCTAAAATACACAATCCCAGTGTGGGTGGAACGCCCCTTCGACGCCCTCCGCGGACTTTCCCCATGATCTCATTCTTTGCTCTTTTCCATGTCTTCATCTCCTTCCGTCGTCCGTTAAGTTGACCCTTCTCCTTAGGCGCCATCTTCGTCTTCTTGCTGGTGACTTCATTGACATTTTCGGAGCAAAAGTCTATCACCTCAGCAGAACTCTACTCTTTACAACTATATGCATAACCTTTCTTGGCCCTGTGAATGGTCATTTCAAAACAAGACTCAAATTCCAAGCGCCCCTTATCACGTTTAGGCCATAACTCCGTCCGGCATTGTCACCTTAAATCTAACAGAGACTAGACCCCTTGGCTCGCACGTTCACATCAAGGCTATTCACGACTCCTGTGAGCCCACTAAATTACAAACAGCGGACTAGACTCCTGCGAACCCTTGGTCAGCTAGGTTAAAATCACCCATGACCTAAACCCTTCTAACATTCTTACAAGAAGCTTTCTACACAGTATAACCTTTAACACATATTTATATATAATCACATTTAGTAAATCGTTCGCTTGAGTGAATACATTCTACATAGAATATAAATTACATAGAATATAACTTTACATTCTCATTCGTTACATCGTTATGTATGTTCTCTGCACGTCTCTCCACGTTATATTTCTTGCCGTTTCTCCATTTAAAGTTACACACGTACATGAATTCTACTTTGCACGTTCTTCAGTTCATAAGCATTTCTACACATTTCTACATTAGCCCACTACGTATACGGGCCTTCTAAATTTAATGCATGTTCAAGAGTATATACAGTTACATTTCCTATATTACCTTGATAACATCGGCTAACTTTATGCTATAGGTGTTAACTTCACGTTACGATATACATTTCATTCCTACGTTATACGATATGCTTGTAAATATGGCTCGGATATATGTTTTATTCAAATTGCGCTCTCTCACTTCTTTGGTATGTTAATGAGGAGCTAGGCTCACTCGCGACTCCCAACCTACGAAGGATTGCTACTTTAGCAAAGAGGTTGGCACGTGGAAGAGATTCAGGCAGGGGTCATCCTGCCATGATCGTGCAGTTCGTTAATGGCCGCTCCGGAGTCAAAGATGTTAGCATAGTTTGGTGAAAAAGAAATGCCCATGGCAGTTCCGCACTTTTGTTTGAAAAGTTCTTTATTGAAGAGAACGATGTTATTAGTTAAACATATTTCGATCATTGATAGCAGCATTTGCGTGTGTTTTAGGTCCGTTAGCCATCTCCGTTTAAGGAAATAGCTACATGCTTCCAACCCAATTTCATGTTTAATGGATGTATACAGGGAGACTACATCTATAGTTGCCAATAAATATTTATTATTCCAACGGATCCCTGTTAATATCCTCAGAAAGTCTCCTATATCCCTGGTCTAAGAGCTGAGGCTTTGAGCGCAAGAAACTACATATTTGGATATGTTTTCATAAAGTGAGTCTCATGAGGGAACAATCAGTCTGCCAGGCGGGTGATGGAGTGTTTTATGGATCTTGAGTAAAAAATACATTGTTGGAATTAATGGGAAATCCTTTGTTAAAAATGATAATCCTTTGTTAAGTAATGGCGCTTCTTCCTTGGTAAGTGTGTATTTCGCTAAGTTGACAATCAAACTGGAATTTTCTATTTCCGATTGCGCAATGGTTATTTTTTTTTACGTTTTGAACGTCTGGTTTTTCTTGTGCTTGCAAGGTATTTCCTTCTCCTTTGCCTCAGCCTCAGTGTGTACCTCTTCCACGTTCTCGCCCCCTCATTAGTGTCTGAACCATGTGCATTAACCGCATCTTCTCTAAACAAGCATTTACAATGCAATGGTTTCGCCTTTGGAAAAGTTAGAGCTATTGGCATTGTAAATGACAAATTTTGTATTTATGTGCTGGTTTTGGAAACAGATAAATAAATGGCATTGTCATTTACATTGCCATTCTCTCGCAAATGTGAGACCTATTGTACCCTACGGACGAGCTCAGCAGACAGCAATTACTACCACACACACACACCCAGAGCCACATACACACCCAGAGCCACACACACCCAGAGCCACACACACACACACACACCCAGAGCCACACACACACACACACACCCACACCCAGAGCCACACACACACACACACCCAGAGCCACACACACACACCCAGAGCCACACACCCACACACACACACACCCAGAGCCACACACACCCACCCAGAGCCACACACCCACCCAGAGCCACACACACACACACACACAGAGCCACACACACACCCAGAGCCACACACACACCCCCAGAGCCACACACACCCACTTTACTCTTCTGAAATGTTGGCATGTATGGTAGTGAGCTGTGTGTGGTGAGCTGTGTGTGGTGAGTGTGTCTCGTGAGCAGTGTGTGGTGAGCTGTGTGTGATGAGCTGTGTCTTTTGATCCATCAGTGTGTTGTGAGCTGTGTCGGGTGAGCTGTATGTGGTGTGTGGGGATCAGTGTCTGTCCCCCGCGCTGCGCTGGTTTTGCCCCCCCTTGTCGGATCCTGCGCTGTGCGCATTGGCAGTGCCGGCTGCCGCTGCTCCTTGGAGGCTCTTTCATTGTCTCACATCTCTCCCTGGCTCCCCCTTTCATCCACCGGACCTCAGCCCAGTCACCAGAGACAACTGGACCATCATGGCGGGGATGGACCCTGCGGAGTTGAGGTGCCTTGTGCGGCTCTGCCACCCCCCGGGGGCAGCAGGGCTCCTCCTTTCACCCACGGACCCGCTCTGCCTTTTATCAGGGCCCGGGGACGGATCTTGCCCTGCAGCCCTTCAGTTGAAACACCTTCTCCCAGGCTTCTCAGTGACTTTCATGAACCAGGTGATCCATGGTGACACCTCATACACTGCCCAAAAACATGAATTGTGATTGGAAGTCTCTTGCTTATAATGCTTCGTGCTAAGTAACCTCAACCTCCGGGACCCTTCTAAGGTGATAGAAAAAAAGGCAAAGCTATTTGTGCTGGAAGTGTGGAAATACGGTAGTCATGATGGGACGAGGAAGTGTTTTTTTCACGTCCCTGTCTCTAAAACGGGATGCACTGGTCGTTGAACAAGGCCTCTAGTTCTGCAGGGATTAGAAGTCTGGGATGAAAACAGAGTTGTGCTTTTTCTGCTAGAAGTGTGACTATCATGTATGTGCTATATCGCGCATTTAACACCTTCATGACACACTTATCAACAAGGCATTTCAGCGCACAAAGAAAACTATCACCCCTCGCTCACCCTCACATACAACCATTCTTTATTTCCGGTTTAAATGTTGTGTAGGCTGCAGAGAGAGCCCCCGCGGCACTGCAGAAGAACATCTACCGGGAAAGGTTTAGAGAGAGGTGATCTGCATAATGTGGTCATTAACATGGAGGCGACGCTCACTGAATAAACATAAGCTGGGATCCGGCAGGCGCTATGAGGAACAGTTGAGCCTGCACTTCCCTGGACTGCATAGTTTAGCTGCAACCCTTTGCTTCGCTCGATAGCCAAAGCACCTCGAAAATTGATCGAAAGAGAATCACAGCGGGAAGCCCTGCCCCGGTGAAAGGCCCATGGGCCTAAAGCGTGCCTGACCTGACCCCTGAGCACGCCTGGTGACAGGACAGGCTCGTGTTGGCATGTATGGTAGTGAGCTGTGTCTGGTGAGCTGTGTGTGGTGAGTGTGTCTCGTGAGCAGTGTGTGGTGAGCTGTGTGTGATGAGCTGTGTCTCGTGATCCATCAGTGTGTTGTGAGCTGTGTGGGGTGAGCTGTGTGTGGGGATCAGTGTCTTTCCCCCGCGCTGCGCTGGTTTTGCCCCCCGGTCGGATCCTGCGCTGTGCGCATGCGCAGTGCCGGCTGCCGCTGCCCCTCGGAGGCTCTTTCATTGTCTCGCATCTCTCCCCGACTCCCCCTTTCATCCACCGGACCTCAGCCCAGTCACCGGAGACAACTGGACCATCATGGCGGGGACGGACCCTGCGTAGGTGAGGTGCCCTGTGCGGCTCTACCACCCCCTGGGGGCGGCGGGCTCCTCCTTTCACCCACGGACCCGCTCTGCCGTTCATCAGGGCCCGGGGACGATCCTGCCCTGCAGCCCTTCAGTTGAAACACCTTCTCCCAGGCTTCTCGGTGACTTTCATGAACCAGTTTTTGCTCACTACTCAGAACTCCTAAGGTGAACACACACACTTAAAACCATCCCTAAAGCTGTAAGTAAGTGACGGTACTTGTGGAGTAACTCTGTAGGAACCATGTGTTGGGAGGGCCAGCTGTAACTAGAAGAATGTGTGCACCTAGTGACTGCTGCTGTTCAGGGGCTTTCCGGATGCTTATTACCCTTCCCATTTACACTGTAGAATTGAATTACGTGGTGTCAGCCACCTTGAATTCCCGTTATATATTGGGCGATAAATGGTTAACGGTAAACACTAGTCCAGTTTTTCTGAAGCTGGTACATGGAGTGGTGTGCATGTGTACATCAGGTGAAAGTGTGACTAACAGAGGGCGGGGGGGCAGTGGAGCGGGAGGGAAGCTTTTACAGTCAGGCCACAGCCGTGGGCAGGTGTCAGCAGCTCTGGTTACCTTTGTGACACAGAAAAGACGCCCATGGAGCTGTAACCGGCGGGCTGAGACCTGTGCGGATCAAGACGATCGCTTGCCGTGGGCAGCCGCTGCTTTTGTCTGCGGGATGAAACGCGGCCCTTTTCCCCTTACCGGGGACTGCCCCGCAGCTGGGCGCGCTCTCCCACGCGGGCTCCCGCCTGTAAACTCCGGTGCCTCGTGCCAGAGGGCCGGCGGGCAGCACTCTGATGATGACCAAATACTATCTGTCTCCTTGAAACGCCGCGCGCCGCTAATGTGCGCCACGCTGGCCTTGTTGGTTATGCACACGCTGGACTGCGCGAGGGTTGTCGACCCTTGGCTGCCGTCCATCGTCAAAGGACATATGCCGAACTCATCCCCACCCCGAAGGCTCGCTGCTGGTTCCCTTTGCTGACCACTTTTAAGGCCATCATGAATGATGCCGCCACCTGTCTGTGGCTGACAAGCTCTGCATCTTCAGTATCTATTGTCATATGCCGAAGCCAGGACTGTGTCAGAGTAAAGGCGAAGAAGTGCAAGACAGAAAAAAAAAGATACGGCTAGAGGTGCCCTGTGAGACAGCGGGGACTGGCACACGGACAGCGGGAGTCACGAGGGGGGGGGGAACAAAGACACGGACAGCGGGAGGGGCGACGGACAGCGGGATACAACTATGCGGGAGCAGGACCATCGAACAAATGATGAAAAACAGCCATGTAAAAAAAAAAATAAGTACACGCCCACAGTGGACACGTCTTCATGACGTTGCAAAAAGCCTAAAAATCGCCAGAACGCCCACAAATCTGCTCCGGCATTGACAGACAGATCTCTATTCCAATGGCTAGCCTCCATTTATGGAGCTAGCCAATGGAACAGAGGGGCGGGACAACACACACATACTGTACACATAAGATTTCGCCTGCGCTGTGCGCAGCTTTCGACAGGCAAAACTTAAAAACTGGGCACATGATCTGTCTACTTAATGAAATCTTATCTTACTGTGCAGATTTAACCCTTTGAGAAACACCTCCATGACACAGAATTATTATTTTTCTTATGGAAGATTACTTTTGTAATTACTGGAGGATTTCTATGAAAGCCTCTGCAACATGTTAAAAACACAACAATCCTCCTTTTATTGATCCTGCATTATTTACTGGGCTGAATGCAAGGGAGGGTGAGCAGCAGGCAGGAGAGGTACTTATTTACTTTCCTATGTGGGGGGCCACTTGAATTATACGCTGGGGGATGGCTGAATTATGCGGCAGGGTGTTAATTATACGACAAGAAAAGGCAAACTATAGGAAGCAATACGGCACATTTTGAGGCAGTGTTGCTACATTATTTTGACATTTTTTTTATACCTGTTAACACTGTCTGGGCACAGTTTGCACCACAATAGTACCAGTTTAGCACCCAAATACAGCAATAAGCAACAGAAAGGTATCAAGTCAACATTTGAAAAGGGCATTCCATTGTGTGGCAACACATGTCGCTGCATTATTAGTAACTTTTGAACTGTTTGAGCTAGAAACATTTTTGGGGGTTAAAATCTGCAGATTATGCAGCAAATGGTGGATTATGTGGCAAATGCAGTAAATCCGTAATTATGGGGGAAAAGCAACGACTGCATAATTGCATAATTACAGTGGCTCTGCCTTTGTGTGACAACAAATCAAACAAAATGTGTTTCCTTCCTCTTCTATGTGCATGCCCAACTCAGTTGATTCGAGACCCATCAGCAGCATGCCGCCCAAAATTCTCATCCATTCTGTCTGCCTTCTGCCTCACACCTGCCTTGGCATCCCACAAACTGAGCACAGCTGGACAAAGCTTCAGCTGGAATATACAAATGTTACAACCTCCTATAGCAGCTTTCCCAGCATCCCACCATGACACTCTCTGGTATGCAGCCCCTTCTAGTACATTGCCCCATAGCATGTTTCCCTCCCCTGTTGGCATCCATTTGCCCTGCCAGCATCTCACCTTCTGTAGCAACCCTGCAGACTCTGGTCTCAGCGGCTCTCTTGGTGACTTGTCTCTGGCAACATCTGGCCTCTTCTTCATCCATGGCATCTGGCTTGTTGTGCTCCTCTGCAGAATCCAGAATCCAATGGCACCCTCAGCACCTGGTATCCAGCATGTTTAACGCTGATGGGTCTGTTCCACTTAGTGGGTGAGGAAGCTGCAGTAGCATTAGCGCCCCCCTTCGACCCTCCCTTCATTGAGTTGTTAGTCAGCATGTCTGTCCAGGTCTGAGCTTGCTTGACTAGATGACTCCATGCCACCACCAACCTTGTTTCCAGGTCTAGATTTACAGTGATAAAACCATTGCATTGTGATCCATATAGTTGTAATCCAGACCTGGGGGCTTTGTGCCCTAAACAACATCGAACCATACTGGAAACAAATATGGAATTACGCATAAAATGAGTGTAAATCAAAAAGTTAAATAGCACATAAATGCTCCCAAAAATATATTCTGTGCCACAAAAATGTTTTGTCTTATGCCACAAAATGTGTTACTCCATGCTTAAATCTTCTAGGAGTTTGGAACCGCTTATGGTATGGTTCTGGCTAAAATTAATGTATAACGTCTGCACATAGAAAGCTGCAAGACATAAGCCGTAAACAGAACTGCCAAAAGTACAGTGCCATTAAATTAACAAAATTGAGGAAGGAAGCGCCTCTGTGACACCCTTGAGGTTTCAACTCTTGTGAGTCAAGACATCTCTCCTCACACTCAGAACTGGTAATAAATAGCATATTACATATTACACTTCTAACACATTCATATATTCCATCCTCACACAACCACTCACCTGCCCTGCATTCATGTGCCTTAAAATAATAGTAATAATCAATTGTAACCAAAAATGAGCCTGACAATATGCTCATACACTGAATTGACACCCGGTTTGTACTTCCTATTTCAGCCCACTTTTTCATACAATATCAAAGAGTGACTTTGAACAGGAGGTTATGCCAATCCATCATCGTCTAGCATAAAACATACAATGGTGGTAGCAGTTGCCAAAGTTAATGGCATAACCTTCAACCACTCCGATGGGTTCAATTCCAAATAAAGCGCAGTAGCCTAGGATTAAACAAATGACAATACACATTTAGGTAAGGATGTTTATTATCACACCTTTAGAGTAACATCTTCAGAAAATTCCTTATGGGATCTGAAACGATGATAACATTAAGATGTAATTGTGCACTAAATACTGCAGGCTGCAGAAAATCCAAATGAAAAGACAAGTACAAGATCACTGTTCAAGAGAGGCATTCTGGGTAATTCCCCACCCAAAGTATACAACACGTGGACATAAAAACACACACCCTCATTGGCAAAGAGCACGTTCATGGCAATGTGTCTTTCTTCATTAACTAAATGTGTTCTCCAGGCCCACACGACTGACCAATGAATGAAGGATTTTCCTCGGTGCTTAAAATGGAAAAATAGAGGTGCAGGAAAAATAGAAGGGCTTGTTTCTGGGAAGTGCTGCTACTTTCCAATTAAAAGTATTACGTTTCTCTTGAGAAGAGCAGGTACGCTCTCTCTCAAAATAAAACCAAGTGCAGGTGCACAGTACCGTACAGCACCGGCCCATTTAAAGCACTGTCTTTCTATACCAGTGCTGATTTTGTGGTGGCTGGGAGTGTCCCTTGTTATGGGTTTTCTTCCCTTTTCACTGTAAGTTTATTGTGCCAGGGCCTCGTTGTGAGGGCTCGTTTTACTTAGTTTTTTTTTAATAAATATACAATGCTCCGGTTCACGTAGGTTGAATGCTTAGCCTGCCGAGTTTGGGTACCACATTTCTCACACCCAAAAGGGTGTCCGGATGAGCCGAGCCAGGGTGTGGGGAGCACCGTGGAACGACTAGCAGTTCTGGGAAAAGGAGAGAAAATAGTTGATAATGTGGCATTATTCTGCCGCTCGGGCTCACACCACCGGGATGTTGTGAGAATGTCTGGGTGAGCTGATGTTAATTCAGAGGTGCGTCATTGGCTCGAATGAAGCATATTTCGAGAAAAGGGGAGGGGCGAGCCTAGTGGAAACATTGGTAATTAGCAGTGGAAAGCCTGGAGGGTTGTTTTTTTTTTTTTAATGTAACACCCTATCAAAAACCATCAGGAATAACAAACATTCATGTGCAAAGAAACGTCATGATAGCCTATTTAGTTGTTATAATCGTATTTTTTGCCAGCAGACTGATTTAGTTGCAGCATAAATGTTGGGGATGTCGAGAAGCTTGTCCGGGGCGGGAAACAGAGGGGGAGAAAGGGTGGAGATATTGGGGAAGCAGGGAAAGAGTGAGGTTAGGCACACCCAAGTGGGATAGAGAGAGGACACGCAGACGAGACAGAGAGGAGAGACTGGCAGAGTCACTGGAAGATTAGATTACTAGATCTGTTTATATTAAAAGGAAGAAAGCGGAGGAAGGCAAAAAATAAGAGAGAAAGAGATTGGGTGGAGTATACTGCAATCAGCGGATAAACTTGTTTTTATTACTGTATGATAGTTAATGTTTGTGGGTGTGCGCTCGCGTGCTTGCGAACCTCGTTGTACAACGATAAATTATTGTGTATTTTTTTTTCAATTTCTGTACCCACCCCCTCTTGCCTAATCTTTCAAACCAGTTTATTATCACCTGGCATACATGATGTGCAACAGTGTATTGTCACAGGCGAGTGCCACATTGATCAAAAAATAAAAAGTAGTGGTTAGGGGGACAACCCCACTTTTATCACAATGGGATAATTTAATAAAGGACGCGCACTTGAATGGCTCCATTTTATACATTGCTGAAATCCCAGCCCACGACCCCCGAGCTCAGCGGCCAAGTGAAGGAAGAAGGGCGAGTTGGGCGGCCTGTGTCACCCGAGCAGCCTGCAGCTGAATTCCCGGCTACCTACCCCTGGACGGGCTCTGAGCCTGGGCCACAATGCGGGATGAAAGCGTGCTCTCCCTGTACCGAAACGGATAATGTGCCCCCGCCCCCTCCCCCTTCTTGACACAACACACTGAGACTAATCGCCCATAATTGAGGGGGCGGGGTGAAGGGGAGGGGCGAGAGGTCATCTATTGTGCCGAAAGTGCAAATGGTCAGCACATGAGGCGTCACTCCCTGTGCTCCTGATGGAGAAAAGGTACCACAGGAAAAAACAAGTGGAGTCACAGATGAATATATCCCGTATTTCCATTCGTCATTTGGCTCCGATTGTGGTTGTACCCTTCATTCACACGTAAATCTCGCATACATTCCACAAACGAAAAGTCCTATAAGCCTTACACAGGTGATCAGTCGCGGGCTACGAGTTTCCCATATGAGTGAGGAATGGACTTGTAACTAGGATGCACCACAACGCTCCGACTGACCTGATCCCTTGGCTGTGCCCGCTCTGGGATGCTCAGAAAATGCTGCTGAACCCCTGCTGCATTTCGTCTGAAGCACAGTCTCCACCTGTAAAGTTACCTGCACCTGTAACTGGACTGCAGAGCGCTATCTTCATTCACCACGAGTAACTATGCAGCTCACATGAAACTAGGCTCTCTTTGCACGAGCCTGGAGTGACAGCCAGCCCGCGTGTGGATGGGGCGGTCCTTTCCGGGGTAGCCAAATAATCTTTTCCAGGCCGGATGTTTCTTTTTTTTTTACCCAACCTATTGTAATTCAATATTTAGACTTCCCTACCTGCCAATCACGGTACAATTACCGTGGTTTGCTTTCACTTTGTTGAAGACGTTTTGAATCGAAACCAAGAAACGAGCAAATGCTTTTCAATCCTTGTGTACAATAAAACAAAAAACAGTGTTTTTTCATTTGAATTTGGAGGCATTTCATTACAACAAGGACTACACGAAGAGATGCACTGTAAAACGTGCGTGCAACTTCGTAAGCTGTCCTTACTCATAGCCGTCTCCCTCATATACATATAGCCGGAGTTCACCAGGCAGGGCCCCATGTTAGAACACAAGGTTTAACCCTTTTTTTGTACACACGAGTTGGTAAATCGACCTCCACATTTTGGGATTCGGGGGCGTGTTTTTTGCGCTCTCCCCTTCCCATTGGCTGGAAGGTAAAATTCCACCCAGTGGGAAGAGGAGAGGGCGGGACTTAAAAAAAACACGGAAACTCCCCCGAATCGCATTCCGACGAGGAAAGAATGATTGACAGCCACTCTCTTCCAATGGCTAGCCTCTATTTATGGAGCTAGCCAATGGAAGACAGAGGCGGGACAAAGCCCCATACTGTCTCTAACATTAGATTTCGCCCTGGGGGGAGAACTGCTTTGCAGATCTACGGCCAGGCCGAAACCTAAAAAAGTAGTTTTGGATGATGCATTTCTGCACTTACTCCTTCTCCCTCACTTATGTCAGATTCAATAGTTGTTTCACCTGTTGTGATTGGAACCTTTACAGAATAATTTCTTTTTAATGTTTCAAATCTTTTGGCAAATGCTAGAATCCTGCAAGATTTGAAGTCTTGTTTACCTCTTTTAAACTTCCTTTGTTTCCGCTCCTGTATCTCTACCTTATACTTTTCTCACCTTGTATCCATGTCTTTTCTTAATTTAGAAATGTCTTCATTTGGTTGAGCATTAATATTTTCTTCCATTTCATCTATATTTTTTTTAATTCAATTAAGTCAATCTTCGCATATATAGTAAGAACCTCTATACAGACATTGTTGTTTGTGCACTTGTGAAATGTTATATGTTATTTATCTTTCTTATATAAAATGTGAATCTAATGTACAATTCTGTCAAGAATGAATTGGTATGAACAATAAAGCTATATAAAATTATTTTATAAATGAATAAAAATAATTTGTACTAAATAAAAATAAATGTATTTTTGAATAATTTTTTGTTGTTTCGCTTTGTGCTGAGGATCTGCCCTGAGTGTGAGCCTATTGGAGGATGTTTATAAAGAGATATAGGTCTGACAAGAGTTCTCTTTGATAGCAGAGTAGTGCTAGCTCCTGAGGCGAAAAGCCGGGAGAAATTGCCAAGGTTTTTTAACGTTTTGTGTAATACTGTGTATTTTAAACTCACTTGTCACTCTCCCGCATGTGTTTTCCCGTGGAGCTGATTTTAGCGCTCACAAGAGGAATCTGTCTACACTTGCCGCCATCAGAGGGGAAGACTGCGGCCACGCCCACTACCCTCAGGCCACGCCTCCTACCCCCAGCACTTAAAGCGCGCTGAACTGCGAGCGCAAGCAGAGTAGTGCTAGCTCCTGAGGCGAAAAGCCGGGAGAAATTGCCAAGGTTTTTTAACGTTTTGTGTAATACTGTGTATTTTAAACTCACTTGTCACTCTCCCGCGTGTGTTTTCCCGTGGAGCAGAGTTTAGCGCTCACAAGGGGAATCTGTCTACACTTGCCGCCATCAGAGGGAAAGACTGCGGCCACGCCCACTACCCTCAGGCCACGCCCCTACCCCCAGCACTTAAAGCGCGCTGAACTGCGAGCGTGAGCAGAGTAGTGCTAGCTCCTGAGGCGAAAAGCCGGGAGAAATTGCCAAGGTTTTTTAACGTTTTTTGTAATACTGTGTATTTTAAACTCACTTGTCACTCTCCCGCATGTGTATTTCCCGTGGAGCGGATTTTAGCGCTCACGAGGGGAATCTGTCTACACTTGCCGCCATCAGAGGGGAAGACTGCGGCCACGCCCACTACCCTCAGGCCCCGCCCCCTACCCCCAGCACTTAGAGCGCGCTGAACTGCGAGCGCGAGCAGAGTAGTGCTAGCTCCTGAGGCGAAAAGCCGGGAGAAATTGCCAAGGTTTTTTAACGTTTTGTGTAATACTGTGTATTTTAAACTCACTTGTCACTCTCCCGCGTCTGTTTTCCAGTGGAGCGGATTTTAGCGCTCACGAGAGGAATCTGTCTACACTTGCTGCCATCAGAGGGGAAGACTGCGGCCACGCCCACTACCCTCAGGCCACGCCCCCTACCCCCAGCACTTAAAGTGCGCTGAACTGCGAGCGCGAGCAGAGTAGTGCTAGCTCCTGAGGCGAAAAGCCGGGAGAAATTGCCAAGGTTTTTTAACGTTTTGTGTAATACTGTGTATTTTAAACTCACTTGTCACTCTCCCGCGTGTGTTTTCCCGTGGAGCGGATTTTAGCGCTCACGAGGGGAATCTGTCTACACTTGCCGCCATCAGAGGGGAAGATTGCGGCCACGCCCACTACCCCCAGGCCACACCCCCTACCCCCAGCACTTAAAGCGCGCTGAATTGCGAGCGCGAGCATAGTAGTGCTAGTTCCTGAGGCGAAAAGCCGGGAGAAATTGCCAAGGTTTTTTAACGTTTTGTGTAATACTGTGTATTTTAAACTCACTTGTCACTCTCTCGCGTGTGTTTTCCCGTGGAGCGGATTTTAGCGCTCACGAGGGGAATCTGTCTACACTTGCCGCCATCAGAGGGAAAGACTGCGGCCACGCCCACTACTCTCAGGCCAGGCCCCCTACCCCCAGCACTTAAAACGCGCTGAACTGCGAGCGCGAGCAGAGTAGTGCTAGCTCCTGAGGCAAAAAGCCGGGAGAAATTGCCAAGGTTTTTTAACGTTTTGTGTAATACTGTGTATTTTAAACTCACTTGTCACTCTCCCGCGTGTGTTTTCTCGTGGAGCGGATTTTAGCGCTCACGAGGGGAATCTGTCTACACCTGCCGCCATCAGAGGGGAAGACTGCGGCCACGCTCACTACCCTCAGGCCACGCCCCCTACCCCCATCACTTAAAGCGCGCTGAACTGCGTGCGCGAGCAGAGTAGTGCTAGCTCCTGAGGCGAAAAGCCAGGAGAAATTGCCAAGGTTTTTTAACGTTTTGTGTAATACTGTGTATTTTAAACTCACTTGTCACTCTCCCGCGTGTGTTTTCCCGTGGAGCGGATTTTAGCGCTCACGAAGGGAATCTGTCTACACTTGCTGCCATCAGAGGGGAAGACTGCGGCCACGCCCACTACCCTCAGGCCACCCCCCCTATACAGTATAAAACATGTGCGTCCCCCGGAAGCGCAGCGGACGAGCGCAGCGGGCGCGCCGTTTGCGCGCCGAAGGCAAGCCCGTCTGCGCCCGTCCGCGACCGGACCGCACCCAGCGCCAGCCACGCTGCCAATAAACGGCTGCACACAAAAAAGATTGTCTGGACTAGCGCAGAACTTTTGGCGCTGAACGCAGCCACTCCATGTCAGGCGTCTAAGCTCAATCTGGCGGATCTTGACTTACCTCCTTCATGCTTGCTCTGCGACAAATCACTCTGTGATGATTCACCTCAAATTAACACATATTCCAAAACAGTAAGCCGACGGACAGTTAACACCTCAACCACTCACTTTAGGGATGGATTACTGAACTGTAGATCCCTCCCCAAACATGCTGATGATATCTGTCTGCTAATAGCGGATTCTGAGTGGGACGCCTTATTTCTCACCGAGACATGGCTTAATGAAGATAATATGGCTTCCATTTCTTTGGCTGTCCCGCCGGGCTTTAAAATAAGCTTCTCAAATAGAAAGGAGGACAGAAGAGGTGGCGGAGTGACCATTATCTATAAAGATAAATACACACTGGCGTCCTCTACACCTACCAACATTCCTGGTATAGAGGGGCTACACTTCTGCCTTCAAGTTAACCCCCAATTGGCTTTAACAGGCCTAATCATGTACAGACCCCCGGATTGCCCCTCGACATACACATGTGAACTTATGGACTTTATAGTCCAAAGCTCTCTAGCCCACCCACACTATATTGTAGTTGGTGATTTCAATATCCATGCCGAGAAGCCCGATTTCCCCCAGGACACTCATTTTATCACAACGCTGCAAGCTGCCAATTTAACTCAAGTTATTTCTGGCCCAACGCACCAGGCAGGTCATACGCTGGACCTATTTTTTTCTAACATACTGGATAACACAGCTAAACTCCCACTGCCATTGCTATGGACGGATCACTTCTTAATTCCATTCTCAATTTCATTTCCATCCCATTGTCAGATAATAGGGAAACGCTCCTATGTGCGGAGAAAATGGGATAACATATCAGCTGACACCCTCTGTCCTGCTCTTGCAGTTGACCCCCCACTACAGACTTCAGATGTAAACTCTGATGCAGTGATGCTGAATCGCTGGATAGGTAGATCAGTGGAATCCATTGCTCCTGCAAAAATCGCCACGTCACGCAGAGAATCCCCTTCCGCCCCCTGGTTCTCCCCCGAGCTGATGGCCGAAAAAAGCAAATGCAAAAGGCTGGTGCGCCTCTGGCAGGCAAACTATTGTGAATCAGCAAAAACCTGCTACAAAAAAGCCCTCCGCGGTCTTCACCTATCTATAAAAAAAGCCAAAAAAGTATTCTTTGCGACCTCCATCCAGCAGGCGGAGCAATCAAGAAAAGATGTTTTAAGATTGTTCAATCTTTTTTTAAACCAAGGGCTATCGAGACTGAAATTATCCCGTCAGTGAGACTCTGTGAAAACATCTCGGATTTTTTCGATACAAAAATAATGAAAGTCTATGACACCTTCACAGACCCCGAGCCCACAGTTATGGCGGACTCGGAAAATACTGAGCCTCCCTCCTCGTCCTTAAATCAATTCTATCCTATCACCCTCGCTGAGGCACTGAGAGAAATACAAAAATGCAAATCAGGGGCCCCTGATGACCCCTGTCCACCTAAGCTCTGGAAAATGATGTCGGTTGCAATTGTAGTACCACTCCTACATATATGGAACACGTCCATCAAAACCGGCACGTTCCCTGATTGCTGGAAACATGCCACACTTCTCCCTTTAAAAAAAAAGCCCAATGGTGCTTCGGACGACCTGAACAGTCTCCGCCCCATTTCCCTACTAGCATCCCCAGGAAAAATGCTCGAAAAGCTGATTCAATGTCAGCTGAACAGCTTCATCGAGAAAAAAGGAGCTCTACACGAAACACAGTCAGGTTTCAGGACCGGTTTTAGCACCGAGACGGCCCTCATTGAGGTTGCTGAGTCAATCAGATGGTCCTTAGATTCAGGAGCATCAGCTATGCTGGTGCTCCTGGATCTATCAGCCGCATTTGATACGGTGGATCACGACAGATTGCTGTTACGGTTGAAGGACATAGGCTTGGAAGACAAGGCACTGAGCTGGCTCCACTCCTATCTCACAGATCGGTCCCAGAAAGTGGCGCTGGGCACATTCTCCTCTAAGCCAAAACGCCTTTGGTGTGGTGTCCCTCAGGGATCGGCACTCAGCCCGCTGCTTTTTAATGTCTATCTAGCCCCACTTTTTACCTTGATTGCCAAATGGGGGGGTCAAGGTGATTTCGTATGCAGATGATACGCAATTAGTCTTCCCCTATGCAGAGGTATCGGAGGCAGCTTTCGGTAAAATAAAGGGCTGTCTTCGAGATGTGGCTAGCTGGATGAATACAAATAAATTAAAATTGAATGCAAGTAAAACGGGGGTGCTATTTTTCGGAAAAAATACACATCCCCCCCGATCTGTGGTGGCCTCCTGAAATGGGCCCAGCACCATCCCTGGAACCCATGCAAAGAACTTAGGAGTAAGATGAGACGAGAATCTCTCTTTCTCCTCTCACATACAGCAGGTTACCACCGGCTGTCTTCACAAACTCAGAAACCTCCGAAAATTCCTTTCCTTTCTTCCAGTTGAGTGTTGCAAAACGGCAGTCCACGCGACAGTCACATCTAGACTAGACTATTCAAATGGCCTCTACCTCGGTCTGCCTAAATATCTCGTGCAACGCCTGCAGATTGTGCAGAATGCGGCTGCGAGACTGATAAAGCATATTCCCTTCAGACATCATGTCTCTCCGCATCTGCACGAACTTCATTGGCTCCCAGTGGCGAACAGAATAAAATTCAAAGTTCTCACCCTGGCGTTCAGAGCACTAAAAGGAACCTGCCCTAACTATTTAAAACTTAGACTTCCCCGTTACCATCAGGAGCGACACCTGCGATCTAACTCTTTGTTTCAATTAATCGTCCCACGAGCTAGGAAAGCTAGACTTGGGGGCAGGTCCTTCTCTGCTGGCACGGCGAAACTCTGGAACGCCTTGCCCTCTGCCATCCAATCAGCTACGACAGAAGCTAGCTTTAAGAAGCTCCTAAAGACCTGGCTCTTTATGCAGAAAACCTAGAATTTCTCCATGGCTCCTGCTTACTGCTGTAGTACTCTTCAGCGCCGGGACACCTCCTCGAGAGGTTGCTGTTCGCGCTATACAAGCATCAGTATTATTATTATTATTAAATGTCTTTCTCCCTCACTCTTGGACCTTGAAATTCATGTAGAGGGGACCTTTCCTCATACAATTACTGGTACTGCAACACCCTCCCATAGAAAATAATGGAAGTAGGGATTTTCGCTTCTTGCTCAGAGAAACCAGAAAGGATAGTTATAATAGAGAGCAAGGGAGGACCACAGCTGAACTACAGTGATGGGGATGTGGCTAGTCATGGAGCTAGACAGCTCTGCTGAGCCGATCCCGAGTTCCCCCCTGTAAATCCAAGCAACATCTGATACGGGGCAGAGGTCTATGTGAACAGGGACCGGAGAACCTACGGTGCTCAGCGATCAGGGTAAAAAGATTCTGATTGGCTAAGGAAACAGATGCATTGGAAGCAGGCCCGAAGCCGCGGGCTAAACTATTGAGATGCGGCCAAGGCTTTGAGAACCGCAAGCCTTCACAGCGGCCAGTGAATAGTGGCAGGACCCGGGTGGCTTCCGGGCTTTAGAGTGATACCTCTTCCCAGAGAGTGTGACAGGCTTTGTGCGCGGATACCCAAGCAGTGGACTGAGAGCGCTGCAAGTAGGTGAGGAGCAAGGGAGAGCCGCACAGCGAGCCGGGCGTTTCTGGACCACTGGAAGCTCCTGTGATCGACTCCAAATATTGAGGGTCACCCACTGCGTGTGACTGACCATGGGGCTTCCATCATCCCTCAATACTGCTGGGCAAAAGATTGGCCATAGAACAAGCCGGGCGTGTCTGGACCGCCGGAAGCTCCTGTGATCGACTCCAAACATTGAGGGTCACCCACTGCGTGTGACTGACCGTGGGGCTTCCATCATCCCTCAATACTGCTGGGCAAAAGATTGGCCATAGACCAAGCCGCATCTGGCCATCCTGAGGCCTGCAATGCGGGAGTGGCACCCACTCGAAGCTACGAGATGCTGAATGGACCAGCGGACCCAGGCTGTGATTGAGCTGAGGGTGCGGCCATTTGAAGAGGTACTTCAAGGCAAGACCGAGCAGGCTTGAGCTGCCACACCCCAAAAGAGGGGCTGATGTCAGTGGGTCAGTAGCCGGCGCAATGCGGGACTGAAAGCGCCTGAAGGAACTACCTACCAGAGGCGGGCGGCCCTGAATAAAGGTTCCACCACCAAAGCGCAGTGAGTGGGGAACAGAGAGCTCAACACTGAGTGTGTAGAGAGACGGGGTCCACGACAGGAGACAAATAAACCAATTGAGGGGGCCTCCCAGGAAGCCCTGGCAGGAACCCTGACAGGCTCCTAGGCATGTGGAGTGTCCTAGGCAGGGGTCAGAGAGTACTGCCGGAGGTCTGCCCCCATGATAGTGGACAGAAGGCGCTGAGGCGGCAAAAGACACAACCATGACGAGAGGAAACGGACCTCGCAATGGCCACCAGACAAAATTAGATACACACTGCCCAAGGAGTCAGTGGGAAGTCATGCAACAGAGACAGATCCCGCCCTCTCCTCCATGTCAATAGCAACAGCGACCGAACTCACTCTAATGATGTAATGACGGCGCTACAAGCAGTATGGTCGGATCTGGCAGGAAAAATAGACACTGACTACGGAAGTAACGCTGATCAGAGCAGACCCAAGAAACATGAGTGCCAGAGTCAAAGAAGTAGAAGAAGTCACGACTGCACTAGTGACAACACAAAAACGCTTCAGGAAAAAGTTTAGGACCTCACGGCCACGAACAAAGCCCTGGCAGCGAGGCTGGGGGATCAGGAGGGCCGCTGCCGCCACATTAATATCCGCATTATTGGAGTCCCGGAGAGGGCGGAGGGGCCGGTGGTGGGCCTGTTTGTAGAAGACCTCATATTAAAGTTGCTCAAACCAGAGAGATTGTCTAAATACTTCTCAGTAGAGAGAGCCCACTGAGTCCCAGGCACACCACCAAGACCAGGGGCACCATCGCATCCCATCATTGCCCGGATTTTCAACTACCGGGACAGAGATTCAATCCTGCAGGCCACCCGCAATGCACCACCAATCAAAATAGACAATGCAACCATCAGCTTATTCCCGGATTTTGCAATAAAGGTGCAGCAAGTGCGACAAACTTTTCTTGACATCAAGAAAGCATTGAGAGCCAAAGAGATCAAATAGTCCATGCTGTTTCCATCCACCGTTTGAGTAAAGATGGAGGGTAAAGTATGATGATTCTCCACCACAGAGGAAGCCTGGGAGTGGCTTGATGGATGGCGAACGATGGGACGACAACGAAGTACACACAAAAGCAGTAACGGAATGGTGAGCCAAGCGGTGCAACTACCTGCTGAAGTGGGTCGGCAGTCCCCTCAGCTTGGAGACTCTTGGGCAAGTCTAGATGACTAACGATAATGGGAGGACTGGGACCAACATCTGAGAGCCACAAAGCGATTCCCGGGACCCTTTGACGCAGAGGATGGACTCTGGAGACACAGATAAGCATAACATCTGTACTTATCACCAATACACTCATTGCAGATCTCAAGTAAAGGCATAAGACTATTTCCTTGTCTGATACAGACTAAGCCTCACAGTCCTACTATGGGGGACCGGGGTTGGACTCGAGGGCGGGTAAACCCATGGCTTAAGCCCACCCAATGTTTGTTAGTTCATTTTTGAGTCGACAGGCACTCTACAGGTTGGTAGGGGTGGGAAGTTCCGGGTCCACCATGCAGGGTAGCCTGGGGAACAAAGTTAAATGCACAATGGTGATGCAATATATCAGAAGACATTCCACAGACATAGTCCTACTCTAAGAAACGCACTTGCCGAGTAACACATGTAAAGCTCTAGACAGATTTGGGTACAAATTGCAGCACATGCTGTATTCACCACCGGCTCTTGGGAGTGGTTATAATTATTAGAACCGTTACCATTTACACTCTGGAAAACTTGGCAAGTCCATCTAGGAAAGTATGTGGCCATTGCTGGGTCACAGGAGGGCCAGGTCGTCAATCTGTGCTCAGTATACGTGCCACCTAAAATGCACCTGAATACATTGCCTGACTTAAGCACACAACTCTAGGGATAGATTATCAAGAACAGGGAGGGACTCAGGGAACAATGTCCTTAAGATATTCATAACATCCGTAGGGCTGGTAGACTTGTGGTGAGAACATAATCCCCTAGCCAAGCAAACACCTTTTTTTGGGCATCACACGGAGGGTACTGATGCCTGGACTACTTTCTAACACACTCTCGCACGGCTAACACAATCAGGGAGACACTGCATATGGCAAGAGATATATTGGACTACTCCCCAGAAGAGGTGCAAATGATGGTATCATTTGAAACCAATGTTCTGCCGCCACGCATAGACCCCTGGCTGCTCAAAGATAAAAAGATTATGGATAAAATCAGAGAACGGACAGAACACTACTTCCTAAATTATCTAGGGACCGCCCAGGATGCTATGGGAAGTGTATAAATCTGTCATAAGGGGACATGTGCAGGCACTAGCAGGTGGACAGAGGAAAGAGCGGCAACTTCAATACGAAGCCCTCAAAAGAGAACTCGCCAAACTGGAAGCAGCAGAACGGGAATCTGGAGAGGTAGACCCACAAACTAATCACTTACTCCGCCTAAAACAATTGGAGCTGCGCAACATAGCAGAAGGAAAGACTAAGGACTATGTCATAGCATCTCAGAGGAGACTATATGAAATAGGGGATTAGGCCACCAAGCTTAAGTCATGGCTGGAAAAAAGGGACAAAGAAAGAAACTGAATACTAAAAATATAAATTACCCTGATGGGCAACCTGCGAAATGGGTGACAAGATAGCAGCAGCCTTTGCACGACATTACAAGCAGTTATATCCATCCTCTTTGACAAGAACTCAATTGGAATGCACCGCATTCCTTAGATGCGCAAACCTCCCAGAACTGTCACAAGAAGATAGAGACGACCTAGATGACGAGTTCACTGCAGAAGAAATAAGCAGTGCAATTAGGGCTCTACAGTCAGGCAAGGTGGCCGGCTTCAATGGCATACCGTTCGAACTCTATGAGGAGATCGAGACCCTGGTAGCTCCTCACTTGCTTGATATGTTCAAGAAATCACTGGACTGGGAGATTTTCCAGAAGTTCAAGATTGGCCACGATAGCAAACCGCTGGAGGACTGGTCCTTCCTTAGGCCGATCTTCTTGCTAAATGTGGAAGCAAAGGTACTGGCCAAGGTCCTGGTAACCAGACTAACCAAAGTAATAGCTGCCGAAGTCCACCCTGACCAAGCTGGCTTTATACCACATTAAAGCACCCAACTGAACTTGTGGCGACTCTACGGAGTCCTACAGACACCCAAAAATTAGCCAAATCTAAACGCTGTGCTGTTGTACCTCGACACCCGTATGGCGTTTGATAGTATAGAGTGGAAATATCTCTTTGCTGCACTGGAGCAGTTTGGTTTCGGCCCTAGATTCTATGCCTGGGTGAAATTGCTCTATACAGGACCACTGGCCAAAGTGAGAGTGAATGGAGTGGAGTGGTTTCCAGGCAGGTTGTGTTGAACAAGGGCATGAGGCAGGGATGCACACTCTCGCCCATGCTCTTCGAATTAGCACTGGAACCCCTAGCGGCATGGATCAGAAGGGACCCATTGGTAAGAGGCATACTGATGGGGGAGAGAGTGGGAAGAAAAAAATCTCACTGTATGCAGACGACATAATATTATACGCCACGAAACCCGGATCAACTATTCACCGAACTTTTCATATATTTCAGCTGCTTGTGAGCTACTCCGGCTACCAGATCAACTGGGATAAATCCCTTGCTTTCACGTTGACTGTGGAAACACCAGCAATGCCTCCTGGTTGGAGTGTAATAGAAGTTAGGGATGAATTAAAATACTTAGGCACTGTGATATCACACACAGAAGTGGACTTTCTGGAGGACAACCTATTCCCCTAGCTGCATAGACTATGGAAGGATGTTACACATTAGAAAACGCTGCCGCTCTCACTAATGGGTAGATCAGCCTTTTTTAAGATGATGGTGCTACCACGCTTCCTTTATATCCTCCAAAATACCCCGTACAAAATCCCTGCATGTTTTTTTCATAAACTAGATTCACAAATGAGACATTTGTTATGGAATGGAAGGAATTCTAGAATCTGTTGCACAAGTTGCAGAGAGGGGTGTATGAAGGGGGGCTAGCAGTCCTGGGTATCCGTAAATACTATTGGGACGCACAACTTGTCACCCTATATGAGTGGGTCTTTGCGGGCACAGAGAAGCCAGCATAGCGAATGGATCACCACTCGATGGGTTAGAAAGGATATCTAGATGCACTTTATAGTAAGAGACAGACGAGTTCGCTACCGGAACATACACAAACCACCATACGACTCTGGAGGGAGGTGACAAAATTCCTAGGATGGGAAGGCAAGCTCACAGAGCGAGCACCCCTGTTGAATAGTGACTTGTTGAGAGAGGTGCGCGGGCTACGGGGCTTTCACCCCGTGGCTCTACTGGGCATTGAGTTCCTGGGTGATGTCTGAAAAGGTCAGAAAATGCTAGATTTCCAAACCCTACAAGCAGACTATCAAATGCCAGGCACTGAACAGTTTTGATACATACAATTGCAACATGCCACCTCCCTCATATACAAAAAAATTATGAATAACGCTCTGGAATCACTGGAAGACCTAAGAGTAGCCTGGGAGAGGGATGTTGGGACTCTAGAGGATGACGACTGGGAGAAGGCTATACAAAGTCCTGGAGAAGTAGCCATGAAAGTACGATTCTGCCACGAACAACTTTGAATCCTGCACAGGTCATACACAACAGAACAAGAGTATACAAAATGGGTAAATGCGGTTCTAACAAATGCATGAGGGGATGTGAGGAGGAGGGTTCATTCTACCATATGCTTTGGGGTTGCGCGGGGTTGCAAAAATATTGGGCCAGGGTCTCAAGAGTGATGGCGGATTCGGAAGTCATCGGACAGCCAGTCCCACTGGATGCCAAGTGGCATGTACTATGAATCACTGGGGAGACCAGGAGGCCGAGATACGCCAGGCAGTGGTTACTATTGGCCGCTGTAAACACTAAAAGGAACGTAGTTAGGGCATGGGGAGCAACACACCACCCTTGGGTCAAAAACTGAAAAATGGAACTTGATTGGTGGGGAGCTGCTGAAATAGTAGTCTATCGCAGCCGGGGATGCCCAGAGAAATGGGGTAAAAGATGGAACAGGTGGTGGAATACAGTGGGATTTGAAATGTTACATAATATAAATGAAGCCAATGCGTGCAGAAACGAGCCAGCCTGAGCCTGGGTGACTTGAAGCGCTTAACTAAACAATGTTGAATAGGGGGATATAAGAACTGAAGGGGATTAAAGGATGAGAATGCTTTTGAACCTGTACATGTTATGACTGCTAGCCTTGACTAACGATATGTGTAATGCATCTGAAAGTTTAATAAAAAGATTAAAAAATATAACCAGGTGACCTACAGCTCTATGCCTCTGTAGATTAACACATTCTCGCAGGGCTCTGAGTGCAGATGAGGAGTAATGGAAAGCAGTTAATAAGATAACAGATGCTTTTACTATCTGCTCAAACGGGACTGGAAATGTTTCTTATCAGTAAGTGTGTCACAATTCTAGCAGTTGTAACTCATGCGATATAAAGCAAACGTGAGAGCGGTAGACATAAATGCCATCTGTGGAATAGACTTCAGCTTTAATTTGTTTGTGTTTGTTTTTGAAAAGTAGGAAATCAATCACCCGTGAAGAGAAAATGAGCTCCCTAACATTGTAATACAAATGCAGACCAGGAAAGGGGGGCCATATGCAAGAATCAGGGTGAAAGTAGGTCCAATTCCCATCACACACTGGCGCCAGAGAATGATATTGTGAGAGAAGGACCAGGTAGGATCAAGTCTATGCCCATTGGACATCTTTGACGAAGATATAATGTTTGTAAACATCAGGAAGAAAACCTTGACCAAAATTCGAATTGTTCAGAATGCGGCTGCACACCTTCTCCTATGAGTCAGGATTTTATATAGTGTGGCTACCCACCCGTGATGGCCACAAGGCGCTGAGGGGGGTGGGCGGCTGCTGATCCGTCTTGGTGTGGAGGCACAGTCAAGAGCCAGGTCCTTCCCGAATGGGGCAATGACTCAGATTGCCTGTGGTGGAGGGGCAGGGTGTTCCAGGTCTTGACAACAGCGTAGGAGAAGGATTGTCCTCCATTCTGGTCTTGTGGATCCATGGGACGAAGGCCAGGGTGAGTTGGGCGGAGCAGAATTGTCTCGAAGGAGCATACACAGACAAACACTCACATGGAAACTGAACAAGAAAAACATTATATAACCCCAAAGAGAATGAGGAAAAATACACACCAAGCAGGGAAACATGACAACTTAAACATGAGGCATTTTAAATTGAGGGCTACATAGGCTATGGTCAACTTAAAGTGAAACTCACAAAGTATATATGAATGTGTGCTGCAGATTGAGGCAAATATGCATGCAAAAGCATTTTTAGAACATCACTACCATCAGATAAGAAACATAGACTGATCATTAAGTCAAACAAGCAAATGGAAACAGAGATGACATCTTGCAACTGTAGAAGCACAGGTGACATGAAGTGAAATCATAACATCATATGAAAACCATAGTACCCATAAAAGGTACTTAGGTTACTTTGCACTAGGAGACCTTCTACAAGGATGATAGGCATATCAGATAAGATACCAAGCAAAGTTCAAAGATAATTCATCAAATCATTAAATGAGGAAATACTTATATAGTGTTAAACCCACCGTCTTCAGAGAACTACACCCAAGAATCTACCTTACCTCTCTAAAAAAAATCATAACTCACAGAGTGTTGGCCTTCTTTTCTGAAGTCTTGGGATGGGATCTCCCTTTCTCACCTAAGTTAGTACTATTGCATATCTTGGAGGGCATAGGGGGCAACATATACAAACGACATTTACTGCTCCTGGGTCTTACCTTGGCTAAAAGAGACATAGCGCATGGCTGGAAGGCGACCACTTCACAACCAATAACATCATGGAAGAATGGTTTAGATTTTAATAAGGGGTTGGAACTCCCTGTGTTTCAAGCTCAAGGACGCCCTCAAAAGTATGCGAAGGTCTGGAAGCGATGGGCAGAGTATAGGGGTCTCTCCTTAGAACCTACTGTGGCCGCGACTGAGATCTATGGCAGCTAGGATGATCCCATACGATATAGGCTTTATTTGTACGGACCTGCCTGTTCCCACCACAGGGATAACTGCGATTTTCGATGGGAAATGGTAGATTGACAGTGCACAGAGGAAGGGGCGGGGGGGGGGGGGGGTTAGTTACAATTTCAATAGTTCTTGCTTTTTTTTCTTTAAAGATTATCCATGTGTTACACTGTATGAATGTCAGCATACTGATTATGTTATATATGTAGCAGTAGCTCTGGGTTACAGAGCACGGCAAGATCTTTGTTGTTTGATGCAATAAAATTTGCTTAAAAAAAACAAAACATCATAACTCAAAAACACAACTCTGAAAGAAGTTGATCACAGGATGACTTGTCTGTTACTTAGGTATGGTACCCTTTGGGAATACCAGCATGTCTGGTCTAATGTAAGGAGAATAACGGATACACTTAACACATCGAGTGAGGAGGTGGTGCATGCTAGGGGTTGTATGATGCAAGCACTCTTAAGGAAAGGACTCATTGGGCCCGATTCACAGAACTAATCTGAGACAAAATCCTAACTTTACGACTTTCGGTATTCACAAAATGCATTTAGGAACACTAAAGTTAGGAATCGTACTCCTAAATGCATTTTGCGAATACTGAAAGTCGTAAAGTTAGGATTTTGTCTCAGATTAGTTCTGTGAATCGGGCCCTTAGTGTCTGTCAAATTAAGGCATTGGCACGGCAAAAAGTGCTGGTGAAGGACAAAGGCAAATTTCCACCATGGTATAATCTTTCATACAAGAATATATATCACAAAGTTAGTATCTTAGATGGAAGAGGTAGTTGGGAGGTCATTTGCAGAGGTGGGGGGAGCGGCACCTTTCAACTTGGATGTAAAAGTAAATGTATCTATTTTACTCATGGTAAGGCAAGAAGCAGACCTGAGAGCAAACAGAAAACAAAGCATTGGAGGTTATGAGTCACTGAAATGTGAGACTTCTGAGAACATATGTGAAATAGTAACTATTGTTATAAAGCTCCCACTTAACTGAAAGTTTTATTTTGAGTGTTTGCTAAAGCAGGAGATGATTTAAGTCAAAGTTTAAAATACATTGGACACAGTAAAAAAGTGTCCAATATGGGCCGTTATTGGCACTGATGCTATATAACTCACACAGTCCAATATAATATAGTATGGTGTAATCCGTCACTCATCCTGGTCGAGGGATTGCAGAAGCAAATGGAGCATGGCTAATGTTGGTTAAGCAAAGGTCTCTGGTATAGATGTATGAGGTAGAAAAATGGGAGAACAATCGTACATGATGTTGCTGAATATCCAAAGTTAATTCAGTTTGATGGATGGAAAACAATTTCAATCTTAGTTCTCAATTTACTTTTGACGATTTGCATTGATGAGACAGAGAACATTTCTACATTAGAAGGGAGCCAGGCTGGAAAAGGAAATTATTAATTATTAATGTATAAGGTGAGCACAGGATTGAGGGTTGGGGAGTGGAAATGACTGTATAAATCAAGGATTAATTGTTCATCCATATTTCACAGAATCAGAAGGGACCAAAATACAGAAGAAGGGAGGGTACACAAGATCCAGTCAAGTGATCAACCCTTTTGCTGCTAGGCCTTTCCCCCGTGCTAATCCTTTTTTTGGCTATATGGGGTAGCTTGCTCCTAGGCCCCTGTAACTTTTTGTCCACATAGGTATCCGTGCCAAATTTGTGTCCTTTACTTTCAACAACATGGGGATTTTAAAGATACCCAGGGTTTGTGCTATATTTTGATTTTTGGGGGAAAAGTGCTGCAGAAGAAAGCGTTTGATTTTTTCCCTGCAAATGGTATCAACAAAGGGTTTGTAGTGCTGAAATCCCATCTTCCCAGCTTTCATGGACAGGCAGACTTTTATCGGAAAACCAAAGGTTTTTACACAGTTTTGGCATTTTACTGGGACATAACCTATTTTTGCCACTTTTTGTGTTTTCAACCTCCTTCCAGTTAGTGGTAGAAATGGGTGTGAAAGCAGTAATGGATCCCAGAAAGCTATACATTTTTGAAAAGTAGAAATAATTCTGCAAGGAGTCATTTGT
The DNA here is from genome assembly GCF_964263255.1 of Lissotriton vulgaris. Lineage (NCBI taxonomy): Eukaryota > Metazoa > Chordata > Amphibia > Caudata > Salamandridae > Lissotriton > Lissotriton vulgaris. Next base: position 227,249,825 of record NC_141687.1, on the reverse strand, counting down.
GTAGATCCTTCAAGGTTTTTTTTAATAGAAACTAACAGTTGAAAATAAGAAAAATTGAAAATGAGTTGAAAAAACAGCCATTCGTGCCAACGTTTTTAACTGTAACTTCTTCTAAGTATGACAGATTTTTTAAAGCAATATTTCATTACATCTGCTCGACCCTTCTGGTTGCGGGGATATAAAGGATTTGTAGGTTCACCAAGAACCCGAGGAACCCAACGCCAATAACGGAGCTGCATCTTGCAATGGTTTTTCATTGTGTACCGGGTATATACCAAATCATTTGGTAAAATATAAAGAGTGGAATGTATGTATTTCCAAAATGGGAACAAAATATAGCGTTTAGAAGCAGTAGCTATTTGCACATCTCCGAAATTGTGGGTACCCATACTAGCATATGAATTAAAGGTCATTTTTCAAAGTGACTTCTTTTCTACACATCGTCTTACATTTGGAAGGCGGAAATGCATAGAAAGTAACTAGGTAACAACAGTTGCTGTACAATTCTGGAAACCTCAAACTTTGTAAAAAAACAAATTCCTCACATTTCTGTGATGGAAAGTTCTGAAATCTGCGGGGATCGACAAAATTCCAACCATTCCACATTCCCCAAAAGTCTCCAGATAAAAATGGCACCTCACTTATGTGGGTAGACCTAGTGCCCGCAACAGGAAATGGGCCAAAACGCAATGTGGACACTCCACATTTTTATAGTGAAAACTGACCCTTTTTTTGCAAAGAGCCTAGCTGTGGGTTTTGAACCTTAACTGTGCCGGCACCTAGGGAAACCTTACAAACCTATACATTTTTGAAAACCAGACACCCAGGGAAATTCAGGCTGGGGTGACTTGTGTGGCTCTCACCAGGTTCTGTTACCCAGAATCCCTTGGAAACCTCAAACTTCCTATTTCTGTGTTGGACAGTTCAGGAATCTGCGTGGATCCATTAAATTCTACCCCCTTGCATTCCCTGAAGTCTCCCGATAAAAAGTGTACCTCCTTTGTGTGGGTAGGCCTAGGTTTTTGGCCCTGAGCTCAGCGACCATCTAGGGAAACCTACTAAACCCACACATTTTTTTAAACTAGACACCCTGGGGAGTCCAGGGAGGTATGGCCTACGTGGATCCCCACCATCTTCTAAGTTGACACCAATTGACTGAGGGAAATTAATACTAAGTTCATACTTCACTGCAGCCACATAACATAACACTTCCGAACACCCAACTGAAGAGAATCACCTTCCAGCTCCTCACACTTGCCTACAAAGCTCTCCATGATGCAGGACCAGAATATCTGAACCACCGCTCCGCATTACACACACCTGCCAGACAACTCCACTCCCCCCAACTCACCTTGGCCTCCGACCCACGGATCCACAAGACCAGAATGAAGAGCCTTCTCCTACCTTGCTGTCAAGACCTAGAACACCCTGCCCTCCAACTCAGGCAATCAGTGCCGTTGACGAATTCAGGAAGGACCTCAAGAACTGGCTCTTCGACTGAATGTCCACACCCAGAGGGATCAGCAGCCCCCCACCCCCTCAGCGCCTTGAGACCCTCATGGGTGAGTGTGTATGTCATGTTATTAGTTTCATAGAGTGCATAGCTGCTGCAGCAAAGGGGCGTTCCAGCGCTAATCTCAAACTAACATAGGGCAAACAGAGTGACGCACAGAAGAACAAATTATGAAGGGAAAAGAAAAGTAGCCACACTATATAAATCCTGAGTGATAGGAGCAGGTGTGCAGCCCCATTCTGCACAATTTGAATTTTGGTCAGGGATTTCTTCCTGATGTTTACAGACATAATATCTTTTTCAAAGATGCCTCATGGACATAGACTTGATCCTTCTTGGTCGTTCTCTGACAATATCATTCCCTGGTCCCAGTGTGTGCTGGTAACTGGACCAACCTTCACCCGGGTGCCACAAGGGAAGTGTAAAAAAAGTTCTGTAAAGCCACATTTGATAAATTAGATAAATTTTTCCATAAACCTTGAATAATTTCCCAATTAATAACATGCTCTGTCATGCAAGAGCCCATTCATACACATCAACGTTCAGAAAACAGGTACTTCTATAGCAGAGTGACAATATACAATGCAATAAGGATGCAAGCAGGATAGTGTTGGAGAGCACTGTGAGGTGCATCAGACTCCTGGTCCACGCGCTCACAGTTACTTGAGACCCCTGCTAGCTCAAGAACTAAAATAACGCAAATCACAATGAAACTGTGCAATGCTTTTTTGTCTGTTACCCCTACTTGAACACGGAAGGAACAACACCAGATTCTTGCTTAAATAATGGGAACACACATTGCAAGAAGAAACTTTCTGACCAAATTCTATCATCCCGCTACAGATATCTTGCTGATGGTCATGCAGCAGAGACTCCATTGTGTGTCAGTCGGGAAAGAGACAGAAACTTTTAATATTGCAAAATATTCGATCCTGATTGGTTCTCTTCAGGGGAGTAAAACAGGCCCCCCCGCAGCCCACACGGTGTGGGGGGAGGGGGGGTGAGGGGGGGGGGGGGCGGCGCTCCAGGGGCCCCCTCGTTTAGCAGAGCCAGCAAGGAAGCCTCTTCAAGTCTAAGTCCTCATGAATTAAATAGTGCGCTCGGCCTCCCCATAAAATTAAATGGTGCGCGCACGTCAGGGCCTCTTATTTATGAAATGATTTCATAAATAAGAGGAGGCCCTGATGTGCGTGCACCATTTAAATGGTTGGTGCGCATGTGCACGCCTGGGCCCCGCCGGGCCTCTGTGGCTTTTCATAATTTAATGGCGCGCAGTTGTCTCCGCCGGAGCAGGTCTGGGAAAGAAAATGTGGCATCTGATGGCCCCTGTCAGCATGCAGCAGCGATGTGCACGGCCTCTGCCAGCTCCGCAGGTCAGTACTGTAGGAGACCATGCCCGGGTCTGGGCGGGGTGGGGGCAGGGCATTCACAAGCAGAAACCATCGGCTCTTTCTTAATCCTAACATCACAGGGGCCTGCAGGCTCGCAATCAAAGCATAACTTTCATTATAACTTTTATTTATAAGGCAATGCCGTGGGCTACTTTAAGTGCCTGGGGATTGGGGCGAGGTCATGGGGGGACAGCTGCTATTTCTGTGCACGTGTAAATAGAAGGGATATCTGGACTGCAAGCTCCCGTCACACAGTAATGAAGAGATGAAAACTGTTTTATTGTAGAAACAGTGTGAAGGATGTTGCCATTGCTAGAAAAGTAAGTGAAAATAAACATACACTCAGGATAAACATCTAAGAAGTGGATTGTTATGTTTTCTTTCTGCTAGGCCTTATTCATAACTTTTGTCCAGGGTCACTCGACTTATGCAGCTGGGGTACACCACATTATGTAGCAGGGTTGACTAAATTATGTGGCAAAATAAGACACATTACTACATGCAGTGTGGCACCTTTTGTGAAAGTTCAAATACAATATTTGTACATTTTTACACATTAAAACCGTCTTTGAAAAGGTAACATCTAGTTAGGACTACTTTAACACCGAAATACAAAATTAAGGTGACAAGTCTACCTTTATGAAAGACCATCCAAGTTTCTGCATTTTTAGCATGTTTTGATTCGTTTGAGCTGGAAACAACATTTTGTTTTGTTAAAATCTGCAAATTATCCAGAAGATGATTATGTGACAAATGTGACAAATATATAATTATATGGAATTCGCTACAGCCGCAGAAACCTATAATTCCAGTGGTCCTACTTATGGCACTCCATTAAGCAAAAACAAACACTGATAATGGCAAAGTTTTGCCTGTTCTTAATTGAAAAGACTTAAGTTATACAAAGAAAAGCACTGGCAACAATTCCATGGCAGCACTGACAACATGTGTTGCCACTATCCTTCCTACTGGCAGTATCCCTAGGTGATCACAAAAGGAGGAGACAGCTAATATAATTAGAAGGAATTTAAAGAACAGACCCCTAACTTTGGGGCAGCGGTAACTGTGCATTTGTACTCTTCCAACAAATTCTCTCACTATATCACATAAATAGAAATCGAATATAGTTAGGGCCTCTGGAATTATGCAAATCTGCAGCATAACATTTTATACGTAATTCTGGATTTGTAACATTTGCCTCATAATCCATCATCTGCTCATGGGTGATCTCAGCCGTGAAGGTGAGGCTAACAGAAGAGAGTGAGGTGAAGGGAGAGAAGGGTGAAGTGAAGAGAGGGGACGGTGAAGCAGAGACGGGAGTGTAATTAGGGGGCAGCTGAGGAACAAGGGATGACAGTGAGTCAGAAGGACAGACGAGGGTAAGCAAGAAGGAGAGGAGGGCGAGAAAGAGAGAAGGGCGAGGAAGATGGAAAAGGGCGAGGAAGAGAGAGAAAGGTAAGGTCTAGAGAGGAGGGTGAAGTGGAAATAGAAGGGTGAAGTGGAGTTAGAGTAAGTTGATGCACAGTGAGAGGATGGCGAGGTCAGGAGAGAGTGAAAGTAGGATAAGGCAGAGAAATCAGAGGATGACGGCAGAGATATATGAGAGTGAAATGGAGATGAAGGGTGCTGCAGGGAAACAGGTGGGTAGGAAAGACTGAGATGGGAGAAAGTAGAGAGTGGGTGAGCAGGACAGTAGAGTGAAGCAGAGAGAAAGGAAAGTAAAGTCAGGAGAGGGAAAGGACGGACAGACAAAAAAGGGTGAGGTGGAGAAAGCAGATGAGATACAGTCAGTAACTTTACACCTCTACAAATAAAAGGTTAAAATGAGTGGACAGATGCCGGCAGTAGATATGATATGCAGCCCACAAGACCACCCCCCATGCCATGACCCAGCTCTCAGACACCATACTTGGGAGACTCTGGGCAAAACCACTTAGCTTTATGGCCCACCCATGCTTCCCCATGGCCCTCCCAGTTCCCAAGTCCTGGAACCGGGGGGCCTGGAGGAGGCTCTGATTTGGGACACGGTGTGGCTCTCTCTCGAGCGTGCCCGGCCTTCCCACCTCGTGGCCTTGCTCGGAGCCGCGCCCACACCATTCACACTTCCAAGAGAGTAGGTCACGTAGTTGCCTTAGCCCAGCACAGAGGAGTAGGGGCTGCCTTAGACCCCTGGGGCGGCGGCCGTGGCCAGCAGACTGCTCTCATACACCAGGCAGTAGACGGGGGTCTGCGCCGAGGCCCAGGCCTCGACATGCCCCGGCCGCCAATCAGACTCACAGCGGGTGGTCAGGGAGTTGGTGGTCATCAGGAACTAGAGGGGGAGAGAGAGAGGCGTGAAGGGAGATGAGAGACATGGTCTGAGCATAGACCACCCTACCGACACACTCAGGGAGGAGAGACGGGTGCTAGAGCCGGGGCAAGCGGCAGGCTCCGAGGGCGCGATCAGAGTTGAGGCAGGCGAGAGGGGAAGGAGTACAGGGGTAGATTAGAGCGGTGCAGGCAGCGAGGGCACACTGGCACATCTTGGGCATGAGGGAGGCGGTGGTAATAGCAGAGAGCGCCATTAAGGCGATCCGGAGTGCTGTCACACTGGGACAGCAGAGAAGGTGGGGAGTGGCATGGAGAGGGTGAGTTAGAAAGTAAGCGCTGCAACCACTAAGAGACTACCGGAGAGAGGCCCTGGTGGCAGAGAAAGAGGGAGGCTACATTGAGAACGCCCTGTCCACGGCTAACTCGGACAGGGGTGGTGGCGAGAGGGGTCCGAGGCATGCAGCAGATCCATGTCAGTGTCATGCTAAGGCGGCAGGGGAGGGCGGGGGGGGGGGGGGAGGGGGGGGAGACGGAGGTGTGGCACTCACTAAAACATTGCCGAGTGATGGAGAGAGACGGGTGCCAGTGACTGGGGCAGAGAGAGCACACTGGCACACTCGGGTAGAGAGGGGTTAAAGAAGCAGCACGCAGCGGGTCGCTGGCACTCACAAACCTGGACAGCTGATGAAGGGCGAGGCAGAGATATGGGGAAAGTGTCATGAGAGAGGATTAGGGTAGAGGTGTTGTCCGAGACACAGCAAGAGCTCCCTAGTATGGACTCACTCAGTCAGAAGAAGAGGAGGGGAGAAAACCAGGTGAGGTTTGCACCAATATTTCACTGTCAGCACACACCTGTGGCAGCACAGTGCGTCCAGGGAGTTATAGAAAGGTGCTAGAAGCTTGCAAAATAAGCTCACTAGTGCTGACAGACTAGGACAGGAGGTTGCAGAGAAAGAGATGTGTGGTCTGACGCACAGTGGGGGCTTTGTGGCACACTCGTGCAGCAGAACGCACCAGGGGTTAGAGTCTAGTGAGAGGGGCCTAGAGAAGAAGGGTGTTCTGCAAGTCAATTAGCTCCGGCGGACGGGGGTGAGGCAGAAACATGACATGCACAGAGAGGCCGTTAGAACTGACACACACGTCCTGCAGGGAGGGGCACGAGGCAGGGGGAGATGGGTGGCCTGCAGCCAGGACTCGCGGGCAGCGACACACAGGGAGGAGAGAGTGACAGGGAGAAAAGGTGAACGCAGACAGGCACCCTGAAGCTACTGCCAGTGAAACACTCGGGAAATAGAGAGGGGCCAAGGGGCCTTAAAGGGAGGCCTAGAGCAGAGTTCAGTGGTCCTAACTCTCTAGGCAGACTGAAGATGGGGTCACAGAGGTCTCAGTTCACAGGCCTGGCATAAAGGGGGGCCACAGTGAGAGTAACACACTTCCACAGTTATGAGTGTCACAAAGATGGTGCGGTCAGAGTCGTGACCTTTTGGAATCTGAGGAGGCGGGCGTCCAGGCACGGTCAGTCAGCCCCCTCCGCGGTAATAATTACCCAGTGCCGCAGCTCACGGCCTGGAAAGCTGAACCGGATTCTGCACTTTAGGCTGCAGCACGTGTTAACAATAATTCACTTTTTAGTGTAAACTGCAGCGTGAACCGCGCGATTTGCTCCCTGCCAGTGGTGTTACTAGTTAAATCTCCCATGCCAGTTTCAGACTACTTTTAAATGTAGAGAGTTGATGATGCTTTCATTGTTCATAAACCACGTGGACACATGTACCCCACGGGTGACACTTTTTGCACACTCGGCTCTTAGACTCAAGCGGGTCTCAGCATAGGGGCACAACGCACAAAGGCGCAGCCAGAGCTGCATGGGTGGGTTTTCTGTAGTCCTAATTTACTGTTTAAGGTGTACAAAGACTCCTCCGCGGAGGGCTAGCAGGATCCACCGGAGTGGGCTGGAGTTATGCGAGTGTGACATCCAAGCTTTGCCAGTGGTGTGTCCAACCTTGAATGTGCAGATAACAAAGTGTATTTGAAAAGCGCACATTTACCAAATTGTATCTTTGTGCTGAATAACAGATGTTTATCGTTACCCAACTCAATGGAACTCATTTTATCGACCTCAGAAGGATAAAAGGCCTGCTGGGATTTGAACCTGTGACCACAAGAACAGAGGCCCCCACAGCGGATGTATTAATCCACTAAGCCACCAGACCCGGCTTCAGTTACTTAAGGGGACCTGGACTAGGGTGTAAACAAGGAACCAACAGGGCCTTGCAAGTTTGCGGAGTGGTTAGAAAAGGGGTGGGAAAGGCACAACGCACGATACACCGGTCACAAAGCCTTAACACCGACACTGGGCACGTGTAGAGTCTGGGGACTCACTCAGCTAGGAGCCTGCCAATCTACTCATTCTGGAGATTTTTGGGGCATAGTCTGGAATAATTCTGCAAAACCACATAAAACGAACATATCGGTTCAATCTCACCAGTGAAATGTAAACCTCACAGACGTAATCTATTCCTTCGGGAATATCTAGTGCGGATGTTGTCCGTTCATTGCCTGTGATGTCATTGTGGGCTCTGCTGATGTCTGATCCGGCCAGCATCGAGTACAGAGACGTGAACCCACCCTAGCATGAACTACCTCGTGGTGAGAGGGGCTCGGATGCATTCCCCGGCGAGGCCTTGACGCTGGAAATGGAAACATTCCTCCATCCAGACGCACACACCACTTTGATGTGCTTTGCAGGGCCCCCCCCTCAAGTTTCGTTACGTTGTAGAGACTTGTCTCCTATCATTGAAGAAATAATTGAAACTATACATTGCTTCAGTTCAGATTGACATTTCCACTCTTCTTAGAGGAGGTGCTTTCCTATCTCTCATCTAAAAGAGTTAGACTCCTGGACAGATTCCTTCACACTTGATTGAATTTTTATTTGAATTTGCTTTAGAGGCTTCACATGCTGACACTCTGCCTGACTTTTCTCCAACTTTCCTGTTTTTTTTAGATTAGCAAATTAGGGAATTTCCATTCATGACAAACTCTGTCTGCTTTGATTTACTTTATGACAACTTCGTACAGTTTGTCTTTCTATTTGTGATTTTGAATTGATTTGGATCATATTTTGACTAATGCATTCTGTACTGATTACTGATTTCCGACTAGTTTGAATGATTTGAGTTTGCAATTTTTTAATCTGTTAATAAACCTTCATGGTTTGCAAATCTGCCACACTCCATCATTTTTATGGGGCCAAATGTGCTTTTTGTTATTTACCTGTAATTGATTTGTTGTGTCATGCCTTTGTCTGGAAGTAAAGGTCCATTCACTTGAGTGCAGCTTGCACTTGAGTTTGCAACAGAAATCTGCACAATGCAAATCTGCTTAAAAACAAATCTGGTAGCAGAGTATGATTCCCACTGAGGGATAGGGAGTTAAAATTTACCCCAGAGACAGTTAAAATTTGCCTCAATCCAGCCAGCGTTCCTGAGGTTCCATGGTCGAGTTTGGAGTATTGGCAGTGTTTCAGAATTCCAAAAGCATTTGCAATGTACTAGGAGAATAAGTACAAGAATGGTTATGCATCTTTTATTGTGTGTTGTCAAGCACTGCAGTGTTTATAGTTTTGATGAGTTAGTGTGTTTTGCGGTGTGGTGTCCAATTGGGTCCACAAGGCTCTGTGATGAAGTAGAGAACTGAAATACTTTTCTGTGTATGTTGCTTGTGCTTATGAAGATAAAAGCTCTTGCTGCAAAGAGTCGAACTTTGATTATCGGATTAATCATAATCCAAGATTCCTGGATAGATATTGAGTTATATTAAAGTTTGACTTGTCTGTTAAATTAATGTGTTGGACCGTGAGGCGACTGCACCAAGTTAGGGACTTTTTCAATTTCTATCATGAGAATGTAGTAACTGAGATTAGTGCTTGATTGATTCTTTGCTTGTAACAGTAGACTGCACTAGTCAGGGTGATTTCCTGTTGGTTAAGACTTCAATTCATGTATGTGATAGTGCTAGGAAAGCGTTATTTTGACTTTTCCCTAGAGTGATTGCCGACTTTGGATTTTCTTTAGCTGAACAGACAAGAGTTAGCATTTTGTTTTTGATTTTTTATAATTTGCCTATGCAAAGTTGTGGTGTGAGAGTGGCTGTGAGGTGTTGCGAGTTACATCATAAACTGCTGTGCTGGTATTGAGCAATAAGTGTGCATGCCGCACTTGGAATGGTTGTTACGTCAGTAGATGCCGCACTGAGTGGTCAGTTCAGTGTGTCACCTGGGATTGTATCCTGGTGTTGATGTGCATCACCATTTGCTGAGAATTGCTGGTTATGTTATCTGTAATTTTCTGATTTTGTGTTGCATTACATACTGAATGAAGAGGACTTCTTCAAGAAATTAAGAGCTTTGTTTAGTGATGATGTTAGAATATCTGTTCGCGTGAATGATGAGGCCCCTTCAGAGGGCTCGTCTGCATAGTACATGACAACCAAGGAAAAGTTACAGATGTGTATCGCGGTCGAAAAATAGAATAAGACCACAGCGAATGAAGAGCCCTTGCAGTTTTCCCTACATGGTACCTTTAACTTGAGAGTAATTGAGAATTTAAGGTAGATATTGTATGAGATGAAACACCCACCAAGACCTGCTCACAGCTCATTATGAGGCTTTGAATGGATGGGAGCGTGCCACACATGCAAAAGAGGAGTATCGGCCCCTGAACAAAGAATTAAGTTCATATTTGGATGGAGGCAAGATTAGATGCGGAACAGCAGAACTGGAGAGAGAGTGTAACTGGGATTACAGGGATGTACCCTACACTACTGAATCTAAATATCCATTGATCTACTTTTTCACCACTCCTGGCCCAGTATTCACAGCTTTGCCGGGCTGCCTAAACTCAGTAGCCGCAGTTCAGGGCCGGCTCTAGGCATGTGCAAGCTGTGCACCTGCACAGGGCCACCAAACCCCAGGGGCCACCACGCCAATATATATCCTTAATATTTTAATCCTCTGAGGATGGATACATATTTGCGTGGTGGCCCCTGGCAGGGATTTGGCAGCCTCTGGCTCTGTTCCACTTCTAAACTCCCTGACCCCCTCCCCCCTTCACTGGCCTCCCGCTCCGCCCCGCCCGGACCACCTCTTCCGGGCCCCCTATGTACGCTCCCTGCCCAGGGCCACCATGAGCCTAGAGCCGGCCCTGCGCAGTTGGATGTATGTCGTTACTACGCATGCTTTTACAACGCATGCCTTTACCACGCAGGTTTTACAATGCAAGTCGTTACAACGACTTGCGTTGGGGGGTGCTGGACAGTGGCGGTGCGTCCATTAGGGGCGTTGGGGCGTTGGCCCACTAGCCTGGCCGACCGCCGACCGACCGCACTGAATAAAAAAAGTATTTGCACTGTACATAAATTAAAAGTGGAACAAGAGCGCACTCAGGCCCCGGAAAAGCCCGACAGGATCGGGACTACATTAGGGAAATGGGCCGGCGGCGTGGGGGGCGGGGCTGTGTCAGAGTGACAGGCAGGCAGGCAGGCAGCAGGCAGCACAGCAGATCTGTGCGCATGCAAAAGGCCGGAGTAGTCGAGATTTCGACTGGCCCGCGCATGCGCACTTTTGAGACCTCCCCTCTACAGTAATGTTGGACATAGGCATGGAGCTGGGGCCCCGGGTGTAAAAATGGGCAGATATCAGTCTGCTCTTTAGCCAATCCTGGCGCAGTGGCGCTGCTAACGCCGCGCCAGGATTGGCTACTCCAGCTGGATGGTGCCGCGCGTGGTGTTGGCTGCTGTAAGGCAATGTCACCAGTGATTGGCCAAACTGCGCATGCTGGAATCATGGCACAAGGCAGTCAACAACAGTAAGTGAAAGTGAAAGTGATGATGTGTTCATGATGAGTCATACAGTGGGCGCGTGACTGTTGTTGTTGGACTCGTCGTGACTCGTGAGTCGTGACCAGACGTGTGTGTATCAGCACACTGGTGTCTGCCACTGGACCGCCTGCCTGGACCTGAGTGTGACAGTTGACATCGACGAGACCGCCCCCCCACCCCCACGTAAGTTATGCTGCCACCAACCAATAATTTACGTGTGTGATGATTTTATGTGTGTGTGTCTAATACACTATACTATTTTTAAATTTGTAATTAAGCACGACGGGAGGGGGATGGGACGAATAAGATACAGATAATAACTGAATTGAATAAGGACTTGTCTTGATCACTCAGAATCACCCTGTGCGTGCGCTAGAAGTGAGGCCCGTGATCTAACTGGCTGAGGTGGAATAGAGTGCAGGATGGGACGGAATGAATTGAATGGGAAGGGGAGGGGATTGACAGAAGGGGAGAGGATTAAAGAGTGATGGAGAAAAAGGGAACTTAAAAGAAAGGGGGAGAAGGGGATATGAGAGGAGAGATAGGAATGTAAGGTAGAGAAGGAAAAACGGGAAAGAGAAAGGAAAAGGGAAGGGAAGTTTCAAGTCAGTATCAAGTCAGTATCAAGCCAGTATCAAGTCAGTTTAAAGTTTGGTTTCAGTTCAGTTTCAAGTTCGGTTTTCATTTGGTTTCTATACTCACCTCGTCCCTTTCACCCAGCCCCACCCATTTCTTTTTGGAGCCTGTGAGGCCCCGGCCCCCTCGTTCTCTCCCTCTCGGGGGCCTCGGCTCCAGCCGCCATCAGTGGTCCTCTCCGTCCGGTGCTCATGAGTGCAATGACGAGGCTGCCTGGTTACCAGCCTTGTATACCACGGACACGTCACAATAGAAAACTTCAACCTGTCATCATGCATCACCGGTTTATGGGCGATGACAGGTGTTGCAGTGTAAGGGGGGGAGAGCAGGCGAGGCACGGTTTTAATTCAATCACCTAAAAAAAAAGCAAAAATCTATTTAATCACAAAAGGATCCTGCGACGAGCCTCAAAGACGATCTAATCTTGTCCGACCTTCTCCCCCCACAGTGGCCTCTCCTTGTCTCTGCTGAGGCGGAAGCCTCCCCTCTGCACTTAGCCTCGACCTTGTGACATCACAGTGGAGGGACTGGCACGTCACATGTGTTCCATCCACAGGATTCCCTTGCTGGTGCTGGCCTGAACCTCGTGACATCACAGTGCAGGGCCTGGCACGTCACAGGTGTTCCATCCACAGGATTCCCCTGATGGTGCTATGCTGGGCCTCCTGACGTCACAGTGGAGGGCCTGGCACGTCACAGGTGTTCCATCCACAGGATTCCCCTGCTGGTGCTAGGCTGGATCTCGTGACATCACAGTGAAGGGCCTGGCACCTCACAGGTGTTCCATCCACAGGATTCCCCTGCTGGTGCTAGGCTGGACCTCGTGACATCACAGTGAAGGGCCTGGCGCCTCACAGGTGTTCTATCCACAGGATTCCCCTGCTGATGCTGGCCTCGACCTAGTGACGTCACAGTGGATTGCATGGCACGTCACAGGTGTTCATTCCACAGGATTCTGCTGCTGGGAAGGCGCGGCCCTAAGGCTGTCACAACTTGCACACACACACATCCATACAAGCACGTGCGAAGTCACTCACATAGGGGGGGTCATACGCTACAATTTATTATGAACTTTACCAAGAGAGCCCAATGAGGGCCACTCTTCATTGGTCACAGTGAGATAACTTCGAATCAATCACACCCGGGTGCAGTTGTTGCATCCCTGCTGATAGATGGGTCTCCCCTCGTGGACGGTACACTATTCACACCAGGAGCTCTCATTCTTCACCAGGCTCGTAATGGGGTCTCACTTGTGCGAATTTCTAGTACAATCTTTACTGTGTGTTGCTCCGGGGTGCTTCTACTTTCCCTGTGAGTCTTAGTCATAGCTGCCAAGTTTCTGCGGTCATTGTGTGATGTGCCGCGCCAGTCCAGGTTTTTTCCTCTGAATTATGGGACGTGTATTCCTGTTTTATAATGAAATAAACAAGACTACAAGTCCTAGAATTCCAGGAAAAAACGTGGACTGGAGCAGCACAACACGGATGGACCCGGAAAACTTGGCAGCTCTGCAAGATACCTGTGCTCAGGTTAGGAGAGCAACAAGACCCAACCGTTGGGGGGGGGGGGGCGTCAGGGAAGGGGGGCTAACACTTCCCGAAAGTGGTGCAGGCCAAGAATTTCAGGCAATGTGGGTAGAGCCATCTTCATAGTCAATATGAGGGAAAGTAGTGACACATTTTGTAGTTTTGACCCATTGGATAAACCCAATCTGATTATGATTGAAAGATTGGAGTCCATGTTTACCCCTATATTCCTCCCTAGGGTTGAGTTATGTGGCGGACTAGCTACTAAGGCCAAATTGTTCATAGCAGTGTTAGATCCTTTTGCCGCACATGAATATTTCGATTTATGACATGTTACTTTATTGTTAGAAATGGGTTCTCTACTTGGCAGGGGTAGGTACCTTTGTCCAAATTGGGACCGTTGCTTCTAGTCAGGGTAAGGGGGATATACACTCAAGATAACCCCTGCTCACACCTAGGTAGCTAGGCACAAGCAGACAGACGTATCCCAACGGCAAGAGTTTTCAGCATTGATGAATTATTCTATGGTTAGGAAGGTTAAAGGTGATTAATTGTAATTGCTTTCATGTTTTGTTTTCTGGTGAACTGAGCTGTGCTGCTAGAATTGTGGTTAAGCAGTGGGAAGGCAAAGGAGGAAGACTGACACGGGTGAGTGGGAATTATTTCAGGTGTGTCCTGCAGACAGCCAGGGTCATGGGTGTGAAGGCCTTTTCAGTGTGTTGCCAAGGAACCAAGCTGTCCTTAGGTACTACCACTTCAGGTATTGCGGTTGGCTGATCCTTTCTGTTCTGAACTCGTGTAGAGGGGCTGTAGCTTGTGACTTACAGGCCCCTCATCAGGTTTACATGCCACTCAGCAGCTCTCCACATTGTTTACCGTTTACAGGCTGCAGAGCGGCTATTACCGCATGTGTCCATAGAAATAATGTTTGTTTAGACTAGTGACTATACATTAAGACACACATGTGCACTTGTTTAGAATCCACAAAACATCAGATTTACAACTACATAGTGGAAAGACCATACAGGAAGCAATATTAATTTAGGAAAACATAATATTGCCTGAACATGTTATTGGGACTGGAATGTCCCCTGTGAGGTATGTCAGGTTGCCTATCTTGAAAACTCGACTGTGAGTAGCTGGGTTCCCAGAGATTATTTAATTTTTGCCCTAGCCTTGTGGTAATCTAGTGCATAAAGGCCTATGCTGTCCCCTGATGTGATGGAGGTTATGGACCTGTCCTGTGACCTGGAGGGACATGTCAAGCATGCCCTCTTTGTCCTGATAGTGGACTAGCAGCCTGCCACGGGTTAAGCATGTAGATCGGCGGCACAGCATACTGTATTTGTTGAATGCATAGTCATGATCAGACCTTTTTATCTGTGTCACTGGAGGGGAGGCCCCACCAATGTGAAGTTCTGCTTCAGTGCACTAATCCTAACCCTTCTGCTAACATTCCAAATATATGCTGTGTGTGTTTATGTTGTGTCTTGTTTGGTACATGCAATATGTACACAAGTGTGCCCATGTAATGGATGCCTCTGGATTCCATTCTGGAAGCCCCAAATCTGCTCCTGTACACAAGATGGAGGTGAGATTGTTTTCCCAGACAGTGTAAGTGTTTTGCTGACATTCCTAAAGCTGGAGGGTGGAGACAAGACACCTTCAGAAATTCACTGAAGCCCTTTTGCTGAGAGGAGCTGTGGATTAGTCTTCCTGTAGTGCCGTCACTTGGAAGATGGTGGCGGTGAAGGGTGGGACTGAAGTCTCCTTTTCAGTGTGGAAAGGATCTTTTAGGTGAGCCAGCCTTTTGTATTTCCACTGATCACTGCCTAGTATGGTTGTTGATACGCCAGGTATAGAAAGCTCATCTCTCTTTGTGCCTCTGTTAGCCCGAGGCTTCTGCTCCGCGGTGTGTGCCTGCGCCCATCTGCCCACCTCCCAGCCGCAGCCCTGCCTGTTTAACTTTACGGTCGGTGTAGTAGTCACATAATAAATGGTCGGTCTGTGCATGGTGAGCTTAGCTAATAATGTAATGTTCTTCTCTTTTCCTAAATTACTGCATGTTCTCTGTAGTCTGTATTCAAAAAAAGAATTATTAGATTGGCAAAATGAATTCTAGTCACACTCTGCGCATTAACCGTGATACCCAAACACACATGAGGTACTGTAACTCCAAGCCTCTTGGAGTCTTGGACCTTTATTCTATGCGCCCATCTGTCCCCCTCCCAGCCGCAGCCAGTCTGAGTCTCTCTAACCTCTCAGATGAGCCACCTCGACTGCTGCAGGCATTGTATTGCCCCCCCCCCCCCACACACACACATGGAAGCCGAAGCGCTCTAAAACATTAGGGACGAGTTTGCGCGGCCATATCATCACGGGCCTCACTTCTAGCCGCGCTGTCCTTTGCATTTTTTTATATGATATAAAAAAAATGCAAAGGACAGCGCGGCTAGAAGTGAGGCCCGTAAATAGAGCTGAGCAGCTGCCTGGAATTAGCCCAAAGCTTCTGCCTTCAGCCATCGCATTAATATAGGGAAGACTTCTAGCCGCGCTGTCCTTTGCATTTTTTTTTATATGATATAAAAAAAAATGCAAAGGACAGCGTGGCTAGAAGTGAGGCCCGTGTGACCGTACATAAGCGAAGGTTTCATTTTCAATTCCATGAAATATCATAATTTTAGTGTCACTGGAATTAATATCTCATTATTATGTGACGTTTTCCTCACATTACAACCGGAGCAGTGTGACATCTCTCGCAGTGTTTGTTAAGATTGCTGCAGCTGAGGTGTGTATTTCACATCACAGTGCGGGCCGGCACTCTGATACATTTCCATACATCTTTTGCTGTTAGGTGAAGCGAATTTGATGTAAGAGTCCGCGTTGGAGATAAAGGTGCGCAGGGAGTTCATATGAATACAGTGATATTAAGTGGCTTGGTGTCAAGGGTGGCTTTCAATCAGAGGCTCAGCATGCTGGGCCTTGCACTATGAGTCTTCCTGTGATTAATATCGGCCTCTAGTACCTGTGGTGTGGATGCATGCGCACATTGAAAATACTCAGATGCACAAGGTGGTGGGCCTTTTGCTACAATCAAACATGCTTATTCAGGGCGTCAGGCCTTTAACACCAATTAAGGATACACAGAGGGTGGGCGCTTTACTTCACACCTACCATTGTGAGTTATTATTCAATTTTTGCTCCCGCCGGATCAATGAAACATGATAATGAACTCCAAGGGGCAATTCTTTTCGATTACGTTTTTCAGTTATTTGTTGCTGATAAACAAGCTCCTGTTGGTTGCCAACTGCTGTAATAACAATGTTCCAAAACTCTCCGGTTTGCACTTGTTTGCCTCTTATTTTATCAAACTGCTTTTACCTCCTCTGTGTGTTATTCTCAAATCTATTGGCTATTCACTTTGATATCTTCTTTTTGTAACCCTCAGTGTGATAAAACTCTGGGAAAGATCTGTTTGCACCGCATTGGAGACGTCTTTGTATAATTTTGTGCATGGTGCAATTCCCGTGTGAGGACACCGTATTGTAAAATAGTTTCCCGAGGAGTAAATGGGTCTTTGGTAACAGTGTCATGCGGTTGTCACTTGTGCTCGACGTTGTCTCAGTGCAGGTCTATGGACAGCCTCGTGTCTTAAGCAGTAACAGTCCACTGTGTCTGTGCAGAGGGATTAATAAGTCCTAACAACAAGCATTTGCAATGCAATAGGTCTCGCATTAGGAAAGTTTGAGCTATTGGTATTTTAAATGACACATTTTTCATTGATGTGTTGGTTTGGAAAATAGCGAAATTAATAGCTTTGTCATTTACAATGCCAATAGTTTTAACTTTCTCAAATGTGACACCTTTAGCATTTGTAATGCAATATGTGTATTATTTACGTGACTAAGATGTATTGATGTTACAAATAACAATGGCTTTTATTTTTTTTAAAATAATTAATACTTAAATAAAAGCTATTGTAATTTATAATGGCAATAGCTTTAACTTTTGTAAATAACTTTTGTTATTTTTGGGCTGGTTTGGCCATTGCTCAAGCCAAGATGTGAGAAGGATAGACTTTAATTTCTGGTCGTCGTGCAAAAATGCAGGCAGTCATACTTACTACTGTGAAGGGCAACGACACCCTTTAAAGTAACTGCCCGCTATTGATGGGACAGAATATGCGATTTTAACCAACTAAAACATGCACTTCCCTAAAAGCACTGATGCAGATCCACAAAGTGAAAAACAGTTTAGGACGTCAGGGGCCGGGAATTTAATCTTGCTAGCCACGGGCACGGCCTCGAATCCATTGAGGCAAGAGAGACTTTTAAGAAGTGAAAAACTGCGGTCGGAATGCCAGGCCACGCCGTTTAGTTCCCTCCTTCAGCCACTTCCCTGTCTTGCGGTATGATACTGCTAACCAAGTCAGGAGTACTGATGGAAGGGAAGACACAAGTACATGATTTGTGTGCTAGTGAGCTGCACAGCCTGTTTGTAGAGACTCGTAAATCTGTGAAAGTCCGCCTTACCCAGTACACTCATTATCCTGCCAAAGATGCCCATTGAAGCCATTGTGACGTTGGGTGATTTCAAATTAACGGTGTTTTCCAGTTCTGTCTCAACTGTGTATTCTCAAGAGCATCATCTTTTCACCCAGACTCGCACCTTATTCTGTTCTATGTAAAACATTCTGTTTGAGTTAATCTGGTGGCAATACAAATGTTCTGTGTAAAGCGCTTCGATGCTCCCTCGCGCTATATTTGGGCTAAATCGGGCATCTATAAAATATAGATAGCAACACTTCTTTCCATTGTGTGAATTCAAAAATGTTCACACCGTCAGAAATATCAAACATTTTACTTTACAGCTAATCAGAAGAACAAGACATATTGGACACAATAAGTTACATGCAGTTTCATTGGCCCTTAACATAGATGATGTTGTTTTTGTCATTTTCATGTCTGACATAATGTGTTTCATTATGTTAAAATGTTACAGTTATTGTAGCAGACCCATTTTCTAATAAAAACCCACTTCAATCTGATCTGTGAACGCAATACTGAGAACAGACTGAACCTGAGTCTTTCCAATTCCACACCAGTAGCTCTATCTATACATTAAAACAGAGCAGTGTGCTGCCCCTTTATAGTAATTGAGACACTTTGAAAAAGTCACAAAACACATTTGAAGGGAGCACTCAACTTAATTGATGTAATGCAGAATAATCAGTTGCTCCTGACTAAATTAGTACGGTTCACAAATATGCAAGACAACTTTTTCCTAACTTGCACAACTGTATATTTTCTAGCCAAAGCTGAGGTACGAACGTTGATACATAAATGATACTTAGCATGTGACTTTTACGTGATTGTGTATTGCCATCTATAAAAGACAATCCCCAAGACGTGCTCCCTAGGTCCTTCCTGGACCATAATCGTGCATCAATAAGGGTCCCTCCTATGAAATAAGGTGAACATCCTGAAGTTGGGCTTTGCATGACTGTAACCGGGCCTGTTCATGGGGAAGCTCTGCACCTGTGATGATTTCCAAAGTGAAAGCCCAGCTAGACCTGCTCTTCCAGTCGACAGCGATGACTGGCAATGTGAAACCTGCACTACACCCCGACAGTGACCGTCCACTGCTATAGTACCTGTCATTGAAAAATAATGTTGCCCGAATGTCCAACCTCCTCTCAAAATGTATAAAGGGTAGGTCGCTGTTTTAAATCTGGTGTGACATCATAAAGGGTTGTGGTGTTCGTATAACAACTCATGTGATTATAGAACACCAAAATACACTATATAATGGCCTCTGTAACTGTGTAAAGAATCTCGTCACTGCATACTGTTGAATGGTGATAGTTTGGGACCTGTTTAGTTAATTCTTTTGTTGTTTATGTTTAAATCCAAAAAGTTGTTTGTTTTGTTGTTTGCAGTTTAAATAAAAACAATCTGTGAGGTTCTCAGCATTGTATCTTGAAGTCTGTGATGAAGCTCTGTTGTTATACTGAATAAGCAGCGACCTAGTATGTCATATGACAGCTCTTTAATAATGTAATCCCTGCCCTTTCACAATTGCTTTATTAACCTTCCTGCTTTCTCAGATTTGCTTGGAAATGCACCATTTTTCCACTATTTTTTCAACATTTTCTCGGGGGGAATTTCCCCCGAACCCTCGCTACGGTGCAGTATGAATATCTGTTCCCGCTTCACCACTTTCAAATGTCACCAGCCGCCACTGGTGCTGGATAGTGAATAGTTTAATTTACTATTCCAACTCCAGTCCCCGTGGATAGTAGGGAAGGGTTTGGATAGTAAATTAAACTATTCCCTATCCTACAGCGCCCCCCCAGCACAAGTCGTTGTAACGACTTGCGTTGTAAAAGTTGCGTGGTAAAGGTACTGCATGGTAAAAGTTGCCTTGTAAACGCTGTTCCCCCCGCAGTTGGAGTCAACATTCAGCAATGCAAGAGTGTTATAATGGGTTATCTGCTCACAAGTATAGGTCCACATTCTGTTAAAATCTTGTCTACCCTCACTCAAACCCAACACATAACAAATAGCAGGCTTACCCATTATCAACAGGTGATACATGGTGCCAAGATTATTACACAAAAACGATGCATTTGCTTTAATCCTGACAGTTTTGTCTTTCTCTACATCTGATGAAAATAATGATGGGGTGCACCATGATTGCCTGGACATTACAGAATTGCATATCAAACCAAGAACCGACATTCTAGACGTTCCTCTAGAAGAGCCTGAATGTATTTTTATTTGTGGGAGGGTCTTGTTTAAGAGACAGACGAGGAATTCTGAGAGCAGCTTATGCTTTGTGCACCATAGAGGGTACAGTGAAAGCCTCATATTTGTGCAGTGTGCCCTCCTCACTCCTCACAGATGACTGAACTGATTGCTTTTACCTGAGCTTGCTGTGTCTCTAACCCCTTAAGGGTCACCATCTATACTGATAGACAGTATAAGTTTGGTGTGGTCCATGATTTTGGGCAGTTGTGGTCCCAATTATGAATTGAGTTTTCACATTGAATAGAGATCATTCATGTGAATCAGAAGATGATGTTGCCACAAACCTGTTCATGACATGTTGCTGATATCTGGTGGGAGATTAAGAGTTTGCAGGAAGAAGCCCCAGAGAGTAAGCAGGAGAGATGGGTCAGAGAAGGGTGTTCTAAGAATCAGGATGCAATGTTGTCTCCCATGGCTAGGCATTTTCATGATGCTACTCATTTAGGGAGAGCTGTTATGGCACATATTTGTAAGATTCATTGGTTTAATCCCTGTTTCAGTGTCATTGCAGAGAGCCAATACCACATGTGTGTTACTTGCCAGCAGATAAATGAGGGCAGGAGAAAATCTGTTACCGTAAGCCATATAGGATGATCACGTGGTCCCTCCAATCGAATGCAACTTGATTTTGTCTTGATGCCCATGTGCAATGAGCTCTGCTACATTCTAGTGGTAGAGTGCATAATTTCCCGTTGGGTAGAAGCGTACCTGACTTCAAGAAATGACAGTCTCACCGTGGCCAAACTGTTGTTGAGGGAGTGGATTCCTCGGTTCGGCATACCGGTTCATAGGACACATATTAAAAATGAAATGATGTGAATGCTGTATGTAACCCTGCCGGTGTATCAGGGGTTCAATTGGAGTTACAGGCATAAGGCATCTAGCATCGTTAAACTGGCATCGTCAAACATGGGTGGCTGAAGTCCTGACATGCTAAAGTGTATGCTCCCACGTCCATCAAGTGCCTGATGTCCTTCCCTTGGCACTAATGAGAATGGAAAAGTGGTGTCAGAGTGATGTTGATCCATCTTGTCAGCTAAGTAACACACTATTGTTACCCACATTTGTCTTTACCCATAACAGTGAGTCGGTTGCACCTTGAACAGATTTTTAAAAGTTATTAATGCACTCTAGCCTCTTTGTTGCTAACTGTGCTCTATGTCCAAACTAACCTCCCTAAGAAGCCATTACTAATGCTGACAGTCACGCGCTTGAGGGGTTCTATTTGGCACGATGTTGGTAAGGCAAAGTATTATGGACCACAGGACAGGAAAGCCAAATAACCCCTGGTTTCACAGCCTGAGGACCTGTAGCCTAGTCAGTCCTTTTGCCCACCAAATCATTTCACTTTACACTATATCAATAGGCCACTCAATATTCTTTTTTTCATTTTCCCCAAT
This sequence comes from Lissotriton vulgaris, assembly GCF_964263255.1. Taxonomy (NCBI): domain Eukaryota; kingdom Metazoa; phylum Chordata; class Amphibia; order Caudata; family Salamandridae; genus Lissotriton; species Lissotriton vulgaris. The sequence continues at coordinate 227,228,360 of NC_141687.1, read as the reverse complement.
GTGGCACAGTAAGATCATAGTCCTCAGGCACAAACTGCTGTGTCCATTCTGCTTGAGCATACAAGATCCCAAAACGTGTTCTTTTTCTGATCGGAGCTCGAGGCTGCCAGCTAGACGAGTTGGCCGGGAGCTCTGGTGCTCATAATCTTTAGAGGTAGAAGGCAGAATATGGGCATGTAGGGCTTACTTGTGGGCGAAGGCTTTGAATAGAAGCTTTGATGCAAGCAGATGTTCAGGAGGACTGCTACATAAATCAGGCAAGGGGTTCCAGTGGCTCTGTTTGCACACTCGGTGAAGGTAGAAACAGACCAGCTAGATTAGCCCTTGGAGACAGGGGGGCAAAGGTAGGTACTGTGGGGCAGTCAAAACGTTCACATACTCACAAATTTACTTCCTAATTGAGGTCATATTTTAGGGTTCAGTCTGCGAAGCAGACAGATAAAAAAGCAGACCCCCAAGAACAGGTGGACCCTAGGCAACAGAGTAATATTACTATGGAGGTGGGCGGTGAAGGAATGAAGAAGGTTAGAAAACTATAGTAGCTATGTCAGGAGTACCTGGGGGGAAGGTGGAGCACAAAGCCGAGTGAAAAGGCCAGTACTCCCGAATTCACGGCAGCACAAGGCAGTATCGAAATGATGACTAAACTAATACAAGAAGTCAAGTTAAAATTTGTTATTTAAGAGAAAAATCAGAAGGGTATCCAGGGCACCTGCGAAGGCCTGGAAGGAAAAATAGACTTGCTAAAGCACAGGACGAAAGCTTTGGAAGATTTATTGGAAGATTTAAGAAGCAAGGTCGAGGTTAATTGTGAAGAGATTTGGGCATTGAAAATAAGAAATAGGGAGATCTGTGAGAAAATGGAGACTCTGGAAAACAATGCTATGCACAATAATTTAACCCTGCTGAATTTCCCAGAAGAGATGAAGGCGATAGTTTGAGTTAGTTTGTGATTAAACTAATCTAAACGTTTATTCCATTGTTAGACCCTATTGTAGATCTCGCCTCTGAAGTAGATTGCATTGAGATCTATGCAATATGGCTGGGTTCAAACTGGGGTGGTGGGTGAGCAAAAAAACAAAGGATTAAACCCAGATCTGTGACTGGGAGTGAATGTTTGATTTGTTCAGCTTTCCGTCCATTATCTGTTCTTTTGATTTTGTCAACCTAAATGGGAAGAGTATTTCCAGACGTGGGTCCCATGCTCACTGTGACACTGGATTCAAGCTAGCCTAGCTGATATGGGGTGATATCTGAAACTAATCCCACGATGCAAGTTTATGGTACAAGCCTTGCTGTTCGGGTTGGACTATTCCCTTGGGGAGCAGGGTGAAGGCTGCTCTGCATATGAATAGGTCCAAACTAGGGTGGAGTGGTGAGCAAAAAATCAGTGGATTAAATCCAGATCTGTGACTGGGAGTAAATGGTTGATTTGTTCAGAATTCCATATATCATCCGTTTTTTTACTAAGTCAATGACTGGCACAGACACCGAAAGCTACAGATCAAATATCAAATTCCGGTTTCGGGGCCCCTTACAGTGAGAGAAATGGTCAATGACTTGCCCGTGGTTTAAAGACAGGGCTGTGAAGGAGGTACTGCATGAAAAGGCACATCAGTTCTAGAATCTCACAGACCCGTGCTGTCTGGCCATCGAGTGTCAATTTAGGAGGGTCACAGTTGCCACCGTTGGAGGCCATGTTATGGACAACTTTTAATGACAATGTAACTGATTACTCTGCCTGGGACCGTGACCCTGTTATCCATGTGTGAGGAACCTGTCGGCTGTGCTGCAGACAGGAGCCCATCCTGACAAAATATATGAAAAACCAATGAGTCCTACAGAGGGAAACTGACAAGCTTTGGGAGACTAAAAGTGAATCGTTGGATGCCAACTAAAGGCAGGTGACTTCGACTCATAAGCAAGCAACTATGGCTACAAAAAAAGGAGAAGATGAGGCACCCATCAAGAAGGAAGACCTGCAAAATTGCCTCGGGGACTTTCATCGTAAACTTCAATATGGTCACTACTGAGTTTCAAGCACTAAAGGCGGACCATGCCACAAGCCTCTCAGAAGTTACCAAAGAAATACAGGCCCTGGGTGACCTTGTGCCCACTAACTTGGATGGCATCATGGCTATGAGCCAGAAGCTTGAAATGCACGAATCCCAGAATAAAAGGGAAGATGAGATAAAGGTGCTGTGGGAAAAGTATATAGATTTAGAGGACCAAACTCAACAATACAATGTGCGGATATGCAACGTCAAGAAGAATGAAGGTGGAGATGATGTTGTCTAGTTCTGTAGGTCCCTTTTTAATTTTATACTTTAAAAAGGCTAGTTATAGGAAATTCCCATCATCTGGGCACATAGGAAAGGGGGCAGCATGAAACTCACCTGGAGAACACCCAAAAGACATCATACCTAAGCTGTGATCTTCACAGCTAAAAGACACTGTAATGAGAGATGATAGAAGAACTGGTCACTTGGTGTTCTAGAGTTAAACTAGAGACTTGTTTCAAGATCTCTCGCAAAATACCCACCAGAAACCTCACACACTGGCATCAGTGATGGCTGAACTTCGTAGAAGGTGCATTATATATAAATTGCTGTTTCCTTTTGCTTTATGGTTCCAGTTCAAGTCTCACATGGTGCGTACAGTGGAGGAAGTGCAGGAAACTTTTGACCGCTCGAAGGAGAGTTCTCAATCACCACTGAAAGAGAAGGCCAACCAACTGTGGAACTTGAAGGAAAAATGGGAGAGAGTTGGAGCACCATGTCAAACAAAGGAGACAAGAAAGAAACCAGAAATTTAGAAAGCCTCATACGGGCAATTAACTGAGACTATCAACACAGTGGGGTAATTACAATGGTTGTCAAATTGACTAGCGGGTCACAATCTGTCGGAGATAGGTTACATACCAGCCCAGACCATAATCAACTCCATAGAGTAATATGCCCCAGTGTGAACCCCTCACGGATGTATCTTGTTCTACTTCAGGTGACCCTTGCCTACTGAAAACTCATGTTGAGATACACTGAGTTCGCCTCACTGTACCTGCCAAATATTCCCCTCTACGGTCTCCCCAGACATCCTTAGGAATGCTCATGGTGGGACATCTGGCTCAGTGCGAACAGGAAGTGGTGTCGACAATTGGATGCTATTTCAGGAGGGAACACTGATGTCACACATGGATTTTGTGTACATGCATTGGCTCTCCGAGACATTATTTTTGACATATGTGCAGCACTATTGGGCCCCAGAAGGGAGTGAACCCCACACACATGAACTACTTCAGCCAGTGCACTGTATTGAGGATACCAGATCAACTGCAGACATTGCTATGTTAGCATAAGTGAGGTATATGCTTAAACGCCATTTTGCTGCTTCTGCCGCTTTTGCACACAACACTATATGGCTCTCGTAAATAACCTGCTTGTGCTCTTTCATATGAGAACTGTCTGTTTTTCACAAATCTAGGCGTGCTCTGTGCCCTCAGTCAGCACAGTGCGTCCAAGGTCGAATAACAATGTATGCTGTTAATTCATGTTGATCAGTCCCACGCACATTAGACATAACAGAAAAATCAGCTTCTCAAACTTGGGTGTTTTTAATATGGCACTGCATGCTTGAGGAGACACTAGGAGACAACCTTTTCAACATCGAGGAGCTGTTCTTGTCCTGGGATGTGATTCATTTAATCGGATCTTGGAGGTATGGGGTCCCCCATCAAAACATAGAGGTCTTCTTCTATTATTATTAAAACTAGCTCCGAGCACGGGGAGGGTGGTAACGACACTATAATCCAGTTTCCACCGTCATTTATAATATGATTTCCCCTTTTGTATTTTATGGAATTGTAACAATGCTGATTGTATTATTTTATGCATCTTTTTATTAGTATTGACGAAAGTACTGCATCTTAGAGCATGTTAGTTAAAATAAACACTTTAAGCTATACCGTGTCTCTGATTACTCATGTTGTGGACTGGTTTGAGAGTTAGAACGAAAGAGTGTTCTTGATTCCCACTATTCCTGAGAGTTTACTAAGTCGCCTTAGTAGGTTGTCTACTCATTGGTAGCTTCGCTGTAGGTTGGAGAACAAATGAGACACTAATGCTAGTCGGATCGGGGTTCTGAGCACTGAGGTGGGTTTTTGTTACACCACAATACACCGACGTCCTGGTTTCCTGCGCATAGTTGGGTGCATGAGCAGAATCCCTGCTCAGCACACTATGGGAATTGGGAGACATCTTGTTCACTGACTCTATCGGGGGCTTCAGGCACACCTGCAGGTGTCACTGATTCCTTTAAAGCAGATTTGGGAAACAGACCTCATCTTGGACATCCCAAATAAAGATTGGGCACGTATATTTTAATTTCCCAAATGCATCTCCCACAATTCTTGGTTGAAATGTATTCAGTTCTCCGTTCTGCACAAGGCATATCTGACACCACATAGGCTCACAAAGATGTTCCCCACTATCTCCTCCAGCTGTTCCCGATGTAAGGCTTTAGAGACCGACCTCTTACATATGCTCTGTACTTTTCTCCATTGATCTCAGTACTGGGGAGGAGTAGGATTGACCTTATTGGATGTTACGAGGTTGGATTAATGGTCTACACTAGCGCTAGTCTTCTTGGGCTCCATCCATGGCCACGAGGTTCCAAGGTGACATTGAGATTTTCCAATCTGGAGTTATTGTTGAGAAAGAGGCTTATAACGTGACACTGGATATCCTCAATAGAACAGAGGTTAAATAATGACAAAATGAAGTGGCCCACTGAAGACTTGCGGAAAGCAATGCTCTTCGTTGAGAGGAGTATCACGGCCTCCACAAAAAACCTATTTCCCTGGTATTGGATACTATTTTAGAGGGGTTTAAAGCGCAAGATGTGGCACCCAACTAACTGGCCTTTGCACATATTCTCTGACAATCCTGGATCAGGTGCTGCTTTGTTGGCCAGCCCCTTAAGCCTAGTAAATCTGTTTATGATGCTGAGAGTACTCTTTTGGATCCCGTTTGTGATAGTGGTCTAGCTGGTCCCCTGTTCCGACATGGGGTGATTTTTTGCCTCGCCTCGAATGTTTATACCACTTCTGTATCGCCACGAGAGTGCTGATGCAAATTTAGATTTTATAGCTTAGGTGACATGGCCATAGGTTGGGAGGGTGGGGGATACAGCTCATTAATTGTTTTTTCCGGGTGCAATGTCATAACATAAAAATGCCATATTTATGACTTGACTGGGGATCTATATAACGTCCTCTGCTTCATCGCTGCTATTCCTTTCCCAGTCATTGCTGTACGTAAAGTCACGTCTAAACAAAGATTTTATACATTTGTGTAAAAAAAAAACCCGAGACTATTAAAAATCATCCATAGAAGTTTCCCTTTAAAATTCAGGAACACACAAAAAAGATGGTCCACACAGGTCACCTGAATTGACTAATGCACTGGATGGTACAGTATGAAGGTATATTGTTCTGACTAGGGGTGGGTGGTATTTGCGTAATCGCGTTAGGCAAATCTCTGTGAAATGGTAAAAAATCTCTGCAAACATGGAAAAATTCTGCACACATGAGGAATTGCTAGTTCTCAATGCTTTTTTCCTGTTCGCAATTGCTGTTTGCGTATTTGGGGTGAAATATCTTGTGAACACGCATTTTGAGAATGCGAACAAGCAAACAATTTCACGAATTCGCAGAACTCAGAATTTTGGGCAATTTTGCGTTCTCTGCAGTACACGAAATTACCCAAAATCCGCAAATTCAGCGAGCGGAACGGAATTTACCGTCTAGGCCTAGTTCAGACCTCCTGTGGAGAAAACTATGAAATAACAGGTGTCATATGTATTGCCTATCTTTTTTTAACAGTCAATGTGAGTAGATATATATTGGGGTTTGGGGAGCCTGTGGAGAGGACTGCAGGCTACTGCATAATTCATCACTACAAAAGGGATGTATCTAATCCCTTCTCTATTTTGGTTAACGTTGGAGGGTAGGGAAGGAGGTGGGAAGGACTTGGGGGAGGCGAGAAGTGGGAAGGAGGTGAATGAAAGGGATCGCCAGGTGGGTGGTGTCTGATTTTTTTTATGTGCTTAAGGCAAATTCCCTAGTACAAGGTTTTAATAACAAGTGTACTTCTTGGAAGAGCTTTGGACCCCTCAATAACCTCAAACAGCTACATATATTATACCACCAATAGTTAAAATTATATTGTGGATTGGGAGGGAATTAAATTCCCTGGTTAAGCACCATAAGCAAGGAATAAAAAAAGGGAAACACCTCCAGGCATGGTTTGTATTCAAGAAACCCACTTAAAATAATCTGACATGCACCCTATGAAACATCGGTTGAACCCAACTCACTACTATACAGCAAATGAAAGATAAAAGAGGGGCATTATTAATTGGGATACATAAAAACTTTCATTTGAGGAACTTAAGGAAATTTGAGGCAATATGGAGGGTTGAGATATATATTTGAAGGGTAGACACCATGGTTTGGATTGGATATTCTCAATGTATATATACCTAACCAGGGGCAGGGACACTACCTCTGTGGCATGCTATCTAAAATGTAATCACAGAGCACAGACCACTTCCTCTGGATGGGATAGTTTAACATTGTAACAGAAGCAGATAGACACCCACGAGATTGATATACCCAGCGGGCAATGTCCCAGCCGTTGAAAAAATAATTAATAGACCTGAGATTGGTGGATTTATGGAGAGTCAAACATCCAAGTTCCTTTTTCTCGTATGCTCATGGATCGCATTTGTGGATTGATCTAATTTGGGCAACACATGAATTAAGATGTAACAACATCAATCGCACATGCAACAATAATGATCTCACACCACACAACGCTGGTGTAGGAGGGGTACTGGCCAAGCAAGACACATAGGTCAGATACATGTTAATTTGGTATAACCCTAAGTAAAAATATTTGCTATGTGTGCAGGCATTGAGGGTTACATTCACACAATATTTCAGTGAGAATGATGGAGACAATGTCTCCAAGAACACACAATCGGACACTTTAAAGGTTATCATTCAGGGTTGTTGTATTGGGGAAAGGGCAAAACGATGCACGTAGGCACTCCTTAGAGGTACAGTTGAAAATAATTTGAAAGCCTACTGGAAAGTATTGGTCTTTAAAATTAATTTTGAAAAATCTAATATGCTTGGTATTGGTGCTCCGTCAGAGGTAGGGGACTGAATAGCTACTGCAACATCCCCAAGTTGGGCAAGAAAGAAAAATATCTAGGAATATATATCACACTGCAGCACCATCTTTTATACACAGGAAATGATCCCCAGCTATTTACTACTATTACTAACAATATGTGCAAATGGTGCACCCTTTTACCTCTCTTGGCTGAGTAGGATAGCAGTGATTAAACAGAATATACGGCTGAGCCTACTTTATCTCATTCAGGCACTCCCAGTTAGGTATCCCAAAGGCGATATAAAAGCCTTAAAATGGATGCTAGACACCTTTATATGAGCTGATACGAGGGCCAGAGTATTGAGGAACATATTGAAAACACATAGACGGTCGGTAGGGCTGGTATGCCAGATATAAAAAAGCACTGTCAGGAAGTACAACTCAGAATTTTATTTGAATAGTTAATGTATGAGACTAAGGGCCCAATTTATAAATTGGTGATATGCATAAATGTATCCATAAAACCAATATGCATAAATATGCATATGGGTATGCATAAATGGACTCACTGTTTGACCATGGCAGAGACTGCTCTGTCTCTGCCATGGCCAAACTTCTACGATGGCCCTGGGGAGTAAGGGCCATCAGAGAAATGTCTACATGAACCCCTGCCCATTTTAGATGGGCAGATATGTCGTCATTTTTTACTTTTTCTTACCTAAAGATAAAACTTGGCGTTAAAGAACAGTAAAATCATTATAATGCTCCCTCCACCATGGGAGAAGACTCCCATGATGAAGGGCGCGTTTTATGTTTTCTTTTTTAAAAGAAAATCCAGTTTTGGGATTTTTAAAAAAAAAGAAAAAAGACTACTGTTTGCTACAGGACAGTTCGATTTCTCACCAAAGACAGTAAAGGGCGACTTTGAGAATTGGGAGGATGGAGGATGCTGAGAGACTTGTTTCAAGGGGGCAAATCAAATCCTTTCAATCAATCAATCAGGTCTTTGTATAGTGTGACTACTCACCCATGAGCAAAAACAACAGTTGATGGACAGAATGCAGAACAATGTCATACATTCACCCCAGTACAGAGATCTGGGCCTAAATCCACAATTTTTTTGCTCACCACACCACCCCAGTTCAAACATGGCCATATGCAAATCAGCCTTGACCCTGTGCCTCATGGGAACAGTCCAGCCCGAACTGGGGTGGTGTGGTGAGCAAAATAACAATGGATTAAACCCTGATCTGTGACTGGGGGTGAATGTTTTGCCATTGTACAACATTCCGTCCATCAATTGTTGTTTTTGTATTTGTCACCCCGAGTGGAACGGGTATGCTCAGATGTGAGTCCTGTGCTCTCCATGCCACTGGAATCAAGTTATCCTGGCTGATAGCCAGAAACCAGTACTAGGATGTTTGATTCCGGTCCAGGGAAGACATGGCTTGGCAGTACGGGCTGGACTGTTCCCATGAGGTACAGGGTCAAGACTGATTTGCATATGGCCATGTCTGAACTGGGGTGGTGTGGTGAGCAAAATAACGATGGATTAAACCCAGATCTGTGACTGGGGGTGAATGTTTTGCCATTGTGCAACATTCCGTCCATCAATTGTTGTTTTTGCATTACTCACCCATGAGGGCATCAAGGCGCTGAGGAGGGGCAGAGGGGCTGCTGGTCCATCTTTGTGTGAAGGTTCAGTCAAAGAGCCAGGTCTTGAGGTCCTTCCTGAAGTGTGTCAATGGCGAGGCTTGCTTGAGGTGGAGGTGCAGTGTGTCCCGGGTCTTGGTGGCGAGGTAAGAGAAGGATCTTCCTCCAGTTTTGGTCTTGTGGATCCGCGTGACAGAGGCCAAAGTAAGATGTGCACGCAGAGTTGCTGGTGGCTGTGTGGAAGTTGAGGCGGTGTTTGAGATATGCTGGTCATGCATCATGGAGAGCTTGGTAGATATGTGTGAGGGGCTTGAAGGGGATTCTCTTGTTGTCTGGAAGCTAGTGGAGTTGTCCGAGGTGTTGTGTCAGGTGGCTGCGGCAGGGGATGTGGAGGACCGTCTGGCAGTGGCGTTTTGGATGTTCTGTATCTTCCTGAGCTGCTTCTGGGTGACACCGTTGTAGAGTATGTTGCCATAGTCCAGTCTACTGGTGATGAGTGCATGGGTCACCGGCTTTCTGGATTCTGTGGGGAGCGATCTGAAAGTCTTTTGAAACAGGACAAGGATACTGCGTAGATTTGGTGGTTCATTGAGAGCGAGGAGTCCAGTATGATGAAAAGGTCGCATGTGGTCCGTGGGGCTAGGGGGAGATCTTAGCATGGAAGTCCACCAGGAGTGGTCCCAGGCTGAAGGGGTGGGCCCCAGGATGAGTACTTTGGTTTGTCAGAGTTGGCTTGAGGCATCTGTCTTGCATCCAGGTAGCGACTGCCTTCATTCCTTTGTGAAAGTTGACTCTGGTGGATGTGGGTTAGTTGGTGAGGGAGATAATCAGCTGGGTGTTGTTGGCATATGAGACGATGTTGAGGCCCTGGCTTCTGACAATGCCTGTGAGGGCAGACATGTAGATGTTGAAGAGGGTGGAGCTCAGGGAGGAGCTCTGGGTCACTCCGCACTCCTTGCAGCTTCTGAGAGGAATGGGGGTAGCCTGACTCGCTATGTTCAACCGGTCAGGAAGGAGTGGATCCAGTCCAGTGCCTTGTCGTGGATGCCAATCTCGTGGAGTCTCGTGAGTAGGGTGCGGTGGGAGACAGTGTTGAAGGCAGCTGAGAGGTCCAGTAGGAAGAGGGCTGCGGTTTCTTCCCGGTCGAGGAGGGAGCGGATGTCATTGGTGGCGGCGAGGAGTGCAGTGTCAGTGCTGTGGTTGCTTCAGAAGCCGGATTGGGAGGTGTGGTTCTCTTCGATGAACTCAGCGTGTTGGGCTTTGAAGGCCTTCTCGATCACCTTGGCTGGAAAGGGGCGGAGGGAGATGGGTCTGAAGTTCTTGAGGTCAGTTGTGTCGATGGACGGTTTCTTCAGCAGAGGGTTGGTCTCAGCGTGTTTCCAGTAGTCTGGGTAGGTGGCGGTCTTTTGTAATGTTTCTTTCTTGTTGTCTTTTTGATTGGTGCCAGAGTGTCGGCGCAGTTGGAGATCCATCAGTGAAGGCTGTGAGCTGCGGTGTTGGCGTCTGTCAGTGTTGGCGGGGTGGTCGTGCCAAAGAGGTCGACGAGACGTTCTTCGATGGCCCTGTTACAGTTGTGGAGGAGAGGGGCGATGAGGGTGGTGGTGTGCGGTGGGCGAGATGTACGCATTGCTGGTCGGTTCAGTGGAGCTTGGGGGTGATGTTCCGGCTGGTGGACAAAATGTGGTTGAGTGTGTCCAACTGTGTGGGTTAGTGCTGTCACTAGCTGCTTGAGTCAGATGTTGGCAAGGTTCTCCAGTAGGGAGGCAGTGTTCTGGTCACTGGGGTTGTCTAGGTGGAAGTTGAGGTCCCCAAGTAGGATGTACTTGGTGTATGTGAGAGCCTGGGGTGTGAGGGGTCTACAATGGCATCAGTGAACAGTGGGAGTGGGCCGGGGGGCCTGTAGACAAGTGTGTCGTGGAGGGAGGTCTTGCAGTTTGTCTGGGTCTTGAAGTGGAGATGTTCCATGGTTGTCGTTGGGTCGTTTCAGTGTGTGGTCAATCGGAGAGTTTTCTTGTGAGCGATTGGCGATGCCTCCTCCTGGATGGTCAGTGCGGTTCTTGAGGGTGATTTTGTACTCGTCGGGGATGGCGATTGCGATGTCTGGTCCAGAACTGGGGTTGGTTCAGGTTTTTGAGAGAAAGGTGATGTCAGGAGAAGTGGCGTAGAGGAGGTTCCACATTTCGGCTGCGTGTTTGTGGAGGGATCTCACGTTTAAGAGGATGCAGTTGAACTGGTCAGGTGTGCTGTTGGTCGGCTGGGCGGGGAGAGGAGGTGGCGTGTTGGTGTGGGTGAAGACGTGGTTTCAGTTCCAGCAGGCAAAATGTCCATGGGGAAGAGACACTGGAGGGGGCGGGCCGTGGGAGATCGCAGGGGCGACAAAGGAGAAAACAGGAGGAAGAAAGAAAAAGGATAGAAAAAGCAAAGCCAAAAAGGCAGAGGGCTGGACAGCTGGGAGGTGGGAAAACGAGGGAAGGGAAACTGGAGGGTGCGGGCCACGGGGGATAGCGGCGGCAGTGGCACAAAGTAGAAAATAGGAGAAAAAAGGAAAGAAAAAGCAAACCCAAAAGGCATAGGGCAGGAAGATATAAAAAGAGAGACAGAAAAGCAGAAAGAGAGACTGAAAAAAGCAGAAAGAGAGACAGAAGGGCAGTCAAGCAGCAGAGCAGTGATGTTCTACCATTGGACCACCAGGGATGAGGCACAGGCAGGATTTTGCGGGTGGAGAAGGGCCTCGAACTCCTGACCTCCGGGTCAGCAACAGCAACGGGGACAGCAGCAGCTACCAGATGGAGCTGCGCTGTGAAAGGAGCAAGTCCACTAAAAGGTCAGTGGTCTTCAATCAGTGCAAACAAGAATATTAACTGAAACAAACTAAATGTTTGTGTTCATTCCAATTGAGGCACCGGGCCCTACATCCAGTAAATAAAGAGGCATCTACAGGGCCCTTTCAATATATATTGACAGGCATGGGTTCTGCTCTGAATGTACATTGATGAGAAAGTGGCAGGGTTATTTGGGACAATATATCTCCATAGATCAATGGCCTAAACTTTGGTTGGATAGCCCTTCTCTCTGCAGAAGCATTTAGAATAGGAAATTGACGTATAAAATTACAATGGACTGCCACACACTTTAAGCTAAAACAGATGTGGAACAAAACAGATAGTCTATGTTGGTGGGTATGTGGCCAAGTAGTGGATATATCACTTGTCTCGTGGGTATGCCCAAAACTGCTCAATTTTGGAAGGAAATTCATAGCAACATCAAAGGCACTGGAATCACACCTAGCTACCATCATAATTAGCCATAGGCCGTTTGAGATCAAGCATTTGCACAAAGTGGACTGGAGATTGATAACTAATATGACTCTAGTGGGAATAAATTATCTGCTTCCTTGCAGAGCAATGCTGTGAAGCATACAACATAACAAAATAATCGTGAAGATATGGCTACGAGAATAGAAAAGGGCCCCCCAAGCTTATCCGGGCACCTGAACCACGCCTTCAAGAGACCCAAAGCCTGCTCCATCGGTCTCCTGGTTCAAAAATGGGCTTCATTGTTGGGTTCCTCTGAGGTGTTAAAAGCCAAGTACGACTTGGAGATCCCGAGCCACCTGAAATATATAATCGCAAAACCAAATGTAAGTGATCAGATGTTTTGATGGACACATGAGCGCAAAATAATCCTTTTTCCTGATCAAAGAGCCATAAAGGTTTTTTGGGAGTAATACAGATCTGCCTGGGACACTTGTCTGAGCTTGTTTTGAAATGTGTTGGACAGTAGTCAGATCTTGTGAGGGTATGTAGCCCTTAACCATTATTGAATGAGAAACAGTCACAAATCACATAATCAGGTGCAGAGTACTTGCCCTGCCAGAGATGTTGTTAAAAAATATAATCTGTCAGTCATGCAGGGTATCCCTATAGCATGGGTAAGCAGGGTAGTTGACCAGGACACAACATCTGAGGGACACATTTAAGAATATCAAAGCACAAAGCACGTCAATTCTTTGCATTGGGTGGTGTAATGAATTGGTTGGTTGTCGGAAATAATCTTTCCGACAACCAAGCCATTGGTTGTGGAAATAAACTTTCTGACAGCCAAGCCAATGGGGACACTGCAGTTGCAAAGATCACAGAGCCCTCAAATCTAAATATAGCATTTATAGTATCATTTTTGTGAACAGGGTATTTATTCTATGATGTTCTGGATGGAGTACAGCTCCATAAAATACAAAGGATCTGAGTTTCATTTTGGTTGAAAGGTCACTCCAGCACAATGTAATAGATATCACGTACACCTTAGTAAAAATACCATAGTATATAATGCACTTGCAAAAAGGCGGACGTGCTATCCACCATGTTGTAATGTAGTAAATGGTCCCCAACCATAGAATTAGGACCACAGTTTGGTACTAATATTGTTGACAAATATCTTTTTTAAGTTAAAGAAAAACATCACTCATTCTTGAGTGATGTTTTTCTTTAACTTAAAAAAGACATTTGTCAACAATATTATATCAGAACAAAGTATACTAAGTCAAAATCAGATAATATCTACATAATGTTTTTTTTTTAATACCATTACATATTTATTAAGAGCCTTTTATTCTGGTTTCATATCTCCCTCTGTGTAGGTCAGCCCCCATCAAAAGAAAATGAGATGAGAGTGCACCATCAGAGGGGTTTCAAGTGTATCAGAATCCACTGCCACATATCTTGGGAGGGTCTTTAACATTAAACCCACATCATCCTGTTTCATCATCTGGGAATGTTCTTCCAGCGAAAGAAGCAGGTTCGGTGGTCACTGACCCCATGTTACGACGCTTCTAGCAACAGCCTGCCCCAGGAAATTGAATACCATAGAACAGCAACAAAGGAGTACATTTTGTCACCTGGAAAAAAAATGTATGTTGCTTTTAATCCTTCTAGATGGTGCAGTACATCACAAACTTCACATGTATACTGTGATAAAGATTACAAGTGACGTAGGGTGGTCTATCTGTCACATTAGCCACTGATAACAAAGACACCAAACAATGTGTACCCTGAATGGTTTCTGTGTCAACACTAACAATGCTTTACCAGGGGCGGCTCCTCTGTTATGGCGAAGGAGCGTCGCCCCACCGCTGGGTGCCAGTAAATTCAAACAGATCAAAAATAAAATGATAATAAAACAATTTGTTTATCATTCTATTTTTATCTTACCTGCAGGCTCCCAGCGAGCCGAGTCCTTGGGCAGGCTGCCCTTTGACAGCAGCTGCAACAGAGAGGAGGAGTGGGGGGCACTGTAAGTGTGAATGTTGGTTTGGCCGGCTGTCTTCGGACAGCCAAACCAACATGCACACTTAGCATTTCTCCAACCTGACTTGTGCTGCACAGCCGGGTGGAGAACGCGCAGGCTTCCTGTCTGAGTAGAAAACCAGGCCGCTCAGACCAACACTTTTAAAATGTTAACTTTGATTTGAATTTGCTTGTTTACATATATTGGGCCTGATTTAGAGTTTTGCGGATGAGTACTATCTCGGAAAAGTGAAGGATATCCCGCCCCTCTCCCACCTTAATACAAGCACTCTAAGATGCAATATGTGTAGGAAGGTGGATATCTGACTATGGTTGCCCCCAACTTTTTGCCTGGTGTTTTGCTGGTTTTTCGACTTAGTTGACCTGGGACCCTGCTATTCAGGGCCCCAGGCCCACTGCTCTCTCTGTAAAATGGATTCCATGTACCTTAGGTACATATCTAATTGGATACTGAGTCACCTTATCAGTCCCTGTACAGTGTACCGTAGGTACCCAGGGCATAGGTGTACCCAGGGCCTACCAGGGGCTGCAGCATGTATTATGCCACCCCTGGCTGGCCACCCAAATCTGACACAACTGGCTGCACGACAGCTGGGGCAAGGTGGTGTAATCACCCTTTGCTTTAGATATAGTATTCCTATATCTAACCCTAAAATGGACACATATATTCCTATCAGTCACTCCTATGGCAGGCCTTATCAATCCTGAAGGCAGAGTGCTTGGAATTGTGTGAGATGGTGCTCTGGCATGAGCTGAGCCCGTTTGCAGCTTGCCGAACCAAGTCCTAATAGCTGTTCCATGATAACGCGTACCATATACTCTTAAGTGCATTATAATCCTTGCGGTTATTTGCTAACTTTGGTATTGCATTATCAAAACATGTCGAGTAAGGTGTCATACGAATTGAAATACTAACCCCTCACCAATTCTGGCGACGGGGTTAGCATTCCACCCTTCTAGAAGGACACGACATGTATGTAACTGTGAACCCCGGTTAAAGTTAACTCGAGCCTCAGCATCACAAAATGGATGCTGCCACCACAGACACAAGTCTGACCTCCTGCTGCTGGGAGTGCTTCCAGCGAGGAGGGCTCGGACAAAGGGTTTCCTGTCAGGGGCGGTGCTAGCACCATCCCAGACAGGATTTTGTGTATCCCAGGTAGGCAGGGCTGAGAGGAAGGTGACTGCAAGTGGCACCCCGGTGCTCACTGTGCATATGCCGGCTCAAACCAGTTCCAGGGGCACCCCAGCCCCTGAGCTGGGGAGAGACCGGACAAAGGAGAGGGGTGTAACCACCCCCCTCCTGGTCCCACCCATGGGCAGGACCTAGTCGCGTGCCAGCCCCTTTTCTTAGGATAAAGGTAGGAGCGGGCCCCCTTCCCAAATTAGATAATCTTGAATCTTGAACTTCTTTCCACGAAAGGAACTCTTGACATTCTCTTGTGGCTAAGGAGTAGCACCCTGCACCCGCAGGCACCACCTAAGCATTTGCGGTTTGCTGCACGTCCATCCTCCGGATCAAGACTGACCAGCTCGACGAGACCCGGATTCCCTGCCATCTCTGACCTCTACCTGCATCATCAGCCCAGCTGAGATTCGTGGGTGTGACGAGACCTGAGGGACCGGCCATCTTCAAAACCTGCACGACGCTTAACCAGCACGACCGCCGAGGGATCCTCGAGTGAGTGCACTGGGGTTTGAGAAGCCCCAACCCAGAGCAGCTCCAGCACCGAAGTCCAGCCCCCCAGCATCCACGAGATCTGCGTGGGGCCCTTCTGCTCCTTTGCTGCTTGCCACGTTGTCCGGTCACTTGCCCGTTGGCTAGTGGCCCTCCTGACGACGTACCACGACGTTTTCACCGCTGGTCTAGGTCCTCTAGACTGGCCCTTGCTCCTTGTCCAACAAGAAGTGCCCTGGACCCTCCTGGTCTACTCCAGACGCCATTTTGACTCCACCGCGTGGGCTTACCTTTGCCAAGGCTTGTTGCTCCAATCCCGGATCCAGCATCGCCGACAGCCGACACCCTAGTGGGACAGCTCGCACCTCCAGCCTGGTCGCCGACAACGCCTCCTGGCCCGTGTGACTACAAAGTCCAGCGTCTCCCACTCACCTGATCGCGGTGACTTCATCCGGTGCCATCCTGGTGCCCACACAATCACTGGCTAGTGGTTGAGAACTGAGTCCCCTCTGCTTTCAGGTCGTCTCCATCACCGATCCAGCCTTGGATCACACCGAACATCTTCACTGGTCGCCTGCCAGCAACATCTTCTTTCAGGCTCCATAGACTACAACGAGGATTCCCGACGTCATTTGAACCCTATGCAGCCGCAGCCCCTGGGCTAGGTAACCCGAGCATTTCGGTGCTCCAGCGTAGGTTCACTATCCTAGTGTCCAGATCCTTTTTCGTTTTTAGTCTACCTAGTCGGATTCGTCCGGAAACAGTAACTTTAGAATTACTAGCATCCATAGACTTTGTCCCGCATCCCGCGTAAGAGTTCACACTCTGCACCCGAGTTCCCTAGGCCTCCTGCTCCTAACCTTAGGGTCCAGTAAGGTAGTCCTAGCGGTCCTGAAGCCTCTGGATCGTGTCACTTACCTGCTAGTATTTCGCATTCCACTTTTAGAGTATATGGTTTTTCGTGCCCCTCGGGCATTTGTGTTATTTGTGCAACTTGCAGTATTTTCTTAAGAGTTTTGTATTGTGCTTAGCTCCCTGATTCATAAAGAGTTCAGGGTAGACTTGTTATTAATAAATATACTTTATTTTTTATAACAACTTGTGTGGTGTCCTTTCACTTGGTGTTCAAGGGGTATATGTGATGGTAAAACAGCTGGCTTAACACGCCCTCTAGAGTTTAGCCTAAAGACTGCTCTTGTCCATGCTACAAGGATAGCTGGTCTATAAGGTTGACTTACAACCAATCATCAATAAGGGTTGTTTGGAATGATACACAGTGATCACTAGAATAGTGAGCACTATATATCAGGCCAACTTCTCACACAATGCACTTGCAATAAGGTGGACAGGATATCCATCACTTTGTGACAGAGCAACTGGTCCTCTAAATTCTAAATCAGGTCCTATGTGATGTCACATTGGGTGCCCTTTCTCTATAGTTTTAAGTTACAATGCATACATTGCATACCTCTTTGCTTTGTTTATATTTAGTTAATTTACTTGGTACTTTGTAACTGATGTATGCATATGTCTGCTTTCAGCATCCTTTGGAGCAAGCAAGGGCAGTGCTTAAATTGAGCTGCTTATTGCTGCTGAGTCCCACTGTATCGTATTGCTGGGACCTGACTCCTAATTTTCATCATCGGACAAAGGGAAAAGAAGGAGAAAGACAGAAAAAACATCACAAAAGGAGAAAGCATGAACTTGGAAGAGTGGGATAAAGGGGAAAGGGTGTGTGGTAGTGGATTATAGAGGCAGGATGTGGACTGAAGGCTACACAGCCTTGGTGGTCAGAGAACCAGTGCTAGCCAAGGGGTTCTAAGCAGTAATTTGGGCACTAGTCCTTATTCTTTTACAGATTAAGCCCCGAGCATGGGACACAATGACCACATTCTAGGGGACTATTAGGAAGGTTAATGGGAGTCAAATGATGGAGTCATCAACACTGAAGGACCCAGTGGCACTGAGAGTGAGGGAGCTGGCCAGGAGGCTACTTCCTTCATACTCTGAAGCATTTCTATCAGTATGGCCAGTCTGTCATGGGGGCAGTTGAAACATCACAGGCCACAACACTTGCTCCAGTGGCAGTCACCACCACTACCAGCGAGACCACCCTTTCTTCTGCCCTCCGCTATCAAGCCAGCAGCCAGTCAGTAAACAGACTGGGGTCGCCTTCACCCCGGGCGCCTCTCCCTCTGCTTCTATCCCACAAGCACTGTTGTCAGAGGAGACACTGGAGGTTCTTAAGAGCAGACAACATTGTTGTATGGCATCCAGGGTGTCAATCAGCAACTTTCTTGAGTCATTCACACTCTGCCCTGCCTGCCACTCGGAGAGTCCTGTCTGTGGTAGTGGCTTCCAGCACTCCCGCCCTATTCTTCCCTCTAACCCCAATTTACCACCTGACCACATTCCAAGTCCTGACCTTCGCACCCTTCCTGCTTACTTAAATTCCTCCACCTCCTTTCACTATTCCAACTTCCCTAAATCACCACTATCCGAAAAAAACCTCGCATACCCACAAACCTCACCTTTCCCGTAAACATTTCTTCCCAGAATCCCCAGGTCCTGCCCCCATAAAAAAATTCTAAAAATCCTCTCTCCGTCCCAAAAAGTAGGTGCCCAAACAACCATCTTCCCCAGGAGGACAGGGAGCCCCTGAAGAGAATATTGCTGCAAATGTTGGAAGGCAAGTTCAACGCCTTGAGGCAATTGTACATAGATTGTGATAGGGCACTGTTTTTGCTAACCCACTCCAGGACACTTTTTATTATTGAATTGTTTTCAAGCACATTCACTTATCCGGAGGAGAAATATTTGTGTCCTCCTTCTTTAAAAACATTTTAAAAAGTTATCTTGAACCTATTGTGCCTGTTTACTAGTAGGTATTGTTTGTTATAACATTTGTCACATGGAATTGTGTTTTCAATATGTTGTTTATGTTAACCATTTACTTCAGTTTCCAGGTCTTGTGATTCCCTATGTGTTGCATTATGGGAGTTGTAGTTCATCCCCTTTCCCATGTGCAGTGGCGTGGGAAGGGGGGTGCGGTGGGTGCGGGCCACCCCGGGTGTTATCACTGAGGAAGGGGGGGACAAAATGGCAAAAATATGTGTTTTAAACACATATTTTTGCCATTTTGTCAAGCCACCTGACCTTGGTACGCCACTGCCCAGGTGTGTTAAAAGGAACTGGCAGTGTTAAGGGCCAGTGTGTGCGGCATTCAGAGTAGGAACGTGTGTGACTAAATTTAACATTATTATTATTATGTTAAAATGTAGGAATACGTTAAGGTGTTGGGTTTCACATAGAGTGCATGCCATACATAAGTGTTTCTACACCTAGCTTTAGACTGTGAATACACTATGCTGCATTCAAGTGTGTGTCCGGACCTTAATGGTATATGTAGCTTTAAATGACATAACATAGCAGTGAGTGGATTGTGGCAATATGTACTTGGGGTATATATGGTTAAATCATATGATTTTGGAGTGTGAGGTAAGTGTGCAAACTGCCATCAAGGGTAGCCTCATAATAGTTATTTATTCTAACCACTTCCCTTTAGGGTTATTAGTACAATGAATACATTTGAAAAATTTAACCAGTTTACCTAAAGAGAGTTAGCATTATTTGTTTGAGCATGTACACTTTTACAAAACCTGCATTTACTTACTGATGGGGGGAGTAGAATTGTGTTAAGTGAGTATTTCATATGGGAATGTAGGGCCTCATTTACAAGGGTTTGACGCAGGGCACTGCTGCGAGTCACTTTCTGCGCTGCCCTGCACCAAAGGAAAGGGCAGGAATGCGCTGTATCTATGCGATACAGCGCACTCCTGCCCTCTTTCACTGCGCTGGAGCACAAATGGCTGCCTTGTGCCAATGCAGGCACCCTTGCACCATGCTGTAAGGGTGGCCGCGATGAAGGAATGATTGTTTTTGTGCAAGAAGGGGCACCTTCCTGTACAAAAACAATGAATGGAGGCGTTTTCCTCTTTCTATATGTTCTGCACAATGCAACACAAATAGAAAGAGCAAAAATCAAAGGCGAAATAAAGGTATTTCTCCTCGTATGCTCCCCTTATGGGGAGGTGCACGGTTTTGACGCATTCCCAGTTTTACACTATGTGGGAATGCGTCATAGTCCATGGGCATTGCATGGGAAAACCCACCGCAATGGCCATGGCACGTCTCCCTGACGCAGTGTGAGGCAACGGAGCGGCTTGGACTGCGTTACCTTACACCATATCTACGAGGCCATGAAAAGCCACGCAAGGTGGCTTTACATGGTCTTATATGTATGGGTCTGCACTCTACGCCACCGGAACGTAAAAAAAAGTAATGCTCCAGCGGCGCACAGGGCTTGTAATTTAGCCCCTCAGTGTGAGGCATTGGCCAGACAGAGAAAGAGGGTCAATAATTATAAGATATGCTTTGGTGGACATTAATTTAAGTGTAGTGACATTGCAGTTAAAATAGTTTAAACAGTTGTGCTTACCTTGCACTTTGTCCTTTGTGGTGTTGTTTATTCACCACCGCCACATAGAGTCCCAGCACCTTAAGAAGCATGCACATGCAGAGTGCAGGGCCGGCGCTAGGCATGGGCAGTGTGGGCAGCCGCCCAGGGCCTCGCGCTCAGGGGGCCCCCTGCTTCACCGTGAAGGCCATGCTTTCCCAGTTAACCTCCAGGGCCCCCTGCCCCACGCAATCAAATTACAAATGCGAGGTGTCTTGACCTTGCTGTCAGGGTGTGATGGCATTCCTGGGTGCACAGGGGTGGGGGGGAAGGGACAAACAAAGTAGGGATTGCACCGCAACTGGGCGAGCAATTATGTGTGCTCACAGTGTCAGGGGGAGGCAACACCTCTGCTAAGTACCGGCCGTTGCCTTTCTGCATTTTGTTGCTAGGTGACAGAAGGCCCCCTTTGTTAGCAGAACCAGCCAGACACAGGTAAGGAGAGGTGGGTGAGGGGAGGAGGGAGCAGCCAGATCAATTGGCTCGTGTTTACTTTTGTATCGCCTATTTTTTTTTATTGGAATGTGCATTTAAAATGGATGTAGAACTGTCACGTTAGTCTTTTACGAAATGCTTCTTTACTGCTTGGAGGCCCAGGGGAGGGGGGCCCCCTTTCCCTGGGCCTCTAGGCACTAGAGCAAGATCCAGGTGTGGGGCCCCCCTCCTTGTGCCCTGTAGCCATTACTCCCTCTTTCCTTTCTTTGTCCCCCCACCAAAAAAACCATGCTTGCTGGAAAGGTTGTCTTTTTCTGACATTTTTCATTTTAAATGTGCTCCCTCGGGACGGACAGAAATAAAGGTTAAAATTGAAAAATACCTAAAGCAAGACAGTGTGGATCGAAAAAAGTGGCAACATTGATTTTATTCAAACCCAAAGCACATTAGTGCCACTTTAAAGAGTTTGCCAGTGAAGCACTACTTTTCCTTTTATGAGGTGGGGCAGAGGCAGGGTGACAAAGGCAGGGTGACAGAGGCAGGGTGACAGACGGAGAGAGACAGAGGGAGAGAGACAGAGGGAGAGAGACAGAGGGAGAGAGACAGAGGGAGAGAGACAGAGGGAAGGAGACAGAGGGAAGGAGAGAAATAAGGAGGGGGAAAGGCAGAGGGAGAGAGACAGGGAGGGAGGGAGATAAAGGGAGGGAGACAGAAGGAGAGAGAGAAAGAGATGTGGGTATGCTGGTCTGGTGGCTCAGTGGACAAAGGCATCTGCTGCAGGGACCTGTGTGAAACCTTATGGTCACAATTTTTTTTTGCTTTCCCCCTCTGACCCCGCCCCCACCGGTGCGGCCCTCGGCCAAAAAACCACACTGTAAATTTGCCCCAACCCCCCCCCCACAGAGAAAGTTTGTGAGTTCCAATGCCCTAGATGGTCAGTGACCCAGTCATTGAGGTCACAGGACCCTTGAGCAGGGAGGCTCTAGGGCGGTGGGACCGGTGACATCGCACTGAGCGCTCACTTTAGGTGGGGGCGTCATCTTTGCAAGTATATTATGTTTTTAAAAGCACATGCTGCCTCCTTCCTGGCCTCCAGCAATTTTTGGCAACAATAAACATGTCATGATCACTCCAGTGATTAATGTTCCTCCTTGAGAGAGATCGAAGTTTAGTCTAGTGGAAGTTTTGACTGTGGAAAGGTAGAGCAGAGGATTAATGTGCCTGCTGCAAAGAACATGTACCATGCAGATCACAAAGTGCACATATTGTAAATAAGTGAATTAATAAGTCAAAATCCTAGCATTGAACTGTGAGCTATTAACTGTCATCTAAGAGCTGCATGCAAACTTCAAGGTACAAATTGGAGGATTATGTTTTTTCCCCAGTCTTTGGTTATCTTAATGTTGCAAAAAGGGTTCATTGGGATATAATTCAATTCTGGCTATTAAAGAGAACCTCCAACCATGGTATTACGTTCTAAATTCAGAGTTTGTGTTTATCCAGACCAATCACTAATAAACTATAATGCCTAGTAACATGATTGTCTGATGACTCCTACACCTTGTAGTCCTTTGTCTTATGTAACATTTCCTATACAGTGATTTAGACATTTATGAGAGATTGTCTCTGTATAATGTGTGTGATATACATTTCTCCGACACCCTACACTGGTATCAGTAGCGCTGTAAATCAAATTAAATGCATCTCAGTGAGAATGTGGTTATGGAGACTCGAGGGGCACTGTTAAAGGGTGGTAGTGAGGGAATCCGTGGCAGAGGAAGTAATTAGGGGCACTAACAAACATTGTTGCATAGGGCTCCACCAGCGCTAAAGCCGGCCACTTGCATTTCTAACACCAAATCAAAAACTTTGATTTAAAAAAAAAAAATTTAAATCAGCAGCATACCTTCAAGTCAATGTATGATTTAGTAGTGGTCTCGGTTGTTCTAGGTCTTTTTTTATTTATGTCCAATCTTAATTTGTTCGCAATGGTGTCTTGTAATTTTGTATTATATGTGTTGTGTTTTTGCACTCAACATAATTCTGGCAAGTAAAGAGCCCACACACAAAAAAGATTGTCCTACGACTCTTAGCATGTGCGTGTGGTATACTGGTGAGAAGATTTACGTTAAAAGAAATTACTTAGTATTAATGTCATCCTAAGGTGGCAGCATAATGACACAAAATGGTAAGGGAGACTTTTGAAATGTGCGAGGTTTGCTTTTGTGTAATTTTATATTTTGAATGATCCCGCCCTTCATTACCTCAACAGGATCTCCCCCCTTCATGAGACAGAACTGGAATTTCTATCAAGCACTCATCTGGAAACGATCAGCTAACATTGAGTGAAAAAACATCCATCTTTCTAAGACCTGGAACTAGCTTTTCCATCCAATGTGACAAATGTAATCCATTTAATACAGTTTGAAAATATATGGACGTATTTCATTTGTATATTTATCTTTTTGTCATTGTTACTGATATCCACGTTAGGTCTCTTCAGTGATGCCAAATAAGATCAATAGTCCCACAATGTCACTTTCTATGGTCACTTCTTGTAGTGTTACATGCAAATTAGAGGGGCCTCACATCTTCCCTTCCGCCCGGGGCCCCAAAAGTTCTAGGACCGGCCCTGGCAGAGTGAATAGGTTTAGTGGTTCCTGTGGGCAGGATTTGGCTACTGATGCTCTTTTTCGTCCAGCACAGTCGCGGAGGATGCATCGTCACAGTAAAATAGGAACGACGGACCTTCTTGGCAGTGGACAGATAAGCAGAAGGTTTTTAACAGCCTGTCCGCATCTGCCAAACTCTAAATCAGGCCTTCTCAAATTGGTATCCGGATGAATAGAGGAAAACAAGCAATTATGTTTCAGAGAGGGTGAGAACATGATAAGTTATCACCACCATCAGGGGGCCGAAGTAGACCCGCTGGTGGTACCTGTCCACTGGGGCTCTACTTTAACCCTGTAAAGTGGACTCTTCCCACCCAAGATTACCCTTCTTCCTGGAACCACCAGGTTTTGGGAGGATTTTCAAGCCTGTAAGTATCTTATCCCTGATGAATTCATGTCTTTGTAGGGTTCCTCATTGCTTTGAAGGAGGCTGACTTTTTATACTTTGCTTTGAGCAATTGGTTTGATTTAAAATCTTATGCAAACCCGATCAGCAAACTATTTATATTTTCTCTCCCTCTGTCACTTTTTGTTGAAACTTCTTCTCCCGTTTTAAAATTCTTTTCTCTTGGCAATATGCACTGGTGTAGGATTTAATGAACTGCTTGCGTTTGTGATTCTTATTTTGTTGAGCAATGGCAGCATTTCAAGAATGTTGTAGTAGTCTTTCTGTTTATATCCTTTGTCGGTCTTAGCTTTTCTGTAAAGGGAGAGAAGATTATCTTCTATTTCCTTTGCCCTCGATTTCCCTTCAAGGGTTTTCTGTTCCCAGGGACTTCACAGGAACAGCAATTGCCAATGCAGAGCCTGCTGCCTGTTTACTGGAATGTTACAGGAATGGCTCAGCACATTGCTCAGCTTTTGGCTTTGATCTGGGAAACACGCTAAAATTATAGGTCTATTTCTTTTGATAAGAGTATTCTATGAAATATGGTTCTTCTTTTTATGCTTTTTATAACTTCTTCAGTGAGCATGTTGGTTTTTTGTGGTGTCTTTACTATGGATCTATCCACAAATGCTGCTTTTTCCTTACCAACCAGTACACATGACAAGCAGATGTTTCTCCTCGTTATGTTTTCAGGATCTCCCTGCAAGTCATAAAGTTGTTAATGTAATTTGAGAAGCTGGATAATGATTATCTTTGTCTGACCTATTGGTCACCCTTTGTCCTACTTCTCCTCCTTTTATCACCATATTCTTAGAAGTAAGAACTCTAATTTTGGTGTCGAATTTTGAAAAGATGTTATTATCACAAACATGTTATAAGTCATAAGGAAACTCGGTAATTCCAGCACCCCCACCTCTGAAAGGCCTCAGGGTTCAGTGATTGAACAGGCAAAAGAATCTCTCTCTCTAATCTGTCACTTTCACTGTCTGGTCCTTTCTTTCTTTCTCTGCCTACCACTACTCCCGTCCCGGCCTTTTGTCTCTCTTTACACATCACTCTCTACCTCACTATCTACCTCTTTCTTTACCTCAGCTATCTCTTGTTCTATTATCTCTTTATCCCTACCTTTCTTAACCTTCTTTACCTCTCCACATGTCATTCTACCTTACTCTGTCTTACTGATGATATCTCCCTTTGTCGACTTTCTCTTTCTACTTCAGCTTTCCTCTGCTCCTTATTTCTCTTTCGATCTCTCTATATTGTTGTAACTCATTTATCTCCCACTCCCCAATCGCTCAATCCTCACCTTTCAGTTTCCCCTCTTCAGCCCACCTACAACTACCCGCCTCTCATGACTTCATCTCTCTCTACCTCTTGCTATGCCTACCTATACGTCTCTCAGCCCGCTGCTTTACCTCTTCACTCCTTTCTGCGCATCACTTCTCTGTTTCCATCATGGGGGCATATTAGCAAGAATCTCGTTAAAATTATCGCCGTTTTAGCGGCAGGATAATGGGCTTGCTAATATGCGTTATGGAATTCCAAAAGAAGCCCAGGTTGGATGTGCAGGACAGCTAACCTGGGCTTCTATTGGTATGTTGAAAATCTTCAGAGCAATGCTTTGATTTTATATGTTGCAGAGAGCATGTTGGCTGAGAAAAGGTACTCATTTGTGATTGTGCAGGAGATCTGGTCTAACGGCCGGAACTGATACGTTTAGAACTGTAGAGCCAGATTCGAGTCCCAGCGTCAGCTGATCATCCTGTGATTCTGCACAAATCACCACATACCATATGTAGGTAATTGTAATTTACCGATTCGAAAATACCGAATTTTTTACCGATTCGGTATTTTCGAATCGGTAAATGCAATGTAGATAAAAAGTCGGTAAAAAATACCGAATCGTTAAGGTTCCGTATTTACCGAATCCGTATTTACGAGCAGCTTTTCTGGATGCGCAACGTGGTCTACTCCGTCTTCTTACACCAGTAAGATATCCAAAGCTGATCTGCAAAACCATTGCCCCCATTCCTTAAGCTCAGCATTAATTGAAGTTAAAGCACCAGACTTGTTAGTAGCCAAACAATCCACAAAAGCAGACAGATTTCTCATCTTCAAATATTTTAAAACTATACCTACAGCCTGTACCATTGAGCCAAATATATTGTCTACTACTTGTGAAGCCTTTCACTTAGCCTTTTCATGAGTCACTATTCCTGTACTTCACCTGTATGATACAATAATGTAAACACTAAATCTAAATAGCAACTACTGACCCAATTCACTGGAAAGTGAAAGTAAGCATTCTCCCTGCACACATAATAGACTCCTCCAATAACAGATTATTTCCCCCCCAAAAATTCTGATCACCGAAAACTTTGAAACTTTGCATTCAGTCACTCCAACTCACCATCTGTGGTCTTGGCACCTGGTCTTACTACATTCAATGTTGCTTTCTTCAGTAAATCCAAACTAAGTTTCATGTATATTCCTGACTCTTTTATTATTTCTTCCTCTTTCTCCCAAACAACCCTTTCTCCTTTCTTTACCGTCCTCTCTGTCGCCACCTTCCTGTCATGCTGTCATGCCTTCTATAATGTCCTTCTCTATCCTACTAAATTTACATGAAACTTTAGAATTAAGCAATATAGTAACGTGAATAGCTTTGCATACTGACCCTTTATGAGAAAGTGAATTATTATTTGAGGTGGATGGTAGTCCTCTTCAAGAAATATTGACACTATACATTCCGAGGTTCATTGAGGGCACCATATTTTAAACATGAGCTAAACAGTAAACATTTGGTAGCTGTAGTACAGAGCAGGGAGTTTTAACAAGGGAGAGGTGTGTAGAGCATCTACCAGTACCAGAACAGTCTGAAAGTAGAAAAGGCAATACAATAAAAATCCCACTACGATTTAGTGAATTTTAATGAACAAATACACACCAAAACAGCAAACATCTGATGTAGGGAACAAGAGATAACATTTTTCAAGGTCTTAGATGTTTCTGGCAACAAAGGGTACAAAGCACTAATCGTGGGTATCTGGTCATGATGGACGGGGTCAAATGGAAAAGTTAAGGCCAACCGCGATGGAGCTCAGGTCGAATACAAGGACCAGGTTGTTCCCGGTGTAAATTTTCTGGAGAAAAGTTCTTGTTGAGGAGGCCCTCGGCAGTTCAAGTGCAGGCTGGATCCAAAGAGGGGTTCATAAATAGCAGCTGGCTGAAGCACAGTACCTCAGTGGGAGCCTTAGCTTTGGTGGAAAGTTCAAGCCACTCAATGGCAGGAAAACTCAGAGCAAGGGAAGTTGGGGTTCCAGGAATGCGTTGTCGTCACCTGAGTGCTGAAGTCCTCTACATTCAGGCTTGGACAATCTTTTGGAAGTCAGGATCATTTTAGCAGGGCAAACCAGCAAGTTCTACATCACCCGGTGCAGCTTGGTGGACATTTGGCTGTAGCCTCTGGTTCTTTTTGCAAAACATTTCAGAAATGTTTCTTAGTGTCCACTCTTGCATTTTTGAGAAGGGAAAGAGTACACTCTAACTCTAGTTAAAGGTCTAGGATCTTTTAGATACCACTTGAGTAGAAGGATACAGTCTACCATAAGCCACCAGCATCGTTAATGGCAAATCCAGTTGGAACTAGTCAACTAGGCACAGCAGAGATGTCGGTTTCTTTCAGCTTTTGTGTTGCTGAAGCTGAACTACCCCTTGGAGTCCACTCTTCTGTCTTGGGTACAAGTACAACTGGGGAACCGGTCTAGCCCTTGGAGTTTCTCAGCACAGAGTCAACAGCAGATGTAGTCCTTCTTGTGTCTTCCATAGGTCCAGAGGTTTTCTGAAGAAGGTACTGACTCTAGTGGTCACTCTAAACCTTTTCTGTGGGCATTTAACTACAGCTGCCCGAAATTGTGAACCATGCCAAAACCATATTGACTGTCAGCCTAAATTAAGACAATCAGACTATTGGAAATGCAACATTCTCTGGTAAGAGCAATCACCTCAACCACCTGTGCAGATTTTAATTTGCACAAATAGGAGGCTCCCACAACATAAGGTTCACAAAGTATTGCCTGCTCTGTCAGTTCACGGTCCATTTCCCAAACAAGAGCCATCGACAAACAAGATAAAATACAGGTCTTCCAAAGGGACATCTTGAATGTCAGGTTTTGGTTTTGTACTCAATTCAGTAACATCAAAACAGTCATGGTCAAAGCCATCATCATATGAGTCACTCTCTGGAAGTGGCAAGATAGTAGTAGGATTTAAAACATTACATCTCTTCAAAGATACATTTTTCACTGCCACATCACTGGTTACTATTTAGCAAGCCTGCTATTTGGCACATGCTGTGTTCAAGTATGGTTCAGCAAGATCTCAATGTGGAACCATCACAATAACCAAAAAGCGGGAGTCTACTTTGGACTCCTACATGGACTCAAACCATTGCTTGGATTCTTCTACGCCAACACACGCCAGGTCGTCATTTAAGCCACCATACTCTTGAAAATGGATTATGCCAGCTCTCTGTATCTAGGTGACAACAAAGCAGAGATATATAGCCTTCATAGGGCACAAAACGCTGCCGCCCGTATGCTCTTCGGCCTGCCGAAATCTTGCTCTACCTCAAGTTTTATGCACAGGCTATACTGGCTCCTGGTGGAGCAGATAATCAATTTCAAAGTTCTGTGCATTTCTCACAGAATCCTGAATGCCCATCTCTAGCCAATCTCCTCACGCCCTACATACCCAACCGTCAGTTGTGTTCCACTGGCCAACACTTGTGTCACGAAACCTCGGGCCAGAGGACGTGCCTTTCGTGCCCTTGCTCCTACACTTTGGAACGCCCTCCCTGCCAACAACAGAAATATCCAAGATCATGTGTCCTTCTGGAAGGCTATAGAAACCTATCTCTTTCCGTATTAACTTCCTCACTTCGTTCTGCGGTCCCCTGTTTTCCTGCCCGCCTTTGGATCAGTGCTGAGACGCCTCTTTGCTGGGGCAGCTATGCGCTCTACAAATCCACTAACATAATAGCACATAATAGCACTTCTGCATACTGACACTACAGCTTTATGGCATCTATGAAGCTCTGTGACCAATGGATTAAGTGTGTAAGTCACTGAATGTTTTTCTTCCCTGTGGGTATGTGTAAACACATACAAGGTACACCCCTCTCTCTCATGACAGTACAATGTAAAATCTTTGTTGTAATTGGGCATTCCTAGGGCTTGTGTGCAGCAGAGTTTCTCTCTGAGCTCTAGGAAGGCACTCATACATTTGTTATCCCAGGGTAGAGGATTGGGCAAATCATAGTGTCTAACCACTAGTAAAAATGTGCCCACCATTCCCAGGAACTACCTGACTGCTCTCTGTGTCAAGGGGGAGAGGTTCATTCTCAGAACTGTAGAGATATGTTCTTGAGACTCTTTCATAGGGCATTTCTCAAAGTGATGTCCCAAATAGAGAACCTTCCTCTAACAATACTGCTCTTTTGTAGGGGATACCTTGTGTATGTTCACTGCCAGGTGATACAGTAATATAACTGTGTCTTTCTTACAAGCTTCTGGCCTTATTGATTCCACTAGTAGGTCATCAATGTACTGTACCAGAACAGAATTGCTTGGCAACTGTAGGGTCTGCATATTTTTCTTCAGTATCTGATTAACGGGAGGCTCTCTGTATACCCCTGTGGTAATTGGCACCATGACAGAGTTTCTTTTCTAAAAATCGGAACACGAAAAGAAATGGACTAATCTCATGTAAGGGAATGAAAAAGAATGGTTAGCACAAGTCAATGACTGAGAACATCACCTGGAATCTGAAAGTGTATCACAGCAGGATTCAGTAACATGAGACAAGATGAGATTACAATTTAATTCACCTTTCTCAGGTCTTGAACTATCCCTCATTTCTTGTTTGGTTTCTCCAAACCCATCACTGGTGAGTTATTGGGACTTCCTAATACTTCTTTCACAATGCCCTTCTCTCACAAGGTTTCAATGTCTGGGGTACTTCCTGCCACTGCTTCACCTGTAAGGTTGTATTGGGACATTCCGTGATAACCTCCATTAAACTACATTGTGATTCTCATTGATTCAATGCAACGTCGTAATCAGTACAAATGCACATCTTAAGTCAATAGGTAAGTCTTCTTTTGTTAGAACTGGTAACAATCCAATTTGTGCATGTCATGATTTTTATTTAACATCTACATTCTCATTGGGTGTCTGAAGTTTCCACACCATCCAGTTTGCAACAGATTACACCATTTAATTTGCAGAGTAAATTCCTCCCCAACAGATTAATGGTACTTGATTCATATATTACAAACTGACAGTTGTCCTCAAGAGGCCCTATTTATACAGGGGCCTTAGCGGAAACCTGTGCTGTACTTTGCTTATTAGAAATTCCTATAACTTGGACTTGTTTTCTGAAAGGGTTAGGTTACAGGCCTCTATTGTTCTTACAGTGAATCAGGTAGCTCTAGGTTCGATTAGAAATGATAACGGGTGGACACTTACCGCTCCATCTACATATTGCATTTACACCTTGGTCTACCTCTAGGACTGCATCATGCAGGCAGTCCCTTCCCCAACTCCCAGCTCCATCTATGTGAGTGATTATGGTCCAGTCCAGTGGGAGTGTCAAAAAACAGGAACTACCTGAGATTATCAGCCGGTATGAAAGGGTTAAGTGACTTCTTCCCTTCTGTCCCTTCCTTTGCTATCACAGGTTACATAACTATGCCCTTAATCCCATTGTTGCTCCACCCATGCTGTTTCACATTCCATCTTGACTCCATCCACCTATGAACCTTATTTCTTGTTTGGATTTTATATTTCTCCTTGTCCTCATGCACAGCATACTACCATGCATTTAACACTTCAAACTGTATGGGCCTAGGCTGGGGTAACCAAACATACAAAGTGAGTCCTTGACAAGGAGGAACTCACTCAGACCTGCGAGGATGATCAAGCTAGGTGTGGGCGGAAAATCCGTTTCGCTCGCGGATTTTGCGGATTTTCGGGAAATTCGCAATCCGCGAGATTCGCGAATCTCCCGCCAAATCCGCGAGCAGCGGATTTTGCTCGCACTGCTCGCACTGTTCGCGTGAGTTCGCGGCTTCCCAGTACAACTTCGCGCCCCGCGAATAAGTGCTAAATTGCAGAAATACGATCTTAGCAAAACTGAAACTACTTACCAGGTTCAAAAGTTCAGGCTCATCATTAGTAGCCTGTAGTGCTTCCTGAGGGGCCCCTCCAGAGTTCAGTTGCCAGTTGCAACTATTATGTGACCCTGCTCTGAACCTCAGAATAGTTACACATATGCCACAAAGGTCCTGAATTACAGCTAAGGGAGACAAGCAGGAGCCAGGCTGGAAGTTAAAATCCATTAATCAGCCCCTAATTCATTATTGTCAGTTGGGGCAGGGCAGGTGTTGTAACTAATTTTGCAACAATGAAAGCACTTAGCAAGTGCAAAAGATCACTAATCAGGGCGCACTAAGGAAGCAGGTGCCAGCTAAAAAAATATTCTGTGACACATTAATCAGCCCCAAATTAATTCAGGTCACTTGAGGCAGGGAAGGTGTGCTTTGCTTTGCCGAAAATAATGTACACTGGACAACCAGAGGGTGTGGTGATGAAACAGAGGGTGGCATGGGTGGGCCAGAGGGTGGCATGAGTAGTCAGAGAGTGGCAGTGGTGACAGAGAGTGGCAGTGATGAAGAAGAGTGTCCCAAACAGGCTGGACACGTAGAAACAACAAGTTCGCAAAACTTGCGACCCGACAGGTAAGTTCGCAAATTGCGAAATTGTAAAAACCCTCGCGAACTGGCAGAAACACGGGCGAACACAAAAAAAAAAAAATCCGCAAATTCGCGGGAATTCGCGGATTTTGCGGATTGCGAATTCGCAAATCCGCAAAATTCGCGAACGCGAGATTCGCAAAATTCGCCCATGCTTAGATCAAGCAAACACTAATCTCAGTTAGAGAGATCTCACAATAGAGGTTTAATAAGTCCCTATCTTGGTGTGTCCTTGGCTACTCACAGGACAACACCTCAACTTTACCAGAAAAATCAAATACCTAAGGATATCGCTTTCCCTCGATAGTGGATTACGAGGAATCTGATGATCAAACTTCAACTCTGAGCACTAAGCACACTAATCTTCATAAGCACAGACTATATGAAAAGACACTTCCAAGTCTCAACTTCAACATAATCTAATTTGACACCACAACTCTCAACATTCACAAACAAATTCACACACCCTACTCATACTCACCCTCTGAAGAAACTGTAACCACTATCAGGTATGCTAGAGCACCCTCAGTAGCCAAATGTGGCATCGAAAATCAGGAACGCAGATTGAATCAGGGCAATGTTTGAATTCGGGGGAGAATTTTAAATCCTCCAAGCCTCAGTTTGACACAATCCTCTGCTATCAGAATTTGGTAGCGCTTTACTTTGTGGAAATGTCGGGGCCTTTAAGTGCTAACTGATTAATTGGAATTTGAAACTGAAACAGTTCAACAAATCAATACATTTGAAAACCGTGAAGCACATTAGGCTCCACAAGGAAGACAGAGAAGGATTACGTTTCAAACTATAAAGGTTTATTTTAGATTGCAAGTTTACAGAAGGCAAAGTTAGTATTAATAATCACTATATGAATGCATCAAAGTAATATAAATTTGAAATACAATCATGTCACATAAGTAGGAGGGCATCTGAAAGGAAAAGGTTAAGAAAAGAGAATTCTGCCTTAAAGACAATACCCGAACTGTCCTGCTGTTCTAAACTGCATCAAAACTAGACTGACTCATAATCCACTCTGTGCTAACTAACTCACACAGTTCTAACGTTTGTTACACCTACACACAGTTCTCATGAAATGAACCAATCAGGATAAAGTGAAATGATACAAATCGTACCTCATTCGCTTCTCAGGAATCAGCACAACAGAGCGTTCTCAACGTCCTTCAAAGTTACATTATCTGTAACCAAATGAGATATATGGACTGCTGCAACCAATTAGAACACTCCATGTTTAGCGCAGTAAAGAAAACATTTCACATGGGGAGGAAAGCAAAAGAACATCATGTTTGTTAATTTGGACTTCAGCTTCGCCTACAAATACAATGTGAAACGTTAGCAATTTTAAACACAGGCATATATTAGCTATGGGCAGTTTAAACGTGAATAAAACATACATTTCTATACGTGTTAATTTTGAAAAAATATCAAACATTTAATATAGAAATAAACTCTCACTAGTCATATACCCATCAAACAGTTCACCTGCTTTAGCTATGTCCTCCCCCCAACTCTTCCCCCGTAACACTGCTAATTGTATTCGTCTTTCACAGCTTCAAAATGCACCCGCAATCCCTTTCCATCATCTCACCTGTGCCACTTCAAACCCCCTTCCATATACCATTCCAAGGAACTGCTCTGTCTGCAGCAACTAAATCAATCTGCGAAATGAAAATCGACCCACACCTCAGATATTTTCAAAAATGGACTCCCTCTTCTTACTCAAAACTCAATGTCATTTCAGTTCTAGTGTCACCATCCCCATTTGAAACTAAAATCTGGGGAGGGCTGGTAGCTGAATTACTGTTCCCACCCGGTGAGCAGGGAGAAGGCAAAAGTGTATTGTGAGTGTCTCTGAATTTATTGCACAGCAGTTCTAACCTGCCACTGTCCGGTGGCAATAGTCTTAGGTTTAGTTTACTTCACGGCGCCTAACTTTTTGAGTCTTTTCTGGTGCTTGATCCCTGCTGCCCCTGGAATCCCTTTTCACAACTTACATTATGAATCAGGTGCTCCTCTCAGGTTTGTTGTACATTTCCTACTTCAGTAATGCTGATCCTGTGCCATCCATAGTCGTTTGCTGCCATGGTAGAATTCTGTCTCACCCCAGAACAGTTTTGTCACACCCTGCTCCAACCCTTACTCTGCTCTATTACCAAGCCACTACTTTCAGCAAGAAATCGGAGCGGGCGCCACCATTGAGGGCCACTGTGTCATCCTCACTTAAAAAAACAAATGCTAGTGAAGGGCCAGAGCTTCTCTTATCTTATGTTCTGTCTTGCAGAAACATTGGGGTGAGGGGGCATGCTCACTGTGTGTTTCAATATAGTCATGGCTATTGGAATTATCCTGAAACCTGGTCCAAATTTCTTCAAAAGAAAGCAGACTATCTTTGAAGATATTAAACATGACATCTCTTTGGCCAATCCTGATACAGGATTCATCATAACTGGATATTATAATCTAAATCTCTTTCATTGCAGGGTGGAAGAGGAGTCTACTGGACTACAAGTTCTAATATGGCACATTCGAGGGGTGTGGCTTCGCTGAGCTGCAGAATGGCCGTGAGTTAGAGCGGCTCCGCCGGCTGACCCAAATTAATCCGTAATTAGTCCGTCTTTTAAGTCCAAATTGCTTATATACAGAGCGGAAGAGGAAAGTGACCGGGTTGGCGGTTCAGCGGCACGTCCGATGACTGATTTGGAGTGAGAGGAACTGGAGGACGACGAGCGGCCCAACAAAGAGGCCGCCCTGACAAGCCTGGGGACTCGCGTGACTACAAGCCAGAGAAACAATACGGTGTGGCTAGAGGCGCAGAGGTGGATATGGCGGTCCTGGCGGAGTGATATTGGTGCTGTCGTGCTTGAGGGGCCCTGATCACACAAGTGCAGACTCGGGCAGTGGAGAGAGGCACAATATGCGCAATTAAGGGGAGAAAAACCCGCACGTTGGTCGAGGAGGACGGAAAGAGCTGGCAGACGCCGATCTGGTGAGGTGAGGAGTGCAGTCAGTGGAACGGCTGGGGCGGACTATTTGGTTACCGGGAAGGCGTGCGGTGACGCCTATTCCTCGTGAGGACTGGTGATGCCGCTCCCGCCGATTGTTCCTACTGGGGTGGAATGGTGCAAGTGAAACTCCGGTCCGAGCCGCCATTTTGAGAGTACCTGCACAAAACATTTTATCTCGCGCTGAGCGATGGAATGTCTGCTGGCGGTGCGGACTGCGTGGCGTTCTGGGACATATGTTAAAGCTACAGTGCGACCTGCTGATACTTGCTGTGGAGTGGGTTTCAGCTTGTGGGAGCTAAATAAATATACGATTGCTACCAGTATCACTGGGGGAACATGGAGGTGGGCACAGTTCTGATACAAGGTGATTAGTGCACTGGGGCTGTACTTTTTATGGTTGCGAGAGCGTTTCCTGTAAGTGAAGCAGGATATATAGGCCAGCCCACTAGGGTGTGCTTGGAGGTTGCTGCACAAAGGCACGGAGGCGGCACAGAAGACGAGGTAGAGACTCGCTGCTGGAACTCCAAAGTAACGTTTGCCATGCTCGCCCCCCAAATGGTGCGGCGTTTAACAGGTGCACGGTGTCAGCATTAGACGTTAACAGTGGCGGACTGCACTGTGGTTCTTCCCGGGGGGCCACGGGTGAGAGACGGCGATCTGCTGGGAACAGGGGGGGAGGAGCGAGGTTGCAGCCGCGACTGCTGTGCTGTACGGGCGCAAGAGGCAGGCAATGCGCTTTGCAAGGTGACAAGACCAAGTGCGGAGCGCGGCTGGTTGAATAGGACCTCGTAGTAAAAGTGTGACGCTCAGTGAACTGTACTACGTGCAGCATTTTACCTACCTCATGTGAAAACACTGCTGTGGAAATTAGAGTGGCGCAGGATTGAAAGTGCGGGTTGAAGAAAATAGGAGTTCTGTGCCACGCAGTTGCACTAGGTGGCGCCTGCTAGGAAGGCGACAAAAACAGAAGCGCCCTACCACTGTGCCAGTGGTTGGCCAAAATGAGAAACCTGGCACACGACAACCTCGGATTCCCTTTCATAAGAAATCCAATAAAACGGCAGACGGAGACAACAGTCAACACAGTCAAACCGAGCATGCCGCGGGTTCCGCGCCGCTGGAAGAAGATATCCGATCAATGTTTAAAGACCTTAAAACAAGTCTCCAAGGTATAGACTCCAAAATGGATTCCCTTGCGGAAAGAATGGACAGGATCACACAAAGAGTAGAAAAACAGGAGAGCTGTATGAGCGTCCTAGAAACCAGGGTGATGGAGACGGAAGAAGGACAGACAGATATGGACAAGAAAATACGAGAAATTGATGGTATGTTGCATGCCATCAGGCAGAAGAATGAAGATTTGGAAGCTAGATCGAGGAGGAACAACGTACGAATCACTGGTGTTGCTGAAACAATGGACATACAAAATATGGAGAAATACATTGAGACAATGATGACAGATCTTTTCGGATCAGACTTGTCTGCCATGTTTCTAATAGAACACGCTCACAGAACGCTGGGCCCCAGGCCAAGGCCTAGTGCCCTCTCGAGACCTATTCTGGCGAGAGTACTTAACTACAGAGACAGAGATGTGATCCTCAGATTGGCGCGGGAAAAAGGTGCCATACAGTACAAAGGTAATGACATAGCCATGTACCCAGACTTTACGCTACAGGTCCAGGCAGCCCGCAGGGAATTCATGCCAGAAAAGAAGATTTTCCAACAGATTGGCACAAAATATTCGTTGATATACCCTGCTAAGCTGCGGATTCAGGGACAGGGTAAGCCTACCTTCTTTACTGATGCCAAAGCTGCCTTGGTGTAGGCGAATGAAAAATGGCTAAGGAACAAAAACGGAGAGCGTCGATTCCCAAGCAGAAAACAATCTGAGTAACAATGACTGAGGGCCGGGATCCTGGATGCTTACTGTGCAGATAAGTCTTGTGTGTGAAATGTTGATGTGTCAGTTTCCCCATTGTTAAAAATACCGAGAGCTCCTACACTGTGACAGTATGTTCCAACTGTAAATATATTTATTAACAGTCAGGGCGGGCGTGCCAGAACCTCTGAGTATTATATTGGTTATACGATTTGTGATACCTAGACACAAGGTCAGCCACCCTGACATGAAGTCATGGGAGTCCTGCCAACGGCCTCACGTTCCCCCATGGGATGAATCCCTTAGGTTCACATCTGGGGAGTGATTGTTCACAGTTGTGGGTAATTGGGGTTTGGGGTTGTGGGTGACCTGGCTATTCGAGCAGTAGCAGCACACCCCCCTCTCTTCAGCACCTTGAGACACTCACGGATGAGTAGCTCGCTCTATAAATGTTTTGATTGATTGATTGATTGGGGGGGGGAATTTCACAACCTGATTGGGGGGTTGGTGTGGGTAGGAAGGGGGAGTTGGGAAAGTTAATTTACGAGGACCTGCAGGATACTACTCGAAGATGTTGAACTCAGATACAGCAGATACGCACCGAAACATCTGGTATTTTATATAAACACGGCTATTTTGTCCAACGTAACTATGTTAAGACCGTGCTATCTTTTTCCATCCACCTCGCTGAACTTATATTGACAGTGAGGCACAAATATAAACAACACACATTCTTAATATGACGCACTTGACATGCCTCACATGGAATGTTAGCGGTCTGAATGACCGAAGGAAGTCGAGGTTTATACACTCTTACCTTCACCGACATGGGGTGGACATATACTTACTCCAGGAAACCCACCTGACACAGGCGACAGTGAGCATGTTGAGGAATAACAGATGGGGGGAGGTGGTAGAGGCTGGATACTCCAACTACTCTAGAGGGGTTGCAATATTGATCAGTAAAGGACTCCAATGGCGGACTCATCACACAATGCTCGACAGGGGGGGACGTTACGTTATGCTCCAGGGCACATTGTATGGTACACCTACAGTGATTGTTAACACTTATGGTCCAAATACAGACGACCCAAACTTTTTCTCCTTTATCTGGCAGCAGGTGTAAGTTCTACAAAATACAGCAGTCATATGGTGAGGGGATTTTAATGTAGTACTCTCGGACAGGCAGGGCTCATCCCGGGAGCACCACCCGAAAGCGGAGACACTGCTGCAAGACATCATAGCTGATTTAAATTTTGTTGACTCCTGGAGTGTGCTACATCCCACACTTAGGGAAGGTACGTGTGTGACGCACCTCCGCAATGCGTGGTCGAGGCTGGATTTTTGGCTGGTGTCCAGGGACATACACTCCTGGGTGACTAGCACTGTGCACCACCCATGCACTCTCTTCGTTCATGCACCTACTCAGTTGCAAATTAAAGTGCCAAACCCATACATAACCCCGTTTAGCTGGAGGTTCCTGTCTGGCGTGCTGCTAGACCAAGTCTTCAGAGCGGAATTGCGTTGGAAAATAGAAGAATATTTCACACTGAACGAGGGCACGGCAGAGTCACCTGGTACATTGTGGGAAGCGTTTAAAGCTGTGATAAGGGGGAATTGTATAGCTCTAAAAACAGGTGTGCTTAAGGATATACGAAATGCACTATCTAGACTTGAGCGCGAACTCAGGGAGTTGGAGAGGGTACAACTGCAGTCCCCCTCCACTGCAACTACAGCATTAATCAGATCCAATCTGACGGAATTTCAGGCAGAGGCGGAGAGAGAGACAGCATACCTGAATAAACATGCACAGGCGAGGAGACAGCGGCGGTTTTCCTTCAAGGGCGGCGGGGCTCCGCCCTCCCTATTGACCCGGCCGGCATAGAGCAAGCCAGGGATTTAAAATGCTAAGTAACAATGATACTTACCAGGCATTTTAAATCCCGAGCCGCACTGCAGTGCTGATCAAAGCCCCGACCCGGGCTGTGACATCCTGCTGCCTGCCTGCCTGCCTGCCATCAGTTTAGGACGCACTCGAGCGAGCGTCACTGCAGCAGCAGGCAGGCCAGGCAGGAAATGGAGGCAGCGTGTGGGGTGATTTGTGACACATGCGCTTTTGCGCATGTGTCACAATTTAATGGTACAGCCTCCCTGCCGGAATGTAAACACCGGGCGCATTAGGTGCCAGCCTGGGAATATAAAGAATGGCCCTTTTGGGGCCCGCCCAGAAATGACGCAAGGCAGCATCATAAATTTACAGCAGCCTCGGGCGGGTACAGTGTAAGCCCGAGGCTGCATTGAAGGCTGGGGATTTGGAATGATGACGAGTACACCCTCACCCGACCCTTTGATTAGTCGTCACTGGAGGGGGTGGGGATGTTTTATTTTATGCATTCTAGACACCTTTCCAGGTAGGGTAAAAAAGTCGATGCTAAGGAGTGTAATGAGGAAGAGTAGGACAACGTGTTACAAAGATTACCAATGATTAATCCGTGCGTTAATGGAGGAAGCCGATTTGCTCCTGAGACAGCCTCACAGTAAGAAATTGGTAAAATGGTTAGGGTAAAGGCGGGTGAAGTCTGCGTGTTTTTCGTCATCTTCTGTCTTTTAACTGGTCAAACAGCACATGGCTTTTGGTAGGGTTAAACTTAGTGTCTCGACCAAGGTTAAACAATCTTTCATCTTGCTCATTCGATAAAATGTTTCCCATTTAAGAGGCTAAAAGGGATAATGTTATTTGCGTGCCAATTACTTATTTTTATCGTGCACCAGCTAAATTGTCAATACTTGGTTAACGCTTTTCCTCCTTCGTCTTTTGAAGCTAAAAGTTATGAAATAACATCAAGTACTCTCTTCCCCTTATCTCATTACCCTTCATTTCTGTCTTTTTTCTTCCCTCCCTCACTCTTTCTCTCACTTCCCAAGTTCTCATAGATGCTGTTGAGTAGCAAAATTGCTTCCTCTCCTTGTGCTAGTCTCCTCACATCCATTGCAATTTTCCTACATGTAGGTGCCTTTTTAGTCTCATCTTGAACCACTGCACTCCCATACTGTGTCACTGCAACAAAGAAATACTCTTTTTGTACCGGAGTTGGTGGCAGGTCCTTTGCAAGGATATTTGTTGCTAAATGCAAAATAGCATTTTGCTGCTCGAGTGTTACCCATCTACAAAGAAACAGTACGTTTTCTGACAATCTCATAAATTTTGGAACCACTGAAAGGAAGCACTTTAAAGCTTGTGTGCTACCTCGCCATATAGGAAAAACAAGTTATTCACCTTTATACAGTTGTTCTCCAGTACTGGTCATGCATAACTGACCCCAGCCATCTCAAAAACGACTCATTTGGGAAAGGTCATTTTTAAAAATAAAATAATCATTACACTGAATGATTATTGTATATAAACTTTTAACTTTATTTAAAAAAAAAAGAAAACGCTGTAAGCATTTTATTTATGTCACAGAGTCATGAGACTTAACTCATGACCCTGTGACGTGGTGTCACTTGCTGCACTGAGAAGAGCTTTCACTTTCATCCTGAAAGTGAAAGCTTTACTGTTTCAGCTCTCTCTGAGCCAGTAGCTGCTGGACAACAAAAGGAGAAGCACAGCCAGCCAGCAACTAGCATCAACCGGCTGAGACAAATGTACATGTAAATGTACATGTATTTATATAGCGCAAATCGCCCACATCGCAGGCATCTATGCGCTTGCTTAGGGAACCCGTCCTGGTATTCCCCTGTGAGATACCCCGGCAGGGTATCCACAAGGTGAAAGCCAGGCATCCCGCCGTGAGGGGCCGTTGTGGAGATTAAGCAAGCTATTGCCCAGAGTGGCAGAGTGTGAACCCGTGAGTCAAGTAGGCACCGGAGTGAGAATTATCGAGTCCGTGGAATTATTGAGCCCAACCCCCGTCGGGGCGGGGAATTGAACCCTGGTCCAGGGGCGATCTCAGCTTCCGGGTCTGCCGCCTCTAACCCCTGAGCCACACTTCTCCTGAAGCTGCCTGATAACTGGGGTAAGTGTGAAGTATTAATTATTGTTCTTTTAAATTATTTTTGCAATATTTCCATTATTTAAATATACTACTTTGTAATTATTTTAACATATAGCACACTCTAGTCTAGTATCATGACTCATGAGTGCATTTAAATAAACTTGCAAGGGTTAATGTGTCTCATGCAGTGCACTTCATGCTAAATGCTATGTAATATGCAGATGACAGATTTTTATTTTATGAAACTAGATAAGTGGGTTACTGCTTTTAATACAGAGCTCATTTGGTTATGTACAGTCCATACATTTTAATCCTTCCCATATAGCACAGTGAGCTATAAACAGCATGCAACTCTTCAACCTTGTAACGGTTACTTACTTTTGTTACACAACCTGTACATTGATTTACACTCTTCATTTATTGTCAATATATGTGTACATGTGATCTAAAGCGCTTTGACACCATACATGTGGATGAGTAGCACTATAAAATGAAATAGAAACAAAAT
Source organism: Lissotriton vulgaris (assembly GCF_964263255.1). Classification (NCBI taxonomy): domain Eukaryota; kingdom Metazoa; phylum Chordata; class Amphibia; order Caudata; family Salamandridae; genus Lissotriton; species Lissotriton vulgaris. The sequence continues at coordinate 227,187,325 of NC_141687.1, read as the reverse complement.
AGTGGTATTTAAATTTAAAATGTTTGCAAATACAAATTTAAAAGCAAGCGTCTTATGATGTGATAAGCTTTAAGCCTTTCTTTCTGCTCCATTGCTTCAAATCAATTACTATTTAAAGCAAGACTACTAACCCGTAGGGTCTCAAGGCGCTGTGTGTGGGGGGTTGAGGGGAGGGGATCTGCGATTGATTTGACGAGCCAAGTCTTGAGGTCCTTCCTTAATTGCGGACGTGATGGTGATTGCCTGAGGTGCAGAGGCAGGACGTTCCAGAAGTTTAGACAAGGATCTTTCTCCAGCACTGGTCTACAGATGTGTGATGGTGGCCTGCGCCAGTTGGGCGGAGTGGAGATGTCAGGGGAGAGTGTAGAAGTGGTGGTTGAGCTATGTATGTCTGGCGTTGTGGAGGGATTTGTAGGCATGCGTGAGGCGCTTGCGCTAAAGTAATTCTTTTGTTGAAAGATAGCAAGTGAAGGTCTCTCAGGGAATATATGACGTTATATCGCATGCCAACACAAAGAATGCCATTATAATACGGTTGTAACAACACAAGTGCTGTTGCAACGCATTACCATTGCAAAGCACACTTTTACCATGCATATGCCTTTACCACGCATGCCATTACAAGGCAAAGACATGCGTGGTAAAGGCATAGACTTGGTAAAAGTGGTTAAGGTAAGTAATTGTGTGTCTCTGTTTGTATGTGTGTATATATATATATATATATATATATATATATATATATATATATATATATATATATATATATATATATATATATATATATTAATACCCCCAGGCAACCCCAAAATTACCCTTTGTACCAGTGCCAATAGCCCTACCCCCTTAAAGTTCTAAAATTACCCTTACCACCCTAATACCCATACCCCCTAAACCCTAAAATTACCCTTACCACCCCAAAACCAAAACCAACCCTAAACCCTAAAATTACCCTTACAACCCCAAACCCTAAAACTTTTAATTACCCTTGGCACCACAAAATCCAAATTTGTCCGAGTCCTAAAATTACCCTGTGCACCCTAAAATCCAAACCCACCCTGAATCCTAAAATGAACCTTGGCACCCCAAAACATATACCCACCCTGAACCCTAAAATTAACTTTGGTAACCCAAACCTATACCCCTAGACCTCAAAACCCAAACCCACCCTAAACCCTATACTTACCTTATACTTACATGTAAAACACATATGCTTTTACCATGCTTGCCTATACAAAGAAATTCATGTAAAGGCATGTGTGGTAAAAGTATATGCATTATAATGCTTTACATTGTAATGCTATGCATTGTAATAGCATTGCGATATAATGGTACTTGCGTTGTGTTGGCATGCGTTGTATTGGATATTTCCCTTCTCAGGTGGCCGGTGATGTGGCTGCGGCGTGGGATGTTCAGGATGAGTTTGGCGGAGGTGTTCTTGATGTTCAGCAGTTTCTTATGGAGTTTCTGGGTGGTGTTGGATAGAGTGCTGACAAGCTCATGGGTGACAGTGTTGTTGTACTCACTGGGGGCAAACTGGAAGATTTCATGAAGTAGCATGTGGAAATAGGAGGAATAAACAACATTGATTTGGTGGTTTATTGAGAGAGAGAAGTCCAGGAGGTTGCCAAGGTTTTGCACGTAGTCAGTGGGCGTGTGGGGGAGGGGGGGTTCCAAGTGCTGCAGACCCCCTCTTCCTGGGCCACCAAGAGTCAACCAAGGCAGAGGGAGTGGCAACACATGGGGGTGGATCCCAGGTTGAGGCCTTAGGTCTTGTTTGAGTTAGTTAAGCTTGAGGCAGCTGTCCTTCATCCTGGTGGAGACTGTATTTATCCTGTTGTGGAAGTTGCTCTTGGCAGCTGTGGGTTCTTCTGTGAGGTAGAGAATCAGCTGGATGTTATCAGCGTAGGAGACAATGTTGAGTCTGTGGTTCTTGACGATGGCTGCAAATGGGGCCTGAAGAGCTTGGGGCTCAGGGAGGAGCCTTGAGACCCTTTGCAGCTGATCTCTGTGGGTTTTCAGTTGAATGGTGGAAGTCATACTCTCTGTGTTCGGCCGGTGAGGAAGGAGCAGATCCATCCAGGGCTTTGTTCCGGATGCTGGCATCGTGGAATCTTGTGCAGAGGGTGTGGTGGGAAACGGTGTTGAAGGCGGCTGAGAGGTCCAGCATGAAGAGGGAAGCTGTTTCCCATTGGTCGAGGCATTTACTTTTAGGTTTGAGGCTCCAGATATCTCCTTGGCCCTTTAACTTCGGCTTTGTTATGGGCCCAGGTGAAATCTGATAAGCTGCTGCCTCCTCCACTTGCACATTGCAGCTCGGAATGATAGCGGGCAACGTGCAGCAGCAGGCGCTGCTGAATGTGTCAGTTACAAATGGGGTTTTTGTTTGGCTAAGGTATACACCTAAGCCAAGCAGTACCCACCACCACTCAGGTTAATTCAGATGCAAGATTACCTGTGCTCCTCGTCTGGTAGCTTGGCGCAGAGGAGGCTTATAAAAGAGGCAATGTGTAAAGTATTTCTGCAACGCATAGTAAAGTAACAGTGAAAGACAAAGCAAAACACTCCACACTAGTTCTAGAAAAATAGACCATCTTTATGTAATTAAAACCAGGCCTAAAGGACAGCAATTCAATAGTCTATCAAGAGTTATGCCAGTACTAGTAACGTTAATAGCTCATCACAGTGCTCAGGAACCTTTAAGGGAGTTACAGTAATCCTCAAATGAGCCCACCGGCCTCCTCCGCCTCGAAAAGGTTTTCAATGCAATGGGGGTTGAAGTTAGCCTGCACAGGCCTTCGGGACAGTACCTGGGGCTTGGAGTCACTGCTCTCGTTGTCGGCGGTCTCGCACACGGGGTCCACGTGGTAGGAAGAGGAGTTGGACTCTGGCTTGGCCGCTGGAGCACAGGCAGGTCTGTGGCCCCATACTGCTGTGTTGGTGGGCCTCACACATGGAGCTCGTGTTGGTAAGAGGTACAGAGGCAGGCAGGACTGGTGTTCAGCCGCAGTAGATGCAGTCTTGTGAATCTTCGGCCCAAAGAGCCTGGAGAGAGCGAGCTCAGATCGTTGTGTTGCTAGGCAACCAGAATGCGCTCACGCCACTCGGTGCTCCCGGTGCTGACTGAGGGTAAAGGTCTACACCGCTACGGTATCTTCAGAAACAGCAGTGTCGAGTACGACTAGTAGCAAAAGGTGACTGAGCGCCAACACAGCAGGCGCTAGACAATGTGAGTGTGTCTGGTGGCTGTAACGACCGGATTCTCGAACCAGATGGGATCAGCTCCTTAGAGCACCTCCAACCCAGTCGGAACGTAATCACCTCCCTCCTTAGAACGTATTTACAATAGGTATGTACATATATATATTTATATCTCGTACCTAAGGATGGGGAAATAGCTATACACACACATAGGTTTTCTACAATATCCCACTCATACCAGCTAGTCTCATGGCAACTTAGGCCCAGACTAATCTACCCTGGGGCAGTTCTGATTATTTACCATTACACACTGATCACCATCAGTGCTCACTCGACACGCAATCCGGCGTGCCTTACGCACTAGGCTGCAGCCCTAGTGCTCTCTTCCTTCCAATCCGGTCCACAATCCGGTGGCCCTAGACACTGGTATCCACCCCAGTGTTCTCTCACTCGCAGCCCGATCCGCAATCCGGCGGATCTACACACCAGTGTCCCCCCTGGTGCTCTCATTAACGCTGCTTACCAACGACGATCACTCTCCTATGAATACCTTTGGAAGGAATCTCTCATTGGCTACTCGGGGTGATACTACAATAACAGGAATTAGCACAATTTGCCAAATTGAATCATGTACCTTCTGCTCTCAGCATCGAATGGTCCCTCTCTCCCTCATTATTCAGTCACCTCTTACCTGACCGGGATTTACATCCGTTCATGAAAACGATGTCTGACTAGAAGACCAGGTTACCCTGATTGAACAAGAATACAAGGCACATGTTGGTTCACTAAGAACTGGGGTATTTTATTACAATGATTATAAACACAGCACTATACTATAACATATATCCTGCAAAGAAAAGTGAAAGGTTAGAATGTGCACACTATGCAAAGTGGGGCAGAGGTCACCTTATGAGCACGAAGTCGGGGTTCGACAGTCATTTAGGTTCCCTTCTCGTCTGTGCCTTGGCTCGTCTCGGAATCACACCTCAGCAGTCACGAGTGCACGTCTGCACCGCTATGCTCGGTCTCCTCCGCTTCCCTCCAAGTCACTGGAACCTTCTTCTTTATTAGCTGCTGTCTCTCTCTGTCTCCGATTGCTCCGCACTACTCCTCTCTCCTCTTCAATCTTTCTCAGAGAGTATCAGCCTCATGATCTTTCTCGGACTTCAAAATGGCGACTGTCTGCCTGGAAATAATTAATGGCATTGATGCTAACGGCTAGCTGCCGCCTACAGACTGACTGACTCACAGCCTAACGCTTTCGCTAATATGGAAGCTTGTCCTTTCATGGAAAGTTAAGGCCAGTAACCTGCCGCCCACCAAATTTTTGTACCTCCCCGTACCAAGGACACGTTCCCAGCCGGCCGGCCTGATGTTGTGTCTTCGGAGTGGAGAAAAATACAGTCTTTCGATAAGGGCCAGCCTGAGCCGGTTCTCTCCAAGCGAACAACACTTCGAAACTAAAACATTACACTTGACCTAGAAGCATCTCAAGCTGCCGGGGCAGAAAGCAAGATGGAGTCTCTCCTGTTTGAGGCCTACAAGGCCCAAAATAAGCATAACTCCATAGAAGGTATACTAACACTCTTGCAAAAGGACGGAATATCACTAATACTAATGAATCTATCCCCTAGCTTAAGTTTATAAGCCCTGATCTAAGGAAAAGGGTACGAAAGTGCATTACTGTGCCTTATGAATAGGCCCTGTTTATAGTTCTAATCCCTGCACTAGAAGGATAATAGGCTGGAGTCACCTCCAATCATTCTCCCTCAAAGGAGGGCCGAAAAAGTCGGTCAGAAAAGTGGCCCAATAACATACAAATAGCCCTGATTCTTCCATAACAGGAGGAAAGCTAACAAGTTCTTGGGAACTTGTAGGATATAGAGGCCCAGTTGTCCCTCATTGCAGAAGAAGCAGGGAGCAGGCCAACATAGCTGAGCAGAGTGTATAGGCAGTACAGCAAAGCAAGTGACAAAGGGGCAGTCCTTCCTAGCAGCGTTGTACATCATAGTTGCAGAGTCTCCTCCAGACCCCAAAGTGAACCAATTTGGGGATGTCACAGTGAGGTCCAGTACTAATACCAAAATGTGTCTTTGAAGTGTGGGAGACAACAAAAGACAGCTGTCTTTGATCCTCAAAAGGCCCCTGCCCTTTCTTCTCTGGCTCCAGGCACACTACAGGCGGTTATATAGCTATTTGTGTTGGAATAGGCATAGCCCTATTCAGGTGGAGGTGTCAGCCGCTCCCTCCTTCTATGTTTAATAAAGTCTTAGTGCAGTGCTATATTTTGACTTGATAATGTCAAAGCTTTCAAATGTTAAAAAGATACACTTTTTAAAAATTTGAAGAGCGTTCACTTTCACATTTGTAGTCCTGTCAAGTACCACTCATTAGTGGTCATACTAGTGCTGGTGTCCGCATCACCACACTAGAATGTACATTTATTTATTTCCATAATTTCTTTTTGTTGAACTTTTTCTGCTGTGCTGGCTGAAGGGCACAAGGACCTGAGAGTGGCATTCAAACAATTTGCATAGTATTATTTAAAATAATTTTGTTTGTGTTTACAAATATCATATTGGTTTTGAAGGGATATTTCTTAAAATATACATTTATTTATTTTCATATTTTATTTTTATGTAGCCATTTTCTACTATACTGACTGCCACAAGGGCCTGAGGGTGGCATGCAAAGTATTTAAAAATAAAGTAAAACATTCTTACCTAGCCTGCTTCTGCAAATAACGTTTTTGTTCTTTCTTAAATAAATGAAAGATTTTTAATTGATATTTCTTATATTATAAGCAATGCATATTACACTCATTTCCTAACTTATTTGTATTTAGTGGTTTTCTTAAATACTGATAGACCCAAGGGCTTCAGAGAGCTATATGAACTATTTTAAATACAATATTTACTTAATTATTTTGCAAAATTGCCTTGCTCAAAAATCAAAGCTTTTGCTGACTTCCTAAAAATTAAATGTTTGTTTCAAATTGATATTTCTTATACATTTAGCTATTTAATATGTCATAATGATTACTGGGCAATCAACGTTGAATAGCTGATGCAGAAAAGGAAATGGCCAGCCGTCATTTTTGGTAGGAACAAAATTACAAGTGTGTTTCTTTGTGGATGTGCAACCTGGCTTAGTACCCTGGCCCTCTTCAGAAGTCAGTCTTGCTTGGCAACACAGAAATTCTCTGAAATAATGTATGAGTTTTCTTTTATGAATGCCTAGAAGAACTGATTTTTCAGTCCATTTATCACAGAAATAGTGCGGAAAATTGCACCAAAAAATGACAATTTTTAAAAAATTTCTTCGCGGGGGGAGAACCCCCCCACACCCCCCTTATTGCCGTCGGGCTAGCTCGCTTCGCTCGCTCGCTCCCGTTCGTTGATGCCTACTTTGATAGCCCCACCAGGTTCAAATTCCACCAGCCACCACTGCGAGGAGATACGGTGAGGGAGATAGGGCCGGGAAGACACTAGCAGGCCTACTTAGACCACCAAGGGGTGCAGAATATATAACTGAAATCCGCACAGTAGAGGGTGAGTTGGTCACTGCACCGCCTGAAATCCTTAGTACGATGTCGCAATTCTATGAATCGCTGTACACTTCTAAAATTAGCCCTTCTCAGATTGCAATAGTTGACTATCTTGATACTTTGGCCATGGCCTGGTTTAATGATGGAGCTAGGCAATATATGGAGCTTCCTATAACTGTGGAAGACGTTCGACAAGTCATTAGCGGCATGCAGGCTGGGAAAGCACCCGGGGCAGACGGTCTCACTGTGGCCTTCTGCAAAGAATATGTCGATATTCTAGCTCCCCGTTTACTTCAGATGTATTTGGAGGCGTTGGAAACAGGTATTCTTCCCCCCACGCTTCGGGAAGCTATATTAATCACGCTACTGAAACCAGACAAAGATCCCACTATGCCAGATTCCTATCGTACACTATCCCTAATTAATTTAGATGCCAAGATCTATGCTAAACTCATTGCAAATAGGCTGCAACCGATGCTCCCGCAGATAGCGTTTCCAGACCAATCCGGTTTTATACTGAGTCGTTCGACTTCTCATAATCTAAGAGCAATGTTTGGGCTTCTCCACTACTTAGCCCCCCATGTACAGGCTGCTGCTGCTTTGTTAGACGCTACTAAAGCGTTCGATTCATTAGAGTAGAAATTCTTATTTGTCCTGCTTACTCGTATGGGGTTTAGCCCTCTGTTTATCAAACAGATTCAATTGATATATACGAAACCGACGGCGAGAGTTAGGGTCAATGGGCAGATATCAGAATCTTATGCAGTTACCAGGGGGACACGGCAGGGCTGTCCGTTGTCGCCGTTACTGTTTGCAATAGCTCCGGAACGATTGGCGGCCAGGCTAAGGCAGCACCACACACACAGGAGTATAGGGTTCACATCCAGAGGTTTGCTGATCTCGATGTATGCTGACGACATGATAGTATACTTAACAGATCCTAAGGATAACTTTGTTGTGGTTATGAGAGAACTGATCAGGTATGGAGGGCTCACAGGTATTCAGATAAATTGGCCGAAATCCACAATTGTTCCGCTCACTGACACCACAAAACAGTTTGACATGGAGTTTCCCATACAGTGGGCTAGCGGTGAAGTAAAATATTTGGGTAAGCAGGTCCACACAAGAAATATGGCTGTCGAATTATGGAAGGGTGGTGGACTGGATAGAGTGTAAAATAAAGAGGTGGAAATTGCTACCGTTATCATTGATAGACCGTATAGCGATCACCAAAATGGTGATACTGCCAAAACTGCTGTATTTACTTGTCAATATCCTAATGCCGCTCAACACTCATTTCTTCGGACAACTCCGGTCTCACATACTAGATTTAATTTGGGCAGGTAAGCAACCCAGAGTCTCATGAAATTTGTTGACACTGCCATTTGCCCAAGATGGGTTGGGAGCTCCGGATTTAGAGCTATATGCTTATAGCGCCCAGGCGCAATATCTACATTTTTAGCAGCATACGACACCCTATCCACCCCATGTGGCGATAGAACTTGATAAGGTAGCTCCCGTTCTGCTAAATACGGCATTATTCCAGCAGTATAAGAGACCACATCTAGAAATTGACAGAGTGCAAACTGCACATTGGGCGTGGAGAGGGATCGCAAAGAGAGCTCATCATGTAGAACTTTACGCTTCCTCTATGCCGTTAGGAGGTAACCCGCTACTATTCCCGTTAACTGATAAAGCAACAACAATGTGAGGTAAGGCAAGTACAACAGAGAAAGGGGGCAATCTATACCCAGATGGGACATTCATGACACTACAACAGATGTGCAAATCGCAGTCGCCGACGGCATCTGACATGCTATTGTAATACCAGATTAGAGTTGCATGTCGAGCTAGGTATAAGACTTTCCCACAGGAACTCCCTGTATTGCCAGCGCTTGAAAATGTATTGTCCAACCCTTCTCCTCGGAAATTAACAACACGTATCTAAAGTGCAATGCAAGGGGAATCACCTATTGCCGTGCCTACGTCTAAAGCAGATTGGGAAAGGTATACAAACCTCGTGATCACAAACAAACAATGGCAGTACTGCTGCTCGCAACTAGAAGATCTCTCCCCGAATTATAGATTGCGGCTTATCCACTTCAATTTTTTTGCACAGACTGTATTGCACACCTTTTCAGCTGCACTGTATGGCATCCAGCCAGACACTAGGTGCTGGAGATGCGGCGACCAGAGTGCTACGCTTGCACATTTATCATGGGAATGTGGTCCGATAAAAAGGTTCTGGCAGGATGTATTTGGACACATTAGTCAGATCACTAACAGTCAGATACAGGCTGGCCCTTTGACGGCTCTACTTAGCTTCGTACTTGATGTCCCTAGGAATATTCGTAAGCTTACGGCCATGCTGCTGCTACTGGCTAAACGTCACTGGAAAAAGCAGCAGCCCCCTACGGTAGCTGCATGGGTGAATACCGTAGTCTACTGCAAGGATCAACTCTCACACTATTGGGAGCTAATGCCAAGTAGATCCAGACCCACTGATATCTGGGAACCCTTTGTGACCTGGCTGGGATCGGGTGGGTCCGACATCCGAGGGGATCAAATCACAAGACAAGATTAGTGTCATTACGGCGTAGCCTGTTACACTGACGCCCACATACATAAGTTAGACATGCACAGTTTCAGCGGAGGATGAGTGTAGATACAAATACATGGTGTACCTAGCAGGATGCCGTGACCATGGCAGCAACAACAGTTACGAGACATGTAATTCGGTGCAATGACAATGCAGGGGCAGCAGGTGGGGGGGGGAGGGAATTTGGTATAAGATAGTAATCAGAGGTATGCGTATTTTGGAAGTTAGAAAATATCGGAACTTCTGCTGATAGTATGGACAATGCGACACAAGAACATTGGATCGCTGCCGGCCCGTTGGGGCGTAGCCGTGAGAGCTGTATATTAATAGTCAAATTTTTATGTTTCATGCTGCTGGCCTCAGGGTTGTGGATAAACAGCTGTGTCAAATGTGTTATATGCAATAAAAACTTTATAAAATAAATAAATAAATAAATGATATGGCACATTCCATGCCCCAGAACCAGCCCAGCGGTTGGACCCAATAAGCAACACTTAATTGAAACACTTCACTCTGTCAGTATTCGAGCAATCAATGGCTGTAGCAAGTATGACCAGCCCACACCCTGTACGCATGTGGTGCCGAAACGAGATGCAGTCCTCGATTATACGCTCCTGTTGTTTCCCCTTTTTAAACATCCTAAAGAATTTAAGACAGAACACCACCTGGAAAGTTATCATTTCTGCGGAAGACATTCCTGCGGACAGATGACTACAAGCTTCAATGCACCAATCAAGGAGAAGATGGATTAATCGGTCCAAGAGCAAGGCATGTCAAATGGCCCTTCAACATGGAATAATAGCATCTTGCAGAATAGAAGAATACATTTTAGGAGGTCTGCACTAATTATCTAAAAACAATTGCCATTAACAACAATCAGGTCAACTATCACACTTGGTTTACCCCAATGGCAAATGTACAGTCTGATTTAGTCAACAACCCTACCAAGCTTCACAATAAAGGTTTTAAATTCTAGTTTAGGCCTTCCTGTAAAAGGAGAAAAGAAAAGTGGCCAAGCTCACCAGACTCGTATCCAAATCACATCACAAGGACATTTAGCATAGGACTGAGCTTTCTAAAATGAGGAATCAATACAAGAAAGTGATCTGGGATGCAAAGCAAGCAGCTGATGAGCAACCCAGGGCTTTCCTACAGAAAGCTTGCTTGAACTCCAATAGCAGTCAATTCTGGAACTGGCTGAACAAACTAAGTCCCTAAATAGGCCCCACGATAATAAATCAGCTGAACAATGCAGTGTGGGAGGATTATGAAGCCCTCTCATGCAGTACTAATGAGGTTGCGTGGATCGGACATTGTCGTCATTAACTGAAAAGGGGGCAAGCAGGAACCCTCGAACTATCGATTAATAGCCCTGTTCGATGTTGAGAGTACATTTTTTGCCTCACTGATTTTGAAGGATGGGCAAGCATGGGCAACTCAGGCAAAGCTGATCCCTTGGTTCCAGACTGGCGTTCACAAAAATATTGGCACCCTTGACAATATTGTGGCGTTTTCTTATCTAGTCCATAATACACTTGCTAGTAAAAGAGCTATGAATGGGTGCTTTATAGAGTATAGGAGAAGATAGGCACTGCCTATGGCAGAAATTGAACAAATGGGACCTCCCGAGCAAGATATTGAATTCTGTCATCACCCTGTACTCCAACAACTGGATACAAATAAATCTAAGCAGTGACGGCACGCTTTCCAAGAAGGTATAGATAAATAAAGGTTTAAAGCAGGAGTGTGTATTAGGCCCCATTCTTTTTAATCTGCTTATTGCTGACTTTGAATTAGCCCTGAAAAATCCAAAGGCTTGCTCCTTAAAACGTAAAGACACCATCTCTATACTCTGCAGTATACAGACGATACTGTGCTGTTGGACTACTCAATGACTCGCCTTCAGCGTTTCCTAAACAATCTGGACTCATGTTGCAAGGAAATCGGTTTAGAAATAAACGTTGGACAAATCCAAAGTATTTGCCTTTTTCAGATTTTCAAGAGGAGACACTGGACCTGGAAATTAGGACAACACGTAATTTCTAGTGTTTGCTCTTACAACCTTGGAGTCAAATTCCAAACTTCACAAGCCAGCAAACTACACATGAGTTGCTACAAAAAAAGGCCAAAGGTGTGTGACTCACTTCAAAATAAGGCCAACATGGTGGCATTTGCATTGAAAAAGGTGGCAGACATCCTGACAGGTCCTTCCATCTTGCCACTGTTGGGGGTTAAAAATGCCCCAAATATCTGCCTTCATTAGTGTGTGGCCTTGAAGCCGGTCCACACAAGTTTGGCGGATGGCTGACTTTAATTCCATCAAGGCCTTACAAATCAATTTTTAGATTGCCAAACTCTACTAGGGAAGCCCAAATTTGCTTGGAATTCTGCCTCAGAGAGGAAGTCTTAGCAAAGAGGTCATCCCATACACATAAGCTACAAAAAACAGAGCCCTGGAGCCTTAAGTATTCTCTCAAACTGGATCTGATTAATCCAACCCATAACCTGGCACATTACCATTGAGGAGTCCCTCATGGAACTTCAAACAGTGCCACTGTGGTCGCTGAACATTTCTTATGCATCTCCCAAACTGCTATTGAAGGAAATTGCTAAAAATCACTTGCAAAGGCTGATTTACACACATTACGGGCCAAGATGCATAATCCATTTTTTGCACCTACCAAAATGGCGCTGTTGCCCCAGTACCTATCGCTGCCTATTTCTAAGCCTTTTGAATAAAAAATTTTGAGGTTGCGTGTGGGTTTATTTGATGTAGGGGAAGTGTCCTGGGGTGAAGATTTGTTTGGCGCGTATAGCTCCTTTCGCTTTTGATATACAAAATATCTGGCCCATGTGCAATGTGTCTGTCCCTCCTTTGAGCAGGACAGAAGATTTTTACTCAAGCCACATTCCATGAAATGAACATTCGCCCCTGTGAGGAGGCTACTAGACGCTGCTTCGAGGGAATAGATGCAGACTGAGGGGGAGATTCTACAAGTCAATGGATAAAGTTGCTGAGAGAATTACCAAATTGCAAGTGGCAGGAGGCTGTCCCTGTGACTACAAAGACTGAATTGCGTAGCACACTTTGCACTTTCATTTGTCATCCCGTATGCCAATCAGAGGTCGCGCTCTAAATTTAGGTGACATATAATGCCCTCGCCTTGGGGATATTTTAACCCTACTGAACCCCAAGACGATTGTGCACTGTTGTGCAATATGTAATGTTATATAATGCTGTTTTTACCATTAGAGTAATGAATGGATCAGTACTGTTTTATCCACTTTGAATGGTTTTAATTAACTATCAAAGATTATATATATACTGGAATTATGTGATTTTACAGCATTTTTTGCATAATTTAGGTTTTGCCACATTTGCCACATAATACATTATCTGCTGCAGTCTGTAAATTTAATTTTTTTTATTTCTAGCACAAACAGACCAAAAGTTACTAAAAAAATGTTGGCGTGTGTTTATGTACGCCGGATGACTGGTCATAACTGGTCATCTTTTAGTTGCTTATTGCTCTATGTTGGTACTAAATTGGTACTAATAAGGTGAAATCTTTCCTCAGACAGTGTTTCCACGTGTAAAAATGACACAATAATGCGTAATACTATCACAACATGTGCAGTATTACGCTTACCTCAAGATACTCTTCTGTTATTTTTAGATGTAGTGGATCTCTGTACGCATTCATGAATTCCACAAGCTGGAACTGGCTGAGTGAACCAAACCCTGAAAAAGAAAGTCAAGAAAAACAAAAAACTCATTTCAACTTAATCGGCCCGTGACAAACAAGCTAATTGTCCATGCACTGGTGGCTGTCCCAGTTTTTGCCCAGTATCCTTCTACTTCTGACAATGATTTCAAATCTCTCTGACATAGTTTAAAATGATCTTACATCTCATACCCCAAATTCCCCATGCAATAGACACTCAGAGAGTATGACAGGTGGTGCAAACGTTCTTTAAATGTACCCCATTCAAAGATGCATTTAATCACACTTGTTTTATGGCTTCCCTTAATATGTGTTCCTTGAAGTTCTTCAATTATTCCCTCATTTTTAAGTTTCTCTAATTCCAATCGTATTCCTTCTCTCACAGCTACTGGAACACTTTGAATCTTCCCACACCGGTCGAGCCTTGGCAACCAAACGTATCCTGTGTACAAAGTTCTTCATGCCCCTTAGTTTTTCCCAAAAATCTCAGTTTGTTGAGACCTTTCCTCCTTATCCCCTCCTCATCGCCAATGTAACAAGGAACCTTGTTAGACAACACAGGAGAATTACATAGCCTAGAGCCTGCTGTATGGCAAGGGCCGACCATGGCAAGGGCCTTTAACAGAGGAGTGGGCATTTAATGGCCGATAGAGCCCACTAGGGAGGGCTCTAAGGCTATAAGTAAATAGCACCCCTAGAGGGCAGAATTTTCTATTTTGTAAAACAAAGGCCTCACAGAGTCCGAAGGAGTTGAACTCTCCTCGGGCTCCATAGGGCCTTTGTTAAACATTGGAATGTTGATGCTCCGGGCTTCTACCGGCCATTAGAAGGCCAGAGCACTCCATTGTTTTCAATGGATCTTCCAACATTCCAATGTTCTAATCGATGATTTGGAGACGTTTATTCTCCACATGGAAAGGTCCAGTCCAGCCACTCCTGTCAAGCGCTGTCCATTCCAACCCTCTCCAGCCTCCCACATTCCAACACATCATGACTCACTAACATTCCAACATTGTGAGCCCAAGATGTCACACAGGGCTAGCTCTAGGGCGGTGCCACCGGTGCCAACGCACCAGGTGCTAGCTTCCTGGGGCCCGCCGTGCTTGCAAGTTTATTCTGGTTTTAAATCACCTGCTGCTGCGTTCCTTTCCTCTGGCAATTAACAGGCCTCACAAAATTGTCAAGCTAACTCCTGTGATTAATGTTCTTCATGGAGAGAGATCAGAGTTTTGTATAGTTGAGGTTTTGACTTATGTGAAGGTAGTGCAGAGGGTTAATATGCCTGCTGCAAAGGACGAGTACCAAGTACATTTCAGAGTGCATATAATTTAAACAGATAAGCAGGTTACTGCTTTTAAAAGAAACATCCTTTTGATAATTGCAATTTATAACTTAAGGTCCTAATATAAAACAGTGAGCTATTAATCATCATAGAACTGCATACACACTGCAGAGTATACATTAGAACATTGGGTAATGTTGCAAAAAGGGTTATTTGTCTAGAAATTGATTCTTATTATTAAAGAAAACTCCCAACTATGCTGTTTTTTTCGACTCTGAGTTTGTGCTTCTCCACAACAAGCACTCTCAAACTATACTGCCTACCAGTATGGATGGCATGTGACTCCTATACTTTTAGTCCTTTAGCTTATGTAGCATTTCCTATACACTTGATTGTCTCTATGTAAAATGTGTGTAATGCAAAGTGCTCTGACATCCGTTACTGGTATGAGTGGCGCTATATAACTTATTCAATGCATCTGAGAGAGGTTATGGAGACTTGGTCACTGTTAAAGGGTGCTCGTGAGAGAATCTGTGGTGGAGCTGGTCATTGGGGGCGTCAACTAACGTTGTCGCACTGGGCGCCAATGTGTGTACCCTGATGTCACACACTTTACACGTCTCAACTACAAATCCAGGGTGTACTCACAATAGTCTAAACTCACACAGTTCTCAAAGAGTTCTACAAGAATAACAACCCTGTTTGGAATAGGTGTTGCTTTACAACACCCAGACGAGCAAACATTTGCATTGCAAAGCCTGCTTTCTTTGCGTCGCATGCAAAAAAAAGTTGGATCACCGGTTTAACCCAATGCTTGCTGCAAATACCCGGAACAGACACTAAGAGCTCTGGCATGACGTAGGGGTGGAACTATCATCAGTGCAGCAGGTACAGTGGCGCCAGGAGTCAGGTGTCTGAAGGGGACGCTGTCTTCACTACCCTACAAGGAAGGGGCCCATATGAGTTATGTGTCCTTGGCACCCTTTCTACGACACTCGCACGCAACCCGCCCCTACCTCGCCACCATGGACTGCAGCGGCTTGCATGACATAACCCCCTGTAAAGGGTGGACGTGGATACTGCAGTCTGGGAGCCGGGATCAGCCCACTGAGGCACTGTGGTTGCTCCAATCATGTTATTCTCTTCCCCACCAGAAGCAAGTGACAGCCTAATAAGATGTAATTCGCGAGGTTACACTGTGTAATTTCCATGTGAGAGTTGCACGGTCCAGCGGTTCATCATTCCTCCCTTTTAGCAGCCCGGGTTATGCAAGTACAGTCGGCTATACATATATTTGTGAAGGAGCTAAGTACTGGTTTCAATTACTACAAAAGCCCTTAGTTCTTTTTTTCAACTTTCAGATGTACTTTAAACTCGCAATGCAACTACATTTACAAAAAAGTAAATTCAAAACATTTCATAAATATACCAACACAATGTCTTTTTTTTCCTTTCAGCTGGTTGTTCATCCCTTACAGCTCTTGAGCTCCCCACAGGTCACTGTGCTTGCTCAACATCCTGTGACACGTCATATAATGCAGCATCACAGGTGGCATCCTAGGCCGCCCTTGGGCGAGATGCTTGATTGACCCTACAAACATGAATATGGACTTGTTCCCTTTTCTGAATCATTCAAGCATGTTTTTGAACCTCCCTGTTCTTTGGAAACCTACACTTTGCTGCTCCACACCGGTCCATCCACAAGGAGTTGTTTATTCTTAACTTTTGGCTTATCTGGAGTGCAACACCATCCATTCTCCAATACAATCTGGCTTTCCTGCTCTCTCTCTCTCTATAACATTTTTTTCTTTCTGTCAACAATTTTCTTTCCTCTTCCTGGCACTCCGACTTTCTTGACATTTTATCCCCTTCAACCTACCCTCCCAGAAGCATTCATCACAGATGATCACATTATCTTCTAGTCCACAATATCTCGTTTTGATGACCTTGGTCCTGCCCCCTCCTAGTTCACCTCCTACCTTCCTGACTGCTGTTTCTCTGTCTCCTGCACTAGGGTATCTTCCACCCTCCTCTCTAGTATGGTGCTTTCAAAGTGGTCTTTTTTGTTGACCCCTCTTTTCCAACGACACCACGCTCTCATGGATATCCTCCTTTCTGCGGGATTCTCTTCTCCTTTCTATGTTAATGACACAAAACTCTTCCTCTCCTTCTGCTTCCACAAACGTCTCAACCCTATTTCGAATTATTTCTATGCAGTCCAGTCTCAGTTTACTTTTTAGGCATCAATTCTTCCCAAACAAGAACAGAGACTTCCCTGGCTCTTGCCCAACAGCCTGTCCCGCCCAACGTGCATTCATTCCCCATCAACCTCGCTGCCTCCATCATCCTTAGCACATAATCTAGCATTACCTTTGATCCCAGCCTCTCCTTTGCCTCTCAGATCTCTTTGTTCTCAGAATGTAATGCCTATTAGACATCCATCTTTCACTTTTTATTCTGTTAAAATCCCAGTCCTCCTAGATGTTCTTTCTTATAGCAATGCTGTTCTGTTCTCCTCGTTGACACCAGCACTTGTCCTTACATTCCCATGTCTGTCCTACCTCCAACTCATTCATCAGCATCTTTCATAACTTCTTTATGCTGTTGCTCTCTACCTCTCTAATTTCTATGCTATTTACCCTTTCACTCTCAACTCTCGTGTTAATTTGTATATTTAATTTAGTGAAATCATGGTCCATTCCACCCCCTTTTCTACATTAGTCTAGTCACGTCTGTCGTATCTCTTGCTTCTCCCATAAGGTTCTTGCAACTTCGCAGCCTTACGTCTCAATAATTTCAATACTGGAACATTTTGCCCATATCCATATGTAAAGTCACTATTCTCAATTTACTTTGCATAAGACTTACAGCCTACCTTAAGCCTACTGTTTTCCCATCTACTATTGACAATTCTTAATTTTGCTCCAGCTTTTAGCTGCCTGTTGTTGAAGACTTGCTTTAAGTCAGCCATTTGCTTACCCTTGGTAGGCTATTTTAGCAATCTCAATTGCTTTCCTTTTTCTTCCTGCTTTTGTCATTCCCCTGGAGCATAGCTTATTAACATCTATCTCAATAACGCTTTGGCTAAATACCATTAGGAAATGCTCAATATTTAAATGGCATAACGCTTTAACTTTAGTAAAAAAAGTGCTCTATTCTAATAGTGTTTTAATTGGCATCTTTACCTTATTTTGTAGCTCACATTAGACCCAATATTAGAGAATTTCTGCCTCATATTCAGGTTTCCTGCACCCTCAGACCTGGAAAACCTTAAAAAACATGAAAGAAAGGCAGGCCATATCTGTGGGAATGTCATGAGACGCCCTCAAATCATATGATCTGTTCTATGAGTCTTTTGCGAGGGAGGGGCCAGAGAGTAGTGGCGTAATGAGAAAGATGGATCGGATGCAGGGAGGTCCTAGCACATTTGTGTGTTGGGCTCAGTCAATGGTTTGTGGCATTAACAACTTATAGCACATTTAGCCCCACAGACCCCCAATGGATATATGCCTGTCCCATTTAGAGATCATACCAAAAATGCATCCGCTAATGCAGTGGATCTACTTTGGGTAAACCTAGATATCAAGGGGACCGAATAGGATCACCGTCTGTCTCATTTATAGATGCCACCGAAATTGCATCCGCGGATGCAATGGTTCATAGTTCGGCAAAACTAAATATCAAAAGAGCCGCTATGGTTTTGATGTCCACTCTTCATAGTTTTGACCTTTTCAGAAACAAGCCCCCAAAGTGGGAATTTGCTTGAGAAAAAGAAAAAAAACAATGACCCTAACGCAAATGGAATTCTCTTCATTTCCTGCACATGCAGCCATTCATTATTTGTCCTGCTGGGGTCTGCGTGGAAAATATGCGGCAGGAGGACAGCCATAGGTGGACCTTTCAATACATATACAGAAGCTGCTCTGTGGCAGGCGAGCTGCTTTCTATTGACTGACAACCCACAGAACCGGTAGAAGCCCTACTAGTGGTCAGTTAACAGTTCCCCCAACTCTAAACTGGGAAGGGGAACTACCCCATTCTATCAATTTCGGGAAGAGTGGCCCTTTGCCGCTTCCTCGTGGAAAAACCATCTCTTTCCTGTGAATGAGGTTGTCCTCATCCCTTTTTACATCTTTCCGCTTCAGTCCTGTGTCAGTTTATACGTCCAGCATAATTTATTCTCTGAGGGGCTCACATGGAATGACTGACAACTTATTGGATGCCAGTTCCCCTTCTGATTTTGGGGGTCTGTTTTTTTCCTGTTCGCGTCAATATCCTCAAGCAGACAGGGACTTGGCTAGGTGAATGCTCTCTCAAGAGATGTATCATCATTTTGCTACAACCGTTTTGGGTATTTTAACAGCTAACAAGGACTGTTGTATGTCCTTGCCTAAGAAATGTGTGTTAGACATGTCATCCTAACATTGTCTTTCACACAGTCACCGGCCACAGAAAGGCAGGGCTTCTGGCGATGAGCACCTTATCAAACATGGGGCAACCCTGTATTCATGGGAACCTGGATACATGAACAGCTGCATAGCAACAGTGGTTCCTATGGATGTTGTTATAAATGAAATTTTTCAACATTCAGGAGAGGCCAAATGGCACTCATGTGATCAAACCCAATAAACGTCATAGCCCATACAAATTAGAACAGAACGGTATTTAACTCATGATGTGATACAAAAAAAAATAGGCACGCCAAAAAGTGATCAAATGCGGTACAAAAGGGGGGTGGTGATGGACGGAGCATCTGAATCAATCAAACACTCACACCCAGTCAAAAGATCTGGGTTTAATCCATCACTGTTCTTTAGCCCACTCTGCCACCCCAGTTCAGACATGGCTATATGCAAATCAGTCTGACCCTGTGCCTCATGGGAACAGTCCAACCGAACTGCCAAGCCATGTCTTCCCTGGACCGGAAACAAGCTTCCGAGGACCGGTTGCTGGCATTCCAGCCGTCTTCAGCCCGGCTTGCTTGAATCCAGTGGCAAAGTGAGCAAGGGACTCACGTCTGAGCATTCCCTGCCACACTTATGACGGCCAAAAGCAGTACAAAAGGGGGGTGGTGATGGACGGAGCATCTGAATAAATCAAACACTCACACCCAGTCAAAAGATCTGGGTTTAATCCATCACCGTTCTTTAGCCCACTCTGCCACCCCAGTTCAGACATGGCTATATGCAAATCAGTCTGACCCTGTGCCTCATGGGAACAGTCCAGCCCGAACTGCCAATCCATGTCTTCCCTGGACCGGAAACAAGCTTCCGAGGACCGGTTTCAGGCATTCCAGCCGTCTTCAGCCCAGCTTGCTTGAATCCAGTGGCAAAGTGAGCAAGGGACTCACGTCTGAGGCTACCCTGCCACACTTATGGCGGCCAAAAGCGGTACAAAAGGGGGGTGGTGATGGACGGAGCATATGAATCAATCAAACACTCACACCCAGTCAAAAGATCTGGGTTTAATCCATCACCGTTCTTTAGCCCACTCTGCCACCCCAGTTCAGACATGGCTATATGCAAATCAGTCTGACCCTGTGCCTCATGGGAACAGTCCAGCCCGAACTGCCAAGCCATGTCTTCCCTGGACCGGAAACAAAAAGTGATCAAATGGCACAGTATAAGTGAGTTGTACTATCATGATAAAACAATACATCAAACGTGCAACAGCTCAAATACTTAGGGATTCTGGCTGCATTGCTATTTGAATATTAACCAAGGGGGAGGGGGGGTAATCAGAGTCTATTAGTCAAAATATAAATCTTGAGCAGTCTAGATATAAATTCATAGATGTTTCACCGACACAAAAATATAAACTTCGAACGGGTCTTCATCAGGACAAGTTTTGTGCAAATATATTTTTAATAGGTGCATGTACATAAATGATGATCTATATTGCTTACATTATAAGCAACTCTTGTGCCTCCTATAATTTGTATGTATTTTGGACCTCGTGTCTTTTGGGGAAAAAAGGACTAGCCTATGAGGCATCAGTGAATCTTGACTGCATGTGCTATATAAATTGTGTGAAAGGGGATTTTTTCATATAAACGGAGTGTATAAATTGAACCCATGTGAAGAAGTATTTTCAATATGTGCACAATTTTACACAAATTAGGATTGGTATTGTTTATGTTCTTAGATTTCAAGAATGCAAATCTAATAAGCAACCTGTGTGCCTCACAGATTTCATATGTAGAAGAAGGCATTCCTGACAAGTGATGACCATGGTTTGTTATCATTCAGGTCGTATTACTAGGTTTCCAAGCTGAATATCCATCTTTTTTCGTTTTCCAAGAGAATGATACTAATGACTAAATTATGTTGTACTATTTCTAAAAGGACCAGGGACAGGTAATTTTCATTATGACCATTTTCCAAAATATGAGTTGTCATTTTTTTATGGAATGCCAGCAGCGGATGGCGCTCTGACGCTCATTTATAAGGATCCTTACTTTACAGCTTGTCATCCTGTTATACCTCAGTTGACAGAGGCATTTCATCATGTAAATTGTATTAGTTCTATTGCAAATAGTATGCTTTCCTAATTGTCACTTTTTCCTTAAACCAAGATCAAGGGAGTTTACTGAGTTGCATTAATAGCGTACATTTGTGAGAATGAGGTTCATTCCTGTGATGTTATTCATGATAAAACAAAATTCAGCTTGAAGACACTAAACCCATGGGAGAATATCTTATGGGAGAATAGCCACTATCAGTTTCACAGTAGAATGTTGAGGACGAGGATAGCTTGAGAAATGGGGTCCCAATCAACAGAAGACTATGAAAATAAAACAGTTTATAACAAAAATGGATAATATAAAAAAATAATCCATTTTAGGCTCAAGCTCTGGGAACTGGGCATATTGTTTATGAGTGAAAGAATGAGTTCTGTGTCGTTGGTGTTGTAGATGACGTTGATGTTGTTAGAGCGGATGATGCTGGCTAGAGGAATCATGTATGCATTGAAAAGTGTAGGGCTCAGGGAGGATTCTTGTGGCAGATGAGGTCATGGGTGCCCAAGGTGTACAGTGCCAGGCTGACTGTTCTTCCAGTCAGGAAGGAGCAGATCCACTGAAGTGCATGTCTTTGGATAGCGATGTCATGTAGGCGTTTGATGAGGATGGGATGGGAACCATGTCAAATGCTGCCGAAAGGTCCAGGAGGATTAAGGCTTCTGTGTCTCCTCTGTCCAGAGTCATGCTGATGTCATCCCTGGCTGCGATGAGGGCAGTTTCCATGCTGTGGTTGGGTCTGAAACCAGACTGAGTGGTGTCAAGGAGTTGGTGGACTTTGAGGTATTTGGTGAATCATCTTTTGATGATTTCCTCTAAGACCTTGGCTGATAATGGTAGTAGGGAGATCTGCCTGTAGTTGGTGAGCATTAAAGAGTACAAAAAGGGGTTCTTCAGCAATGGGAGGACAGCTGTGTGATTCCAAGCATCTAAGAAGGTCGCAGAAGAAGTGGAGGCATTCAGAATGGGTGTGAGCATGGCACTGATAAGTTGCTGTCCTCTGGAGTAACTGTGGTGGAGGCAGGGGTCTGATAGGACCCCTAAGTGGATGGACTTCATGATGACGATAAAATCCTCTGGGGTGATATAGAGCCCTGTGGTTATTATTGGTTCTTTGGATAAGATCGGGAGGCATTTCGCAAGGTCTGTTGGGTCCAGATGCAGGTGGAAGTTGCTGCAAATGGTGGAGATTTTGGTACTGAAGTATTGAGATTGTTGCAGAGGTCCTACAAAGTGGTGATAGAGTTGAAGGCAGCCACTGGTGAGGTGAAATCCCTCACAATGGTAAAGATGTATTTTCTTCTGTTGGTGCTGGCATCAATGCTGTCTGCCAGAGCAGCTCATTTGTGGTCCAGGTCATCTGGTGGTAGTGTCTCAGGAGGGAGTCGAACATCCTCCTGTCTGAATTGTCCTGACTCAATTTACCCACCAGTGGTATGCAGTCTGAGTTCCTCCATGTACCAACTCACCTGGCATCTAGATCATGTTGTATTGCTGTGTTT
The DNA here is from genome assembly GCF_964263255.1 of Lissotriton vulgaris. Taxonomy (NCBI): domain Eukaryota; kingdom Metazoa; phylum Chordata; class Amphibia; order Caudata; family Salamandridae; genus Lissotriton; species Lissotriton vulgaris. Next base: position 227,164,955 of record NC_141687.1, on the reverse strand, counting down.
TGGGGGGCCCTGAGTCGGCACAGGATGTGATCCAAATGTTGCAATTCTTGATGGCTTTGGGGAGGCGGTTGCTCTGTTCGGGTTGGTGGGCGTTGAGAGCGATGTTCCAGTCCTTTTCAGTGATGCTGTTCCAGTTTCTGCCAACTGGTCTGGTGGTGGTGCGGGTGCATTGGGATGAGGATACTGAACCTGATGATGGTGTGGTCTGTCCAGGAGATTGTTGTGGGCCTATTAACTCTGATGATGTCGAAGGTGTTGAAAATACTGTACTGGAGGTGTCTATTTATGTGGGTATGTCCTTTTACTCACTGGATGACACCCAGGCTACCAAGGTCTTCAGGGAGTGCTTTTGAGCTGAGGTTGTTGTGCACTTCCAGGTGGAGGTACAGGTCTCCAAGTAAGATGCAATTTCTAGCATTGAAGAAAAGTGGAGCAACAAAGTCTATGATGGAGTTGATGAAGTTGGTGCACTGTCCCGGTGGTCTGTAGATGAGAATTTCATTAAGGGAGAAGGTGGCTGTGAAGTGGAGCTTCAATGATAGGTGTTTCATGACGGAGGATGACATGTCCGTGATAGTGGCATGCTGTTTATAAAAGTTAATTGGTCAACGTTTAGTTGCTGATTGCTGTAGTCATGTGTTGAACTTGTAATAACGAGGTGAAACCTCTGTCAATACAATCTTAATGTGTGTTTAAATGATAAACTAACTAAACGATGCCCCGCTGAATAATTCGGTCCTCCACTGCACAAAATTCCAGTGAGCTTAAATATATATCTCTAGGATCTCTGTTTAGAGAACAGGACAGAATTTTGAACAAGAATTTCTGATGTAACTGTTTCAGAACTTTTTGGTTGGCTTGGTCCTTGTACTCGCCCAGACAGCCCCGACTAATACATTTTCAAAGTGCACATCTCTCCTCCAGGCAGTAAGGAGCAAGCATTCATAGTGAGTGAACCCATATCCTGCAGGTTAGTGGGCACATTTCCTCACCCAAAAGTCTTATAAAAGTTATGCATAATAGTTGATTTTATGGAACAGTTATTATGTAAATTGAGGAAAAGGCCACCGCTTTTACAGGCAGTTCTGATGGGGCGCCAGTGATGGCTGGCATCTCTCAACACAGTTGTCTTAAGACAGCTGGATTGAGAGGTTTGTCATGTGTGGATAGCCCTCACAAGACAGCTGGCCAAAAAGACATGCACACTTTAAACAGTGCACAGCCAGCTAACCCTCTTCCCTGCTGAGGGATATGCTGCTGTCACTCAGCAGCAGCCCCGCCCCAGTCCTGGCGCTCGGCACGGGACAGGAGATGAAAAATAAAATGGCAGTTAATTACCATTTTGTTTTTCATCTTGGGGGGGGGGGGGGGTTTACTCAGATTATAGGCCATACAGGTTGCCCTTTTAGTAGACTTAATGCCTAAGCCTCAGACAGCAGGAGTTATGAAATAAAGGTATACAATTCCATGAATACTGATAATTAAATATCTCTAAATGAGTCATAAAAAATGATATGCCATGTAGCAACACGGAACTAACACTGGCAATATAAGTGTATCCAATTTTTGCAAAGCCTGTAATAATCAATTAACTCTAGATATCATGATGGGCTTCTCATTAGCAATTTACACCATATGATAGGCTAATTTATTGAGATGTCTGTGGCAGTGGTAGGGGTATCTGAGTTGGTTTACTTACTTCTTTAATTCAAAGCCACAGCTAGTGAAATTAGGTCCATGACTCTATCTCAACCCAGGGCTCTTATGCTTCCAAGTTCCATGCATCGATATCGCTTTCAGTCCTGTATTTTTTTCTTAGCATTTTTGCATTTCTAAGTCTAACCCTGTAATGTGACAATCAGGACTTTCGCATGCTAGCTTTATGCAGCAGAATGCAAAGACCCAGAATGATCTACTAGCCATTGATTAAGTGACCATGGGAGCAGAGCCCAATTTCAACCCAGTGTACCTTAGCACAGAGTTCGGACCTCTCTGCACCCTGTTCACTATCTATCTTTGCGGTAGCAGTACTCTTTGTGCCTAGGCACCTTGGAGACTTGTTACTTTGAAATAATAGGTAAAGCTTTTTTGAAGCCAGCAAAAAATTAAATCACGCTCCTGGCACGCCCCTTTTGATTTCAACAAGGCAGTGGACAATAACTCCCTAGGTGCTGTATCTAATGAGGTCATCATCTGTCCCCTTCCTAAAGATAATAAAGACACCATGCGCTATGCCAGTTACCACCCGATCTTCCGCCTCAATGTTGATTTCAAAACCATGGCCAAATTATCGGTAACCCACCTGGGGAGGGTGATTCCCCAACTCATTCATGAGTCACAGGTGGGCTTTGTTCCAGGACACAGCTCCCCTACTCATGTTAGGACCCTTGCCCACCTTCATTGGTGTACCAGCGACTACCTGTCAGAGATGCTGGCACTGACCATGAATGCCAAAAAAGACGATCCACCATATTGAGTGACAATATTTATTTCTGGTTATGTCCCGAATGCGACTGGGAGGAGCCTTACTTGGAAAGGTACACCTCTTGGACAATACCCCAACATCTGAGGGGTCTCGTGGAGGGTTCCCTTTGTAATCCTTCCCGATTGGTCGTGGCACTTCCCAGGGATATCCCTTATCCTTGTTACTCTTCTTTCTTATTGAGGGGTTTCTCAGAGAAGTGTAAGAGAATAAGGTCATGCTCTACACAAAGGCTATTTTGCTCCTTTCATCCCGCCTGTGGTCTTCGGTCGCAGATAACTGTCATGACCATCATAGAATATTTTTCCACTCTCTCAGGCTACAAAAGCAACTGGTCAAAGAGTGAAACATTGCCGATGACCAGAAGCACCACCGTTGTATCTAATCTAGCCATACATATTGTGTGTTCTAGAGGAGCTTTAATACCTTGGCATTCATATTAACATGAGACTATCCCATATGATGGAGGAAAACGTTCGCCCCCTAATCGAGTGTTCCAAATTAGACTTCCTGAAATAGTCGCACCTCAACTTATTGATGTGGGGCAAAGTGCAAATGGTTAAGATGACCACAGTGCCACGCTTCCAGTATGATTTCAGCATGCTACCCCTTAAGATACCTAGGACTCCCTTAGAGAGCATTGAGGTAGATATATATATATATATATATATCTGCAACGCTCGTGTGCTGCTCCTTCCGTGGAGAAAAACAAGAGTGGACACAATTTGGTGCGTTAAAGTGTTTATTTAGCGTTCACCAATACCGCCATAACGCGTTTTGTCCGTTGCCGGCCTTGATCACATGACAATGCCAGAGGGCAGGTTGTCCCTTTTTAAAGTGACTGTGCTCAATAACTATAATGCTAAACAAAGAAGCATACTGTCATGTAAATCATACTGTCAGCCTGAATGCATTAATAGTATTCAGTATAAATTCCTTATCATAAATAATACAAAATAAGTTATAGTAAATCTGTCTAAATAATTTCTTTAGAAAACAAGATATACATGAGGAGGATTTCCTATGGGCTGACAATCTAACAATCGCCCATATGCATTCAGCTATTGAAAAATGATAAAGTGAACAGTGCCCGAGTTCCCACTATAATGCAAGTCAATAAAAAGTGCACAGTGCATAATATTGTGCAAATTGAATTCTATCTGAATTAGCAGCAAGATTCTATTATTGAAGTTACTATAATGCAACCGTATTGTTCCAGGATAAATCCATGGTAACTTTTCCTATTGGTTTCTTAATCAATGCCTTTAGATTACCATCACATGTTTGATTCTGATGTGTTACAGTTGGTTCCCATGAATATAAAAGAGTACTTGAATATTTCTCATATATATAAAATGTATACACTTTTTCTAAAATTATATTCCAACTGTCCAGATTCATAAAATAAATATTCATTATCACATGTGCTAGGTTGTATTGATTTCCAAAGTTGCTAACTTATTTTTTCTCTGATCAATACATGTGACCCTAATAGTGTCCAAGAGGAATACCAAAAGCATTAAAACATAATGGTCATCCATTCTATACAGTTGGTTCCCATAAATGAGGATATAGATATAAATAAAAATATATATAAATACATGAATAAATATATTATAAAATCATTCCAATTGCATACATATAGATAGAAACCTGCTTAATTACATTGGTAAAAGGATTTGGTAAAAAAAATATATATTGGTGAAAGGATTAAAGAAGTTAATTTTGATTTGTTTTATTTTAATTTTTATTTAAGATTTTGAAACGGGGAGGCCTATAAGTATGTGTACATGTATTCACTGGTATCTAAACCGCCTGGCTGCTTCGTATCTAGCTCCAATATGTATCTAGTCTCCAGGCGCCTGTTGCCACCTCTTTTCTGCGGCGGTATTGAATCTACGACAACAAAGTTGAAATATTTGAGACTACTATTGTGTGTTTCCTTGAAATGCCTGGCACGGGGTAACTAGGGTCATTGTTCACGATAGCTCGGGTGTGTTGCAAAATCCTTTTGTGTATGGCCAATTTAGTGCTGCCTACATAATATAAATTGCAGCTACATTTTAAAACATAAACTGCATATTCCGTTTTGCAGGACAAGTGTTGGTCAATCATGTGTATGTGGTCACTGAAAGCTGTTTGGTACGAGATCTTGTTTATGCCGTACTGGCAGGCTTTACAGCTAATGCTTCTTGATGTTCTGGGCTATTCCTGACCAATACATTGCCCATTGACGCAGTTTTTAGGTCTCGCCTACGGAGCACGCATGCGCTGCATAGGAGGAGACCTAATGCCATCGGCAGAGCTTGGAATGTGTTGTTTGGGCTTGCACGAGACTGACAAGTGTCTGAGATCTGAATCTGCAGGGGTACTAAAGTTCCATGAATATGTAACGCTGTGGAGTCGGGCTCTGGTGGAGTCGTAGGCAAGGCTTTAAATGGGATGAAAAAACTGTGTGTGTGGGGGTCTCTCAAAGGGGCGTGGCCAGTGTAATTAAGGGCGTGGGCTAAAAACACATAAGCTAAAAATCTTTAGCAGTGTGGCGCCCAACTTGTATTTTGCTATTCCTGTCATTGCATCCAGATATTAGATACAACAAGTCACATCATACCTACACGTCAGGACTATTGGCTTTGTCAATGGTTGCTAGCTGCATAAGATAAATAAGCAGCAATTATGGCTTGTATGTAATATTGAAAAAACTTCCACTTAAAAGCCCTGGTGACTCCACAATAATGTTGCTGCTCCTGAGTTTCAAAAAGAGAAGGAAATCCAGAGAGAAAATGACTCTCTTTAAAGGATTTCCCTTCCTCTACAACGCTGACTACACGCACATCGATTTTCCAATGTGCCTGCGGTCACTGCAGTCCGGAAAATAAAATGTACCGCCTGTGCCAGGGCACAAAACAGAACCCGATAGAGACCCGTTTCGAGGCCTCCTTAAAAAAACTGCCAGTGCTCAGACCCGGTGAGACCCGGCCCACTTAAAGCCCTGGTCGTAGGTGACGTCTAAGTTTGTTTAAGGCTTACAAACTGCCTTCGGCCTGTGTCAACCTATATCTCATACTCCAGCCAGCACTGCTTGGTCAATGTGAAAAGTTGCTCGGATCATAGCCTTTTGTGATCAGTTGTGTAATGCAAAGTGTGGAGATTGTTTTCCAATGCTTCAAGTACTTGTTTTAATTCTTGAACATCGGGATAGCTTCATGGTTTTTCCTTTTTATTCATGATTTTTCCTTTTCATTTCTTCTCTTCATGGTTTTTCCTTTTTATTTCTTCTCTTTCTCTCTCTCTGTTTTGTTTCTTCCTTTAACTCTCTTGCTCGGTGTCTCAGGATATATCCAATTCTCTTCAATTGGATGGAGGTGGCCTCTTTAGGGGTGTGGTATGTGTTACCCCCTTCCTATTTGCCAGGGAGCTGAGTTTAGTCAGTGTAAGCTAGAAGTGGGTGAGCTACTAAAATTTAGAACCATGCTCGACCCAGATGCCTGGCACTGACTCCGCTTGAAGTCCTCTTGGATCCTAAAGCCAAAAAGCATTGACATAGCCACTAGGCCTCACCTTCGGGACCTTTTAAGTGTTTAGCCATGCAACAGTTGATGTTGCACCAAGAATATTGTGCTGGATAACTAAATACGTACAAGGTCCCAAAAGCGAGACCTATTGGCTATGCCAAAGCTTGTTCTTTATGTTATAGCTGGCTTTTTAGGAAGGACACCTCCTATATTTGGATCTCCCAATATGATAGACCAGTTGCATCTTATGATTGACCTGATCTGTCCCTCTTGTCCAGAATATGTCAGGATTAATCTAGTTGGCTCATTTGATCTTTTGTCTTTTGCACCCTGGGATTAATATTTGTATTGGAGTAAGTGCTGTCTGGCTCGCCTTTTGGATTGCAGAATTGCTGCATCAATAGTTCTAGAGCTGTAACCCCTCTCCAGAAATCTGGTTTTGCACTCCAGTTGTATATTTACTGCATCACTGTCCTCACTACAGATACGTCTTATTCTAAGCATCTCCCCGTAGGGGATGCTTTGTATTAATTGAGGGGGGTGTGAACTGGATGTGTGCAATACTGTGTTGCCAGCAGTATGTTTGCGAAAGAGAGATGTTGACAATCTGTTATTGGCTATGTAAACTTGGACATCTAAGAAAGTTATATTTTCACTACTGATAGTTGAGGTGAAATTTAGATTCACATTATTGTTATTGATCTGTGTAATAAAATCTATCGCACTTTGCTTAGAGCCATCCCACACAATAAATAAATCATCGATAAATCTCAGCCATGAAATTACCCTTTCCTTGTAGATGTGCTCATATTGTTTCATGAGGACCAGCTCTTCCCACCAGCCCATAAAAAGACATGCATAGCTGGGAGAGAAGCTGGCCCCCATTGCTACACCCTGGATCTGCTGATACATCTAGTTTTTGTAGAGAAACAAATTGTTTTTTAAGCAAAATAACAACATGTCAATCAACATTTTGTTGTGCTGGGCAAATTTTATAGGCCTTTTGGCCAGGAAGTATTCTACGATTTTAATACCATCCTGATTCTTGATACAAATGTAAAGTGCAGATACAACTATTGCTATCAATTGATAGCCAGTTTGCCAATGGATGTTTTCAATTTTTCTTAAAAAATCACTGGTATCCTACACATACAATTTAAAAGTATTGACGTGCTCCTGCAAAAAATAATCAATATAAATACACATATTTTCAAACGACCCATCACATGCAGCTATGATGGTTCTGCCATGTGGTTTATTTAGGCATTTATAAATCTTTGGAACAAAGTATATTATTAGAATAGTTGGAAATTCCTTTTTCAAGTACTTGTATTCCTCCAAATTTAAAAAATATATATATGCACTAAAAAAAGTGATGTCATCAGTGATATAATTTGAGATGTCATCAGTGATGTCACTGACCATGTCATGAGTGAGGTAATATGTGAGATCATAAGCAGTGCATTGCATCCTTTTGGTTTTTTTGTGAATTACATTTTTTTTACATTTTATTTGATAACTATAACGTCCCTGTAACCTTTGTTTTTTTTGTGAAGTTCTAAGGTTTTTAAATTCCATTTGCTAACTATAAAGTCCCTGCAACCTTTTTTTTTAGGGAATTTCTAAAGTTTTAAAAAAAATCGTTTTTCTAACTATAACGTCCCAGCAACCTGTTTTTTTGTGAATTTCTAAGGTTTTTTAACTAGCAGCCATGTGTGCAGGGTGGTAGAGAATAGGGATAGGGCCTCCAACCAACTCTCAGGAATTCTGCTGCATAGGACTTACAGGAGGTACCAGGAGGGCTTCTTGGCCCCCAACGTCCCTCTGAGCCAAGGGGACCTTATCCCCCAACTAGTAGTGTGCCGGAGGGGGCACTTTTGCAGAGTGGTAGAGAAACGGGTGGGCCTCTGACAACTTCTCAGCAATCCTGCTGTGTTGGACCTACTGGAGGTAACAGGAGCGGTAGTTGGACCCCAAGGACATCCTTGGGGCCAACTATCCCTCCTACTACCTCCAGTAAGCCCCACACAGCAGGATTGCCGAGTTCTGATAGCAGGCCACGCCCCCTTTCTCCACCACTCTGCAAATGCGCTTCCTGGTGAACGCTCTTGGTTGGGAGATGAAGTCCCCTTCGCGGCTGAAGGTCCCTAGGGGCGAACTATCCCACCTATGACCTCCAGTAAGCCCCACTCAGTGTGATTGCTGAAAGGTGGTTGCAGGCCATTACCCTTTCTCCACCACTCTGCAAAAGCACCTCTGGCGCACTGCTATTTGGAGTCTGAAGTCCCCATGCCTCTTGAGGGACCGTTGGGGCCAACTAGCCTTCTTGTTACCTCGAGTAAGCCCCACACAGATGCATTTCTGAGAGGTGGTCAGAGGCCATGCCCCCTTTCTCCACCACTCTGCAAACGTGCCTACTGGCGCCCTGCTGCTTGGGGGATGAAGTTCACTTTAGTCCTGAGGTCCTCAGGACACAAGGGGACCACATTGCCCCACCAGCAGTGCGCCTAGAGGCACGAATGTAGAGTGGTGTAAAAGGTAGGGGTGGAGGGAATTTGCGTAATCTTGGGCCATTTTGCGTTTTCCGCGGAACGCAAAATTACCCAAATTCCACGAACGGAACGGAATTTACCGCCCAGGCCTAGTTAAAAGGGGTGTGGCCTCCGACCACCTCTCAGCAATCCCACTGTGTGTGGCTTACTGGAGGTAACAGGTGGGCTAGTTGGCCCCCAAGAACCCTCAGCAGTGAAGGAGACTTCATCCCCCAACCAAGAGCACGCCAGGAGGCACATTTTCAGAATAGTGTAGTAAGGGGTGGGGTCTCTGGCGAGTTGCTGGCTTCACTATTTTTATTTTAGGAAGGGGGTCTGAGTGGCCCCCCTTCCCTTGACCCCTTTGTGACCTGCGGCCCCCATCTGTCGGGGCCTGACCCATTTTTTTGTTTTTAATAAAATAAAAAGTGCTGCACAGCCCCCCTCCTGAGGGCAACTACGGCCCTGGGGACCCCATCCCCTTGGGATAGGCTAGGCCTATCTTTATATTTTTAATTATGAATGGGAGAGGAGCTGTGCGCCCCCCACCCCCTCCTCAGGCCGGTTTTGGCCCTGGGGACCCTATCCCGAGGCCCGGCCAAAGTTTTTTTTTTAGGGAGGGGGGACAAGCAGCCTGCCCCTCCCCCAGGCCACTATCAGCCCCGGGGACCCCATCCCCTGGGGCATGGCTATCTCCTTTGGGACCGCGGAGGGAGCCTGAAGGCCACTGCCAACCAGGCTGGCTCCCGCCTCCTGCGGTAGGTGGCATTGCTCTTCATTCCCAGGGAGCTGTTAAGATGCAGCTCCCTGTGGCTAAAGAGCAAAGTGCTCCACTTTGAACAAGCAAGAGCAAAATGCTCTCGCTTGTTCAAAGTGGAGCATTTGTTTGTTATGGGATGGCAGGAGCAGTGCCCCGCTATCCCATAGCAAACTGCAATGCCCCGATGGTGGGCATCCTGGAACATCGCTGGAGCTGGCCCTGGGTGGTGGCAGTCCCCAGGGCTATTTACAGCTCCAGGAGGGGGGCCTCGTGCCCCCCTCCCAGTTGCAAAATATCCCCGGGGGGGATGGTTCCCCGCATTTTTTTATAGTAACCCTGGCGAGGTGGCAGTCCCGGGGGTTGGGTGGTTACGTGCCCCCCACATTAAGAAGAATTAGCCCTGGGGAGGTGGCGGTCTCCAGGGCTGCGGAGGGGACTGGAGCCAACTCACGCTTTATAATCAAAGAAAGCTTTGGGAAGGTGGTGATCCCCAGGGCTGCGGGCCCACGAGTGCCCCCGCATCTTTATTTCTTATTGCCCTTGGGACCTGGCCCACCCAGGGGTCTAAAGAAAACGAAGCGTGCTCTTCTTTGTCTTTTTTCTGCCAGATGTGCGGATCCACCTAGAACACCTCCACAAATTTTAAGAAAATGCTTTTTTTAGGCCCTGGTTGGCTGTGGCTGGGTCAACAGTTTCCAATTGAAATTAACATGGAGAAAAAGCATTTTGGGACTCTCCCTTTTTCTCAGCCCTTGCTTGACGGATCACCCTGCAACTTTCAACACAACAGCTGAAGTGAGTGGCCCATTACTTTTGAAAATATTGCGAAGATTCGTCAAACTGCGCCAAAGTTATTGACAATCAAAAAAGCTTTTCATATGGAAAGTAGTTCGTAACGATAACGACCTTGTAGTCAGCTCGTTCACTGTCTATGCGCCTCCTGCAGCCCGCCTCCTGTGGAGCTCCCTGTCTCACACCTCATCCAGTAATAACAGGTATTTCAAGATCTTGCATGCCTGATATTGGTTCCCCTAGAACGTCCATAGGGTTAAACTACTGCCTCCCAACCTCTGCTGGAGGTGCAACGCTATTCGGTGTGATCTGTTCGATAGTCTATGGTCCTGTCCCACCCTCACAGCCTACTGGATGCATGTGTGGGGTGAAATAATCCAGTCCCAGAAAAACATCCTCCCATCAGCCCGTCCTCCTACACGACATTTCTGACCTCCTCAACGTGACCTCACTTCAACATCGCTGTCTGGCTACTTTGCTATCCTAGGCCAGGTTGTGTATCCTCTATTATTGGCAGCAAGCCACTGTGCCCTCACTCACTAAATGGCACCTGGGACTGCATGAGTGACTTGCCACGAAATAGTCACATATAAATTAAATGACCAGACACACATTTTTTAGGTAGTTTGGGGTCCCCTCCTCGCGAGCTCGATCACTCTCCCTGCATTAGCAGCAATAATGTCCCACCATTCCAATTCAGGCGCAAGGGAACGGGGATGGTCCCTAACCGACCTGAGTCTGCGGTGACAAGAATTGCTCCTGCATCTGCTACCTCCCCGCTTCTTTGCTAGCCAACAAACCCCCTCCTCCCCTTTCCCCAAGTGATACTGTAGTGTCCCTCCACCACCTACTTCTATTTTGCCCCCTTTTTCTTACTCATTTTCCCCAAGTTGTCCCTCCATCACTTGGTGCTTTATCTGTCCTTGTTCACGCAGTGTTCCTGATGATACTCTGTGTGTGCCTAAGGGGATGTACTCCCAACTAGTTCTTCTGGCCTGTTGTCCCCGCCCTGCCAAGGCTCGGATGTTGGGTTTCTTGGAGTGGCCGCTCATTGAATGTATTTCCTGTTTTGGTTCATCCAGGTGGCAATCTATGGACCCCTTTATGTATACTGTGTATCCTTCTTATCCTTAAGGTACTTTTGGAGAACATTAAACCCTAAATAAATGCTGCAAAAAAGATGTAGAGCCTGGTTAAAGTTTTAGTAATGATTTCTTAGACAAATGTAAGGCATCTGTGACTGAAGAGTCGGTGTGCTGGGGTCCTAAGCAGCGGATTCACTCCAAGTTTATAATTGTCGGTCACCCTTGTTGCTGTCTTGTAGGTAAGTGGTGCGGCAATAGTAACATTACTAATTATGCGACCTAACCCCAAAATGGAAACAAGTATGGTTAACAAAAGAATGCCGGCTGTGTGGACAAGGAGAAGAGAGCCTCTTACATCTTCTATGCATCTGCCCCATATTTCTAGAAACTCGGAAAAGGGTCCTCCGCAAGTTGCTGATTAAAAACCAGCTACGGACATGCAGAGCTGCAGTCATACAATGTCTTCGAGGCCATTCCATTGAACTATCTTGTAAAGCCATCATGCTTTGGAAAATGGCAGCCAAAGAATTAGACAACAAACACGAATGAACCGGAGAGGTTCCGTTAAGACTGCTTGGACCCTTCTCTTTCTCCAGCACCAACATTATTTCTGGTCTCCTTGTTTACAGTACCGCCTCTCACTGTTCAAAATGTCATTTTAATATGAAAGTTTACTTTATGCATTATCTATGGATGACTATCTAGGTCATGGCGTATTGTGTTTTCATCTTTTAGCACTTTTTTAACCCTCATCTATTTATCTATTTATGCATTCTTGTTTTCTTCAACATGTTTGTATTATCGAACTTTTTCCACTCTTTTATGATTTTTAACGAGATCAAATAAAAGTATTTCTGACTGACTACTAATTATGTGTTTATGTACATATGCTTGCTATTTTGGCTCTGGCTCAGAGCCAAGTCCAAGGTAGGTGCAATATAAATAAGTAATTAGCATAAATAAGTAAATAAACACAGCATGGATGATCACATCGTTATCAGCATTAACCATAGTTTGGCAAGGTGTCTTGAAACATCCCTAGAAGTGGTAGAATGCTTTTATTACGTCCGTGTAGTCAAGCATAATCAGGAAATTCCCATATTCCACCTGACTTTGTATTGCATAGTGCACAACAAAGGCATCTTGGAACAGTAAGTGTAAGGGGGAAAGAAACAGCTGTGTTAGGACAGGCTCGGGCCAAGTGTAGTGAGCGCTCTAACGTTGCACGTCACGTAGCCACGTGACGTGCGGTGACGTAGGGAGGCGGCGTGCGCAGCGAGGATTAGCGCGCGAGCTGTCTGGAGAGAGGACATGCTTGGCGCTCCTTGTATCATACGACTTGAATAAACAGAGTATTACAGATACCTGAGTTATTGGGGGAAGAAAGTGCATCATTACAGTGGCGACGAGGGTGGGATAAGCGACCCACGACCCCCACGACGCGGACTACGCGAAGAACGGCGGAACGGAGCGGAGTCGCGGAGCGGATAGCAAGGAGGGCCCGAGGGAACGCACAGCGACCACACCCTGACCGGGCACCACAAGGAGCGCAACGCAGCCAACAGCACGTGGAACAGAGCACCGCAGGCGCACAGCGAGCAACCTGTTGGGAACTGCGACACAACTAAAGCAGGAAGCCAGTCACGATCTAGGCCCACAGGTAACCGCACTGGCTACCCCACCTGAGCGAGAAGGGGCTGAAAGGAGCAGCCCTCCACTCTTACTCAGTGAGGAGGAACAAAACAGCGCGCCGGGGAGCCCGAGAAGCCTGGAAAGTGCGCCGCCCACATCCAAGGGCGAGAAGATGAGCGCGCAAGCGGGGTTCGCGATAGCACCAGTCCAGTTCCTTCCCAGACCAGGGGAACCGCTTATGAAATGGGAGGACTGGAAGGAGTACATAGATAACTTCATAGAAGTACTGGAAGACGAAAGTGAGGAGAAATTCAAGCCACCGAGAAAGAAACGCATCCTGCTGCTAAACCTGGGCCCGGAAGGCCTGAGGATCTACAAAAGCTTGGTTCCTAAGAAGAGAGAGGCGGATGACGACGATGTGTACGCACACGCAATGGAAGACCTGGAGGAACACTTCAAACCATCGGTATGTGTCTCAGTGGACAGGTTTAACTTCCAACAAAGGAAACAACGACCAGGGGAAACCGTGGAAGAGTATGTGGCGGCGTTGAGGAAACTGGCGTCCTCATGCAAGTACGCCAACTGGGAAAGTGAATTTACAAAAGACCAAGTGGTGATGCACACCACGTGCACGAACGTACAGGACAAGCTATGGGCTGCAGGAGACACCTCGCTCAAGGACGTACTTGTGATAGTCAAGAGAGCCGAACTGGCGCGAAGGTGTGCAGCGGCCACGAAGAAAGAGAGTGTGCCCAGCGGTGTAGTGAACAAAGTGGACAATGAAGAGCACCACAAGGAACACCAAGCGCGGAAACCGCCAGAAAAGGGCCCGAGCAAATGGCAAAGCAACCCAGGCCCCTCCGGCAAACCGGCCGGAAGTAATAAACGGTCTTGCTACAGGTGCGGAAGTTGGGCGCACGAGGCGCACGACCGGAAGTGCCCCGCGCTTCGCGCCAAATGCATGTTTTGCGGAATTGTCGGCCATTACGAAAAAGTGTGCAGGAAGAAGGCTTCCAAGAACACAGTGAAGTATGTGGGCCAAGAAGCGGAGGAACCAGACGAGGTGGCTGAAGAAGAAGTGGTCACGGTCCTCTGCATCTACGACGAGATCTTGAGCGTGGATGACCATGTCCGTGGAGCCGACGGAAGGAGAACGATTAAGCCAGTCATGGATATGATGATAGGAGGTGTGGAAATCCAAGTAGTGGCAGACACCGGATCACCGTACACCATAATTCCGAGAAACGTATGGGAGGAGAAATTTGCTCCACAACTGGGCCCTGAATTGGATAGGCTGGACATACGTCCCGTTACATACAATGGAGACCGAATCCCCATGGCTGGATGCAGGAAGCTGAACTTCGAGTTCAAGGGCAGGTCTGCCAGGTGCAAGCTGTACGTCTCCGAGAAAGGCCCATCTGTCCTGGGGTGGCTCGACCAAGGAGACCTGAGGATCAAGTTGGATCCAGGTGGCAAGGAGCAAATACTGCTGACGGAGCAAGAAGAAGGGCTGGACACGGCCAGATGGAAGAAGGAGTTCCCAACGGTCTTTGGGGGCACAGTAGGAAAGCTCGACAGATTCGCGCACAAGATCATACTCAGAGAAGGAGCAGTACCGGTGGCCCACAAGGTGAGAAACATCCCGTTGGCTGTGAGGGACGACATAAAGGAGGAGCTACGGCAGCTAGAGAAAAGAGGGATCATTGAGCCGATTACCTGCGCTGAATGGTTGGCGCCATTGGTGGTGGTGAAGAAACCCAATGGCAAGGTCCGTCTATGCGTGGACCTGCGTGAGTTGAACAAAAACATAGTGGTAGAGAAGTTCCCCCTTCCCCGGATAGAGGAGATGTTGGCCAGCACGAGGGGCGTTCAGTGGTACTCCACCATAGACTTAACATCGGCTTATCACCAGATTGCATTACACCCGGAGAGCCGCAGATTGACCTCGTTTATAACCCCCTTCGGGTGCTATCAATTCCGTCGCATGCCGTTCGGGCTAGCCTCGGCGGCTGCGGTGTTCCAGAAACTCATGCACCAGTTGTTCAAGGACATTCAAGGGGTCCAATACTTCCAGGACGATATCTTGGTGATGGGTCGTGACAGAGCCGACCATGACAAGAAACTGGATGTGGTATTGGGAATCCTGGAAAGGAAGGGCCTCACGGCAGAATGGGCTAAGTGCCGCATAGGAATGGAAAAGGTGACGTACTTGGGCCATGAGATAAGTGCACGAGGAGTAACCCCCAAAAGGGAAAATGTGAAAGCGATCTGTGACGCACCCCCACCGGCCAGCAAGGAGGAGGTCCGATCCTTCCTGGGGATGGCAGAGTACTACGGGAAGTTCATAGAACACTTCGCCTCGAAGACCCATCACATGAGACTGCTAACAAGAGAAAACAGCGAATTCCGGTGGTCCGAAGAAGCCCAGCAAGAATTTGAGAAGGTAAAAAGAGAGGTGGCAGGGGCTGTTCCACTACAAGGATTCGACCCCCAAGGAAGTACAATACTCACAACGGATGCCAGCGACAAAGGACTGGGAGCAGTCCTCATGCAAGACCGTGGCCAAGGAAGAGTGGAAACCATATGCTTTGCGTCCCGCACCCTGAACGACACCGAGAAAAAGTACAGTGTGGTCGAAAAAGAAATGTTGGCAGTAGTGTGGGCCATGTCTCGGTTCCGGCAATTTCTGTGGGGCACCAGGTTCCGGTTGAGGACGGACCACAAGCCACTGCTCAAGGTACTCACATCCAGTGGACATGCGGACGCAACGCCGAGGATCTCAAAAATGTCACTCAAACTAATGGAGTTTCGATACGATGTGGAACATATCCCAGGGAATAAGAACAAAGTGGCTGATTACCTGAGCAGGGCGGCAGCAATGGAGCCCAGCACAGAACGCAGTGAGGCGGCGGAAGAGTGGGTCGCACTCACTGAAGACCAAGAAACGACCATAAGCAGGCAGGAATGGAAACTAGCGTATGAGGAAGACCCGGTCCTGGAAGAAGTGAAAGCCCATATAGTAAGGGGTTGGCCAGACAAAAACAAGACAGGGCGAGGCCTCATTCCATATTTTGAAGTTAGAGAGGAACTATCAATTGATGACCAAGGCATCTTCGTATACAGAGGAGAGAGAGTCATACCTCCGGCAAAGATGATTCCCCTGTTGATGGACATGTTGCACGAGGGCCACCTGGGAGCGGGGAAGTTGAAACTAAGGGCCAAGCAGAATTATTGGTGGCCGGGAATGGACATAAGAGCGGAAAGACACGTTAGGGAATGCCCGAGGTGCCAGGGCGCGGACAAAACACTCAAACCGTTGCGCCCAGCCCTAGGGAAATTTGATCCTCCGAAGAATCCGTGGGAGGAACTGTCCATAGACATTTTGGGTCCAGTATTAAATGCCCAAGGAATACAGGAGTACATCTGTGTAATGGTGGATCGATATTCCAAATGGCCGGAATTGAGGATTGAAGAAACCATGGACACGGAGATGATAGTGAGCTTCATGGCTGAAACTTTTGTGAGAGAGGGCATCCCAAAGTGTGTTCTCAGTGACAATGGGCCCCAATTCCGTTCTGAAAAATGGTCCCAGTTCATGCAGAGAAATGGCATCATGGCAAAACACACATCCATATACCATCCTGCGGGTAATGGCCTGGTGGAACGTTTCAATAGAGTAGTGATGGGTTCGATACAGGCAGCGATCTCAGACAACAAAGACTGGGAAGCAGAGATTTGGCACATGGTATGGGCATATAGGATAACACCCACGAGCACCGGCTATAGTCCCTTCCAGATTCTCAGAGGCCGTGAGCCTTTCACTCAGGACAACAGAATATGGAAAGAAAGAGTCATCAAGAGTGAGTGGTCACCGGCGGTGGTGCAGGCCAATCTGGAGAGAGCCCAAGCGGTGTACACCAAACACTATGATGCGCGGAGGAATGTAAAGGACACCGTTTTAGAAAAAGGAGAATGGGTGAGAGTAAGACTGGCCACATTGCAGAAAAAGGGAGAAAGCAAGTACAGCAAGCCCCTGCAGGTAGTGGAAGTCAAAGGCAGGGCGGCCTTGCTGAGCGACGGTAACGTGTGGTCGCAGGACCGCATGGCCAGGTGCAACAAAATACTCTGCTGGAGAGGCAACAGAAATGATGGAGATGGTGAGAACAGCAGCGATAACCCCTGTGAGTATGGGGGAGAGGATCTGGACATTGGTGAGACAAGGCAAGAGGACCAAGAAGCGAGTGGGGAGCAGCTGATTGAAGAGGATAGAAGCCGGAGTGAGCCTAGTGCGGCTGCGCTAGGAAGTGGTAATGAAAATGAAGCGACAACTGCCACGTCCCCGGTAAGACTGACGAGAAGGGGCAGGGCGGTGGTTCAGCCTGCGAGGTTCAGAGACTATGACATGAGTCAGGACTTGTACATATAGTTCGTTGGGAAAAAGGGGAGATATGTAGTGAGCGCTCTAACGTTGCACGTCACGTAGCCACGTGACGTGCGGTGACGTAGGGAGGCGGCGTGCGCAGCGAGGATTAGCGCGCGAGCTGGCTGGAGAGAGGACATGCTTGGCGCTCCTTGTATCATACGACTTGAATAAACAGAGTATTACAGATACCTGACTCCGAGAGTTATTGGGGGAAGAAAGTGCATCATTACACCAAGGTCGGGAAAACTTGGCAGCTTTGTTGGTGGCGAGGAGCTCATGGGAGGGGACAGACTCCCCCAGCAGTGAAACATGGTTTCCTGCTGCCGCTAAACCTTCCTCTCTGTTTTTTTAAGCTTAAAGGGCTTTGCTCTTTGACCTGTGGGTGAGATCCCACTACTTAAGAGGAAGACATACAAACACACCTCTCTTACAGTCAAAAACGCATTAAGGGGCCACTACCACCAATGCCCTACATCGTTTTATTACTTTTAACTTTTTGATCCACAGCAGACTTTAACCACTGCTTATCATGTCAAAGGTGTGGCAGTACCAAAGTATGGGGCTCGTTTGGCCCACAACGGTCAGATTTTCAATTGATTCCCTAGAGTGCAGGGGGCAACTAGTAATGAGAAGGAACAGACTCTGGGGCAATCTAAATAGAGGTTGGCTTAAAATCAAGTAGCTCTTGGCCATATCTTGGTTCTTTAAGTTGATGAAAGAAAAATCTGTTACATTTAGGCCTTCATCACAAGATGTACTAAACCTTTTATCGCTCACAAACCCTCCGATTCTCCAAATAAGTGGGTTTGTGACCACTAAAAAGGATTTTTGAACTTCTCAAAACCATTTAACAGTTCTGCAATGTTTTTCGGGAATCAATAAATGGTTTCAAAAATGTATTATGAATTGCAATTGGAAGGGGCACACACTGTGCATCCCTTCCACATTGTGATTGGTACCTTGATGTATCAATGGTCCATTAACGTAATTCAGGTTGCAAACCATTGAAAAGTTGCCGACTCTCAAGGTGAAGTTGCTACTCATTTGCAAAAGGGAAGGGGTCCAAATGTAAATGTAAATGTATAGGCATTTATATAGCGCACTACTTACCCGGAGGGTCCCAAGGCGCTTCGACCACTGCGAAACCCTTCCTGGCTTCCCTGAGAGATGGTCCCTTAATGGGTATCTCCAGGGTGAGACCAGGCATCCCCGGCGGTCTGGTGGGGGCCGTTAGTGAAGATGAGGCAAGCTAATGTCCAGAGTTGCCGAGTGTGATCGCTGATCGGAGTGGGCACCGAGGCGAGAGAATTATCGAGTCCGCTGACCCTGGTCCAGAAACCTGCCGCGCCGGGAATCGAACACTGGTCCCGGGCCGTCCTCTGCTCTCAGGTCTGCCGCCTCTAACCAGTGAGCCACACTACTTCACTAATAACCCCTTCCTCTTCGAAGAGTTCATTGGCACCTAAAGTGGAAGTAGGCACTAGTCGAGGGCACAACTAGCTGCTCGTACTAAAGTGTTTTGCTTAAAAAAAGTTTACAGTTTTCAAATGGAAAGGCAGGCATGGTGGTTTGCTGACCCCTGCAGGCTACAATCGTACCTAATTGTAGTGCATTGCAATTTGCGACCTGCCTAATTAATATTCATTGGGCCGGCCATTTTATCACCCTCTCTGATTTCTAATTTTGCAAAATAATCTATTAGTACATAGGCCAGTTCCCAAAATAAGTTACTGGTTTCAAAAAATATCAGTGCTTGTTTTGCGATCAGGTCTTTGGAACTCTGGCCCTTAGAAATACTGAAGACGTCGATGCCTTGCTTGGATTTTTGAATGCCGGAGATAATACACTACCTCGATTGGGCAGTTTTTTTTATCTTGTAGTAAAGGCTAATTCCTTTGAAATAACACTAAGAAAGGTGTTGTACATCTTTATAATGTATGCAGACTTGGATTCTTTGTCGGGAAAAAAGCTCTTCAAACAGATATTGGAGGATAATCAATAGTGTGTTATTTTAAGCCATCCTCTGAAAGTGAAGAAATTAATGTGAATTATACCAAATCATTTTTCATATTAGAGACTAATGGAATATTGTTTTGACTTAGAGAATGATAAGCGATAACGTAGACTGCTTAACCATTTAAAACAAAATTATAACATGTTTTACTTGACTGTGTCGTTCATTATTTCATTCTAATCGTAATTAGCGGCAGAGGTTATGGAGATCAAAGATCGCAATTTCAGTATTTGCTATACTTTAAACAGAAGTCAAAACAATGTTTTAAAATATCCCATTGTTTATTGTGACATTTTTGTGAAAAGGATTGACGTATAATTAATGTCACTAGTTTTATTGCATTTATTGTTTTGATATTTAGGTCCGAATCGGAATCCTATTGGTATATATCCATATTTATTTTTTGTAAATGAAAAAATTAAGGTGCAACAACTATATTGTCACATGTGTTTAACTGACAAATATGCATTGGCTCTTGGTATCTGTTGTAGTTTAATGTGCTACGTAGCTATCTACAAAAAAACAATACACTCCCTCCTCGAAACATTAGCATTGTAGCAGGGGTACAAATTTGCATTTGTTTAAGGATTATTAGGAAATGTCACCCCTTTTGACCTTTTTATGTTGTCATCATGCACAGCTATGAAACTTAGAGTCATGATGGATAGCATGGAGAAGCACTCAAATGAAGACTATTTTTATCATTTTTTAAAAATAAATCCAGATCGTTTTGTGTCTTTATTTATAAGTGAAAATCACTTAAAATTTTAAACTAAAAGCATTCCATATAAGGTTAAAATGGATTGAGTGAAGCTCACGTGTTTTTTCAAACTGAAAATAGCCCAGAAAAACTTGACTTGGGCACTTCCATATTTCTCAAGTGATACAAACACAGAGGCCAATCTGCTCTTTAGTTCGTCCGCAGCATCTTTAATGGAAAAAAAGGGATAATTGAGGTGTTGCCCACGTGACTTATCTGCACCTCTCTTCCACCTTCTGTTCCACCTCTTACACAGAAGGAGCCCCATAGTTCCTTATTTATATATGTCTGCCTCTAAATATAATATAGAATAGTGTGCAGAGTCCAGGGAGTCCCCAGAGGTATACAGAGGCTAAATTAGACAAGTACTAACAGCTCTCTTTGTGGTAGTGTGAGCGAGCACTAAGGCTTGTCCAGAGGGGGTGTTAAGCATTCATTGTATTCACTCACTCCAACCTAATGGCACACACTCAGAGACTGAACACAGTACACAGACCAATTTTGTAAGTATAAAATGGCATACTTATATTTTATTTCTAGAAGCAAGCAGGACTTTGTACATGTAGGTTGTACTTTCAACTGTAAATCTTTAAAAGGAAATGCAATTTGGGAATGGATTTGTAATTGTTACAGGTTTGTATACGCTTTAAAAACAGTTTAACTTACATAGAAATTACCTATGATTTCTTTTGCGTTACTTTTGGATTACATTGACTATTCCGGGTGGTATGCCTAGATACCACACCGAGGATCCTACAATTCAAGGTAAGTAAGATTTTGTCTAGGTTTGCATTACAGTTACTTTTTTTCATGCAAACAGCTCAACTCAACACTTAGAACATTTTTTTGGAACAAAACATCACAATATTAGTTCCTATGGGAAATAGAAGGTTATTGGTTTGCAGGTAAGTAAACAACCTCCAAGAATAGTTTTTGGGGGTTAGAACCAAGGTTCAGTCAGACATTCAAATTGCAACACCAGCTGTGCTCTGAAGGGGCTAATAAACACATCGGGGTTTCCGCTATAGGTAGGTCTGAGTTAGGACAAGCCAGTAGGGCTGGGCCAAAGCATTTGCTGTTCTCTTATTCCTGGGTCATCATGGCTCTTTTGTCCTTCTTCTTTCTGTAGTGTAGTTCCTATTTTTCCAATAGGCCCTGCGCATTGGAATAACATAAACAGTAGTATAGACGTAGAAGTGCGGTCTTCCAGGTATCCACTGACTATGCTAAACTTAATGGGGTTTGTTACCAACTAGCTCAGAGGTCACTGGAAACTTTCTTGACTGAATAGGAAGTGATCAGCTTCCCTGGTACAGACAAGAAGGGATTCAGTTTTCCAACAACCGCATAAACATGACAACTTTGCTCCTTAGAATAAGAGTCAATCTCTAGAGTCGTGTGAAACAATAGACAGTTATTTTACTCAGTCAGTTGTGCATATTACTTTCACCAAGATGCAGAGAATAGAGAGACGGGCATTTTCAATAAAAGGTATTATTTATTGAACAGTCTTTCTTCTCATGCAAGAGAAATGAATTGCCACAATTGCAAGACTAGTTATTATAAAAAGTGAGTACAGTAAAATGAGGATTGCGAAATAATACTGTAAAAGCATTGATATAGTTTCTTAGCCATAAAATGGTTATAATGAATAAAATATATACATTCATTTATACATTTGGCTAACGTACTCAACTGGTGCTTCTAACTACGCCTACCCCAGTGTACCTGACCTAAGCCTAATACTTGGGAGGGAGTAAGTAAGTAGCAGTTTTAGTTAAGTTGGTTTTGCCAAGGTTTGCTTCAAGAATTCTCTCTAAGGGTTTAGTCAACACCATACCTCTGAAACAGAATGTTGGAGGTCTTGTATCTCCTTCCAGGACTCGATATCCCAGTCACTCGCAAGAGTAGGCTGGAAATGCCAGAGCTGGATTTTCTCGGCAAGAGAAAAGACAGCGTCTCTCTCAGCGCGTCAAGGAGGAGGAGGGGCAGCGTCCGTGGGTAGCTTGCATCTGCTGGGCTCTGCAAGGGACAGCTGTTCTGCTCCTGTATTCACCACACCATCGCTATCATCGATGTCGTCGCGGCAGCGTTTGCTTAAGGCAACGTTGGTAATATTTATACCTGAAAGGTGCCTTGTTTGACGTACGTTTTTGGACATAAGACGTCAATAAAGATGTCAGTAGGAAGTGATCGTCTCTCAGTGCTCATTAGAGTTCTATTACAAATCAAAACATAGCAAGCGGGGCTTTCCCAGGTTGCTGAGTTTTATCTTGTTGAAGAACTCGGAGTGTAATGCCAGAGACGAGTTTCTGAAATATTGCTCTTGATCGTTTATGCCATCATAGGGGTATGAATGGATCATAGGAGCATAAGGTCATGGTATTGATCAGGGTCCTAGATCAGAACACAACATTTCTTCCTTGATTCTGAGGAGGCAAGGGTCATTGTCTCCTCAAAATACTACATTTGGTGTGTTTACAGAGGTATCCAGGTCAGGACCAATGGGTCCCTTCCTTGGTGTGGGTACACCCCCATTATGGCACCCTCCAGTTAGAGGGGGCATGAGCCTCTTCCTAATTGGCTGGGTCCCCTCATTTTCAAGATGGAGGGAATTATGATGTATGCTTCACCTCGAGTCCCCGCCTGAGGGGTGGGGTTAGCAAAGGTAAGCATACCTCTCCTCCTAACTCAGTTTTCCTCCCGATTCTCCCACTTAAAGTGGGGATCGGAACTGGTGGGAGCCAGTTGTTGGGGGCAGCAAAAGGCAGGGATAGCTTACAAAGGCAGCAGGCCTTTGAAGCTTCCCCTTTGTGGGCCCAGCCAATCCTGGAGGGGGCATGACACCTCTGCCCAGGATGGGCTTTGTTTCTGGACCCAAAGAGCAAAGGCTCTCTACCCAGGGGTTCATAAACCTATCTGGTGGTGGCAAATGGTGGGCAGACATTCAGGAACCACACCAGGACCGGTTGTTTTCCAGGGGAATCACTAAGATGCCCTCTGTGTGCATTTTACATTAAATCCCACACTGACATCAGTGTGGGTTTAATGTGCTGAGACGTTTGCTTCCATACTCCCCAGTGTTCAGTATAGCCGTTATGCAGTTGTGGCGTTCATAATGACCAACTCCCAGACCATATACTTTTTATGGCTGTACTGAACTTATAATGTCTAAGAATGGACTTAGACACTGCAGGAGTATAGTGCTCATGAAACTGTGCCCTCACCTGTGGTCTAGTGCATCCTACTTGAGGGGTCGCTTACCAAGGCCACAGGCAGTGGATTGCAGGCATGGCACACAGGGATGTGTGTCATGTTGACTCTTCACTTCTCTCTGTAACACACAGCCTGCAAAGGTCAGTGTGAGATTGTTAAAGTGCAGGGCCCCTATCTGTGGCACAATAGGCACTGCAGCCCTTAGTGGCCTTCCCTGGTTACAGTTCCCTTGGTACCCATGGTGCCTTCTACAAGGGGCTTACCTATGTACAAAGATGTGCCAATTGTGGGTACAAAGGTACAGCTTTGGGGAACCGTCCTGCGAACCTGATTGGCAGGGACCCAGGGCACACCAAGTCAAAGTGTATCATGTGTCAGGCATTACGTGGGAGTAACCATGAAAAAGGGGCAGTTTCTTACAGTCTGGACAGCATAGATTTATGTACTACCCACCTTAAATTGGTATTCATATAATTACCATAGAATGATGGAAGGTGGAGTTGGCATTGTCGGGTGCAGAATGTGTGAGTTTCAGATATTATTACATTTTACAGAGAGTTCTCTAAAACTGGAGTGTATGAAACCACAAAGTTCTCTAACTTGCATCTTTACTCCCTCTCCTGCTGCCCGCTTTTTCCCCGCCATATCTTCCTTTGTCATCATTGATGTTTTCCAGCCTACACTATGTCCTGACCTTTATGGTTGGGACATCATATGCACTAGTAAACAGCCCGACTGGACTCTGTGGCAGGGTAGAATACAGGAAACACTCCTCTCCTTTGCCAATGCATAGTCCCCAGGCACACAACAAAGGGTTTTCTTTGTCCACCACTATTTAAATACAACTAAGCTCTTGACAGGTACTGGAAAAGAGGATAGCTAGGTACGCACCTTAATAGTAACCACACATTGATACATCATTTATAACAAAAGAAAACAGTGGTGTAGGTGTCGCTTTAGGTGTTAAATGAAGGCTCTTCAACAGTAAACAATAACTAAAGAAACAATATTCCAAGAAAAATGTGGCAGAAAGAAAGGCAGCAAGATGGTAACCTAATCTTATGAAATCTTACCCCATCTTATGAAATCCTGCCCCATTTGAATGTGAACACCGTCTCACCACAGATAAAAGAAATCATCACTGCCACCCAATCTCTCAAGAATGGAAAAGCTCCTGGCCAAGACAACGTGAATGTAGAAATGGCAGACCCTGAATCAACATCAAAATCCTCCAACCACTGTTTAAATTGATTTGGGAGGGAACGAAAGAACCAGTTGACTAGAACACAGGCGTCATTGTCAAGATTTCAAAGAAGAGCCCAATAACTAACTGCAACTGCTGACGTGGAATCACCCTTATGTCAGTCCTGACTAAAATTTGGGAAACAATCATTATACAGTACATTTCTAATGCTGTGGAAAAACAGTCGAGAAAAGAACAGGCAGGGTTCCGCATGGGAAGAGTGTGTGTTGTTCAGATCCTTACTCTAAGCATTATCATAGAGCAGTGCACGGAATGGCAAAGACAACTATACATCTTCTTCTTTTGAGAAAGCCTTTGACAGTATCCACTGGAACAGAATCTGGCATATACTGAGAGCCTATGGCATACAGCAGCACATAGATCTTCTCATCAACAGATAGTATGATATATTTACCTACGAGGTGGGAGATAGTGAGCATGACTTTGAAGTCAAGACCTGTGTTGGACAGGGATGTGTGATGTCAGCGTTGCTCTTCAACCTAGTAGTTGAGTGGGTGCTGTGATGTACCACAGAAGACCAAGCCAGTGGCATCAGATGGGCCTTATTCTCCACAATGGAGAACTTTGACTATGCAGGTCACCTAGCCTTGCTCTCTCACACACCAGCATATGCAGGAAAAGACGTTCTGCCACAATATGTATGCACAACAAGTGGGTTTAAAGATCAACACAAATGAATCAGAAGCCATGCCATTCAACATCCCAAAACCTACACCAATCAATGTGGATAGAAAGGGCCTAGCAATGACTGAAGAGTTCACCTACTTAAGCAGAGCTATCATATATGATGGAGGGTAAGCAGTGACATCAAGGTAGACTGTACAAGGACAGGAATAACTTCAGGATGCTGAACAATGTGTGGAGGTCATCTCAGTAGAGAACCAACTGCAAGCAGAGGTTTTACCAGAGCTGCATTCTGGTCACACTCTTGTATGGATTTGAATGATTCAAGGATGATTCAAGCCCTGATTCTCTCTAGGATTGATTACGCCAATGTACTTTACTTAGGTACTCCAGGTTCAACTATTAAAAGATTACAAATGGTTTAAAATTGTGTGGCACGCCTCCTAATGCAGGCCCTTAGTTGGGAATCTGCAGGGCTGCTCCTGGCCTCTCTCCACTGGCTTCCAGTGGCTGAACGCATTCAGTTTAAGGCAATGTGTCTGGTTCACAGATCCCTCTTAGCCACAGGCCCACCGATCCTACGAACTATCATTCCCCCCGATCTTCCTAACAGAGCTCTGTGCTCGGAAAATAAGGATCTTGCAGTTGTCCCTAGGATAAACAAAGCTCGGAGTGGAGGTCACCAGTTCACATATATTGCCGCCACACGCTGGAACTAGCTTCCCATTAACGTTCGCTTGGAAACCAATTATATGTCTTTCCGGAAACTTTTAAAACCCTTTTTGTTTCGATGACTCCCACTTTTAGCTTAGTGAGTAGTTTTTGTCTCTAGCGCTGGGAGGCCTTCTGGTAGCCATGAGCTCTATAAAAGCTCTTTCATTTAATTTCATTTCATTTCATGATGATGATGAAAAGCAACACCACCAAACTGTCAGCCTTCCACACAAGTAACCTGAGAAGAATCTTGCGAATTTTCTTGCCGCAAACTATCTCCAGCCAGGAGCTGCTCAACTAATGCAAGCAAAAGAGCTTGTTGGAATGTCATCATGATTGAAGTCAATGGAGGTGTACCACTTTGGAATGTGATCTCACCGCATAACGTGATTGAAGTCATTGTGTGTGTCACTGTTGATATGTGATCCTACATTATAACTAGGGCTCCCGGTTTTATGGTATTTATTATTTTGTCATTTCCCCCTGTATTTATCCATATTTATTTTTTGTCAACTTTATCTGTATTTATCCATATTTATTATGGGTTTTGTGAAAAAAATAAAGTTAAAACTGGTACATTTCCACATTTTTTTAACCAATAAATATGCAGTCATGCTTGAATGCTTGCCAGGTTTCAGTGATATGAACACCATCAGAAGATAAATCAATGCACTTATATGAAACTATGCACATTTCAGTATCAGCCTTGTGCATAGCTACTGCTGTTTAAAGCTTTTTACTAAAACACCTTTATTTTTTAACCCCCTTACCTATCAATCTACACAGTTATTGGTCTGGCAGACATGGCAAAGTGTATTTAGAATCTCTCAAAAAGCACACAATTTCTATTTTTATCCACATTTAAAAATAAACACAGACAAGAAAATAAATGGTTTTCTGTCTGTATGTATCTGTAAAAATCACTAAAAACTGTAAACAGGGAGCCTTAATTATAACACCATTGAAGCCATTAATGTGACCGTGCTGTGGAAGTTTATTTGTCTAGGGAGCACGAATCATTGTTGGGAGTGTGATGCACGTGTGTGCAGGGGGATGCAACTGAAGTTAACAGAGTACAACCATTGTTTGGAGAGTGATGCAGAAAGTTTATTTTTGGTTCATGAAATCAGTGTTGCTTGTGGGTGCTCTTTAGAGAAGTGAACAGGTCAGTACATGCATCAGGCACTCTCTTGGGTGATCGTGGGAAGAAAGTGTCATGCCGGCATTTCAGTGGGAAAAGTGCCAGCAGCTCAAGGTGGAAGGATTCTTTTTCCTTGATGTTGCACATTCTGGCAGAGGACTTTTTGCCCATGCATTGTAGGTGAGAGTGTTTCTTTTCCTTCCCATAAATGGCAACAGTACTTCATTTTTCATGGCAAAGAACAGCTAATTGTGTTGTCCATAGTCATTTCAAGGAAAACATCCACATAACATGGCGCTGCTATGTGACACCATCAGGGCAAACCCAAATTAGGTAAAACACAATTCAATTCATAGCACTGGAACTTGTTCTACTGAAAAGACTTAGGGGACCATTTTGATCTTGGCGTATAACCCATTACCCACCAGGGTGACTGCAAAAATTACTCTATTACCCTAATGGAGGTGTCGCCCGCCGTCAGTTCACTGGGCATGTCAAGCATTGACAGGAAGCGCCATTAAGAAGGTTCTTACAAGTGCATTGTAACTTTGTTTGATGGCTCAATCAAATAGGACGGAGCCGACTGCCAAAGTAAAAAAAATTATAAATTTCAAAGCGGGATTTTTAAAAAAAAGAAAATGCCTCCTTTGCCATAGAAGATTTCTCCCATGGTGAAGGAGGCATTGGGCATTTTTCAGGGCCCCTTACCGCCAAGTTTTCTTGGTAGTGATGGGCATTGAAAAACTGCTGTATTTCCACCCACCTAAATTATGAAGACAGACGTATGGCCAAATCTCCAATGACCCTTACTCGGTCGGTCCTCGGAGAAGTTTGACCACAATGAGTATGGAGGAATTTTCATTCCTCAATGTGGCTCAATGATTAGAGCGGCAGACCCTGATGCAGAGGTCTAGCCCGGGACCAGGGTTCAATTCCCTGCCTCGGCGGGTCTTGGGCTCAAAATTCCACGGACCTGATAATTCTTGCCTCTGTGCCTATTCCAATCATGGAGTCCCACTCTGCAACTCTGGGCAATAGCTTGCTTAATCTCCACAACGGCCCCCACAACGCTAAGGATGCCTGGCCTCCACCTTGGGGGTGCCCAGGAGTAGACGCCTCACAGGGAAAGCCAGGATGGGTTCCACAGCAGTATTTGTACAAGCGACTTGAGACCCTTGCTGGTGAGTAGTGCACTATACAAGTATCAATTTACATTTCATTGCCGTTAAACTGTTGTCCCCCTGAATCAAAACTGTTGTGATGGAGTTCCCTCTCGCCAACATTTAAATCAGGCCATTGGTGCTATACAGGGTAACGGACAGGCTACTTTCATTCATGTTATGGCATTTGGCGATTTCTTGGTCATTAGTGATACACTTTTATATTCTTTCTCCTGAACGCCGCCCCATCCCTCCAAGGAATTGAGACCGAAGTAACATGCATCGGAGATCAAGTCAGAGTCCGTGGCGGAGAGAAGAAGTCTGCGCGGGACCGATCTGGACATACAACAAGATTTTCGGTCATTGGACTGGACCAGCCCGTGTTCATCCCTCCTGGAGAAGATGCTGTGTTACTATGTCAGCTGAAACCCCAGATCAATGCAGAGAACATGACTATAAGGTGGTTTAAAAACAAATACCAGAACCTTGTCCACTTGTATCGAGGAAGAGAGGACCAGTATCAAAGATATATGGCAGAGTACAGAAACAGGACAAGCCTTATTAAAGATGACATCAAATCCGGCAGCGTGTCCTTGATAATACACAATGTTCGACAGTCTGACAGTGTGTGGTACACATGTTTCTATGATACAGGATCCTTCTATGAGGAGGCAGAGGTGGAACTAAAGGTGGTAGTTTATCTGTGGCAGACTCCACCCATGCAATGCTGGGGCCCTGGAAGTGTGGAGACCGCGAACAGTGAAGGCGTGCAGTCTGGGATATGCCGCTGGTGCTAGGGCGCACAAAGTGAGAAGCCGACTGCTCGGACCCACGAGCAATTAGCGGATGGCATGTGCATTGGAAGGCTCAAAGAGACACCCAGTCGGGTGCAAAAAAAACGGGAGGCTGAGGTGCTGCGAGACTGTGGGGATTGCACCTGGAAGATGCCCACTGGAAGAGGTGTTCTTGATGGGACACGGGCATCATTGTAAGAGCACGGAGGTGGGGTGATGCGCAGGCTGCAAGGCGCGCTGTACTGCGTGACCTGCGCCATTCCCCCTATGCAATATTGATGTCCTGGTATTGTGCTGACCGTGAGTGGTGTATGAGTGCAGACTGGAGCTCTACTACTGGACTTGGGGCATACGACTTGAGGGGCCACCTGCATACTTTTGTATGATACCCGGTGGAGCTACCTCGCCAGCTATGGGGGAGATTGACTCTGGGCTCCCTCCTTTGACTATCACCTACCCAGCCGGACTTCGGGCTAACACTCCCGCAGCTCTCCTGACCTTACCTTCCCCCTCTCCCTTCCCCCAACCCTCCCCCTCTCCGCTCCTACTCTTTCCAGCTTCTGTCCTCTGCCCTCACATGCCCTTTGCCCCCACCCTGTTTTTCTGTGAACCTCTTCTCTCGCCACTTGAGACTGAACTATTTTGTCTAATGCCCGATGGAGCTACCTGGTTTAGCTATAGGGGAGATGGGCCGTGGATTCCCTTCTTGGTCCTCACCTACCCAGTCGGTCTTTAGACAGACTTCCTTTCGTCTCTACGGTTGTCTCTTCCCTTATCTCCGCGCTCTCTCCTCCCCTACCCGCCACTACTTTCTCTCTCCTTTTTCTCCTCCCCTAATGTATTGCAGATTGTTTGATTTAATGTTTACTTGTTTTTCTTTTTCTGGTATATTGTTGAACCACATTGTTGCTCTTCCTTTCGTCTCCCCTGTCGTCTCCTCCCACATCCTCCCTCTATTTATGTCTCTCCTTCCCTCCTCTCTCAATGTATTGAGACCATACTATTTTATCTGATGCCCAATGGAGCTACCTGGTTTAGCTATAGGATAGATGGGCAGTGGATTCCCTCCTTGGTCACCACCTACCCAGCTGGTCTTTAGAGAGACTTCCTTTCATCTCTACGATTGTCTCTTTCCTTATCCTCACTTTCCCTCCTCCCCTACCCCCCACTACTCTCTCCCTCCTTTCTCTCCTCCCCTAATGTATTGCTGATTGTTTGAGATATTGTTTACTTGTTGATCTTTTTCTGGTATATTGTTGAACCACATTGTTGCACTTCCTTTCATCTCTCCTGTCGTCTCCTACCGCATCCTCCCTCTATTTAACCCCTTAAGTGCTGCCTCGGTGCATTGGCCGACGGCAGCACTACCTCCCCAGTGCTGCGCACGACCATTGGACGTCCATTCAGCACTAGTTCCAATGGACAGCGCAGCACTGGGGAGGAATGTTTAATAGCATCTATGAGGTTATGTCTCTCCTTCCCTCCTCTCTTAATGTATTGAGACTGAACTATTTTGTCTGATGCCCGATGGAGCTTCTTGGTTTAGCTATAGGGGAGATGGTCCTTGGATTCCCTCCTTGGTCGTCACCTACCCAGTCGGTCTTTAGGCAGACTTCTTTTCGTCTCTCCTTATGGTCTCTTCCCTAGCTCCTATCCCCTCTCCCCTGATTCTCTCCCCTTGCCTGCTACTCACCCTATCCTCTGTTCTTTGTGTCCTTTGACTAAGCACTCCTCCTCCCCTTGTTGGGGAAAGATCCAATATTTATACTCTGGAGTCTCAGCGAACCCGCTGAGTGAGTCCACTGCGCCAAGGGAGCCACTCACACTTGAGGTATGTTATGGCACCCCTTGCCAAAGCACTCCCTCTCCCCTTTTTGGGGAAGGATCCAGTGTGTAGGCCTTGGAGTCTAAGAGACCGCTCTGAGAGAATCCACTGCGTAAAGGGAGCCTCTCCCAACAGAGATAGGGAAGTGATACCACTTCCCCTGGGATCACAGCTTACTGGACTTTGACTTGACTCATCTACCGGTTTGTGTCCCCGTCACCCTTCCCCTCCTCTTCCCATGCTGTGTCTCTCACCCTCCCCTCCTCTTTACTGCCTTCATTATCTGTCTACTTCCCCTGCTCCAACCCACCCTCCCCTGAATCTCTCACCTTGCCTATTGTTCCCCCACGTATTTGTGCTTATTGTTTATCTTGACCCTACAAGTAACTATGTTGCTATGCTCTAAGAACTGTGTAACCTTTGTAACGTTGTAACCTGTAACTATGATCTGATGCTCATGTAAAGCGCTCTGATACCTCCGGGTCTAGCCAGCGCCATATAAAACTTTTAAAATAAATACATTTTGGGCTGCCACCCACCATTTTGTTGTAGGTGTATACGTGGCAGTCCAGGCTAGAGTACTATCATTTTTCTTAGAGTAGTTTTCTCATTTTAGATTAGCGTTTTCTCCTCGTTTGTGTTTGTAAGCTTCAAGTTGGGTGTTCACAGGAGTTTGCCCCCTCTGTTAGGAGTCTCATTGCTGCAATGGACAATGAGCATGTGCGCGAAATACTCTAGCCACTGTCTGAGGCCAGGCAATTGGACTTTTAGCTGACAGCACTGTGGCTGCACAATCGGTGCGTCTGCCAAGTCGGGCATCTAGTGGGGTGGCGGCTGCCATTCTAGCATGCTCGCTGCCTCGAGGCCCAGCAGCGGCCCAGGTGAGTTTGAGAGGCCCGACACAAGCCCGTGATGTGGCCTTGTTGACACCAGGAGGAAGGAGTAGGGCAAGGGAGGGCTAGCTGATCAATTGTGAAAATATATTCAGGAATAACAATTACTTATGGACCTAAGCACAATACCACATAATCAAAAACAATATGAATATCATATGACACTTAATAATCAACCAATGTTATTTGTACCAATTGAGAAGCACATTTCAGAATTTATTAAATATGTTTTTATGTTTATTATTTTTTTATTTTTTCTGAAGTATAAAGTTTGTCCGATACTTATATTTCTTGGATTTACTTACAATTCAATAGTTGACTTAAATAGTTCATATAATCACAATACACTTTTACAAAACAGAAACAACAAACAATAATGTCATGGCTAGACAGTTTAGTAGATCCTACGCGCGTTTCATCAGCCTTCATCAGGAAGTCATGATTAAAGTTTCAACGAAAAACCTAAACAAAATACAAATGATCAAGAAATACATGTCAGTGCAATATATCGGTCCTATATACATTAAAAATTGCCTCTTTGACATCATGAGGTCAATATTAACTATTATATTAAAGTAACCACTAAAAATGCTACTAGTCATAACATATGCTTAAAACATTTTACAACTCACTTTTTAGGAGTCTGACCATTTTACGACCCTTGAGTTCGCCATTGCCTCGAATGCGATTGCATATTCAGAGACGTCTATACCTCATTTGCTCTGGGTAAGTGGTCACTGAGCCCTGCTAGTCAGAGTAAAATACATAACTCATGATCTGTTTAATTAATTCCATCTTTTAACTGATAGATTCATTTACCGCTATACCGTATCTCCCTCTGTATAAAAGTTAAGAAGAATTCTTTCCGATAGTCTTGTGGTAATTATCAGGTATTTGCAGACGCTATCTGTTTTTTAACTTCCTTTGGCTTTGTAGAATCCATATCTAGGACACAAATATTGGCCCTCTTTCAGTTCCGTCTACATGAGATGACAAAATATTTTGCCCCTTGATTTCTAGGCAACAAACAAGGCACACAGTGATGTTAGTTGCCAGCTATTCACTTAATTATCTTTTATGTTTAGCATTGGTCGTGGTATCCTTTTGATCCCTTTTTAAAGTGAAAAACTGGGTACAATGAGATGACGGTTTAAGGGAATTTTACCCTTCTTAAATAATTACCCGTACATAACAACCGTATGGGCCATAGCATCCCTTTGTTGTTTCTCTTTCGGTTTCAATGACGACTAAATCGTAATGCATTTGTTCAATCTCCCCCCTTTCTGCCATAGAAGAAGTAATCTTGCCGCATCAGTTGATCAAACCAAAGAACTGATTGTTAACTTATCAGTATGGATCACTCAGTCATGAATATAATAAACCAGCAAAGGTAAATACATTTTTGCCTACAGGCTTGAATGCAGCTTAAATAGTCTAGATTTTTGGAAAGTGTCAAGTCAAGTCAAAGAATTTATATAGCGCACTACATACCCAGAGGGTCTCAAGGCGCTTATGGAGGGGAAGAGGATTACTTGTCAAATATCCACGTTTTAAGTTGCTTTCTGAATGCTAGGTGGTTCTGGGTAAGGCGAAGGTAAGTGGGGAGTGAGTTCCATGTTTTAGCAGCCAGGTATGAGAAGGATCTGCCTCCCATGGTTGTCTTGTTGATGCGAGGTACAGTGGCGAGGGCTTGGCTGGAAGAACGTAGTTGGCGGGAGGGGGTGTAGAAGGACAGTCGTGAGTTGAGGCATTCTGGTCCGATGTCGTAGAGTGATTGGTGTGCGTGGGTTAGCAGTCGGAAAGTGATCCTCTTATTGACGGGTAGCCAGTGGAGGTCTTTCAGGTGACCAGAGATGTGTTTGTTACGCGGGATGTCTAGTATGATCCTGGCTGAGGCGTTTTGGATTCGTTGGAGTTTCTTCTGGAGTTTAGCGGTAGTACCTGCGTAGAGGGTGTTTCCGTAGTCCAGTCGGCTCGTGACCAGAGCATGGGTGACAGTTTTTCTGGTTTCAGTGTGGATCCAGCGAAATGTTTTTTTGAGCATGCGAAGAATGTTGAAGCAGGATGAGGATACGGCATTGACTTGTCTGTTCATTGAAAGTGAAGAATCCAGGATAACGCCTAGGTTCCGTGCGTGGTCTGTCGGGATGGGTGCTTTTCCAAGGGCTTCCGGCCACCAAGAGTCGTCCCATGCAGAAGGGGATGTACCTAAGATGAGGACTTCAGTTTTATCTGAATTCAGTTTCAGACGGCTGTGTTTCATCCATTCGGCAACTTCTTTCATTCCTTCGTGTAGGTTAGTTTTGGCGGTGTTGGGGTCATTGGTGAGAGAAAGGATCAGTTGAGTGTCATCCGCGTAAGAGATGATGTTGAGGTTGTGTTGGCGTGCGATGGCCGCGAGGGGGCTCATGTATACGTTGAAGAGGGTGGGACTGAGTGAGGATCCTTGTGGTACGCCACAGATGACTTCAGAGGCCTCGGACTTGAATGGTGGAAGGCGGACTCTCTGGGTTCTTCCGGTGAGGAACGAGGTGATCCATTTCAGTGCTTTTCCTTGTATTCCGATGTTTCTGAGGCGTTGTAAAAGGGTGCTGTGGCAGACTGTGTCGAAGGCTGCGGAGAGGTCGAGGAGGATGAGGGCGACTGTGTCTCCATTGTCCAGTAGAGTTCGAATGTCGTCTGTTGCTGCGATGAGGGCGGTTTCAGTGCTGTGTTTTGCTCGGAAGCCAGATTGTGAGGAGTCGAGGGAATTGTTGGCTTCGAGGAAAGCGGCGAGCTGGTTGTTGACAGCTTTCTCGATGACTTTGGCCGGGAAAGGAAGGAGTGATATGGGGCGGTAATTTTTGAGTTCGGTGGGGTCCGCTGTGGGTTTTTTCAGAAGGGCGGTGAGTTCAGCGTGTTTCCAGCTTTCCGGGAAGGTGGCGGAGTTGAAGGAGCAGTTGATGACGTCTCGGAGGTGCGGTGCTATGACGGAGTCTGCTTTGTTGAAGATGTGGTGAGTACATGGGTCTGTGGGGGATCCTGAGTGGATGGAGTTCATCAGGTGGATGGTGTCCTCAGTGGAGATTGGGTTCCAGTCGTTAAGGGTGTTCAAGAGGGGAGAATGTTCATCATATGGTTGGGTGGGTTGGTCTCCGGGTTGGTTGTCGAAGCTGTTGTGGGTGTCTGCAATTTTGTTGTGGAAGAATGAGGCTAGGGAGTCGCAGAGGGCTTGAGAGGGGGTGATGTCGTTGGAGTTGGCCGAGGGATTGGTAAATTCCTTGACGATGTTGAAAAGTTCCTTGCTGTTGTGGGCGTTGTTGTCCAGTCGATCCTTGAATGCTGTTTTCTTGGCTTTTCGGATTAGTTGGTGGTGTATGCGGGTGGCGTTTTTGAAGGCGTCTTTGGTGCTGGTGGTAGGGTCTTTTTTCCTGGCCTTTTCAAGGGAGCGGCAGAGTTTCTTGGACTTCTTAAGATCATTGTTGAACCATGAGGCCTTCTTGCTGCCAGGTTTGCTTTGATGTTTTTTCAGTGGTGCTAAGGTGTCGGCGGTGTTGGATAGCCATAGGGTGAAGTTGGCGGCGGCTTGGTCTGGGTTAGAAGAGTGGGCTGGGGTGTTTAGAAGGAGCGAAGAGGAGATCTGGTCGATGGTGATTTTGTTCCAGTTTCTTTGCAGAGTTGGTTGGAGGTGGTTGATGGGTTTCGGCTTGTTGTAGGTGAAGTGAACGCAGCTGTGGTCAGTCCAGAGGAGATCCGTAGTATGGCTGAAGGAGACATGATTGCTGGAGGTGAAGATGGGGTCGAGTGTGTGACCTGCGATGTGGGTGGGGGAGGTGACCAGTTGTTTAAGTCCGAGGTTGGCGAGGTTGTCCAAGAGGGTGGTGGTGTTGCGGTCGTTGTTCTTTTCAAGGTGAAAGTTGAGGTCTCCTAGAAGGATGTAATCTTTGGAGGGGAGCGCGTGTGGAGTGATGAAGTCCGTAATGTCTTCACTGAATTTTGCGCGGGGTCCTGGTGGTCTGTAGAGGAGGGTGCCTCTGAGTGTGGTCTTGGGGTCGATGTGGATCTGGAAGTGAAGGTGTTCAGAGTTGGCGAGGTTGACGTCAGAGCTGGTTGAGATGCGGATTGATTTTTTATGGACGATAGCGATTCCTCCTCCTGTGTGGCCGGTACGGTCCTTGCGTGTGATCTTATAATCTTCAGGGATGGCAATGGTGATGTCTGGGGCGGAGGAAGCGTTCATCCATGTTTCTGTTAGGAAGGCGACGTCTGGAGAGATGGTGTCTAGTAGATTCCATAGGTCAATGCGTGCCTGTGGACCGATCGGGTGTTGAGAAGGATGCATTGTAGGTGATTGGGGTCGGGAATCTGTGGTGTGGTCGTAGCGGGGATGTTGTCGGTGCCGATGAATTTGCAGGAGTGGCAAGAGAAGGGTTCATGAGTGTGTCCAGGAGCGGCTTGGACGCAGTTGGGGGCGCGACCGGGGTTAAGGGCTAGGAGGGTGGCGGCATCGTAGGTAATGCGGGAGGGCTGGGGAGCGCGAGGGGCAGGGGGTCTGGCGCTGGTCGCGGTCCAGGCGCGGACGGGCGTAGACGGGCTTACCTTTGGCGCACCTTCGGCGCGGATTGGGCGCGAACGCTGCGCGTGGACGCTGCACGCATGAGCTACTGTCATTAATGGATGGTGGAGGGGGAGGGGCGAGGGCGGCTCAGCTGGGAGGCGGGGTGGGCTCAGGGAGCACAACAACAACACGGAGACAAAATGGAGGGGGGCGCAGAGCAGGGCGCCGGGGGATATCGCGCAGATAATTCAAATGCAGGCACAAATGTTACAAACAGGCGATATTAAAACAAATACGTTTCCAGGCAAATTACAATGGTACAGTTACTCGCTATGCAGCACCGCGTCTCGGCAGAGAGGCAGACCAGGGAGCGACCACTCGGGGCAGGAGCGACGAGGGGTCACAGCGCTACGAGGTCAGGGGGCGCTGTAAATAGGTAGTGGGAGGGCGGCTCAGCTGGGAGGCGGGGCGGGCTCAGGGAGCACAACAACAACACGGAGACAAAATGGAGGGGGGAGCAGAGCAGGGCGCCGGGGGATATCGCGCAGATAATTCAAATGCAGGCACAAATGTTACAAACAGGCGATATTAAAACAAATACGTTTCCAGGCAAATTACAATGGTACAGTTACTCGCTATGCAGCACCGCGTCTCGGCAGAGAGGCAGACCAGGGAGCGACCACTCGGGGCAGGAGCGACGAGGAGTCACAGCGCTACGAGGTCAGGGGGCGCTGTAAATAGGTAGTGGGAGGGCGGCTCAGCTGGGAGGCGGGGCGGGCTCAGGGAGCACAACAACAACACAGAGACAAAATGGAGGGGGGAGCAGAGCAGGGTGCCGGGGGATATCGCGCAGATAATTCAAATGCAGGCACAAATGTTACAAACAGGCGATATTAAAACAAATACGTTTCCAGGCAAATTACAATGGTACAGTTACTCGCTATGCAGCACCGCGTCTCGGCAGAGAGGCAGACCAGGGAGTAAGCATGAGCGAATTTTGCGGATCTCGCGTTCGCGAATTTTGCGGATTTGCGGATTCGCAATCCGCAAAATCCGCGAATTCCCGCGAATTTGCGGATTTTTTTTTTTTTTGTGTTTGCCCGTGTTTCTGCCAGTTCGCGAGGGTTTTGTACACTTTCGCAAATTGCGAACTTACCTGTCGGGTCGCAAGTTTCGCGAACTTGTTGTTTCTACGTGTCCAGCCTGTTTGGGACACTCTTCTTCATCACTGCCACTCTCTGTCACCACTGCCACTCTCTGACTACTCATGCCACCCTCTGGCCCACCCATGCCACCCTCTGTTTCATCACCACACCCTCTGGTTGTCCAGTGTACATTATTTTCGGCAAAGCAAAGCACACCTTCCCTGCCTCAAGTGACCTGAATTAATTTGGGGCTGATTAATGTGTCACAGAATATTTTTTTAGCTGGCACCTGCTTCCTTAGTGCGCCCTGATTAGTGATCTTTTGCACTTGCTAAGTGCTTTCATTGTTGCAAAATTAGTTACAACACCTGCCCTGCCCCAACTGACAATAATGAATTAGGGGCTGATTAATGGATTTTAACTTCCAGCCTGGCTCCTGCTTGTCTCCCTTAGCTGTAATTCAGGACCTTTGTGGCATATGTGTAACTATTCTGAGGTTCAGAGCAGGGTCACATAATAGTTTCAACTGGCAACTGAACTCTGGAGGGGCCCCTCAGGAAGCACTACAGGAAATGGCTACTAATGATGAGCCTGAACTTTTGAACCTGGTAAGTAGTTACTTTCAGTTTTGCTAAGATCGTATTTCTGCAATTTTGCACTTATTCGCGGGGCGCGAACTCACGCGAACAGTGCGAGCAGTGCGAGCAAAATCCGCTGCTCGCGGATTTGCGGATTTTGCGGGAAATTCGCAAATCTCGCGGATTGCGGATTTCCCGAAAATCCGCAAAATCCGCGAGCGGAACGGCTTTTCCGCCCATGCCTACCAGGGAGCGACCACTCGGGGCAGGAGCGACGAGGAGTGTCAAATTTAAATCTTTTTTTCTAGATAATACGGAACAGATTTACAGTGGCATCTACATTAGAATTTATCTTCCTATCTGGGTAGTCAAACTAGGGGATTGCCCCACACTAAACCAAAGGTATAGCTCACTACTCATAAGAGGTCTTTCTACTCTTCTGCAAATTTCTCATTTGACAAATTAATAAGTCACACTCTTTGCTTCGTCATTTTCTTCTTTTTCCCTCTTTTTTCCTTTGTTTCTAATATTCAGTTTTCTTAATACTTCTTTGAACCTTTTTATCTTAAACCACCTTTTTTCACTTCAATTGAAGTCCTCAAACCCATTAGAGGCTGTATATAAACTACTCACTTGGTGATGGTTTGTTGGTGTTAGAGATTAAATGGCACAAACCTAATTGGGTTATTTTTGGTGAGGCTGTTCAGAACAAATATGTTATGACTAGTAGCATTTTAGTGGTAACTTTAATATAATTGTTAATATTGACCTCATGATGTCAAAGAGGCAATTTTTAATGTATATAGGACCGATATATTGCACTGACATGTATTTTTTGATCATTTGTATTTTGTTTAGGTTTTTCGGTGAAACTTTAATCATGTCTTCTCGATGAAGGCTGATAGCCGAAACACGCGTAAGATCTACCAAACTGTCTAGCCATGACATTATTGTTTGTTGTTTCTGTTTGTAAAAGTGTATTGTGATTATATATACTCTTTAAGTCAACTATTGAATTGTAAGTAAATCTAGGAAATATAAGTATCTGACAAACTTTATACTTCAGGAAAAATAAAAAAAGAATAAACATAAAAACATATTTAATACATTCTGAAATTTGCTTTTCAATTGGTACTAATAACATTGGTTGAATATTGAGTATCATATGATCTTCATATTGTTTTTGATTATGTGGTATTGTGCTTAGGTCCCTAAGTAATTGTTATTCCTAAATATATTTTCACAATTGATCTACTTGCCCCGGTTTAGGATTAATAGTCGGGAGTACCTCTTTCTCTTTACAAACAAGAGAGAGCCAGCTGGGCATAAGTGGCTTATCTTCTGGATGCCAGGAGAGGGGGGAGATCCCTGTAGAGCGGTTAGCAAAGTGGGCAAAGCCTCCCAGGGCAGGGGCTCCAAGCCCCAAGCAGATAGCCCAGTGATAGTGGGAAGGTCGGGTGGAAGCCCCTGAGCACTATGGACCCAGGGTGGAAAGTCTGCCAAAAGGGGGTGGTGCTCCTAGGCCAGTCTGGGTATATTGATTAAGAATGGGCCGAAAATTTGTTCCGCTCACGAAATTTGCAGAATCTTGCGAAATCGCTGCAAAATCCGTTAATCCGCAAGCAGGAGGAATTTTGTTCAGGAAGCACTTACAGGGTTACAGCAGGTGCCCAAGTTGAAGCTAATTTCTTTGTAACCATTTACAAAAGGGTTACAAAGAAATTAACTTCAACTTGGGCACCTGCTGTAAATCTGTAAGTGCTTACTGAGCGGCACCTCGTTGCCTACTTGCAACTATTCTCTGACCCTGCTCTGACCCTTGAAGCAGGGTCAGAGAATAGTTACAATTAGGCAACGAGGCTCCTGTCACAAAAATTAAACCTCAGCAGGAAGCACTTACATATATAAATAAAGCAGGTGCCCGAGTTGAAGCTCAAATTCAGTAACGCATTATTAATCAGCCCAAGAATCTAGTGAGCACGGTCGATGCTAGGCAGGTGTGCTTTCTCCCCAAATCTACCGTCTACAAATAACTGTAAGCCGAGATGGAGGTCTAGGCATCCACAAGTTTCTCGAGCACAATCCCCCTGTACTTCCAGTGACCAGGAGGCTGCTTTCTCCTCATCTGCTGCGCTGATCGGTCTCTGGCCTTTATAAACAAGAGGCCTGTGAACTCGTAGAGAAGCCTGGCCCCAAACACACTAGTCTATGCAACCTCTTCCCGCCCTTTCCCCCACAGTGATGGACAGCTCACTCGATGGACCTCGGCGCCATTGGGCACGGTGGCAAAGTTACAGACACACAGGGCCACTGGAGACAACTCTTCTGTGCCTTTACGCAGCTGTAGTGTAGGAAAAGCACGATACATTTACCCAACGAGGTAGCACTTACAGCTTTCTCCTCATCTGCTGCTCTGATCAGTCTATGACCTTTATAAACAAGAGGCATGTGAACTCGCACAGAAGCCCGGCCCCACACACACTAGGCTATGCAACCTCTTCCCGCCCTTTCCCCCACAGTGATGGACAGCTCACTCGAGGGACCTCGGCGCCTATGGGCGCAGTGGCAAAGTTACAGACACACAGGGTCACTGGAGACAACTCTTCTGGGCCTTTACGCAGCTGTAGTGTAGGAAAAGCACAATACATTCACCCAACGAGGTAGCACTTACTGATTAGCCAGTAGAAAGTACTCCAGTTGAGTATAGTGCAATTGCCAAAAAATCCACAATTTCGCAGTGAGATCCGCAAATTCGCGGATTTTTTTGCGAATTCGCGTGAATTCGCGAATCGCAATTTCACAAAATTCACCCATACTTAATATTGATTTAGCATTGGGGCAATCCCATGAGGGGGGTGGGGATCTATTGCTGTCCTATTGGGGTCAAGAGTTTGTAGGCCAAAGGAGTGAAGTGGAGACAGGTGCAGGGGGAACAGTGGGGAGTGGAGTGGGGTTAGCCAGGACTTGTTTGAAGAATGGGGAAGACGACAGAGCAGGGTCCCAGATAGCGGCATATTGGAAGTTGGGTGGGGAGGCAGACCACGGTTTTTGAGTCAGGGAGTACGCTGTATGCTACCGCCAAATCAAAACAGGAGGATTGGGTTGGGCATTGCGTCCTCCAGGGGCCGTTCCAGGGCGGTGTCAACATGCAAGTGGGCCAGAGCGGCAGGGCTTATGCGATAGTGGCAGCCATGCTTGAGTTGAGTGATGGCGAAGGGTCGGAGGTGGAGTGGGGGTCCCTCCCACTGAAACCCTGCACGATGTGTGTTAGATAGGATAAAGGGGGCCAGATAGGTTGACAGAGCGAAAGGTCATTGCAATTTCTAGGGGAGGGAGGGGACCAAGAGCAGTCAGCAGTTTATTCAGTGTGCTGCACACCAGGCCTTCTTTCCTCCTTCCAGGTCCAAAGTGGGTCGCAGGTTCGAGGCACGGGTGTACACAGTAAGGCTCGTACACCCCGGGGGGGGGGGCAGAAAACGTGGAACCAGAATGGCCAGTCGGGCTGTGTCGTGAGAC
Organism: Lissotriton vulgaris; assembly: GCF_964263255.1. Taxonomy (NCBI): domain Eukaryota; kingdom Metazoa; phylum Chordata; class Amphibia; order Caudata; family Salamandridae; genus Lissotriton; species Lissotriton vulgaris. The sequence continues at coordinate 227,123,554 of NC_141687.1, read as the reverse complement.
CCAGTGGCATAGGGCATGTGAAGGTCCAGGGATGCCTGGACATGGTACACGCATGAGAGGAAAGGGGCATCTCTGCGCTGAGAGCCGCATGGGGCCAGGCAGCCCACATCAGTGGAACGCCTGAGTGGGTTTTGTATGACCTCTCAGGGATTGATGGAGTTTAGCTCTGTATTTGGGTGCCAAGAGTCACATGGTGTGGCTCGAAGGATAAGCGTACCTGCAGGTCACGCATGGCAAGATAAGTTTTAGATTATGAAGACAAAAGTCTCGAGGAAGAAGAAATTGTGGATACAGTGGGGCAGGTCGTCCTGGTGCAGCCAATTGAGCGGGTGGGAGTTAATCTAATCCCACGTCTGGTGCTGTTCTTCAGGGTCCTTTCCAGGATCAGTGCAATATGCAAGGGATGGCTGAGTGATAATTGCGCTGGGTTGTGAAAGAATCCAAAATCACAATCTGTTAAGCTCCAAGGATAAGGTGATGGTCGTTCCACCAACAACCAAATGGGTAATGCAAATACAAAACCAGATATATTACAAAAAGCAAAGTATATCCTGAGCTAAATACAAGTGTCAATAAAGTTCTTCAAATGAGTCTTGAAAAAGAGATGGTCTTCATGTCTTCCTTTATTAAGATGTTGTTCTTCTTAAAACAATCTAGCCGCCAACACGTGTTTCGTCTTGGTAATATGAACCGTAGACTTCTTCAGGGCTATTGCTAGACCAAATCGATAACAATCGGTAAGTAATGTCAGACAGTAATAAGACAAATAATAAAGATTATCGGTCCGGAGACTCTTGAATCTATCAGTCTTGGCACAGGAGTAAAATTCAAAGTCACAGAAGCGCCCCAGGTGTCCTTCGGATATGATGTAATCCGACTCTGAAACCAAAAAAAGGCCTTTCCATGATCAGGGACGCCTGAAGGAGAATCCAAAAGCACGACAGACGCAACCACTGACAAGGAGGTAGGCTTTGGAGCGGGCACCATCCTTACAGCCAAGTAAGAACACAAATGAGGTACAGGGTCCAAGGATGGTGTCAACGGGGGTTAATGCAGAGTGTAAGTAGGAGCAGAACACAAGATTGTGTTAGGGTAAGTATGTTATGGACATGCAGTTGGTACAGAAGAAGTGAAAAGGGAAGGGGTAGATGCATGGCTGCAGCTGGGCACAGCTTCGGAGATGAGCATAAAGATAATGAAGGGCAGGAAAGCGGCCACAAAGGTAGGGGAAGATCACAAACAGGGAAACAAAACGAAGACAGAGGACACAGTAGCGAAAGAGAGTAAGAAGCTCAAGATATGTAAGCTCCTGTATATGGTGGTTACGAAGCTACTGGGGGCCCACTTATTATTGTACACTGAGGAGCACATTTTGGAGAGCGAATATGTAGAAATATTGAAACTCCTACATTGAGAACTTAGGGCAAAGGAAGGCTCAAAGGTGGTGGAGTATGAGCTGGCTGAATGCCGAGGGTACCCATGGCCATCAAAAACTGGATGACGGCGTTCCTTTATGTACGGCAGTGTGTACTTTGAAAAATATCCGGAGAGGAGCATAGCTTTATTCAAATATATAGTTGTCATTCGGAAGGCACATATATCTTTTGAGGGTTATGCCTGGGAGCAGTACCATGTGGAGTTGCAGGAGCACATGGCATGGGACCCGGTACCACAAAGGTGGGAATTGGACACAGACCTATGGCAGCAGACGTTGGGATCAGCTACATTTGGGAAGACTGTATACATGGCCAGTGGTTTGCCAATCGTTTACCACACCTTTCAAGCCTGTCTCCCCCAGGGGGCGGTGGGTAACTCTAGTAAAAGCCAGGGAAGGCCACAAGGGGCATGTTGGGATTTCAATAAGGGCATGTGCATAAGAAAGCATTGTAGATTCCAGCACAAATGCTCTAAATGCTCAGTGAGACACCCTCTTGTTCAGCTGCTACGGGAACACCTGGGGTGAATCAGGATCTCAGCCGGGAGGCCAAAGCTTGCACTGGCGAGATAAAATTCCGGAGCAGCAGGGGGTCCAATGTGCGTAGCTACAGGGGAGGGAGAGGAGCACAGGGGAAAAGCTTGTACACTGGTTAAGCTAGATAGGCTTGCGTTTTGGTTGGGATCTTACCCGAACAGGGAGGTTGCCTATACCTTACTGGAAGGGTTTACATGAGGTTTTAGGTTAGGGTACACGGGACCAAGAGCTCAGCAATGGGCAGAGAATCTGAGGTCAGTTAAATCACATCCACAGCTTGTGCGGGATAAGCTAGCAAAAGAAGTGCGGGAAGGGAGGATGGCTGATCCTTTTAACCCTTGACCCCTGGAGGATTTGATTGTTCCCTTGATAGGGGTAGTGCCCAAGAAGGAGGAGGGGGATATTCTGACTCATACAACACTTGTCATGGCCCGAAGGCCAAAAAGTTAATGATTCGACTGGGGATGACTTGGCCTGGGTGTCTCACTCCTCTGTGGATGTGGCTATGGCCATGGCTAAACTAGCTAGGCTGAGAGCCTTTAAGGTAAAATGTGACATAAAATCAGCATTCAGCTTGCTACTGGTACACCCGGAGGATTTTCAAGTACTGGATATCAAATTCGAGGAGTCCTGGTATGTGAATAAAGCCCTCCCAATGGAATGCTGAATATTGTGCACCCTTTATTAGCGCTTCAGCACATTCCTGCAATGGCTTTTTATACAGGGAACGTGTCACAAGAAGGTGACACACTATCCCGATTACGTTTTCATGGTCATGGGCTCCGGTTTTACAGACTGCTAGTGGCGGCTGACTAGTTTTCAGGCGCGCATTGAGGATGCGGGGTCCCTCTGGCCCCAGAAAAAACTGGGGGTCCAGTGACTCCCATATTATTTCTAGAAATCGAATTGGATGTAATGGCAATGATAGTGCGCCTTCTACAGGAGAAGAGGTTGGGAATGCAGGTTCTATTAGACACAATGTTGGCAAAAAACAAAAGTCATGGTCAAGGAGGTACAAGTGCTCTTGGGACACCTACATTTTATGTGTGGGGTGGCACTGGTGGGTAGGACTTTCTGAAGTACTCTAGGATTAGCACTGGCAGGGCTGTCACTACCACACCATCATGTTAGGTTGCCTGCGGGGGTTAAGGTAGATCTACAGATGTGGAGTAACTTTTGGGACTCATTCAAAGGCATTCTAATGTGCACACTGCAGGAGTTAGACTGGGATGTGCAAATTTTTTCAGATGCCTCAAGTGGCAAAGGCTTTGATTTATATTGGCAGAGGCACTGGTGTGCGCAAGAATGGCCAGATCACTGGAAGAATGGAGGACGTAGCATCGCATTTTTTGATTTTTTCTTATAAGAGGTATCTTTCAAATGGTACGTGCCTGGTTACAACACAGGAAGGTACTTTTTAGGCTGGGCAACATAGCTGTGATGCAGATAGTTAACCAACAGTCAACGAGATATGCACAGGTCCTAAAGTTGCTGAGGGTGTTTGTGCTTGAATATTTGTGACAGGATATTCTGTTTAGAGCTAGACATGTACCAGGTGTGGACAATGACATTGCAGACGCTTTGTCTCATTCACAGTGAGAGAGGTTCCATGGATTGGCTATGGAGGTGGACAAGGACAGAACTCAGATGCTACTGAAGGTATTGACAGCGAGAAACAGAGAATCTGTCAACTGGTAGTGGGATCCCTGGCACAGTCTACACGTAAAGCATATTAATAGGCTTGGGGTGACTTTTTGAGCTCAGGAGCTCGTCGCCGACAGAGGGAATGGCAGAGAGATGAGGACGTAGTACAGTTTGTACTGTGGCTGACTGAGAAAGGTTTATCCAGAGTCATAATTTCAGGAAAGCACGCATTGCCTTTATGGGGAAACTGTTGTGGGATTATGCACCTTCAGCAGGCAGTTTGGGTAAGAGGGTGTTAGAGGCTTTGGATAGGGAGCAGGGTAGTCTGAACAAAGAAGGAAGCCCCTTTCTTGGCACGTTTTCATGTAGAGTGATTTATAGTTTGCCAGGGATTTGCATTCACAGTTAAAAACTTTTTTGTTGTCCACACTAAAGTTAGTGGATGTTTGACTGGGCCTTTTGGGTATCAGAGTTATTGGGGTAAGGAAGGGTTCAGGGTTTGAAGAGGGAGGAAGTCACCTTTAGGTAGGACGTTGTTGAAATTTGATTGCTCAGGTCTAAGACTGGCCAACGGTCCTGAGGAACCACAGTATTACTGTAAGGGCAGGGAGAAGAGGTTTGCCCGATAGCATGGGGATGAAAACTCCGGAGTCAGACAAGGAAACAGGAAAGGCTAGTGTTTACCCACCAACAACGAGAGCAAGTGACTTCTTCCAACTATTGGCAGTCCTGAGGAAAGCTGTGACTATGTTGGGCTTGATGGATGCTGACTTTGGTACACATTCTTTCAGGATTGGGGTAGCAACATAGGCAGGCAGGAGGTGGTGGTCTAGGGAGCAAATAATGGGGTGCGGCAGGTGATCGACAAAAAGCTACCAAAGGTATGTCAGAGTGTGCACCTCTGTCACATTGATGTGTTTACACTGTTTTCTTTTGCATGTTTGGTTCCGGGCTGGCGCTAGAGAACGCGCAAGCAGTATGGCCGCACAACTGTGAGGCTCCTGCTTCCTTGGACTAATATCCGTCATTTATCCTTTGTAGATGAGAAAAAAATCTATAAAACTTGAGCAAATGATAGGTCTGACATCCCTGCACACTCGGTGTGAAGTGGGGAGAAATCAGCGATCTGCAACCACCGAGCCATGCATTGACAGCTGTGAGCGCACTGGCTGCCATAACCGAAGAGATTTGAGGTTCGACTGTCGCGACCAATCAAGACCAAGGCCCTACACATGGCTGCTAGGCCGCGCGTCCCATTGCCACTAGAGAGAGAGTGCGCTATACCGGAGAGCGGCGCTGCGTACCTGGTGGCATGAATCCAGTACATGGAACCGGCAAGAGGAGGTGAGAGAAGCGAAGGCACCTGGCGCGGGTGAATGAAGGACAGCGGGGCTCCGTTTTTTTGAGAGGCCACGGCCGGGAGCGAACGAACCGGCATGCATGCATCAGCCATTGCAGCAAAGTGCACAGACAACAGCTCAGAGGCGGCAAGAATCGTTGGGGGGTCTAAGACACCGAACAGGTGATCGGACGCTCTGGAGACTCACATCGTTGAGCCAGGTTTCGCGAGGACGGTGGAATTGGTGCAGCGGGTGACAGTGCAGTTGCAACGGACCGGGGGTCGTAGCCCCCCTCTCCCCTTAGGCGTGGCCTCGGTTATAAACACACAGTGCGGCGACTGGGAACAGCAGGATCCCGAGGGTGGTGCTGCCAGCAGTACAGTGCGTGAAAATGTGCACGGCACCTCTGAAGATTGTGCATGTCATTTGTGTAGTCCTGGGAGGTGCGGAGCAGCTAGGGAACATTCCCTCCCCCCTCCCCTCCCGGCGGCTGAGCACTGTAGAGGTAGCATAGAGAGGTCTGGAGAACGATGGTGGATGCGGAGGCCCCCAATTGCGGATTGGGAGTTTTGATTGCTGGCAGCAGCTCCCAGGCCGTGTGACCAGGTACTGTGGTGCCCGAAGATTACACCTGCAAAAAACACAGTTGATGGACAGAATGTAGAACAATGTCATACATTCACCCCAGTACAAGGATCTGGGCCTAAATCCATCGTTTTTTTGCACTCCACGCCACCCTGGGTTAGACACTGGCTATATGCAAATCAGCTCTGACCCTGTGCCTCATGGGAACAGTCCAGTCCGAACTACCAAGCCATGTCTTTCCCAGACCGGAATCAAGCATCCAAGAACCGGTTTCTGGCTATCAGCCTTCATCAGCCTGGATAGCTTGACTCCAGTGGTGTGGAGAGCCTGGGACTCACGTCTGAGTATACCCAGCACACTCGGGGTGAAAATTGCAAAAAACACAGTTGATGGACAGAATGTAGAACAATGTCATACATTCACCCCAGTACAAGGATCTGGGCCTAAATCCATCGTTTTTTGCACTCCACACCACCCTGGGTTAGACACTGGCTATATGCAAATCAGCTCTGACCCTGTGCCTCATGGGAACAGTCCAGTCCGAACTACCAAGCGATGTCTTTCCCAGACCGGAATCAAGCATCCAAGGACCGGTTTCTGGCTATCAGCCCTCATGAGCCTGGATAGCTTGACTCCAGTGGTGTGAAGAGCCTGGGACTCACGTCTGAGTATACCCAGCACACTCGGGTTGAAAATTGCAAAAAACACAGTTGATGGACAGAATGTAGAACAATGTCATAGATTCACCCCAGTACAAGGATCTGGGCCTAAATCCATCGTTTTTTTGCACTCCACACCACCCTGGGTTAGACACTACCTATATGCAAATCAGCTCTGACCCTGTGCCTCATTGGAACAGTCCAGTCCGAACTACCAAGCCATGTCTTTCCCAGACGGGAATCAAGATTACACCTGGCACATCCGAGAAGTGTGTGGGACAAGTGTCACGACTCCGCGAGAGTAATGCGGGGGTAAATAACGGCTGCAGTGCAGTGGCGCAGGAGAGTGATAGGATGCAGCAGCCTCTATTAGGAAGCATTGCGCAACGCAGGTTTACACGGCGGTCGAGCGGGCAAGGATCCCACGCAGTCGCGATGAGACTGCATACAATTCAGATCTGGCATTACCGCACTACCCGGAAGTGGGAGTCACTACTAAGGAATACTTGGAACCCCCGCCCGCCGGGTCTGCACACTTATTAAAATATGGGGAGACTTGACGCCAAGCAGCCTAAATTGCAGGGAAAAAAGGAAATAGGCCTGCGCAGGACGATCAGGAGCTGGGGACTGCAGCACACACCAGTGGAGGTACTACTTCACAGGTGTCAGAAATTAATGACATTTTGCAAGAGATACGTCAGGGGTTCGCAACGGTGGTGGACAAAGTAGACCATATGTCGTCCAGGATGGATGCAATCGCTCACAATCTTGATGGACACGAAGACCATATTAAAGAGACGGAACAACGCATATCTGATGGCGAAGATGTTACTGCCCGTCATACGACACAGCTTACAAGAATGGACAAACTCTTGCGCACAATAGCAGCCAAAAACGAAGATTTAGAAGCGCGCAGCCAGTGCAATAACATTCACGTCATAGGAATACCAGAATCGACGAATACTGGTCGAATGGAAGAATATATTGAGAAGACGTTGCTGGAAACCGTTGGCCGTGAAGCATTCTCCTCGCAGTTCATAATATAAAGGGTGCACAGAACACTTTGGCTGAGGCCAGCGCCTGGTACCCCTCCACGTCCTATCATCGCAAGATTACTGAACTATCGGGATCGGAATGTGCCCCTCAGGGCTGCACGGAACAAACAGACATTGACATATGATGGGAACACCTTCTCCATATACCCAGACTTTACACCCATTGTGCAGGAGGATAGACGCAGGTTTCTGGGCATAAAGAGAAAACTACGAGCGGTGCAAATAGATTATGCACTCATATATCCAGCGAAACTCAGAGTGACGCATCAAGGGAAACTGAGTTTCTTCACGAATCCGCAACAAGTTGAAGACTTTCTCCGATCGGTGAAGCGGGCGAACAGAAGAGGAGGAGGCCAGGAAGTCCCGCAGCACCTCGATCAAGGTGTTGACAAGGAGGATTTGGAATGGCTGCACTTCAGGGTCACTATTATATACTATAGGGTGAACTCTGGCCGGCTGGTGTATCGCAAAGATCGACCTGTCTCAAGGGAGGTGAGACCTTTCCAATTGACTCATTTACATGTATGATATGGAAGTCCCAGGCTCTGCTCCCCCAAGCCAGGGCCTGTTGTACCATCACGAAGAGGCTTGAGGGGGGCGGGGAGAACACATGGCTGTCTAGTTATGTCCCCCAAAGGGTGTTCCACCACGGATGACCATTACACACTATGTGAGGGGGTTCCAACATGGTGTTTGTTTCAGTTGGGAGGTGGGGCGGGGGGGTGGTTTATGGATTCTGGCAAGATTGGGTTGCTTAAGTGGGTGGGGGGAGGGAGGGTGCAGAGTTTGGTTGTTTGGATGCAAGTTTGGGGATGGGTTGCAGTGATTGGTTGGAAGGTGCACAGGATTATCATTCTACATGGCTACTTCTTTTTCACAGGTAGTGGTGGGCTCAGTTTGTGGTGGTACTGGTATGCAAATTGTATGGGGTCTGGTACTCTGTGTGCGGCGCGTCTAAGGAATGGCCGTCCCTGCTGGATAGGCGATTGCAGAGATGGTAGTTTCCCGGATCCATGCATCCTGAGGCTGTAGATAAGCTGAACATTGTTACATGGAATGTGAGGGGGTTGGGAGATCCGCGTAAGAGCGCCAAGTGCTATCTTATCTGGATAGGCACCAGATCCATGTGGCATTGCTACAGGAGACGCATTTTAACCCGCAACACACCAATACATTTGCCTGTAAATGGGCAGAACACAGGGTATTCTCCTCCCACTCTTCGTATGCGAGAGGCACAGCTATCCTTATAAAAAAGCATGCACCGTTCACACTGGCAGGAGTAAGGTGGGATATGCAGGGGAGATATTGCCTAGCCTGGGGGAGATTGGGACCCGACTCGGTCACTCTGGCCTGCTGCTACGTGCCGAATGTAGATGATCCACTGTACTATACAGAGTTATTTGCCAAAATTATAGACATTGGGTCCAATCACATAATATGGGGTGGCGACTTTAATATTGCATGCAATCCAGATGTTGAGATATTCCACCCTGCCCCCCATCACTATACTAAGGCACGTGCAGGACTACACACCACACTCACGGAGTACAACTTGATAGATTCATGGAGACATTTACATCCCCATTACTTGGAGGGTACCCATTTTACCGCTCATGCAGCATTGTGGGCGCGCCTAGATTATATATTGCTGTCTGTGGGGCTGGCCACGACAATTTCACAGGTGAAAAATCTGGCCAGGACTTACTCGGACCATGCACCTGTCAAGCTTACCCTGTCCTCAGAAGATTTTGGTTCACCACGTAGTAGCTGGAGGTTACAACCTACCACATTGCTAGACACTGTGTTCCAGGAGGAACGCAGAGAGGAGGTGCAGGATTTTTTTGTGCGAAACAAGGATTCTGTTGGAAAGGTGGAGACTATATGGGAGGCGTTTAAGGTCACATTGCGAGGTTTCTGCATAGAAAAGGAGGCTGGCGTACTTAAATACATTATGAACACCCTGTACACCCTTGAAACTGTACTCAAATCACTGGAGGCGACACTGTCCACCCAACCAGATGGTGCCACCCAATTGAGGTTTAGGGAGAAGCTCACAGAATATATGGACGCGGCCCATGGAAAGTCGCGATTTCGGGGAAGGTACTGGATGGCCCACCGATATGGTGAGGGGGAGAGACCGGGCAGAGCACTGGCTGAAACAGTTAGACGGCACGGAGCTCAAATGTAGTGCTGGATTTGGAAGGGTTGGATGGGATGGTGTACAGGGACACTACAAATATATTGAATGCCTTCACAGCACACTATACAACACTTTACACTACTACACAGACAGATGTGCTTGATCTGGAGGCTTTCTTAGGGGACGTTTCCCTGGGGTGGCTGAGTGACAGGCAGCGTCAATTCCTATGTGCCCCGTTTGAACTGGATGAAGTGAGGGAGGCAATCATGCATATGCAATCTGGAAAGGCCACAGGGACAGACGGCATCCCCATAGAGTTTTATGCAACCTACATAGACCTGATGGCCCCCATACTACGAGACGTGTATGAGGATGCACTGGAAGTGGGACATCTCCCTCCCTCTATGAGAGAAGCCCTCATCACCTCCCTTTTAACAGCAATGTGATTCTTATAGCCCCTGTCACTACTTAACTGTGATGTGCAGATACTTGCTAAGATCATTGCCATGCGTCTCAGTCTCCTTATGGAAAACGTAATCCTGCCTGATCAGTCGGGCTCTGTGCCAGGTAGGGCGACGTCCAACAATCTAAGAACACTGTTCACGGTCATGAATAATGTCTCATCGGAGCTCCCTTTAGCGGCCATATTTTTGGATGCCACAAAGGCTTTCGATTCCATTGAAAAGGACTATGTGTTTGGAGTAATATCTCGCATGGGGTTCCCTCCCCTTTTTCTCTCCTGGATAAAATTATTATACTCCTTACCAATAGCCAAAGTGGCTATTACCGGTAAAGTCGTCCAAGGTTTGACAGTCACAAGGGACACTAGGCAGGGCTGTCCCCTGTCACCCTTACTTTTTGCGATAGCTGTGCAGCCGCTGGCAGCAAAGCTATGACAACAACTTAGGGATAGACTATTATAGTGTAATATGAGGCAGATATTAGTCTCCCTGTACGCTGATGACATCACGCTTTATAATCGTGACGCCCAGCAAAACTTGTCCTTAGGGAATTCATACCTTTCGGGAGACTCTCGGGTATTCAAATAAATTGGAGCAAATCTTGCATTTTCTCCCTTACTGATGCGACGACTCGCTTCTCACTGGAATACCCGATGGCGTGGTGCGAAGATGAACTGAAATACTTAGGTATCCGCATAACAAGAGACAGGGATGAACTGATGCATCTCAATTATGGGACCACTATGGTCCGCATCACGGATAACATATCACGTTGGATTACTCTCCCCCTCTCTATGGCGGGACGAGCATCTCTGATTAAGATGGTGATATTGCCCCAATTACTTTACCTATTTCTGAATATCCCGTTTCATCCAGGAGAGCATTTTTTTAAACAGTTGCGGTTGTAACTAACACGCTTAGTGTGGGGGGAAAACATCCAAGGTTACAGTGGAACGTTCTTACTAGGCCGTACTCCCAGGGGGGATTCGTCATCCCCAATTTCGAATTATACTACTACAGCGCACAAGCGCATTATGCCTATTTCTGGGTACACCAGCCACAATAATTGCCTCAGGTTGCGGTAGATCATTGGCTTTCTCAGTTCGTTCCTATTGACGGTGCACTATATACTCCACTTCCTGGTAGAGACAAGACACCAACTACAGTGACTTGTACGGTTGCTGCTTGGGCATGTAAAAGCAATACTCGTGTATCATCCCGCCATGCCTCTCCTCCAGGAGGCTCTCTTCCATAGGTTTCTGGAACGCAGACACATTAGAACCTGACGGGACTTATATCACGAGGGTAAATTTCGCACACTGACACACATATTTCAGGGTATACAACAGATGCCACTAGACACCTTCCTGTACATTCGCCTCAGACAGGGATTCCGCTCTAATACTCCAGATTTTCCTACAGAGCCCCAGGCCCTTGTGCCACTACAGCTGATACTCCAAGGTGCGACAGCCAAGCGCCTGGTATCGGTGATATACAGGACAGTGCACACACAGAGAGAGGAGCCGGCCGCACTAGCGAGGACTAGATGGGACCACGAACTGGGCACAGATCTGACAAACAGGCAGTGGATATTCTGCTCACAACAGACTGAACGGGTATCGGCCAGTAGTAGACTTAGGTTAATCCACTAGAAATTTCTCCATAGGCTGTACTACACTCCAGCTCGCATGCACAGGTACAAACTAAGGGAAACTGATTCATGTGGCAGATGCTGAGCCCCTGGGGCAGACTTCTTACACCTTGCTTGGGAATGCACCGGGGTGAATATATACTGGATGCAGGTTTTCAAGGCACTGTCCACAATGACACATGTCCATGTAGAGCTGACACCGCTGATGGCTTTGTTGAGATATGTTGAGCCATTACGGGCGGAGCACCGCACATTTGTGACATTGTGCGTGTTGATGCTATATGTTTTTTTGTTTTACTTATGAACATTCATTATCAAGCCTGGTCCCACACATTCCCCCCACATTTGCTATGCTATTGCATTGCCATTTGTGTATTTGTGCATATATTGTACGAGGAGATTCTTGACCCGCCAGGTCCTTGCTGACCACCATTCTGTGAAATGTTATTATTTACAACTGACTAATAATATGTCTTGTACCCACCTATGGAAATGTCTGAACTGTGTGTGACTACATGTGTACCATGTTGAGTTAAAAAAACAACTAATAAAAAGAGTTTAAAAAAAAAAAAGTTTGGTTCCGGCTTTCTGTCTGCTGTCTTGTCGGTGTGGATTGTCGGGCATTCCTTTATAGAATGGACAGAACCGACAGCGGGGAGGAGGGCCAGTGGTAGGAGCTTGGATTTTCTTGACAGCTCTTTGTCCGTCTTGATGGTTCAGGAGAGGGAGCATGAGGTGGGGGGAGTTGTTGCCCAAGCTCAACAAATTGATGAAGAAGGATGATTGTTGGGATATCTTGATGATCCATTTGCGAGAGAATGACATGGTAGTGTAGAAGGGCTTAGCGTTACTTTGATCCATGAAGCAGAATTTGAGAGAAGTAGGAGCACAGTGGTCAGGGTGCTTCATAGCCTGGAGTTTATTCATAGGAGGTGTTGGAGAGGTGCGGTCAAACCGTCAGCCATAGATAAAGCCAGGAGAAAGGTGAATAGGATATTAGACATTTTTATGAGTACAAAGGTGTAGGATGATTGCAGCATGTGGACCTTCATTACAAAGAGTTTGCGTTTTTCAAGGAATGCGGCTATATTTGTTGGAGCTGGGGGAGTTTTTAGTGAGGACCTTGCGAATTGTCAGTAAAGGGGGGGACAGAAAAAGTCGGTTGGTGCCTTTTTCTGGTGGCGGTTGGCATACAAGATTGCAGGCCTTACCTTAAAGTTAAGTTGTTTAATATAGGCTAAGCAGGCTGAAAGGGAGAGTCTTAGTGGACCCCCACCGGAAGTCCTGGAGTTAAAATGTTACATCATAGAAATCTCATGTTGAGCACAGGTTCATTAGTTCACCGCTAGGTGAAGTTTAAAGTGTGGCAATAAGAGAAGTGCAATAGGTCAGGATGTCAAAGTGGTAGGGTTTGTATACAGAAGTGGGGCTAGGGCATGGGATTATGGAATGTAGGTTATTGAATGTAAAGTGAGGTTTTAGTTCTTTAAGGCCTTAGGTCGAAGATACTTTTGTGATACACACTTGTTTCAGTAAAGCGGCCTTTTCCACACCTATAGAGTCAGTGGTCTGATTGTGCCTCATTTCACCCAAATGTAACTGAATAATTATCTTTCGTTTTGTTTCAGAGATCTGTTGTATTGTGAACCAAGATCCAAGGAGTAAGAGAGCAATTTACAATGTAAACTGCATTGTTGAAGACCATCTGAAACATAAGGTAATGTATTGAGCAGCATTGTGGACATCGGGTCATGTCAAGACTAAATTAAATAAATCATGATGTGATGAGAGGTGGTAGGGCAAACATATATTTAGTGCAGCGCTAGCTAGCCCACTGTATGGTTCACATCACACGATTGCACGTACTTACATTAGTCTTTAATTGGATTACCCCAGAATAACTTTGTAAATTCACCAAGTGTGATCTGAGACTGTTTCTTTCATTTTAGATGAGGAAGGAATATTTAAGGAGTAAGTTGTAAATTGCTGCTCGTACTCACATCCAGCTATTTTTGTTTGTGGATTTAAACTACATGTGTAGTATAAACTGTAATATAACATATATAGCATATTTCTCCTACCCGCTCTACTTCAGTCGCTCCCGCACAACAAATTGGGCAATAATCCAGAACCCAGGATGTTGAAAAATCGACATCGCTAGACCACTGTAGACATGGTAATGTGGAACATGGCATGAACCACGCATGAGTGTGTTACCTGGCGGTTATGTTCTGACTCTTTATTTGAGTGTGCCACCTGGCAGCTATGTTCTGTTTCTTTATTTGAGTGTCATCTGGCAGCTAGGTCATACCTCAGACATATTTCATGACTTTGCTATTGTTGTTTCTCCTTCTGCCTGGATCCTTTTCAGTTCCAATGGTGTCAGAATCCTAAATTCAGCAGAAGGGTCCAGGACCTCTGCCAGCCACATACCTTGATATATATGCTCAACTGCGGACTTTGTGGTGTACCGCTATCGTTGAGATTGCAAGTGAATGCTGGAACGGAGGGAGGTTGCTGCTAAAGGGGGAATCGGTTCAGTCAGAGATAAGTTTTACATTGGGTTGCTGTAGAGCAAGCACCGGCTCCTGTAGTCATCTACAGGATCACAGCAGACAGCTCTCAAGCAGCCCCAGAAGCAAAAAAACGTCCAATGCATGAATTCTTGCGATGTTGCCCATCTCCCTTCCAACACACTGTGGTCAGTGTCAGCGCAAAGAAACTGAAGTGAGGAAGGAGGACCATATGCAATACCAGTAATAATAATATACCTTCCATCCAGAGTACTGAAACTCTGCTGGAACCTTCCTTGGAAAAAAGTTTTACCCACACAAGTCTCAACCTCTGCAATACGCATGGTGTCATCAGAAAACCCTTTTCACCTCTGCTTTGGGCGCGTCTCGTTTTAATGTTCAAATATTGCTGGACCTTTACCAATTTTACCTCAAGGGGCCCCATGCTTTGCCCAGGGTCATAGCTTTGTTAAGTAGATAATTTGGGTTTGAACTTGGTCTCCTAGCCCTAGTTCAACGATTTGTAAATCAGACACCAGACCACATATTACAATGGCGAAACTCCACAAAGAAAGCAATAGCTCTTCTTCCCTAAAGAGTAAGGACATAACAGTACATCTTTCCATATCTTCCTGACATCACTCATGTGGGTGAAGGCCAAGAGACCTGCTAATGTAAGCAGGGTCATGTCCCGTCGGACACCGGAAGCCCCATATCATAAAAAGCACACCGAATATGGAAAATTAGTATTGCAAGGCCACTTTGCCAGGAAGTAAGATGTACTATTCTTTTCAAAATGTTCAAATAACTGTTAAGCAAGGGCTTTCTGATTACATGTATGTGTTCCAAAAATCTGTTTTAAGCTCTAGGCTGTCGTATGCCGTCAGTTACATCACCAAAGATCTCGGGCCACTTCTCTCAACAAAATATGTATCTGCAGTTATTTCTTGCACCTATTATAGATGTTAGTTCCGCTTGATACTGGACAATCAGTGCCACAGACCCTAGCTGTCTAGGCATAACTAGGCCAAAAGCAGTCGGCTGCTTGTGCTCCCAGTGAGACGGGACCAGGCCGGGCAGTTCGGACTGGATTGTTCCTATTGGAGGAGTACCACTGCTGATTTGCATGTGACTGGTTCCTGTCTGTGGTGGCATGGTGGGCAAAAACAATGGACTGGGATCGAGCTTCAAGTAATTACCAGTGACTGAGATTAATTCAAACATTCCACCCACCACTTTTTTGTTTTCCTCAGTTAGCCATAGGTGATATCACCAGCCAGCACTGTGGCACATAATACACCCACCTTGAAATGATGAAGGCTCACTTGCTCAGTGGGATTCAAACATGTGACCAGAGGTGGGACACACATGTCAGCATTTGGTGATCAAGCCACCAAGCTATACTTCAATCCAAACCATCCCGAGGCTCTCACGACACAGTTCAAAAATCAGACCAGAGGTGAGGCAGACGCACAAGTCGTTCATCAGAAAAAAAATTGGAGTCAATTATAAGCCATCGACCCTCAGCCCCGACTTTTTCCACAGTCAATGCAAAACAGGGTGCCACAGGAATAACTAAACTCTCTTGAAGAGATCAAGAGGAGGACAGCCACACGCACACAACACTGGATCCAATGCCAGAACATCAAAATGTTTCAAACTTCAATTGAGTCTTGAGTTTGTGAATGAAGACATTTACATTCAATCAATCTGTATTTGTAGAGTGCAGCTACTCACCAGTGAGGGTATCCAGGAGCTAAGGTTTCGCTGGGCTAAGTTGAAAACATAGGTCTTGAGTCTCTTTCTGAATTCCGTGAGAGATGAAGATGTTTTAAGGTAAAGAGGGAGGTCGTTCAAGGCCCTGGCAGCAACGTAGGGGACGGAATAACCACCACTGTGGCTTCGGTGGACGTGGAGACTGTGGGCAAGGGAAAGGGAGGCAGAGCGCAGGAGTCTAGACATTATCAGGTATTTATGACATCACAGTGAGATTTCTACTTTTCGATGTATACATCTACCCTACCAAAGGCAATGTCGCGGGAGACAATGCCATTCCAACGGGCGAGGGATTGCTCCTCTCAGCAGCTGCGTAAAAAGCTAAGCACGCCATGGACGATGGTACTGCCCCTGAAGGCGAAGTCGTCACCACAGGCACTGGAGCTTTCACTCTTCAGGGCAGCTAGATGCATCCTCCTCATGGTCCTGTGGGCCAGGTCGATAGAGCTGAGGTTTCCGTGGCTCGCGATCAGTTCTCATGAGTTGCTGTAGCCCTGTTTTTTTCACAAGAAACCACACTTCATATATCAAAACGAAACAACTTTCTGAAAAAGAAGATTTTATGAAATACCTATATTCTACATTTTTCCATTTCAGCATCCGAAGTTTAACAATACTGGGCGGAGTCATTTTTATATAGGATCCTAGTCATAGATAGGATAATTCCTGGCAGCATGTCAGGAATACTCAGACCAAGATGGTGCTTCCTCACTTCTGCTGATACCACTTCCTGGTAAGACCCCAGATTCCTGATCTTGATAAGGCGGCGCTGGAAAGTTCATCATCCGCTTGTTTCAAATTTTTGTTCTTATTTTTTGTTTGCAGTGTTCATCGCCTCTGCGAACCAGTTCTACGTTTGTCTTACTCCTGTCCTGCAATTAGTTGCGCAGTCCTCTACTACTTCCATCATTCTTGACAGATCTACCATCCAGGAGGTTTTTAAGCTGCAAGTCTTTCTCTTTCTTTTGCCAGCGCCTTATTGAGGAGCACCTTTGTTACCTTTTGTGTATTTTGTTTATGAGGCAGAAACGTGTCTGCAGGAAGGATTCATTCCTACATCTGGCAGAATAAGAAGGACAAGAACGACCACCCACCACAAGGGGGGCCTCGACACTTGGCATGGAAGATAAGGTACTAATGTCCTATTACTTTAGGTAATCTTCATTACTCCGGGTCCCGTAGTCCTCGACAGAGAGATAGTTTATAAATAATATCTCATTAGGTGAATGAAGGTGTTGAGGACGGAGGGACCAGGGGGTAATAGCATTCTCCCCCATTCCAAAGTGCTCAAACAGTGCAGGTGCGCTGCTTGCTGGTCCTATTTCCTCTAGTTTTTACCTGGTGGTGTGGTGAAGATCGTGCGAATAAAACCTTCCAGCGTGCACATTCTGTGCATAAGTTATAATTTAGAGTTAAACACAAATTCCCATTTGCGAGTCTCTCCTAGTCAGGGCCGTAATGTACTGGCATCCTAAAAATTCGGGGCAGATTTACAAGCCCCATGAGTGACTTTTGCGCTGCAGTTGCGTCACTTTTTTGAAGCAACAGCGGCGCAAACAATGCGGCCTATTTACGACGTGACGCATCTAGGGAGATGTGTCACGTTGTAAAGCCCTGCATCACATTATACCTGCGTCATGTATAATGTATGCAGGGTGGGCGTTCCCACGTAGGAGGGCCTCGTAAAAGTGACTCAGTGAAATCTATAAGATTTCACAGTCACTTTTAGGATGCCACTGCATCAAAACCTTGCGCCTGCTTCACGCAGGCGTAAGTAGTGACACAGTGTAGTGGGAATAGGCATCAACATGCATTGCTGGAGTTGCGTCGTGCTTGCGACATGACTCCTGCAATGCGTGACTTTTACACCAACAAATGCGTCAGAATTTCTGACTCATCTGTCATTCCTTGCGCCACAGTGCGGCCTAATGTAAATACGGAGCATCTATGGTGGTGCAAGGGTTTCTAAGGGTGGCTCAGGAAAAGTGACGCATCTGTACAGATGCGTCACTTTCTTGTAAATCTGCCCCAAGTGTCAAACTCGCAAGCATGTTACGTGAACCAAAACATCGGAAACTGCCAACGCTTCGCCCAAGGATACCTCACACACGTGCCCGACACTTTATCCTCACTCCCTGATTCCTTTGATGTCTTCCCGCAGTGGAAGCCCCGGTGGGAGGACAAATCCAGGGATCGGTCACACGTCTTCCGATAATCGTGACTGCGTGTCTCGTGCGGAGTCCAGAGCTGCTCCTGAATCCATCAAAAGTGCGGCGCGTTTGTAGCGGGATCCCAGACAACTTAATTGATGTAATTATAGCCGTTTGTGAAGAACCCTATTCAGCCGAGGGGAAGGTGTGACACACATTGATGCAGAGGCAATAATTTGCATTGCAGAAAAGATATCGTGCCCACCTACGTTGTAGGCAGCCGCTGTCATTCACAGAGCGTACTGCGTGCGTCCTTCTCTTTGTGAATACTCATCTCGGGTAATCTGATGGTAGATAATAAGAAGAGGTGTGTTTCTGCAGGGGGAAGAAATACACACGCACCCCAATACCCTGTTCTTCAATCCCGAAGAGGCGCAGCCAGGGAGATGGCTGCGTGATGTTTATTGATTCACCCAAAGCTCTCCAAGTGTCAGTCTCTCAATCAGCCTGGAGCCGAAGCTCCCCAAAATATTCAAGAAGGGGAGATGAGGAGAGTAAATGGGACTCGATTAGAATGCTAATGCAGCAAATAGGTACATAATCTTCATTCCTCCAATTACCCTTCGTCTTCCAAGCACTTATGGAAATGAGGTGATCCCCCCTCCCCACAGGCACCAAGTGACACAGTCAAAACTAAAATCTCTCTCTCCTGCCCTCCGACCTCTTCCTCATGACCCTCCAAGCCTACAGGGACCATAAACAGAAAGCCCGACCAAACCACACCAAACCACAGCAAACACTGGGATTTGATGTTAAGGAGGGGGGCATTTAGTAGGTTCTGGGCTGAAGATGGGCACTTGCAGTGATACAAATGACTGGAAAGTAACCCATGCATTACATCATCAGCCCTGACTTGTCTCTGTCTTTACATCAATAAGGATAACCCAGACTAACCCTCTAAGTAACACAAGATACACTGGAAGAAGGAGCAGAGCATTGCCGGGGGAGAAAACAGTCACAAAAAACTGGTGCAAAAGTCCACGGATCTCCCATATACGACGTCCAATAGTGGGGAGGGGAGGCAAATTATAGGGAGGACCCTGGGAAGAAGGCCTATGGACAGAGGTCCCACTCGGCTCTGCCCAAGAGAAGGCAGAACATCTAGCACAGAATCAGAAATAGCCGAACCAGGAGAAAAAAGTAATCAAAATCATAGACTCTGACCAGCAACAGCAGACATTGAAGCCAGGCTGTCCCAATCAGAAGACATCAAAGGTGACAAAGGGGTCAATAAATCATCAAAGGCACAAGATATGGAATATCAGCCTTGCACCACAGCCAACATGGAGGAGATGTCAAGCTACAAGCTCCACAGACTGACTACGGCCTAGAAAAGGAAAGGAAGCACAACAGCCAGGTCCAAACGAAAGAAGGACACAGCCTAGGCAAAAAATCCGGACCCACACGCATCCAAAAGTCCAGAAAACTCACAAGGAAGGGGTCCCCATAGACAAAGAGCCTAACCTATTTAGCCATTAGATCGAAGTGAAGGCCACATTTTCACAAGAGTCAAATACACCAGCACCATCCCAAAGAGAGGCTTAAAGGAGCAGCATCATGAGAATCAGTGGTAACTCCTCATGATGAGCGATAAACTGAACAAGAGACACTAAGAAGGTGATGGAAGGAATGCTCCTCAATCCCAAAATGCCATGCAGGGCTTCCTCTGGGAGGGAATTAGAAGAACGCAATACTGGCCCCGGCCCCTTGCTCGCTGTGCCACAGTATCCAACCTGTACCTCACAAGTGAGGCCTATGAAGGCTAAAAATTGTTCGGGATTAATTGAGTTCTCATTTTGAGGTGACCTTACCTGGGACTGTTTCCATGATGAGCAACTTCAGTACTGTATAAGACAGGCATTTGTGTCAAGTGGCACACTGGGTGAAACATGATAGGTTTTAATGCCCCCAGAGAGATTGCAGTGGGTTAGACCTTTTGCAAGAATTTCTCCCATCACCTTTAATATATTTGATGTAACAGCCAACACAGTATGCAAAGACTTGGGTTCCCTCGTGTGCCACATATTTCGAAATATGCCTGGCCATAGGGAAATCAGAAGATAGCCCAGAGCACAGCATCCGACTATCATGCTTGGATGAGTGATAACGATCAATAAGGAGGCAATGCCCAAAGCATTGCAGGTCCCAAAGAAGCACCCACCCAAACATGCTGATAACCATAGTCACCACCACAAAGTGAAGAGCAAACACTTAGCTGAGGATGTCAAGTGACACCACAGGCCAGAAGCAGGCAAGATGCTGGTCACTGACTCTTCAACTTGAATTCCCAAGAAATAGTAGCCAAAGATGGAGCAATTGTCAGACTAGGTGACTCTGGCACAGAGCAGTAGCCATGGGATCTCACTGGACATCTGCAACAAAAAACAAGAAATACAAGGAGCCACCCTCAGTTACTCCCAGGCTAGACACACTAAGACTTGAGAATTGGAGCAAGAGAACTGCCAGACTCCATGTGTCATGATTTGGCCTCATCAGCCTCCCAGCGCGGAGATACTCCTTCAGGAGTTTATTCATAGCGCTTTATAAACCTATAAATAAATAAATAAATAAATAAATCAGAGCATTGGACGGGTCAGGGTTGGAGACTTTGAAAAATTAGGAAATTGAATCTGTGAACACTCAAACACTAGACCATTAATCTGGTGCTGGCATATAGGCTATACTCACTTTCTGGCTTCAAGACACCTCAGGGTAGGAAAGGTAGAGTCAGTATTTAAGGGCCTAGCAAACTTGAAGACAATGCCAGGAAATGTGTTTCTCTGTCATATTAAATCTAATTTGTTATTGGTTTCCTCACTTTTGTCGTTATCTTCCCTTTCGGTTCTCTCGCGTCCTCAGGCTAGGGCCCTCCTCCTGTTTATACTGGGCTGCAGGGAGCTTGTCACAGTCACACTCTCTACTTGAAACCAGTAAGCCTGAGTCTGACTGTGTATTTCAATATTCTACCCATTCGTACCTCATATTCACGTATGGCTCTTTAATTGCTGTTAGCCGGGTTAGTGAACAGCCATACTCCTGCCAGTAAGACCTTTGATACTGCTCCTAACCTAGTACAGTGTATTTCAGTTCAGTGTTTAGTTGAGCATTCGAGACCTCTTGTATATACTTTAGTATATACTTATATGTGTATGTACTTTGTGGGCTCTGGAGATCAGCCCTAGGACTTGTCTACTTCCGCTGAGGGAGTTTTTTTCTGTTTAACTGCCTCTATTTGACTGTCTTGATACCAGCAGAGGTCATTAAAAGACCAGAATTGCTTTCTGTTGAGGGACTTTTTTTTTCTGGCAACTGCCTCTATTTAACTTTCTTGATACAAAACGACCAACAGAGGTCAGTAAAATACCAGAATCACTTTAGCATTCTCTAGATTCCACTCCATAGAAATTGTCTTCCACGATCACCCGTAGACACAATATTTTTTTCAAATCTTGTATTTTCAGTAATAAGACCACCAAAGACCCTGCTTTCATATTAAAAACAGAGCTTTGGACTATACCATTTCCAGCAGAAAGGCAATATTTCTCTCCATGTGTTCCCATACTTGGGGTGTCACGCAGTTTGGTGCTTACTTTCCCTCCATGTTAAAGAACACTAGATGCTTCAGCACCCAGGCTAATGTGCTGCATAGCTAAATACATATAAGGTCCCAAAGGCGAGACCGATTGCATTGCAAATGCTTGTTTTTTCTCTCTTCCGTCTCCGTTCGCCCCAAATCGCTATTGCAAGTGAGTAGTCTATATTCCACGTTCACACAATAGTTTAGAGAGTGCATTCTATTGGTCCATGCACCAGACCATTTTCCCAACCAATGAACCCATCTGAAAGCCCAGTCCAAGCAATGGCACATGCCATTACCAAAACAAATGAAGATCTAAAAAAGGTTCGAAAAGAGTAGGCATTTTTGTTAAATACCAACCATTGATGGGATTTAACGAAAATACGCTGGTATTACTCTGGTAACTGCAGCCGCTCTGTCTCTCTGAATATGGAGATGGTGGCTTCTAAATGTAGCAATGCTACTGAAAATCCCAGCACCCTGGGAATAGGTCTACTCTCAGTAATGGTTGCAAGACTGAAGACATTTGGAAGGGATACTCACCATTTTAAATAATTTCTAGCACAATGTAGTTTACACTTCTTACCCACCTACAGAATTTTTCTGGCGATCCTAACCAAATTGTTTTTGCAGTTTTGTACTTAACCACGATCAGCTACTTGCTCACTTTAAAGCAATTTTTGGAAAATAGCACATTGCTCAAGCAGCACATGTCGGCTCATTTACCCTCAAATAAGGTAATCCGGAGCTTGTAAACTATATTAGTCATTTTCAGTAACTGATTTCCAAAGTTGTGGAGCTCATTCAGGCTGTGTTTTACACAGGGCTTGGAGACATATTAAAAAACATATTGGTGTTTGTAGTGAATCTATCAAGTATTTCCATAGATGTATTAGACTTCACTCTACTGATCAAACACAACCAAAAACACAGTAAAGCAAATAAACTGTTAGACCTGACATCAATGATGTGGTATTCCCCAAAACGTCTTTGTTTTCACTCCTCCTGTTTGCTGAATTTGCTTTTGCTGACTTTAGGACTCATAGTAGTTTACCGCTGCTAATGAATGCTAAAGTCCTTATGCTCTCTCCTTCAAACATTCTAATTGCCATATTTTCCGATCCCAACCTTTTTTGCCTTCTGCCAGTGTGCTAGATCATATGACTGTGAACGACTCTGCTATTGGTGTCTGTCTGTATATTGCTTTCAGTCAGTAACAGAAAGGGGCCTTCGGTGTTGTCAGGATGCCCCATTCTAGCAGGATCACTCAGCAGGGGCTGTACCCAGCCCCACTTACTTTTAAAATGTCTTTGCATCCTGTACACAAAGTAACCTGGCACTAGGCCTCCTCTGCCTTTTGTCACCCCTATACAGTTTTGAGTCTTGGCAGGGGAAAGGGGAAGAACTTTCCAGAACCAGATGTTGGGGTAGGGCAGGGAGTCCCAAACACAAAGGTTGGAACCAGGTATAACTATTCCACCTCCAGAGCCACTCATTAGAACACACCTGGGCCTGTGGAAGTTACAGAAGAAGAACTGATCTGCTGCAGAAGGACTGCCTTCCTGCTTGCTTGAAAGGCTGCCTTGCTGTCTGAGAAGGAAGATTGGACCAGCTTGCCTTTATTCCAGGCTTACCAGAGTAAGTCAAAGGATCAGTTGGCTGACCTCTTGTGTGATCTACAGGGACACAGCATACCTCAGAGGGCTCCACGCAACTGCCCAGCTGACTTGCTACAACCAACCCTGCCTGGATCTGCCTGAGCCCTGCTAGCCTCTGCTGGAGTGAATCCTGATCCCCATGAGATGCCTCCCAAGGTCCTGGACCCTTGGCTGGCATGGAATATACTTCTCCCAAAAAAGAGATGAAAATACTGAGAAAGGGCCCTTCCACTCCAAGTCTCTGCCACTTGCGATGACCGGCAACGCAAACAGCAACTCGTGACCTGCACTTCACACTAAAGCAATGACAGTCCGTGATGACTACCAACGCAAAGCTACATTAACAAATGTCCACGATGCTTTACTGTCTCTTCTCACTCCCTGACAACCGTCCGCAACACCCGACCTGCACTTCACGATACAGAGACAACCGTCACAACACTCAGCCTCCTGCTCGTGCCCTCCTCCACCATGAACAGACCGCTTTGCGCTGGATTTAGAAGGTAACTTTTCAGCGGTACTAACCTGGTCCCTGTACCAAACCTGCGCTCCATCGCAGTCGGCCTGAACTTGTGCTTTTCCCCTAGTCTAATGTAACCAGATGACTGCGAGTGGTGCTTTGTGCTTTTAGGTGCTATTTGTACTTAAAACTTTAACATTTAATATCTCCGGTTGTGTTGATTGGATTTTCGTTGTTCTGGTATTTTATTTGTTAAAATATATTTAATTTTCCTAAATTGGTTTGGGATTCTTCATGTAATGCGTTTTCACTTTATTGCACTTTTTATGATGTATGCATACTTTACACATTGCTTTAAGTTAAGCCTGACTACTTTGTCAAGCTACCAGAAGGTTAAGCACAGACTAATTTGGGGGCATATTATCAAGAACTGCGATAACATTTATCGCCGCTTTGGCGGCCGGAGACTGCCTCTAAAGCGGAGATAATGGGCTTGATAATATGCCCTTGAGAATTCTCATAGAAGCCCATGTTCTGGTGTGAGCAAGGGCTTCTATGGGAATTCACAAGGTCATATGATCAAGCCCATTATCGCTGCTTTAGCGGCAGTTTTACTGCCGCTAAAGCGGCGATAATTTTAACGCTGTTCTTGAAAAGATGCCCCTTAGTGACTTTTGTGGTTAGCCTTACAAGGATCCAGGCACATATTAGCAAGAGTCAGCGATAATTATCACTGACCGCGCTTAGCGCGATTTGTTTTATCGCCAGCTATCGCTGGAATATATCTCCAAGCTAGTACTGTATTATCAACGTTCCATGGAAAACAGCGATATGCTTGATGATAGGGCCCTGTGGCCTTAGCCCCACCATCCACCTCCCATGTTAGCTATGCCTTAGTCAGGAATTTAACAGACGTTAAATTCCTGCGTTAAGGCTGAGTTAGCGCAAAAAAGATCATCGCTACACTGGACGGGGCCTCGTTGTAAATATTGCAAAGCCCCGTTAGCAATATTTTACAATGAAGTTTTTTGAGGCACGCCTACCTTGCATCTCATTTGCGAGGTGGAAAGAAACCAGGCACTAAGGAAAGGAAACACGAGCTAGCGTGTCTTTGGTAATAAAGTGATAAGATTATAGCCGCTTTTTGCCCGAAAATGGACACTAAAGTGGCAATAATGTTATCACCAGCCCTTGATAATATTGCCCCAGTGTCTTACACAAAGTTATCTTCATTGTAATTTGGTTCTTAGCTCATCTGAATGTAGCAAAGTATCGACTAACCAAGAAGAGATGCTGCAGATCTGTGGAGCAAGAAAAGCCTTTACAGCCGAAGGAAGAGAAAGGAGAAGAACCACTTGGCTGGTTGGAACTGTTTCCTGAGCATAGAGTGCATCTGATCCCTTTTCTGCCATTTTAGGGGTACTTGGCTCTAGTTTTTCATTGTCTAGTTGATGACTTTGAGCGGATATAAAATCATAGGCTGCAGCGCGTCCGCGCAGATAAGAATTTTATGGAATGTGTTTTACCAACACACTATTTTTATCTCTGTGAAAGATTTTCTAATCACCTTTTTTTGACATTGTCTTTTAAAGCTGCACTTTTATTTATTTGTTGATTATCTTTTTTGTGTTTGTTTTGTTGGGATTAGTTTTTACCTCTACTTGTCTTGATTTTTTACAAATTTGTCACCTTTTTCCCTCCATTGCATGCAAGACCTATTCTTGAGCCTAGAGTGCATTGGATGTTTTTTACACCATCTGAGGCATTGTTGGCGCTTGTTTTTATGCCTTGATGTTCTGGCTGTTAACCTCAGGGGGCATAATAACATGGATGCAGCACGCCCATTGTTAGATTTGGGGGTCTCTGGTTGGCACAGGTAGGTACTTGTGACAAATAGGGACCCTCTCCTCTAGTCAGGGAAAGGGGATTACACACCTAAAATAACTTTTCAAAAACAATTTGAGGGAGAGGGCTAGAGACACTGTCAGTCCCCCTGAGTTAAATGTATCAAACAAAAAGAGAGTGTCATGCGCAAAAAGATCTGTGTATGAACACTGAGGCAAAGACTGTAAATCTTTTAGGGATTTATTGGAAGCCCTCACTCACCAACCTGGTTGGTGACATGCTTCATCATCGGGCCCACCAGGAGAAGCCGAATGTCTCCCTGGTGTGCTACAACGCCAGGTTACTGCGGAGCTGGTTGTTGACAGTGATCTGAAAAAGTGATTTATGATGGAAGTTTCCACTATAAGTGAAAACTTCCATCATAATTCATGGTAGCTTTCCCACACATATCTTTTAACCATGTCGAACTGACCAATGAATAAAATTTTTGTTTGGTACAGTTTTAGACATTTTTAAATCACTTTTTCACATCACTGTCACAACAACCAGCTCCAGAGTAACCTGGCGTTGTCGCAGCGATGGGAAATGCGGCAAAGTTCAGATACAAAGAAATAAAGACGTGAAGATCTTCCAGATGCGGCACGCTTCTCGGGGATGCGAGAAGCTCTCGGTACGATGCGTGGACTGCAGCGGCGACACCCTTACGATGCGACGGCAACAGCTCCAGCGGCGACGCTCTTCTCTATGATGCGTGAACTTTCCGCACGATGCGACAACTACAGCGGCGACATCCAAGATGCAATGGCAGCAGCTCCGACGGCGGTACGCTTCTCGGGGATGCGAGGTGCTCTTGGTTGAGTGCAACAGTTCCAGCGGCGACACCCTCCTTTTCTGGAGTTGCGGGACCTGCGACGGCAACACGCTCCGACCTCGTTATGAGATTCTTCTCCTGATGCGGTGCAGTGCGACAACCACAGCGGCGACACCCTCCTTCTTCGGAGTAGCGACGGCAGCAGCAACAACGGCGACACGCTTCCTCTTGGTTGCGGCACGCTTCTCTCCGATGCGGTGCAGTGCGGCAGTTCCAGCGGCGTCACCCTCCTTTTTCCGGAGTTGCGACAGCAGGCACAGCGACGGCGACACGCTTCTTCTCGCTGAGTCGCGCTTCCAGCTCCTTGCGACACGCAGTTCCTCAGAAGGCCCAAAACAGCAGCAGGCACTTCCAAAAGAACTCTGGGGGGTGAAGTCTGTTGTCTCAGCAGGAGGCAAGCTCTTTTCCAAGCCCTTGGAGATCCTTCACAAGTTGAAAGCAAAGTACACAAAGTTCCTTTCTCCTTCCTTTGGCAGTAAGGCAACCACTGCAGGCCAATCCTCCAAGCAGCACTTCAGCTTGGGAATAGTCTCTCCTTAGTTTCTTCAGGTTCCTCTCCTCAGTAAAGGTTTCTTCTTGTAGTCCATGTAGGAGAGTAGGGTCTGCAATCCTATGATCACCCAGATTTTTTGCTTTTGTTTCACTGGTTTACGACTTTCTCTGGCTGTGGGCCTGCCAATCAGACCCACAGCCTGGCTGTTCTCTTTCTAAATTACGACATGTACCCTAGGTGCACTTACCGATTGGTACTGGGCCACCTTATCAGACCCTGTAACTCAGGGCATAGGTGTACCCAGGGCTGCCAGGGGCTGCAGCATGTATTATGCCACCCCTGGCTGGCCTCCTTAATTTGACACAACTGGCTGCACGACAGCTGGGGCAAAGGCGTGTAACCACCCTTTGCTGTAGGTGTAGTATACCTATACCTAACCCTAAAATGGACACACGGATTCCTATCAGTCACTCCTATGGCAGGCCTTGACAATCCTGAAGGCAGAGTGCTTGGAATCGTGTGAGATGGTGCTCTGGCATGAGCTGAGCCTGTCTGCAGCTTGCGGAACCAAGTCCTAATAGCTGTTCCATGATATCGCATACCATATACTCTTAAGTGCATTATAATCCTCGCGGTTAAATGCTAACTTTGGTATTGCTTTATCAAAACATGTCGAGTAAGGTGTCATACGAATTGGAATACTAACCCCTCGCCAATTCTGGCGACGGGGTTAGCATTCCACCCTTCTAGAGGGACACGACATGTATGTAACTGTGAACCCCGGTTAAAGTTAACTGAAGCCTCAGCTCCACAAAATGGATGCTGCCACCACAGACACGAGTCTGACCCCCTGCAGCTGGGAGTCCTTCCAGCGAGGGGAGCCTGGACAAAGGGTTTCCTGTCAGGGGCGGTGCTAGCACCGTCCCAGACATGGTTTTGTGTATCCTGGGTAGGCAGGGCTTTTCAGGAAGGTGACTGCTGAGTGGCACCCCGGTGCTCACTACGCATAGGCCGGTCTGAACCAGTTCCAGGGGCACACCAGCCCCTGGCCTGGGGAAGTCCGGCATGGCAGAGGGGTGTAACCACCCCCCTCCTAGTCCCACCCATAGGCAGGACCTAGTCACCGGGTCAGCCCCCTTTTTTAGTATAAAGATGGGAGCGGGCCCCCTGTTCAAATTAGATCATCTTTGGAATCAAGACACGACTTTCTACGAAAGGACATCAAGATTTCTTCTTCAAGATTCTCCCTTGTGGCTAAGGAGTAGTCACCCTGCATCAAGCGGGCACCATCCTAAGAACACTGCGGTCTGCTGCAAGTCCTTCATCATGAATCCGACGACCCAGCTCGACGAGACCCGGCTTCCCTGGCACCTCTGACCTCTACTCACCTCTACAGCAAAGCTGAGAACCGTGAGTGCGACGAGACCTCGAGGGACCGACGATCGCCAAGACTGCACGACATCTTTACAACAAGCCCACCGTGTCCTCCACGGGTGAGTGCTTTGGGGTCCAAGAAGCCCCGACCCTGCGCAGCTCCAGCACCCAAGGTCAGCCTCCCTGCATCTCCACGATCTGCGTGGGGCCCTTCTGCTGTTTGCTGTGCACTGCGTTGTTTGGCTACTAGCCGGCTGGCTTGTGGCCTTCTGAACGACGCCCGACGACATCACTACTGCTGGTCTGGTTGCTCCAGACTGGCCCTTGCTTCCTTCTTGAAGAGAGGCACCCCGGACCCTCCTGGTCCACTCCAGACGCCATTTTAGGTCCACCGCGTGGGCTTGAATTTGCCAAGGCTTTGTTGCCCAATCCTGGGTCCAGCGACGCCGACAGCTTCTATCTTCGTGGGACAGCTCCCTCCTCCTTCCTGGTCGCCGACAACGCCTCCTAGCCCGTGAGATCTTCGAGCACAGCGTCACCCACTCACCTTGTCGAGGTGGCTACCATCCGGTGCCCTCCTGGTGCCCACTGACTACTGGCTAGTAGTCTCGAACTTGGTCCCCTCTGCTTTCAGGTGTCATCTTCCTTCGATCCAGGCTTGGATCCATCGAACTTTCTTCACTGGTCGCCTGCCAGCATCTTCTTTCTTCCAGGCTCCTGGTCCGTCTACGAGGATTCCCGACGTCTTTTGAGTCCTATGCAGCTGCAGCCCCTGGGCTAGGTAACTTCGGCATTTCGGTGCCCCAGCATAGCCTCACTATCCAAGGGTCAGAATCCACTTTCGTTTTCCTCCTACCAGGTCGGGTTCGCCCGAGAACACTAACTTTGCAATTTCTAGCTACCATAGACTTTGTCCCGCATCTCGCGTGAGAGTGCACACACTGCACCCGAGTCCCCTGGGTCTCCTAGAAGTAATCTAACGATTCTATAGTCAAGCCCTAGCGATTCCAAAGCCTATTAGTACTGTACTTACCTGCTAGTAATTTCGAATTCCACTTTTCTAGTATATGGTTTTCCGTGCCCCTCGGGCATTTGTATATACTGTGCTAACTTAAGTATTTTTTTGTAAGAGTTTTGGTTTGTGCTTAGTACCCTGTCCTCATAAAGAGTACAGGGCTGTTGTGATTCTTAATAAATAACTGTTTATTTTCATAACACTTGTGTGGTGTCCTTTCACTTGGTGTTCAAGGGGTATATGTGGTATAACAGCTGGCTTAACACGCCCTCTCGAGTCTTTAGCCTTAGACTGCTCGTATCCACGCTACTAGGATAGCTGGTCTATAAGGTTGACTTACAACCAATCATCAATAAGGGTTGCTGGACTGATACATAGTGTTCACTAGAATAGTGACCACTGCATATCAGGCCACCTTCTCACAGTCCAAAAGTGATCTAATGTCTTGGGAGCAGGGTCTGTGCCTAGTCCAAACCAGTTCCTGAGCACTTTGTTTACCAGACTTCTCCTTTCCTTTCACAGTGCAGGGCAGAGATATGAGACGCCCCACAGGAGGTGGAGCCAGCATTGTGGAAGGCAAGTACAGTCCTGGAGCACTTTCTTGACAGGACTCCTTCTTTTCTTTCAGTGTGCAGGGCAGAGACATCAGCCGCTCCCCAGGGGGTGGAGCCAGCATTGTGGAAGGCAGACACAGCCCTATTCGGAGTTCAGGTGCACTCCTCCCTCCCATCCGGATGCAGATCTCTCTATTCACCACTGGGTGACTCAGCCTGTCTCCTGGAATTCCCCAGCCCTGTCACTCACAGAAACCAGACATAGGAATACACAAACTAGCAGAGGCAGGTTTGAATGGTTAGACAAGCAAATACCTACTTTCTAAAAGTGGTATTTGCAAACACAGAATATTAAAATAAACTTTACTAAAAGATGTATTTTATTATTCTGAGTTCAGGCATACTAAACTCAAATTTCTACCATGTTCTCTGAGCCTGTTAGGATTATAAACGGTAACAATTCTAATAACCCATTCTGGCATATGGAGAAAAGGTAGCCTTGCAATAGTGAAAAACGAAAATGGCTGTAATTCACTATTAGGACATGCCACACACATCAGGGCTTGTCCTACTTTATACTTACAATGCACCCTACCCTTGTGCCTACCATAGGGGCGACTGATATGAAGAAAAGGGAAGGTTTAGGTACTGGGAAGTGGGTGCACTTGCCCAGTCAGCATGACAGTACCAGACTGCACGCAGGCTCTACAATGGCAGACCTTAGACACATTTTACAAGGTTGCTTCTGTGGGTGGCACAACCAGTGCTGCAGGCCCACCAGAAGTATTTGGATTACACGCCCTGGCACACTCAGTGCACTAGACTAGGGACTGACAAGTAAAGCAAAATAGCCAAACATGGAATCACTAATCCATACATCAGTTTACAAAAGGAAGCACTTGCACTGTGGCTCTGAATAGCAGTGGCACAGTGCCCACAGCATCTAATACCAGCAAAAATACATGAGGCAACAGCAAAAAATGGAAGGGAGACCCACGCCAATGGTGCCAGGTCTAACACGTGTGCCCTCCAGCTGAAAAGTGGGGAGAACTACCCTAACTCCTGGGAGTTCTCTTCACTAAGGCAGAAAAATCTGGACAGACCATCAGCATTGGCGTGTTTTGTACCAGGGTGTAAAGTCCATACCCTGTAGGGAGATGGACCACCTCAACAGCTTTGGATTCTCACTCCTCATCTGCATCAAGCATTTGAGGGGTCTGCGGTCTGTCTGAACCCAGAAGTGAGTCCCAAACAGGTATGGTCTCAGCTTCTTCAGTGCCCAAACCACAACAAATGCCTCACGCTCCATATCACTGCACCTCTGTTCTCATGGAAGTAACCTTCTACTGATAAAGGCTACAGGTTGATCTAGGCCCTCCTCATTCATCTGTGACAAAACACACCATACTCTGAAGCGTCTTTCTGGACAATGAACTCTCTTGAGAAGTGGGGTGCCAGGAGCACATGGCAGCTTTCAGGGCCTCAAAGGCTTTCTGATAGGTGTCAGTCCAAATCACTTTCTTGGGCTGCTTCCTGGAAGTCATCGCCTCGCTTCCACGTGCTGCTTGCTATTGTTATTGTTTTCTAGCGCTTCGCCTCGCTTCCACTGCATTAATTTTAAACTTAACATTAGAGCGAGTTTACCCCCGGCGCTGTGCTCTGCCCTCCCCTCCGCTGCCATTTTGTTGATTGTTTCTTGTTGTTGTCCTCGTAAGCCCGCCCCGCCTCCCAGCTGAGACGCCCTCCCACTAAGTATATACAGCGCTCCCGTACCTGGAAGCGCTGTGATCCCCTCACTGCTGCTTGCTGAGAGGTCGCTCCCCTAGTCTCCCTGGAGAGACCTGGTATCGTGTGTTGCCTGCACTTATAATAGCATTATCGTGTGTTGCCTGCATTTATTATTGCATTGTAGCGCTTCGCCTCGCTTCCAGGTGCTGCTTGCTATTGTTATTGTTTTCTAGCGCTTCGCCTCGCTTCCACGTGCTGCTTGCTATTGTTATTGTTTTCTAGCGCTTCGCCTCGCTGCCACTGCATTAATTTTAAACTTAACATTAGAGCGAGTTTACCCCCGGCGCTGTGCTCTGCCCTCCCCTCCGCTGCCATTTTGTTGATTGTTTCTTGTTGTTGTCCTCGTAAGCCCGCCCCGCCTCCCAGCTGAGACGCCCTCGCCCCTCCCCTTTCCACTTCCCATTTATGACCTATGACCCAACGCGCAGCGTTCACGCGCAGCGATCGCGCCCCAGTTGCGCCGAAGGTGCGCCAAAGGTAAGCCCGTCTACGCCCGTCCGCGCCTGGGCCGCGCCCAGCGCCAGACCCCCTGGTCCCCGTATTACCCTCCCTCCCCGCATTACCTACGATGCCACCACCCTCCTTGCCCTTAACCCCGGCCGTTCCCCCAACTGCGTCCAAGCCGCTCCTGGACACACCCACGGACCCTTCTCATGCAACTCCTGCAAATTCAACGACACCAACAACAACTCCCCATCTACGATCACACAACAGACATCCGACCCCAACCACCTACAATGCATCTTGCTCAACACCCGATCGGTCCACAGGCACGCCATTGACTTCTGGAATCTACTAGACACCATCTCTCCGGACGTCGCCTTCCTGACAGAAACATGGATGAACGCCACCTCAGCCCCAGACATCACCATTGCCATCCCGGAAGACTATAAGATCATACGCAAGGACCGTACCGGCCACACAGGAGGAGGTATCGCTATCGTCCATAAGAAATCCATCCGCATCTCAACCAGCTCAGACGTCAATCTCGCCAACTCTGAACCCCTTCACTTCCAGATCCACATCGACCCCAAAACCACACTCAGAGGCACCCTCCTTTACAGGCCACCAGGACCCCGCGCAAAGTTTAGTGAAGACATCACAGACTTCATCACTCCACACGCGCTCCCCTCCGAGGATTACATCCTTTTGGGCGACCTCAACTTTCACCTTGAAAAGAACAACGACCGCAACACCACCACCCTGTTGGACAACCTTGCCAACCTCGGACTTAAACAACTTGTCACCACCTCCACCCACATCGCAGGTCACACACTCGACCCTATCTTCACCTCCAGCAAACATGTCTCCTTCAGCCACACCACAGCTCTCCTTTGGACTGACCACAGCTGCGTTCACTTCACCTACAACAAGCTCACCTCCAACAACCACCCCCAACCCACTCTGCAAAGAAACTGGAACAAAATCACCATCGACCAGATCTCCTCATCGCTTCTTCTAAACCCCCCAGCCCACTCTTCTAACCCAGACCAAGCGGCCACCAACCTCACCCAATGGTTATCCAACATCGCCGACATCCTAGCACCACTGAAAAAACGACAAATCAAACTAGGCAGCAAGAAGGCCTCCTGGTTCAACGATGATCTTAAGAAATCCAAGAAACTCTGCCGCTCCCTTGAGAAGGCCTGGAAAAAAGACCCAACCACCAGCACCAAGGACGCCTTAAAAAACGCCACCCGCATACACCACCAACTGATCCGGACCGCCAAAAAAGCCGCTTTCAAGGACAGACTAGACAACAACGTCGACAACAGCAAGGAATTATTCAACATCGTCAAGGAATTTACCAACCCCCCGGCCAACTCCAACGACATCACCCCCTCTCAAGCCCTCTGCGACTCCCTAGCCTCATTCTTCCACAACAAAATTGCAGACATCCACAACAGCTTCGACAACCGACCCGAAGACCAACCCTCCAAACCCCCTTCAGGACCCCCACCCCCCCTGAACATCCTCAACGACTGGAAGCCTATCTCCACTGAGGACACCATCCGTCTGATGAA
This sequence comes from Lissotriton vulgaris, assembly GCF_964263255.1. NCBI lineage: Eukaryota > Metazoa > Chordata > Amphibia > Caudata > Salamandridae > Lissotriton > Lissotriton vulgaris. The sequence goes on along the minus strand of NC_141687.1, from coordinate 227,089,889 downwards.
CTCTATCCACTCAGGATCCCCCACAGACCCATGCCCTCACCACATCTTTAACAAAGCAGACTCCATTATAGCACCGCACCTCCGAGACGTCATCAACTGCTCCCTCAACTCCGCAACCTTCCCGGAAAGCTGGAAACATGCCAAACTCAGCGCCCTTCTGAAGAAACCCACAGCTGACCCCACCGAACTCAAAAACTACCGCCCTATCTCACTCCTTCCATTCCCTGCCAAAGTCATCGAGAAAGCTGTCAACAATCAACTCGCCGCCTTCCTCGAAACCAACAAATCCCTCGACTCCTCACAGTCCGGTTTCCGAGCCAAACACAGCACTGAGACCGCTCTCATCGCTGCAACTGACGACATTCGATCTCTACTGGACAACGGAGACACAGTCGCCCTCATCCTCCTCGACCTCTCCGCAGCCTTCGACACAGTCTGTCATAGCACCCTTCTACAGCGCCTCAGAAACATCGGAATCCAAGGAAAAGCACTGGAATGGATCACTTCGTTCCTCACCGGAAGAACCCAGAGAGTCCGCCTCCCACCATTCAAGTCAGAGGCCACTGAAGTCATTTGTGGCGTGCCACAAGGATCTTCTCTCAGCCCCACCCTCTTCAACATATACATGAGCCCCCTTGCGAACATCGTTCGCCAACACAACCTCAACATCATCTCCTACGCTGACGACACTCATTTGATCCTCTCACTCACCAAAGACCCTAACACCGCCAAAACCAACTTACACGAAGGAATGAAAGAAGTAGCCGAGTGTATGAAGCTCAGCCGTCTGAAACTGAACTCCGACAAAACAGAAGTCCTCATCTTAGGCACCTCACCCTCCGCCTGGGATGACTCTTGGTGGCCAGAGGCCCTTGGAAAGGCACCCATCCCGACAGACCACGCACGGAACCTGGGCGTCATCCTGGACTCCTCACTCTCGATGACCAGACAAGTCAACGCCGTTTCATCATCTTGTTTCAACATTCTTCGCATGCTCAAAAAAACATTTCGCTGGATCCCCACCGAAACTCGTAAAACGGTCACCCACGCACTGGTCACTAGCCGCCTGGACTACGGAAACACCCTCTACGCCGGTACCACCGCAAAACTCCAACGCATCCAGAACGCCTCTGCCAGGCTCATACTCGACATCCCGCGTAAAGAACACATCTCTGGTCATCTGAAAACCCTCCACTGGCTCCCCGTAAATAAGAGGATTAACTTCCGCCTCCTTACCCACGCACACAAAGCATTCTACGAACTTGGACCTGAATGCCTCAACACACGACTGTCCTTCTACACCCCCTCCTGTCAGCTGCGATCCTCCAACCAAGCTCTTGCCACTGTACCTCGCATCAACAAATCCACCATGGGAGGCAGATCCTTCTCCTACCTGGCAGCCAAAACTTGGAACTCCCTTCCCACACACCTTCGCCTTACTCAGAACCACCTAGCATTCAGAAAGCAACTTAAAACTTGGATATTCGACAAGTAATTCCCCACCCCTCCGCAAGCGCCTTGAGACCCTATGGGTATGTAGCGCGCTATACAAATCTTTTTGACTTGACTTGACTTGACCTTGCCACACCTAACTTGGTATCCCAAGTACACCACAGAACCCCGCCCGATCTGGCACTTACTCGCCTTGATCGTGAGGCCTGCTTTCCGCAGCACCATCAACACTTCCCAGAGGTGGCGCAGATGTTCCTCCCAACTGACACTGAACACTGCAATGTCATGCAGGTAGGCGTCACTGAATTCCTCCAGTCCAACCAACACCTGGTTGACCTACCTCTGAAAGGTGGCAGGGGCATTCTTCATCCCAAAAGGCATAACCCGGAACTGGAAATGCCCATCTGGTGTAGAGAATGCTGACATCTCCTTTGCCCCATCAGTCAAGGCGATCTGCCAGTACCCAGATGTTAAATCAAACGTGCAGATGTACCGTAAAGCCCCTAGCCGATCAATGAGCTCATCAGCTCTGGGGATGGGGTACGCGTCAGTCTTCGTGACTGAATTGAGCCCTCGGTAGTCCACACAGAACCGGAGTTCGGGTGTGGCACCCTGCGCTGCAGCGTTCAGGACCAAGACCACTAGGCTGGCCCAAGGACTACTAGATGACTCAATCACTCGGTGCTGCTTTGAGAGGGTCTCACGCCGGCCGGGCTTTGCTCCGCTGAGGCGTTTTTGAGGCTCACCTTACTGGTTGGGTGTAGCGGCCGGGCTTCGCTCCGCCGAGCGACCTACCCCCACTGCTCTCCTGTCTGGCCGGGCTTTGCTCCGCTGGGCAGGACTACGAATCCCAGCAGCCCCACCCCAGGACGCCGCCACTGTTGTCATCAGCCTGCACCAGGAGGCGCTTAAAGATCAGCGCTCTATCTCGTCTGGCGAGGACGCGCGCGGGACGCGCCGGGCTGAGCCCGGGCAGAGGGCGGGCCGTCTGTGGCCGTCAGACGGCCAGAAGAGGCTGGGCTGGGCCACCCCCCTTGAGTCTGCTAAGAGGTAAAAGAGAACTTACCCTCAATCTAAGAGCAATATGGACATTGACTTTATTGTGAACTGGCTATACTTTTATCTCTTATGACACTCACTAATTGTGATAATAGAAGAGCGTGATACCGGGAGAAGGCACATACTCATTTACCCGGCAGGGGTAAAACGGAGCTCTTTAACTAACACCTGAGCAATTAAACTAGCCGGGAGTTTAAAGCAGTTACTTGTAGGTTTAGCTCATAACTCCTCATCTTTAAGCACCGGCCATGTCTAATAAAACAAAAACACGCTCTGCTACGAGTAAAACTCACGCATCTCGCACTGATAATCCCTTAGGTGTGACATTAAATGGGGTGTTACAACCCACCGCAATTGATCTGATGCTGCAAAAAGTGAACAGGGAGATAGAATGAACTGAGAGAAGCCTATCTACCCCAAACACACCCATAAGACCCATTGCTATATATACCTCAGAAACAACTGTAAATGACTCTATAGAAAACCCCGCTGATACCATCCCTTGTGCCCAGGTGGTAAAAGAAGCAGCTAGTAGAAATACAAAACGAGGGCCCAGCAGGAAGGGCAAAGTGAACAAAAAGAAGCAAAGTAGAACAACAGGGGGGACTAAAAGCAGGGGGGAGGTAGTGATAGAAGAGTTCGAAGGAACGCTAGGGGGGCAGCATATCCCACCGGGATGGTTGGAGGAGGTAATGTGCGACTTTCAAAAACGCATGGAAACTTTCATTGTGAACCAACTAAAACCAATAATAAGCGAGCTAGACAAAGCAATAAATGAACTAGCAAAGCAGGGTAAATGCAAGGGCACAACTGACGGTAAGCAAATGGCAAATCACCCCGTAGTTGGGACTAGGTCAGGGGACCAGGTAGTGGGCAGAACTAACTGTGTGAGCAACGAGCACTGCAGTATAGTACAAGTACATGACATACCCGTGGTCACAGTACAAGGATAAAGGGGCAACTCTAACCAAGGGGGGAAAAAGTCCAGGAAAAGACACTACAGAATATAAATTCCACACTCCTACAACCAGGAATTGCAAAAACTCATGGTTGCTCAGAAAAAACCCAAACTAGGCAAGAGCATTCAGATATCCCCACTGACTATGTACCATCACGCATAAACTTACCACTTGAAGCTTGCCCCTATGTTGTTGTTTTCACGGGGGTCCCGGCACTTAGGGCTGGGGAGAGAGAGTCGCATGGTGAGTTAAAACCTAAAATAATAAAGTGGCTAAACATACACAGGCCCCTGAGGGGAGGAAAATGTGGGGAGATTTTGCTTGTAAGAAGAACAAACTGGGTAGGCAGTAGGAGGAAGGATTTGCCAGGAGATTTTATTGTGGCAAATTTTAGGGACATTGAATTGGTGCAATATATATTGGGTGGTTACAACAAAAATCATACCAGCATAATATGTCACTCACCACTAGGATATTTTTACCCAAGGAGACGTGCCCCAAATCCACTGTACTATGCACATGACAGATCAGGATATGTAGGAGCAAGTAGCTGGTCAAGAGGGGAAGTGCAGAGAGGGCAGGATGTTGCACGTGGGAAAACAGATTCAGCCCACTACAGTCCCTGGAAGAACTAGATTGACTACCCAAACCACCCAACGAAAGGGCAACCACGCTGGCAGGAAACAAACCAAGGGTACAGAGGGGCATGGAAGGCAAGTTAACAAAGAGGATGGACGCACCCCTAACACACATAGGCAAAGGGGACCAGGGAGTGACCCAGAGTATGGTGGCGGAACCATTAACACTAACACAGGGCAAAGAGGATAGGAAAGCAGTAAGGGAAGGCTTGAGGGTATTATCTTGGAATATTGCTGGTTTGGCGGGGAAATTTGATAATGTCGACTGGAAAAATAATCTTGGTGACTATCATATCATAGCCTTCCAGGAGACATGGGCGGTAGACCCATCTCCCTACCAAATAGAGGGCTACAAATGCTTTTTTGTCCCAGCAATTGAAACAAGATCTGGTAGAGCCAAGGGTGGGCTAGCTTTGTATGTCAATCTTGAGCTAGAAGGCTCGTGGTCACAACCCTCATGGTCGTCACACCATATTCAGGCTGCTGAGTTCCAGGGGCAGGGGCTAAGGTTACTGATATTTAATATCTACAACTCAGTTTTAGGGGAAGGAAAACAATCAGTAACCCAGGAATTAGACAATAGGCTCAACTATGAGACTAAACTACAGAGAAGGGGTGGCGAACCTGTAGTCCTGATCATGGGTGATCTAAATTGCCACCTTTGCCCCAAATTGATCCCCGTAAATGCAGACTGGTCGTCATGCCCGATAGAGAGTGGGCCACACTTTGAGCATACCATGGAGGGAAACAACCTGATGAAGATTTTGGATAACTATGCTTTGACCCGCACAATCGACATGGTGACCCCGGGAAGGGATGGCTCCCTTACTCCAACATTTAAGGGCAGAGGATGCCATTCTATTATTGACTATATGATGATACCCTCTTTTGCAAAGGATAGGGTGAAGGAGGTTAGAATAGACTGGAATCCCTTCAGTGATCACAATCCGTTGACCATGGAATTAGTATATGGTGCCCGACCCCGAAAAAATCAACCGGCCACCTCTGTACTGCGCCCGACGGACCGGGGGAGACGGCTCAGATGGGCTAAAATGAATGCAGAGGAGTTCTATAGAACCTTGGTAATAAAAGGCAAAAGTCAGATTGAAGATTGCCTTGACCCCTCAGTAGATGGTGGGGTACTGGTCTCTGTTTTTGAGTCACTAACCAATATGGTAGGTGAACTTTTGAAAGTAACTGGGCCTGCAAAAGCGGAATCACAGCCACGCTGGTTTGATTCTGAATGTGCGAGGGCACTTAGAGCCCTAAAGTCATGCCTAAAAACCCATCCCAGGGACAAGCAGGAAGTTACATTATGCAGAAAACTATACAAGACCAAGGTAAAGCAGAGGAAGATCACGCTCCAAGCAGAAGTGTGGGCGGATGTGCGGGAAGCTGGGGAACAATGAATTCTGGAGCATTATCAACAGGCCCTGTTTTCAAGAGAGAAATTCCCCGACAATTAGCAATAACATCCTTTCTGAGCAATGGGTGGCACATTTTAAAAGTCTTTACAACCATGAATGTGATGCTGTGCCCACTGGGGACTGGGATGGTCGTCGGTCTGGCGAAGTGGAATTCTCACTGCAAGAAGTCACCCAACCAATTAGAGGGCTAACACGCAATAAAGCGCCAGGGCCTGATGGTACGCCACCTGATCTGTACCTGAGTAATATTGAGCTCTGGGCCCCCATCATGACTAGGGTTTTAAACGCAGTTATCAGGTCGGGTTTGCCGCGATCTTGGTCTACGGCACTGATTGTCCCTATTTTCAAAAAAGGAAGCAGGGACAATCCTCAGTGCTATAGACCAATATCATTGATAGATGTCTCAGCCAAATTGCTGGGCAGGGCAGTTTTAAGTCGTCTGAAGTCATGGACAGAAGAGCACAACATCATAGCAGACACCCAATATGGCTTTAGGCCAGGTAAATCAACGAGTGACCAGTGCCTTAATCTTTATCTACTAACAACAAAATATACAAGGGTTAGTAAGGGCACGCTCTTCATGGGCTTTATGGACCTGGCTGAAGCCTTCGATAATGTAAACAGGAGTAAACTTTGGGAGTTGATGAGTAACCTGGGAATTGAGGCTGGACTCATTAACATTGTAAAGGAACTTCACTGGAACACCACTGCCAATGTCCGCTATACCACGGGAGGGGGGAGTACCGATCCCTTCCCGTGTACTGGCAGAGTGAGGCAGGGATGTATCCTTGCCCCATTTTTGTTTTCCCTTTACATTAATGATTTGGAGAGAAGTTTGGTTGCCCTAAAGGTAGATTGCCCTAAAGTAGGAAACCGTCACATACCGATTCTATTGTATGCAGACGATGCCGTCCTGCTAGCCAGGACGACCCTGAGCCTACAACATCTTGTCGATGGATTTGTGGATTTCATGGACAAATTAGACCTGTCGGTGAATTTGAGCAAATCCTATGTTATGATAGCCGGCAAGAAGCCCTGTAGGAACTTTGCATTTAAAAAAGGGTCTCATAAACTAGAAACCGTAAGCTCTTTCTCCTATTTGGGCCTTTTGTTTGACAGGGATACAAAGTTTGATCTATTAATTGATGAAAGATGCAGAAAGCTGGTACCTGCAAACGGGGCGATTCACAACTTTGCTCGTAGGTTGGAGAGGTGGTCTCCCGAACAGGTGATGAATTTATATGTAGCGGTAAGCACCGCAAAAGCTTTATATGGGGCGGAGGTTTGGGGCTTTAGGGATGTTAGGCTCCTACAACTGGAGGAAGATACATTCTTAAGGAGGATGTTGAAGTTACCCCAGGGCACCCCAGCAGGAATAACACACACAGAACTGGGAATTCCATATATCACTGACCTGGTGAAGGTGAGGCCTATTATGATATGGCTCAGGTTATGGGTGAATCCTGTTGTGGAACCAAGTAGGCAAATAGTCTGTGACTGCTTGCTAAAGGATAATTACCTCCATATTCCATGGTTGAGGTACATTAAAGAGACCCTGGAATCCATCAACTATTCATCAATCTTCAGAGATCCGACCTCCATCACCCCTACATGCAAACACCAAATTAAAAGAGCGCTACTAGATAAATTTGAATCACAAAGATTAAGCTCTGACTCATTAAAGAAATCAGTTGTGGCACATCGCCAAGTGAGTAATGATGTAGGTATGAAGCCCTATTTGTTTTTAATGTATAATCACCAGGATAGATTTTCAATGTGTCGTTTTAAGCTTAACTTGTTACATCATATTTTAGCTTTTCCTTCAGGTTTTACAGTGACAGTTGAGCAGAAGGGCGCCTGCGGCTGCGACAATAAGTCTCTGCAGGACACCCTTCATTTTGTACTTTTGACCACATACAGTAACCCAGTGACAACACAAAAAATGGACACTACACAGGTTTTATATAAAAAAAATAAGTAGACTTTATATAGAGTTACCACAAGACCATAAACTACAAAAATACACACTATGATTACTTTAAGATGGTAGTTTAGTTCAGTTCAGTTCTTAGATGCAACACTCTGCGTCTATGTACCTTAAGTTGCGTTGCGCTTCCACAACAAGCAATGTCGCAGCGATGGGAAAGGCGGCAAAGTTCAGATACAAAGAAATAAAGACGTGAAGATCTTCCAGATGCGGCACGTTTCTCGGGAATGCGAGAAGCTCTCGGTTCGATGCAGCGGCGACACCCTTACGATGTGCGACGGCAACAGCTCCAGCGGCGACGCTCTTCTCCACGATGCGCAGCAGGCCTTCCTGCTGTGCTTCCCTATGGCAAAAGAAAAGGGCAGGAATGCGCTGTATTTATAAGATACAGTGCATTCCTGTCCTTTTATCCCTGTGCCAACGCACTATCTGCTGCCTGCGCCAACGCAGGCATCTTTGCACCATGGTGCAAGGGTGCCTGCAATGCGGGGATGATTACTTTTGTACAAGAAGGAAAAGTTTTCTGTACAAAATAATCACATGTTTTTTCTTACTCTATGTGTGCTGCACAATGCAACACACATAGAAAAGGGAAAAAACGAGGAGAAATAAAGATATTTCTCCTCCCTGGGGAGGTGTAAGCTATTGGCACTACCTCAGATTTACGATTTCTCGTAAATCTGAGGCAGTGTCAAAAGGCCATGGATGTTGCTGGAAGCGCTGCGAGGCCTCCGGGTAGTTATGCGCTATACAAGTGCAATTTTTCATTTCATTTCATTTCAAACGCCCCCAGCAACACCCATTGCATGCCCCTTTAACGTAGAACACTGTGTTAAAGGGACTGATATTTCTCAGGCAGCAGTACGCCAAAAAATAGTGGCTTAGTGCTGCCTGATAAATATCACGCAGGCTGCTGCGCCATGGAACGTCACAAAAAGGGATGTTCCGATGGCGCAAGTTCCCTGTTTCCTGATAGCATCAAGACATCCAACTTTATAATCCTGGGTGAAAATAATTACCATGTTGATGATACACCTAATCACTCGGCTTAACGGTTTCTAGAGGACCTGTTCTCTCTTAATCTTATTCAAACAGTCTCACACGCTGCTCATATAACTGGTCACACTCTAGACTTAGGGCCCTATTTATATGTGGATGGAGGGGGAGAGTTACCTCCCCACCAATATTCTGTCCACTTGCTCATTTTGAAGTAATGCATTGACTGTGGTTCCTGTCAATGCTAGAAATTTCTGCCTGGCAAGTTGACATTTCTTAATTTGGCTGGCTGCACCTCTGTCAGGGCGATAAAGTACTTTAGTCAAGTCAAGTCAAGTCAAAGAATTTATATAGCGCACTACATACCCAGAGGGTCTCAAGGCGCTTGGGGAGGGGAGGAGGATTACTTGTCAAATATCCACGTTTTAAGTTGCTTTCTGAATGCTAGGTGGTTCTGGGTAAGGCGAAGGTAAGTGGGGAGTGAGTTCCATGTTTTAGCAGCCAGGTATGAGAAGGATCTGCCTCCCATGGTGGTCTTGTTGATGCGAGGTACAGTGGCGAGGGCTTGGCTGGAAGAACGTAGTTGGCGGGAGGGGGTGTAGAAGGACAGTCGTGAGTTGAGGGATTCTGGTCCGATGTCGTAGAGTGATTTGTGTGCGTGGGTTAGCAGTCGGAAAGTGATCCTCTTATTGACGGGTAGCCAGTGGAGGTCTTTCAGGTGGCCAGAGATGTGTTCGTTGCGCGGGATGTCTAATATGATCCTGGCTGAGGCGTTTTGGATTCGTTGTAGTTTCTTCTGGAGTTTAGCGGTAGTACCTGCGTAGAGGGTGTTTCCGTAGTCCAGTCGGCTCGTGACCAGAGCATGGGTGACTGTTTTTCTGGTTTCGGTGGGGATCCAGCGAAATGTTTTTTTGAGCATGCGGGGAATGTTGAAGCAGGATGAGGATACGGCGCTGACTTGTCTGTTCATTGAGAGTGAAGAATCCAGGATAACGCCTAGGTTCCGTGCGTGGTCTGTCGGGATGGGTGCTTTTCCAAGGGCTTCCGGCCACCAAGAGTCGTCCCATGCAGCGGGGGATGTACCTAAGATGAGGACTTCTGTTTTATCTGAGTTCAGTTTCAGACGGCTGTGTTTCATCCATTCGGCAACTTCTTTCATTCCTTCGTGTAGGTTAGTTTTGGCGGTGCTGGGGTCATTGGTGAGAGAAAGGATCAGTTGAGTGTCATCCGCGTAAGAGATGAAGTTGAGGTTGTGTTGGCGGGCGATGGCCGCGAGGGGGCTCATGTATACGTTGAAGAGGGTGGGACTGAGTGAAGATCCTTGTGGTACGCCACAGATGACTTCAGTGGCCTCGTACTTGAATGGTGGAAGGCGGACTCTCTGTGTTCTTCCTGTGAGGAACGAGGTGATCCATTCAAGTGCTTTTCCTTGTATTCCGATGTTTCTGAGGCGCCGTAGAAGGGTGCTATGACAGACTGTGTCAAAGGCTGCGGAGAGGTCGAGGAGGATGAGGGCGACTGTGTCTCCATTGTCCAGTAGAGTTCGAATGTCGTCTGTTGCTGCGATGAGGGCGGTCTCAGTGCTGTGTTTTGCTCGGAAGCCAGATTGAGAGGAGTCGAGGGATTTGTTGGCTTCGAGGAAAGCGGCGAGCTGGTTGTTGACAGCTTTCTCGATTACTTTGGCCGGGAATGGAAGGAGCGAAATGGGGCGGTAATTTTTGAGTTCGGTGGGGTCCGCTGTGGGTTTTTTCAGAAGGGCGGTGAGTTCAGCGTGTTTCCAGCTTTCCGGGAAGGTGGCGGAGTTGAAGGAGCAGTTGATGACGTCTCGGAGGTGCGGTGCTATGACGGAGTCTGCTTTGTTGAAGATGTGGTGAGGACATGGGTCTGTGGGAGATCCTGAGTGGATGGAGTTCATCAGGCGGATGGTGTCCTCAGTGGAGATTGGGTTCCAGTCGTTAAGGGTGTTCAAGGGGGGAGAATGTTCATCATATGGTTGGGTGGGTTGGTCTCCGGGTTGGTTGTCGAAGCTGTTGTGGATGTCAGCAATTTTGTTGTGGGAGAATGAGGCTAGGGAGTCGCAGAGGGCTTGAGAGGGGGTGATGTCGTTGGAGTTGGCCGAGGGATTGGTAAATTCCTTGACGATGTTGAAAAGTTCCTTGCTGTTGTGGGCGTTGTTGTCAAGTCGATCCTTGAATGCTGTTTTCTTGGCTTTTCGGATTAGTTGGTGGTGTGTGCGGGTGGCGTTTTTGAAGGCGTCCTTGGTGCTGGTGGTTGGGTCTTTTTTCCAGGCCTTTTCAAGGGAGCGGCAGAGTTTCTTGGACTTCTTAAGATCAACGTTGAACCATGAGGCCTTCTTGCTGCCAGGTTTGCTTTGACGTTTTTTCAGTGGTGCTAAGGTGTCGGCGGTGTTGGATAACCATAGGGTGAGGTTGGCGGCGGCTTGGTCTGGGTTAGAAGAGTGGGCTGGGGTGTTTAGAAGGAGCGATGAGGAGATCTGGTCGATGGTGATTTTGTTCCAGTTTCTTTGCAGAGTTGGTTGGAGGTGGTTGATGGGTTTTGGCTTGTTGTAGGTGAAGTGAACGCAGCTGTGGTCAGTCCAGAGGAGATCCGTAGTGTGGCTGAAGGAGACATGATTGCTGGAGGTGAAGATGGGGTCGAGTGTGTGACCTGCGATGTGGGTGGGGGAAGTGACCAGTTGTTTAAGTCTGAGGTTGGCGAGGTTGTCCAAGAGGGTGGTGGTGTTGCTGTCGTTGATCTTTTCAAGGTGAAAGTTGAGGTCTCCCAGAAGGATGTAGTCTTTGGAGGGGAGCGCGTATGGAGTGATGAAGTCCGTGATGTCTTCACTGAATTTTGCGCGGGGTCCTGGTGGTCTGTAGAGGAGGGTGCCTCTGAGTGTGGTCTTGGGGTCGATGTGGATCTGGAAGTGAAGGTGTTCGGAGTTGGCGAGGTTGGCGTCAGAGCTGGTTGAGATGCGGATTGATTTTTTATGGACGATAGCGATTCCTCCTCCTGTGTGGCCGGTACGGTCCTTGCCAGTGATCTTATAATCTTCAGGGATGGCAATGGTGATGTCTGGGGCGGAGGAAGCGTTCATCCATGTTTCTGTTAGGAAGGCGACGTCTGGAGAGATGGTGTCTAGTAGATTCCATAGGTCAATGGCGTGCCTGTGGACCGATCGGGTGTTGAGCAAGATGCATTGTAGGTGATTGGGGTCGGGAGTCTGATGTGTGGTCGTAGCGGAGATGTTGTCGGTGCCGCTGAATTTGCAGGAGTAGCAAGAGAAAGGTCCATGGGTGTGTCCGGGAGCGGCTTGGACGCAGTTGGGGGCGCGACCGGGGTTAAGGGCTAGGAGGGTGGCGGCATCGTAGGTGATGCGGGAGGACAGCGCAGCGCGAGGGGCAGGGGGACTGGCGCTGGGCGCGGTCCAGGCGCGGACGGGCGTAGACGGGCTTACCTTTGACGCACCTTCGGCGCGGATTGGGCGCGGTCGCTGCGCGTGAACATTGCGCGCGGGAAGAACTGTCATATATGGATAGTGGAGGGGGAGGGGCGAGGGCGTCTCAGCTGGGAGGCGGGGCGGGCACACGAGGACCACAACAACAATCAAAATGGAGGCGGAGGGGGGAGCACAGCGTAGCGCTACAGGCAGACGCGCGACCAAGGACAAAACAGCAGTAAATAAATATCAAAATGCAAGTCAAGCAAAGCGGCAGTCAACCAGGCAGCAGGCAATAATAATTGGCAGATTCAAAGGCAAAGCAGCGCTACGATACCAATACCAGCAGGGGAAGCTGGGAGCGACCACACTGGCAGAGAGTGGGCTGCCCTCTAAATATTAAATCAGGCCCTTTATCTTTTCAAACATTAGCCATCTCTGTGGTGATATTCCCTTACTTCTTATTTTGTTAGATCATTGAGCTATACCGTTATCTGTTCTTATCCCACTGTATAATCATAATTGTCAGAAGCCAGCTGTCCTTAAGAGGTCTTGGCGTCTGGTTGACAAAGCTAACTTTAACACACGGCTGTATGCTAAGCTCCCCGTAATAACTGGAGCTTTGCAGGCAGACATTACTTCCTATAAAGAGTGGATTGTTACGTCCTTCAATTATCTAGCTCATCTGGTTACACATGAGAACTCTTCCTAAATATTGCAAGCTCCATGGTTTAATCAACTGCTGATTAAAAAAAAAAAATATATATATATATATATATATATATATATATATATATATATATTTTTTTTTTTTTTTAAACTGCCATCAATTAGAAAGAAAATGGAAAAGTACTTTTGTCAAGGCAGAGAAATATTCTTATTGCTCCACCATTACCGAATATCACGAGGAGATTACATCTGTTGAAACCATCTTTTACAGTAAAAATATTGAGTCTGCTAAACACTCTTGTAAATATAGGATACTTGTAAAGCACACAGATGCCCATCACCGGGGCGTCCTGGCGCTGTATAACGCTGTGGAACCCTTCCTGGCTCTCCCTGTGAGATGCCCCTCCTGGTCACCCCCAAGGTGAAGCCAGGCATCCCAGTGCTGTAGGAGCCATTGTGGAGATTAAGCAAGCTATTGCCCAGAGTTGCATCGTGGGACCCCTATGATAAGAGTAGGCGCCGAGGCGAGAATTATCGAGTCCACAGACAAATGAGCCCAAGACCCTGCCGCGTCGGGAATAGAACCCTGGTCCGGGCCAGACCTCTGTATCAGGGTCTGCCGCTCTAACCATTGAGCCACACTCCTCCACAGAGGTATGCTCCATCGTCAAATCTCTGATGTATCCGGCATATATGAGCCAAGTCATCACACATTCTTAATACACGTGCAATAATTTTGCTAACCTTTTCAAGGAAAAAATACTAAGTACACAGGATTCTTTCTTACGGGTACTGTTTGGACCTCTACCAAATGATGCTGGTAGTTTCAAGGATTTGTCTCCATGTACCCTTAAGAGATGCTTCTATTAATGGAAATATGCAGGTCGGTTCCCCCAATGAGCCCTGTCCCTCAACAATTCTTAAAATGCGAGGCCATCCCATCACTCCTATAATCTCCAACATAATGAATTCTTCCATGAAATCAGCTAACATTAGCGTCCTGAATACAAATCCAGGTACCACCTAGTTTCAAGAAAGATAGTGCAGACACCTATATCTTAGGCAATTATAGACCAATCTCATTATTGCCTGCTCCTGCATAGATGCTAGAAAGTAACTCACATAAATCAACAGTTCTCTACTTACTTCAAAACTAATAACATCTGTGATGCTTCTTAATTTGGCTTTCATGCAGCCGATAGCAAAGAGACAATTCTCCTTTCGGTCCATCTTAAAAGCTCCATCTTAAAGCTCCATCTTAAAAGCATATTGGATGATCTGGGTACAACTGCCCTAATCATTTTAGATCCAGCAACAGCCTTTGACTCGTATTCAGAGATTGAAGTTAAAGACGGCCGTAACTTGTTTTACATATTTTCGAACCAAATGACCTCAAGTGATCCACCTTGCTCCTTACTCCTCTTAAATAATACACCTGTACTGTTGGGTGCTACAGGGCTCACCCTAAGTCTGACACACTTTAAAATGTATATTATCCCTTTCGTAACTTTTGGATCACTGACAGAATATCGATAGTCAAAATATCGACTTGCCAAAATATCGAGGTAAAAATATAGAATGCCAGAATATCGACTTCCTATCTACAAACAGGTAAGTACAAAAATATTGACTCCAAAATATCGATAGGAAAAAATATAGTCAAAATATCGATTTTTTTTAATATCTTTAAAGTAATTTAAAACTAATATAATAATAAATATAATTACTTTAAACATACTTAAAATACTTAAATAAACTTAAAATTAATAAATAATTATTGTAACTTTAAAACAAAAAATGTAATTTTAAAACATATATATAAATATATATCTACACAGGAAACCCACTGCTGGTAATAGTATTTTACATGCCAGCAGTGGTCACCCCAAACACGTCATAACCAGTATTCCTCTGGGTGAACTGTTGCGTTTAAAAAGAATTTGCAACACACAGGAGAAGTTTGAGGAGGGTGCAGTTGCGATGATGGCAAGACTCCAGGCAAGGGGGTATAGCAAAAGCTGCCTATCCAACGCACTAGAAAAGAGCAGAGAAAGGTCAAAGTCTCTTTGCTAGCACCCAAACCTCTTGACGTTAATGCCAGTGTAGACACTACCAGATTAATAACAACTTACAGTAGGCAACACCGCCAAATCAAATCCATTGTCAACAAACACTGGGCAATACTAAAGACTGATGGTGTTCTGCATGACAGGACTCCGGACAGACCAGTGGTTACATTCAGGCGTGCATTTAGTATGCACAGCAAGCTGGTCAAATCCAGTCCTGAACTTTCTAGGGCCAATGAATGGTTTGGAGGCAGAGGCTTCCATAAATGTTTCTCCTGTCGAGCTTGTAAATATGGGCAGAACATCACCCATTATAGCACTCCATTTTCGAATACAGAAACACCTATTCGTGGCAATTACAACTGCCGAACGGAGTTTGCGGTTTACGTCCTGACATGCACCTGCGGTCTGCGCTATGTGGGCAGTACCGGTGCTCAGGTGCATGTCAGGATACTGCAGCACCTTCGTGCCATTGTCAACCACGATGGGGCTTATCCAGTGGCGCGTCATTTCAACATCAGACATAACAGGGACCTGTCTTGTCTTACATACTATGTAATTGACGCTGTTGCCCCACTCAGACGCGCTGGCGACCGCAACAAATTACTACGCCGAATGGAAACGCAGTATATCATTAAGCTCGACAGCAAACAACCCAACGGGTTGAACGCGATGGAGGATTTGCACAATTTTTTGTAAAACTGTTGATCAATCACATACACACTGCAGTCAGGCCACCAAACCTCAATATTGGAGGTTTCAGCAACCATTCATAATGTACAGCACAATGGAGTACATATGAGTTAAACATTATGAAATATACAATAATGTACTTAACTATGGTGACCTGCAGTCCTACTACTGTTTTTAGATTGGTTGTTTATGTTTTTAAACAATGCGGTCTTTTAAATAATCATTGGTTATTTTTTTGGTGGTTTATTTACACTGTGAATATACTTGAGCACTTTTTTCACTTTTGTACATATATTCTTTTGTAAATAGGTCTTAATATTTATGAAATATGAAATTTATTAGGTATAAATGTTAAATAAATATATAGGACTGTAGCTCAAAGTCACGGTTGTACACTGAGGTGCATTTGGGTGGCATTTCCCCCTTTTTTTCACATGTTCCAGTTGAGCTCTGGATCAGGTTTCAACAGTACTGTGGTTAGGCCCAGCATTTAAATCTGTTTATAATGCCATTATACATGTATATACTTGATTGTTCCATTTTGACTTCAGCTGATTAAGTTATGAGTTATGCATATAAGCATATCATTTAAAATTCAGTCAATGGATACTTTTCATGCATTTGTGCAGCAAAGATAAATATTTTATTAATGTATTCATACAGTAATATATATCAATTCCCATGTATTGGCGATCACTGTGATGAAATTGACATCAGCGGCAATATTTTCGCTATTGATTTTAAATGCTTTTAGTGCGACTTTGTCCAACATCTGTGATTTTAAATATGTACACAGTGGCGCACTGTTGCTTTAAATTGTTCAATCCAGGCCACAGGCTGGACCATGTGATGCACGTGTGGTAGGTGTGGCCCATAGGTGGGGTCAGAACTAACACCATAAAAGAAAATTCCAAATACGAATGTGGTGTGTGAACAAGTGTACGCCAGTACTCGAAACGTTGCATTTTGAAGGCTTGTGAATAAAGATAACCTGCCTGGATATCGTGGGGTCCACCTCTTCTCTCGCCGCTTTAGTGGAGGTCTGAAGATTTCTTGCTATAAATATATATATATATATATATATATATATATATATATATATATATATATATATATATATATATATATATATATATATATATATATATATATATATATATATAAAAGCAATTCCAAAGTTTTGCATGCAGCAAGAAGTCGCGCACTCAAGGATTTCAGTTTGTGAGGTTTTAATCACCGGATATCGCTACGCGTTTCGACACACCAAGGTGTCTTGATCACACGATAACCAGAATTCCCCATTCAACATGTTAAATACACAATGTGAAAACATTTCATGAACATAGAAAAGGTCATCCACCCTCCAACTTTACAAGTCAATACATTGTCGGCCATGTTAGAGTGGAGTCACTCGTGAGAAAAGCTATGTAATGTTATCTGGAAACCCGTGTTAGAATTTACGCATTCTCTAAATCAACAAGGTTTCAGAGTAATACAACCAATTTTCATATTTGCATAGCAATAAAAGTAAAATGATTAGACCCATAAACTAATCGACATTTAAACCATGTATAAAGGAAAACAACGTGACTTCTAGTGAAGTGTCAGAGTTGTCCTGGCTAAGCTGAGAGCTTCGAGGTCAGAAACCTATGCTGGCGGTCTAGTGCCCACTTGATACTGATGGGTGTGACAATTAATTACACGAGCCCCGTATAGTGTCTAAGCCTCAGAACTAGACAAAATAAGCATTACACAAATAATAATATGAATGTATATGCTGGCGGTCTAGTGCCCCCCTTGTACTGATTCGTGTAGAAAAAATTGAACTACACGATCGCCAGCAATACCAGAAGTCTAGTGCAAAAAGCGTCACTTGGGGGGTGATGGCCCAGAGCTAATGCATGACATACATGTAGAGGAGGGACAAGTACTATTTATGTTTCACAAAAAGGAGAAAAAAGTGCCCAAGTGAAAGTCTTATCTTTAAAACGAGTGAAGTGATTTCTTCCATTCAAGCTTGGAGATGAGTGGGGCCGTGGTGAAGTGGTCAGACAAAGTGCAGTTCCCCTTTCTAATCTCCTGAAAGAAAATTAACAATGTAAGATTAAATTGGTTTAAAACATATGCATGGTATACATGTTATTACAACAATACGATAACCATGCAAGATACTCAGACAACAACTCTATATAATGGAGTGTCAGTTTAGACTACAGAAGAACATCGGATTAAGCATACTAACATAGCAACACGTCTATTCATTGTGGAGATGAGTTGCTAATTCCTCATCCATGTTGTGGCCTCCTGGGGACCTGGTCTCGAGCTCCATGATCCAACGTGACTCTCTCTTTCTAAGAGCCAGTTCTCTGTTGCCACCCCTTCTGCCTATATTCACTTGTTCTATAGCATAGTATCTTAACAAGGAATTGTTGGATTTATGAGCCTCTTGAAAGTGTCTAGCTATGGGGTATTTAGCATCCTTATTAGTAATGGCTCTGAGATGTTCTTGGACGCGTTTTTTGGCCATACATGTGGTGCTACCCACATATTTGATGTTGCAGGGACATTCCAGGATGTACACAACAAAGTTGGTGTTGCATGTAAGAAATTGCTTAATCTTTCTACGTATTTGGGTGCCAGGGACTTCTATTTCCTTGACCATGACACTAGCCGCACATGCCCGACAGTGTCCACAGGGGTAGAAACCTTTAAGCCCTTGGATATGTTGTTTTTTGGTCTCAGTGATGTCACTCTTTACCAAAATATCCCTGAGATTCCTGCCTCTTCTATATGTTATTTGTGGTCTCTCAGTTATTTGTGGGCCTATGATGTTGTCTGCTTGTAATATTTTCCAGTTATCGTTAATGATTTTTTTAACCTTGTTGGACTGGTCATGGAAGGTAGTGATGAGTCTAGTATCAGAGGTTGCAGGCTCATTTTTAACTTTAGGTATCAATGTACTGGATCTCTCAATTTCATTCACTTTTTTAACGGCTTTGTTAAGGACCCATTCAGGATACCCTCGTTCTCTGAATCTAATCAGCATGGTTTCTTGTTCTTCAATGAAACCTTCCTCATTGCTGCAATTTCTCCTAGCTCTTAAGAGCTCACCATAAGGTATGCTCCATTTCAAAGGGTCAGGGTCGGCGCTGAGGGCGTGAAGAAGGCTGTTCCCTGAAGTGTCTTTTCTGTGAAGTTTAGAAGTGAGCTGACCATTAATGACTTCTATATTGGTATCAAGGAATTCGACACTTTTGTTGCTGATATTAAAAGTTAGAGATATATTGTAGCTGTTTAAGTTCAGTTTATCAATAAATTCAACAGCTTCATCTTCAGTACCCTGCCAGATGATGAACAAGTCATCAATGTACCTTATCCATGTTTGAACTTTGGTAAAGTATGGCTCAAGATCTTTATCTTCTCTTATCTCCTCCTCCCACTTTCCTAGGAAAAGATTGGCAAAGTTTGGGGAAAATGCCGAGCCCATGGCCGCACCTCTAGTTTGTTTGTGAATGGACCCATCAAATAGAAAAATATTATTTTTCAAACACAGTTTCATCATATTAACAAGCATGCATGTGTGGTCTCTGTAGCCAATTTCTCTTTGTTTCAGGAAATAGTAACAAGCCTCCATACCCTGGACATGGTCAATTATGGTGTAAAGGGCATTTACATCCATTGTGATGAGTAATGCCCCTTCTACCCAAACAATATTTTCGATTTTGTTAAGGAAGTCGGTGGTGTCCCTGGTGTAAGAAGGGAGAAGACAAACATATTCACGTAGGAAGTGATCAATGTAAACGGATAAGTTTTCATTGACACTCCCTATGGAAGAAATGATGGTTCTACCCGGAGGTTGACTGATATTTTTGTGAACCTTCGGGAGAAGGTAAAATATCGGCATCTTGGGGTAGTCTTTTTTGAGAAAACAGAATTCCTGCCAAGACAGGAGTCCCTCATTTCTCCACTCCAGTAAGCTATCCCATGTTTCAGTGATGCTGGAATTGTATTCATCAGAGTTAGACTTACAGTAGAATCCGCTTCTTTCTAGTTGTTTGAGAGCTTCAGTAATGTATAAGTCCCTGCCCCACAAGACAATGTTGCCTCCTTTGTCTGAAGGCCTCAAGATAATTTCTTTGTCATCAGCTAGTGAGAAAATAAAATCCATCTGTTCTTTAGATAGGTTGAAGTTTCTCACCCCTACTTTAGTTTGTTTATGTTTCAATTTGATCAGTTCCCTGGTGACTACATCATGGAAAGTATCGATTGCATCATGAGGTAGTATAGGATAGAATATAGATTTAGGTTTAAAAGAAGTACAAGCCGCCCTGTCAGTTCTTGTCTCCCTTACTCCCATTATGGAGCTATTCGGTTGGCTATCACTGGACAACCCCGCCAAGGAATATACATCTTGGAGGGTGTCCGTGTCACCTATAGTTACTTCAGGTAAAACTTCTTCAAACATAATTTCTGATGCTACTCTATCTGGTCTCATTGAGTGCCACTTTTTCAGTTTCATTTTGCGGACAAATTTAAACATGTCCACTCTAGTCCCGGCATAGTCAAATAGTTCTGTTGGACAAAAAGTTAGTCCCAGACATAGGGTTCGTTTTTCTTTAAGAGTTAGAGATCTAGATGATAAATTGATTATAGTTTTATTTACCATAGCGTCATCCATGATTATCTCCTTCTTCTGTAGCCACCTCTTTTGTTTCCCACTGGCTTTTTGTTGTTTTCTTCGTCTCTGCTGGAGCTTGATGCGTCTCTGGCGTGATCTCCCCGTTCTCTTGCTTGTCCCCTTGGTCTTCCTCGTGTTGTTCTTTTCTGGAAGGTTTGTTGCTGGGTTGTTTCCGTTTCCTTCTTGCGCCGGGTCCTGAGCACTCTGAACTCGTCTAAAAAACTCGCCGGTTTTTTAGTAACTTCTGTTTCTGACAGGGTACTTGTAGTTTTCTTTGATGCATCAGATTCCGATCCGCTGGCGCTGCTCACTGTCACGCTGTCAGCTCTGGCTTCCGCATTGTCTGATGTTTGTATTTGTGGAGTAGTTTGTTTGTACAGGTAATCATATTTTGGGCTGTAAGTAAGGATCCTCCCACTGTCATAGTCCCCACAGTCTCTGTGTAATTTGCGCTGCTTGCGATATTTGATATCATCCTCATGGTTTTTTAATCGGCCTTTTAGTTCATCCATAAATTTGTTAATTATATCTTGGTCCCTGCTGTTGTTTTTGAATTCTTCCTCTAGTTCTCTGATTTGTTTTAAGATATCTTCTCGATCTTCCCATGCATATTTGATCAATATGCAAAGCATGTTCTTACTGCTGGCCGCTGAATTTTGTGCCCATTCCTCCAGCATCTTGGTGTTGGGTGACTCATGGGATGGTGTTATATAAATCCTTAGACCACGGGGTACCATTTCTTTTTCAACGTAGTCCTGTAAGGAAGTGGCTTCCCACCACCTAGCGCTTTCTTGTTTTTTAAGTTTTTCATATTTTCTTAATTGCGTGTTCAGGGGATTGCTTGTGGGTCTTTCCATTACTGCCACCCCTGCTCCCCCTTTGCCTGGTGTTCTGGCAAACAGGGCTACTGCCTCTTTACGTCTCTCTCCCTCTTCCTCCATTCTGTAGTCTTGTAACTCCAGTAGGTTGAATGAACTGGACTTGCACGGTAAAACAACGCTTGGCACTGATGGTATTTGTCCGGTGCTAGAAACGGAAAAGCTTGCCGTTTCAAGAAAACAGTGTTCGAAAAAAGTTTTTGCACTGAAAATCCTCCCGCTTAAATAAGCAGTTCCTGATGCCGCTAATGTTACGTCCGGAGAGCACACTGGAAGAATGACGGAGGATTGAGTCCGAATCGGGACTACAGCTCGTAGGATCGATTATTTCAAATCCGTCTTCCAACCCTCACTCAACCGGGGCAGCACACTCTCTACGCGCACCGCCGGTCTCAGAAGGGAACCAGCACGGAGATGCCGGCTCTCCCCTTGACACGGCGGGAGACACAGAAAGGCTTACCCGTCCGGGAGTTGAAGGCGGTGCTATTCCGGGATGCGTTCCACGTTACAGTCGATGGTGTTCTCAGCGGCCGGCACTGGGTCCCTCCATAACATAATCCGAAGCACACAGGGTTCTGCTGGGACCTCCTCCCGTAGTCAGGTGGCGCGAAAATTCGGCAAACCCTCCGCCGAAAGTTTGAATAAGCAATTCCAAAGTTTTGCATGCAGCAAGAAGTCGCGCACTCAAGGATTTCAGTTTGTGAGGTTTTAATCACCGGATATCGCTACGCGTTTCGACACACCAAGGTGTCTTGATCACACGATAACCAGAATTCCCCATTCAACATGTTAAATACACAATGTGAAAACATTTCATGAACATAGAAAAGGTCATCCACCCTCCAACTTTACAAGTCAATACATTGTCGGCCATGTTAGAGTGGAGTCACTCGTGAGAAAAGCTATGTAATGTTATCTGGAAACCCGTGTTAGAATTTACGCATTCTCTAAATCAACAAGGTTTCAGAGTAATACAACCAATTTTCATATTTGCATAGCAATAAAAGTAAAATGATTAGACCCATAAACTAATCGACATTTAAACCATGTATAAAGGAAAACAACGTGACTTCTAGTGAAGTGTCAGAGTTGTCCTGGCTAAGCTGAGAGCTTCGAGGTCAGAAACCTATGCTGGCGGTCTAGTGCCCACTTGATACTGATGGGTGTGACAATTAATTACACGAGCCCCGTATAGTGTCTAAGCCTCAGAACTAGACAAAATAAGCATTACACAAATAATAATATGAATGTATATGCTGGAGGGTGGATGACCTTTTCTATGTTCATGAAATGTTTTCACATTGTGTATTTAACATGTTGAATGGGGAATTCTGGTTATCGTGTGATCAAGACACCTTGGTGTGTCGAAACGCGTAGCGATATCCGGTGATTAAAACCTCACAAACTGAAATCCTTGAGTGCGCGACTTCTTGCTGCATGCAAAACTTTGGAATTGCTTATTCAAACTTTCGGCGGAGGGTTTGCCGAATTTTCGCGCCACCTGACTACGGGAGGAGGTCCCAGCAGAACCCTGTGTGCTTCGGAATATATATATATATATATATATATATATATATATATATATATATATATATATATATATATATCATATTATTAACAAAACACATACAATATTTTTTCCGTAGGATAGCAAGAGGGTTAAATTTACTATTCACACTCCAGAGAGTGCAACAGTAGGGAAATCGTTGGATAGCGTAGGGGTAAAAATTACTATTCCCACTCCAGAGAGCGCAACAGTAGGGAAAGCGTTGGATAGGGTAAGGCTAAAAATTACTATTCCAACTCCAGTGAGCACAACAGTAGGGAAAGCGTTGGATAGCGTAGGGGTAAATATTACTATTCCCACTCCAGTGAGTGCAACAGTAGGGAAAGCGTTGGATAGCGTAGGGGTAAAAATTACTATTCCAACTCCAGAGAGTGCAACAGTAGGGCAAGCGTTGGAAAGTGAGAGGGTAAAAATTACTATTACCACTCCAGAGAGAGCAACAGTAGGGAAAGCGTTGGATAGCGTAGGGGTAAAAATTACTATTCCCACTCCAGAGAGCGCAACAGTAGGGAAAGCATTGGATAGCGTAGGGGTAAAAATAACTATTCCCACTCCAGAGAGTGCAACAGTAGGGAAAGTGTTGGATAGCGTAGGAGTAAAAATTACTATTCCCACTCCAGTGAGTGCAACAGTAGGGAAAGCGACAGCTCCGCTCCGCCGACCTAGCCCTCGCCACCGTCCCCCTCATCCAAAGAGCGACCACCGGGAGAAGACCTGGAACACCCTCCCCACCCCTCTACGGCAAACCCAGGACCTACTAACCTTCAGGAGGCTCTTCAAGACCTGGCTATTGGAGCAGTAGCAGCACCCCTCCCCCCCCCCAGCATCTTGAAACACTCACAGGTGAGTAGTGCGCTCTACAAATGTCTTGATTGATTGATTGCTATGTGGTTTGCTGGCCAATTTCCTAGTGATTCTTAGAGCCTAGATACTCCTCTGAACATTGGCTAAGTTTTATATATAACACAAATAGGAGAAGTTGATTCAATTCCAGTTTTGCACAGAGTTTAATGATGTCATCAGCAAAAAAAGAAGCAGACACTTTTATTCCGCATCGAAATATGATTGAGTCATTGACTTAATTTCAAGGGAACCTATTCCTCATTGAAGAATATATCTGTTTACTGTCAAGGAGGATGACATCCTATGCCATTGACTGAAATAAAACTTGGAGCAAGGCTTTATGAGGCACTCTACTTTACCGGCTTTCATCTTCATCTTCATTGTGTCCAAGCAAATGGGGAGTACAGATCATGTATCAATTAAAGAGATCTAAATGCCATTGCCATCAAAAAACACTTTTGACTTCCTTTCATATCAGTCTTGCTTGATCAGGTCAAACCATTAAAGTTTTTACCATAATAGATCTGCGAAGAGCATACAATATGGTGAGAATTCACGAAAAGGACAACTAGAAACAAATGTTAACACATGATATGCCCATTTTGAACACCTTGTGACACCGTTTGCCATGGCAGCATTTCAACATTTTGGTAGCAACGTTTTCTGCGCTGTCTCAGATTTTTATATGATGGTTTATTAAGATGATGTCTTCATATGCTCTGAGACGGTCAAAAAGCCTTATGCTTGCTTAAAAAGTATTTACAATTATTGATTATATGCCAATATTGACAAGTGTTTATTTGAGGTATCCTTTTGTGGACTTTGAGGTCTCCAGAGAATCCAAAGGATGGATTCTGCAATTGTCAGGGTACTGTTGAAATGGCCATTCCCCGAACAGTGTAAGAGATGCAATGATTCATCAGATTAGCCATTTTTGCATACAATTTATACACAACATTTTCTGCATCATTCACCCAATACCTACTGGTCAAATGACAAAAAAAATCACCATTCTGCTAGAAAGTGTATCAAGATTAGACAAGTCAGAGACTGAAGACAGAACTTACTTTGGCACCCATATTGAGACATCCTGATGTGTCTACCCACCATAGTTACAACAAACACATGCTCATACGCAGTTGGAGCAGTAATTTTTCTGCTTGATTTAAATACCCAATGACATGCTTTCACACACTCTCTGATACAGAAAGAAACAACATAATCTGCAATAAAGAACTCTTTGCAGTAAAGGAGACCTTCTTCCATTGGAGACTGTACTTGAAGGGGCCCAACATAAGATTCATGTATGGACCTCTATTAAATTTGCCTTTCTTCTTCTCCTCGTGATTTAACTAAATAGTCACATACAGGCTCTGTGATGATAGACAGACTAAGTTGAGACATGTACAGCTCCCCTGTGTATTCTCACACCAGTAACCAACACATCAGAAGCACTTTCAAACTTTTAAAATACTGTGAAGAGAAAACAGCAATTTATTGTGGATACAAATGGAACTGAACGAGGATCTTGTAAGAGAGACTTCCTCTAACAAGGAGAAGCATTATATATACCAGTGTGTTTTTATCTTCATTAAAGCCTGATGAAACTATTGTAGATAAAGTATTAAAACATAACACTATGTGTATGTACATTAAGCTTGTGCTAAAGTAAGTGTGTTTCTAAGTAAAGTATCCTTGTAGATGTTCTTTGTGTGCGCAAATAAAGCTCTGCCGCATCCTGTCTACCATCTATCTGGGCTAGGAGAGTTTGCTTGATGGTTTGGCCGCCATGCAAGGTGATTGGCTTCCACCAGTGTTTTTGACCAGAGAAAGATCTAAGAATATTTTCAGGCCATGCCCTGGGGGCATCTTTCGGTACGAGGAGCAGCCTATGATCCTGGGATGTATTCAGTATGGTGTAAAAGGTACAATGGAAGTCAAAACACCAGAAAGGAAGAGGTAACTTAAGGTCTTGTGCTTAGCTTAAACAAAATGATGTCCTATAAAGTTCTCCATTGGTGAAGGGAATAGTGATAATTGTTAAGACATGCAAAATGTCAGGTATGAATTCATCTTGATCTGATTTTCTCACATATAAGGTAAGATCGCAATCATTGAGAATACTTGGGGGTTGTCCATCCATAATTTTGAGGATTGGATACGTCTTCTATAAAAGATCTTGCCTTTAGAAGCCAGAGAAATGTGAGAGCTGAATCCACAAAAAAGGACACTGTGGAATCCTAGAGCCAGCTGCTGCATCTTTCAACTTACCTTTATGCTTAAAACCTGAGCCTAGCAACTTAGCAGCACATCTCAGGAGAGGGATACTAGCTCTCCTCTACTATGGAATATGGATGATATAGAACAAAAGACCTATATGAGCATTTCTCCTCTCCTGAAATTGTGTGTGCGTGTGCGTGCATGTGTGTGTGTGTGTGTGTGTGTGTGTGTGCATGTCTGTGTGTGCCTGAGGTTACAAATGGTCCCTTTTTTTGTTGCTTATTGAAATCTGGCACCCTCCTATGGTCATTTTTATTTGTGCTGTAAGGCATCTGTCTACAATGTCTTAATGTGGTCCCTGCCATGCTTACATGAAATACACGGGGTCAATGATTTTAGAAAACCTGGTGTAGATATGGGGGCATAAAGGAAGGTAACAAAGTGAAGGCATATGTGAGGTAATAACCTGTGAGCATCGGAACAGGAAGACTTATTTGCTTGCTGTCTTTGCCTGCTGTCAAATTCCAAGTTAAGCCTTTTAAAAAGTTTCATGATTGATGCAACTGACCCGTAAATGTGGCAATATTTTCGTCTGCCTGGCTGTGGATTTAGAGTATAGTCTGCTTGGCCCTGGAGATATTGTGATAGAATAATAATATTATGGGCGTAAATCAATCGCCTGACAATTAAGCTCACATTCCAAAGTGAGTGGGAATAAGATGCAGTATTTCCCCTCCTGAAAATTCCCAATAATCTTGGTATTAGTAATATAGGAATGCAGGGCTATGGTTGTATTTCAAGGTGCACACTCATGGTGCCATGTTAAATGGGTAATTACCACGGAAGTTGGAATTACTGCACCCGATTACAATGGTACTTATACATCACTCAACCATTTACCACCTGGGAAATTTCACAAGCTTTAACAGGTGATCTGTTCATGGAGAGATCAGGAATGTGTTATTCCTGACTCAGCCAGGAAACAATCAAAGATTTCTCCCAACTTGAATGTGGGCCTTATTCATGGGCAGTATTGCTTTATTATTGTGTAATAATGAAAAAAGTAAGACCAAACGATATTTGCATATGGGTAAACAGGTCACAAACTGATTTCACATTGTTGTATTTAGATCATAATATGTAGATAAAATGTATCTTCTCCACTTTTCAAAACCTTGATATACAGGATTAGACCCAAGGTCAAAGTCAATTTATGCATTGGTTATGACTTAAGTAGCCAAAAGCAGTGCAGAATCAATGTGCTCAATTATTTAAAGCAAAGGGTTATACACAGACTAAGATTTTTTTATATTAAAATTGCTATCACAAACTTAAAATATGTTACAAGCATTATGTGCAATGCTTAATTTGCAAACGAATAAGTTCCGGGTCCACAGTTTGCTCAGAAGCCTGCGGCCAGTGCTATTGTATGCTAATGAATGTATTCCAGCCCATGCCTCTACAATCCACCACCAGACACTCCCTGTCCCTCTAGCTCACTCTTTCAGTTTCTTCATTCCTGCTTTCTTTCTTTGTAACTGTTTTTACCACTTTCTCTTCCTCATCTTTTCCCTTTTGTATTTTTTTCACTCTTACTCTGGGTCAAAGTCTGATGAGGAGAAATAAGTTCTGGTCCCTAAAAACGAGTGGCGGTGGGCCCCACCTGCAACTCACGGCTCAAATTAAGCTCTGATTATATGTGTATTAACATAAGGTTTCACAATGTGTTTATTGCTCGGATATGAAATTACCTTGAATAAATGAAAAGACAAGAGGCGTTTGGCAAAACAGGAACAAGTTGGTTTAATTAAACCCTGTGGCCGGGAAATCCTGGACAGAATGTGTCTGCTTAGAATCTCTCGATTTACAAAGTTTTGGCTATCAATTTATACAGTTCATGCGGTACAATAAAATGTTCCCTACATTCCAAAAGAGCATCTTATTCATAAATCAATCACATGTGCATATCTGATAAGGACACAGATGGCTCTCGACCTAGGGGAGCTAATGTGAGCCAAAATGTATGTGCCCAGATGTACTGTGTGTGGAGAGCATGCTCACTACATGTGGTGTGCATGTCATGTCCTGATTGGTTGAGTGTACCTCTACATGTGGTATTTCTGGGGAACGCCTTTGGCTAAACGGGTTTTATTGGAGCCCATTATCTCAGACTTTTTTATGGTGCAACTATCTATCTGTGGAATCGACCAGGGTTTTCCCTCTGTGCATGTTTGCCTGTAATTTATGGGGCACCCACCTGTGACTTGTAACTCAATAAGCGTGGGCATGGGTCGCTGGACCTGCCTCACCACATATTTCTCTTGGGTTGCTCGAGAGGTCACCATGGGTGATCTAAGTTAATCAGAACTCCTAAAAGTAATATGGTAGCCATTGGTATAATTTTTATCGACATTATCAACATTACGTTTACAATGGTCATCTTGTACATTGATAACATCAGTACTGGTTTTAACAAGAGTACCTTTGCTCTGGTCTGAACGTGCATTAACGTTGGTCTTAGTAGCAACAATAATATTATTATACAAGCATGTATTGTTACATGCATTGGTATCACTGTTGCTGAAGTCGGCACTGCTGTGAAGGCACAAGCTATGGCATAAGTTCACATTGCATTTACTGATATTGTCGTTGTCAGGCCTGGACATATCATGACATTCAATGACATTGTATTCACCCATCCAAACATGTTTAATGCATGTTTTACCGTAGATCAAAAATGGTGTGAAATGATTTCCCTGGGGTTTTCCTTAGTGCAAAGGTTTATGATATGGCAATGAACTCAGTCTGGTGGCTCAGTGAGCTAAATCAGGTATTTGAGCTTCACCATACATATTCCAGCGGGTCCACTCAACCACTCATTATTTAGAAGTTGATAAAAATGAGTACAGTTTGGCTGAGAACAGTAAACATCCCTTGTCTGTCAATAGCGCCAAGAGACCTCTCAGGGTGAATGTGCCCTGTACAAATATGCCTCTTAAGTCTGTTTAATAAGGCTGATCTGTAGAATCATGTTGCTGCTCAGCTGCAACTTATACCTTGCCTTCATACTCATCTACCTCTCTTGCTCTATTTATAGTGTTGACAAGCATTCAAGATGTTGGTTAAATGATGGGTTTGTGATCATTTTGATAAAAAGCTCCCAGCATCTGATCCTTTCTAAATATATTCTTTATTAGTTACATAACTTACCTTCTACATTTTTAATGAGAGCATTTATCATCCACAAATCCCACCTTCACGCAAGAAAGAGCTAAATTATGCAGCCTATTTTTATACACTGCCACCTGCGCTTGGTACAGTAAATGAGAATCGTTGTACAAAGGCTCCCTCGCCGCCACCGCAGGAAGTGCGAAAGAGGAGCAGCACTTTCATGGATGGCACTTAGGAGTCACCGGAAGCCCCTGGCCAGTACACCTTGACACTGACTATGTGACATCAGATTACTGGGCTCAAGAAGTCATCTGTCACAAGAGAAAAAGGCCCTCAGAGCCTGGGGAGCAGATTTTCAAAACTGTCACACAATGCAGCTCAGTAGCCAAAAATGCTGTGCTGCGTTGCGTGACAGGGAGGGAGCAGGAGATTGCAATATCTACATAGATATGGCTCTCTCCTCCCCTCTCGCTAGCGTTGGCGCTGAATAAAGCTGCTGTGCGCCAGGCACACATAGCAACATATCGCTAGGGTGCGTGCCTGAGTCTAGCATAGGTTTTGTAAAGGAAGTGTTGCTTCCTGTACAAAATATTATGCCTAGACACGTTTCCCACATTGTATCAGTGGCGGCTCTTCCACTTAGGCGGAGGAGCGTTGCCTTACTGCTTTTAGGCAGTATAAATAAAGGAAAAATGAAATGATAATAACGCTAGGTTATTATCATTTTATTTTTTCCTTGTTGCGGCAGCTTTGCAGGTGAGGCGGTGGGGCTGCTCTGCTGACAGAGCAGCGAAGGGGAGGAGCGGTTTGACTCCCGATGCGCGTATGAATGTTTGGCCGGCCGTCTATGGCTGGCCAAACAGCCATGAGCACTTTGCATGTTCTCCACGCAGGCTGCATTGTATCCTGTGTGGAGAAAATGCCCAGGCCCCCAGTTCCCATCTGAGCGCGGAGCCACAGCAAACAGACCATTCACAAGGCTGCATTGTAGCATTGTGATTGGCTCATGAGAGCCTGGGTGCTTCCTGGGTGCATGTTGCATGGCATCCTGTGTGGAGAAAATGCCCAGGCCCCCAGTTCCCATCTGAGAGCCGAGCCACAGCACTCAGACCATTGACAACGCTGCATTGTAGCATTGTGATTGACTTAGGAGAGCCATTCACAACGCTGCATTGCAAAATGCAAAGATGTAAAACACGCCCACAGATTACCTCATGCTAACCGACACCTCTCCTAGGTAGTTGTCCACCGTCTTCTCCAAATGTAGTTCAATTACCTTGGTTCCCAGGCCTCCTCAACAAGAAAGAACACCGGCTTCCAATTATCGACCTTTTGTTACATTGTTTCACTTCTCTTCCATGCCTAACTCCTAAAACAAAAGGCGTTAGTTCTAACTAACAAAGGCAGCTTCTTCACCTGCAACTGAAAACGTGAGAACAGAACATCTCTGCATACACATGAAATTTGCTGACTACCTCTAAATGCGAGAGCCTACCAGGGAAATTACATTTTCAGCCCTACACAATTCGGTCAACATAAGAATTAACGAACAGGCCTTTCATGTACACAACGTGAACATTTCATTTAGGCCTTAACACATCAATTATACACAATTATAACTCATGTTAATAATGCTTTTGTTACAAACATCTACAATTATTACACGTTAAGCATAACTCGTTATGTCTTTGTGCAATCTTCATCATGGTACACATTTAAATCAAAATGCGTTACATTACACATGAGCTTTTCATTAGGCAAATGCAATATACTAAAGATTACAGTTTGAAATATAAACACCATTTCCTTTCTCTTCTGTATGGCACAAAAAACCTTTCTATTCCTACACTTGCACATTTTTGTTATTACAATACAATTCTACTAACCAAGTTAATACAGCACAAGAATACATGTGGATGCGGACTATCCATGATTATGATGCACCCCTACAATTTTAGAGCACCATCGCGCTCCTTCAAGTGCCCCACGAAAACGGACCGACTGGTCAGCTGTCACGCTTCCTTTTTTTTACACGCCAAATTGCACTGAGTTGGTTTGCTGCCCCACAAGTACCGGTACTCTCTTTGGACGAGAAGAAGTTCTGGTACTCAGGCACAGAAAACTAAGAGGTACAGGTACTAAGTACAGGTGAGTACCAG
The DNA here is from genome assembly GCF_964263255.1 of Lissotriton vulgaris. NCBI lineage: Eukaryota > Metazoa > Chordata > Amphibia > Caudata > Salamandridae > Lissotriton > Lissotriton vulgaris. The sequence goes on along the minus strand of NC_141687.1, from coordinate 227,058,991 downwards.
CACGGCCCATTTAAAGCACTGGAGATGTACTCATTTCTAGAACAGATAAACATTTCAAGGTTATGCCTTAAAATGTGCTTCAGCGCCAGCGTTTCAAGCATCATCCTGAAAAAAGTGTGCTTTATATTTTTTAATAGAATAAAAATCAGATCAAATGCTAACTTCTTTTTTCCATTATGAATATATTTTCCCCGTGGAGACACTACTTTCCTGACACCCCCAAACAATTCCAGGTCACCCAGGAAAGGGATTCATCCTTTCACATGACAGGAATAAACCACTGGCCACTTGCAAGCTGGAGCGGTGCTGGAGAATGGTTGGTGAATACCCACAACATATGCATTTGTTGGCTGGTGTTCACACATTTGCACGGCTGTCCTGCCCTGGAACGGACACTCCCCAGCACAGTAGGTCGATTTACTCACACAAACCTTTGTACTAAGTGATCCAATTAATGAGTGCGAACCAACGGGGTCTCATTTATGAGAAATGACGCATCGCTGCGTGAAAGCAGCGATGCGTCACTACTCAGTGCGCACTCCTTGCGATATTCCTGATGCGTCAAAATTAATGTATGATGCATCATGTCGCAAGGAGTTACAGATACGTTAGTATTTCTGACGTATCTGTAAGCGCAAAAGTGACGCATTACTGGAGTGTGTCACAAATGTGACGCAACTCCAGCAATGCATCCTTTCACATGGGGCAAGCCCCATGTGAAAAGGCCTGTATCAGTCTTACGCCTGCTGTTAGGCAGGCGCAAGATTTTGACGCAACGGCGTCCTAAAAGTGACGCAGTGAAATCTCATAGATTTCACTGCGTCACTTCTACGACCCTTCCTTGCGTCAATATGGCCCCCTTGCATACATTATACCTGGCGCAGGTATAATGTGTCGCAGGGTTTTACAAAGTGACACATCTACCTAGATGCGTCACTTTGTAAATATGGCGCAACAAGGTGCATTTTTTACGCCACTGGTGCGTCACAAAAAGTGACGCACCGGTGGCGTAAAAGTGACGCACAGCCTCATAAATGAATTACAATATTGTGATTTTACAAGCGCAAATGAAGCTATTTGCGCATGTAAGAGTGACTTGGGGCCCGATGTAGGTGGCAAATTCCGGTCGGAAACGGCCGAAATCGGCCGTTTCCGACCGGTATTTGGCACTTTGAGATGTAGGGGGCCAGTATTTACCTATTCGGTATATTTACCGAATCGGTAAATTTACAGAATCTGTAAAATACCGAATCGGTATTTTTACCGATTCGGTATCTTCCAGATGTAGGTGGGACTCTTCTGAGTCCCACAGGCTTTTCAGATTCGGTATTTTAACACCCAATCCAATTGGGTGTTAAAATACCGAATACAGGTGTGCATGCACACCTATGCCATGTGACAGACAGACATGCCCTTAGGGCATGTCTGTGTGCCACATAGCACACAAGCCAGTATTGGGGGTGCTAGAGGGTGTCAAAGTGACACCCCCTGCACCCTTGCTGGAATCGGTATTTACCGATTCGGTAAATACCGAATCGGTAATGCCCATTGATTCCTATGGGCTTCAAGGCCCATAGGAATCAATGGGGGATACCGGATCGGTATTTACAGAATCGGTAAATACCGAATCTTACAGATTCAGTATTTACCGAATCTGAAATACCTACATCTCCCCCCCTCTAATTTACCACTTCATAAATACCGAATCGGTATGATTCGGTATTTATGAAGTGGTAAAAATAGATTTACCTACATCGGGCCCTTGATGCGGAAATACTTGTATGAATACGGCCCTCAGATGCCTCTTGACATGATTCTGCTGTTCAAACAACTCATCCGTCCACAACACTCTCAGCAACTGAGAGGATGCTGTCAGGAACTAAGAGAGGGCCGGACTCGGGAGGCTAGGGACCAACTATGTGATGTTAGGGTAAGGAGGGGAATCCAACGATGATGTCACTTTGCGCGTGCTAAAACAAGGGCCATCACACATGAAAACAGAAGAGAAATTTGCAAGCAAGAAGCAGCCATTTGCATCCTCCCTTGAGCGCGGGGGCCGGCAGAGGCGCGCTGAAAGAGCCGCATACTGTATCTCGTATATTACGGTGTTGAATCATACACGCTCAATAGAATCCTTACTCCTACACAGTATGACACAGCAGGCAGCGTTTTGTCTGGGGTCGTGCGTGCGTGGGAGTGGAGATGCCTCACCAGGCTGGTAGAGGAGGGGTCAGAACCGTCACAGAAGTCACATAAACACAGCTCTCCTGCTGCTGGGAAGAACAGACAAAGTTCAAACACATGCAAAATATTCCAGCCTCGCGGGATTTGTCACATGCCCCTAGTGTGTGGAATCCAAGGCGCTTAGATGCAAAACCTCATCTAATGACTGCTGAGTACCAGGATAAGAAAACAAAACGTGGGCATATTCCATTTTGTTTTTATGTAGGCAGCACTGTTGTTTCAAAAACATATAATAAGCATTTATAAATATGCATCGGAGAATAATTTTAAGCAAAAACAAATTGGATGCATTCTGATTTTTCCTCCCCATAAAGCACACTGCAGTTTGCACGCCTTTTATGCAGCATCACAGAACAAAGCAGCTCGAGCTTCACACATCATTTTTTTTTATCAAGGAAGGGGATTAAATCTATAATTTCGTTCGGTTTCAGCAAAAGCAAGTGAAACAGCCAAGCCCAAAATCAACATTCATTGGAAATGCAATAGGTCTCGGATTTATTTCAGTTAGATCTAATGGCATTGTAAATAGCAATGTCTTTTCGCCATGTGTTATGGAGGGTATGCATGTGGTGTGTAGTGGAATTATGTGGGTTTGATTGGAATTGTAGCAATGGTGGCATGCTGCGCTTTAGATGAATATGTTTTAAAGTAAAGTGTGTCATACTGCGATTGCTACAATAGTTAATTGTGGATGCATTAACAATTGATATGTGTGCTGATGGCTGGTGGTGTGTGTGCCTGCAGAAATTGTGCACTGATGGCTGGTGGTGTGTGTGCCTGGTGGAAGCGTGCACTGTCGGCTGGAGGTGTGTGTGCCTGGTGGAAGCGTGCACTGACAACTGGTGGTGTGTGTGCCTGGTGAAAGCGTGCACAGACTGCTGGTGGTGTGTGTGCCTGGTAAAAGCGTGCAATGATGGCTGGTGTTGTATGTGCTTGGTGAAAGCGTGCACTTACGGCTGGTGGTGTGTGTGTGTTCCTGGTAAAAGCGTGCAGTGACAGCTGGTGTTGTGTGTGCCTGTTGAAAGAGTGCACCAACGGTTGGTGGTGTGTGTGTGCCTGGTGAGTGTGTGGTGGTGAGTGTGTGGTGGTGAGTGTGTGTGTGGTGTGCGTGTGTGGTGTTGTGTGTGTGGTGTTGTGTGTGTGTGGTGTGTGTGTGTGTGGTGTTGTGTGTGTGTGTGGTGTGTGTGTGTGTGGTGTGTGTGGTGTGTTGTGTGTGGTCTTATGTATGTAGTGTTATGTGTGTGGTGGTGTGTGTGTGTGGTGTTGTGTGTGTGGGGGTGTGTGTGTGGTGTGTGTTGTGTGTCTGTGTGGTGTTGTGTGATCCTCTGTGAGACACCGGGGTCTGTCGACTGGAATGAAAGCTTTGGTCAGATGGGGGAGCATGGAAATGTTGCGCTCCTGTGAAAGAGATGGCAGGTGATTGGGGTCCCCCTTAGGAGCCAAAGACTCTGAAAGCAGTGCCCCTGTCTTTAACACCACCACGCCAGTGTGCCTAAAGTAACATGTGCCAGGTCTTCTTACAATGCAGGGGCAGAGAGGAGAGGAGAGGCAGGACAACGCCGGGGCAGACAGAAGAGGTAGGACAACGCAGGGGCAGAGAGGAAAGGCAGGACACAACGCAGGGGCAGAGAGGAGAGGCAGGTGACAACGCAGGGGCAAAGAGGAGAGGCAGGACATAACGCAGGGGCAAAGAGGAGAGGCAGGACACAATGCAGGGGCGAAGAGGAGAAGCAGGACACAACGCAGGGGCAGAGAGGAGAGGAGAGGCAGGACACAACACAGGAGCAGAGAGGCGAGGAGAGGCAGGACACAACGCAGGGGCAGAGAGGAGATGAGAGGCAGGACATAATGCAGGAGCAGAGAAGAGATGGACACAACGCAGGGGCAGAGAGAGAGGAGAGGCAGGACACAACGCAGGGGCAGAGAAGAGAGGAGAGGAATGACACAATGCAGGGGCACAGAGGAGAGGCAGGACACACCGCAGGGGCAGAGAGGAGAGGAGAGGCTGGACACAACGCAGGGGCAGAGAGGAGATGCAAGATACAACTCATGGGCAGAGAGGAGAGGTAGGACACTGTGAGAAGTTGGCCTGATATGTAGTGCTCACTATTCTAGTGATCACTGTGTATCATTCCAAACAACCCTTATTGATGATTGGTTGTAAGTCAACCTTATAGACCAGCTATCCTTGTAGCATGGACAAGAGCAGTCTTTTGGCTAAACTCTAGAGGGCGTGATAAGCCAGCTGTTATACCATCACATATACCCCTTGAACACCAAGTGAAAGGACACCACACAAGTTGTTATGAAAATAAAAGGATATTTATTTATAACAAGTCTACCCTGATCTCTTTATGAGTCAGTGAGCTAAGCACACAACAAAACTCTTAAGAAAATACTTTAAGTTGTACAATTTACACAAATGCCCGAGGGGCACGAAAAACCATATACTACAAAAGTGGAATGCTAAATACTAGCAGGTAAGTAACAAGATCCAGAGCTTCAGGATCGCTAGGACTACACTACAGAACCCTAAGGTTAGGAGCAGGAGGCCTAGGGAGATCGGGTGCAGAGTGTGCACTCTCACGCGGGATGCGGGACAAAGTCTATGGATGCTAGATTTCGTAAAGTTAGTGTTATCGGACGAATCCGACTAGTTAGGCTGAAAACGAAAAAGGATCTGGACACTTAGATAGTGAACCTACGTTGGAGCACCGAAATGCTCAAGTTACCTAGCCCAGGGGCTGCGGCTGCATAGGGTTCAAAAGACGTCGGGAATCCTCGTTACAGTCTATGGAGCCTGAAAGAAGAAGTTGCTGGCAGGCGACCAGTGATGAAGTTCAATGTGATCCAAGCCTGGATCGAAGATGGAGACGACCTGAAAGCAGAGGGGACTCAGTTCTTAATCACTAGCCAGTGATCAGATGGGCACCAGGATGGCACCGGATGAAGTCACCTCGGCCAGGTGAGTGGGCGACGCTGGGCTCTGCAGTCTCTCGGACCAGGAGGCGTTGTCGGCGACCAGGATGGAGGTGCGAGCTGTCCCACGAAGGTGTCTGCTGTCGGTGATGCTGGACCCAGGATTGGGGCAACAAACCTTGGCAAAGGCAAGCCCACGCGGTGGACTCAAAATGGTGTCTGGAGTGGACCAGGAGGGTCCGGGGTGCTCCTCTGTTGGAGGGGAGCAAGGGCCAGTCTGGAGCAACCAGACTAGCAATGGAAGTGTCGTGGTTCGTTGTCAGGAGGGCCACAAGCCAGCAGGCAAGTAGCCGGACAACGCGGTGAGCAGCAAAGAGCAGAAGGGCCCCATGCAGATCTCGTGGATGCTGGGGGGCTGGACTTCGGTGCTGGAGCTGCTCAGGGTTAGGGCTTCTCAAACCCCAAAGCACTCACTCGAGGATCCCTTGGCGGTCGTGCTGGATAAGCGTCGTGCAGTTTTGAGGATGGCCGGTCCCTTCAGGTCTCGTCACACCCACGAATCTCAGTTGAGCTGATGATGTAGGTAGAGGTCAGAGGTGCCAGGGAATCCGGGTCTCGTCGAGCTGGGCAGTCTTGATCCGGAGGATGGACTTGCAGCAAACCGCATGCGCTTAGATGGTGCCCGCTGGTGCAGGGTGGCTACTCCTTAGCCACAAGGGAGAGTCTTCAGAAAGGTTCAAGAGTTCTTTCGTGGAAAGTCATCAAGATTCAGAATTATCTAATTTGGGAAGGGGGCCCGCTCCTACCTTTATACTAAAGAAAGGGGCTGGCACGCGACTAGGTCCTGCCCATGGTTGGGGCCAGGAAGGGGGGTGGTTACACCCCTCTCCCCTGTCCGGACTTTCCCCAGCTCAGGGGCTGGTGTGCCCCTGGAACTGGTTCAAGCCGGCATATGCACAGTGAGCACCGGGGTGCCACTTGCAGTCACCTTCCTCTCAGCCCTGCCTACCTGGGATACACAAAACCCTGTCTGGGATGGTGCTAGCACCGCCCCTGACAGGAAACCCTTTGTCCAAGCTCTCCTCGCTGGAAGGGCTCCCAGCAGCAGGATGTCAGACTTGTGTCTGTGGTGGCAGCATCCATTTTGTGATGCTGAGGCTCCAGTTAGCTTTAACCGGGGTTCACAGTTACATACATGTCGTGCCCCTCTAGAAGGGTGGAATGCTAACCCCATCACCAGAATTGGCGAGGGGTTAGTATTCCAATTCGTATGACACCATACTCGACATGTTTTGATAAAGCAATACCAGAGATAGCAAATAACCGCGAGGATTATAATGCACTTAAGAGTATATGGTACGCGTTATCATAGAACAGCTATTTGGACTTGGTTCCGCAAGCTGCAGACGGGCTCAGCTCATGCCAGAGCACCATCTCACATAATTCCAAGCACTCTGCCTTCAGGATTGTTAAGGGCTGCCATAGGAGTGACTGATAGGAATACATGTGTCCATTTTAGGGTTACATATAGGAATACTATATCTAAAGCAAAGGGTGTTTACACCACCTTGCCCCAGCTGTCGTGCAGCCAGTTGTGTCAGATTTGGATGGCCAGCCAAGGATGGCATAATACATGCTGCAGCCCCTGGTAGGCCCTGGGTACACCTATGCCCTGGGTACCTAAGGTACACTGTACAGGGACTGATAAGGTGACTCAGTATCCAATTAGATATGTACCTAAGGTACACGGAATCCATTTTACAGAGAGAGCAGTAGGCCTGGGGCCCTGAATAGCAGGGTCCCAGGTCAACTAAGTCGAAAAACCAGCAAAACACCAGGCAAAAAGTTGGGGGTAACCATAGTCAGGTATCCACCCTCCTACAGACACAACACAGGGGCAGAGAGGAGAGGCAGGACACAACGCAGGGGCAGAGAGGAGAGGAGAGGCAGGACACAACGCAGGGGCAGAGAGGAGAGGAGAGGCAGGAAACAATGCAGGGGCAGAGAGGAGATGCAAGATACAACGCATGGGCAGAGAGGAGAGGTAGGACACAACGCAGGGACAGAGAGGAGAGGCAGGACACAACGCAGGGGCAGAGAGGAGAGGCAGGACACAACGCAGGGGCAGAGAGGAGAGGCAGGTGACAAAGCAGGGGCAGACGAGAGGCAGGACACAACGCAGGGGCGGAGAGGCAGGATACATCGCAGAGGCGGAGAGGCAGGATACAATGCAGGGGCAGAGAGGAGAGGCAGGTGACAACGCAGGGGCAGAGAGGAAAGGCAGGACACAACACAGGGGCAGAGAGGAGAGGCAGGACACAACGCAGGGGCAGAGAGGAAAGACAGGACACAACACAGGGGCAGAGAGGAGAGGCAGGACACAACGCAGGAGCAGAGAGGAGAGGCAGGTGACAATGCAGGGGCAGAGAGGAGAGGCAGGACAACGCAGGGCCAGAGAGGAGAGGCAGGAAAATGCAGGGGCAGAGAGGAGAGGCAGGACAATGCAGGGGCAGAGAGGAGAGGCAGGACAACGCAGGGGCAGAGAGGAGAGGCAGGACAATGCAGGGGCAGAGAGGAGAGGCAGGACAACGCAGGGGCAGAGAGGAGAGGCAAGACACAACGCAGGGGCAGAGAGGAGAGGCAGGACACAACGCAGGGGCAGAGAGGAGAGGCAAGACACAAGGCAGGGGCAGAGAGGAGAGGCAGGACACAACGCAAGGGGGGACAGGTGAGGCAGGGCACAACGCAAGGGGGGAAGAGGTGAGGCAGTACACAATGCAGGGGCAGAGAGGAGTGGCAGGACAGCGCAGGGGCAGAGAGGAGAGGCAAGACACAACGCAGGGGCAGAGAGGAGAGGCAAAAAAATGCAGGGGCAGAGAGGAGAGGCAAGACGCAACGCAGGGGCGGAGAGGAGGGGCAGGACACAACGCAAGGGGGGAGAGGTGAGCCAGGACACAATGCAGGGACTGAGATGAGAGGCAGGACACGGGGGCGTGGCTTGGATGCTGAGGACTTAGGCAGCGTGAGCCCGGAGCTCCGCGCCCGACCCCGGCTAAAATCCTGTTAAACTGCACGAATTCCGACAGAAAACGATTGCTCTGTCAGCTGAAGGCATCGGTGGAGCGACGGGACCCCCGTGTTTGCAGTTATCTGCCGCTAATCAACGCGGAAACCCGACTTTGAGAACTGTCCGTGGGACGAGGCGCTTCGACCTAAGATGGCGGCTTGAGGTCTGAACCGGCGCTGTCGCAGACAGAGGAAGCTCGGCGATCTCCGCTTTGAGGGAGCCGGTAGAATCGGGGACGTCGCCGGAAGGGTCGCTGGGAGCCCACAACCGAGGAGCTTGCACACGACATCCCATACTCCGCTTGGGGGAGACAGCGATAAGTGACTGGCGGGCTTCCCCGAGGCGCACCTAAGATGGCGACAACTCCGAGAAACGAAAGATGAAGACCTCACGAACAAAGAAGGGCTGCGAGGACGGCGAATGGTACTCCCACAACACTGCATCGGCTGGAGAGGGGAGACTTCCCCCCTGATTGCAAAGAGGAGCGGCCTCTACAGAGCCCTGCACCCGGAGCGCGGCCCAAATTTGGATAGGGGACGTTGAGCACATGAACCCCAGTCCTAGGAAGGGCGGCACCCCAATCGTTAACCTGCGAGGGCCTCAATAGGCCGGTCGCTCTGCTTGAACTGGGGGAATGCGGGGCCTCGACTGAAGATTGGTGGAAACCCGGTACTCCCGCTGCACCACACGGGGCCTGTGAGCAGGCCCAAAAGTCCTGGGAGCGGACCTGAGTGCGGTCGCGGACCTGTGGGCACGGGCCTTGAGGCGGCTGGATGGGAGCCGGTATTACCCTGGATGACTGCCCAGAACGGCCTGCGCCGGTGCGCCGAGAGGCCGATCGAGAACTGGTCACTAGGCGGAGAGGGTGCCGGCCAGGAGAGGCGACAGTGGGATTTGGCTGTAACTCGCGTCCTAGAACTGGTGGAGCCGCTAGTGAAAGTTTGACCTAACTTTCGCCACGGCCTAACGGGGAGCCCCCTCCTGCTCTTCGGGTCTCCGAAGAAAAATCATCACCTAGAGCACAATCCAAGATGGGGAAGACGAAGGGGAAAGGGGACGGTGCCGCTAACTCTGAACCGACGGATGGCGCAGACCAGGGTCACACGGACCTACAGCAAATGCAGGACTGCATCCTGGAAGCTATCACAGCCACGAAAGAAGCCCTGCAACAAGACATTGCTCAAGTGGCGACAGGCTTGGGGCTCCTGCGAGCATACCATGATAAGCTAAAGGACAGGGTCAAGAGCACGGAGGTGACCCTGCAAGAGTTGGTCCCGGAGCATAAACCCATGGAAGGTCGGTTGGGCGATGCTCTGGACCGAATACTGGCGCTGGAACGATGGGCAGTGGACGCTGAAAATCGTAGTAGGCGCAACAACGTCCGCTTGGTGGGCCTTCCGGAGAAAAAGGAGGGGGACGACATGGTGGGTTTTCTTGATGACTGGTTGCGGACTGAAGTGGCGCCGGAAGGGCTTTCCCCTTTCTTCTTGTTGGAGCGGGCGCACAGGGTCCCGGCCAGACCGCCTGCCCCGGGCCAGCCACCCCGCCCTGTGGTGATCAAACTGTTGCACTATAAGGACAGGGACTGGCTGTTGCAGAGAGCCAGGGAAGCAGGCCCCTTTCAGGTGGACAATAACAAGGTGACACTGTTCCCAGATTTCACGTTTGAGACGCAGAAACTTCGGGCTACCTTCTTGTCGATTAAACAGGAGCTGCGTGTGGAGGGCATCAAGTACTCACTCCTCTTCCCAGCAAAGCTCAGAATTGTGGTGGACGACAAAACACTTTTTTTCCCCACATCGGCGGATGCCTGGGCGTGGTGGGATACTTACAAGGCCGGAACGGATGGCGCTCGATTCAGAGCTCAGGAGGAACAGCGGAAGCAACCAACCAGGAAATCGCAGCGCTTTCGGAAGCGCCGGCAAAGGATTGGGAAATCAACGGCGTCGCAAACGGAGGAGGAGAGGAAGGCAGCACTTCAAGCGGTGGTGGACCTGTCGGGTTCAGTGCACAGCCAGTCATGTAAGGGCTCAGAATCTGAGGAACAGGCAACAGGATCAGAAACGGACCTCTCGGAACTTGGTGGGGCTAGAGGTCCGGTCGTGACGCCACAAACGTCGGAGGAAATAGTAGAAGCTTGAGGGGAAAGACTTTGAAGGGCTGCACCACACATTGAACATGGGGGGACCATGCCCATAGATGCCAAAACACTGACTGGTAGAAGTTCGGAGACTCGTGAGTGTTAATGGGGGGATTGTGGGGCGGGGGAGACGGGAGTGTCATAGTGCAACAAACGCCCTTGGAATCGGGCTGTGCCCTGTTGGCCCCTAAGGTCACCGCAGTGGAGACTGCGGAATATAGTGTTGGCGACTGGGGTGGTTCACCTTTTTGGTAAAAGTTTGGATGGGAACTATTTTGGTAAAGATGGGTCCTGTTCTGGGGGGGGGGGTTGCCGAGAGTAGTTCGGGGGCTCGAGGCGAGGGAACTGGGGTTTGGGACATAGTTGTTGGGGGGGAGGGGGGATCAGAGAAGTGCCAACATAAGCGCCTGGAAGATGACTGTTATTACCATGTTCGGGTATGCAAGGGGCAATGGCTAGTGCTGGCGCATTGAAATGCGTGACCTGGAACGTGCGGGGCCTACACACCATGGCGCGGAGGCACAAGATACATGCTTATTTAGTCCGCAGAGGAGTTCAAATAGCGCTACTGCAGGAGACGCACCTAACGAAGCAGGAGGGCATAGTGCTGCAGAGGCGATGGCGAGGGCAGTTGTTCAACACGACATACTCTGCATTCGCAAGGGGTGCTTTGATATGGGTACGGGCTGGGGTTCCCTTCCAAGTGACTAAACAGGTGATAGACCAGGAGGGCAGATTTGTGGCCGTAGAGGGGAAGCTCAGAGGTCGGGACATATCATTATGCAGCGTGTACGCCCCCAACTTTCTGACGAAGTTATCAGGCAAGCTGGCGAGCTACTTAACAGGTCCAATACTCGTGGGTGGGGACTTTAATTCAGTAACAGACACCACACTAGACAGATCTCACCAACCACTGAACGCATCACTAGTACATAGAATAGCGAAATGCAAGCTAGAATGGCAGGGGAGATGGGGTCTGGAAGACGCTTGGAAGGCACTACACCCTACCATGAGGAATTACTCATTCCACTCTGGTCTACATGACCTGCACGTTCGGTTAGATGTGTTTCTGTGCTCCTCGCTCATACTTCCCGCTGTAGCGACCGCGGAGTATTTGTCCCGCACGCTGTCTGACCACAACCCCCTACTGCTGTCCCTAAACTGGATGACCGAAATTTTGCGAGTCCCGACCTGGCAACTGCGACCAGACACCTTGGACGACTTACTGTTTAGGGACGCCTTAGGCGAGAGACTTACTTGTTATTTCGAGGAAAACAGTGGTTCCACGTCCTCCAGGGCAACGGAATGGGATGCCTTTAAGGTTGTTGTACGAGGTCATTGCATAGGGGCATCAGCGGGTGCCCGCAAAACACTCTTAGATGACCTCGATAGGGCCGAAAAGGAGTTGCGAAAAGTTGAACGGGAGCGCCCTAATCACCCCGAGCTCCAAGAAGCAGTTAGCAAGGCCAAGGAAGCAGTGGCGGTGGAAATGGAACGGCTACGAAGTTTTGATCACAAGATCTACCTGACTAAGGCGCATGCAGAGGGTGACAAGGCGGGAACGATACTTGCCTGGCTTGCTAACCCGACTAGGCGTAGCCACCCGATCCTGGCTATTGAGGAGGAAGGGAAAACATCTACAATACCCAAACTGAGATCCTAGATAGGTTCCGAGCATGTTACGAAAGGTTGTATGAGAGCGGGTCGGAAGGCCAAGAATCTGAAATTGATGCCTTTCTGGAGGGGTTCCGGTTGCCGTGCCTGGAACAAGAACAGGCGGATGATTTGGGCAGGAACATCACACTAGGGGAAATAGGGAGTGCAGTGAAACAGATGGCTCGGAACATAACCCCGGGGTTAGATGGCCTGCCTATAGAGTTTTATAGCAGATAACTGGAGTTCCTAGCCCCGCAACTACAAGCGGTCTATAACGAAGCAAAGTCGAGAGGGAGGCTGCCTCAGTCCATATGTGAAGTGCTGATGATCCCGCTGCTGAAGCCTGGGAGGGAGGGCAGTAAACTCTTCTCATATCGTCCGCTGTCCATGTTGACTACGGACTATAAAATCCTGAGCAAAATACTGGCCAACAGGCTGCTGAGCCATATGACAGCGCTGATACACAGGGACCAATCAGGATTCATTCCCACGCGGAACACTACCAACAACATACGCCGGTTGACACGGCTACTCGAGGACCAACTGTCGGAAACGACTATGCCCTTGGTGTTCTCTATTGATATTGAGAAGGCGTTTGACAGTCTGGAGTGGGGGTATCTCTACAGGGTGATGCAGAGTTTCGGCCTGAGAGATAATTATATAGGCTGAACCAAAGTGTTGTACACGGCGGCCACGGCGCGGGTCCGGATATGCTCTCTCATCTTGAGTCAGTATCAAGTGGGCCGTGGTACCAGGCAGGGGTGCTCGCTATCTCCTCTGCTGTTTGCATTGGCGATGGAACCTTTCGCGGCAGAGGGCAGGGCGCTATTACAAGGGCCTCGTTTATAGGGGAACGCCACAGGCCATCTCATTATACGCGGACGACCTTTTGTTGTTCTTGGCAATTGCGGACGAGGAACTGGAGGGAGCAAAGCGGCTCCTCGGAATTTTCGGGAGGCTGTCGGGTTTGAAGGTTAACGGGACCAAATCCTATTTATTTTCGCTACGGAGAAGGGAGGAACGACCTGCCAATCTCCGATACTCAAATGGGAGCCTAGCTGTTTACAATATTTAGGAGTGTATATAAACCACTCGGCGGCAGACATGTTGGACGGCAATGTGGTCCGCTGTATTAATGCGTTGAAGGGAAGCATGGCCTTTTGGGCCACTCTTCCGCTCTCGGTGACGGGACGTATCTCCCTACTAAAGATGATAGCGCTTCCACGGCTGCTCTACTACTTCCGCACGTTGCCGGTGTGGATACCGGGCTCTATCTGCCGACAGTTAAGATCACTGGTGATAGCCTTTCTATGGGGAGCAGGCAGATGCAGGATAGCGCTTGACACTTTACTTAGACCCAAGGATAAGGGGGGCATGGCAGCGCCAGACTTTGAGTGTTACTACCTGGCGGCTCAGTTACAGGCCTTTACACAAGAGGTAGCGAAGGTGTATCGAGGTCCGGAACCGGACAGAGACGAGGGCACCCCACGGCATGTGCTTGCGTATATTCCCTGCAACAAAGGCTCCTCGTCAGAGACCTATCCCTGGAGGGGCAGACGTTTAGGCTATGCTGGAACCGGGCACGGCGGAGAGCAGGGGTTCGCCGAATGTACGCACTGGAGATCCCGCTGGGTATGGTGATGGCACTCCCTCATGGTGGAGACTGGTCGCGACTGCAGGGTTGGGAAGATGCAGGTTTGCAGACGTTAGGTGATCTATATGAGGATGGGGTATTACTCCCGTTCCAGACCCTGAAGGAACGCTTCGATCTACCTAGAGGCGACTACCTGATGCATGCCGCTGTGACAAGAGTCATGCAGAAACACTGGGGGGAGCTGGTACTTACAAGGCAGTAACCTGCCTCTATTCCCGAATGTTACGAGAAACACTACAACCACTCACGGCACTGAAAGCTAAATGGGAACTGGATCTCCAGATGGAGATCCCTGACACCACCTGGGCGCAACTACTACGGCGAGCGAGAAAGAGCACGAGAAATGCCAGATTTTAATTGATACATTTCTACATCCTCCATAGAGCATACCTCACCCCGGGGAAACTGGGGAAATACTTTGGTGTGGAGAACGCGGCTTGCCCTAGATGCAATACTGCAGAGGCAGATTTGGGACACATGCTGTGGGATTGCCCCCAACTGCGGGACTACTGGCGGGAGATTGGGGAGGCATTGAATAACGCTACGGACAGGGAATTGCAATACACTAAAGCGGTGGGAGTACTGCACTGGTGTCCTCACACACCCAAGAATAAGACGACTAGTAAGTTTATAGACATGGGCTTAATTCTAGCCCAGCGGGAAATCACTAGGAACTGGAAATCCATGTAGGGGCCCACATACAAGCGGTGGTATAATGAATGTCTTAAATGGGCGGCGAGCGAAAGCAACCTGAGGTATCAACTAGCCAGATGCACTGCAGACGAAATGGCGCTGGAAAGGGCGACGGCATGGAAGACATTAGTGCAGGCGCTCCGCGATGGAACGGGAGAGGAAGAGGGTGGCACACTGACTCAGAAACGGAAGATCCCACCAGCACACCAGGTACACACTCTTAGCGAATTATATATTCCTCCTTGCAAACACAAGAACCTAGGCTACTTAGAGATCCAGGCGCAGGCGCAGGCACTGGGGGGGAGGGCGGAGGGGGGGGAGAGTTGGGGCTCTGGGTGGGCTGGAAGTTAGGGGGAGGGGGAGGGGTGAAAATGCAAAAGCAGACCTCAGATATCCTGGCATACGGAATACAAGAATTCGGGGGCAACTGCTAAAGATGTATAACGAGTTGACGCCGCCCGGCCTTCGGGATGTGGGCTTATTGGCTGTGTAAATGATACGCTTGAGCAAATTCTCCGTCTAATTGCTGCAGTGGTGAAATGCCCATAACCGTATGATATATGTAAGATTTGGTTCTGCAATAAAAACGATGTTAAAAAAAAAATGAGAGGCAGGACACAATGCAGGGGCAGAGTGGAGAGGCATCTGGAGGGGAGAGTAAACTAGGGGAAAGGGCAGGGACACGAGCAGCTTTGAAATGGGGGGGGGCTAATGGGGACATTAGCAACATAAAGGGAATTAAGAAGGTAGAATTAAAAAAAATGAAGTGAAATTAGAGAAAAGGTGGAGAGAGGAAACATACGAGAAAGATAGAGGTGCGCTATTGGAATGAGAGGGGGTGCTTGAGGCGTGGAAGGGGAAGGAAGAACACGGAAACAGGAAAAAAATAAGAAGAGCATTGACAGGTGGAGAGGTAGTGACTCAGAAAGGTGAGCGGCACGCAGGGAAAGAACACGATAGAGCTGATATTGTGCATTCAGGAGAGCAGAGAAGGCCAAATAGGGAAGTGAGGGGAGGGGACAGGGAGAAACAGGACGGGAATGGGCAGAGCAGGCCTATAATAGGGAGAAAAACATGAGCAGAAATATAAACAGGCGGGGGAGGGGCAGAAAGGCAGAATACGAAAGAAAAGGGGGTGTGAGGCAGAAAATGTGCAATATGGTAGATGGTCTCTTATATCCTGGAGAAGATAGGGGTAGAAAAAGAGGAATAAGATACGGCTTGTGGTGAAGAGCAGGGCAGGCGGGAGACAGGGACGTGGAACTGGTGAGAGGAAAGGGGTAGTGTAGACCGTACAGAAGGCGGGGGGAGGGAGGATAAGCGAAATCAGTGGTGAGGGAACGGGTTGCATAGAAGGTGCTGAAGAGAGATAGAGGCAGAAGGGTGGTGGTGACAGGTGCGGGGGCTGGGGTGGGACAGGCGGTTAGGGAGGAGTAGGATTAAGGCAAGAGAAGCAGAGGGGTAGAAGGGGTAGAAGGGGCGAGAGGGAAGGAGGGCTGCAGCCCTGGAAGATACAGTGCGGATGAGATAAAAGCGAGAGACTGGGGGAACGATACGGGAGGGAAGGGTGGATTGAGGAACAGCGAGTGGCGAGGCACGGGGGTATAGGGAGCCCGAATGGACACGAGGGGACAGGGTGGGGATGGGTGGAGACAGGTGAGGCATCAGGTTTGAGGCAGGTGGTTTAGAGAGGTGGAGGGCAGTGAGATGGGTGGTTTTAGGGCTCCAGTGGGGAACTCTACTATGGTTTGTGCAAAGGAAGCCCCCACCGACCTCTTTGAGCTATGTAAAGCTCATCCTTCACGTACCCTGGAAGTAATCCCTCCAGTGACTTAGATCCTAACACTTTGTCGATATCTATATGGGCTAGATACGTCCACGCCCAAAGATGTGCGGGAACAAATCACTGAAAAACATAAACACAACGAAGCACTGCGTCCCTGTGAAGCCCGGTCATCTGCTAACCTTAAGGCGGATTATTCCTATCCAATGGGCCTGTGGAGTTAGGGCTTAGAAATTAAAAGCAAGCAGCCCTTCAACCGATCGCTAAAGCGATTGAATTGTAAAAAAAAACAAAATAAAAACGCTAGAAGTGCGCGCGCGCCACTGCTAGAATATGTCTTCAATTACCGCGGCTGTCAAGCCGCGATAGTTGAAGATATATGGCCTATGGTGCACGTAACAGACACCAATAGGCCATAGGTGGAGGTCAAGACCGCCTATGGCCTATTGCGTGTTCTGTTAAAAAACAGCACGCACGCAAACGCCAATGAAAATGGACCTTGGAAATAACACGCATGAACTACGTGGAATTTCCAGGTCCATTTACAAAACGCCGGGAATAGGACTCTCGCTGCGCGTAACTGCTGCGCTGTGTACGCTATGCCCGAGCCCTAAAAATTGTAAAACCGTTAGACGCCAACGGGTTCGCAGCTGCAGGGAAACAAACAACATGTATTCGCAAGTTTGGCACAAAGGGTCCTGCACAGAAAGGACAGGGGTTGCTGAAGAACAGGCATATCTTATGCTCTCTAGGGTATGTTACTCTTGTGGGTATAAAACAGAGACATCTCAAATGTTCTCCATCTGCAGCTATTTACATAGAGGTGGGACCCCTCCACCTGGTCGCTCCTCCGGATCCCACAAACTCAGACCACAATAGTTTCACATTCATGGAAGAATTGAGGCTGCAGATTATTAGGCAGTTATTAACTTACAAGAGATCCTTTAAACACCATTACCTTCTTTCTCCAATGAGCCTGTGCCCACCTTCCCATAGCTACCAGCATTGTGCCCTACATTTAGTGCCGGCGAGTCAGCCCAAGAGACCTATCCCCTTGGGTGTGGTCCTATCTTCCTGTTCAGATCAAGCGCCCGCTTCCACCCCAGCCGGATGACCCTCACCCTTCCGGCGTAACGTTCTCTTTCCTTTCGGGCAAACGTCTTCTTCCAGCCCAACTGGGTGACCTTTCACTTCCGGTGCAACCACATTTCCTTTAGGTTAAGCATCTGCTTTCAACCCAGCCGGGTAACTTTTTACTTCCTGCATAACCAACCTTTTCTTTCCGGGCAAGCATCTACTTCCCGCCCAAGGGATGACCTTTCACTTCCGGCCTAACCTGCCAGGCCTCTGACACCAAAAGGACCTCCTGTAAGTTTCCTATGCCTCTGCAACCGCTATTCCGCAATATACCTAGCCTCTACTCCTTCCCTTCTCTGAGGGTGGGTCTCATAGAATTCCCAGGAGAAAGAGGGGCCCTTGCCAGGCACTTGCAGTTAAATACTTTCTACCCCAAATTCCTATCAGTAAATTTAAAACTGGGCTGAACCAGCTCAGTGTCCCCTCCACTTTCCAGTAACTTCCCGGACTTACCTCTCTCCCTCTCATTACCCCTGCCACCGGATGACCATTCACTTCCGGCTTAACTATTCTGGGCAAGCGTCTGCTTCCAGCCCATAAATGGATCAGGGGCGGCCTTAGGCATGTGCAAGCTGTGCACCTGCACAGGGCCACCAAACCCCAGGGGCAACCACACCAATATATATCCTTAATATAATAATCCTCTGAGGATGGATACATATTTGTGTGGCGGCCCCTGGCAGGGATTTAGGGGCCTCCGGCTCTGTTCCACTTCCAAACACCTTCCTGAGCTCTAGGGGGGCTCCGCCCTGCCCTGCCCCCTCTTCCGGGACCCCCTACCTACGCTCCTTGCCTAGGGCCGCCATCAGCCTAGAGCCGCCCCTGAATAGATTGATATCCTGGGTGAGTCTCCACCCTTCTTTGCGAGTGACACAGTCACCTGTCCATTACCTCCTCCGAACCACAGACTCTAAGCTTGATTGTTTGCTTCCAGGTCCAACCTGGAAGGCCATTGTGGTAGCCTGCCAGTACCCCCTGGGTCCTGTTTGCGGCCTGCCCCCTCTGGCAACCTGCCAAGCCTCTGACACCAAAAGGACCTCCTGTAGGTCTCCTATGCCTCTGCAACAGCTATTCCTCAATATACCTAGCCTCTACTACTGGCCTTCTCCGAGGGTGAGTCTCCTCGCAGAATTCCCAGGAGAAAGAGGGTCCCTTGCCAGGCGCTCGCAGGTAAATACTTTCTACCCCAAGGCCAAATTCCTATCAGTAAATTTACAACTTGGCTGACCCAGCCCAGCGTCCCCTCCACTGCCTAGTAACTTCCCCGACTTACTTCTCTCCCTCTCATCGCCCCTGCACAGCACTGATTCTGCTCCCTGGGAGTGGCCTCCACTAAGGCCATTGGTCCAGCTATATACCCCATCCCGTCGGGAAGGGGGGGGGGGGCTGAACCAGGGGGCAGATCAGTGCTGTTGCTTGCAGGTAGGCACCAACCCTCTTGTTTGGAACCTGAAACGTATTTTCATCAACAGTATTTGATCTTAAGCAAGAGAAACATAGGCAGAAAAGGAAGAAAGTAGGAAAAGAAAGGAAAACAATGAAAAATAAGGTATGCATTGGCAAAGCAAACATTTCTGGGTTTAATGTGACAATGTACAGGGGAATTTGGAAATAATGTTTCCAAGATATAGTACATTAAAGCTAGACATCATGGCATGGCCAATGCTTGGTAGCAGTCTTAGTGGTGTGGTATTTATGCTCTATTGTGTTATTTGTCATGGTATTGGTGGTGGTATTGGCAGTGGTGGCAGTATGTTTTGTGTTAAATAGTGACAGTGGTGATATTGTTGTAGCTGGTGGTATTGATGGGAGTGGTGTTAATTGTTGATGTAATTGATTTGGAAATGGTGGAAGCATTTGTAGTATTGAGTTCGATAGTATTGGTAATGTTGGTCTTTCTGCTGGTAGTATTTGTCCTACTGGCAGCAAATTGGAGGCTAAGTTAGGATTGGGCTCGTACTGAAGGGTTGTATGACAGAAGCATGCATGGCTAAACCATACATGCCTCAACAACTCAGTCCCAACATCGAATGCATCTTAACCACACATTCCTTTACCATGCATGCCTTTACCAGGTAATTTCGTTGTACAGGCATAATTGCTAAAGGAATGAGTGGTTAAGACTCATTCGCCCTAAAACTACCCCTAGCCCCCGTCCTATTCCCTAAAACCCACCTCCACGTCTTAAGGATGACCTGACCCCAGCCCCCCTGCCCTGAGCCCTAAAACCAACCCCCAGCCCTAAAAACTATCCCTCCACCCCCCAACACCCAGCCCCACTTACCAGTCCTCTCCTGATCATTCCTGTTCCTCTCCACGCCCATTGGCACATCTAGAGCGCGCACTGCTTTAACCAGGCATGTGCATGGATACGTCATTTACGTGGCTAAGGAAAGCAAGCTTCCGCTTTCGGGGAAACGGCACGTGTGGCTCAGCCTGCGTTGTAAAGGCTTTTTTTTTATACTGAAGTTATAGCAAAAGCCTTCAGAGAATGCCTGCTGCAGTAAAACCACTGCTTTTTATAGACACTCCATGATTTATGCCACCATGTGGCCTGCAGGCACGGCTGCATCTCCCTGCAATACATGCTCATCTCATGGTGAGCACAGGATGCTCTGAGGTCGGTAGTGAAGCAGGGGCGACAGGCAGACTTCTGCATGCACGCAATTTCACTGGTCTTTCTATTCCCTCAGTTTTGAACTGCAGTGAGGGTCTGTGTCGGAGATGCAGCCCCCATCTTTATTTTTTATTTTGGAAATCTCGAGCTGGTAAGGACAGTGCGGCACTCCCCATTCTAGTCTCTGTCCTTTTACCCTATGTCACCGTGGTAGCACCTGCATTTATCAGACCTCAGAGGTTAACTACATCTTCCATCATACTGCATGTGAAACCAACCAATCCAAGAGGGTGCTACCTCTTATATTTTCAAGTTCCTGTTCTTCTGATATAAGAGGGGACAGAATCAGGAATTCGCTCTCTTTTGCATCATAATACAGTAGGGGTTTTTCCTGTGCTGGAATTCCTGATCCTGATTTGCAGCTTCTGCTTACTAGATGGTGAGTTACTCTCTTGACTAATTCCTTGGTTCAGCTGCTTCCCTTTGCAGTTCACCAGTAGGAGTTTTTTTTAATCCAATTAGCTTTTTCCTCCTTTCAGATGGCTCATCTCTGCAGAAATCTATTTCTTACCTGTTATTTTTTCATGTATGTGGCTATCGGGAGGTATCACTCCTACTTCATGGACGCCAGACCTTGACTATTCAATATCTTTTCGCAACCAGCCATTGACAGGTTTCAACACCAGGGCATCATGTTTCCGAATGCAGATATGGCAGCAATTATGCAACAGTAAGTGCAGGAGTCACCCCTACACAAGAGCTCTGCAATAACCTCTCTGACTTCTTCCACAAAAAATCACCACAATCTATAGCAATTTTGAACCCCAGCCATTCCACCTCGGCCTTCCCACCCTGCTAACCTCATCAACTAAAGTCGACTAACTAACAGCATGGAGCCCTCAACCCACAGAGGACTCTGAAGCAATAATGAAGACTGTCCACACAGGTGGTCCCCTGCCACCACCATATCTATCAACTGGGAAGTACCATGATCAGTGCAGAACTCACTTCCATAGTCAACAACTCCCTCAAGAAAGCCACCTTCCCAGATAGCTGGAAATACACCAAAGTCACCGCCCTCCTCAAAAAACTATCACTGATCCCAAAGTACTCAGCCACTCCCAACCAATCCTGCTGCTCCCCTTCCCAGCCAAAGTCATTGAGTAGACCATCAAGAGACAACTCCCTAACCACCTAGAATGCCACAAACTCCTGGACAACTTGCAATCAGGATTCTGAAACAACCACTGCACCAAAACAATCTGCATCACTGCCACCGACGACATTCACATCATCGTTGACCATGGACAGACCACCCCCCATATCCTTCTCAATCTCTGCACCATCTCCCACCACACACTCATCACCAGACTACACACAATGGAAATCGAAGGAGCACCTCCCAAATGGATATCCTCCTTCCTATCTGGAAGAATATAACGAATCAGGCTCACGCCGTTCACATCAGAACCCAATGACCTCATTAGCAGAGCCCCACAGGGATCATCACTCAGTCTCACACTTTTCAACATGTTCAAGACTCCAATGGCTAACATCATCAGATCTCATGTAATCAACATCATCTCATACACTGACGACACCCAACTTATTTGTTCCCTCTCAGTAGACACTGTTACCACCAAGACAAACGTCAAACAATGCATGACCAGTGTGGCCAACTGGATGAAAGAAAACTGCCTCAAGCTCAACATTGACAAAACCGAAGTGCTGATCTTTGGGAATAAGAGCTCACGTTGCGACTCCACCTGTTAGCCCACCGAACCTGGACCCACATCAACCTTAACTGACCAAGCTAGGAACCTAGGGCTCATCCTGGACACCACACCACAAAGTCCCAGGTCAATGCTGTCACCTCCTGAAGCTATCGAATCCTCTGCATGTTGCATAAAACCTTCAAGTTGCCATACCACACATGTCATGACGCAGGCCCTAATCACAAGCAGATTCGACTACAGCAATGCTGGCATCCAACCTATCTTCTTTACAGACGTTAAAGTATCCAAAACGCCACCGCCTAACTCGTCCTTCCAGGATGAACCCACACCACTCCTTAGAGAGGTCCACTGGCTCCCCATCCAGAAGTGCTGCTAGTTCAAATTTCTCACACACACACACATTCAAGTCACTACACAACACTGGACCCACATACCTCAATCACTGGATTCACATCCACCAACCCACTAGACAACTTTGCTTAGCATCACTCGCACACACCCCACATCCACAGAAGCAGAAAGGGGGGTCGATCTTTCATCTCCTACCAAGCCGCTAAATCCTGGAACGACCTCTCCCAACACATCAGAGTTTCCTCCTCACTTCTTAAATTCTGCAAGAAGCTGAAGACCTGGCTTTTCAATTGGTCCTCCTATGGGACCTTCGAGACTGCCTGTACTTAGGTCCAGCCTCACCACACACATACGCTCACCTACCCAATGCCCAGATACCCTCACAGGTGACAATAAGCGATTTACAAATCCACCTTGCATGTTGGCAGTAAGCAGCAGAGCGGAAGAGATTAGTGTTGATCCAAATGTGAGATGGGTGGGTGGGTGTGCGGGGGAGGCGGTTTACTCTGGTTGTGCGGGCCCAGTTGTGCATTCACCATGTTAAGTGGAATGTGAGTTGTCTCTTGCTCTGTGTGTCTTAGAAGATGGCAGGGTCTGGCACTCCGGGTGGGTTGGTCTTGAACTTGGAGGGCGCTTGTCTGAAGAAATGAATAGACCATATACATATATTACATGAAGTGTGAGAGCCGTGGCTTTTTGGCATAAAAAATAAAAGGATTTACCTCTGTCTGAAAGATTTGAAAGCCGTGTGGTCTGTTTTCAAATTGACCTGCTGATGTCGAGACGTCGATGTGGTGGGCATTTGCTGGGCAGCAATTTCTCCTAATTTGCCAGAGGGTCTGCAATATGGGTGTCCCCATATGACTATAATATCATCCTAAACAGTGACTGTGACAGATCTGCCCCACTTCTGTAATGTACGTAATATTGACGATGGGTGGATATCTGGCTGGAGCAACAACCTTGTTGCAGGTCATACTCATTTAATTCACTTCTATATGACTTACATATACGAATAGTTATGTTCTTCAGGTCAGGTGGTATTGAGGGCAGTGAGGTGATGCAAAGTATTTGGCCCGCACTGAATCTGATCATAACCCATTAGAATCGCCGCGGCAATGGTGGTGGGGGGATTTAAGGCAGAGGCTTAACCAGCTTTGCCACTGTGATGCCAGATTAATTTGCATTTGGAGAAAAATCAGGGGTACTGTGTCCAGATTTGCACTTGAATGGGACACATTACATTCAACCTCATGATACAAGGAGTAGGCATCAAGACAGCTTAATGTGCACACAAGACCTTGGATAAGGAGAGATGAGATATGAAGAGTAACGTATATAACTTTGAATGCAGGTTTGTCCTTAACCAGCAATGTAGGAGTGAACTCACAACAACTCGGCAGAGTACTCTGCCCTGTTTGAGAGGAATCAACTTCAGGCACTATATGGCCAGACGTCATCCCGAGGGTGAAAGTTTAGAGTATCTGTTAACTTGGTTGCTGCACTCCAAGACCAGTAGGAAACCGATATGTGTAATGCGCTCAGGGACAGGTAAAATTCTGAACTCCCAGACCAAGATAAACATTTTTTTTTCCTGGTATTATTGTAAGTTATATTTTCCTCCCACGTCAGTGGATACTGATAAGATTGCAAGGTAATTTGACATCCTTCCTCTTGCAAACCTCTATCTAGAGCAGGCAGATCTGATAGATGGGCCTATCTTCCTTGATGAAATATCTTAGTATACCACAATTGGCTTGGGGAAGACTCCTTGGCTGGACATGCTCCCCCTTGAGTTTAATAAGATACAGCTGTCTCCAAGATTGTATACTAAGGGGCATATTCTGAAGCACAACGGTAACATTATCGCCGCTTTAGCGGCAGAAAACTGCAGCTAAAGCGGCGATAATGGGCTTGATAATACTCTATAGAGAATGCCCATAAAAGCCCATGTTCACACCAGAACATAGTCTTCTATGGGAATTCACAAGGGCGTATTATCAAGCCCATTATCGCCACTTTAGCGGCAGTTTTCTGCTGCTAAAGCGGAGATAATGTTAACGCTGTTTCTTGATAATATGCCCCTGAGTCCTTTGAGTCGGGCTTATCGGCTAGCGAGTCTTTTGTGCTGTTCCTATTAAAAGAAGATACGTATCTGCCTAATGTGAAGTTTTACCAACCACGCTCTTTGTTGACCACTGAGATTAAGATTCTAAAGAAAATCATAGCAAACCAGTCTCAGGTTTCCAAATGTATTAGTGGCAAATCAAGCACCCAAAAGGTAATGGGACGAATCTTTGCAAATATTCTAACCACACACAATCATTCAGGGTAGCATTCCAACCCATAATTTTACACCCACTCTACCTTTAATTTGCCTGCCATATTTAGAGATGTCTGCCAACCTTTGGACATCTCTATACATTAGCAGAAGCCACTGTCATGGTGATTCTTGTCAATATAGCAAACGTTTGACTGAGAACTCTGTCAAACAAGACAGATGGTCGTCAAATTTTCCAAAGTTTTTTATTTTTTGAAAAGTGGTAATTTGTTTTTGAAATAAAAAAAACGAATGACCCCTATGGTGTAGGCATTATTTTTCTTTGTTTTTATGTCTGTGGCTGCCAGGGTGTACTTGGTGGTAACAGTTAGAAAGCAATCTGACCTCCCACTCCTAGTAGGGCAGACGGGTGGATGGCTTAGCTTACCTCTGATGGCCCCTACTCCGTCGGTCCATCAGATGAAGTTTTACCAGGGGGAATAAAGTTTACTCCGTCAGCTTAAAACTTGCGGTCTACTTGACTCAACATTGAGTGGAGCGGACGGACCTTGAGTTTGTGGACAGGGTGCTTCGATGCCATTCTGATGGAGTGCCCTGTCCACCAAACTCTAAATCAGCCTCAAGGTCCACTTATGTGAATCAGTATTGAACCTGCTCCTCATGGGAACAGTCCATCAGAACCTTGGTCACCCCACCCATTCACAAAGCTGCCCACTGCTTTTTTAGTTGGTCAATCTGTGATTCACCGCTCCCAACACCCCCTTCCGAATCTCACTTTACTAAAATTACGCTCCTGAGCCATGTGTTTTTTTGGAGGGGGAGTATAATGAGAATACCTCTACTATATCTAAGAAAATTGCCTAATGTTATTTCTTAATTAGAGGGTCAGCAGTCTGTGTAGAGAGTGCTAGATATAGTGGGAATCTTTCCTTTTAGGCATGTGCATGTAAGGCTAATAATTTAGTATTTGACCCTAGTTCCAACTAGGAGATGGTGAGGCCCGTCCAGAACAAGAATACTAGACCCAGAACTTAAGCAGACTTCTGGTCCTAGCAGTAAGACTTCTGTTTTAGAAACCTACAGCTACAAGCTACACCCACCACCCCATTTCACTACCCCTGCTAACTCAGGCAGGTAGACCTCAAAGAGAAATTCCTGTGTTCCAACAACATACAATTAGATCTGGTGTGTAGGCATAGGTCACGTTCTTAGGTTTCCTAGGTCCATGTGTAAGTAGCTCATGCAGTCTTGCATTTTGTGCTGCATTCTGGGATTTGTAGCCCTGATCTTCCAATTATAAAATTAGAACTGGATGAGCCACTCACTCATGGGTGTGGCAAACCACAGAGTTCTCCAGTTGCGGATGCCACCCACGACCCACAAAAGCGTGAAGGACATTTTACCAGTGCAGGTATACAAAGTAAGTCACACTCACCTTTAAATGTTTCCAGATAAACATGTAATTAAAATCAGGATCCACGGATTTAATTTAATCTGTATTTTTCTCTCCCGGATAGTACATTTTTAGAAAGTGATTTGATCTACAACATAAAGATTTTTCTAAAGAAAATGGTTTCACAAATATTTTTCTTTTGGTCATATAACGAGGTGAATGTCTCTGCCAAAGACAGCTCGTTCCTATGACAATGTTAGCTTGTGTCTCTCTCGCTCCCTTTTTCCGGGGGTGGGGGATAGTTCTAGTAAAATTAAACAAACTTGTTAAAAACCTTTTCTTGCTGAGAGAAGCCAGCAGCTTGAAATTGACAGATGTTTTACTTTGAGTACACTTTTAGGACATTGTGAAAAGCTCAAGACTCGCCCTGTTTTAGAAAGGATGTGAAGTCAGACTTTCCTCTCAGACATCCATTATTTTAAACAGGCAGTTCCCATAAAGGTTTAAACAGGTTGGCATGAATGGACATCAGGATAAAAAATAAACTAAAATTAGCAAGGAGAGAATAATAATAAACCATTTTTCCATTTTAATACGGATACTTCACAACGTTAGAAAGTCAATGTGCATGCAACAGCTGGAATTGACAGCAGTGTTCATATTAATGGATAGGAAAGAAAACAATTGAAACTGCATTGAATTTAAACAATAAATGTACCATAAAACTCAAATTACATGGCTCTAAACAGTCATTTGCCATCTGTAAAGTGCACAGTGCAAACTGTATGTATGTATGTATGTGCAGTATCAGAAGGGAAGCCACCATCTTGAATGGAACTGTAGCTGATCTTCCACAGAGTCTAAGCAGAATACACCTCCCCCCACCCTCCAGGGGTACATCAATTGTTTCCTAAGGCCATCATTGTCTCACCCATAGTAGCTTGGCTTTAGCAGAGAAGCAAAAACGACATTAACTGGATTCAAGCTATCCTGACTAAAGAGGGGTAAAACACCGAAACAGGTCCTAGGATACTTGTTTCCAGTCTAGGGAGTACCTGGTTTGAAAGTTTGGGCTGGACTGTTCCCATGGGGCACAGGGTCAATACTTATTTGCATATGGCCAGGTCTAAACTGGGGTGGCATGGCGAGCAAAAGAATGATGGATTTAACCCATATCCCTTGACTGGGGGAGAATGTTTTGATTTGTTCTGCATTCTGTCCATCAATTGTGTGCCTTTTGTTTAGCAGAGAAGCAAATGTCTAAGAAATGTGAGTGTCTTATATTGTGTCACTGATGGGGAAGGGTTCCCTTTTCTGGATACACTCTGGAACCCCTGGCCGACAGAATTTAAAGTTGAGAAGTAATTTATTCAATCCAATTATACAGTCCCAAATAATTAATGACTCCGAAGAATCACAGACTCCAGGTTCTAAGTTAGTTAGTTTATTACAAAGCTAAAAATAACTGGACACACAGACAACTCAAAATGAGGGTGTAGAAATACATCGGGACGAATACAAAGCCAATCCTACTGGCAAAGTTCACCCTCTGAAGCATACAAAGAATGACAAGTTCCCAGATTAGAATGCAGGCAATGATTGCCCCCGGATCAAGATTAGTCATCATTGGGGTTTTGTAAATAAAATCATTAGACTATCCCTACACTACCAGTAACGTGACATCCCATTCCCCAGTCAAGTTCAGGAACAAGTGTCAGCGTGAAGGCTTCCTAAGAAGTGCACTCATGCTGAATGGGTCAAGTAGCTTGAAGCTACAGAGCTCATTCGAAGATGTTCATTCTCTCTCCATCAAATCTCTTCTCCTGATTCAACCCTGGGGCACTGTCCCTAATTACAACACCTAAATCCTAGGACACACCCCTTTCACATCATCAGATCACCTCATCCAAGTGAGCACCTCCTCGTAGGTGATTTTCCATTTGATTTCAATATTCCAAGACTTTTGCTCAATGACCTTGATTTCCAGACCTTCTCCAGTGAGAAAGAACACCATTTCACATTATTAGCACCACTTGTTTGAATGTATCCTCTCCTCCCTAAGTCTAACTCCTAAAACAAAAGCGTTATTCTAACTAGCAAAGATGAGTTTCTCCACCTGCAACAGAAACGTGAGAAAGAAAAGATTCTGCATAAACATGAACATTATAAACAAACCAATTGTGGAGAGCAAGGGAAATACACGATGGCTACTGAAAATCGGCTAACATAAGAATCAATTTGGGCTTCGTTATATACTGTTACTAAGAAACGCATCTAAATCAATGCATTACATGACAGTTAATAAATTCTCATTATTCATTTATAAACAAATATTAGAATTTTCACCATTTAGAACACAATTAGCATGTTCATTTCTCCACACTGCACTAGATATCTCAATCACTTCACTTTTACACGTTATTACATTTCACTTTCTAATAGCCCAATTTGAACACGCAAAAAAATTAATTCTGGTGCTACCCACTTGTTATTATAATGCACCCCTACAACTCGAAGAGCACAATTGCGTTCTATCATTCCCCCCCTCTGATAACAAGTGTCATCAGACTCAATCACAATTCCTTGTAGAAATAACCAACCTGAACAGAAGTCATAGCCAGTCCTCCCTGTCAAAACCTTTCTAGGCTTTTGAGAGTCTCATAGTGACTGTCCTGCAGTCTCTCCATTCTCCTCTCATGCTGCCAAAGAGAATTCTCATTCTGTCATGACTCATTCCACTTATAGGCTCTTATCACTCCAATTAAAAGAATCACAAAAACCACTACAATGATAATGGGCTTCAAAATATAACCAATAATTTCCTTACCAAGGTTGGCAAACCAACTCCCAATCTTTCCAAATCCTTTCCCAACCTTATCCCAAACTTCTTCTATTGCCAAATCATGTATCTCATGGTGTATCTCAGTGATGCTGCTTATATATCTCCTCAGATCCTTGCTATTGTCTGGGACATAAGTACAACAATGTTGAACCCTCAACATTTTACAGACTCCACCAACTTTTGCTGTTAGCACATCTAATGCAAGATGGTTCTGCATCACCATAGCTCTTCTCGACACCCTCTTTCCATCCACAAGCAACAAAGACTAAGCTGTATTCGCTGACAACTTACCCACAATAATTGACAACCTTCAGATATGAATGTAATTCAAAACCACTCCGAAACTCTTGGTATCATTGCTCCAGATACATCCCCAAAAATCTCTCCTGAACTTTTACCTCGCTTCTCTCTATGGTGTTGTCCCCCTTCTAACGGTTCCAAATCTTCAACGTGGTGTACCTTAGGAAACACAACAGCTACATAACATGTGTCATACCAGTTCAGTGGTATCACACGTGCGCATTCTTCCCGCACACAAAATACACATTTGGTACCACTTGCACTGTTTCTTGCAAAACTTCTTCGCAGTGGCTTCAAGTGTGAAAATGTCATAATAGGTCTGTACCTGTCTGATGCAAAGGTTTCCTTTCTTTTCAAAATCTAAAGCTATTGGACCATAACTCCCCTTCACGTTATGTGCTAACTCCTCCTTGGTCCATTCAAATTTCCCTCCTCTACTGTTAAGCTTAACTGTTAATTGTGTATGCCTGTCTTCTACTTGATCTATGAACTTCTTCTCTACATCAGTCAATACACATGTCAAGTTAAGCTGTGTCTAATGTAACAGCAGGTATGAAATACTTCCCTATCCTCTCATCCTGCTTGTAATAGTCATGCTTATTTAAGTTCTTGGAAGCTGGAACTTCTGAAAGCACTGCATTGTAGTTAGAGAAATAATATTTATAGTGACACTTACCATAGAACATACTAAGCAACAAACTACATGTGATACCATCAGTCAGAGGCAGCTTGTGGTAGCAGATCCCCTTCTCCACAGATGCAGGCAACCGCATACACACATAACAATCTCTCACATCCATTGTATTCACATACTCATATAATAACTTTGCATAAGCATTTACTATAACTTTATCCACTCCTAATGTACCCTCTTTTGTGCTAGAAGTGATAGGTGTGGATGTTCCTTGTATTACCACCCCATTATCTTCTGCGTCATGTGAGGTTTTCAATTATACGATAATAACTACTGCTATCACTACTATCAAACCTACTATAAGTGTACCTATTATATACTTTGATCTACAATTCGAATTTCCAGACTCCATTTCTACTGAGTTCAGGTCAATACAGCAAGAGGATCAACGCAAAGTCTCTTTCTCTGCCTCTTCTTGCTGCTCCACAGAATTCATGCACAGCTCGTTGGAGTTCTGGAAACCAATTTCACAGTTCACTGTACAATTATTTACACAGTTCAAAAGGCTTCCTTAGCGCTCTTTCTTCCTCTACGGAAAACTCCTAATTTTATTCTTCTTTCACTCTGGCCTAGGTTAGCTTCCTTAAAGCAAAATGCTTTATTTACAGTTCACAGTTCAACTAACAATCCATCACTAGTTCAGAGCCAATTTCATCAATGACACATTGAAGAATTTCAAGACGAACTGCTGCAATCTCCTGAGCAGGTGGCTGATATCCAAAGGTTGGAATTTTCAGATCTCGCAGAATCAAAACCCTCAAGCCACTCAATATTGGAGGATTTGGTAGAGTCACTGTCAACACTCCATTGGCTTCTATGCCCCGGACTAATAGTTCAATTTCAATGATCAGCTCTGGAACTCTGCTGGCTACTTGTGAAGACCTCAGTCTCCCGGTCCCCACTGTTCCTGGCATCTGTAATAGGATAAGTCCACTCCGGGGTAGCGTACATCTGGCAGGGTACCCTTACTCTTCTCAATCTCCTCAAGCCCTCTTGTGCTTGCTCTGTGTCACTCAGCTCTGATTGAGACATTTCAGATACAGGAGCAAGATCTCTCCCAGGAGCAAGCATCACGTTCTGCCTCTTCTGTCTCACAGGCCACGATTCTCTTGCACATTCTGCTCTCCTTCTCTGCACCGATCACTTTCCACACCAGTTTCTTCAGCTGACTTTGACTCTGCACTGCTCACAAGGTTACAGTCTCTCTCAGAGTCAGTACCTGGGATTGTGTAGCGTGACCCCCCTGAGCTTGACCTGGTGGGTAACCAGCCTTGTCACTAACCCCCACAGCCTGGCTTGTCCTCTCTAGTGACCTCACAGCCACAACTGGATTTCCCTCAGGGAGAGGAGCTGTTTCTTCTGAGGATCCTGAACTCTGCGGGTGTGGGAGGCGTGAATCCAATTTGTTAGCCTCCACACTTTACAGCTGTATTCGTCACCAGAATCATTTGATACGGATCTCTCCAGTGGCATCAAGAAAGTTCTTCCTCACTTGCTTTCGAACAAGTATCCAATCTCCTGGATTCAGGTCATGGCAGAGATCCTTCGAGGTCGGTGGAGTCGCAGCTTCAACCTGGTGAGACAGAGAACGGGTCACGTCAGCCAGTCCTTTGGAATAATCAAAGATCAAATCATCTGTAATGTTTTTCAATGCTGTAGATGGTACTGCTTGCAAGCACATCAGCCTCCACATTAGGATCTCATGGGGCAAGAGTCCTGTCCTTCTATCGGGGATGCTAAGCATACTCATCAACACCAAAGGTAATGCATCAGGCTATTTCATAGATGTGGACAAACAGACCTTTGCCATCTGCATTTTGAGAGTCCCATTGATCTGCTCCACAAGACCAGATGCTTCTGGTCGATAACTACAGTGCAATCTTTGATCAATTTGCAAGGCCGTACACACCAGCTTCATAATCTCATGTTGGAAGTGCATTCCTCTATCTGACTCCAATGAAGTTGGAAATCTGAAACGTGGTATTAGCTCTCTAAGTAACAATGGGAGGTGTGGCTGAGCACCTAAGATAGCGGACGTGTTTTAGTGGCGCTTTGAGTCCCATTCCCCGGTTATCCTGTGCATCGTGGTGAAAGGCGGCTGGGAACTGCCCCTTCTGGGCTGTCACATTGAGACAGTCATGGTACTCACAATATTCTCCTTCAGTGTTTGGAATAAACATCAAAGTAGCAGGATTCAACACAGAACATCTTTTCAGGGTCACTTTCTCAGATGCAAGAATAATTTGCTCATAGCGTGTGAGCCGGTTATTCATCAAATGCTGTGTTTTGGTTCTCGTCATCAGGAGCTCAACTGAGTGTGGAACATATACAGTAAGAGGATAACCCATCACAATATTTTCACATCTTTCATTACTGACACCTGTTGCAGCAACGGATCTGAGACATCTGGGCAATGCTGAAGCTACAGGCTCTAATGTAGCTCAGAAGTAGGCAACTTGTCTACGGACACCTCCATGTGCCTGGGTAAGTACAGACAGTGCACAATCCTCATGCTCACAACAGAATAACAAGAAAGCTTTGTTATGATCATGCATTCCTAGAGCCGGGGTGCAACACAAGCTTTCTCTCAGCTCCAGAAAGGCAACCATACAGTCATTATCCCATGGTGTCGGATCACTCACAACCTTGTGTGTCAACCTCTGGAGAGGTTTTGCCTTCTACAAGAAGTTGGGAATCAGTTATCTGCCCACATAGAAGGGGCTTTGCCAAACAGCATGATCTTGGTGTTATCTGCATTCAGCTTGAGATAGGTCTCATTCATCCAGTCTAAGATGGTTAACATGCCTGAAGAGAAACGTTCTTTTTCCACCACCAGATCTTGGCCTGATGTAAGCATCAGCTGGGGGTCATCCGCATATGAGATTATATCAAAGCCAAAGTGCTCTGCAATACCAGCCAAAGGAGCCATGTAGATATTAAACAAGGTGGAGCTCAGACATGAGCATTGCGGCACACCCTTGTCTATGGTTATTTTACGTGAAGAGTAGGGGCCCAAATGACAGTTTGATGTCTGTCTGTCAAAAAATGGTGCGCCATTTCAGTGCCAAGCCCTGGATGCCAATTTCTTGTAGCCTTTCCAACAGCCTCATATGGGAAATGGTATCAAAGGCTGAAAAAATATCTAATAATACAAGTATCACTGGGTTTCCTGCATCCACTCCCATGCGCAGAGAATCAGTCACTATGGGACAAACTGACTCCTAGAAGCTCCCTGATCGACTCCTCCTCCTGATATCCTCCCCGTGGGCCCTCTAACTGGAGCTTCCCACATCCTCAAACACGAATGTGAATCTGCCAATGACACTGATCGTACTGTGCTAGACCCAAAAGCCACTCTAGAAGAATCTGCGGTGGCTGGTAACGGAGTACTAGCTTCTATAGGCACCAACAATTGACTATTTCCGCTTGCAGTAACATTTCCTCCTGAGTTGACTCTCCCTCTCCTGACTGTGGCTGACTACCGCTTTCCCCCTGATTTGGGTCATACACTGACACTATGGGTCCAATAGTGACTGGCACCATAAGGGCTTCCGGTAACCGCGTGGCAGTGTTAACTTTGCTCATCTCTGTACCTCCCAATGCTGGTATCCCTGTTCCTTCCTTTCCTGTTGAAATCTTTCCCACTACTCTCACACCAGGGCTAGCCTGTGGTTTTCTGTATTCAATGCCCATGGTATTAGCCAATGCTAGCCTGGTTGATGAGGGCTGTTAACCCGAAACTGGTCCAAGGCTGCTTGTTTCCGGTCCAGGGAAGAAATGGCTTGGCAGTTCGGTCTGGACAGTTCCCTTGAGGCACAGGGTCAAGGCTGATTTGCATATAGCTATGTCTGAACGGGGTGGCGAAGTGAGCTAAAGAACGATGATGGATTCAACTCAGATCTGGGACTGGGGTGAGTGTCTGAAAAGTTTCAGCGCTCCGTCGATCATCTCCTTGTGTTTGCATTAGCCAATGCTCGCCTTCCCTTGTTTGAATCTGGATTGCATGGTGGAGGACTCTCTGCTAGCAGCCTATCTAACAGACTATCATCTGTGTCACTATCATCCTCTTCCTTCCTACTCCGAGCATCTCCTGTTTTCACTAATAGTGGAAATAGCCTTTCTCCTTCGATGGTGTCTATCATCCACTTATTTAACTGTGCGTCTCATCATGCATCCTGGTATGCCTTCATTGCTTTTTTCATTCTTCCCTGACTTCTTTTCCTGCTCTTCGCCTATGCAGCTCACATCCAAGCATCTAATTTTTCAATCTGTGTTGGTCTAGTTGGAGGTCGCAATGAAGCCATCACTCCCCTCAACTGATACAGCACCTCTAATCTAGGCAGAAATGCTCGGCTAGTGGTATTGTCTTTAGGTCTAATGGCGCCACTTAGAATTTTACACTTGGTTTAAAAAGATTCTATTTGTTTGGCGGTGCTAAAAGGTAAAGAGAACCACAATCCCTCTTTAAGTTTGGAAAAGCCTACACATTGCGGGTTGGAAATGTCACTGCATAATAAATTCGACCAACTTATCTGGAAATTGCCTTGAGAAAGTCGTGGGTTACATTCCCAATACAATGAAACAAGTGTCGGCTGTGAATCTCCAGAAATAAAACTACAAAGGAATCTACAAGACCCTAAGGACAAGAACTATTTATGAATGCAAGAATGATGAATGTTGGAAACACTTGTATACTGTAAAGAACATTAATCTATGACGTGTGCTAGGGAGCTTTTTCAAGCGCCTCTAATCTAAATGATGTCTAGTGTGGAAAAGCCAAATCTCATTCCATTTCATTAATCTTATGCCGATTTTGAAGCCAAACTATGGTATGGAGTTCTACATTTGTGGCCAGGTAATGTGCGGGGGTAACCTCGTGTAGAGCTTCTTTACCCACACGAGTAACTACTCCTCTATCTCCTCTACAAAGATCTCATAACAAACTTAATCATTGCATGACTGAACCATATTCTTTTACCCACAAAATCAATAGGACCAATTCATTCGCAACCATTCCTGCACCGTGACCCACCACCTGCGCTGGTTACTCGAATTGCTGCGGTCCACCTTGTGCACAAGACTTCTAATACGATTCCAACAAACTCTCTTACACACGTTCCCTATTTTCAGACGGGTCATCGGTAGTGCTTCACAACTCCCTACAAACACTGGTCAGACAATTACATCAAATCACATTTTCTACACCTCAAATCTATCCTGGGATCTTAGGCTACTCCTCGAGCCTGACATCAAATTAAAATCAAATTGTATCTCATATGTCA
Organism: Lissotriton vulgaris; assembly: GCF_964263255.1. Classification (NCBI taxonomy): domain Eukaryota; kingdom Metazoa; phylum Chordata; class Amphibia; order Caudata; family Salamandridae; genus Lissotriton; species Lissotriton vulgaris. The sequence continues at coordinate 227,024,202 of NC_141687.1, read as the reverse complement.
TGGACCGTGCACGTTTCCCCCGAAACCATATTCACTCAACTCTCATCCCAACTCCGCAAGACATCACACAATCAAATCATCACCGCACTCTAACACACAGCATCGTTATTCATTCTCTGCCAACTTCTGTAATTCTCCGCACTCAATCATTTGGGCTATCACCCTTTGGGCTCTTTGGGGTTCTATGGAGCTAAACTTCGTAACATCCCTAGGTTCTCCCTTCACTCCAAGAGGTAACCATCTGACATTGCTACCAACTGATGGGTCCGGGTTCCCTTTTCTGGATATACTCTGGAACCCCTAGTCGATAGACTGTTTGATGTAATGAAACTCCCACCCGACCTATGTCGTTTTGCTATGGGTTTATATACGCTCTATGGGCCACCCACTGCTATATATACACATATCAAGTCTTTATTTGTATTTTTATTCATTTTGTTCCTTTATTTAATTAATCTTTCTTTTTTAACATTTTTAACAATTAGAAAAAATTGTATCCGACTTTCCTTTGATTAAACAAAAGTTAAAAACATGAAATCACCATACATATTAAAATTCCCAACAAATATAGTTATGCAAATCCAACATACATTCCATATTCGTCTACATCTTCCATCTTCATTGCAATTGCATATGCATAGAAACCATTAGTGTATCCCCATGGTTAAACCACACTCACATCCTAACCTGTCACACAACTGCATATTAACATGCACACTTCACATGCGTACACTTCCCAGCCTACAATAGGATACACTAATGAAATTATAGAGATGACATGTCATGACCATCCGTGGTTGTGTTGCCAACTGGGATATCACTCAGCCAGGTCGACATATGTCTCAGTGGTAATTACAACTTGTAAACACCTTCATCAGGACCACTCATATTTAACTTTTAACAGGTGAGTGGTAGGGGATCTGGGAACAGAAAATGTAGGATCAATATTTAGGGCCCCAAGCTTTTTGTCATTGCTCATATACGTTTGCAAGAGTGGTGAGTATATTGGGTGTAGCTGCAAAAAGTTTGTTTCCAAAAACCCTTTTCAAACATCAAACGAATGCGAGCCGTCAGGCCCAAATATATCTATCATGTGAACGAGAAAAACCGCACCGAGCGAGCGGAGCAGCCGAGGGTGAACCAGGTTGGCGGTCAAGTAGCGGTGTGAAGCAAGAAGCCCCAAAAAGCCGTGCCGCGTCGTGCCATAACCGCAACTGCAGCCGTGGTAAAGAGAAGGCGGTGGGCAGCGGCAAAGCGGCACAGCGGTAGGGCAAAGTAGCGGTGTGGAGCAAGAAGCCCGAAAAGCAGTCCTGCGTTGTGCCATAGCCGCTGCTGCAGCCGTGGTAAGGAGAAGGCGGTGGGCAGCGGCAAAGCAAAGGTGGAGAAGTGTGGCTCACCGATTAGAGCGGCAGACCCTGAGGCAGAGGTCTGGCCCGGGACCAGGGTTCAATTCCCGACACGGCAGGGTCTCGGGCTCAATGTCCACAGACTCGATAATTCTCACCTAGGTGCCTACTCTAATCATGGGTCCCACTCTGCAATTCTGGGCAATAGCTTGCTTAATCTCCACAACGGCCCTGAAAGCGCTAGGATGCCTGGCCTCACCTTGGAGGTGCCCAGTAAGGGGCATCTCACAGGGAAAGCCAGGAAGGGTTCCAAAGCGGTATACAGCGCCAAGATACCTTCTAGGTGAGTATACACACATTTACATTTACAAAGCGGCAAAGCAAAGCAAAAAAAAAAGCGGCTCAGCAGCAAAGCGGAAAGCATTGGGCTGCACATGGAAAACCTTTTGAAATCCTCCATTGCGGCCATTGTTGATTGCCGTTTAGACGCGACTGAAGCGCTGGGGGTAATTGACCCGCAGGAGCCGCTCATTGAAAACCCTTTATCGCCATAAGCAGATTGCTGTTCAAACGCGGCTAAGGTGCTGGGGGTAATTGACGGTCATTGAAACCCCACTGAATCTCTCCCGTTAGTTGTTTAAACACGGCGGGAGAGGTCTGATGCATTAAATAAAGTGGGGTCACAGTCAAAGCCAGATGAAAAAAACTAGGGGGATAGTGGATCAAGCCGAGCATGTAGAGGTGGAGCTTTATCAAGGGAACACTTGAATGAGTCAGTTGAGTTGAGTTCTTCACCTTTATCCCCTATAACCTCCGGGAAGATTCAAAAGATCTCGAAGACCGACGCTCAAAATCGATTAAGAGCTTCTTTTTTAAGTACCACCACGGCCTTACTAAAAAACAAAAAAGAAACACATCTAAGAATATTGATTCTAGTGCTGATTGCAGAATATCTGTCTCATCATCTCCAATACCGTTATCATGTTTAAATAGTCCTCAGCCTTGTGAAATAACTGAGTTTAAAATCGACTTGCCAATAGCAAAGCTATGTGAAGAGGCTGATTCTCCAGATAGGAGCTTAATTTGTAGCCATTTCAGCTCATTAAAAGAAGCCAAAATTACCCCGGGATCATTCAAATCGCATGATGCGAGTAGCCTTAAGAAGAGGACTCATAAGCCTTTTGGGCTAATCCTGGTGGAGGACTCACAAAGTGCAAGATCGGAAGAGCTCAGCAAAAAAAACACTGAGAGCGTAAATGCTGTTTGCTTAGTAATTGATATCCCCTCGGGTTTGATTCATAATGTGAGTGATGTGGCCGTTGTGTTGGATCATAATGTTGACAAGTTGAATAATAAGGCGGTTTGGATGATCTAGTATCAATCCCGAAAGATCAACCTTTTCCAACTGGGGATGCACGTCCTTTTACTTTGGATCAGTCCAGCATAATATTGGAGAATAGTTTTTGTATTAATAAGTCAATTTTGATTCCAGGTGTGGCTAGTAGGCGTAATAACCTTAAGGTCAATACAAATGAGCAATGTAAATCTTTTAACTCCGCTGATTTATCTTTGTTAACAAAATTTGATGGAAACTTTCAGGCAAAATCTGGTGCATTGGAAAATAACGCTAGCAACCCTGAGCGCGGGGTATGGGATTGTATGCTAAATACTATGGATTCTATATTGAACGCCCTTAATTTTCACTCTGACAAGTTAGACATCCAGGTGGACATTTTAAATACTTTAGCAAAACATGTTGTAGGAATTGACGCAAAGCTTTTTCAACTGACTAAATTGATCTCTAAGGTACAAGCTGATAAAGAGAATCAGTTAATATCTTGTACTTGTGTTCAATTGATTGATAAAATCTCGGATTTGCCGTCAATTGTTAGTTCTATGGTCCACGAAGTAAAATTATTGTCTGGTAGGAAAGTCGAGGGGTGTGACGGACCAATTAACCCTGGAACTATAGTAAATAATCCTTTAGCTTTAAAACGTTCCCTCCCGCTGATTACTAGTGACAAAAATAAGGCCTCCCGGATAGCAGCTGGAAACATTTGTGTACCTCTAGAGGCTCCTCAATCCCCTAATTCAAAGATAAAACTGGAGTTGAACAAAAGCTGTTCTAAAGCAAGAAAGGCCACAGAAGTAATTGTAGAGCCTGAAGTTTTATCAAAAAGGGCGAGAAAAAGGTTAAGAAAAGCACACAATAAATCAGTTCAGGATAAAAAAAATACATAGTGGAGTAGTAAATAATAGTCGCCCTTCAACCTCTAATTCTAAACATGTGGCTCTCTTCCCTATTTTTAGACCAACTAACACCTCTGAAGGCAATAAAAAAGAAAAACAACCTAGTAAAGTTGGGAGTAATGGGATAAAGGAGGAGTCTAAACTAAATGTGGGGACTAAAACCCGGGCCCAAGCAACTAGAGAGACTGTAGGAGGTCAAGCCCAGCCAATCCATGATTTAGATTCCCAGTATGGTAATCAAAACTAAAGATAATACCCAAAAAAATCCAAGGGTAGTAATGTCAGTTTGGCCTAGAGATGATGGAGTTATTTTACAGGGAGTCCAAAATATGGTTAATGAGAAAATTGTAAATTCCATCTGTTTACAATATAACCAGTTTAGCCAGAGTGAACAGCCCTGTATACAAGATCAAAATCCTCCTAATGGAAAATTAGAGAATTCCAATTACCCGCAATGTAATAAAAATGAACAGGATGATCGTTTTAGTATTCCGGTCCAATCACCGCTAGAGCAGACTGAACAATGAAATCCGTCGGCTTCGGCTCTGCCGGTGATCACTGGGAAGGCGGAACTAGCTGACTCAAGGCTAAGGAGTGATATGGAACCCCCTGAATTGCTGGTTGAAAAGAAATAAGTGTTTTTTTGTCCCCAATACTCTACTCGAGGTACCCATGATATTTTGAATAGGGGGAACATTTTGAAACTACTAAAAGCAACTCCAGATCTAAAGGGTGTTGTATCTGAAGATCTGGATTCTGTGGAGTTTAAGACAGATGTTGGTAATAGGGAGACAGCCATCATGACTTGGCTAAATGACAACATTGTTAGAAAAATATTAGCTAACTCTAATAATTTTGAAAGTTGGGGGATGAAAGTATGGAGACTCCAAGTTCTGCAATACCCGACCCCATTCATACCAATTAAATTGTTGTGCAGTCCAATAGTGAAGAAGGATGCACCAAAATTAACTGAGGTTGATCAATTTAGAGTGTTAAAAGGCGCCTCAGGCCCATCATCAGACTTAAATAGGTTATGTGGCATTAAAATTAAAAGTTGTCAGCCAGGATCACGTGTGTGTGAAGAATTAAAGAGGATCCCCGAGGCGGCTGAAGATTGGAGTTGGCTCCCGTCTATTCTATCAAGAAAAAATTCAGAAAAGATAGATTGATGCTGGGGTACTCTAGTTAATGTACCATCTGCCTTTAAACTTTGCTCTGGAATACAAATGACTTTAACTCACTTATAGAGGATGTAAATGTTGTAGGTTTTTAAAAATCTTTTGATATGTTAATTTTGAAAGAAACATGGAATATGTGTAGTACACCACTGATCGGCTACTATGAATACTTGAATGCGGCATCTAGGGAGGCTGCTTATGGTCGACCAAGTAGGGGCCTCTCTATTTATTTATTTATTTATAATAAGTTCGAAAAAATAGGTTAGATCATTGCAACTTATCCAGTTATGGGAAATGGTGAAAGTGTTATATTATGATCATAGGGACTCACAGATAATCATTTCTGGGGATTTTAACACTCATCTTGTATTATACAAAAAGCGTGAAATTCTATCAGATCTTTTAGCCCAATGGTCTAATTGTGAATTTATTAAATATATCCTAACGATTTTGCATGATAGAGAGCATATTCCAACTTTAACAAAACTGACAGTCTTTCTATAATCGACTATACGATATTGTCAGATAAACTCTCCGATTTAGTTCAAAGTCATGAGGTTGTTCCAAGGATTGAGAATGACCATAATCCGCAAGTTATCGCATTTAGATTTCCCTTTGAGTATTTACCAGAAGCCAGAATATTAAGAACTGGTCCTGCTGCTTTTAATCTTAAAAGGTTAAGATGGCGTGAGAAAACTGAGAAGGATATCATTGAATTCCTCTTGCATTTAATTCTTGAAGCTAAGGCCTTTTACTCCGAAGGGAACTCAATGGTTGCTCTTTGGCCCTCCCTATGTGATTCCCTATTGAATACATTTTCTAATAGGGAACCTGAGGGGAGGTGTAACTCTGAATTCAAGGAACCCCGGTTGGTTTTCCTACCGTTGATTATACTTGAAACGATCCCTTAATAAAACAATAAGAACATTGTACAGAAAAGCAAAAGGGACTTCCTACTTTTTAATGTCACTTAAAATCAGAGACTTAAAGAGGGGATATAAGAATGAAATCTGGAGGGCTAAACAATTTTATTACGAAGAAACTTGGGCCAAACTACACTTTGCATGCAAATCTAAGGATTTGTGACTGTTTTGGGGCATTATTAATAATTTAGAAAATGGAAATTTTAGAATTTTAGAAGTAATAGTGCTAATATAGATGAGTTAAGCTGGATACATTTTTTTAGTAAGATGAAAATAACTCCCCAATGCCAAGCGACCGTTGAGGATGATCGTCTTGTCCATCACTGTATATTGGAGCCAGAAGAAGGGTGTGTCCCTCTTAGTATCAGTGATTCACTATGTTCTCACGATACTGAGTTATGCTCGATGGACAAAGTTAAAAAACGTATTACTTAAGATAAGACCGAATGGAGCACCGGGCCCTAATGGAATCCCCAATGCTATTTTTAAAGCTAAAATTACGTATTGGCCAGAGTTATTAACGCTCCTTTTTAATGGCGTTCTTAAATCGTGTTGTATCCCGGAATCATGGCAGGGAAGCATTATCCAGCCGATCTATAAAAGTGGGCCCCAGGACAACCCCGCAAATTATCGATTAATAACCCTCACAGACATAGATGCGAAAATATTTGCAAGTTGTCTGTTAGAGGAGTTGGAGTCTTGGGCGCAAAGAGAAGAATTGATTCCAATTTTTCAAACAGGTTTTTGGAAGGGAGAATCGACTCTCACAAATTTGATTTTATTGACTTTACTAGGCGAAAGAGCAAAATGTAGGAAACAAAAATTGTACATCTGTTTTATTGATTTAAAAGCCGCTTTTGACTCTGTCCCCAGAAATATTCTGTGAACTAAGCTAATTAACTGGGATATATGAGAAACCCTTTTAAAAATGATTAAATTATTGTACTCCAATACTTGGGTTCAGATCAAAATTGGCGACGCTAGACACATTACCCGTCGCCTTGAAACAAATGTCGGCTTAAAACAAGGTTGTTTGCTCGCTCCTTGCCTTTTTAATTTATTTATGTTCGATCTTAGAGCCCATTTTAATTATGTAATTTCGCACTCCCCTGCTGTGATGGGTAAAGAAATCTAATACTTACAGTACGCAGATGATACCATTTTACCTAGCCAAACTAGGGTGCTCATTAGGATGGCAGACGTCCCTGCGTCCGTCCGCCACCTCAGAGTAGGAGGGACCGTCCGCAGGGGCAGCGGCGGTCCCTCCGTGCAGATTAGGATGTGACCGCCACCCTGGCGGTCACATCCTCAATATTTAACATTGCGGCGGGTGCTGCTTTAAGCAGTACCAGCCGCAATGTTAAATATGCATTCTTCGCATTTGCATGCATAAAGCGGCAGGCACCGCGCGGTGCCTGCTGCTTCATGCACGCAAAGGGGGGTACCATAGGTAGCCCCATGTGCACCCCCCACCCCCTGTCACCCTGGGTGCCCGCAATGGGCCCCCAAAGAAATCTCCGTATGCCTTTCCACGGCGGAGATGCCCCCGCAGAAAGGCATCAGTTTTCCCCCATCCTAATATGGCTGGCGGTGTCTGTTAGACACCGCCTCCATATTAGAGCTTTTCCGCCGCGGTCGTAAGGTGACCGCAGCCGAAAAGCGGCGGACGGTCTTCCTGACCCCCCAGCCATCCTAATCTGGCCAGAGTGAACAGCCCTGTATACAAGATCAAAATCCTCCTAATGAAAAACCGCAATCCTAATGAGGGCCTAGGATAGGATTAAAAAGACTAATACATTCTTTTAATATATATGTAACTCAAAATGGTTTAACAATTAATACAAAAAAAACAAATAATGTTAATAGGGAAAGGAAAATTAGGTGTTAAAGATTTAATTAATAATGGTTTGACTATAGACTGTGTAAAAGCTTATAAATATTTGGGAATCACATTTGATGATGGATTGACATTTAGACAGCATTTTAATAACTTAGAGGCAAAAGGTACCTCACTTTCCTTTGCCTTTCGAAAACTGAGAGATAAGTTATTATGCCCCAATTATGATCACTTGCTCAAAGTCAAGCCTACATGACTGGGCACACTTTTCCTGATTGCACCTGGCCTACCTGCTTAAAGGAGCACAGTATCACGAGCAGGAAAAGTGCACTCTATCTGTAAGAGGGCCCCAGGTGCAATAACGACATCAATTTGGAGGAAGAGTCGGATTGTGTGAGATATAATTACAGGTTGATTTAGGGTCACACAACAGTAATTTGCTAGTTTACATTTGAAAAAACATTGCTTGGCACACTGGCACTTCAGAAGCTACTTAGAACTCAGATAATTTTTTTTAAAATGTTCTGCTACTGTGAAGACATCCCTTCTATCTACTAGAGGAAAATCAGAAGATTTGTTGGCCCCCCTTTTTCAGAAGATTTGACCCAGGGTTATACAAAAGAACCTCCAGAGTAACTTTCCACAGACATTGAAACCTGGCATGGACTGTCCAAAATAGCTGCAACCTCTTGGAGAAACCTGTATTTGGAGTTGCTTGCTCAGATGTAAATGGCCCTGTACAAACACTGAAGGCCTGCTTTCTGAAGAATTCCCTGCTGCCCTGGTTGATGTTTGTAAGAGCAGAACATCTTATGGCCGGGATGCCCGTCACCCCCTCCCAAAACAATCCCCAAGGATGGGAAACGGACGCAGTTCTGAACTTTTGAAAGGCGGGAGGGAGTCACCCTCCCGGCCGTATTTATTAAAATATGAAAGAAAAATTAAAACGTTAAATAAAAGTTTTATATCATGTAAAATTTTCATTTATTACATTTCGATGAAGACATGTTTATTGGCTAACCTTAACAAATCTCTAATACAAAGGTTTCCTAGCCGAGTCTAACATCCTGCAAATGCATACATTCTAAATTAAAATTGTACATCCTAGCATTAAGGGCCAACGGCAAGGTCACAACCGGTGTCAGATCCCTACTACCAAAACTCTCGCCCTCACGGTGTGAGTGGCGGCTGCGCAGAGGACTGTACCCTCCGTGCCAACTCCAATTTCCCTTGTCTTGTTGGGGGCCCCCATTTCAGCTCGACGCCATCTTAAAGGACGTCCGAGCACCCGTGTGAGGTATCTGTAGGAAGGACAGCGTGGACTCCCCCCCCACCCCACACTCTCTCTCACATCCGCCGTCGCGGATATCCGGGCCCCGGGAAATTCGTAGGAGGGGCATATAGCCGCCTCCTCCCCTGGAAGGGGCCTATGGCCGTCTCCCCTTAGGCGACCCATCCTTAGTGGGTGCCGCCTCCCAGTGGGAGGGGCCAATGGCCGCCTCCCCCCGGGCGCTCCCATCCATAGTGGGTGGCGCCCCCCTCTAGGGACCTTGAAATTACTGCTCACCGATCATGACCTTACCGCCTGACCCAAAAAAAAAAAAAATACGACATTTGTTTACCTACTAAGGGAGAAAATACCATCCTGTCTACTTGCACCAATAGTTTACTCTTAAGAAAAACAGTACCTACAAACAGAAATTACATCCTTAAACTTAGCATTCATTTTCATCAATACAGAGGGAAAGAAGATGTTATCAGAGCCAAAACTTTATTGCAAAACTAACATTGCCATAAGGGGCTGGTGGGTGGGTCAAAATTGCTCCTTGTTCCGTCGAGGGCTCACGTGCAACGAGTGGGTGCAGCTTCCAAGCACAGGAACAAGAGGACGCTTCTTCGGATTCCCGCTCTCTTTATTCTTCTTCGGGAGGGCGTGTACCCTCCGCCGGTACGCCTACTGGGCGTGGCCATCGGTGTAGGTGTCTAGGACAACCCCTCTTGGGCGGGAAAAGGCGCGCCCCGGCTATGCCGCTTTGGGCATACCAGCCGAGACACGCCCCCCGCCCAAAATGGTTTCCCGGAAGGATCGGGGCACCCAACCATACGTTCGGGGGGACCGAGTGGTCGCCCCTTTCCATATGGCCGGGATACCCGTCACCCCCTCCCAACACAATCCCCAAGGATGGGAAACGGACGCAGTTCTGAACTTTTGGAAGGCGGGAGGGAGTCACCCTCCCGGCCGTATTTATTAAAATATGAAACAAAAATTAAAACGTTAAATAAAAGTTTCATATCATGTACAATTTTCATTTATTACATTTCGATGAAGACATGTTTATTGGCTAACCTTAACAAATCTCTAATACAAAGGTTTCCTAGCCGAGTCTAACATCCTGCAAATGCATACATTCTAAATTAAAATTGTACATCCTAGCATTAAGGGCCAACGGCAAGGTCACAACCGGTGTCAGATCCCTACTACCAAAACTCTCGCCCTCACGGTGTGAGTGGCGGCCGCGCAGAGGACTGTACCCTCCGTGCCAACTCCAATTTCCCTTGTCTTGTTGGGGGCCCCCATTTCAGCTCGACGCCATCTTAAAGGTCGTCCGAGCACCCGTGTGAGGTATCTGTAGGAAGGACAGCGTGGACTCCCCCCCCACCCCACACTCTCTCTCACATCCGCCGTCGCGGATATCCGGGCCCCGGGAAATTCATAGGAGGGGCATATAGCCGCCTCCTCCCCTGGAAGGGGCCTATGGCCGTCTCCCCTTAGGCGACCCATCCTTAGTGGGTGCCGCCTCCCAGTGGGAGGGGCCAATGGCCGCCTCCCCCCGGGCGCTCCCATCCATAGTGGGTGGCGCCCCCCTCTAGGGACCTTGAAATTACTGCTCACCAATCATGACCTTACCGCCACAGGCCGGATAGTTGACCGGCTATCCGGCACCCCCACAAACCCTACTAAAGGTCATGCTTCTTCAAACCCCTTAGCCATGCTATGAAGTCTCCTATGAGTAAGACATTCCCCTCCCGGGACAGGTGAACCCCATCATTGAGATACATGTGATCACCCCGAATACACCCATGCGGAATGCTATGCAGCTGCGCAGAGCGAAACAATCTACCAATTTTGTTGTTAACCTTCTTCACTGAATGGTTTAGAGCTGACACTGAAAGGCCCCCCCGCCAAACCCTTCTGGGAATCATGTGGGACCAGGCAATCGTGCACCCCGGGATTCTTTTTGCAAACCAGCTACCGGCAGACAAAACTCGCTCGAGTAATACTCGCCTACCGAGTGTCACCAAGTCATTGCCCCCCAGGTGTACTATGATTACAGATGGCGGTGACCTCTCCCGCCCTAATAGGCCCTCAACAAAAGATTCAAACTGGTCAATACAGAGCCCGCCCCTTCCGTGGAAGGCCACTCTGTACCCGTATTCCCCAGCTGCGTGAGTCACGTCACCTGCTTTGAATACGTCCCCAGCCCGCCTCACGTATGAGTGGCCCACGACCCACACCACTCTCTCCTCAGCAGGCGATCCGTGACCGCTGGTCCCCTGGTGCTGGGTCGACTGTACATTCCGCCCCGCATGACATGCTCGCGAAACTGTAAATCAAACAGAAGACAAGAAGCGTGAGTGCATGTAACTTGGCTTCACAACATGTGCAATCGCACATACCTTTTAAAACAATTCGAAGACCATCGTCCTAACTGTTTCACCTCTTCCGCACTCTGACCCCTGGCTGTAGCCTCAGTAGCAGCCCCTATCCTGAAGGAGTGGGTCCCAAAATCGCACGGGTCCATGCCCGCCGCCGTGATTGTCAGTGCTAGCACCCTCTGGAACTGAAACCTCGTCAGTGGGGTGGCATCGATGTGCCTCAGCAAACTCCCCACCCCATGTATCCGCCCTCAGTGCCAAGTATTCCTCTATGCACCTTACCGGGCACGTGGGGGACTCTCGCATGCGCTGGACAACAACACTGTTTCCCATAGCTCCCTGGTCAGTCTTGGACCTAGCTATCGTGACTACCATCGAATCACCCCTAATCAGGATGTGATCCCTGCATAAGCCTCCCTCCACATCTTTCTTATTCTTTGCGACCAGTTCGCTCACCCGCATAGCCCCATGGAACGCTAATGCGAAAGCTGCCCGGAACAGAACTGCTTCGAATTGGGAGGAGCATGTCGTGACTAGTTTCGCCATGAGTAGGGACAACCTTTCTAGGCCAATCGGGCGCCTCTCGTCTTGCTTACGACCCTCAAGGCGCTGCCAGCCACGAAGGGCTTTTTTCGCCAAAAAGGAACCTGTTGGGTCTTTGATGCCAGGCACCTGCGCCATGAATGAGATGGCCGCCCGGTGTCTATTGGCCGTTGGCGCTGATCGGCCTTCCCTGTGCAGTGCTACAAGGAACCCTAGGAAGGAATCCTCCTGACCCCAGCTCTGATTCCCTGTCGGACCCAAAAATGCACAATAGGAACGAAACGCTCCTTCGTATGCCTTCCTCGTCCTGGGGGCTAAGCTTGCTGCCATGAGGTCTTGTAATCCGGGGCACCGATTAGCCAGAGTGCTTTAGGGAATGGTGCCGCCGCTACGTCCGCCTTAGGTAGATAACCCCTGAACGCCTGCATATGTGAACGAGAGAGTGCATCAGCCGCATGATTCAGTACACCCGGCACATGTTTCGCCCTGAACTGTACATTCAATCTCATGCAAAGCAGCACAACTTCCTTCAACAATCTCAAGATCCATTTGCAGCGTGCTGCCTGATTGTTAATGCATTCGACAACAGTCATATTATCAGACCAAAATACCACAGAACGGTCTCTGAACTCGTCCAGGCATGCCATCAGAGCAACAAAAATAGGGAATAGCTTGAGGGCTATTCATCAAAATTACCTGCTGGGTGGATCTAAGGCTGCTGAAACTTGAGCTGATACTAATCCGATGCCCCCATGATGCCCCTTTTGATGAGGTAGCACTTAGGCTTCTTTGACTTCAAGCCAAGTCTTCTGATGCCTGGAATTTTTTTCATGTATCTGATCCAAGGCACTGCAACCCATTTTGACTGTTACTTTCAACCTGTTCCTGGTTGAGTGTACCAAGCTGCATTGCTTTTTTAAGTTCAAAGGCCACTCCACCACATCACCTTGATCCGTCCATGCCCTGACCCTTGTTCCCTGTGCCAATAAAAGACGCATAGAAAATCTGAGCAGCTTTCAACCACTAAAAACGTTTATTGCATCATTAACTTAGTTTGTTTCCTTGCTGTTCCTATCTAATGACTGTCGTTTGATGGGTATACTTACCTGCTGAAGTGAAATGGCTTACTGAAGAGGACCCAGTCAACCTCCGCCCTGCATTACACCCTGCTGAAAGGCAGCCAGTTGTGATCTGAAACACACAGCTTTTCAGATGGAGGTGTTTCTACAACGATTACAATGTGTTTCCAAGCTACAACAGTCTTCATACAAACTTCCTGGTGAGTTTGACAGTATTCCATCACTCTTGACAAAATGAATCGGAGAGCTCTCCACACACACATAGATCTGCTCTGCTGTACTCAGGAATTCATAGGGTGGAAGGGAATTATCCCAATTTAACGTGACTCCTGTCCAACAGCCCCAGATTCCGGTCTTCACCAGCAGATTTGGAGCTTAAGTAGTCCAATAACAGATGTTCTGCTCTTACAAACATCAACCAGGGCAGCAGGGAATTCTTCAGAAAGCAGGCCTTCAGTGTTTGTACAGGGCCATTTACATCTGAGCAAGCAACTCCAAATACAGGTTTCTCCAAGAGGTTGCAGCTATTTTGGGCAGTCCATGCCAGGTTTCAATGTCTGTGGAAAGTTACTCTGGAGGTTCTTTTGTATAACCCTGGGTCAAATCTTCTGAAAAAGGGGGGCCAACAAATCTTCTGATTTTCCTCTAGTAGATAGAAGGGATGTCTTCACAGTAGCAGAACATTTAAAAAAAAATTCTCTGAGTTCTAAGTAGCTTCTGAAGTGCCAGTGTGCCAAGCAATGTTTTTTCAAATGTAAACTAGCAAATTACTGTTGTGTGACCCTAAATCAACCTGTAATTATATCTCACACAATCCGACTCTTCCTCCAAATTAATGTCGTTATTGCACCTGGGGCCCTCTTACAGATAGAGTGCACTTTTCCTGCTCGTGACACTGTGCTCCTTTAAGCAGGTAGGCCAGGTGCAATCAGGAAAAGTGTGCCCAGTCATGTAGGCTTGACTTTGAGCAAGTGATCATAATTGGGGCATAATAACTTATCTCTCAGTTTTCGAAAGGCAAAGGAAAGTGAGGTACCTTTTGCCTCTAAGTTATTAAAATGCTGTCTAAATGTCAATCCATCATCAAATGTGATTCCCAAATATTTATAAGCTTTTACACAGTCTATAGTCAAACCATTATTAATTAAATCTTTAACACCTAATTTTCCTTTCCCTATTAACATTATTTGTTTTTTTTGTATTAATCGTTAAACCATTTTGAGTTACATATATATTAAAAGAATGTATTAGTCTTTTTAATCCTATCCTAGGCCCTCATTAGGATTGCGGTTTTTCATTAGGAGGATTTTGATCTTGTATACAGGGCTGTTCACTCTGGCCAGATTAGGATGGCTGGGGGGTCAGGAAGACCGTCCGCCGCTTTTCGGCTGCGGTCACCTTACGACCGCGGCGGAAAAGCTCTAATATGGAGGCGGTGTCTAACAGACACCGCCAGCCATATTAGGATGGGGGAAAACTGATGCCTTTCCGCGGGGGCATCTCCGCCGTGGAAAGGCATACGGAGATTTCTTTGGGGGCCCATTGCGGGCCCCCAGGGTGACAGGGGGTGGGGGGTGCACATGGGGGTACCTATGGTACCCCCCCTGCATTTGCGTGCATGAAGCAGCAGGCACCGCGCGGTGCCTGCCGCTTTATGCATGCAAATGCGAAGAATGCATATTTAACATTGCGGCTGGTACTGCTTAAAGCAGCACCCGCCGCAATGTTAAATATTGAGGATGTGACCGCCAGGGTGGCGGTCACATCCTAATCTGCACGGAGGGACCGCCGCTGCCCCTGCGGACGGTCCCTCCTACTCTGAGGTGGCGGACGGACGCAGGTCCGTCTGCCATCCTAATGAGCACCCTAGTTTGGCTAGGTAAAATGGTATCAAGGAGTTGCTGGCCGGCGACCAGTGATGAATAGTTCGTAGAGATCCAAGCCTGGATCAGAGATCGATGACACCTGAAAGCAGAGGGGACCAAGTTCGTACTACTAGCCAGTAGTCAGAGGGTACCAGGAGGGCACCGGTTGGCCGTCACCTCGACCAGGTGAGTGGGCGACGCTAGGCTCTGCAGTCTCACGGACCAGGAGGCGTTGTCGGCGACCAGGAGGGAGGTGCGAGCTGTCCCACGAAGGATGATGCTGTCGGCGTCGCTGGGCCCAGGATTGGGGCAACAAGCCTTGGCAGATCTCAGGGCCACGTGGTAGGCCTAAGATGGCGTCTTGAATGGACCAGGAGGGTCCGGGGCGCTCCTCTCGGAAAAGGGAGCAAGGGCCGGTCTGGAACAACCAGACCAGCAGCGTTGGTTGTCGGATGTCGTCAAGGAAGGGCACAAGCCAGCGGCTAGTGACCAGACAACGTGCTGAGCAGCGAGCAGAAGGGCCCCACGCAGATCGTGGAGATGCTGGGAGACTGCACTTCGGTGCTGGAGCGGCTCAGGGTCGGGGCTTCTCGGACCCCAGAGCACTCACCAGGGAATGGCTTCGATGGTCGTGCTGGTTAAGAAAGCGTGCAGGTTTTGATGATGGCCGGTCCCTCGAGGTCTCGTCGCACCCACAGATCACAGCTGAGCTGATGACGTGGGTAGAGGTCAGAGGTGCCAGGGAAGCCGGTTCTCGTCGAGCTGGGCCGTCGGATCCTTGAGGAAGGACTTGCAGCAAACCGCAGAGTTCTTAGATGGTGCCCGCTGATGCAGGGTGACTACTCCTTAGTCACAAGGGAGAAATCTTGAGAAGAGTCTCGAATGTCCTTTCGTAGAAAGTAGTTCCTGATTCAAAGATGATCTAATTTGGAAGGGTCCCCGCTCCTGCCTTTATTCTAAAGAAAGGGGTGGGTACATGACTAGGTCCTGCCCTAAGGGTGGGACCAGGAAGGGGGGTAGTTTCACCCCTCTCCCCTGCCGGACTTCCCCAGGCCAGGGCTGGTGCCCCTGGAACTGGTTCGGACCGGCAGATGCGTAGTGAGCACCGGGGTGCCACTCCGCAGTCACCTTCTCGCAGAAGCCCTACCTACCCAGAATACACAAACCCTGTCTGGGACGGTGCGAACACCGCCCTCGACAGGAAACCCTTTGTCCAAGCGCCCCTCGCTGGAAGGACTCCCAGCAGCAGGAGGTCAGACTCGTGTCTGTGGTGGCAGCATCCATTTTGTGGAGCTGAGGCTTTAGTTAACTTTAACCGGGGTTCACAGTTACGTACATGTCGTGTCCCTCTAGAAGGGCGGAATGCTAACCTCGTCGCCAGAATTGGTGAGAGGGCAGCATCCCGATTCGTATGACACCTTACTCGACATGCCTTGATAACGCGACACCGAAGTTACCGATGTGGTACGCGTTATCATGGAACAGCCATTGGGTCTTGGTTCCGCAAGCTGCAACCGGGCTCGGCTCGGGCCAGAACCTAGTTCACACGAGCCCACGCACTCTGCCTTCAGGATTGTCAAGGCCTGCCATAGGAGTGACTGATAGGAACTCGGGTGTCCATTGTATGGTTAGATATAGAGCTACTATACCTACAGCAAAGGGTGATTACACGACTTTGCCCCAGCTGTCATGCAGCCAGTTGTGTCAAATTTAGAAGGCCAGACAGGGGTGGCATAATACATGCTGCAGCCCCTGGCGGCCCTGGGTACACCTATGCCCTGCGTTACGGGGTCTGATAAGGTGGCCCAGTACCAATTGGTAAATGCACCTAGGGTACATATCGTAAATTTAGAAAGAGAACAGCCAGGCTGTGGGTCTGATTGGCAGGCCCACAGCCAGAGAAAGTCGTAAACCAGTGAAACAAAAGCAAAAAAATCTGGGCGATCATAGGATTGCAGACCCTACTCTCCTACATGACCCCCCCCCCAAACGTCGGAACAATAAGCTAACCTTGACCAGGTGAGTCTTCTTGTTCTAAGTGGAAATATCTGGAGAGCCCATCGGCATTGCCATGATCAGTACCAGGTCTATGTTCCACTGTAAAGTCCATCCCCTGTAGGGAAATGGACCACCTAAGCAGTTTGGGGTTTTCACCCTTCATCTGATTTAGCCACAAGAGGGGCTTATGGTCGGTCTGAATCTTGAAGTGAGTGCCAAACAAGTATGGCCTCAGCTTCTTCAGGGCCCAAACCGCAGCAAAGGCCTCCCTCTCAATAGCTGACCAATTCTTCTCTCTAGGGGTCAGCCTTCTGCTTATAAAAGCAATGGGCTGGTCTTGACCATCAAAATTCAGTTGAGAAAGAACAGCTCCCACACCCAACTCAGAAGCATCTGTTTGGACAATGAATGGTTTGGAGTAGTCTGGACTCTTAAGGATAGGCGCCGTGCACATGGCCTGCTTTAGGTCATCGAATGCTTTTTGACAGCTCGCTGTCCACTGAACCTTTTTTGGCATCTTCTTACTTGTCAGTTCATTTAATGGTGTCACGATGGAACCATAGTTCCTGACAAATTTTCGGTAGTATCCAGTCAGGCCCAAGAAAGCTCGAACCTGAGTCTGGGTGGTTGGAGGAGCCCAGTCCCTGATCGACTGTATTTTGCTCTCCAGTGGCTGAACCTGGCCTCCACCTACAAGGTGGCCCAGGTATACAACCTGTGTCTGCCCTATCTGGCACTTGGTGGCCTTGATAGTGAGGCCTGCGGCTTGCAGGGCCTCTAACACTTTCCGCAGGTGGACCAGGTGATCCTCCCAGGTGGAGCTAAAGACAGCAATATCGTCTAGATATGCCGCGCAGAAGTCATCCAGCCCAGTAAGGACTTGATTCACCAACCTTTGGAAGGTGGCAGGTGCATTTTTCAAACCAAAGGGCATCACCACGAACTGATAATGCCCACCAGGGGTAGAAAATGCGGTCTTAGGCTTGGCGTCCTCAGCTAACCTGATTTGCCAATACCCAGCTGTCAGGTCAAACGTACTTAAGTAGTTGGCCGAAGCCAATCTATTGATAAGCTCGTCTGCCCTTGGTATTGGGTGGGCGTCAGTCTTAGTGACTGCATTGAGACCCCTGTAGTCTACGCAGAACCTCATCTCTTTCTTACCGCCCGGGGTGTGAGGTTTCGGCACTAGAACTACGGGACTAGCCCAAGGGCTATCCGAGGGTTCAATGACTCCCAGCTCCAACATTTTCTGCACTTCACTCTTGATGCAGTCTCTAACGTGATCAGGCTGCCGGTAGATTTTACTCTTGACGGGCAAGCTGTCACCAGTGTCAACCTCATGGGTGCACCAATTGGTCTGACTGGGTGTTAGAGAGAACATATGTCTGAAAGACTGAAGAACCTGTTTACAGTCGTTCTGTTGATGTTCGGAGAGGCTGCCACAAAAGACAACACCATCCACCGATCCATCGTCAGGATTCTGAGTGAGTAGGTCGGGGAGAGGGTCACTCTCCTCCTCCTGTCCCTCATCTAGGGCCATGAGCAAACTCATGTCCTTCCTGTCGACATATGCCTTGAGCCTGTTGACATGAAGCACCCTGTGGGGGCTCCGGGGAGTTCCCAGGTCGACCAGGTAGGTGACCTCTCCCTTTTTCTCCAGGATGGTGTAGGGCCCGGACCATTTGTCCTTGAGTGCTGCTGGGGCCACTGGCTCCAACACCCACACCTTCTGTCCGGGCTGGTAAACAGTCAAGACAGCCTTTTGGTCATGCCAAGCTTTTTGGAGTTCTTGGCTGGCCTTAAGGTTTTCAGATGCCTTCTCCATGTATTCAGCCATCCGCGAGCGGAGGCCAAGCACATAGTCCACTATGTTGGCTGCAGGCTTTTTGAGAGGTCTCTCCCATCCTTCCTTTACCAAACACAGGGGTCCTCTTACAGGATGTCCGTACAAAAGTTCAAAAGGGCTGTAGCCAACCCCATTTTGTGGGACTTCTCTGTAGGCGAACAAAAGGCAGGGAATCAGGACGTCCCATCTACGCCGAAGCTTTTCAGGTAGTCCATGAATCATCCCTTTCAGGGTCCTGTTGAATCTCTCAACAAGCCCATTGCATTGTGGATGATAGGGTGTAGTGAACTTGTAGTTGACACCACATTCCTTCCACATAGCAGTTAAGTAGCTCGACATAAAGTTTGCACCTCTGTCGGAGACGACCTCCTTAGGGAAGCCCACTCTGGAGAATACTCCAACTAGGGCTCTTGCCACAACAGGTGCTGTAGTGGTCCTAAGGGTAAGCATGAGCGAATTTTGCGGATCTCGCGTTCGCGAATTTTGCGGATTTGCGGATTCGCAATCCGCAAAATCCGCGAATTCCCGCGAATTTGCGGATTTTTTTTTTTTTTTGTGTTCGCCCGTGTTTCTGCCAGTTCGCGAGGGTTTTGTACACTTTCGCAAATTGCGAACTTACCTGTCGGGTCGCAAGTTTCGCGAACTTGTTGTTTCTACGTGTCCAGCCTGTTTGGGACACTCTTCTTCATCACTGCCACTCTCTGTCACCACTGCCACTCTCTGACTACTCATGCCACCCTCTGGCCCACCCATGCCACCCTCTGTTTCATCACCACACCCTCTGGTTGTCCAGTGTACATTATTTTCGGCAAAGCAAAGCACACCTTCCCTGCCTCAAGTGACCTGAATTAATTTGGGGCTGATTCATGTGTCACAGAATATTTTTTTAGCTGGCACCTGCTTCCTTAGTGCGCCCTGATTAGTGATCTTTTGCACTTGCTAAGTGCTTTCATTGTTGCAAAATTAGTTACAACACCTGCCCTGCCCCAACTGACAATAATGAATTAGGGGCTGATTAATGGATTTTAACTTCCAGCCTGGCTCCTGCTTGTCTCCCTTAGCTGTAATTCAGGACCTTTGTGGCATATGTGTAACTATTCTGAGGTTCAGAGCAGGGTCACATACTAGTTTCAACTGGCAACTGAACTCTGGAGGGGCCCCTCAGGAAGCACTCCAGGAAATGGCTACTAATGATGAGCCTGAACTTTTGAACCTGGTAAGTAGTTACTTTCAGTTTTGCTAAAATCGTATTTCTGCAATTTTGCACTTATTCGCGGGGCGCGAACTCACGCGAACAGTGCGAGCAGTGCGAGCAAAATCCGCTGCTCGCGGATTTGCGGATTTTGCGGGAAATTCGCAAATCTCGCGGATTGCGGATTTCCCGAAAATCCGCAAAATCCGCGAGCGGAACGGATTTTCCGCCCACGCCTACCTAAGGGGAATAGCTTCAGGATACCTGGTGGCATGATCCACTACCACCAGTATAAACTTGTGCCCTGATGCTGTTGGTGGTTCCATGGGACCGACGATGTCAATCCCCACCCGTTCAAAGGGCACCCCCACCACAGGCATTGGTATAAGGGGGGCCTTTGTCGTGCCACCTGACTTACCACTGGCTTGGCAAGTGACACAGGAGCGGCAAAACTCCTTTGTATCTTCGTTCATATGAGGCCAGTGAAAGTGCGAGACAAGCCTGTCCCACGTCTTCGTCTGGCCTAAGTGACCTGCTAAGGGAATCTCGTGGGCCAAGGTAAGTAGGAAACCTCGCTGAGACAAGGGTACAACCAGCCTCCTGGTCATGCCAGGCTTGGGGTCTCTTGACTCAGTGTACAGGAGTCCATCTTCCCAGTATACCTTGTGGGTACCTGTGGCGTTCCCAGCAGCCTCAGCAGCAGCCTGCTGTCTGAGGGGTTCAAGAGAAGGGCAGTCTAACTGGTCCTTCCCCAGGTCTTCCCTTGAGGGTCCCCCTGAACCCAAGAATTCAACTTGATCAAGTTCGAACTCCCTAGGCTCAGTTTCCCTCAATTCCTGTAGGTCAGCCTCCTCTGAGACTTGATCCACGACCTGGGGCAAGGGGGAAGGCGCATCCTTAACCCTACTGCTCTTTTTCTTGGGAGGTGTCTGGTCCGTTGTTCCAGGATCCAGCACCTGTTCAGTGGGGCATTTCCTGACCTGTGACCTGGTCACAGCGAACACATGTGCTGGCAAGCCTAACATTTCCATGTGAGTCCGGTGCTCCACTTCTGACCATTGTGATGACTCCAAATCATTGCCCAACAAACAATCCACTGGGAGGTCTGAACTAACTACAACCTTCTTTTGGCCAGTTACCCCTCCCCAGGAGAAAGCTACAATTGCCATACTGTGATTGGTAGTGACATTGCTTGCATTGGTCACCAGGAATTCTGTACCTGGCATGATCTGTCCAGGGCCCACAAAGTTAGGTGTCACCATGGTGACACTGGCACAAGTGTCCCTATAGGCCTGAGCCATCTTTCCATTTATGAAAGGCGTCTGTCTGTATTTGCCCAAAGTATTGGGACTTACGTCAGGGGACATATCCACATCCACTGTACTGACAAGGACAGCCTGAGTGAGCGTACCAACTAAGTTGTCACGCCCCTCAGAACCCAGGGTTAACCCTACTAAACCCTTGGGAAGTGCACTACCACTGCTGGCTGTACTAGGGGGCACAGGTGCCTTAGGGGCTGCAGTGGCAGGAGTCTGCCCTCCTCCTTTCTTGGTGCACTCACTAAACCAGTGAGATTTACTTTTGCAGTACTGGCACCATCTTTTGGATTGGCCTTCTTTCTTCTTTTGGGGAGCCTGACCCCCACCCTCTTTGGGTTGTTGGGGACCTGTCGAAGACTTCTAGTCATTTTGTTCCCCCTTAGAATCTTTACCCTTCTGGTCTGCTTTCTTCTGACCACCTTGATTCTGGCCCTGGTTCTGTTTAACTCTTGTACGAACCCATCTGTCTGCCTTCTTTCCCAATTCTTGGGGAGAGGTCAGATCCGAGTCGACAAGATGCTGATGCAACAACTGGTTCTGACAATTGTTTAAAATTTGTTCTCTCATCATCAAATTATACAATCCTTTGTAATCAGTAACCTTACTGCCCAGCAACCAGCCCTCAAAAGCCTTAGCGGCACAATCTACAAAGTCAGACCAATCTTGAGACTGAGTTTTCTGGGTATCCCTGAACAGCACCCTGTACTGCTCAGTGGTTAGGCCAAACCCTTCAACCAGTGCGTTTTTCAAGACTTGGTAATCATTAGCATCCTCCACTCTTGTAGTGAGGAGCTTGTCTCTACCTTTTCCTTCAAAGGAGAGCCACAAGATAGCTGCCCACTGACTTGGGGGAACACCTTGCACAGTGCAGGCCCTCTCCAAAGCAGTAATCCATTTGTGGATGTCGTCCCCTTGCTTAAAGGGGGGCACTATCTTACCAAGGTGTTTCGTATCAAAACTCCTTTCCCTATTGCTAGGTATAATGCTGCCACCAGTGGGGACTGCCCCACTTAACTGTTGCTCTCTAGCAAAGGCAAGCCTTTCTTTGGCCAGGGCAAGTTCTTCCCTTTCAATCCTCAGATTAGCTGCCCTTTCTTTAGCTTCGTACACTCTCCTCTGAGGGGACGTCATCCCTCTTTGAGAAGAGTTGTGAGAGCCATTGGTTTGAAGGGATCCGCCAGAGTCTCTTGACAGAGATCTGGCTCGTCCATTCCCAATCTTAAGCTGACCTGATAGTGGCCCCGGGGGTCCCCCAGTACCACTGTCATGTTTGCTTAAGTTGGACCTGCTTAGTCTAACGACCTCTACCTGTCCCTTATCTGCCTCATCCCCAGAGGGATCCTCATCCTCATCCTCCTCCACATCCTCGTTCTCAGTTGAGAGGTGGATGAGGTCAGGATCGCAGGAGACATGCCTCCCCTAGAGGGAACCAGAGGCGATCCTGACCTCATCCACCTCTCAACTGAGAACGAGGATGTGGAGGAGGATGAGGATGAGGATCCCTCTGGGGATGAGGCAGATAAGGGACAGGTAGAGGTCGTTAGACTAAGCAGGTCCAACTTAAGCAAACATGACAGTGGTACTGGGGGACCCCCGGGGCCACTATCAGGTCAGCTTAACATTGGGAATGGACGAGCCAGATCTCTGTCAAGAGACTCTGGCGGATCCCTTCAAACCAATGGCTCTCACAACTCTTCTCAAAGAGGGATGACGTCCCCTCAGAGGAGAGTGTACGAAGCTAAAGAAAGGGCAGCTAATCTGAGGATTGAAAGGGAAGAACTTGCCCTGGCCAAAGAAAGGCTTGCCTTTGCTAGAGAGCAACAGTTAAGTGGGGCAGTCCCCACTGGTGGCAGCATTATACCTAGCAATAGGGAAAGGAGTTTTGATACGAAACACCTTGGTAAGATAGTGCCCCCCTTTAAGCAAGGGGACGACATCCACAAATGGATTACTGCTTTGGAGAGGGCCTGCACTGTGCAAGGTGTTCCCCCAAGTCAGTGGGCAGCTATCTTGTGGCTCTCCTTTGAAGGAAAAGGTAGAGACAAGCTCCTCACTACAAGAGTGGAGGATGCTAATGATTACCAAGTCTTGAAAAACGCACTGGTTGAAGGGTTTGGCCTAACCACTGAGCAGTACAGGGTGCTGTTCAGGGATACCCAGAAAACTCAGTCTCAAGATTGGTCTGACTTTGTAGATTGTGCCGCTAAGGCTTTTGAGGGCTGGTTGCTGGGCAGTAAGGTTACTGATTACAAAGGATTGTATAATTTGATGATGAGAGAACAAATTTTAAACAATTGTCAGAACCAGTTGTTGCATCAGCATCTTGTCGACTCGGATCTGACCTCTCCCCAAGAATTGGGAAAGAAGGCAGACAGATGGGTTCGTACAAGAGTTAAACAGAACCAGGGCCAGAATCAAGGTGGTCAGAAGAAAGCAGACCAGAAGGGTAAAGATTCTAAGGGGGAACAAAATGACTAGAAGTCTTCGACAGGTCCCCAACAACCCAAAGAGGGTGGGGGTCAGGCTCCCCAAAAGAAGAAAGAAGGCCAATCCAAAAGATGGTGCCAGTACTGCAAAAGTAAATCTCACTGGTTTAGTGAGTGCACCAAGAAAGGAGGAGGGCAGACTCCTGCCACTGCAGCCCCTAAGGCACCTGTGCCCCCTAGTACAGCCAGCAGTGGTAGTGCACCTCCCAAGGGTTTAGTAGGGTTAACCCTGGGTTCTGAGGGGCGTGACAACTTAGTTGGTACGCTCACTCAGGCTGTCCTTGTCAGTACAGGGGATGTGGATATGTCCCCTGACGTAAGTCCCAATACTTTGGGCAAATACAGACAGACGCCTTTCATAAATGGAAAGATGGCTCAGGCCTATAGGGACACTTGTGCCAGTGTCACCATGGTGACACCTAACTTTGTGGGCCCTGGACAGATCATGCCAGGTACAGAATTCCTGGTGACCAATGCAAGCAATGTCACTACCAATCACAGTATGGCAATTGTAGCTTTCTCCTGGGGAGGGGTAACTGGCCAAAAGAAGGTTGTAGTTAGTTCAGACCTCCCAGTGGATTGTTTGTTGGGCAATGATTTGGAGTCATCACAATGGTCAGAAGTGGAGCACCGGACTCACATGGAAATGTTAGGCTTGCCAGCACATGTGTTCGCTGTGACCAGGTCACAGGTCAGGAAATGCCCCACTGAACAGGTGCTGGATCCTGGAACAACGGACCAGACACCTCCCAAGAAAAAGAGCAGTAGGGTTAAGGATGCGCCTTCCCCCTTGCCCCAGGTCGTGGATCAAGTCTCAGAGGAGGCTGACCTACAGGAATTGAGGGAAACTGAGCCTAGGGAGTTCGAACTTGATCAAGTTGAATTCTTGGGTTCAGGGGGACCCTCAAGGGAAGACCTGGGGAAGGACCAGTTAGACTGCCCTTCTCTTGAACCCCTCAGACAGCAGGCTGCTGCTGAGGCTGCTGGGAACGCCACAGGTACCCACAAGGTATACTGGGAAGATGGACTCCTGTACACTGAGTCAAGAGACCCCAAGCCTGGCATGACCAGGAGGCTGGTTGTACCCTTGTCTCAGCGAGGTTTCCTACTTACCTTGGCCCACGAGATTCCCTTAGCAGGTCACTTAGGCCAGACGAAGACGTGGGACAGGCTTGTCTCGCACTTTCACTGGCCTCATATGAACGAAGATATAAAGGAGTTTTGCCGCTCCTGTGTCACTTGCCAAGCCAGTGGTAAGTCAGGTGGCACGACAAAGGCCCCCCTTATACCAATGCCTGTGGTGGGGGTGCCCTTTGAACGGGTGGGGATTGACATCGTCGGTCCCATGGAACCACCAACAGCATCAGGGCACAAGTTTATACTGGTGGTAGTGGATCATGCCACCAGGTATCCTGAAGCTATTCCCCTTAGGACCACTACAGCACCTGTTGTGGCAAGAGCCCTAGTTGGAGAATTCTCCAGAGTGGCCTTCCCTAAGGAGGTCGTCTCCGACAGAGGTGCAAACTTTATGTCGAGCTACTTAACTGCTATGTGGAAGGAATGTGGTGTCAACTACAAGTTCACTACACCCTATCATCCACAATGCAATGGGCTTGTTGAGAGATTCAACAGGACCCTGAAAGGGATGATTCATGGACTACCTGAAAAGCTTCGGCGTAGATGGGACGTCCTGATTCCCTGCCTTTTGTTCGCCTACAGAGAAGTCCCACAGAAGGGGGTTGGCTACAGCCCTTTTGAACTTTTGTACGGACATCCTGTAAGAGGACCCCTGTGTTTGGTAAAGGAAGGATGGGAGAGACCTCTCAAAAAGCCTGCAGCCAACATAGTGGACTATGTGCTTGGCCTCCGCTCGCGGATGGCTGAATACATGGAGAAGGCATCTGAAAACCTTAAGGCCAGCCAAGAACTCCAAAAAGCTTGGCATGACCAAAAGGCTGTCTTGACTGTTTACCAGCCCGGACAGAAGGTGTGGGTGTTGGAGCCAGTAGCCCCAGCAGCACTCAAGGACAAATGGTCCGGGCCCTACACCATCCTGGAGAAAAAGGGAGAGGTCACCTACCTGGTCGACCTGGGAACTCCCCGGAGCCCCCACAGGGTGCTTCATGTCAACAGGCTCAAGGCATATGTCGACAGGAAGGACATGAGTTTGCTCATGGCCCTAGATGAGGGACAGGAGGAGGAGAGTGACCCTCTCCCCGACCTACTCACTCAGAATCCTGACGATGGATCGGTGGATGGTGTTGTCTTTTGTGGCAGCCTCTCCGAACATCAACAGAACGACTGTAAACAGGTTCTTCAGTCTTTCAGACATATGTTCTCTCTAACACCCAGTCAGACCAATTGGTGCACCCATGAGGTTGACACTGGTGACAGCTTGCCCGTCAAGAGTAAAATCTACCGGCAGCCTGATCACGTTAGAGACTGCATCAAGAGTGAAGTGCAGAACATGTTGGAGCTGGGAGTCATTGAACCCTCGGATAGCCCTTGGGCTAGTCCCGTAGTTCTAGTGCCGAAACCTCACACCCCGGGCGGTAAGAAAGAGATGAGGTTCTGCGTAGACTACAGGGGTCTCAATGCAGTCACTAAGACTGACGCCCACCCAATACCAAGGGCAGACGAGCTTATCGATAGATTGGCTTCGGCCAACTACTTAAGTACGTTTGACCTGACAGCTGGGTATTGGCAAATCAGGTTAGCTGAGGACGCCAAGCCTAAGACCGCATTTTCTACCCCTGGTGGGCATTATCAGTTCGTGGTGATGGCCTTTGGTTTTAAAAAATGCACCTGCCACCTTCCAAAGGTTGGTGAATCAAGTCCTTACTGGGCTGGATGACTTCTGCGCGGCATATCTAGACGATATTGCTGTCTTTAGCTCCACCTGGGAGGATCACCTGGTCCACCTGCGGAAAGTGTTAGAGGCCCTGCAAGCCGCAGGCCTCACTATCAAGGCCACCAAGTGCCAGATAGGGCAGACACAGGTTGTATACCTGGGCCACCTTGTAGGTGGAGGCCAGGTTCAGCCACTGGAGAGCAAAATACAGTCGATCAGGGACTGGGCTCCTCCAACCACCCAGACTCAGGTTCGAGCTTTCTTGGGCCTGACTGGATACTACCGAAAATTTGTCAGGAACTATGGTTCCATCGTGACACCATTAAATGAACTGACAAGTAAGAAGATGCCAAAAAAGGTTCAGTGGACAGCGAGCTGTCAAAAAGCATTCGATGACCTAAAGCAGGCCATGTGCACGGCGCCTATCCTTAAGAGTCCAGACTACTCCAAACCATTCATTGTCCAAACAGATGCTTCTGAGTTGGGTGTGGGAGCTGTTCTTTCTCAACTGAATTTTGATGGTCAAGACCAGCCCATTGCTTTTATAAGCAGAAGGCTGACTCCTAGAGAGAAGAATTGGTCAGCTATTGAGAGGGAGGCCTTTGCTGTGGTTTGGGCCCTGAAGAAGCTGAGGCCATACTTGTTTGGCACTCACTTCAAGATTCAGACCGACCATAAGCCCCTCTTGTGGCTAAATCAGATGAAGGGTGAAAACCCCAAACTGCTTAGGTGGTCCATTTCCCTACAGGGGATGGACTTTACAGTGGAACATAGACCTGGTACTGATCATGGCAATGCCGATGGGCTCTCCAGATATTTCCACTTAGAACAAGAAGACTCACCTGGTCAAGGTTAGCTTATTGTTCCGACGTTTGGGGGGGGTCATGTAGGAGAGTAGGGTCTGCAATCCTATGATCGCCCAGATTTTTTTGCTTTTGTTTCACTGGTTTACGACTTTCTCTGGCTGTGGGCCTGCCAATCAGACCCACAGCCTGGCTGTTCTCTTTCTAAATTTACGATATGTACCCTAGGTGCATTTACCAATTGGTACTGGGCCACCTTATCAGACCCCGTAACGCAGGGCATAGGTGTACCCAGGGCCGCCAGGGGCTGCAGCATGTATTATGCCACCCCTGGCTGGCCTCCTAAATTTGACACAACTGGCTGCATGACAGCTGGGGCAAAGTCGTGTAATCCCCCTTTGCTGTAGGTATAGTAGCTCTATATCTAACCATACAATGGACACCCGAGTTCCTATCAGTCACTCCTATGGCAGGCCTTGACAATCCTGAAGGCAGAGTGCGTGGGCTCGTGTGAACTAGGTTCTGGCCCGAGCCGAGCCCGGTTGCAGCTTGCGGAACCAAGACCCAATGGTTGTTCCATGATAACGCGTACCACATCGGTAACTTCGGTGTCGGGTTATCAAGGCATGTCGAGTAAGGTGTCATACGAATCGGGATGCTGCCCTCTCACCAATTCTGGCGACGAGGTTAGCATTCCGCCCTTCTAGAGGGACACGACATGTACGTAACTGTGAACCCCGGTTAAAGTTAACTAAAGCCTCAGCTCCACAAAATGGATGCTGCCACCACAGACACGAGTCTGACCTCCTGCTGCTGGGAGTCCTTCCAGCGAGGGGCGCTTGGACAAAGGGTTTCCTGTCGAGGGCGGTGTTCGCACCGTCCCAGACAGGGTTTGTGTATTCTGGGTAGGTAGGGCTTCTGCGAGAAGGTGACTGCGGAGTGGCACCCCGGTGCTCACTACGCATCTGCCGGTCCGAACCAGTTCCAGGGGCGCCAGCCCTGGCCTGGGGAAGTCCGGCAGGGGAGAGGGGTGTAACTACCCCCCTTCCTGGTCCCACCCTTAGGGCAGGACCTAGTCATGTACCCACCCCTTTCTTTAGAATAAAGGCAGGAGCGGGGACCCTTCCAAATTAGATCATCTTTGAATCAAGAACTACTTTCTACGAAAGGACATTCGAGACTCTTCTCAAGATTTCTCCCTTGTGACTAAGGAGTAGTCACCCTGCATCAGCGGGCACCATCTAAGAACTCTGCGGTTTGCTGCAAGTCCTTCCTCAAGGATCCGACGGCCCAGCTCGACGAGAACCGGCTTCCCTGGCACCTCTGACCTCTACCCACGTCATCAGCTCAGCTGTGATCTGTGGGTGCGACGAGACCTCGAGGGACCGGCCATCATCAAAACCTGCACGCTTTCTTAACCAGCACGACCATCGAAGCCATTCCCTGGTGAGTGCTCTGGGGTCCGAAAAGCCCCGACCCTGAGCCGCTCCAGCACCGAAGTGCAGTCTCCCAGCATCTCCACGATCTGCGTGGGGCCCTTCTGCTCGCTGCTCAGCACGTTGTCTGGTCACTAGCCGCTGGCTTGTGCCCTTCCTTGACGACATCCGACAACCAACGCTGCTGGTCTGGTTGCTCCAGACCGGCCCTTGCTCCCTTTTCCGAGAGGAGCGCCCCGGACCCTCCTGGTCCATTCAAGACGCCATCTTAGGCCTACCACGTGGCCCTGAGATCTGCCAAGGCTTGTTGCCCCAATCCTGGGCCCAGCGACGCCGACAGCATCATCCTTCGTGGGACAGCTCGCACCTCCCTCCTGGTCGCCGACAACGCCTCCTGGTCCGTGAGACTGCAGAGCCTAGCGTCGCCCACTCACCTGGTCGAGGTGACGGCCAACCGGTGCCCTCCTGGTACCCTCTGACTACTGGCTAGTAGTACGAACTTGGTCCCCTCTGCTTTCAGGTGTCATCGATCTCTGATCCAGGCTTGGATCTCTACGAACTATTCATCACTGGTCGCCGGCCAGCAACTCCTTTTCTTCCGGCTCCTGGCTCGTCAGCGGAGACCCCCGACGCCTGTAAGACTTGTGCAGCCGCAGCCCTCGTGGCTAGGTAACTTCGGCATTTCGGTGCCTGCATAGCCTCCTTACTCCAGGGTCCAGAGTCTCTCGCTTCCGACTTGCCTTATCGGGTCCGCCCGAGACCACTAAACTTTCCGTGTCCTCGGACACTTGTGTTAATTGTGCACTTGAAGTATTTTCCTAAGAGATTTGGTTTGTGCTTAGTACCCTGTCCTCATAAAGAGTACAGGGCTGTTGTGAATCTTAATAAATATCCTGTTTATTTTCATAACACTTGTGTGGTGTCCTTTCACTGGGTGTTCAAGGGATACATGTGTGGTAAACAGCTGGCTTAACACGCCCTCTCGAGTCTTTAGCCTTAGACTGCTCGTATCCACGCTACTAGGATAGCTGGTCTATAGGTTGACTTACAACCAATCATCATAAGGGTCGTTTGGAACGATACATAGCGGTCGCTAGAATAGAGAACGCTGCATATCGGGCCAACTTCTCACATTGGTGAGCAGCGGTTGGGATTTGAGCTTGCTGTTGTTTTACCACACGTATCCTAAGAATATCTTGTTGAAAGATCACATAAGTACTGTTAGTACATATAACTAAGCTTAGAATACTCTGAGTTCTACTGAACCAGCTGTTGCAGCTCCTCAAGGCCTAGCACACCTTGGCTGCAACTCTTAGCAAGGGATCAGTAGGTAAACACATAGTGTAGGTAGGTGCATCACTTACACCACACTAGAAACAGTATGTCGGACAAAGGAGGAAACTCTGAGTCTCCCCTTGTGCCAGTTGACCCTCCACAGGTCATCCCTTCAAGATATACTGTGCTGAGCTTCAAGGAGTTAAGACAAGTGTGTCACTCCAGGAAGATCAAGCAGGGGTCTAACCCCACAACGTCCTTTCTGATTGGTCTCTTGGAGACTTATGATGCCAGAAAAGCTGAGACCCTTCTTAGCTCTTCTAATCCAGAAGGAGACATGCCTCCCCTAGAGGGAACCAGAGGCGATCCTGACCTCATCCACCTCTCAACTGAGAACGAGGATGTGGAGGAGGATGAGGATGAGGATCCCTCTGGGGATGAGGCAGATAAGGGACAGGTAGAGGTCGTTAGACTAAGCAGGTCCAACTTAAGCAAACATGACAGTGGTACTGGGGGACCCCCGGGGCCACTATCAGGTCAGCTTAACATTGGGAATGGACGAGCCAGATCTCTGTCAAGAGACTCTGGCGGATCCCTTCAAACCAATGGCTCTCACAACTCTTCTCAAAGAGGGATGACGTCCCCTCAGAGGAGAGTGTACGAAGCTAAAGAAAGGGCAGCTAATCTGAGGATTGAAAGGGAAGAACTTGCCCTGGCCAAAGAAAGGCTTGCCTTTGCTAGAGAGCAACAGTTAAGTGGGGCAGTCCCCACTGGTGGCAGCATTATACCTAGCAATAGGGAAAGGAGTTTTGATACGAAACACCTTGGTAAGATAGTGCCCCCCTTTAAGCAAGGGGACGACATCCACAAATGGATTACTGCTTTGGAGAGGGCCTGCACTGTGCAAGGTGTTCCCCCAAGTCAGTGGGCAGCGATCTTGTGGCTCTCCTTTGAAGGAAAAGGTAGAGACAAGCTCCTCACTACAAGAGTGGAGGATGCTAATGATTACCAAGTCTTGAAAAACGCACTGGTTGAAGGGTTTGGCCTAACCACTGAGCAGTACAGGGTGCTGTTCAGGGATACCCAGAAAACTCAGTTTCAAGATTGGTCTGACTTTGTAGATTGTGCCGCTAAGGCTTTTGAGGGCTGGTTGCTGGGCAGTAAGGTTACTGATTACAAAGGATTGTATAATTTGATGATGAGAGAACAAATTTTAAACAATTGTCAGAACCAGTTGTTGCATCAGCATCTTGTCGACTCGGATCTGACCTCTCCCCAAGAATTGGGAAAGAAGGCAGACAGATGGGTTCGTACAAGAGTTAAACAGAACCAGGGCCAGAATCAAGGTGGTCAGAAGAAAGCAGACCAGAAGGGTAAAGATTCTAAGGGGGAACAAAATGACCAGAAGTCTTCGACAGGTCCCCAACAACCCAAAGAGGGTGGGGGTCAGGCTCCCCAAAAGAAGAAAGAAGGCCAATCCAAAAGATGGTGCCAGTACTGCAAAAGTAAATCTCACTGGTTTAGTGAGTGCACCAAGAAAGGAGGAGGGCAGACTCCTGCCACTGCAGCCCCTAAGGCACCTGTGCCCCCTAGTACAGCCAGCAGTGGTAGTGCACCACCTAAGGGTTTAGTAGGGTTAACCCTGGGTTCTGAGGGGCGTGACAACTTAGTTGGTACGCCCACTCAGGCTGTCCTTGTCAGTACAGGGGATGTGGATATGTCCCCTGACGTAAGTCCCAATACTTTGGGCAAATACAGACAGACGCCTTTCATAAATGGAAAGATGGCTCAGGCCTATAGGGACACTTGTGCCAGTGTCACCATGGTGACACCTAACTTTGTGGACCCTGGACAGATCATGCCAGGTACAGAATTCCTGGTGACCAATGCAAGCAATGTCACTACCAATCACAGTATGGCAATTGTAGCTTTCTCCTGGGGAGGGGTAACTGGCCAAAAGAAGGTTGTAGTTAGTTCAGACCTCCCAGTGGATTGTTTGTTGGGCAATGATTTGGAGGCATCACAATGGTCAGACGTGGAGCACCGGACTCACATGGAAATGTTAGGCTTGCCAGCACATGTGTTCGCTGTGACCAGGTCACAGGTCAGGAAATGCCCCACTGAACAGGTGCTGGATCCTGGAACAACGGACCAGACACCTCCCAAGAAAAAGAGCAGTAGGGTTAAGGCTGCGCCTTCCCCCTTGCCCCAGGTCGTGGATCAAGTCTCAGAGGAGGCTGACCTACAGGAATTGAGGGAAACTGAGCCTAGGGAGTTCGAACTTGAGCAAGTTGAATTCTTGGGTTCAGGGGGACCCTCAAGGGAAGACCTGGGGAAGGACCAGTTAGACTGCCCTTCTCTTGAACCCCTCAGACAGCAGGCTGCTGCTGAGGCTGCTGGGAACGCCACAGGTACCCACAAGGTATACTGGGAAGATGGACTCCTGTACACTGAGTCAAGAGACCCCAAGCCTGGCATGACCAGGAGGCTGGTTGTACCCTTGTCTCAGCGAGGTTTCCTACTTACCTTGGCCCACGAGATTCCCTTAGCAGGTCACTTAGGCCAGACGAAGACGTGGGACAGGCTTGTCTCGCACTTTCACTGGCCTCATATGAACGAAGATACAAAGGAGTTTTGCCGCTCCTGTGTCACTTGCCAAGCCAGTGGTAAGTCAGGTGGCACGACAAAGGCCCCCCTTATACCAATGCCTGTGGTGGGGGTGCCCTTTGAACGGGTGGGGATTGACATCGTCGGTCCCATGGAACCACCAACAGCATCAGGGCACAAGTTTATACTGGTGGTAGTGGATCATGCCACCAGGTATCCTGAAGCTATTCCCCTTAGGACCACTACAGCACCTGTTGTGGCAAGAGCCCTAGTTGGAGTATTCTCCAGAGTGGGCTTCCCTAAGGAGGTCGTCTCCGACAGAGGTGCAAACTTTATGTCGAGCTACTTAACTGCTATGTGGAAGGAATGTGGTGTCAACTACAAGTTCACTACACCCTATCATCCACAATGCAATGGGCTTGTTGAGAGATTCAACAGGACCCTGAAAGGGATGATTCATGGACTACCTGAAAAGCTTCGGCGTAGATGGGACGTCCTGATTCCCTGCCTTTTGTTCGCCTACAGAGAAGTCCCACAGAAGGGGGTTGGCTACAGCCCTTTTGAACTTTTGTACGGACATCCTGTAAGAGGACCCCTGTGTTTGGTAAAGGAAGGATGGGAGAGACCTCTCAAAAAGCCTGCAGCCAACATAGTGGACTATGTGCTTGGCCTCCGCTCGCAGATGGCTGAATACATGGAGAAGGCATCTGAAAACCTTAAGGCCAGCCAAGAACTCCAAAAAGCTTGGCATGACCAAAAGGCTGTCTTGACTGTTTACCAGCCCGGACAGAAGGTGTGGGTGTTGGAGCCAGTGGCCCCAGCAGCACTCAAGGACAAATGGTCCGGGCCCTACACCATCCTGGAGAAAAAGGGAGAGGTCACCTACCTGGTCGACCTGGGAACTCCCCGGAGCCCCCACAGGGTGCTTCATGTCAACAGGCTCAAGGCATATGTCGACAGGAAGGACATGAGTTTGCTCATGGCCCTAGATGAGGGACAGGAGGAGGAGAGTGACCCTCTCCCCGACCTACTCACTCAGAATCCTGACGATGGATCGGTGGATGGTGTTGTCTTTTGTGGCAGCCCCTCCGAACATCAACAGAACGACTGTAAACAGGTTCTTCAGTATTTCAGACATATGTTCTCTCTAACACCCAGTCAGACCAATTGGTGCACCCATGAGGTTGACACTGGTGACAGCTTGCCCGTCAAGAGTAAAATCTACCGGCAGCCTGATCACGTTAGAGACTGCATCAAGAGTGAAGTGCAGAAAATGTTGGAGCTGGGAGTCATTGAACCCTCGGATAGCCCTTGGGCTAGTCCCGTAGTTCTAGTGCCGAAACCTCACACCCCGGGTGGTAAGAAAGAGATGAGGTTCTGCGTAGACTACAGGGGTCTCAATGCAGTCACTAAGACTGACGCCCACCCAATACCAAGGGCAGACGAGCTTATCGATAGATTGGCTTCGGCCAACTACTTAAGTACGTTTGACCTGACAGCTGGGTATTGGCAAATCAGGTTAGCTGAGGACGCCAAGCCTAAGACCGCATTTTCTACCCCTGGTGGGCATTATCAGTTCGTGGTGATGCCCTTTGGTTTGAAAAATGCACCTGCCACCTTCCAAAGGTTGGTGAATCAAGTCCTTACTGGGCTGGATGACTTCTGCGCGGCATATCTAGACGATATTGCTGTCTTTAGCTCCACCTGGGAGGATCACCTGGTCCACCTGCGGAAAGTGTTAGAGGCCCTGCAAGCCGCAGGCCTCACTATCAAGGCCACCAAGTGCCAGATAGGGCAGACACAGGTTGTATACCTGGGCCACCTTGTAGGTGGAGGCCAGGTTCAGCCACTGGAGAGCAAAATACAGTCGATCAGGGACTGGGCTCCTCCAACCACCCAGACTCAGGTTCGAGCTTTCTTGGGCCTGACTGGATACTACCGAAAATTTGTCAGGAACTATGGTTCCATCGTGACACCATTAAATGAACTGACAAGTAAGAAGATGCCAAAAAAGGTTCAGTGGACAGCGAGCTGTCAAAAAGCATTCGATGACCTAAAGCAGGCCATGTGCACGGCGCCTATCCTTAAGAGTCCAGACTACTCCAAACCATTCATTGTCCAAACAGATGCTTCTGAGTTGGGTGTGGGAGCTGTTCTTTCTCAACTGAATTTTGATGGTCAAGACCAGCCCATTGCTTTTATAAGCAGAAGGCTGACCCCTAGAGAGAAGAATTGGTCAGCTATTGAGAGGGAGGCCTTTGCTGTGGTTTGGGCCCTGAAGAAGCTGAGGCCATACTTGTTTGGCACTCACTTCAAGATTCAGACCGACCATAAGCCCCTCTTGTGGCTAAATCAGATGAAGGGTGAAAACCCCAAACTGCTTAGGTGGTCCATTTCCCTACAGGGGATGGACTTTACAGTGGAACATAGACCTGGTACTGATCATGGCAATGCCGATGGGCTCTCCAGATATTTCCACTTAGAACAAGAAGACTCACCTGGTCAAGGTTAGCTTATTGTTCCGACGTTTGGGGGGGGTCATGTAGGAGAGTAGGGTCTGCAATCCTATGATCGCCCAGATTTTTTTGCTTTTGTTTCACTGGTTTACGACTTTTTTCTGGCTGTGGGCCTGCCAATCAGACCCACAGCCTGGCTGTTCTCTTTCTAAATTTACGATATGTACCCTAGGTGCATTTACCAATTGGTACTGGGCCACCTTATCAGACCCCGTAACGCAGGGCATAGGTGTACCCAGGGCCGCCAGGGGCTGCAGCATGTATTATGCCACCCCTGGCTGGCCTCCTAAATTTGACACAACTGGCTGCATGACAGCTGGGGCAAAGTCGTGTAATCACCCTTTGCTGTAGGTATAGTAGCTCTATATCTAACCATACAATGGACACCCGAGTTCCTATCAGTCACTCCTATGGCAGGCCTTGACAATCCTGAAGGCAGAGTGCGTGGGCTCGTGTGAACTAGGTTCTGGCCTGAGCCGAGCCCGGTTGCAGCTTGCGGAACCAAGACCCAATGGCTGTTCCATGATAACGCGTACCACATCGGTAACTTCGGTGTCGCGTTATCAAGGCATGTCGAGTAAGGTGTCATACGAATCGGGATGCTGCCCTCTCACCAATTCTGGCGACGAGGTTAGTATTCCGCCCTTCTAGAGGGACACGACATGTACGTAACTGTGAACCCCGGTTAAAGTTAACTAAAGCCTCAGCTCCACAAAATGGATGCTGCCACCACAGACACGAGTCTGACCTCCTGCTGCTGGGAGTCCTTCCAGCGAGGGGCGCTTGGACAAAGGGTTTCCTGTCGAGGGCGGTGTTCGCACCGTCCCAGACAGGGTTTGTGTATTCTGGGTAGGTAGGGCTTCTGCGAGAAGGTGACTGCGGAGTGGCACCCCGGTGCTCACTACGCATCTGCCGGTCCGAACCAGTTCCAGGGGCGCCAGCCCTGGCCTGGGGAAGTCCGGCAGGGGAGAGGGGTGTAACTACCCCCCTTCCTGGTCCCACCCTTAGGGCAGGACCTAGTCATGTACCCACCCCTTTCTTTAGAATAAAGGCAGGAGCGGGGACCCTTCCAAATTAGATCATCTTTGAATCAAGAACTACTTTCTACGAAAGGACATTCGAGACTCTTCTCAAGATTTCTCCCTTGTGACTAAGGAGTAGTCACCCTGCATCAGCGGGCACCATCTAAGAACTCTGCGGTTTGCTGCAAGTCCTTCCTCAAGGATCCGACGGCCCAGCTCGACGAGAACTGGCTTCCCTGGCACCTCTGACCTCTACCCACGTCATCAGCTCAGCTGTGATCTGTGGGTGCGACGAGACCTCGAGGGACCGGCCATCATCAAAACCTGCACGCTTTCTTAACCAGCACGACCATCGAAGCCATTCCCTGGTGAGTGCTCTGGGGTCCGAGAAGCCCCGACCCTGAGCCGCTCCAGCACCGAAGTGCAGTCTCCCAGCATCTCCACGATCTGCGTGGGGCCCTTCTGCTCGCTGCTCAGCACGTTGTCTGGTCACTAGCCGCTGGCTTGTGCCCTTCCTTGACGACATCCGACAACCAACGCTGCTGGTCTGGTTGCTCCAGACCGGCCCTTGCTCCCTTTTCCGAGAGGAGCGCCCCGGACCCTCCTGGTCCATTCAAGACGCCATCTTAGGCCTACCACGTGGCCCTGAGATCTGCCAAGGCTTGTTGCCCCAATCCTGGGCCCAGCGACGCCGACAGCATCATCCTTCGTGGGACAGCTCGCACCTCCCTCCTGGTCGCCGACAACGCCTCCTGGTCCGTGAGACTGCAGAGCCTAGCGTCGCCCACTCACCTGGTCGAGGTGACGGCCAACCGGTGCCCTCCTGGTACCCTCTGACTACTGGCTAGTAGTACGAACTTGGTCCCCTCTGCTTTCAGGTGTCATCGATCTCTGATCCAGGCTTGGATCTCTACGAACTATTCATCACTGGTCGCCGGCCAGCAACTCCTTTTCTTCCGGCTCCTGGCTCGTCAGCGGAGACCCCCGACGCCTGTAAGACTTGTGCAGCCGCAGCCCTCGTGGCTAGGTAACTTCGGCATTTCGGTGCCTGCATAGCCTCCTTACTCCAGGGTCCAGAGTCCCTCGCTTCCGACTTGCCTTATCGGGTCCGCCCGAGACCACTAAACTTTCCGTGTCCTCGGACACTTGTGTTAATTGTGCACTTGAAGTATTTTCCTAAGAGATTTGGTTTGTGCTTAGTACCCTGTCCTCATAAAGAGTACAGGGCTGTTGTGAATCTTAATAAATATCCTGTTTATTTTCATAACACTTGTGTGGTGTCCTTTCACTGGGTGTTCAAGGGATACATGTGTGGTAAACAGCTGGCTTAACACGCCCTCTCGAGTCTTTAGCCTTAGACTGCTCGTATCCACGCTACTAGGATAGCTGGTCTATAGGTTGACTTACAACCAATCATCATAAGGGTCGTTTGGAACGATACATAGCGGTCGCTAGAATAGCGAACGCTGCATATCGGGCCAACTTCTCACACCGATTAGCCAGAGTGCTTTGGGGAATGGTGCCGCCGCTACGTCCGCTGTAGGTAGATAACCCCTGAACGCCTGCATATGTGAACGAGAGAGTGCATCAGCCGCATGATTCAGTACACCCGGCACATGTTTCGCCCTGAACTGTACATTCAATCTCATGCAAAGCAGCACAACTTCCTTCAACAATCTCAAGATCCATTTGCAGCGTGCTGCCTGATTGTTAATGCATTCGACAACAGTCATATTATCAGACCAAAATACCACAGAACGGTCTCTGAACTCGTCCAGGCATGCCATCAGAGCAACAAAAATAGGGAATAGCTTGAGGGCTATTCATCAAAATTACCTGCTGGGTGGATCTAAGGCTGCTGAAACTTGAGCTGATACTAATCCGATGCCCCCATGATGCCCCTTTTGATGAGGTAGCACTTAGGCTTCTTTGACTTCAAGCCAAGTCTTCTGATGCCTGGAATTTTTTTCATGTATCTGATCCAAGGCACTGCAACCCATTTTGACTGTTACTTTCAACCTGTTCCTGGTTGAGTGTACCAAGCTGCATTGCTTTTTTAAGTTCAAAGGCCACTCCACCACATCACCTTGATCCGTCCATGCCCTGACCCTTGTTCCCTGTGCCAATAAAAGACGCATAGAAAATCTGAGCAGCTTTCAACCACTAAAAACGTTTATTGCATCATTAACTTAGTTTGTTTCCTTGCTGTTCCTATCTAATGACTGTCGTTTGATGGGTATACTTACCTGCTGAAGTGAAATGGCTTACTGAAGAGGACCCAGTCAACCTCCGCCCTGCATTACACCCTGCTGAAAGGCAGCCAGTTGTGATCTGAAACACACAGCTTTTCAGATGGAGGTGTTTCTACAACGATTACAATGTGTTTCCAAGCTACAACAGTCTTCATACAAACTTCCTGGTGAGTTTGACAGTATTCCATCACTCTTGACAAAATGAATCGGAGAGCTCTCCACACACACATAGATCTGCTCTGCTGTACTCAGGAATTCATAGGGTGGAAGGGAATTATCCCTGCTGCTTCATGCACGCAAATGCAGGGGGGGTACCATAGGTACCCCCATGTGCACCCCCCACCCCCTGTCACCCTGGGGGCCCGCAATGGGCCCCCAAAGAAATCTCCGTATGCCTTTCCACGGCGGAGATGCCCCCGCGGAAAGGCATCAGTTTTCCCCCATCCTAATATAGCTGGCGGTGTCTGTTAGACACCGCCTCCATATTAGTGGAGAAGTGTGGCTCAGGGGTTAGAAGCGGCAGACCCGGAAGCTGAGATCGGCCCTGGACCAGGGTTCAATTCCCCGCCTCGACGGGGGTTGGGCTCAATAATTCCACGGACTCGATAATTCTCGCTCCGGTGCCTACTCGACTCACGGGTTCACACTCTGCGACTCTGGGCAATAGCTTGCTTAATCTCCACAACGGCCCCTCGCGGCGGGATGCCTGGCTTTCACCTTGTGGATACCCTGCCGGGGTTATCTCACAGGGGAATACCAGGACGGGTTCCCTAAGCAAGCGCATAGATGCCTGCGATGTGGGCGATTTGCGCTATATAAATACATGTACATTTACATTAGAGCTTTTCCGCCGCGGTCGTAAGGTGACCGCAGCCGAAAAGCGGCGGACGGTCTTCCTGACCCCCCAGCCATCCTAATCTGGCCAGAGTGAACAGCTCAGTATACAAGATCAAAATCCTCCTAATGAAAAACCGCAATCCTAATGAGGGCCTAGGATAGGATTAAAAAGACTAATACATTCTTTTAATATATATGTAACTCAAAATGGTTTAACGATTAATACAAAAAAAACAAATAATGTTAATAGGGAAAGGAAAATTAGGTGTTAAAGATTTAATTAATAATGGTTTGACTATAGACTGTGTAAAAGCTTATAAATATTTGGGAATCACATTTGATGATGGATTGACATTTAGACAGCATTTTAATAACTTAGAGGCAAAAGGTACCTCACTTTCCTTTGCCTTTCGAAAACTGAGAGATAAGTTATTATGCCCCAATTACGATCACTTGCTCAAAGTCAAGCCTACATGACTGGGCACACTTTTCCTGATTGCACCTGGCCTACCTGCTTAAAGGAGCACAGTGTCACGAGCAGGAAAAGTGCACTCTATCTGTAAGAGGGCCCCAGGTGCAATAACGACATCAATTTGGAGGAAGAGTCGGATTGTGTGAGATATAATTACAGGTTGATTTAGGGTCACACAACAGTAATTTGCTAGTTTACATTTGAAAAAACATTGCTTGGCACACTGGCACTTCAGAAGCTACTTAGAACTCGGAATTTTTTTTTTAAATGTTCTGCTACTGTGAAGACATCCCTTCTATCTACTAGAGGAAAATCAGAAGATTTGTTGGCCCCCCTTTTTCAGAAGATTTGACCCAAGGTTATACAAAAGAACCTCCAGAGTAACTTTCCACAGACATTGAAACCTGGCATGGACTGTCCAAAATAGCTGCAACCTCTTGGAGAAACCTGTATTTGGAGTTGCTTGCTCAGATGTAAATGGCCCTGTACAACCACTGAAGGCCTGCTTTCTGAAGAATTCCCTGCTGCCCTGGTTGATGTTTGTAAGAGCAGAACATCTGTTATTGGACTACTTAAGCTCCAAATCTGCTGGTGAAGACCGGAATCTGGGGCTGTTGGACAGGAGTCACGTTAAATTGGGATAATTCCCTTCCACCCTATGAATTCCTGAGTACAGCAGAGCAGATCTATGTGGGTGTGTAGAGCTCTCCGATTCATTTTGTCAAGAGTGATAGAATACTGTCAAACTCACCAGGAAGTTTGTATGAAGACTGTTTTAGCTTGAAAACACATTGTAATAGTTGTAGAAACACCTCCATCTGAAAAGCTGTGTGTTTCAGATCACAACTGGCTGCCTTTCAGCAGGGTGTAATGCAGGGCAGAGGTTGACTGGGTCCTCTTCAGTAAGCCATTTCACTTCAGCAGGTAAGTAAATAAATACCCATCAAATGACAGTCATTAGATAGGAACAGCAAGGAAACAAACTAAGTTAATGATACAATAAACGTTTTTAGTGGTTGAAAGCTGCTCAGATTTTCTATGCGTCTTTTATTGGCACAGGGAACAAGGGTAAGGGCTTGGATGGATCAAGGTGTTGTGGTGGAGTGACCTTTGAACTTAGCAATGCAGCTTGGTACACTCAACCAGGAACAGGTTAAAAGTAACAGTCAAAATGGGTTGCAGTGCCTTGGATCAGATACATGAAAAAAATTCCAGGCATCAGAAGACTTGGCTTGAAGTCAAAGAAGCCTAAGTGCTACCGCATCAAAAGGGGCATCATGGGGGCATCGGATTAGTATCAGCTCAAGTTTCAGCAGCCTTAGATCCACCCAGCAGGTAATTTTGATGAATAGCCTTTAAAATAGTGCTCTGAGTAGGAGCAGTTACTGCCGGTGGCCAAAGAAGGATGTAATTTCTCGGATCCATCCAGAAATCTCTCTCGAGATAACCATTTTTTGGCTCCCAAGAGTCTTCAGTGGGTTGACCCTAGAAGTCGTCTGACAAAGTTGATGTGGGCCTAACAATTTACTATTGAACAGCTGGTGTGGAAAAGGCAGCAACTCCACCAGACCAGCTATTCGCCTTGCACCCTTATGAAGTATGCACTGCCCTTATGATATATGAATAGGTCACAAAATGCATAGAGGAGCTGAACACCATTGCTCAGTCCCCTTCCAATCGCCTGAGTTAGCCACAATATTTACTGATAGCGAATGCAATTCTGATCACAAAAGCCATACTAATTCCTGTTCCCTCTTTTTGGCAGTCCTAATAACACAACTTTGTCAAAACAAACCCTTGCATCATTTGGGCATTGGAAGAGAAGAGCCAGCCTTCTCTCATGTCATTACAGAGAGATCAGTGCTCAGACTTTCTTTACATTTTTAGCAAGAGAAATGAAAGACAAGGCCAAGTACCACAGCAGTTTATAAACGAGCATTTACGATGCAATAGGTCTCGCAATTGTGAGATTTTGAGCTATTGGTATTGTAAATGGCAATGCCTTTTATAATATTGAAAGGCATTGTCATTTACAATACCAATAGGTCAAATTTCGGCAAAAGTCTAGGCGATGTCATCCACCTTCAGAAAGTGGGGCAAGAAGATCCAATCCCTCAGGTGGCCTCTCTCAAGGCGGAGTAACTGATTTCCCACTTGCGTTTCTATGAAGGTATGGGTGGAAATGCCTGGACGGATGGCAAAACAATCTATATAACATTTTTCCTACCTACCCTGACAGAGTGGGATCGCTCTTTACAATGCCTCTATGTTGTAAATTGATAGCAATGGGTTAGCATTAGCAGAAGCCATCTTGTATTTAGAAGTTATCTTATCCACTTTGTGAAAGCCATTTAGTATTTCTGGCAGCCATATTGTTTGCCATGTGCTCGCCATGTTCTCTGTCCTACCTTTCTATTAACTGCTCTTGAAATCTGCCTAGAGACAAACTATATTCAGCATCTTCCACCTTCGCACATGCCCAGAAGGGCCTAGCTAGTAGAATGCACCTGCTTCTTTAGTATAACTGTCAGGCTATTTTTGCTGCTGTATGGAGAAGCAACTCTCCTCCCACTTTGTTGAGCAAGTAGATCTTGTATACCCATATTAGTCATTTTGCATGCTTACATGAGCCAGGACTGCCTTACTATGTAACCCTAAGCAAATATAAGGCCTCTGTTTTCTGCACTACTCAGACCGCCTCATTCAGTTG
Organism: Lissotriton vulgaris; assembly: GCF_964263255.1. Lineage (NCBI taxonomy): Eukaryota > Metazoa > Chordata > Amphibia > Caudata > Salamandridae > Lissotriton > Lissotriton vulgaris. The sequence goes on along the minus strand of NC_141687.1, from coordinate 226,981,902 downwards.
CTAAGGCGTCTGTGTGACGTAGTCTCATTCATTTGAGGGTAATAAAGATTTTCTTTTATATTTCAGCTTCTTTGTCAATTTCTTCTTTGTTGGTTTAAAGGGACCAAGTATCAGTGGGACCCCTAGGAACCTCTTTGATTTCTTCATATGGCGCTCCAACGTGGACCTCATCAGAGAAGTGGCTATCGGAGGGAGTGATCTTGTCAGGAGACAGAAATCTACTGAGAAGGACAGGACAGGATTCTACTAAGGAGGTACGCTGTGCACGGAGATTCTGGGGATTCTCTGTCCGTGCAGCCCAGTATATTTCTGATTTTCCTGATTTTGATCCTCCACATGATGTCACCCCTGACTGAGAACCTTTTTGGCGTGTGTATTCTAAGAAAGACCGTTAGGTCATTCAGAACTTGGCAGTTAGAATTTGGACAACCATTTGTTTGGTAAGAGTCGTTCTGTGGCATTTGCTGTTGATTTTGATGCCTTTATTTGGTAAGGTAGTTTAGTTACACTTACTGTGGCTTAGATTTGCGTTGGCCAACTTTTGATTGATTTGTGTGTAATATGTAAATTGCTATTTATGTAGGCCGGTAATGAGGAGATTTTTCTCTGTTTGATTTTGTTTGAACGACGCAACGTACGAAGAGTACCCTAAGCACTACTTTGATTATAATATTTGCATATTTGGCAATATTTTTGGCATGCCTGTTTTAAGCACATATCGAAGAATGTGTTGCTTTTTGGAGGTACCATAGTGCGATGTGGATTAAATACGCCGGCTCTCTTGAGGGAATAGCTAGATAGGTTTAGGTATAAAAACATATTTCTTCCTTGGTGATTCTGTTTCCCCATGGAATTCAAATATGGACAGAATACAAACAAGGATCCTTTTTTCTGCGTAATTGTATGAATGGAGATATGCCGAGCGATTTTTTGGTGTTCTGCCAGCCAAACCTAGTGAATGGAGTGTATTTTGGCTTCTTGGAAATAAAACAGTTTGTTGGGCTGTTTTTTTTGCAGTCTTTTGGAAAACTATTGAGAAGCGCTTCTTGTAAATATGACTTACAAACCACTAGTATTTACAAATGGTTTGGTTTAGTTACAGTCTGTGGGCTCTCCTTTGTTTATGTCCTAAGTGTTGATCTGTGGGTTAAAAATGTGTTTAAATGTCTATGTGGTTCATGGTTTTACATTGCAACTTCTGTAAGTAAATAGCGATTGCGCTATTTATGAAATAATGGCTATTAAGCGCGCTGTATTTTGTGTCCTGAGTGTTTGACCCCTTCTGTATATGTCTGAAATGAGCACAATGTGTGTTTGTGTTCATCAGTCTGTTATGCAAAATGTCATTTAATTAATATTAAATAAAAATTAAATAAACATCCAGAAATGAACCATATGATATGCTAAATAACTGTATGTTATTATTAAATTGATAAGAGTAAGCAATTATGCACATGTACAAACTGCTAATGCTTAAAAGATCAAATTAGAATTCACATTCAATAGGAATAAAATAGGCCTCAAAAACAAAATTGTGTGTTTTGCAATAAATAAACGTACAGCATTTTTCTTAGATACATTGTGTTAGATATTAACAGGCAAACACTTCATCTAAGTGAATGTTTGCTGAATCTAAACACATATTATGGAACATGCATTGAAAGGCCTCAGTTTTAAATAGACTCACTGTGCTTCCATTTCAACACTAAAAAAAGCTTAGCAGCAGCTGTTGTTTTGATTGTAGGCCACGGAGAAACAGGAATGTTGCCTCAGCCAGGACTTTGTCAGTTAAACACGGGGTAAAATCCCGCATTTCAGAATGCTGTTTTAAAAAGTTTAAAAAATAAGGTACATTATTTTAGATACCAGGAAAATATTTCAATTAAGGATTTCCTTTTCTTAAAGCTTTTTTATAAGCATAATCGTGGTTCTGATGTTAAAATAGTTGTCCTTTTAAAAAGTGGCGCAAACATTTGTCATGTTTTAAGTTAGGCTTCTGTGCTTACGCTTGTGAATGAATGCGTCTAAATATGATAAGCAAGAGATGCAGCTTGCTTTTCCTATGTGGAATTATCAAAATGATTGGTTTTAATTAAAAAAAAGTATTAATTATGAAAAAAATATTAATAAAAAATAGTAAGTGCTTTTAAATTCGTTTTTTAATATTTATAAAGCTTAATACTCATACTGTGACCTCCTAGCATTAAAATTAAATTTAAGTTGTGTTGTACCGCATAATGAGGATATTTACATATGGAATTTCACTCTGCGCAGGAGTAAAAAGCTAATTTTTATAAAGGTATACATGATTATTTTCAATTTCTAACTCCTGGGCTATGTAATTAATATTCTGATAATGAATATTATGCAAAGAAATGATAGTATATTCATTTTTAAGTGCCCCAAATATCAAAGTCGAAATTGGGTAAAATGCACTATTTAAACTGCATTTTTTTCCATTTAGAGTAGCTTTTAAAGTGCCTTAGGCTTCAGTAAATGCATACAATTAGGTATAATACAAATAGCTGACTTCTATATTATTAGACAATTATATTGCACACTGCTTACAATTGTAAATAAATATAAAAACAAGCAGAAGTTATTCTTTTAACTACAAACAGGTGGATAAGTGCTTTCCAGCTTTCTGTCTCTAGAGTGACTTTGAATTAGGGAAAGCTGCATTCGCACACAGAATAGGACAGCTGGGAAAAGTTAAATGTCAGCTCTATATTTAGAAGCATAGCATGGCTTCCAGAGCAAGGTCTGCGTTGCCATTTTGACCTCTGAATTTTTTTTGAAAGAGGACAGAAAAAAAGAGAAGTTTTACCTCTTTTTTGGCGAAAAAAACAAACAAGTTTTATGTACTCCTATGAATATACCACAATACAATTGTATATGTGAGCTTGGCCATATATACAGCACTAATGCTTTTAGTTAGGTGCTTACTAGGGCTGAGCTATTGGGACTAAGCATGGGCGAATTTTGCGAATCTGGCGTTCGCGAATTTTGCGAATTTGCGAACTCGCAATCCGCAAAATCTGCGAATTCTCGCGAATTTGCGGATTTTTTTTCTTTTTTTGTGTTCGCAAGTGTTTCTGCCAGTTCGCGAGGGTTTGGTACTAGTTCGCAATTGCGAACTTACTTGTCGGCTCGCAACGGTCGCAACTATGTTGTTTCTACGTCTGGTTCATCATCACAGGTTCCCAGTACCCTCTGTTTCACCACTGCCACCCTCTGTTTCACCCATGCCACCCTCTGTTACATCAATGCCACCCTCTGGTTCATCATCACTGTAGATTATGGGGGGGGAAAGCAAGCACACCTGCCCTGCTTCAACTGTCATGAATTAATTTGGGGTTAGTTTATTAATGTGTCACTGTTTTAAAATTCCAGGTCTGGCACCTGCTTCCTTATCAGTAATTTGCTTTCTGTTGCAGTGCAATTTTTTTTCCAGGACCTTTGTGGCCTACTTGTAGCTATTCTATGAGCCTGCTGTGAGGGTCAGAGCAGGGTCATACAATTGTTGCAACTAGCAACTGAACTCTGGAGGGGCCCCAGTGAGGAAGCACTACAGGGAATGGTTACTAATGATGAGTTTGAACTCTTGCACCTGCCGAGTGCTTTCAGTTTTGCAAAACTCGTTTTTCTGCAATTTCGCGGGATTCGCGGGGCGCGAACACGCGCGAGATCGGATTCGGAAGCCGCGAATTCGTGCGAATATGCGATTTGTTTTTTTGCGGCGTGTTAGTTCGCAAGGTTTTGTGCGTTTTCGCGAGCAGCTTGTAGCGCAAGGCGCGAAGTTACCCTCGCGGTCGTTCAAGGGCGCGGCCATCTTGTTTGCATGACGTATTTCCATTTCCGGGCGCGAAGTGTAATCTCGCAAAGTGTGCGGCTCGCCGGTACAATTTCGCGAGTGTTCGCGAGGAAAATCTTGCGCGAACTTACCCGCGCGGTCGTGAACGGGCGCGGACATCTTGTTTCTAATTCATTGCTATGGTTCTGGGCATGCTCTTTGTATCCTCTCTAAATCTCTACCATCCTTTGCTTGTTTGAAGTTTTTTTGATCTATTTTACTTATTATCTATCCCTCTATTTTTCTAGCCCTATATTTTTGTGTTTACTGCTACTTTTGGTTAATTTTAAACTACTTTTTTAAACTCTTTCCTTTTCTTCTCTTCCCTATTCTATTTTCTTTATTCCTTTCCACCCAGACCATGGTGAAGGGAGCCGGGAAGCATCCCGAGAAGGGGAAGGGTCCCTCACCCCATGCCCGGCTCCCGTGCGGGTGTTTGAGGGGGGAGCAGGTCGTACCCAGGGAGATCTTTAGCCCGGAGGAGGTGGGCGCACTCATTTTTTATGTTCAGCGCCGCCTCCCCAGGACCATCATGGCAGGCGGCAGGATCGGTGTCGGGTACGGGATCCGGGAGCGCCGGAAGCGGTGGGATAAGGTGTGCCGGGCCATGTACCACCACTCTCGGGTCTGGCACACCCACAACCAGGCCACCCACCGCTGGACGGATGTCCTGACCCGTGAACGAGATCTGCTCGACCTGCTTGGCCTCGAGATCCCTGGGCTTGGTGAGTAGTAGTAGCTATTTCTTTACTACTCTGTTTTCTCCTGCTGTGTTATTATATTGCAAATTTTTGTTTTTTACCAAGAGCAATAATGCTGCTCATTACATTGTAGGTAAATTATATTTCGAAATCTTCTGTGCATTTCAGGTGCACTGCTCTCCTTCTCAGTAGTGTTGCTACTATGCTTATTAGTTTTCGATTTTGTGTTCATTTCATTGGCTTGTGAAATTATGTATGAGTGTAGTTTAAAGAACTGCGTAATGCTACACACTAAGGTTCAGATTTTTAATTACCGGCGCATCCCTGCAAAGTAGCAGGGATGCGCCAGTAATTGTGCGCCACGCCACCATCACCCATGGTGTGCCGTATTTACAATGCGGCGCACCATGGGCCCAAAACATCACCAAAGCATTACGCATCTGTGCCGTAAAGGCGGCGCATTGCTGGAGTTGCGTCGCAACGATGGCGCAGCTCCATCAATGCTCTGGGGTGCCCTATCTCCCCAATGCTGCGTCAAGCCGTACGTCTGCTTCAAGCAGGCGCAGGGTTTGAGTCACGCATCATTGTCGTTAAAGTGAGTGATTGAAATCTTGTAGATTTCCCTCACCCACTTTTAGAATGCGTTCCTGCACAGGAACGCCCTCCCTTGCGCCGGAACGCCCCCTGATGGCGCAGGGCTTTACAACGTGATGCATCTCCCATATGCGTCACGTTGTTAATATATGCCGGACCATTGCGCCTCTTTTGTGCTGCCGCTGCGTCACAAAGTCACGCAACAATGGAGCAAAAGAGCTGCAAGGGGCTTCTAAATCAGCCCCTACAGACTCAAGTCCAGTCCTTCCTTTGTACACATGGCGATAAGAAGAAATAGTGGTGGTGGATTGATAGTTTGAGTATTTTAATGACTTATTAATGTATTAGGAAACTTTAGTGTTGTCGCTGATCTGCAATCACGATGGACTTTGGCTGTCACTTCGCGTGCTGCGGACTGCTGCCTGCCAATCCTAGGCAAACCTTTTTAGTACTTTGTGTAGCGAGTTACATAAGAAGTTTCCAATTCGACGGTCCGCAAATCAAGCAATACTAATAACGTAGTAGACCACATGAGATTGGTCAATAATATATCCCGTGGAATAGTTGTCTATTTGCTATTTCGCCAAAATATTTTGTTAGTTCTTTTGAAATGTTTGATTTGGTTGACAAATATCATCCATGTTTTCTGTTTTTCTTTCTTTCACATTGTACATCAGCTTCCCCCAGGGGCAAGAGGAGGACACAGGAGGAGGAGGAGGAGGAGGGTGCTGTTGAGGATGCAGGCCAGGATCCGGCAGGCGAGGGCTCCTTTGCTGGCCCCAGTAAGTTTTAATTTTAATATAGAGTACTTATTTTTCCCCAGCGTTCCTCGTTCGATTTTTTCTAAATCGTCTTTGATATTCTTGTAGACTGGATCTAAATTCTTATCCTGCCTCGACTATGACTCCGTGTGGTATTACTAGATTATTCTTATTAGTCTGTCTGTGTAGCTAACTAAGATTGCACATTTGGCAATTCCATTGGACTCCCATTGTAGTCAGCAATAGCTCTATGCACAGAGTGCAGTCCTCTGGGATTGTCCATAATGTCTTTTCAAGTCTTCTAAATGTTTATGCTTTGACAATTGCCAACAATAAAAAGGTGAATGACCACCAAGAAAGAATAAGATACTACTTTACTTTTGGTTTGGACAGGAGGACAATCCATTCTACTACTGTTGTAGGGACAAATCTGCACAAACAGAACTATGGACACTAAATAATGCATTGCTTAGCTTATCAATTATAATAGGTGCTGTTAGACTTTCCACATACCTCAGTGATAACAGACTTTGTAGTTGAACCCCCAATCTCCTTACTGACTAGATAGTGTGGCAGAGTCATTTAGCTCCCAAAGTCACCGATGATTATGATTATTTCCCAATGATGTCAGAGGCACGGACTCATGCTTGCAAAAATCGCAAAACCTTTAGCTCATCCACTCTAGTCTGGAGGACCAAAAACCACAGAGTCTATTTAAGTTTAAAAGCTTTATTAAAAGTAAACACATTTATTAAAATCAAGTTTGTCATAAAAGTAAACGTTTAACTGAAAATGGAAAAGTGCTTATTGCTGACGATTAATTGGACACATTTCTTGTGGTCGAGCCGAGCTCTCACCTGGTTTGAACTTGATCCTGCTCGTGTTCTTAGAAGTCAAGCTTCTGTCTGTTAGGAGAAAAAGTGGTGCGTGTTTAAAATAAAAAGCAAGCATTCATCAGTTGTGCCAAAAAGTGCAGCAAGACAACAGCCTTCCCTGAAAAAAGGGACATTTTTACTTTAGAGTAGACAGTCACAAATTATTAAATTGTATACTGTTTTTTTCACATTTCTTTCTTCCTCCTAGACCAAATATTATATAGTAGTGAGTGGTGTATTCTAACATTATTAAATGTACTTTGTAGGTGGAACATCTGGAGGCAGGGCCAGCGCGGAGGTGGTGGCGGCATTGGACGAGGAGGACAATTCTGGGGAGGAGGCGGTGCAAGTGCCGGACAAGGACATCCCTGAGGATAACACGGTGGTGGCGGGCAGAGGTAAGCTATATATTCCTTACTCATTGAGATTGAAGACTGCAGAGTGTGCTTTCTGCACGGGTGTATTATAAATAAACCAGGTAGTAGCCTCCTCTAAATGTACTTCGACTTAGCTGTGAAGTTTTTGGCGAGAAGAATCCCAATCAGATCTGAGATGAACTTGATGGATGGGATGAACGAAAAGCGAAAGAAGGGTGTAAGTAAGTGTGGAAGGACGAGAAATGTAATGATGACTGGCAAAGAAGAATGATATGTGTTTGCTTAGTCCCCGAGGTGGCTAGGAAGGAAAGAATATGGTATGGTGCATGGCTGGGTGAATGATGAAGCAAGGATGGGTGGAAGGAGAACAGCCTAGGTGGGTGAAACAGAAACTGTATGTGTGCATATACTTTGAATGGATGGATGCCTGGATCATGGTACTATCTGACCCTTAGATAGCATATGTGTATCTAGAGAGAGTAGACGGTCACTGGATGAACTAAGTGTTACTTTGAAGAGCACGTAACACCACACCCGCACGTCCGTTCCAGTGTAGGAAAGGCAAGGAAAAGAAGTTGTAATTTTGTCCAAATACTACCATGAATAGTAGCAGTAGTTTGTATTGCAACTGCAAGCACAGCATATATCCGGTTATTACGGTGGACACTCCCTACCTCTCTTAATAACTTTAGTTTGGTAGTAGTACGTCATTCATGTGTGGGTGTATCACTGTTCACTCAATAATATGCAAAGCACCTAAAGTCATCCCATATGTCATCAAATACATCCCATGTGAAGTGATAGATAATCAGATTATTTAGCTTCTTCATTTTCCTTTTCTAATACTCATTTGCACTGTAGGGTGAAAGCTAAATGAATTAAGCAGTAGCCCTTTTAACAGAGTATTCTCAGTGCCACACGTAATGGAAAAGTAAGAGCTTCACCACCTGCATGTACTGGACCGGTACAGTAACGCAAGTCTGTATCACTCACCATGGTGTGCGTCTGTTTTTCTCAGGTGCAAGTTCACTGCGCTGGCATTATGCCGGCTTGCATAAGATAACGTACCAATTTTCCTAAACAAGAGAGAAGAAGAAGAATAAGACTGGTGTACTGTCATAGTCGACTGTAATGGAAGTCCATAGTGCTCGTAGAATTTGTTCCTTAAACTCCCACTAATGTTAGAGCAAGGATGAAGAAGTCAGAGGTTACATAGATACTGTCCTCAATAGTTATGTACTGTGCTTTCAATTTGCTACTTGTACTGTGACAACTTTCTGCTCAATCATTTTGTGTTAATCTTAAGGAGCATTGGTTACAGACTATGTCTTTCTTTCTTCATATAGTTGCTCCTTCCAAATTCAAGACACCATCAAGGAGGAAGGAGCTGGCTCGAATGGCCCGGCAACGGAGGCTGGATGCCACTGTCGCTGAATATCGGCGGCTGGTGGCCCTGGAGGAAGAGGAGACGCAGTCTGGTACTACAACAACGTCCACTGGGACAGCTGCATCCTCCTCCGTGCGGGCTGCCAGCCAGCGCAGTGCTTCAGCGGTACGGAGCCGGGCTACCAAAGCCAAACGCCACCGCCGAGCAGCAAAGACAGCAGCTGCCCCCCACAGGATTTGCAAGGCACGCCGGCGCCGCTTATCCCTCAGACTGTCCTACCAGGAGCAGGAGGTCCTGAACTATAAGAACTTGGTGGAGGGCCTCCGCTTCGAACATGCCACCCTCCGCAAGGAGCATGATGCCCTGGCTGCTAAAGTCAACAGCACCCTGCCATAGTGTCCCTTGCCCCTTTTTGAGAGACTTTTGGGGGTGGGAATTGGGAGTTGGGTTTTTTGGGGACTTTTGAAGGACAATCGTTGGGGTTAGGGAGGGTCTTGCGGGAGATTATTTTGTTAGGGCTATAAAAATATACTTTTTGAAACTTTATCTGACCATACCTGTTTTTTACTGCTTTTGAGTCTGGTGGGTGGGGGTTTAACAGTAAGTTTGCTTTCCTGAATAGTCCTAGGACTTTAGTAGTACTACCGTTAATCTCTCGTCTCTCCTAATACTCCATTATACTACCTCCAACCAAACGCTTATCTTACCTGTAATTTCTGTTTGAAAGTAGGGCTAGGCCCAGGGCTGGCTCCACGGGAAATGGCGATTAAGGTTGCAATCCAGGGCGGCTGAAATTTCCTCCTCATTGGGGTGGTACTAGTGGTAGATGCATGGCTATGGAAAAAAAGAAAATGAAACCTGGTTTGTCCTTACTGTAGCATTACAACGGTACGATAGAGAATATAGCAGGTGACAGTACACTAGACTACAACAGTGCCACAATGTAGCCTAACAAATGGTAAAGTATTGATAGTATAACTTGTACTTGTGTAGGATTTCTTTGACATTGGCTACTACTACAAGAAATAGTACTGAAGCTGAGTAAGTCTAGAATATATCCTCGGATTCCTTCACCAGCCTGTTGCTATGACCTTATCCTCCCCAGCAAGTGTGTGGAATTATTGATGTCATTTAGTCACACATCAAGCAAAACCACACAACCCGGGGGAAGAGGGTTAGGGTTTGTAAAATGGATAGGAATGGGGGTTTATTTTTGGATAGGTTTTGTTGAGAGAAAAAGAAAAAAAAGCACAGCATGGACAAACAATAATTGAACATAAAGAAATATTTGGGTACAAAGCTAACCATAAATCTTTTACGTGACATAAAGGAAGTGCATGCACTACTGAATGCATTGTTACAGAAAAGTAAGTAGTACTTTCGACAACAGTGAATGACAGAATGCGACAGTACAGGGCTACATTAAATTAGGTTTAAAAAATAGCCGAAGTAAAACCTATAGAATGGCTGTAGGGATCAATTTAGAAGCAGAGAGAGATCCAAGAAATGCAGTCACACACACTCATTGAATAAAATAATGGATACTGTATCTGTATTGTTGTAGTTGTCCTGTTGAATTTGGTAAGTAAGTTGCATGCAGCAAACAATTCCTCTTATTAGCGGCACTCCTCCATTCCCGCTGACGCTTCGTCCATCAATGTTGGTGACCAGAAGACACCCTGTCCACTGCCTGCCTGGCGGATGCTGAATTGCGGCTCGCAAATGTGAAGCCTGACTCCATCCTTTTTTCCCCATTGCAGACTGAAACCCGGCCTGTAATTATTGAACGAAAAACAGCACTGATAAATAAATATAAGGTGTGTACGCTGTGTAGTGCAAAAAGTCACACTTTGATTTTCCTAATAGACAGTACAACATTTTTGAAAGTGCGTACTCTGTCTGAGTCACCTTTACAAGGATAAATAAGTATGGGCAAATTAATTTAGCGGATCTTTCCCCTCAAGCTAGGTGTACTGTAAACTGTGTTTTAGAACAAAATTAGACCTTCCCAGCAGTGCTTCCACCCAGACCCCTACTAAAGCCAGTTGCAAAAATGTAGAAGACCCCGAATCAGATCTCAAAAAACGAGGCCTAGCAGAAAATTGGTGACAAAACGTACTTTGAAAGTAAAAGTAGGCCCAAATACCCCCTTACCCACCGTGGATTGTATTCAAACCACTCGCAAGCAAGCAAAAGTATCCATAGCCAGCATCGCTCCAAGACTCGAAAACCCCCCACCCAAACACATGCAATAGAAATACTGCTAACCCTAACGAGCCCTAAGTTAAGAATAGTGGCAGAGGCTTTCTTTCCCACCATGGATTTCCTTCAAATGACTTGCAACCAAAATTACAAATTCTCACAAGTGCTCTAAGACCCCAGAACTCAGTTGCAAAAATCTAGAACATCCCAAAACACATGCAATCCTGCTGTTAGGGCTAACCCTAACGAACCCTAAGTTACAAAAAGTGCCAAAAGGCTTTTCCTTATGGATTTTGTCCCAACCACTTCTATCCGGTATTAGACCTTCCCAGGAATGCCCCAAGACCCGCCAACCCACCCGCCAAAAAGCACAACACCCCCAAACAGCCCAAAAGCAAAATCTCATACTTACAATATTTCTCGGCCTTCGGTCCAAACGTGCAGTGCAGCTAGGCCATAACTCCAGTTTTCCACCATGGATTTCCTGAAAAGCAAATGCAATCAAGATTAGAGTGTCCCAGCAGTGCTCCCAGACCCCAAAACTCACCCACAAACAGCTGAACCCCCCCAAAGAGCACCTCAAAGGCAAGCAAGTCAGCAAAAACACAAAAAAAATTCCGCCTCCGATTTGGTCCAAACCACTTTTATCCGGTATTAGAGCTTCCCAGCAATGGCCCCAGAGCCGTCAACCCAGGAGAAAACGAGTAGAAGACCCCCAAACAGCCAAAGAGCAAAAGTACAAAAATGGGGACAGTCATTTTTTTGCCAATTTCCCAAATCACTCCGCGCGCGCTGTGCAGCTAGGCCCTAACTCCCCTCTGCCACCATGGATTTGCTTCAAACCTCTTGCAAACTAAAGTATCCGTAGCCAGCATTGCTCCCAGACCCCGAAACTCACCCACAAACACCAGGAAGCCCCCCAAACAGGCCCCCAAAAACGCTACATTGAGCAAAATGTCAGAAATAGCAAAAAAAATAATCAGCGTGGATTTTGTCCCAACCACTTCTATCCGGTATTAGACATTCCCAGGAATGCCCCAAGACCCGCCAACCCACCCGCCTCTAAGCACAACACCCCCAAACAGCCCAAAAGCAAAATCTCATACTTACAATATTTCTCGGCCTTCGGTCCAAACGCGCAGTGCAGTTAGGCCATAACTCCAGTTTTCCACCACGGATATCCTGAAAAGCAAATGCAATCAAGATTAGAGTGTCCCAGCAGTGCTCCCAGATGCCAAAACTCACCGACAAACAGCCGGAACCCCCCCAAAGAGCACCTCAAAGGCAAGCAAGTCAGCAAAAACACAAAAAAAATTCCGCCTCCGATTTGGTCCAAACCACTTTTATCCGGTATTAGAGCTTCCCAGCAATGGCCCCAGAGCCGTCAACCCAGGAGAAAACGAGTAGAAGACCCCCAAACAGCCAAAGAGCAAAAGTACAAAAATGGGGACAGTCATTTTTTTGCCAATTTCCCAAATCACTCCGCGCGCGCTCTGCAGCTAGGCCCTAACTCCCCTCTGCCACCATGGATTTGCTTCAAACCTCTTGCAAACTAAAGTATCCGTAGCCATCATTGCTCCCTGACCCCGAAACCCACCCACAAACACCAGGAAGCACCCCAAACAGGCCCCCGAAAACGCTACATTGAGCAAAATGTCAGAAATAGCAACAAAAAAATCAGCGTGGATTTTGTCCCAACCACTTCTATCCAGTATTAGACCTTCCCAGGAATGCCCCAAGACCCGCCAACCCACCCGCCAAAAAGCACAACACCCCTAAACAGCCCAAAAGCAAAATCTCATACTTACAATATTTCTCGGCCTTCGGTCCAAACGCGCTGTGCAGCTAGGCCATAACTCCAGTTTTCCACCACGGATTTCCTGAAAAGCAAATGCAATCAAGATTAGACTGTCCCAGCAGTGCTCCCAGACCCCAAAACTCACCCACAAACGGCCGGAACCCCCCCAAAGAGCTCCTCAAAGGCAAGCAAGTCAGCAAAAACACAAAAATAATTCCGCCTCCGATTTGGTCCAAACCACTTTCATCCGGTATTGGAGCTTCCCAGAAATGGCCCCAGAGCCGTCAACTCACCCGCAAAGAAGTAGAACACCCCCACAAGTGCTGAGTCTTTCTTCATTGGGCGTAATCCAGCCCTCTGCTTTGATGGAAATAGGAGTCTGGAGGAGGAGGATAGAGGAGCATGTTCTTCTGAACTTGTGAACCTGAGGACTGCAGACTGAGGCACCTTCAAATCAATAAGCAAACAAGTGAAGACAATTCTGCTGATGGGCTTGTTTTTGTGATTAGGTGATTAAAGTTTGAATTATATTAACTGTGCACAACAAAGAAAGACAGACACACAGGAATGAAAGTGAATAAGGACGAAAAAGAAAGTTATTGATTCATTGTCTCATTTTCAGGGCTCGGTGTTAAGGTCCAGGAATAAGAATAAGGCTTCGTCATCATACTCTGCGAATTCAGGCAGGGTGAGCTCAGTGTCACGTGACAGAGTAGAAATTCCCTCATCTACGTTGCTGTCCACCTCGTCTTCATCCGGCGCGCTTTCTCGTACTCTGTAATCTTGTGGTATGAGGTGCTGATTCATCTTGATCATTGTTAACCTCTCCACATTTTTGGGCGAGAGGCGGCTCCGTTTGGGAGTTACAATGGCACCAGCAGCACTGAAAACACGTTCAGAAGACACGCTTGCGAGTGGGCAAGACAAGTAGTTTAAAGCCAGGTTGGAGAGCTGTGACCACAATTCTTTTTTCCCATGCCAATACGCTGATGGATCAGCATTAACATAGACCTCTGTTGAGTCATTCAGATAGTCCTTCACCATCGACTCAAGGTCCTCCTCCAAGGTTCCTCCACTTTGCTTAGCTGTTGCTGTGACCTTTTGAGAACCAAACCCAAGCCGAACTAGCCAATCCTCTTTAGCCTCCAATGTTTCTGTTGTGTCTGGTGCAGATGATCCGGTTTGAGGTTCCGTGACGGTTCCGTGACGATTTGAACCCGTGTTTTCAAGTTTGTCGGAAGTACACAATATTGGTAACAGTGAACCGCAAATGATCCATTTAGCATGCCCTGGTGTTTTCGCTACGCTACAAGCAAGAGCACTCCTTTTATTAACACATTTCTGATCTACCCACGGCATCCATCTTAGATCATGGCAGCCATTTTGTGTTTCTTGCCCTCACATACGCAATAACCTCTGATCACTTCATTTTGATTAAGGACACGTAGCCTTAGCCGGAGATTCACCTCTTTCATGACACGTGCACCTTAAACCAGATCACGCTGTAGCTGCATGACTCGACAAAGGCAACCTCCTCTGCCCGAGGCCAGTCTTACTAAACTGGTCTTCGTGTCCATTGTCCTGATCATGATTAGGCGGCCGAAGCCGGTAGCCTTGCCCATTTACAACCCACAAACATCTCTTATCCCGCTTTCCTATCTTCCACACCTGGCTCCGTTCCTTTCTTTCTGAATCTTTATTAGGGGGAGGTAACGAAATTTACGATGAGGCGGTCCGGCTCTTGAATGCAATATTGACAAGGGATTGTGATGAACTAGTGGGAACCCCTCTTCGTAAGATGTTTTCGTATCAGATTTTATCAACGGTTCCTGTGTACGCCAAATATTTATTGTTTATGACACAAAGGTTTTGGGAATGTACCAACACGTGAAGAATTCGCCTGAAGGCCAAAAACTAGTATATAAGGAGCAACCCACTTTGTACAAATTGAACAGGCTCCTAGATTCTGCCCGTGTGTAGTATCTGTGACTTCTGTGTCCCTGCAGTAATAAACCTTTGGTCTTTGACGCCACCATCGAGAAGCCCGTGTTTCTGTTCATTTGTGCACCAAGGCAGGTGGAACTCCGGGGTCTTTGGGTGTTGTTCCCTGACACCTCTGGACGGAACCAAAAAGTCCAGAACTCCAATTGGCGCCCAATGTGGGGCGACGTCATTCGGTACCGGTCCAAAAGCCTGAAGAGTTCGAGAAGCTTCGTGTGAAGATTCCCGAGGGAGGCGCCCCACTTCATCGATCCCGGCATATCGCAAAAGTGGCCCGAAGTTCTCTTCCACGAGGGTTCCCGTTCAAGACGGCTGCAGTGGGCCGTTGCCTTGACCGTCGCCCTGTCTTGGACCCGAGGTGCAGTCCTTAGTACGGCGAAACGTGACGGGTTTCTCCTTGGTGACGTCTTCAGTGATTCAGTTAAGTATTTAGTGATAGCTAGCTGGTTACTTTGTGAGGATTGTTAAAATCCTTGATTGGTTCGGTTTGGTTTGGTTCTTAGTAGGATTATCACAGGTTGTTCTGGTTACGATAATCTATTTGGTTTAGTTTGGGTATCGATACAACAGTTCGTTTTGGTAGGCCTAAATTCTTGGTTTAAGTGCACACATCTGTTTTGTGTTTTGTTTGTTTTGTGTTCCGGACTGAAAAATGGTAAGTCGGAAAATGTTGTCTTGCTTTGGTTGCAACCGTGACTCACGATTGGAGGACTCCTGTCTGGTTCCTCCGATTGGGACTCCCCTATATGATTTATATTGTAAATTTGGTGTGGGTCCCATATCTTATAAAGAGGTATGGGTCCGTTACACTGCGAAGGATGGTGTCCTTAGTTGGCCACTGCATGGTAGTTTTGAACCCGAGATTCTCGACAACTTAGAAGCTAAATTGTTTAGGAAGAAAGCCTGGCCGGCAATGTTTGATTCTTTCCGTTACTGGCGAAAAGAATCCAAACAGAGAGAAATGAAAAGGTTGAAGAAAGAACAGAAAGAACAAGACGAGTTGACTCTAGAGCAAGCGGCTAAGCAGTTGCAGGCTAACGAGTGTGAGAAAGCCATAGATGTGGCCATTAGAGAGCATAATTTAGCGATTGACAAGTGCTATCCCGCCTTGCCATCGAAAATGGCTAAGATACTGGAGGATTCCGAAAACGATCCTCTGTTGTCTTATCTGTTACGGTCACCTCCACCGTATGCACAAGGTGCTACGGCTCCACTTGTCCCGAATGTTCAATTGCCGGTTGCTGGACAACCTGGTGTTCTTGCTCCTGTCCCTCCGAATCAAGTTCCCGTACCTCCTGTGATCAATGTAAATGTTCCTACAGCTCCTCCTCTTCCTGAATTGCCAACTTTTATACCTATATCTGTGTCACTTGCACCTACTGTTCCACAAACTATTTTTCTCGATACTCCTACTGTTCCATTATCTATTCCTACCTCTACTGCGTTCTCTACGTCTGCGAGTGTGTTAACTCCACTTTCTGTTCGTCGAAGAATCACTGATTCTGTTACTAATATGCTGTCTCCTTTATATAAAACTTTAATTAAGACTCCTACTCCTGACTCTGTTCAGAGACGTAGCCAGCTTCCAAGTACTGAAGAACGGGGAATTTTAGATTCCACGGCTCTCAGATGGATTTCGAAGAGTAGAAGATATAGTACGAGAGATGTACTAGATACATTTATGCAATGGAAGGAACCAACGCAACAGTATGTCTTTGATGAGATGTGCTCGTTGTTACGTGAAGAAATAGAAGAAGATGATGTTGAATCAGATTTGGAAGATTTAATTAAAGTTCAGAAAGAGTTTGCTGCAGGAATGATAGTGGGTGATAATATAAAAGAAGCGATGGAACTTATTTTAAGTTTTAGGAATGATCCATCTCTTCGTTCGCCGAGAGATTTAGAAAGAGGAAAAACGAAGCTAAGTCGCCAATATCCTATGAGGGAGGTTCCTCCAATTTGGCGCGAAGCAGTGGCAGCTGATAATAATGCTGGTATTGCAGCTGTTCCAGCACAATTCCAAAGAGTGTGGATACACATTCCATGGAAGCGAGCTGAAGTGCTAGCGGTGAAACAGGCCTTGCCAGATCCACGTAAGAATCCTGCTGGATATTACAAGGAATTAACACAGACAGTTGAGGCATGTATAATGAACTTAGCGGACATTGACATGTTATTTGGCAATGTAGTTCCACAACCAATTTGGGCTAAAATTCGTAGAGAGGATCATCAAGCTGCCCTAGGTGGTGATTGGGCAGCTATCACTGCAGCAGATGGTCAGCAAATAGGTGGTGCAAAACCCGAACCCCTAATTGCTAATCTTCCAGGTAGAATAATTGATCTAATGAAGACTCTAATGCCAGCATTACGTGTTAATTGGGACAAGTTGTCAGCATGCAGGCAGAAGAAAGACGAAAGTGTCTCCGACTTCTTCACGAGGTTTGAAGAAACTTTTGTAGATCATAGTGGTCAGGACATGAGCACAGAAGGAGGACAAAGATTGTTTGTCGATAAATTTGTGCATAATTTGTTACCTGAATTATGCAATAAACTAAAAGACTCAGAAAGTGCGTGGGCTGTATCCACAACTGCGCAAATACTTGCGACTGCACAGTACTACGAAAATAGGGATAAAGAGGAAAAGGAGAAATCAGAGAAGAAAACGAAAGATTTAAAAACTAAAGTTCTCTTGCAGCAGGCGTATCCGCCTCGCACGAATCAATCTAATACGCAGCAAGGTTCGTACCAAAGGACAGATTATAGTACATCAAGGCCTCAATATCAATGGAATCAGTGCGCGTATTGTAAGAAAGAGGGTCACTATAAAAATGAATGTCCGATCTTAGCGCAAAATAATGCAGCCGGAGCTCAGAGAGGTCGTGGTGGTTTTGTGCAGAATTCTAGAGGTCGAGGACGAGGTGCTATGCCTCCACAAACGAATGATCGTCCCTCCAATCACTTTGATCAACGAAATGGACAATCTACTCAGCAAAATAGATCTCAACAATATCTTGTTGAGGACTATTGTGAAATAGATGAGGGTTTTCAGCAAAATGGGTACTAGGACAGCCATGGACAAAGAGAGGGAGTAGTATCAGTTCCAGTGGATCAGAGTGGGCCTTATGTCGCAGTAGCAACATCAGGTGTAGTCGAACCGTTTCTGTTGGATACTGGTGCCGCAAAAAGTTCTATCATTCATGCGAAACTCCCTGGCGCACCTTTGTCCGGCTCAACAAATGTTTCCGTAGGTTTTTCAGGCGCCCCTGTTTACAACCCGATATCTGGTCCTTTGTCTATTTCTGTTGGACCGTGTCAATTGAAAGCACCCCTGATTTTAACGACAGGTTGTAATGAAAATCTGCTTGGTTTAGATTTGTTAAAACGACTATATGCGACATTGTACTGTTCTCCGGAAGGAGTACAACTCACGTTGGGTAAAAATATCACCTCTCCGATGTACTTGTCAATGGATGCACTCCCGCCAGAGCTACGCTCACTCCCTGATTCTCTTTGGGCGACTGGTCCTAATGATGTAGGTCTCTTAGAAATTCCACCGTATGTGGTAACCTTGAAAGCAAATGTAAAATTTCCAAGAATTCCCCAATATAAAATATCTAGTGAAGGAGAACGTGCACTTTTATTAATTGTGCAAGATTTGATTAAGAAGGATGTGATTGAAGAAACTAGAGGAAATGTCTGTAACAGCCCTGTATTACCGATTTTGAAACGAACTGATCCTACAAAACCTCCAGTGTACAGGTTTGTCATAGACCTTAGAGAAGTTAATAAAATTGTGGTTCCGCAGTTTCCTGTGGTTCCGGACATTACTGCCTTGCTAACATTGATTCCTGCTACAGCCACATGGTTCTCAGTTATCGACTTAAAGAATGCCTTTTTCAGCATTCCGATAGCCGACGAAAGTAGAGATATTTTCGGCTTCTGTTTAGGAGGTCGAAATTTCAGATTTAAACGAGCTCCACAAGGCTATTGTGAAAGTCCATCTATTTATAGTCAAGCATTAAAAAGCCAGTTAGATTCTTTTGTCCTTCCTCCAGGTTCTGCCCTAGTACAGTACGTAGACGATCTTCTAGTGGCTGCCGATGACAAGGAAACTTGCAAAGCAGCTACAATTTCCTTATTGCATCATTTGTCTAAACTAAATCACAAGGTGTCTCCTTCCAAAATGCAATATTGCTGCCAAGAAGTGACCTACCTAGGTCATCTCTTGTCAAAGGAGGGAAGGAAGTTGACCCCAGAAAGAATAAAAGCAATTACACAGATGAGTGCTCCACGCACACAGAGAGAAGTACGTGCCTTCCTAGGTATTACCTCTTACTGTAGGCAGTGGATCCCAAATTTTTCTCTTTTAGCGAAACCATTGGTAGCCTTGACTGGGAAAAATGTTCCGAGTCCGGTGCCATGGTCTGATGAATGTCAAGAGAGTTTTACTGAATTACGAAAAGCATTGTGTTCAGCTCCTGTATTGGGTACACCTGATTACAGTAAACCATTCACGCTCTACGTTCACGAGAGAGACGGTTGCGCGTTGAGTGTTCTGACACAGAAGTTTGGTGATAAACAAGGCCCTGTGCGTATTTCTCATCAACATTAGATCCGGTAGCCAGAGCGTTGCCTAGTTGTTTGAGAGCTACAGCGGCAGCTGCGGCTTCCATTCGACAATCTGCTGGTTTGGTGATGAATAACATGCTAGTGGTCATGGTTCCTCATGCAGTGGATACACTCATGAACCGAACGAAGACACAACACCTTACCAGTGCGAGACTATCTGGTTACGAACTGATATTACTAGCGAGTCAATTTCAGATCAAAAGATGTAATGTATTGAATCCAGCAACACTGTTGCCGACTGATCAAGAGTCGAGTGATTCCGAGCCACATGATTGCTGTTTTAAAACGGAGGAAGAGACAAAAGGACGTATCGACTTGAAGGATACTCCGTTATCCGATCCGGATGGTACGCTGTATGTGGACGGGTCATGTTTTAAATTGGAGAATGGTGAGGTGACTGCTGCTTACGCAGTAACTACTTTGAAGACGATTGTGGAGACTGCAAGAGTGAGTCAGAATTCTGCCCAAGCTGCAGAATTAATAGCTCTAACGAGAGCGTGTGTTTTAGCTGAGGGAAAGAGAGTGAATGTGTTTACAGACAGTCAGTACGCATTTGGCGTGGCCCATAGTTTTGGCCGGTTGTGGAGAGAAAGAGGTTTCATTACGTCCCATGGGACCAAGATCCAACATGGTCAGCTAGTTAACGACTTGTTGGAATCTCTAACCTTGCCGACTGAAGTTGCGATTGTAAAGTGCAGTGCTCATAAAGCAATCACGGATGATGTTGGTCGTGGGAATGCTTTTGCTGATGAAATCGCTAAACAGACAGCTAGAGACACGATGAGCAGAATGTATGTTGCTACGTCGGCAAGATGGATTGCTGAGTCTGGGATGTGCGAGGATACTATGGAAAGTGTGAAAGAGATTCAGAAAGAAGCAACTGAGGAAGAGAAACGTGTATGGAGAGAAAGTACGGGCAAGTTGGACTCGAATGGATGTTGGATTGATTTGACAGAACAGCAGCGTTGGATGTTGCCTGATGCGTATGTGCTTGCAGTAGTGACGATGGCGCATGGAGTAGCGCATATAAGTTCTAAAGGAATCTGTAAGATGTTGGCTCCGGTCTGGAAAAATGAGGGAATCAGTAAATGTGCAGAGAGAGTGGTGAAAAATTGCATGGTGTGCTTGATGCATAATCCTGGCAAGGGAACTCCAACTCCAGCTGGTCATTTCGCTCCTCCTTCCTGCCCTTTTGAAGTGATTCAGTTAGACTTTATTCACATGGACCGCTGTAATAATTTAAAATATGTCCTGGTGGTGGTTTGTGCTTTTTCCAGGTGGATAGAAGCATACCCACTAAAGGACAACACTGCCCTATCAACTGCCAAAATTCTTCTCAAAGAATATTTCCCTAGATACGGAATGCCACGGATTGTATGGTCAGATAACGGAAGTGAGTTTATAGGGAAAGTTATGCAGAGTGTGTGTGCCGGCCTAGGGCTGAAACAGAAATTCCACAGTGCGAACCATCCCCAGTCTGCTGGTTTAGTGGAGGGTTACAATGGCACCCTCAAGCTGAAAATAGCTAAAATACAAGCATCCACAGGTTTAGCCTGGCCAGACGCACTTCCTTTGGCCTTGTTATCAACGAGAGCAACTGTACATTCTAGAGTAGGGCTTAGTCCTTATGAGATAGTCTTTGGCCGCCCGGCAAATATCTGGGGTGTGCCAAGGCCTAAGGAATTTTGCTCTTTAGAATATCCTATGTTGACAGACTACCTGTACGACTTGACTGCTAAATTGAGTCTTATTCATCAACAGGTTTTCGATGCTTTACCAAAGCCTCCGGAGAGTCCAGGGCATCAGCTGAAACCAGGAGACCAAGTAGTCATCAGGAACTTCGCGAGGACGAAGAACCTTCAGCCGAGATTCGTCGGCCCCTTCCAAGTCCTGCTTGCAACGAGGACAGCAGTTCGTGTAGCTGGCCGCAAGCACTGGGTGCACGCGTCCCATGTTAAGCGTGTCCCTTTGCCGCTGCCTTACGACGACTGGGTGAAGAAGGGAATTGGTGCCTCCGAATCTGAAAGCACACCGAAGTTCATCCCTTTCAGCGATGCCGAATTGATTACTGACACTCCGAAATCTGACTCTCCTCCTGAAAAGACTCCTTTGAACACTGAACATTTGTCTCCAGCATCAGAAGAAACTTTGCCATCTGCGAACTTAAACACTGCAACAGCTGCTAGTGATACACTATTTGCCGATCAAACAGTACCTGCGAAGCAAAGATATAACTTAAGAAACCGTAAAATGGACAAATAAAGCAGGCAACTGCATATTGTGATTTTGATATATTGAACTTTTGCCTTCAGCCAGGAAGTTTGCTATTGTTTTATTGTTTTTTTTAAAATTGCCTTGCCGTCTGGGTAGCCGTAGGGTCGTGGCTGTGTGCCTAGTTGAATCTGCGGGGGTCTGACACAAGGTCGATCTTTCTGTTGGTTCTGGGAACTCCCAGGGCTGATAGAGGCATTTTCATCTACGTACACATCATCAGTGGTCGCGAGCGGATTGTAGAAGATGGAGCTTCCTGCGCTGCAACGAGAAAATGTGATTTATGTTCGCAGAAACAGACTTCATAGAATTCTTCATAGCAAATGCTTTTTGATGCAATGTGCCATTACATTCGTGATTATTTTAGCAACATTGGTGGGTGGAATCGTCTTTAGTATAAATCTGATTTTTGTACCAATTACTACAGTACCTCCCCTTGATCCTGCCATTTCTACTGTTTCTTCTATACACTCTTTTCACTCGTTTCCGGAACATGAGCAAGCCCGACGCTCAGAATTCATTAACAACACTTTTGTACAGCTCTTGCACCAACACCAACTGGTAGTTAACACTACAGACTGCTGGGTGTGTGGCTTGATACCCCACACTATGGATAAAGGTATTCCCTATCTGGTCTTGCCTTTCAGCTACAATGGATCATTTCAGGCCCTTCAAACCATCTTTGCTTATGCCCTTGAAACCTATCCTCCACGTCCACCACGTTCCACTAAATATAACTCTGCCAACAAAGCCTTAGTCCAGGGAATTATTGACATGGTCAAGGACGTCAATAATACTCCATCATACCCTAGAGACGAATTGCGAGTATATTTAAGTTGGAATACATCAGAATATCGCCTTAGTTTAGGAGAAAGCAAGCGTAAAAGCTCAACTCCAATCTGGGTCGTACCTCACCGAGGTCAGGTCTGTTTGCAAGGTAATGGGAGAAATCCGAGAGCTCAGCTAGGGAAGAGTGAGTGCGTAGAGACTTATGTGTTTCCGGCTAACTCTTCCCCTGCCTTCCTCACTGCTAGGGGTACCTACTTCATTTGTCGAGACAGAGCTTATACATGGTTGCCTGTCGACTTTTCAGGATCTTGTTATATTGCTCGATTGTTGCCTCCGACATACACTGCTTCATCTGATTACCACAGAACCAGAGTAGCGAGAGGTGTCTTCAGCAAGGAAGATACCGCTGGTCAGGAAGCTGGAGACTTCTTCAAAGGCTTCCTTCCGTTCTGGGGGCCTATGGCCAATAGTAGAAATATACGTCAGCTAACACGGGTAGTTGAATCTACTATTACCGAAACTGCTGGTGCCCTTAGCAATCTGACAGCTGAGCTTCAGGCGGATAGACTCATGACGTTGCAGAATCGTATGGTTCTAGACGTTATACTTGCAGATCGAGGTGGGGTATGCAGAATGATCCAATCGAGCTGCTGTGTCTTTATTCCTAATAATGCTCCAACAGTCTATGAGGCGATCTCTAAGCTACACAAGATTTCCGACTCTATTCACGTAGACAAAGGAAACTGGTCCTTCATGGAGTGGTTTTGGACTCTGATCTCAGCGTGGGGATGGAAGGTTCTAATGGTCATTGGTGTCATCCTAGTATTCCTATTCTCATGCTGCTTGATTATCCAGTGTGGTCCTGCTCTGTGTAGTCTTTGTGCTGCAACTTGTCTCAGAAAACCACCTGCGTTTGGAGAAAAGGCACGAGAAAGGATGATGATACAACAACATGTCACTGACCTGATGAGCATAGAACTAGATTCGGACATAGACTGAGTAATTGCCTATGTAAGGGCAAAAGGAGGGTCTGAGGTTCCGTGACGGTTCCGTGACGATTTGAACCCGTGTTTTCAAGTTTGTCGGAAGTACACAATATTGGTAACAGTGAACCGCAAATGATCCATTTAGCATGCCCTGGTGTTTTCGCTACGCTACAAGCAAGAGCACTCCTTTTATTAACACATTTCTGATCTACCCACGGCATCCATCTTAGATCATGGCAGCCATTTTGTGTTTCTTGCCCTCACATACGCAATAACCTCTGATCACTTCATTTTGATTAAGGACACGTAGCCTTAGCCGGAGATTCACCTCTTTCATGACACGTGCACCTTAAACCAGATCACGCTGTAGCTGCATGACTCGACAAAGGCAACCTCCTCTGCCCGAGGCCAGTCTTACTAAACTGGTCTTCGTGTCCATTGTCCTGATCATGATTAGGCGGCCGAAGCCGGTAGCCTTGCCCATTTACAACCCACAAACATCTCTTATCCCGCTTTCCTATCTTCCACACCTGGCTCCGTTCCTTTCTTTCTGAATCTTTATTAGGGGGAGGTAACGAAATTTACGATGAGGCGGTCCGGCTCTTGAATGCAATATTGACAAGGGATTGTGATGAACTAGTGGGAACCCCTCTTCGTAAGATGTTTTCGTATCAGATTTTATCAACGGTTCCTGTGTACGCCAAATATTTATTGTTTATGACACAAAGGTTTTGGGAATGTACCAACACGTGAAGAATTCGCCTGAAGGCCAAAAACTAGTATATAAGGAGCAACCCACTTTGTACAAATTGAACAGGCTCCTAGATTCTGCCCGTGTGTAGTATCTGTGACTTCTGTGTCCCTGCAGTAATAAACCTTTGGTCTTTGACGCCACCATCGAGAAGCCCGTGTTTCTGTTCATTTGTGCACCAAGGCAGGTGGAACTCCGGGGTCTTTGGGTGTTGTTCCCTGACACCTCTGGACGGAACCAAAAAGTCCAGAACTCCAGGTTGCCGGTGTCTTTAACGGCTGAGAGGTCACTTGTGCCACAGCCACACAGGTGCAGAAGTGGATTGTTTTGACTGGGGATGGCCTGCTGATGCTGATGTACTGCCTTTTCCTTCAATTTTCTGCCGTTCTTTTTCAAACCTCTTGGCTGACAAGGCTAGCCAACGTTTGTACTTTGGAACATGTTCATCATCAAAAGAAAATAATGCTCGGCCTGCCAGCGCCTTTTTGTAGCGTGGATCCAGAATAGTAGCACAAATGTAATGCTGGTTTGAGTGGATCATTTTAAGACGTTCATCACCTTGTAGGCGCTCTAATAATTTCTCTGCCAAAACAAAAGGGTCTTTGTTTTTTTCATCTGTGGTAAAATTAATTACCTATGCATAATTTATACGGTAAAATCAATAAGAATAACTCAGGTAAATAAGAGGCAAAATCCGGGATATTGAGGTTTACTCAAAAGGGTTTTATTCCTTAAAAAGGAATTGGGTTATTGGCTCGAGCCAAGGTGGCATACCATTCCGTCACCACATAGGTTCGGGAAGGGGCAGACAGACAACATTTTATTTACAGAAGTTCATATATATAGTCAATGCATTACAATAAACGAATAGGCAGTAGGCGTAACAGCTGGAAAAGGGAGAGATAACATATGAATACGTCATAGAAAAGGCGTTGCAATAGGCGTGCATAAAGGCGTGTACTAAAGACGTCATTCATCATGAGGTCACAAATGGGTGGATTCATAGGAGAATCTTGCGATGTCAGCAGAAATTCATGGCAGAGATGTGCGCGCAGCAGCTTGACGTGTGTCTGACGTGTAACTGGAGGGTGAAGGGGACTTGACATTTGAACACCACAAGTGTAGACATAAGTCTGGGATGTCAGATCAACCTAATCCCAAATCGTATCTGATATCGTATGTTTAAGGAACTGTAGTGTCTAGAAGGGAAAAGGTCTCTCGGGCGGAGGCTACCCTATACTGGTTGTGAGTGCGTGTATATGTGTCTACGTGTCGGCATGCGGGGTGAGGGGGCATGGGCCTACCATGGCAACGGAGTCTATGAATTACTTGCACGGAGACAGAAAGACAGAAAGACCGGGCCCATTGCTCCTGCAGCTGGGAGGATGTTTACTTGAACTACGAGACAGGAATGTATTTTCGAGGAGTGGAGCAGATTATTCGAAGGTTGAATACAGTCTTGGCAGGCAGGTGGCTGAGCCAAGCGCCGGAGCCGCGCAAGGAGTAAGGCAGGGGTCACTGGTACAGAGGCAGCCTGGGTTGAGGCCCTCAGAGTCGGAAGGCAGGAAGAGGCTCGGTGGCAGAATCAGGGCCTACTTCGCCTGAGCTGAAAAACGTGTAAAGTGTACCACAAAAAGACGGTGGTACGGCATATATAGGAACTGAATATTCAATCCGTTCATGGCGGATCTGAAAGAGGACATGTTAAAGATGGACGCAAATGTATTTGCGTCTTCATAGCTGGCACAGGAGGGAAATCACATGCACTGCAAGCTAGTACATGGAGACGGTGGGGTACGCGCTGGGGAACACTACTCGATCAAAAATTATATTTCCTCATTCCCTCCTTGTTCCCCACGGACCCTTCATGATACATCGATTCTCATCAATTGATCAATCTGTTCACTTAACATCATTTGCTCTTCTTTCTTTTCGCGTTTTGAATGGGAACTTGGATGTGGAATGCATGAAGTGGCACACAGGCCGCAAATCGCCGGTCCACATTGGAGACACAGGCAACAACTGAGTACTATGAGAAGGCCAATACCTAGGAGGGATAGGATCTTCCACCCCCAGGCAGATAACGTTGTCCAGAACCAACCGGACCAAGTCCAGGTGCCTGGAGTCTGATGTATTAAACTTGCAATTTTATGGAGACGTGTAATAGCTTTGTACACGGTTGGCGCGTTATTTGGAATGAAAACACAGCAACTTGACCCGATGACCTTACAAGCTCCACCCCTATCTGCCAAGATGACGTCAATAACGAGACGATTTTGAAGAACAACAACCCGCATGGCGGACTGCTCCTCCGTCAAGTTACCTAGAGCTGAAGTGGTCTCAAGCACCACTGCTTCGAGAGTTCTGGTTAATCTACGGATCAGTTTACTATTAGAAACAGTACCTAGGTAGGGGAAGAAACCTTTATTAAAATCGGTATATTGCTCCCATGTTGTTTCAGTATAATCGACAAGCGGGAGATCTCTTCGGAGTCTATGCTTAACCAGATTAGTGTTTCTATGGTAGTCAGGAGGGGCTAGGAAAACAGGCGGCAGAAGAAATGCAATGTAACAAGTACCATCCCAATCTAGAGGTAAACGGACATATGCAGTATGGCCGCAAACAAAATAGGAATGACGTAAAGCCTTAAATGTGGATCTACCATAATCACTGAAATCGACCACAGTAGTACATTTACTATGACCTAAGTGTACGGAACCATTCTTGCGAACACAGAGTTCACCAGTAACTGGCAATACCGCCATAGCAGGTAGAACAGGAGCAGCTTCAGACTCGACAGATAAAATCATGAATGTAACTGTGTAATTACCTAATCCATATACTTCATTTTCTAGATCAGTTCCAGTATCTACGGGGAGTCCCTCCTTGTCAGGGTAGCATACTTTAAGCAAGGCTAAGTTCAGGTTTCCCCAAACCCAGTTACCTTCGTAAATAGCAGCATCAGAAACTAGGGAATTGAGTATTTTGAACCATGCACCACATGTGCCATTGTGAGTGAACGGGTACGGAAAAAGGGGCAGAACTCCCTTGTTTTCTTGGTAGGGAGGGAGTCGACCACATATCCAACAGTTTGTAGCATTGGTAGTCTGATGGGAGTGATGTAACATACTAATGAAAGTGTTATTGCGCAGCGCAAGTCTGTAGGACAATTCGTGTGGGGGTAATTCACTAAAGGAATGTTCGTCAGTAACATTATGAGCAGATTGTGCACGCTTGAATATAGGATAATATATGTGCAATAAAACACTAGCAATAATAATCAGAAGACTTAAAAAAAACATAATAAGTAGTGTCACTATACAGCGACTGCGAAGTGATTTACAATATGCATTCTTCTTATGTTGTCTTTGCCTATCTCTCTCTCTATCTCGATCTAGGGGATACATGTCAGAAACTAATTTAACCGATTCACCTAGGGGAGGACTTAAACAATTAAACTGTCTGACTTGCTAGATCGTAATTTCAATCGGTATTCCTCAGAAGCGGATTTCTCAACCAAAGGGAGTTTTGAGTCAGTTTGTGTAGGAGGGCAGGGCTTAGAGTCCAAGTCCGAAGGAAGTCCGTAGAACTTCTTAACGTGGCTGGAATGCAGCCATCCCTTCCTGCCCTCTATCTTCACGGCCGTCCTCGTTGTAAGCAGAACCAATTTCGGGGTTTGCCAGCGGGGCTCCAATGGGCTTCTCCGATCAAAGTTGCGGATGAACACGTAGTCACCCGGGACCACCTCGTGGGGCTTCACCTCGGTGTTGTCGGGAAAGGCTGCAGCTACCTGTGAACGACAAGATTGTAGTGCAGACATCAAGGAGGCAAGGTAATCTGTCAGCATAAGACAATCAACATCAGTTATTTTTCGTGGAATAGGCGTCCCCCACATATTCGGTGGTCTACCAAAAACCACTTCGTACGGGGATAGCCCAGATCGGGAATGGACCACCATCCTCATATAGAAGAGGGCGACCGGCAAGGCAACTATCCAGTCCACACCCTTCTCTCTACAGATCTTGGAAAGTCGGATTTTTAAAGTCTGATTATGGCGCTCCACGAGACCTGCTGCCTCAGGATGCCGGACACAATGGAACTTCCACTGATAGCCTAACAAAAGTGTAATGTGTTTCACGAGCTCGGATGAGAATGGCTGGCCATTATCTGAGTACACGATACGGGGCAAACCATACCGTGGGAAGTATTCACGAACCAGCTGCTTGGCAGTGGTCGGAGCAGTGTAATCGGGAACTGGGTATGCTTCTATCCATCGGGAAAGAGCACATACGACTACGAGGACATACTTGAATCCTCGACAGCGTTCCATCTGGATATAATCCATCTGGAGTATTTCAAAAGGGTGTTCGGGAGGCTGAAATCCACCTTGTTCTACGGGGATGCTTTTACCTGGATTGAACTGACCACAAATCATGCAAGTACGCACTTTCTGTTTGGCTGCTGCCCGTAAGTTTTTATTGGACCATATGTGTTGAATACTGTCTAGCATTGCTTTCTCTCCTAGGTGTGCGGGACTATGTATCGTGTTAATGATGACTTGTACCATAGAGTCGGGGAGAAACCATGTAGATTTTCCCTTCGTCATCCAACCCTGGTCTGTTTGGATCCCTCCTAGTTTAGTCCATTCCTTAATTTCATCTGGTGTTGCATGTGTCTGTATGTCAATCACATCATGTGCGGGATCCCTGACTGTCATGCAGTGTAATGGTACAACTATTTGTGTCAGGTCAGTTACATGAGTTCGGTTCTGAGCAGTTTGCTTTGCTGTTCGGTCTGCCAGGTCGTTACCCTGGGAGATGATATCAGTAACCTTTGTATGTGCCTTACATTTCATGATAGAGATTGCAGTGGGTAGATGTATTGCATCTAACAGAGCTTGAATGAGGGGACCGTGTTGGATGTTGGCCCCGTGAGAAGTTAAGTAACCTCTCTCTCGCCAGAGGACTCCAAAGTCGTGAACGACTCCGAATGCATAACGTGAATCAGTATATATGTTGACTTTCTTATTTCTGGCTTGAATACATGCTTGTATCAGAGCAATAAGCTCTGCTGCTTGAGCTGACAAAGTGTTAATACAATTGGTTTCAACGATTTCCGTGTCTGTCGTGACAGCGTAGGCTGCCACTAATTCACCTGTCCTTGTTCTCATACAGGAACCATCCACATAAAGTGTCAGGTCTGGATCTGGTAACGGAA
This sequence comes from Lissotriton vulgaris, assembly GCF_964263255.1. Classification (NCBI taxonomy): domain Eukaryota; kingdom Metazoa; phylum Chordata; class Amphibia; order Caudata; family Salamandridae; genus Lissotriton; species Lissotriton vulgaris. The sequence continues at coordinate 226,952,710 of NC_141687.1, read as the reverse complement.
CATCTGTCAAGTCTTGTCTGGGTTTTGTTGTGATAGTAATAACTTCAATACAATCATGTGCCAATGGATCTACTCCATTTAGTGGCAATAACGTGGCAGGATTTAATGTGCTGCAGCGTCTGATTTCGATGTGTGGTCTAAACAACGTCAGTTCGTAACCTGTCAATCTTGCTATGGTCAAGTGTTGGGTCTGAGTTCGATTTAAAAGGACTTCCACGGCATGTGGAACCTGTACTGTCAATGGATGTCCTAACACAATGGAATCACTCTGTCTGATTGCTAAAGCTGTTGCTGCAACTGATTTCAAACACGCCGGAAGGGCCTGGGCTACTGGATCTAATGTGCTAGAAAAGTAAGCACAAGGCTTGTGTGAACCTGCTTGTTCCTGAGTGAGGACTGACAAGGCAGTACCCTCACGTTCTGTGACAAAAAGTGTAAAAGGCTTACTGTAACATGGTGTTGCTAAAACAGGTGCTTGACATAAGGCTTTCTTCAAGTCTTCAAAAGCTTGTGTATGTTCCTGAGTCCAAGGGAGGACAGTCGAAGTCGCTGCCTCCTGTGTCGTTAACTGAATGAGTGGTTTCGCTAGAAATGCATATTGGGGAATCCATTGTCTGCAGTATGAAGTTAGGCCTATGAAAGCCCGTACTTCCTTTTGTGTTCTGGGTGGTGCCATATTTATAATCAACTGAATGCGATCAGGTGTGAGCTGCCTCCCCACTTTGGACAGCAAGTGACCCAGGTACACAACTTGCTGAACACAGAATTGTAGCTTCGAAGGAGACACCTTGTGTCCCTTGTCGGCCAGGAAGTTCAAAACAGTCAGTGAAGCATTTTCACATTCGGGTTCGCTTCGAGCGGTGATCAGCAGATCATCGACATATTGAAGCAGGGCAGTGTGAACTGGCATGTGGATACTGTCGAGTTGCTTTTTCAATGCTTGACTATAGATGCTGGGGCTTTCTGTGAATCCTTGAGGTGCGCGGGCAAATTTGAAAGATCGTCCATTTAAACTGAATCCGAACAAATATTGGCTCTCCGGATCATTAGGGACACTGAAGAAAGCGTTCTTGAGGTCAATTACAGTGAAGAACGTCGCTTCTGAATCAATAGCAGTTAGTAATGAAGAGATATCTGGGACCACGGGGTACTGTGGTACAATACATTTATTCAATTCGCGCAGATCAATAACCAATCGATAAACAGGTGGAGCATTTGGGTCAGTACGTTTAAGAACAGGAATGATAGGAGAATTACACACATTGGAGTCAGTTTCCACAACCACTCCTTGTGCAATCAGCTCGTCAATGATTCTCAGTAAAGCCACTACAGCATCTGGGGGTAACTTGTATTGTCGAATTCGTGGTAATACCACTCCTGCCTTGAGTGTGACTCGATATGGGGTAATGTGCATGCAACCTACATCAGTGGGGCCCTGCGCCCACAAGTGTGCAGGGACGTTCTGTAGCCGGGGATCCATATCTCTCAATACATAATGGCCTTTGAAATCTCGCAAAAACAATCGTACTCCCTCCGGAGAACAGCATATAATAGCTCCTAGAGCTTTCAATGTTTTTATGCCTAACAGGTTTTCTGGACATGATTTCGTGAGCAATAAATCTGTAGTCCGTGTCAAAGGACCTACTGCAAGAGGGAGGGGTTGTGATACTTCATTAATAATGGGTTTTCCTGAAAATCCAAGGGACACGTTCTGTGAGCCTGAGAGGGGTGCCCCTGGTACTTCGTTGTGGCTTATCGTAGTTCTGCTTGCCCCTGTATCAATGAGAAACTTTCTGTCTTTTCCTAATACTTGACTATGTACATAAGGACCATTTTGATCTACAGGAACCTCAATAAGAGGCAAGCGGAATTCCCTCTCCAGGCTATTTCATGTGTATCGCTGGTAATCAGGGTAATCGTTCTGTGCATACTGGTACATCTGCTGTGTTGTGTTTTGTGTTGCGGTAATGGGCTGTTGTTGTGGTATCGCTACGGTCTGTGTGGAGGCTGGCATGGGTGCAATATGTTGTATGTTCTGGGGCACTTGTTGTAAAGTCTGATCTTGTCTAGGAGGACGGGGTCTCTCTTTGGTCTTACCCGTGGCGATATTATGTTTCAGAACTGCACAATCATTTATATAATGACCTGGCTGTTTACAATAATTACATACACCCTTTACAGGAACTGTCGAATTACTATGTTGGGTCGCACCCTTTTTCTGACCGTCGGCGGGAACCGACTGAGCAACTAACATTTTCATTTTTGTATCTTTCATACGTCTCTGTTCATGTTCTTGTTCTTCTCTAAGTCTATTCTGGTGGTACTGTAACATTTGTAACATTTGTGAAGGAGTATTAGCTTGCCACGTGCTTTCTACTTTCAGTACTCTATTCTTAACCTGGGGCAAAGAATTCTCAACTAATTTCGTTACAAAAAGATGTGGATATGACTCGCTACTTGCTTTCAGACCGCTGTTAATACCAAAACATTTCTCAAATCGTGTATAAAAATCACTAGTGTCTTCATCAGGTTTCTGTTTGCATGCTGAGATTGCACCCCAATCTTCCTTTTTCGTACTCAATAAACGTGGCAACACTTGTACTAATAAACCTGGTAACGCTTTAACTTTGTCTCCAAGCCCTAGGCCTGGCACTCGGGTATCTTCTTCATTTTGTAATCCAGCCCAATCAATCTTTGCCTCTCCCACCTCCCACTCTTTTTCTTTGAGTTTCTCGTATATGCCTGGAGGTAGTAATACTTTCAGTATTTTCATAAGATCGGGATAAGTGTAATCGCCCATTAATAACATATCTTTTATTTCGCGGTGAAACCCTGCGGGATCTTTATCGTGACTGGGTACTAGTTTCTTCATTTCCAATAATTCCATTTTAGTTACAGGTGTATACACGAACACACGTCTAAGCGTGTTGTCTGCGTTCTGTACGGGGTGCACTTCTCGCAACGGATTCTGTCTATCCATATAATACATGGTTTTTCGTTCCATAACGGGTGCTGAATTGATCTGTGGACATAAGAATGTACTATACTTGTGGCGATGTTCTAGAATTACTTTAATTAGATCGGTACCTAGACCTTTCCATCTGTTCGTGACCAGTTCTATTAATATGTCAGGCAGAGGGCCTGGATCGGAATGTTGGCTTTTATACAATAAGAGCAGATGTTGTATCATGTACATACCAGCTAAACGCTGTTCACTCGGTGTCAAGTTCAAGAACGTATGTGCTAACGCATCATCACCATATTTCTCAGAGCTGTCAGCCCATTGCACGGCTGACCTGGCTAATTCTTGTTCATCCATAGAATCGAGTACATGGTACCCCATTCGTTCTTGAAGTATTCTATCAGTGGCTTGAAATAAGTGTTCGGGGCTTCTCGTATTACACATGGCTTCCTGATATATCCTTTTACTTTCTGGGCGCACTGGGCGCATTGAGTTATTATATGGTCTTCCTTTACCTACATAAGCTATCATTTCTCTGGCCGGCAACTGTGTGTGTTCCGGTGTCTCGGCTTCCTCCTCTGCCTCCTCCTCCGTGGATTCATGTTTGTCTGAATCTACTTCCGGTGTGGGCTGTCTTTTCTCATGCATCTTATTTATTGCAGTTCTGATTCTTCGGTACATATTATCTACACAGGCCTCTTTGTCATGCTGTCCATCTGCTATATTCTGACCCCATCTGTGGAGTGCTTTTACGTCTTCCGGGTTCATACCCGGCCTATCCACTTCTCTAATTAAGCAGTTTATGAGAAACCGCAATATCTTGGCTTTAGTATCCACTTTCTGATAGGCCATGGCCTCCTTAATACTTTCAGGCCCTACTCCTGTCTGGACAAACCTATATATTCGATCTAGGTGATCTGTCATTCCAGGTAGTGTCATTAGGAAGTTCGTGACTCGCCGTAGACGTACCGATGCGAGTAACATTCTCTCGTCATTCTTTTTACCAGGTACTGGATCATATCTACAGTCTGCAAGGCGATCTCCATAAATTGTAATATCTGTTCTAGGTGTACGCTGTTGCGCTATTTCTCTAAAGGTCATACGGTGGGTGGGTGGCGGGGTCTGGAAACCTATCGCTCCTCCGGACGCGCCTCCTGAGGCGCCGGCTCCGAAGGGGTTTGTCGGGTTTGTATCGAGGGAAGTAGGGGGTGCAGGGATAGGGGAGGAGTAGCTTGTCGGGGAGGAAGTGCATAATCGTCCTGACCGTTGGGCGCAGGCACTCGTGGCAATGCGGTATTAACATATGCGGGAGCTACATCGTCTAGATAGGAGGAAAGAAAAATGTCCTTTGCTGTCCTCTGGTGTTTTTTTGTCGGAAGCAATGGGGGTGGTAGGTCGTTCGGTACTTCCGGAGAGGCCTTAGGCAAGCCCTCAGACAAGATGGGGAACATGCCATTCACGAGTGTATTTCGCTGTCTGTCTACTTGTTCTAATTTTACTCTGATACCTTCCTCAACTAATGCGTTTTCTCGGGTCTTGTCAGATTCCTCCTTACTCTTTTCTTCTAGTCTGTGTGCTTTTTCTGTGCGCCTATGCGATTCTTTACGCCATAACTCGATGGCATCCTTCTGTGACGGTCTGGCTTTCTTTTTCCATAAAGCTTCTTCTACTCTCATGATGCAATCTGCATCCCATGTCCCAGCAGCGGGCCATCTCTGATTCTCTGACAGTTCTTTAGTGTAGTCCACCCATAAGTCGAGGAATAAAACGGCATCTAGGCCGTGCTTATGGTACATAAAGTACCCTGGAGTGTCCCTAGGTGGAATGGGAACAGCTTCTTCTAGAACCCCTTTACGGGTTTTTATTTGTCTTAGTTTGGAGAACAACGGCATTCTTTAATCTGGCTACTTGGTTCTTACTTAGATATGAACACACTGAACATGAATACGTTTAAGCACAATAGATGATCGAACATTCACTCATACCACGACATTTAAATGACACATCAAAAACATTTCAAGAACGAAGCACATTAATTACATTGAAAATCTACCAACTACGGGAAACAGGATGTACCGCTAAACAGTACAGATACACCTTACAGATGCAAACTAGATATACTGCTAAACAGTACAGATACACTGCTAAACAGTGCAGACCAGGCTCGTGTACCCGAACCCGTCTTGACCGGCACAAGTTAATGCGCACGTCAGGATGCGTCCCTAGCAACGGTACTCACCAGGAAGCACGGAAACAGAAGGCCTCGGAAACCCTGGACTGGACTGGGCTCGGACTGGATTCGGACTCGACTCGTGACGCAGATACTTCGGAACTTCGGAACCTGGTGGGCCTCCGTATACCTCGGATCTTGCTCTCTCAGCTAGGCTCAGGTCGGAATCCTCCGCACTCCTCACCGCCTCGTCTGGGTGTCGATCGCAGCCTCAGTCACCTCCGTTGGCCTGAGGGAGATACAGGAAATCCTGCGGGTACGCGTAGTTGTCCTTCCGGCTGTGGCAGGGGGCTAGGCCTGCAATGCACCTCCGGCGCGTGGGGTGGGGGAGGGGTCCCTATTCGGGCGCCAGAACTGTGGTAAAATTAATTACCTATGCATAATTTATACGGTAAAATCAATAAGAATAACTCAGGTAAATAAGAGGCAAAATCCGGGATATTGAGGTTTACTCAAAAGGGTTTTATTCCTTAAAAAGGAATTGGGTTATTGGCTCGAGCCAAGGTGGCATACCATTCCGTCACCACATAGGTTCGGGAAGGGGCAGACAGACAACATTTTATTTACAGAAGTTCATATATATAGTCAATGCATTACAATAAACGAATAGGCAGTAGGCGTAACAGCTGGAAAAGGGAGAGATAACATATGAATACGTCATAGAAAAGGCGTTGCAATAGGCGTGCATAAAGGCGTGTACTAAAGACGTCATTCATCATGAGGTCACAAATGGGTGGATTCATAGGAGAATCTTGCGATGTCAGCAGAAATTCATGGCAGAGATGCGCGCGCAGCAGCTTGACGTGTGTCTGACGTGTAACTGGAGGGTGAAGGGGACTTGACATTTGAACACCACAAGTGTAGACATAAGTCTGGGATGTCAGATCAACCTAATCCCAAATCGTATCTGATATCGTATGTTTAAGGAACTGTAGTGTCTAGAAGGGAAAAGGTCTCTCGGGCGGAGGCTACCCTATACTGGTTGTGAGTGCGTGTATATGTGTCTACGTGTCGGCATGCGGGGTGAGGGGGCATGGGCCTACCATGGCAACGGAGTCTATGAATTACTTGCACGGAGACAGAAAGACAGAAAGACCGGGCCCATTGCTCCTGCAGCTGGGAGGATGTTTACTTGAACTACGAGACAGGAATGTATTTTCGAGGAGTGGAGCAGATTATTCGAAGGTTGAATACAGTCTTGGCAGGCAGGTGGCTGAGCCAAGCGCCGGAGCCGCGCAAGGAGTAAGGCAGGGGTCACTGGTACAGAGGCAGCCTGGGTTGAGGCCCTCAGAGTCGGAAGGCAGGAAGAGGCTCGGTGGCAGAATCAGGGCCTACTTCGCCTGAGCTGAAAAACGTGTAAAGTGTACCACAAAAAGACGGTGGTACGGCATATATAGGAACTGAATATTCAATCCGTTCATGGCGGATCTGAAAGAGGACATGTTAAAGATGGACGCAAATGTATTTGCGTCTTCATAGCTGGCACAGGAGGGAAATCACATGCACTGCAAGCTAGTACATGGAGACGGTGGGGTACGCGCTGGGGAACACTACTCGATCAAAAATTATATTTCCTCACATCTTTTTGAAACACAGAACACACCTCCTTCAGTTGGTGCTCCAGCATGTACAACAATGGGATAGCTTTTCCCAAATTACAGTCCTCCTTGCTGACTGCATGCGTGAAGACCTCAAAAGGACGAAGCATGCGTGTCAGGCTTTTAACTATGTCCCATTGCTCCGCACCCATCCTCAGGTCCTTCTGAGCTGTACCCTGTATTAAGAAATAGTGATCGAGTACCGTATATTGCTCATACAGACGCTCAAGCATGTAGAAGGTTGAGTTCCAACGTGTTGCCACCTCCTGGATGAGTGCTTTCACTGGCATTTGATGTTCATGTAGCAGGCTCCTCAGATGCTTCCGGGCCTTAAAAGAATGGCTGAAATGGTTGCACATTTTTCGGCAGGTCTCCACTACCTCGTACGCTGGACTGTCTTTATCACTCAAGAATTTTTTGACAACCAGGTTTATACAGTGCGCCAAACACGGCACTCTGAAATACTGACCCAGCTCCATGGCCTTAACTACATTGGCGCCATTATCCGTGGAAACATAACCAATCTGGCGTTTTTTTGGCAACAGCCAGTCAAGGACCTTTGTGTTAAACTCATCCAAAATGTTTTGTTCTGTGTGACGTTTCTCCAAACCAAACATGGCTAGTGTTGCATGTTTCTGAGCAGCTTTAAAAACTTGGTCCGGGTCAACACCTGCGTTTAGCTTTGCTTTAACCCCTGAAAAAGAGACCCAGTGTGCAGTGATGCACATGTAATCAGCGCCTGCGCCACTGGTCCACATGTCTGTTGTCAGATGTATAGTGTGAACAGCACTCTTCTGCAAAGCTGCCCCAATCACCTCCAGCACATCTTCATGTAGTGCTGGAACCGCAACTCTGGCAAAATAGAACTGGCTAGGAACCTTCCATTTAGGGCAGAGCGCTGCCACTAATTCTAGAAAACCAACCCCTTCTACAAAAGAAAAAGGGAGAAGGTCCAGAGCTAGCATTTTAGCCAGCTTAGTGTTATACAGAAGCGTCAGTGGGTGGTTTCGTTCATATTGCGCCTCTGTAAACAACATCTTTTTAATGTTGCCCTGGGCCAAGCATTTACGGGATGATGATGATATCTTCGACCCAGTTACGCTCGCTGATGAACTTTTTCGCATTGGTGTTTCACTCTCTCCCACACTTTTAATGTGGCTCACATGGGGTGTGCTGCTGACAGGGGTACTGGGTGTAAGAGAAGTGTTTGACACGTCTTCTTCCTCCTCGTCATCATCAGATGAAAAATCAACGTTTTCATTACGTGCAATTAGGGCTTCCTTGATCGCCTTCAGGTGCGCAAACCATTGGACAGGGTGCTGTCTTTAAGATGACCTCTCCTGCCTCCGGTACCATAGTTGGTACCAAACTTACCACGACTAACTACAACCTTACAAATGCTACAAATGGCGACGTTTTCCCTTTTTGGGCAAACACTAAAGAAGTCCCAAGCTGGGGACTTGAATTGTCTGTGGGGGCCGGAGGCGGAGGCGGTGATTATGGTGGCGGTGGTCTTGCTGCTAATGCCAGATGAAGTGGAGGATGTGGATTGCCGAACTTTAGTACGTTGTGCACTTTCACCACCACTAATTGAGGTCGAGGTGGATGGAGGTCCCTTCTTGCGAGGAAGAAATATGGAAGCGGTAGGTGTTGGTGTACTAGTTAACTCCAATGATTGTTGTGTTTCCATTGCCTCCTCGTCGACATCATCATCACGCTCAGCAGCTTCTCGGGCTAGGGTCAAAATGTCTCTTTGCTGCATGCCCGCTGGGGCTGCAGTGACCTTTATGATGACTGGCTCGTCGTTGTGAGAGGCTTCGTCAGCAGCAGTATCTGCCACTTCTTGTTGAGCCTCATCACACTCCATAACTATGAGTTTTTCGACGACCTTCCTTTTACGCTTAAGTACCTTTGTCAGATCATGGTGTGCCTCACTCTCAGACGGCCGTGATGGTTCCCAATCTTCATCCAGATCATCAGAAGGAGGTGGGCTTGAAGAAGATGTAGACACTCCCCTTGATCTTTTCCTTGCTCTGGATGTGGAAGGAGGAGTGGCTTCCTCAAATGATACCTCGGTTTGATTGTCGATTTCCTGATGTGCCCCTACTTCAGGAGGAACAACTATTGTGGGCACTTGTGACCCTCCATGCACCTCTGCTTGCGCATCTCCTTGCGCTGCCTCTCCTTCCACATGTACTTGGGCTTGTACTTGCACATGTGGTTGTTGTTGCGGCTGTGGTTGTACAACACTTGTCAGATGAGTTACAACAACCTGTGTTGATTCAGGGACATTGCTGCTACTTTCTTGCGATGGTCCAACATCACTGGTCGATGGTGATTGAAGAAGTACACTGACTGCCTCTGCAGCACTCAAGGGCTTGGACTTAAGTTGGCGTGGTGGTGCTGGTGGCGGCACTGAGCCCAATGGAGCGGGGGTGCTGCTCCCAGCTTGGTCCCCAGCAGATCCCACTGCTGCTGCAGGCGTACTTTTTTTTTTACTCCCAAAAAACGTGGCGGGCGGCACACTAGCCTCCTTGGTAACTTGCTTCTTCTGCTCCTTACTGGCAACTTTCTTGCTAGAGGAGCTACGGGGAACTCTTTTTGGGGCCATCTTCTTCAGAGCAGGTCAGAACAGCAGGCCGCAGTTGCACGAGTTGCAGAGTTGTCTGTGGCCAGACGTGACGTCGCGTGACGTTATGCTGCACACACACACCGCTGCAGGACTTCTTCCTGGCACTGGTGGTTCTCTTGAGTCTTGTGCACCTAAAAGCAATGGAAGACAGAGGAACATCAGTTCAGTTATACACCCCAAAAAAATCGAAAAAACACAGAACAATCAGCACAATCCCATGCCCTCCATGATGTTTAAATTCAAGTCACCCCACAGAAAGACTAGGCACATGCAACACTCACTACCCCTGGGCATAAAGGTTGAAAAGTAGGCAAAATGGTTGCAGGCCTAACAACACTGACGGCAATAGAAATGGCCACTTGCCTCCCATCACATGGCCTGCCGGTACCAGCACTCAAAATGGCCCCCACCCACATGGCCTGTCCCCATGAACACCTCAAAAAATCGAAAAACACAGAAAAATCAGCACAATCCCAAGCCATCTAGGCCCTCCATGATGTTTAAATTCAAGACACCCCACAGAAAGACTAGGCACATGCAACACTCACTACCCCTGGGCATAAAGGTTGAAAAGTAGGCAAAATGGCTGCAGGCCTAACAACACTGACTGCATTCAAAATGGCCACTTGCCTCCCAGCACATGGCCTGCCTGTACCAGCACTCAAAATGGCCCCCACCCACATGGCCTATCCCCATGAACACCCCAAAAAATCGAAAAACACAGAAAAATCAGCACAATCCCAAACCATCCAGGCCCTCCATGGTGTTTAAATTCAAGACACCCCACAGAAAGACTAGGCCCATGAAACACTCACTACCCCTGGTGAAAAGGCCACAACAACAGGCCATAAAAACAAAAATCACAGAAAAATCAGCACAATCCCAAACCATCCAGGCCCTCCATGATGTTTACATTCAAGACACCCCACAGAAAGACTAGGCCCATGCAACACTCACTACCCCTGGTGAAAAGGCCACAACAACAGGCCAAAAAAAACGAAAATCACAGAAAAATCAGCACAATCCCAAGCCATCCAGCCCCTCCATGATGTTTAAATTCAAAACACCCCACAGAAAGACTCAGTGCACCCACCACTGAGTACCCCTGGGTAAAAGGCCCCAAAACAGCCCAAAAATCGAAAATTCCAAAATTGTAGTTGCAGCAACTGTAATGCCCCAAACAAACTTACTTGTGAAATTTCTAATCCAAAAGTGATCCAAAGAAAGTCAAAAAGGCCTCAAATCCAAATGTCCAGCAGCATCCACAAAAAGTAATCCTTCCAGCTCCAGATCCAAATGAAAAGTGACCAGGAGATGGACAAAGCACTGGGAGGAGCCTGCTGGACAGGAACAGGAAGTTGAAGACTGTGGGGCACTTCCTTCCTCCCACCCCTCCCCTCCCCAAAATGGACTCCTCGCAAAAAAAGTGCAGGCAAATGTCAACCTGAGGAGTTATTCAGATAAAAATCATCATTTCCAGAAGGTTTATGCTGCTTGCTGGTGGATTTCTTGTGCAGAATTGCAAATTTTGTATTTTCGCGAGTGCGAGATTGTTGCTGCTCGCCGCATCTACAAGCTCGCAATTGCGAAGTCCCGCGATACAAGATCACGGCGTACTCGTGTTGACAAACTCTCGCTGTGCAAGTTGGCAAGCCGCGATTACGTAAGTGCAACTTGGCAAGCCGCGATTACGTAATCGCGTTTGCCAAATTCCCGCGGGATCCCGCAGCAAGATCCAAAATGGCGCAGCACTCGCAAAATATCAAGAAAAACAACTCGGCAAACGCTGAATGACGGTAAGTAAACGCCGCGCGCCGCAAAATTGTATCACCAAGAAAAAAAAATCCGCTGCGTGCGAATTTGCGGATTTTCGGTAAATTCGCGAGCGTTCGCGGATTGCGAATTTACCGAAAATCTGCAAAATCCGCGAGCATAACGGATTTTGCGCCCATGCTTAGTTGGGATTTAGTTTGAATTAGCCCTCTCAAAAGTGCTATGTACCTCCTATAACTTTGTTTATGCCCAGTTGCTACAAATAGGTGTTGATAGTGTTGACAGAAGTGAAACCTGTTTCAGGTTTCTACTGTCGAAATGGGGGAATGAGGCTATCTCCTCTACAAATTAAGGCTAGGTAATATGTATGTTGCTCTCTCCTTTTCTCAATTTTTTTTTATCCTGTCTAAATTGTCTGTGAAATAGCAATGAGACATTTAATTGGCTATTCAGTAATACTGTTTTAAACATTGTTAGCATAAATACAATGAATAAAAATATATATGTTTTATTACTGCCTATCCTGTGTGATGAAATTATGACAGGATCAGTAGTCTAGATTGTTGTTCCCTTATTTTGACCTTTAAGGGGAATTAGATGTTATGTTATGTTATGTTATGTTAACTGCATTTATTTTGCGCACAGCTGCTCCAGCGAAGGAGCGTCCTGGCGCATGGAAAAGGTGAACATAACACAACGCGGAAAAAAGGTGAGAGTCAACATAAGAAGATTAAAACAAATAGGTTTTCACGGCCCTGCGAAATGCTAGCAGATCCTCTAACAGGCGGATTTCCAAAGGAAGCGAATTCCAGAGAGCCGCAGCTCTCACACGGAAGGAGCGGCCGCCCATCCGGCTAAGCCTGAAACGCGGGGTAACCGCAAGGGATTGCCCTAGGGATCTGAGGGGGCGAGTAGGGACATAAGGGGATATAAGGTTATTGAGGATCTCAGGTGCCGAGCCTTTTAAAATTTTAAAAGCAAGGCTGAGTACCTTGAAATGGATTCGGCTTTTCACTGGTAACCAGTGTAAGGACCTCAAAGTGTTGGACGTGGGACATGACCTCGGCAGGCCCACCACTGCTCTCGCAGCCGCGTTCTGGACGCGCTGCAGGCGGACGATCTCAGCTTGGTTAGCTCCCAGCAGGAGCGAGCTGGCATAGTCCAGCCGGGAGATGATCGTCGCTTGGATGACCAACTGCCTCGTCGGGGCATCGAAAAATTTAAGCACCGGCCTCAGTCCGCGCAGAACACCAAAGCAGCATGCTGCCACTCTCTTAGTGTGGGTGGTAAAACATAAGGTGTGGTCGAGCCATACTCCCAGGTTTCTGAGCTCCATCACCGGTATGGGGGCAGGCCCGAGCTCCTGTGGCCACCAATTGTCCCCCCAGCAGTCCGTTCCTCTTCCCACGATCATCACCTCGGTTTTTTTTGCGTTCAGCTGGAGACAGTTGTTATTCATCCAGCTGGCCACCTCTCTCAGCCCATCTCGGAACCTGGGGGCATCCAGTTCGGCGTCCCCGCTGATCGTGACCGCTAGCTGTGTGTCGTCGGCATATGAGACCATAGTAAGGCCCCACTGCCTGGCGACATCAGCCAGCGGCCGCACGTAGAGATTGAAAAGCGTGGGACTCAGCGAGGAGCCCTGGGGGACCCCCAGGTCCAACTGATGGAATTTGGACTGGAAAGGAGGGGTGGCAACGCAGAAGGAACGATCGCTAAGGAAGGAGCGGAACCACTGCAGAGCGGGGCCACAAATGCCAATGTTCTCCAGGCGGTGTAGGAGGATGCGATGGGACACTGTGTCAAAGGCAGCGCTAAGATCTAATAGAATAAGCACTGTGGGTAGTTTTGTTCTACAAGTCTTAGGTGATAACACCATTATTGTAGTTTTGCAAGGGCATTGCTAGTTTTCTTTATTAGCTAGTCTGTGTAAATAAACTGATTGTCCTTATTAAAGCTGATGGTGCATAGTTTGGATCATGGCAAGTAGAACGCAGGAAAGATGCCCATGTGATCCTTAGCAAAAATGTTTTGAAGAAAATGTTGTTTTATAGATAAGAGCCCCTGTGAAATTAGCACTTTTATATTTTCCTACTGCTCCTATAACATGAGAGCATGGTCCTATGCGTACAATGTAGGTGCTTTTTATTAAGAAGAATTATTTTAGAAGTGTCCGCAGTCCTGTATAAGTAATGTAAAATGTGTGAGCAAAAGTGTAGAACATTTCCTTTTTTTTAAAGAGTTTTCAGCTGATAGACTTCCCATGTAGCTATCGACCCTTAAATGGCAGAGGATAATGCTCTCAAATTGAAGTTAGTAAGGATAATGAAGAGTACCCAATTGAAGAGAATAGAAGTACTGCCTTTGCCTTTGAGAGTGACAGTGCATTCTAGACCAGAGTTGTCCTATGGCTTCTGGCCACTCCTTTGAAGATTGCAGGCCATCTGCCTGCAGTCCCATTGTTAAATACAATGAATTGTTTTTGTACTATATTGAAGGAAAGTGACAGCTGTGTCAGGTTCTTATATCACCAGGTTCCGCAGGATCTTCCAGAATAAAAGGAAGAGTCCTAATAACCTGCAGAACGATGATTAAGATGAGTCCTAAATCCCATCAGTGACAGCTACAGATGAAGGGCAGATGTCATGGACCTACAGTCCCAGCACCCAGAAAGTAGCAAGGCTGGACAGCGATCGCCAGCGCGCCATCAATGGCATCTCCAAAGCATCGTGCTTGCTCCATCAGACGGCGTTGGACATCAGACAAGAAGGAGGAGCTGGTTCCCTGTTTGACATAGAACCAAAGTTTCAGTGCAAAAGAGCAAAAGAGAAGGATCCCTGCTGTTGATGGCAGGGCTGGTTTGAGGCTTCAGTTTTCTACCTGTCATGTGCTGGTAACCTCTGACAGCGCGCGGTCCCTTGAGCCCCTTGGCATGAGTTTTGGCCACCACCCCCTTTTCATTGCTCCAACGGAAGGGCAGTGCACCGGAGTATCCAAGATTGGCAAAAGGCACTACATTGTGGTTGAAAGGAAAAATAAAATGAAAGAGCAGCCGGAGCGTCCTCTGACACTGAATAACGTGTGTTGGAGTCTGAGAATGTAGCTGAACATGAAATTGTATTGATTTTTCTGTTTAAGCAGTACCCGGGTCTGCATGAGATGATCTGGATCTGTGCCCACGACCAACGAAGAGCACAATATATGTAGTGCCTGCCGCAGAGGAGAGACACTGGTGCACTGCATTGAGACATTGAGACTTTCGAGTGAGCTGTGAGTGTTTGCCAGGAGGGCACTGCAACAGATACTGAGAAGCATTATTTTCGTGGAAGGCCTGAATCGAGAGGCCCAACGCGAAAGAAGACAACAGAAGCAGATTTGATGGGCGATAAAAGCTTACCAAAGAGGCTTAGAAAGGACTTTGGCATAGTTTCAAAAGTGATTCCAGTGCAATTGTATAAAGTGGGTGTTAGATATGTTCCCATTTGACTGAATTGCCATAGAAGAGGAAAAGCCTCTAGTGGCTCCGCCCCTAGCATCCAAAATGGTCCACCAGAAGTGAATTTGTGTGACTGTTCTGACTGTTCTGCTGGCATCGTTTTAAAGTAGTGTTCTGTCTGTACTCTAATAAAGGGTATTCCCATTTCACCTCCGAGAGCATTGATAAGGATCGCCACTGTCTCACTTGAGTATATAATAGTCACTGAAATGCATAGGAGCCCTGAAAATGTTTACTAGATGATTTTAGGATTTGCTTTTGCTTAAGGTTGTGAAAAATTATAATTCTGTTTGTAATAGTGGTCATTACTCTCTCCTGCAATCTGTATGTTAATTATGACCTGATGCTCCGTTCCCCTTGTATTCCTGTTTATGCTTACATGTACCCATCTTAATGAAATGTTTAGAATGGAAAATGCCCACCTAGCAATGAATTAGGAAATTGATAAATTATGAAAATTAATGTACAAATATTTTCTATGTTACTACTGGATCATAGGAATGTCTTCAGCTAATGCTAAAACGTTTGTCTGTTATAAATTGACAGCAATGGGTTAGCATTAGCAGAAGCCATCTTGTATTTAGAAGTTAACTTATCTACTTTGTGAAAGCCATTTTGTATTTCTGGCCACCATTTTGTTTGCCATGTGCTCGCCATGTGCTCTGTCCTACCTTTCCGTTAACTGCTCTTGAAATCTGCCTGGAGACAAACTATATTCAGCATCTTCCACCTTCGCACATGCCCAGAAGGGCCTAGCTAGTAGAACGCACCTGCTTCTCGAGTATAACTGTCAGGCTATTTTTGCTGCTGTATGGAGAAGTAACTCTCCTCTCACTTTGTTGAGCAAGTAGATCTTGTATACTCATATTAGTCATTTTGCATGCTTACATGAGCCAGGACTGCCCCTTGGTCATATGCTTACTATGTAACCCTAAGCATATATAAGGCCTCTGTTTTCTGCACTGCTCAGACTGCCTCATTCAGTTGCTAAGATTTCTATGTGACTTAGTCTCACTCATTTGGGGTTAATAAAGATGTTCTTTTATATTTCAGCTTCTGTGCCAATTTCTTCTTTGTTGGTTTAAAGGGACCAAGTATCAGTGGGACCCCAATGAACCTCTTTGATTTCTTCATCTATGCCACATACTTACTGCTTGCAAGAGGAATATTCTGCCGCACATGTTGCAATGTAGATTCTGCACTTAATCTGTACTGACATATGATTAGGTAGTCAGGGTCCAATAGGTGCTGTAACACAGTTTACACTAGAATATTGGTTTTGCTTGCAATATTGATGTTGCCGATTCGCTACACTCATAAGCATCTTTTAGTGAAATGAATGAGTGATGCCATGATGCTACAAAAGTGTTAGTAAAAATGGCAAATGCGCCCTGTAACTGGCAGAGGTGAAACAAAAATGTCCTTAAGCAAACCCATTGGGTTCACATTCATGTAGTACTGCGAGGAGCCCAGTTCTGAGAAAGGGCCCTCAATTGCAGAATTACAGTACTGGAGCCTGTTGAAACCATCCCTCCCTATCCTGTTGCACCAAACATTTCAGCAAACACATGGCTCCTGTTGGAACCGTCCCTCCCTACCCTGTTGCACCATAAATGTCAGCATACACAATGTGTAGAGGTGCACAAGCAAGAACACCAGAGGACAAAACATGGCATCCCCGTTTTCAAACCAAAAAAGTTGACTTGTAGGTGCTCACACAGAAACACAAATATAACAAACCACAAACGTAACTTAAACAAAACAAATCTCAGCTTCTACAAATACACTGAGCTCCTCACCTTCAAATATCAAAGAAAAAGAATTCGTTGAAAATACTTTACAGCATGGACAGAGGAATAGAACAATCTTTCTGGTTAGTGCAAAACACTATGACACTAAAGAGCTTCAAAGCTCATGTGAAAAACAAGCCAGGGACCTCCTAATGGTGCTGTCTCTGTCTGTCTGGCTGGGCTTGCACTTCCTGCTCTGTCATTTGGCATATTTATATTTTAATTAATCGCTGAAAAGTCCAATCTGTGCTCTTAAGGGAAGGAGCATGCCACCCAGTCTCATTTGCTTGGGGTGAGAAGAAATCAAATGTGTTGGAAAGTAATTTATTATTCAGGTGTTGGGGGTTAATGAGCTTTGAGAATATAGCTGAAGCAGTTGTCTATGTACTCAGGAAGGCCACGTAAAACTAAATGCAACATAAAATAAACAGTCACACTAGATAGATTATGTCATACTTAGATCTACCTTGCCCTGCCGTTCGCCCCTCCTGGATCTGAATATAAGGCTGAACACACACAGCTACTGAAACACTGCTGGGGCACGAACACGTGCTATGATGAAGAGTACCAAGGCTTGAAGAGGTTCTCTGCCTTTCATTTCACACGTTATATAGACTTTTTTCTGTATTTTTTAAAACTTTATTTTTAGAGTTTTTAATAGCGCGAACGTGACCCAAGGGTATCAGAGCACTTCACAGATACTTGAGGTAAACAGTTTAGAATACAATGGGCCAGATGTAGGAGCCAAAATACCGGTCGGTAACGGCCGATTGAGGCCGTTACCGACCGGTATTTAGTAATTGGCATGTAGGGGCCCTATTTTACCGATTCGGTAAATTTACCGAATCGGTAAATTTACCGAATCGGTAAAATACCGAATCGGTATTTTTACCGATTCGGTAACTTCCTGATGTAAGTGGGACTCTTCTGAGTCCCAAAGGCCTTACAGATTCGGTACTTTACCACCCAATCCAATTGGGTGGTAAAATACTGAATCCAGGTGTGCATGCACATGTGTGCATGCACACCTATGCCATGTGACAGACAGACATGCCCTTAGGGCATGTCTGTGTGCCACATGGCACACATGCCAGTATTTGGGGTGCTAGAGGGTGTCAAAGTGACACCCACTGCACCCTTGCTGGAATCAGTATTTACCGAATCGGTAAATACCGATTCGGTAATGCCCATTGATTCCTATGGGCTTCAATGCCCAGAGGAATCAATGGGCATTACCGAATCGGTATTTACCGATTCGGTAAATACCGATTTTTACAGAATCGGTAATTCAATTACCGATTTTACCTACATCTCCCCCCCTTCTATTTTACCAATTCATAAATACCGAATCGGTAAAATCCGGTATTTACGAATCGGTAAAATAGAATTACCTACATCTGGCCCAATGAGTATAGGAGCAGTAATATATATATATGATTCTGCTACATGCCTTTCTTAACATTTTCGACAATAGCAAGTTTTGGATCTGTTTTGTGTACAAAGGTATAACAGTAGCAATATACATATGTTCCACTATGTACCTTTTGAATGTTTTAGATCAGTATTGCAGTGATCCATTAACGGTAGTCCTGTACTGTCAAAGAAGTCTTCGCAGCTAGCTGGTGATTTTATCTTTACATTCGTTGTTGATCTGTATGGGGAGGACCCACATCAGCCCTAGTTGGCATCAGTCTTTGGTTCGTTTTGGGTGTCTTTGTGGTCTTTTAGTGCAGGATGTGACCATGTCAGACAGGGCTATGCGACGTCCGGCTTTTAACGACGATGCAGATGATGAACAGTCTTGCCTAGGGAAGGAACTTTTTCTCATTAGGAAGATCTTCGCCTCCCTCTTGAATGTTGCCGTGTTTAGAATTTTTCTATTGATTGCAGGGAGTGGATTCCAGATTCTGGTGGCCACTCCGGAGAATGCTCTGTTATATGTTTTCTTCTTTTGAAAGATGGGCGGTTTCAGCAACAGTTCTCTAGCACTCCTGGATGGTCTGCTTACCCCTGATAGCTCAATTTTCGGGGCTAAGTATATTGGTGTTTTGTAGTGGAGCGCTTTGTGAGTAATACATGCCAGTTTAAGTTGAATTCTGGCTTTGTATGGTAGCCAGTTGAATGCTTTCAGGTGTGGGAAAATATGGTCGTATTTTCTAGAACCTGTAATGAGTCTAGCAGGCGCTTTGTGACAGGCTTTTAGTGGTGCTGTGGAGATTTTTGGTAGACCTGTTAGTGTTGTACGTCCATATTCAATCCTTGATGTCACTAAAGATTGAACAGCCCATTTGTGGTCCGCCATAGTAATGAGTGGGTTCACCTTTCTAATATAATTCAGGTGAAAACAGGCGTTTTTTGCCATTGATTTGACGAGTGCTTTCATGTCTAGGTCCTTATCATGCGTGATTCTTAGTGATTTGGTCGAGTCAACTAGGCTAGGGGTGCAGTTTAGCACTGTGATCAGTTTGGTCCAGTCCTTCACATTTGCTGGGTTCTTCGGCGGTGATATTAATAGAAATTCAGTTTTTTGTGCATTTAGTTTCAGATGATTGCTAGTCAACCATTGTAATGACACTTTTAAGGCCGCAATCATTGACTTGATCTCTTCCAATGACAAGATCTTGATGTAGATCTGAGTGTCATCTGCATACATGTGATAAGAAATGTTTTTGTGCCAGAGAACTTCTGTAAGAGGTTCGACTTACAGGTTGAATAGTGATGTAGATAATGTTGATCCTTGCGGTACTCCAATCGAGTTAGGGCATGATGGGGATAGCGTCTGGTTGACCAGGAATCTTTGTGTTCTGTTCTGAAGGAAGGATTCAAACCATTTCAGAACATTACCAGACAGTCGCATCTTGTCTTGAATCCAGGCTAGCAATTTTTCATGATTTACTATGTCAAATGCAGAGGATAGGTCAAGAAGAACTAGTAGACATGTTTGGTTGTGATCCAGAGCCTGTAGTGCATCATCCACAATATGTAAGATTGCTGTTTCCGCACTGTGGCCTGGTCTGAACGCATATTGGCAGTCGTCTAGCAGATTGAAATTAGTGATGTTGTTGATTTTGCACACATTTTTACAATTAGTTTGGCAAGTAATGGAATATTGGTTACTGGGCGAAAGTTATTTGGGTTTACTGGGTCCGCTGTAGGTTTTTTGATGATGGGGAGGACTTGGCCTGTTTTAAGGCACTCTGGAAGGACCCCTTGTGAAAGTGAGGCATTGATTATTTTTTCCATATTGGGCGCTGATATGGTTGATTTTTTGGGGGCATTTAGAGGGGAGGGGGTCATTGTAGTGGTTGTTTGGTTTGATATCTGAAAGAGTTTTGACAAGGGCAGGTCGCTCCCCATGCCACCACACGGCCACCAGCTGCCTCGTACCTGCACCCTGTCGCCCACCTGTTTTCCCGCCATTTCCCGCTCTTTCCCGCTGCTGCGTCACAGTGGCCCCGCCCCCCCGCTCAACATTGGCCATTGGCCACCCCACTCCCGCCACCCACCTCCCAGCTGCTCCTCCCTCCACATCCCCCTCTCATGGAGGCCGCGCAGCGTCCGTTCAGCGGCCACGCCCAGCGGGGGTGCCGCTGGCGTGCCAAAGGCATGCCCGTCTGCGCCCATCCACGCCTGTACCACGCACAGCGCCAGATCCCCTGGACCCCGTGAACGCCACAACACCAAACTCCGCTATGACGCCAGCACCCTCTACGCACTCAACGCTGGCCAAACCCACACCTGCTTCCAAGCTGCCCCGAAACGGACTCACAGACCTTTCTCCTGCCATACCTGCAGTTTCACCTGCGACAGAGCCACCAAACCTCCAAGGACTGGACCCAACCATCTCCGCTGCATACTCCTCAACACCCACTCCGCACGCAAACACGCCGTCGAGCTCTGGGATCTGTTCGACACCTCCGCCCAGACGTGGCCTTCCTGACCGAGACCTGGTGGAACAATTCCTCGGTGCCCGACATCACCATAGCCATCCCGGACGGCTACAAGATCACCTGCAGGGATTGCGCCAATGGAATCGGAGGAGGAATAACTATCGTCCACAAGTCCACCCTTAAGGTCGCCACCCACGGATCCACACCGACCCCAACACCACCCTCAGAGGAACACTCATCTACAGACCGCCCCAGAACCCGAGCTCAATTCAGCGACTCCATCGCCGACCTCGCCAGCACCCACGCACTCGCCTCCATGGACAACATCCTCCTCGGGGGCCTGAATTTCCACCTCGAGAACAACAACGACACCAACCCCGCCACCCTAGTCGACAACCTCGCCAACCTCGGCCTCAGACAACTCATCACCGCACCCACCCACACCGCTGGCCACACGCTGGACCCCGTCTTCTCCACAGGCACCCACGTCACCTTCGACCACACCACCAAATTACACTGGACCGCCCACCACTGCATCCATTTCACCTTCAATAAACCAACCACGCACCACTGCACCAAACAGCTACCTCATCGCTGCTGGAGCAAAGTCACCAAAGACCAGCTGATCACCACCCTCGCCCAAAACCCACCCACCGACCCCTCCTACCCAGACACCGCAGCCCGCAACCTCAGACGGTGGATCGACGACTGCTCCAACACCCTCGCCCCACTCAAGAAACCCTCAAACAACCACGCCAGCAAGAATTCCACCTGGTTCACCGATGAGCTGCAGACCTCAAAACGCACATGCCGGAAACTGGAGAAGATAAGGCTCCACGAACGCACTCTGGACAATCACGCAGCCCATACGGACGCCTCCCACAGACATCACCACCTCATCAGATTAGCCAAGAGATCCTCCTTCAAAGACCGCCTGGATAACAATGCACACAACAGCAAAGAGCTTTTCAGCATCGTAAAGGAACTCTCCAACCCCAGGGCCAACGCCAACGACATACCGCCCTCACAAGAACTGTGCAACTCACTGGCCATCTTCTTCTACCGCAAGATCGCTGACATCCATGACAGCTTCAACACCATGACCGACCGACTACGCCAGACCCCACCTCCCCTATGAACACCACTAACGCCAACCACCTGTCTCCTGGTACAACGTCAACAACGACGAGACACGCAAGGTCATGAACTCAGGATCTGTCAGACCCATGCCCACACCACATATTCAACAAAGCAGATGCTGCCATTGCATCCGGGAAAGCTGGAAACACTCTGAAATCAACGCCCTCCTCAAGAAGCCCAAGGCGGACCCCAAGGACCTCAAGGACGTCCGGACCATCTCCCTGCTCCCGTTCCCAGTGAAGGTCATCGAGAAAATCGTCAACATGCACTGGCCCGCCACCTGGAAGACAACAACATCTTGGACCCGTCCCAGTCCAGGTTCAGACAAAACCACAGCACCGAGACAGCCCTCATCGCCGCCACAGACTACATCAGGCGCCAACTAGACAAAAGCGAAACATCAGCCCTCATACTCCTGGACCTGTCAGCTGCCTTCGACACGGTCTGCCATCGCACCCTAAAGACACGCCTCCTAGAAGCCAGAATCCAGGAGAAGGCCCTTGACTGGACCACGTCCTTCCTCTCCGGCAGAACCCGTAGCGTCCGCCTCCCCCCTTCCAATCCGAGGCCAATGACATCATCTGCGGTGTCCCCCAGGGCTCATCCCTCAGCCCGACGCTGTTCAACGTCTACATGGCCCCCCTTGCACAAGTGGCCCGCCAACACGACCCCAATATCATCTCCTGCGCTGACGACACCCAGCTCCTCCTCTCCCTCACCAAGGACCCTCACACCGCCAAAAACAACCTCCAAGTGGGAATGAAGGCCGTCGCCGACTGGATGAGGAACAGCCAACTGAAGCTGAACTCGGACAAGATGGAGGTACTCATCCTCGGACCCACCCCCTCAGCCTGGGACGACTCCTGGTGGTCGACCACACTGGGAACAGCACCGACACCCACCGACCATGCACGCAACCTAGGATTCATCCTCGACTCCTCCCTCTCCATGTCTAAACAGGTCAACGCCATCTCCTCCTCCTGCTACAACACCTTCTGCATGCTCATCAGAATCTACAAGTGGAACCCGACTGAAACAAGAAGAACAGTGACACAGGCCCTCGTCAGCAGCAGGCTGGACTACGGCAACACACTCTACGCAGGAATCCCAGCCAAACACCTACGACGACTACAACGCATCCAAAACGCCTCCACCCGACTGATCATCAACGTCCCCCGCCGCAGCCACATCACCCCCCACCTGAGAGACCTACACTGGCTCCCCATCGACAAGAGGATCACCTTCAATCTCTTCACCCAAGTTACACAAAGCACTCCACAACGCCGGACCAGCCTACCTGAACAGCAGACTCAGCTTCTACACCCCCACCCACCAGCTCTCTCCGCCAGCCTCACCATCGCCGCTGTTCCTCGCATCCAATGAACAACCTCCGGTGGCAGATCCTTCTCCTACCTCGCCGCCAAGACCTAGAACACCCTCCCTACCTACCCACCTACGGCAGACCCAAGACCTACTCACCTTCAGAAGAATCCTCAAGACCTGGTTCTTTGAGCAGTAGCAGCACCCCCTCCCCTAAGCGCCTTGAGACCCTTATGGGTAAGTAGCGCGCTTTACAAGTACTCTGATTGATTGATTGACTGAAGGGTATTCTGGTCATATATATATAAGAAGGCTGACCATTGTGCTTTATTTTCCTTCCTATCATGACCATTTTTCATGGTAGCATCGTTCTGTGATGATTGTTGGCAGAGAGGTTGTCAGCTGCCATGCTGAGATCTCTTTCTAGCGTGTTGGCCTTGTCTGTGAAGAATGTTGAGAATTCCTTGCAGCTGAGTTGAGTTTTAGTTGTTTCTTCGGTTGATTCGGCCAATTTATTGGATTGTTGTTTTAGCATCTAGAAAAGTTTCCGTGGTCTATTTTTGGCGTTATTCAATTCCGACTTTAAAAATTCCTTTTCAGAGTTAAGAACACTTTTGTTGTATTCATTTCTGAGCGTTTTTAGCTGGGGGATGATGGGTGCTGTCTCTATTTTCTTTCTGCAAGTCTCAGCTTCCGCCTGTCTTCATTCAGTGTCTCATTAAACCACAGGTTTTTATCTTTCTCGGACACTCTTCAGTTTTAGCGGCATGGTGGAGTTGCCTATATTCATCATTGATGTGGTGTAGTGGTCAGTGAGTTTGTTAATGTTCAAGCAAGTTGTTGGGCGGATTTAGATCCTTCTCACATCTTGCTACTAAATGCTCCAGATTAGGGTCTTTGGTGTCCCGTGTCCACTTTTTAGGTTTGATCGGTTGCATGGTCTTGCTCTTTTTTTATGGTGGGTATATGGAAGGTTATGGCATGGTGATCCGACCAATCGCAAGGAACAATTGAGTGGATTGTAATATATTTGATTCGCAAGATTGCCCAGTCTAGGGTTGCCCCTTTCGAGTGGGTTGGCAGTGTGCAGGCCTGAATGAGATTTAGGTCAGCTAAAAAGTCTTTAACTGTGTTGACCTGTCTGTCATTCTTGTCGTCCCAGTGCAAATTAAAGTCGCCTAGGAAAATATCATTAGTTTTACTGTTAGAGTTAGCTGTGATGATCTCCATTAACTGGTCTATGAATGGCGCATCATTGCCTGGTGGGTGGTAGAGCGAATGCAAGTTGCACCTTTGATTATCTGAAGTTCTCATGCCGAGACCAGTCACTATTGTCATTTTCTGCCTGTAAATATCGAGAGAGAAAAAAATATTTTAAAAAGCTATGTTTTCAACCAAAGTTGTAAAGCAATACTCACCAAGCGCCTCTACTCACAAGACAAAATGTTTCACTTCTCCTCCAACTTTGTTTTTCAAATCGAACTCATGTGACACATGAGTTGTTGAGAACACATTTATGAGTTCTATTTTCCAAACCTAGGAATCATGCTTAAAGTATAAAGCACCACGAAGTTCAGGTGCTAGAAAAAAGAGATTCATAAGCTGTGTCCCTGTCAGCCTTCGTGTACAAAGTGCAGTTACTTAAATAGAAAACTCTGCCTCCACGCGCTCGTTACTTTGAATTTATTCCATAAGGTGGAGACAGGCTCATCCGACCTTTTCATTTTGAGCACCTCTGACGGCTCAATTGGAGAAAATGCTGGCTTCCCTCAGCAGGACTCTGCGTGGGCTTGCCTTTCTGTCTTTGCAGCCTTTCTGCCAGTGAAACACAGTTAAACAACCACTGGCTGCATAGGAGCTGAGATGATAAGTGACAGCGGAGCATAAGTAAGCGAGAACATGTGTCTGGCTTCATGGGGGCAAAGAGTGACTGGCAGGGTCGGATTAGGATCACAATATGGCCCGGGCACTGACGAAAAAAGTGGCCCACATTCAAGGGGCGTGGCCCACAATTAAGGGGTGTGGCCCACATTCAAGGGGCGTGCCCTTTCATGAAACACCATTTGGTTACACACATCAATGTCCTTGAATATTAGATGTAAATACATTAAGAATTTGGACAAGTATGGTAGTCCAGCTGAAAGAGGGCATCATAAAGCAGAAATTAGATTATAAATTAAAATCTGTTCCGAACCCCCAAATCCTTAAGATGTTTGGCACAGACAAGGAATGAAAGTGAGAGGATACTGTTCTTGCACAGGACACAGGGCCAAGGTGACAATGGCCTACATGCTGAGCAACTAAAAAAACAGCAAGGCCCCTTTCTGTCACAAAATTATTCGAGCCCTCCAGGGAAGGAGCACCTAATAAGCAGTGAAGCCCCTACTATTACTAACCTACTCAGCCCTCCCCAGACCTTTAGCTCAGGGGCACATGAATAGCAGTAAGGCCCCTGCAATTAGTTGGCAGGGGAGCACAAAACACAGCTTCTGGCTCATCCATGGTAGCCAGGGGGAGGCGGAGGTGAAGATGGTGCAAGTTGCAAAGATCACCTGGCCCCCACAGCGGGACCCATTCTTCCTCGCCCACTATTCCCTGAACGTGAAGGGCTCTGGGCGAGGTGTTAAAACTAACACTGTTTATGTGCTGCGTGGGCCCCAGGGGGTCCGAGGTGAAAATGGCTCAAAGGCCTGAGCAACACCTGGCCCCCAGGCAGGCCGATTTTTTCAAACATTCACCCCCTCCCCAGCCACCCTGGGAGTGCAGGGGCAGGGAGTGAAGGAGAGGCCACAGCGGATAATCACTGCGGCCTCACAGTGAAGCTGCATTCATTTCTCTGTCTCTGTCTCCGTGCCCTCCGTGGGCCGTTTTTTTTTCTCCCCTTTCTCCCCTTTCCTAGTCCACAGAGAGCACGGAGACAGAGACAGAGAAATGAATGCAGCTTCACTGTGCGCCTGGGAAAGGGGAGAAAAAACGGCCCACAGAGGGCACGGAGACACCGTCCCTTCGGCCGATGCCCTAATGTCCGCATTGCCAATCCACCCCTGGTGACTGGCTTCATGGGGGCAAAGAGTGACTGACACATGCTTTTTCCAGGAATTAAAACCTTGAAGCCTCTAGATGCTCTAGGTCAAAGGAGAGAGCAGCAAGAGAGGAGCTGTTCTGGTGCATGACTAAACAGACAGAGCCAAAGGACGAACAAACAGCACAGCTCAATCAGTGAAGGGGAAGGGAGGGAGCGTGGGGACACGCATGAGCTAGAAAACAGCATCTGTCATCTGACCTCAGCCTTTGGATGCACAGTAAAAGTGACTAGATAACAAGATTTACAGTCCTGTTTACAAAAATAGAGAGACTGGGTGAAAACAGGACCAAATTTGTGAATTGCTTTTCAAGAAGGAAGTAAGGAGTTCCTGAACAGATGTTAAAATGGTGACCAGTGTGTTTATATTGTACATAGTCCCTGCTCTCGGGGTGGCTAATCACAGGAAGAGGCATGGCAAAAAAATGCCATGGACAAATGGGGATAAAGAATATGAGAGTGACAATGGAACCAGCAAATGGGAAGCCTATGGGCGGGCTGTAAGCCCGGTATATACTAAAGTATATAAGAAGTATATACTAAAGTATATACAAGAGATCTCGAATGTTCAACCTAAAAAGGGCTTATGTAGGAAAACTCACCACGGAGGTACAGGTATAGGTTAAATTGCTAATTCTGGTTGTGTTGTGTATCAGATTTCACACTGTTCTTCAGCTGTCACGGATTAATACAATAATCCAATTTTGATAGTGTGATGTGTAGTTAAGCTACCTGTGCAGGTACAAATCAACATATGGACAGATAGTACTTCTTATTGAAACTTTCGGACTTCATGGTTTCCAGGAAGGGAAGTTTTTACATTCCCTCTATTTTCCTTTAAGAAATATTGGCCCCACATGTTTCTAGGGTAGCCCGACACAAACCCCACAAACATCTGAGCCATTTACTGAGCTGAAATCGAGGCACACACACACTCAGAGATCAACTGGGTGTAGCTGATGTGTCCCCTATAATGCCTCATTGAAGTATATTTTGTATATCATCTTTTAAAAAAGGGCAGCTGTTTCCTTCTATGACCTGAGTACATTTCTGCCTTTTCGGGAAATACACAAACATCCCCAGAGGTTTTCTTGTAAATTTATTAAAACAATGTGATATCTGTGAGTACTTCTACTGCTGCATATTTACACATGCAGAATATTGAATGGGCACCCAATAGTAAGACGTAAGAGTAGTGAACTTGTCCTCTTCATCCAGCGAACACTGGTGTTTTGAGTGTGTTTGAATTCAATTTGCTCACTCATTCTTGCCATTTTTCTTCAAATTGAAGAACATACAAGTTTAGGGGTGTTCACCACTTTCTAATGTTGCCCGTCCTGCCCGTTCCCTGGGGACACCCATATACCCCACTTTACATTTCTGCTTCTGCAAGTATGATTTAGGGCTAGATTTTGACTTTGACAGACGGATTAAGTACTGTCGCCATGGAGGAGTATTTTACTCCCACAATGGCAGAGTACTTTACTCCCAACATTGCAACGGTACACCGCCCACCAAATTTAGAGATGTTGTCGGCCCAGCGGACATCACAGCGGTTCTCTTAAATGCAGGTCCATCAAACTTTCAACTTTTTTTTATTTTCAATGATAAAATCCCAAAGCAGGATTTTGTTTTTGAAACTAAAACAAAAACCATCACCTCATGGTAATATTCTCCCATGGCGTAGGGGTCATTACACAGTGAAAACTGGCCATGTATACGTCCACTCTAAATAGGGCGAGCGAACACACTTCTCTGTTGTGTCGTCTGAGGTGACGGAATTGCTGTAGTCTCCCCCATCTACATTCTGATTCTAAATGAGGCAAGTGGAACTTCGCTTTGGCGGGGAGGGTACTCTGTATTCAAAATCATGATCTTTTCTTGAAATGTGAGATAGGATTTGAGATCCTAAATTTGCAATCACAAAAACATTTGTGAATGAGGCCCCATATCACCTAGCTGATATAGCATAAAAAATAAACAAAAAAGTGTTCCTGGGTGTAGCATTTAGAAGCAGAAGATACATGAGAGATTATTTGTGTTTGTTGCAGGTCCCATTCAATACCATGACTTTAAATATAAACTTTTCCCTACTTACTTAAACTTGAGGTAACAAATATAATGAATAAAATGATGAGAACAATATTCTCTGCTTGAGGGCCAGAGCCAAGGGGCATGACCTAGGTACCTTCAGTCCCTGCAACCTTGCAGGGTGCCCTCATTATCCCAAAGCCAGTGAATGGGAGATATGGGAGACTCAGGGGCACCTCATGATATTTTGCAAGCGGGGGAGTGAACATCATTTTAGCTTACGCCACTGTTGGAGCCCAGTGAACTACAAAACGTTTGCCCAATTTCTCCACTTTGGTCTTCTGCAAAAATAAGCAAAAAACATAAGAAACATGTATTTGTAACCATTTGCAATAGTCTAACCTTTGGATTGTATTTCTCACAGCATTTGTAATTATATATATATTCCTTGCCCACTTAAACAGATCACTCCTGGATTGACACAATACATGATCTTGCTACAGTTGCAGTGAAGGAAGCATTTGCAGATCCCACTGACTGACAGAGATGCTCTAGCCATTCAGGAGTCCTTACGTGGTAATTGTGTTCAATCATGCATGTTTTACTTGCAAATTCTAAGCCCAGTGCTTGTTTGCTTACTCACAGAAGAAGAACTGGTTTAACCAATCTACATTCCTAACCCTTTCTTTCACCATCCAGCTCTCTGTGCTACCCTTGGAGCGAGCCACACCATCTTGTAACACTAGGAACAAACAACATGGTAAATGCAACCAAAGTCTGTGAATTCCCTGAAATGGGAGTTGGAGCTGCGTTCTTTATTTTGGCAGTACATTTTGGTGTGTTTGTATCCAGACGTCTTCAAAGAATGGTGCCAACAGCCAAAACCTAAAACATGTGATGCGTTTAGCAGCAAGATTCCTAATTCTGCCAGTGCCTTATATGGATCCTTAAACCTAAGTACAAGCAAATGAAATGCAAACGGATGTTCTTTAACCTTCGTTTCTTTTTACTTTCTCTCAAACCTCATTTCTATATAGATAGACGATCTGTGGACATTGACATGTTATGGCTGCTGTTGTTTTGTTTTCTGATTCTCTTTTTGAATTTTATGTTTGACGCTTTGATTTAGGGACTTTTGAAAAAATAGTGGCACTTCAGAAGTTGAAAAAAGAATACTTTTAATTTATTTAATAGCTAACATATTTAAAAATTGTTCAAAAGTATTGTGAAATTCCTGTGTTTGTTTTAAATAAGTTAGTACTGTATGTGTAGGTTGTCTTCCATGGACTGTCAAACTCAGTATAAGCAGGTGTCTTGCTTGAGCCTTGTCACTTTCGATAAGGACATGAAAGATTCAATACCCAAGATAGACACAGTAAGGTATCTTTCTTTTTTCTGAACGATTCACTTTTGTACTCTTGAAAACAAAAAGATAATTTTAGATGCAACATGAATCATCAATGTACCACATAATAACACGAAAGGTGTCTTCTTGCTGTAAAAGTCACAACAAGCTTTCAAGACAGCTTAACATGAGGTATTCATTTAGGGTGGTGAGATGTGCTTCTAACAAGGCTTAAAGTAATTTAAATCATAAAGGGACATTAGAGGGTTTAGATATTTGTCTACGTGGCTTACACCATACACTACATCAAGTGGTGGCAGGAAAAGTCAGAATAGAGAGGTAGGTGAAGCATATAAAATACTGAGTGATACGAATCATGAGGTTACGCAGTTGCATGGAGCATGAGAGACATTGCAAAGAATATAGAGATGGAGGGGAAGTATGCTTCATTTAGCGTGCAGGGGAAAGTGACAAGTTCAGTCTCCAGTGGTCAAATGTGCTAATGCACCTGTCAAAGATATTCGAGGTTATGGCACACTGAGGAGGGCTCAGGCGCATGCAATAATAACAGGGAGAGACTTCTGATTTTTATGTTAAGAAAATAATTAGTGTTTTACTTAGGGACTCATGGATAATGAGAAAACCACTCATGATGCTCATGGAAAGCTGAAATGTCAGTACTTTTCATTCGGTGAAACGTTTTTAAAAATGTAAAATATTTATTTGATTTAAAAAAAAGCATATATCCTGTTAGTATGTTAACAAAATAAAATCAATTACTATTTCAATATTTTACAAGTATCTTTAGAATTATGAATCAAACACTAAAATATTACTATGTATTTTCAATAATTGTTATATTTAGCAAACTCCATGTAAAAGAAAAGTAGTTCCAAGAATAGAATGAACGCAGTAGGTAAAATGTAAAGTTAAACGGCAGAGTTCTTTATGGATTGATAATATGGTAGCAAAAAGGAAAAAGGGGAAAGATGGAGGAAAAATATGGGTGGCGTGTGTAGGAAGGTGGAATCTGACAGCATCGTTACGCCCACTTTTTGCCTGGTGTTTTGCTGGTTTTCGACTTAATTGACTGGGATCTTGCTAATCAGCACCCCGGTCTATCTGCTTGCTCCCTCAATTGATGACATGTACTTTAGGTACACTCCTGATTGGATTCTGGGGTACCCTTATAACTCCCTAGTATATAATATGTACCAAGGGCATAGGTACTCCAGAGACCTCTCAGGGGCTGCAGCATGTATTATGCCACCCCTGAGAGACCATTCAAAATGACACAACAGGTCTGGTAAAGCAGCCTGTGTAAGGTGGTGTATGCACACCTTACTTATATATAGGTTCACTATATCTATCGATATCACTGAACATATAAACCTATCACCTCTATGGCAGGCCTTATCAATTCTGAAGGCAGGGTGCTGGGTTTTATGAGAGAGGGTGCCCATGCATGGACAGAGCCTCTATGCAGCTTTCAGAACCTTTATTCCAGGTTTGTTTGTGATGCAGCCAAACCATATACTCTTAAGTGCATTATAACCTTGCCGTAAATGTTAACTTTGGAATGGCTGCATGGAAACATGTTGTGTTTGGTGTCAAACACCTTGGAATCCTACCTACCTGCAGTAACTGGTGGGGGAGGTATGATTCCACCCTACTAGAGGGAGAAATATGACTTCACCGGTACACCAATACCAGCTTCACAGAACCCTGGCATCACAAAATGGATGCTGCCAGCCACAGACACGCGTCTGCCCTCCTGCTGCTGGACAAAACTCCGGGAGGGGAGGCTGGACAATAGGTTTCCTGTCACAGGGAGGTGTGACCACCTCCCAAACAGACTTTAGTGTATTGGGGCTGGGTGGGTGCACTCCAAGAGTGCTTTGATGTCTGCAGTTGGGGCATATTTGGTGTACCTGTGCATAGTCCAGCTCAAACCAGTTGCAGGGGCACTCAGCCCCTGCTCTGGTGCGAAATTGGACAAAGGACATGGGTGTAGCCACCCCTCTGTCCTGACTCTCCCATAGGTGGGTTCCCAGAGTTTGTCCCATCCCTTCCTTGGGTAGAAAGTAGGAACCCCTGACTACAGGACTTTAGATTTACCTGGATGAAACTATGCTACAGAATCCCAGAACTTCAACTATCTACACTTCGTTGGATGACCGGAGAATCTCCCTTGGAGTAAAGTAGTTACTCCCCTGCAAGGCAGGAACCAAAGACACATCTGTCTGGTTTGCAACTATGCATCTCCTGATTGACTCCGAAGACTTCGCAACACAGGAGGTCGGTTTCCAAGCTTCCCCGCGACCAATCCGTGCTCTCAGTAAACCTGAGATCCAAAGCTCTTGTGGGGACCGTGCAAACCGAACCCCCGGACACCGTGACCATTTGAAGCAGCATATGCTTTTTGGCAATTCCTGTGCTTTGGGCTACTTGTAGTCCAGACCCCGAGCAGTGATTCTACCTAAGATTACTGTCCTACACTCCACGAGTGACCCGTGGGCTGGTGTTTAATGATTCCTTTTGGTCCCTTTGCGATCCATTGTCCCTGAGGAGGGTACTTTACCTTTCAATGAGCTTACCTGTTTGCTCCAGATGTGCCCTGACTCTCCATTGCTTGGGGAGCCACCAGGACCTTGCTGGTCTACACCGAAGCCTTTTTACTCTCACTGCATGGGTTGATGTTGCCAAGGCTTGTTGGTCTCTGATCCAGACACCGACCCCCCAGCACTCCACATCCTTTGTGAGACAGCTCGCCTGTGGACTCTGGTTGTTTTCGACGTCTCCTGGTCCCTATGGCATTGGAGACAAGCTTCACCTCATCGCACCTGAAACACCCGACATTGGTGGGCATTGGTCGATCGTGCCCCTGCTCACCATGCTTTTAGGTTCTTTACAGCTCCGATCCAGGCTTGTATCACACCGGACACTTTTCCTTTCCACGGCAGCAGCACTTTGCAGCAACTTGCCATTGAAGACAGCGATAATTCCCGACACCATTTTAAACCTATGCACCCAGCTTCCCAGGGTGAGGTAATACGAGTACTCCGGTGCTGGCCTTAGAACCTTCTAAGTCTAAAAGGGTTTCCTCCAAGTCTTCTCTGAAGTGTCATTAATCTTTAAAATTCCGGCTGTGTTCTCACACTGCACGTGTCCCCCCTTGGGTCCCCTTTGTGACTACCTTGGGTGGCTCCTTGGGGTTCCAGCGATTCTACGTGCTCTAGGAACTGTGTCTAGTCAAGTAGTGGTTCTTATACCACTTTCTTAATATATGGTTTGGTCTCCCCCGGGGCCCATTGTTTATTGTGCTATTTACTTATGTTCTAGTGTGTTGATATTGTGCATCTTGCTCTCTAATCTCATAAAGAGGTTAGTAGAGAGTGTTTAGTAATAAATACATATATTTTATATATACCTTGTGTGGTTCTCCTTTCATTTGGTCATTCAAGAGGTTATAATCTGGCAAACCAAGCGGCTTTACACTCCTTCAAGACTTAGCCTGAAGGCTGCTCTCCATAGCTACCACTAGCATAGCTTTCAATAAAGGTTGTTTTAATCCTATTCATCAATAAGGGTTGTTTGGACTGGTGCAAGGTGCCCACTATAACTAGTGGACAGCATATACCAGGCCAACTTCTCACAGCGTGGACCCTTGAAAAATGAAAATAAGTAGAGTATTGCCTTACTATATAAATGTTAAATATTTAAAGTAATATGACAAACAAAAAGGGGTAACCTACACTTTTGAGTACCTTTAATACTTTGGGCTATTCACAAAATCCGAGTATGAAGTTACTCAATAGTAGAGACTTAAACATCTCCACCTCCTGCTACATTTACAAGAATATGTTAATCTTGAAAAAAAAAGAGATGGTAGCATGTTTAGTACCACACATGGCCACTAATGCTACTGTAACATCCTCAAATAGTAAATAATAGAAGCAGGGACTTACATTTAAATTTAAACCCTTACGATTACATTTACTTAAACTATTTTAAAAAGTTAAAAACATAACAAATTGTAATTTAATGTTTAAAATATATATACATAGTGCATATGCAATATTTATTCATAAAATATTTTAATAACCTGTTTGTATTAAAAAATTAATATACCAATACATTTTAGTAAATTATAATTGAATTACTGTTAATTAGTTCTATCACTTTTAATAATTATTAATGCATAATACACATTTTAATTTATTTTTTTATTATTTTTACATTTAAACTTTAGAAAAATAAATGCAAATGCAATGTATTTAATATTCTTACATGAATTAGGCTAATAGTGCTGCATTCTATATTTAATATAAATACATAAAATTAATTTACAAAAATATTCAACATAACATCTTTTTCCAAATCTTTTCCAAGTCAAACAAACTTTTCAAATTTTCCATATACTTTACCATGCAACCGCTGTCTCCACTCTGGGGTAGAGATCTCCGTATGGTAACGTAGTGGGAGTCTTTCCCTATTCTTTACCAGGCGATCTCAGCCCCCAACTATGGAGATATACATATGATAAAGAATAAGGTACTTTTCCTTTTACTTTACTCTAGAGAGATACCCGCCCTCAACTGCAGAGTCTCCCTATAGTAAAATATAGGGAGCAGTAAAAAAGTTACTAAACTTGCAAAATAATTGCTACAAATATTTCTATGTTAATATGTTAGAAATCCTGGAAAGTTAATTTGTATTCAGCCCTTAAGGATTTTCGTTGTA
This sequence comes from Lissotriton vulgaris, assembly GCF_964263255.1. NCBI lineage: Eukaryota > Metazoa > Chordata > Amphibia > Caudata > Salamandridae > Lissotriton > Lissotriton vulgaris. Next base: position 226,918,678 of record NC_141687.1, on the reverse strand, counting down.
CATGCCTGTCCAAACACAAGATATTGTTCATGTGAATTCCCACATAAATACAACAATCTCCTTTTAAGCAGTTGATTTTAACCCCTTCCATGCTGATGACGGCCCCCAGCCGTCATGCACTACAGTGCTCGTGTGCTGATGACGGCTGGGGGCCGTCATAAACCCGCCCACTCGCGATTCTGCCACACTGGAGCAGAATCGCGGCCGCATGGAAGGGGTTAAAAGTTTATAACACTTTTGAAATGTTATGCCAAGTAGCAATACATGAGATGAAATTCAAGAAGGTTTTCTCTACTAGTTCCAGACATGATGCAATGGAGACGCACATTAGACAACACTTGTGTGTTGACATCAGTTTTTTAACTCTTTTCCTTTCTACACCCTCAGACGTGGAACATAGAACAATTATTGGCAGCAGTGTGCTGATCTCCAACTTAGGACCTAATTAGATGTTAAAGAGGCCCCTCCAAAGAACGAGGAGGTGGGAGGACAGTGAGGAATCTGCAGATAGATAGAATATCCACCAGCAAGAATGCTACCAAAGGTAAGTAACTTGTTCTTCTGAAGGATACTTCTAATCCCAGATTCTTTATCTTTAGAGTAGAGACCAAAGCAGTACCTTGCAAAGGTGGAAGGTCCATGGAGGACCGAGTGACTGACGTGAGCCTCTCATCAGAAAGCAGTAGTGTTTCATGAACGTAAGCATCAAAGCCCACATTGGAGCCCGGCACCCAATGTGTCAACACCATCATAGTGGCTTTGTCCCTGTGGAATGGGCTCTCAGGCCCTAAGAGGACTGCTTTTTTGCCTGTGTAGCGGATCATAATTTAGAGGACTATCCACCTTGACATGGTCCTCTTTTACACCACCCTGCTCTTCTTTGTTCCCTATAAAGTCGAGTCCAGGTAACGCTATCATTCAGAAGAGCAACCCCCTGTCTCCTATACTTAGGGGAAGGCTTTCCCAATATCCCATGCCTCTCTGCAACCGAGTTATCAGAGTTGCGGTATTCAGGTCCCATGCGCACTGCTGGGTGAGTGGGATGTGCATCTCTAGATAACAGAAATGGCGAGTCACCAACTGTACAGGAAAGATGGTCCTAAAGTCATCTTGGTGGTCAGTTAAAAAGATGTAGGTAGATTTGGGCCAGTTCATGGCAAGACCGGTTGCCTCCCTATAGATTTACATCATTGATAAGAGATGGGGCAGTGAGATCTTGGTGTCACTGACATAAAATATTAACAGGTTGTCGGCATATAATGACACTCTATCCTCGATGCCATCAGGCTAGTGGACCCCGCTTAATTGCACGTCCAGCCATAGCCACTCCGCCAGCAATTCAATGACCAGGACAAACAGGAGAGGCGACAGGGGCAACCCCGTCCTGTTCCCCATTCAATGTTAAAGGTTTGGGAGAGTGTCCCATTCACCACACTCTCACCCATGGTTTGGAAAATGACACGTGAATAAAACAGCAGAAGACAGGACCGATGTTCATACATTCCAGTAGACAGACCATAAATAGCCAACGGACAGAATCAAATGCCTTTTCAAAGTAGATTGATTAAAGGACCCGGGGCTCCATCCTATCCCAGATCAAGGCTATCACAATTAATAAAGCAGCAAAGGCAATGACGGGTACCATGGCCCGGCATGAAGCCATTCTGATCCGAATGTATCAGAGCAGAGATCGTCTTCCCCAGGCAGTGTGCAAGTATTTTAGCTAAGATCTTGGTCTCCATGTTAATAATGGAGCTCGGTCTACACATTCACAACTCTCAGGTGATTTCTGAGGTTCCTTAATCATGGAAATCTTGGCTCTTCATATATTGTACAGGAGCTCTGAGCTCTGTTAATTGCAAAGCATTGTTGTACATGGCTAGTAAAGGTGGAATCAACTGTGATTTGTGCTGCTTATATATTTTCAATAGGATGCCATAAGGACTGGGTGTCTTCCCTCTGGGAAGTATCCGGATGGCCTCCAGAATTTCCTTGGAAGTAAGTTGTTCATGGAAGGCACGCCGATCCACATTGTTGAGCTTGGGGAATATCAAGTCCTCAATGATTGGGATGTGTTGCTCAGCCATAGGTGTAGAGTGTTCCGCATAGAGGCACGTATAATAGTTGGCAAATTCACTAGTTCTGTGGTGGGATGTTGAAACTGTCAAGCCCCATGGTCCCTATGTGCCAGCCAGTGTAGGAGTTTCCCTGCCTTTTCTTCCATCTCATATAGCTTGTTTTGCATAGTGAGGAGCGTCAGGGTTGCCTTATCAAGTAGCATCTGCCTGAGCGCTAGCCTTTTGAATTCTAAGATGTGCCATGTGTGTTCGGATGGGGTTCCCCCAGTCCCTCTTTGCAGCCCCATTTTCCTGTTTCATCCCAGAAATGTTTCTACACTTGCAGGCATTAGCTACAGCCTGATGGGATATTATCTGCCCCCTCTGGGACGCCTTTGCGGCCTCCCAAAGTGTGGTGGGTGAGTCCACCGTGCTTCTGTTGGTGGTAAAATAATCTGAAATCTGTTGTTGGAGGAAGTCATTAAATGTAGTGTCAAGGAGCCACCAGGCACTCAGGCACCAATGCCCCAGTTGTCTCTGTTTGGATGATCTGAGTGTAAGGGCATGATCAATCCAGCTGTTAATCTGGTTTTGAACCTCTCCTTGTCCGAGGGATTGATGCCAGATAGCTGGAAACATGGTAAAATTCTCCCGCTTTAAAAAAAACCTTCAGCAGATCCTTCTGTAGCCAGTAATTATAGGCCAATATCAGTGTTACCTTTTATATTCAAGGGTTTGGAGAAAAAACATAAATGCTGTTTTTACAGATTTAGAAGAGGCTAATGATGTATTACATCCGAGCCAGTCAGGGTTTAGAGCTAATTTCAGCATGGAGACAGCCTTACTGGAAGTGTCGGAAACTATTAAAACAACTCTTGACCGAAGGTGGCAAAGCGGTACTGATACTATTGGACCTCTCCGTGGCCTTCGATACCGTGCCCCATAATTTACTCCTGCACAGACTTCTGGACTGTGGCATTGTTCGCACGGTCCTCAGGTGGTTTGCTTCCTTTTTGGAAAACCGCCAGCAAACAGTATGGTCCCCTCCTTTCTCCTATCCTCCTATGAAAGTTGGAGTGCCGCAGGGCTCTGTTTTGAGCCCAACTTTGTTTAATGTATATATGGCTCTCATTGCACTCCTGGCAAAGGAATATGGAGCTAAAGTAATATCCTACACCGACAACATGCAGCTGTTGTTCACCTGCGAGAAGGATGATGTGCTGAGAGGAAGTGAAAAAAATACTTGCCTGGCGAAGGTGTTCACCTGGTTCAGGCGAAACCAATTGCTATGCAACACAGAAAAGTCTGGTATTATCTTTTTTGGCCATAGTACAAGTGAGGAATGGCACCAATGGTGGGCCCAGAACAGGTCACCCCCAGCAAGTCCGGTATCACCGTAAAAAACAGATATGTCCATGGAGTCCCAGGTCCAAACAGTGGCCGGTACGTGCTTTCGGTTACTAAAAATGTAGAGGAATTTCCTCCCTTGACTTCCAGTCTCGCATAGGAAAACTGTGGTCCAAGCCCTGATCACTTCTAGATTGGATTATGTCAATGTTTTGTACCTTGGCCTTCCTGACTATCTACTGGGTTGCCTACAGGTGGTACAAAACGCGGCAGCAAGAGCCATTTTGATGGTTGACCCCAGGACACATATGATGCCCCATCTGAAGTCCCTACAATGGCTTCCAGTGCAAAAGAGGATAAACTTCAATGCCCTAGTAATGGCCTTTAAGGCCTTTCACACATATGGGCTCCTTACATCAGAAAAGAATTCAGCACCATACCCCACTTAAAACTCTGAAGTCCTCGGTGGCTGTCGACTGTGCCAAAGTTCTCTCGCTCTCGCATGGGGGGTTGCTCCTTTCAGGTGGTGGCCTCTCAGCTCTGGCATAGTCTGCCACCCTCCCTGAGACAGGTGCAGGATCTCCGGAGCTTCAGGAGAAATCTTAAAACCTGTCTCTTCCAATTTTGGAGAGGCCTACCTGCAGTTGTGTGCACTGTTCTGTCATTGGGTCTTCTCAGCGGACACTCCCTGGAGTAGCCGTGCGCTCTATAAATGCCCGATAATATAACATAACATGATCTGAGTGTAAGGGCATGGCAGGATCAGAGCCTCCTCCAGAACAACTGCATCAGCCGTAGGTAGGAGTAAGTAGCCTATGCAAGAGGAGGATCTGTGTGAGTGCAGTAGAAGGTGTCTTCCCTGGTCAGATGGTGAAGGAGGCGGCAAGCATCTGTCAAGGCCAGGAACCTGGCCCAGACTGCCAGATCAACCGTCTTACGTGACGAGGACTTACAAGAACCCAAGCTGGGGTCAATGACTAAGTTAAAGTCACCACCCAATAACTTTGGGCCAGGGAGGGATAGAACTGGTGTTAGTGCCTGTAGTGTGTTCAACACGAGTGAGGGTGGAACATATACAGATGCAATCGCACATCGTGCCTCCCCATTTTCCTCTCAAGGATGATAAAGCAGCCCGGGGGAGGAAGGTGAGTTTTAGTGACCTGGAGGGGAAGGCGCTTATGAAAGAGTATGGCCATCCCGCGAGACGCGTTAGTAAATGCTGCTTAGTACATGCCGGTGTAACCACCCCATTGTAGGTTGGAACAATTATTACCAAGGAGGTGTGTCTCCTGCAGTAACACCTGCGGTGAGGAATAATGCTTAAGATACTGGAACACTGCACCTCTCCTAATTTTATTATTGAAACCATTGACATTTCATAAGAGGGCAGTGACCTGTTCGCGTACGTCTCTCATGGGCATTTAGTATGGAGTATGTAGTTGTCGTTCAGAGGCGCAGTGCAGCATAAGTAATACAGAAGGACTCAAATCAACTAAACAAGAACATTACAACCATTGCAACATCCCAAATACCTAACAATATCTCCACCCCACCACCACACACTTCCCACAGAAGCATCTGATGCCCTCCCTCAACCAAAAAGAGGTGGTTGTACAGTAACCAGGGTCCCATCCGGTGTGAGCCAGACTAGTAGGAAAACGGATACCGTGGTGCTGACATAAAAGTTAAAAGTGAATGGTTGGCTTAGATAGTTAGTAGTATGAGGGATCAGCATAGCTGAAGTCATGGTGATGAGGAAGGTGTTGCATGCCATAGCTGGTCCGGGGAGTCGGAGGTCACCGGGATGGTCCTTCTCAGAGTCTGGCCGCTATGGTGTTGGGAGCCCTGTTGTTTCAGCCTCATTGATTGCTGGCAGCCCCTCAGATGTCGTCCTCAGGATTCCCTCATCTGCATGGCAGGCGACCCCCTGGGAGTTGGCGGGTTGCTCATGAAGAGCCGCTGTTCAGTTACCCAGCTCCAGGCTGCCTCTGGGGTCTTGAAGAAGATAGCCTTAGAGTTATGGATTACTTAAAGTTTTACCACGAACAAGACCCTATATTGGATGCCCTGAGCTTCTCTAACTATTGCGTCTCTGTCCCTAGAATTCAGGAATTTTGCAATCATCGGGTGAGGACTCTATGTCAGAGAGTGATGGAGGTGGAGCACCAATGAGGGCGAATGAAGCAGGTGGAGAGCAGTGAAGGGCATCCATGTACCAATCCAGGTTTCCAAAAATTGTTTAGGTGTACTGCCCTCCACTCACTCAGGAAACCCAACAAAGAGTAGGTTGCATATTTGGGCTCTACCCTCAGCATCCTCAATGTGAGCTTTCAATAGCTTAGATGTTTGGAAGATGCGTAAGACCATTGATTTAAGATCCTTTAGATTGTCTTCAAATTCAGAGACACGGCCCTCTGCCTTAGTTACCCTAGCCGTTACCCCACGCAAGTCCTGTCATAACTGATTTTAGACTCAAGGGCTGTGCAGCAGTCTTGATTGGATTGCAGGATGGTGTCTGTGTTGTTGGGGTGCTCTGAATATTACTGGATGGCCCATAGCATCCGAGGACCCTGGAGTGCAGTCATGTGGCCTGCATATATATCAGTCGATTTTGACATGAGTATGTGATGTTGGGGGGTTGTCTAGGCCCATGATGGTGTCAGCGTAATCTCCGTCAAGGGAGAGGGCTTCAACCTGCAGTTGCAATCGTGCCCTCCTCTCACTGGACAACAACCCTCTGCCCTGGCCCGCTTATCCTAGGTCGAAGCTACACTGGGAAGCCTGAACAGCCAGTGGGCAGGGGTGGGTCACCAGGGCTGGGCAGGCGGGGGGCCCTGTGCACCAACCTCCTTAGCAGCTCAGCTACTGGAAAGAGGAATGGGCCCAAAGAAGGGAGGAGATCCTGGGCCCAGGAAATTGTGAGGAGGCCCCAAGGCCTCTCGCCGTCTCTCTCCCACCTCACGAGGATCAGTCCAACAGGGCAGGGCAGTCTGATGCAAGAAAGGCACCGTGCCGCAGCTACTCACCGTAGATGATAACAGGCTTCTCCCAGGGCCTCAGGGGAGTCCTTTGTGCCTCACTGGCCCAAGTGGGGATGAGTCCTCTCTAAACCGCTCTCCTCTATGTCATGTTGTTCCTAGGAATCTCCAGGACCTGCGCATTTTTGATGACCTAAACTGAGGGCTTGGCGTCTAAACCACTTACGGACACCCCCACAGGACATGCCAGCCTTTAGACCAGCTAACTCTACAGTGCCACTACCACCCCCATGTATCTTACAGTGGTGTAGGTAGTATCTGGCAACAACTGAACATGACAACCCTGATTCCTCAGGGATCGTGGAAACAGTACAGTACTTTTTACTCAGTCACTCGTGCTTGCTTACTCTCAGAAAATACACAGGATGGCGGTTGGGACATGTCATTAAGTATTTTTTGGTCCAGCATCAGTCTTGTGTAAAAAGAATTTGCTGTGACAATCAGGAGACAGAACCATACAAAAGAAATCACAAGTACTAACATAGTAAACAGTAGATACATTTCTGCCATGGTGCTAAAAAGATGAACATATACAGTTTAGATGTAACAGTAGCCGGGGGCTACTTTGGATGAGAGGCAACATATAGAGAACAGAAAAAAGCATAAGCATTTAAAGACACGATATCTTCAAATGTTGTTTTTCATCTTTTATTTTCTGCTATGCACAGTATGCAGATGACGAAACCAGCCAACGCGTTTCACCCAAAAATGGGCTTCTTCAGGGAAAAGAAATAATTGGCGGTGAAATAATCTGTCATATAGAAAAGCAAAGGTCTCGCGTACTAGGGGGATTCCCACAGAGTAAACCCGAATCCCATAACATCCGCAACGTGTCCGTGGAGCCGTGTCCGGAGGCCGTCTTTCAGGCAGTGTAATTTTAACGTGGGGCGTGGTTTGCACGCCGAAGAGAGATGGTGGACTTGGTGTGAGCTCCGCGTTGATGCAGCGCTTCATCTCGCCAGGGAGCCTCATTTCGCTCTTGTTTTTGCTTCCGGACGGCAGTCGGGAATTGTTGAGAATGCGGTGAGTCTCAAAGCCGCAATGCGGCCATTCTTCACTGCCAGACGAGCCCATGCGCTGCGGCAGTAATTACTCCACAGAGATTCGTGGGTGCCCGCCATTTTGAAGCGCAGCGCTCGCGTTTTCTTTCTTCCTGCCGGCTTGGTGAAAAATATGCCCTCGACCTCCTCCTAGCACAGTTGCAAGCCCTCAATTTGGAGGCAAACAGCATTTTATTGGGCTGAGAGTAATATTTGTAATAATACTCAAGAACCTGCCTGGAAAATATTACCTTTACTGCAAATGTAATTAGAATTGGACTGCAAGCCCCAAAAACGCATATTAACTCTTTTTACTACTTTTGCAAGGGGCACACATATAACTTTTGCAATGAAAATGGTTCTTTGCTTGTAATGTCACATGTATTATCTACTCTGTCAGAAACCTGTAGTATGAGTGACCATATCAGAAGAAACCTTTCTATAGCATAACCACCATTGTCAGTAACATCATTTAGTGCTCTCACCATTCCAGCACATTTTTTCTTTCCTGCCTACTTACATCTACTTATGCGGGCACAGATAAGGTCTCTTTTATAACCTTCACCTGTTGCATCATGTGATCATTGACTATTGTCTACAGATGCATTCTGTGACCATTGTTTGGGATACATTTTTCTCCTCAGTTCATGCCTGATGGGATATTTTTGTTATATTTTCTTGGAGATTCTGTTTACTACTGGTTCTCATTACTTTTATTCTAATTTACGGCACTTGTTGTGAACTATGATAATGTTTTAACTTCTCTCTCAATTCAAGAAATATTTTCATCAATATATTTTTGAGACGAACTTATCAAATGCTGTACATTGTAAGCCGAGTTTTTCAATACCTTCACAATGGCTAGTGATCTTCATATTGCAAGATCTTCCTTCTCTGGTACTAAGCCGAAAAGACATGAAAACGATCCACCGTCTCCTATTTTCTCCTCACAAAATCCTGTTCTAGATTCTATATTAGACGAAGTACGTGGCCTTCAACCGTTTATGTCTACGACCAATGAAAAGCTAAAACAAATTGAGGAGAGATGGATTGTTATGCAGTGAAAAGTTTTGGAACTCGAACGGCGTGTGAGTGATTTACCGGATGCTTCCTCAAAGATTCCAGCATTAGAAAAGGAGATCCACAAGCTAAAAATCCACACAGAGGATCTTGAAAACCGCAATGGGAGAAATAATCTACGCCTGTATGGAGATCCGGAGAATATTGAAGGTCCTGATATGGTGGCATTCCTTCAGAAATTTCTTACAGAGTTACTAGATCTTCAGCTATCATCAAATCCTCTCAATATACAAAGAGCACATCGGCTGCGTCGTCTTCATCCTACTGCTAACAAACCATGTGGAATTACAATGCTTTTCTTGGAATTCACCGAGCTTATGCAAGTTCTGAAGGCTGTAAGACTTAAACGTCGTCTTAACTGGTCAGGTCATAATATCTTCATATCTCAAGATATTTCTAATGCAACAAAAGCCCGACGCAAAGAATTTCTTGCTCTTCGCCCACAGATGAGACAACTCAACATCCAATATGGAATTCTTCATCCGTGCATCTGTAAATTACACATGATGGTCGGTCACGTTCCTTTGATGATCCGGATAAACTTAAACTCTTTCTTTATAACCTTTCCTCCCATTGCATGGATACAAATGCTTGACTTCTCTTATATTTCAGGATCACCAATTTAACTATTCTTATACTATAATGTTTATTAATATGGTTCTAAAATGTTGTACTTTGTTAAAATTCTAAGATCAGTCACTGCTCCTTTCCTATCTATGTGACTCTCACTTCATATGTTCTTATTTTTTTATTTTTTATTATCATTGTTTGAGTTCTTCGTAGTCACAATGTTCCTCCAAAAATTTCATTTTGTTAAAGCTCTTTGACTTTATTGTTATCTTCCTATTTATGAGGTTCTCCCTTTCATCTACCCTTTATCATCGATGTCCGTGTCCTTCGGCGTCACTAGGCCCTTCTCCACTCGGTTCTACATTTCTCCACAGATCTGGATTCTATTCCTTGATCTGTTTATTCTTTTCTTGCTCTGTCTTCTTCTTTTTTCTTTCCTACACATATTCTTCCTCTCCTTTCTTTCTTCTGCCTCTATTCCGATCATCTTTTCTCGTTTTTAGTCTTGCTATATGCCCATCTCGTTTTTGGTATGTTTTCTAGTACCTGCTTTACTTTTCATAATATGTTCTCCTCATCACATATTGAACAATGTCTTTCCATCTTTTCTCTTGTTGATTATGCAGTTTTGTGTTCCTGTTTCCTCATGTACTCCTTAATCCAACGTTATGGTTAATGTGGTCTCGTGGAATGTTCGTGGTCTTGGTCATCCTGTCAAACGTCAAAAGGTATTGTCTCATTTAGCTAAACTAAACACCCAGGTTTCTTTTTTACGGGAAACCCATTGTAATGATAAAGAGTCTCTGAAACTCAAACGGTAATGGGTCAATCAAATTGTTTTTTCTCCCACTATTGATCGTGGTGTCGCTATATTGTTTCATAAATATACTAATGCACAGATTCTGTCATCAGATTGTTATCCCTCAGGTCGTTGGGTAATGGTTGATGTTATCATTAATAAAAGACAAATTACCTTTTTTAATATTTATGGGCCTGTTAAACCAGATCCAGAATTCTGGCAATCTATAAAATTGAAATTATTATCTGTATCCAATTCTAACACTGTAGTTGGTGGTGATTTTAACAACTGGTTGGACCTGTTTTCGGACAGACAATCTAAATGCAAATTTAAACCAGATAAAACCCACAAATCATTTCAATCAGCCATCTCCTCCGGTCCCCTATTTGATACATGGAAAACGTGTCATCCAGATACCACAGAGTTTACTTTCTTGTTTCCTGTACACCATACTAGATCTCGTATTGATTATATTTTAATTTCCAAATCGTTACCATGTCTCCAATCATCTGCATTTAAAGCATCCTTTAGAGCCTTCACTAATGCTTACTCTTCAAAGAAAAAAATGCTTAGGAATGCTAAATATAAAGAAACACTAACTCTTCTCAAAGGATTAGAACACAATTATAACTCATCTAAATCTCTATCATCACTACAAGAGTTATTTAAAACTAAATCCACCCTGAATAAAATAATTACTACAGATGCTTGTAACTACCTCCTTAAGATTAAATCAAAATATCACGGAGGCCAAAACAAAGCAGGAAAAATGCTAGCAAATTATTTAAAAATCAAATCAGAATTGAACAGCAAAGACCTTATACAATTCAGCAGGAATACCATCTGTTCCAGGGGATTTACTAGAGTTGGGAGATTTTATAGCAACATTTATCTCTTTCAATGAAAAAGGATGATCTAAGAATCGTCTAGCATGTGGTGAAATCTGAGGTATGTTACAAAATAGGAGAAAGTCATCTAAAAGCTAGTTTTGAGTTAAAGTAGTCTAATATATATAGCAATAAATTCATGATGTAATTTTGGAGTTTGAATTTGTATTAATTATAATTGGAAGAGATAAATAACCTTTAAAATCTGGCTATTTGTTTAATAGAATCAGAAATCTTATTTTTGAATTGTCTGTGTTCATGTGACAGAAGAGAGTAGTGATACTTCTAGAGAACACTTTAAAGGCACCCCAATTATTTATTTTAGATATATATGAACATTTATCAACACTAAAATATTTATTAATATTTGTTAAGTTATGTCTATCATCTTCATTTTGTATGTATACATAGCAACATTGTCTAATCTAATATCAATACAAATCAAGGCATGTTCAGAAATATCAATATGTTAAATTTTGGGATTTGCGATTAAGTTACATACATTTCTTGAGGATAATAGGTAGCCAATCCTACAATATGAAGAATCAGAGTTTGAATAAAAAGTAAGGGCCTATTTACGACTTTGGTGCAGTTGTGCCGGCTGTCTACTGATACAACTGTGACAAAGCTGTGCAAGGACTACTCACCTTATTATGATTGAAATTGTGTAACGTGGACGGTCCATCACATTGCCCATGGATGTGCCTAAAAAACAGTCACCGAAATGGGAACAGCAAAACACTTCCAGAATGGCATAGACGGTGACGTCCATGCCGTGTTGGAATTTTGGGGGAATGCAGACGCCCCCGTGAATGTATTCCCCATGGCTGGTGGGTTGGGGGCCATATAGGGCCCCCTTTGTTCCACCACCACCAGCCTTTTCATGGATGGACTCCCACCATGAAATGGCTGGTGGAGGCAGAACTCGTAATATGCTGAGCTGGACTGCGGCAGTTCCGCTCAGCATGTTACATTGTGGTGCAGCCCCGCCCCCACCAGGGAACAACTGTTCCCTGGTGCAGCCGGTGGTCCTCCACTGCAACGACTTTTAAAGTCGTAATGGAGTGGACAGACCACCGCGACCACCAGACTTGTAATCAGGTCCTTGATTTTCTGTAGACAAATGTAACCTCCATATTTCAATCAGTTTGGAGATTTGAAAAAAGATCCTAAAACAATCAATCATGTGCATTTGTATAGCACGCTACTCACCCGGGAGGGTCTCAAGGCGCTGGGGGGGAGGGGTCCGTTACTGCTCGAAGAGCCAAGTCTTGAGGAGCTTCCTGAAGGAGAGATGATCCTGGGTCAGCCGGAGGTGGGTCGGGAGGGAGTTCCATGTCTTGGCTGCCAGGTAGGAGAAGGATCTTCCCCCGGCGGTGGCTTTGCGGATGTGTGGTACGGCGGCGAGGGCGAGGCTGGATGATCGTAGCTGGGGGGTGGGCGCGTAGAAGGTCAGGCGGTTGTTGAGGTACTTGGGGCCCAGGTAGTGGAGGGCCTTGTGTGCGTGGGTGAGGAGTCTGAACGGGATCCTCTTGCTGACGGGAAGCCAGTGCAGGTCTCTCAGGTGGCCGGAGATGTGGCTGTGTCGGGGGATGTCCAGGACGAGTCGTGCGGAGGCGTTCTGGATGCGCTGGAGACTTTTCTGAAGTTTGGCTGTGGTTCCGGCGTAGAGGGTGTTTCCGTAGTCCAGCCGGCTGGTGACGAGTGCCTGGGTGATCATCTTCCTGGTTTCGGTGGGGATCCAACTGAAGATCTTGCGGAGCATGCGCAGGGTGTTGAAGCATGATGATGAGACGGCGTCGACTTGTCTGGTCATCGAGAGGGAGGAGTCCAGGATGAAGCCCAGGTTGCGTGCGTGGTCTGTTGGTTTGGGAGTGGTGCCCAGGGCAGGGGGCCACCAGGAGTCATCCCAGGCGGAGGGCGATGATCCGAGGATGAGGATTTCCGTCTTGTCTGAGTTCAGCTTCAGGCGGCTGTCCTTCATCCATTCGGCGACGTCTTTCATCCCTTCGTGTAGGCTGGTTCTGGCTGTGGCGGGGTCATTGGTGAGGGAGAGGATCAGCTGGGTGTAGTCGGCGTAGGAGATGTTGTTGAGGTTGTGTTTGCGTGCGATGGCTGCGAGAGGGCTCATGTAGACGTTGAAGAGGGTTGGGCTGAGTGATGATCCTCGAGGTACGCCGCAGATGACTTTCAGTGGTCTCGGATCTGAACGGGGGGAGGCGGACTCTCTGGGTTCTTCCGGCGAGGAACGAGATGATCCACTCCAGTGCCTTCTCTTGGATTCGATGTTGTTGAGGCGCTGTACTAGGGTGCGGTGGCAGACAGTGTCGAAAGCTGCAGAGAGGTACAGGAGGATGAGGGCCGCTGTTTCCCCATTGTCGAGCAGGGATCTGATGTAGTCAGTGGCTGCGATGAGGGCAGTCTCGGTGCTGTAGTTGGCTCGGAAACCGGACTGCGAGGGGTCGAGGGATCCGTTCGTCTCGAGGAAGGCGGCAAGCTGTCTGCTGACGGTCTTGTCAATAACTTTGGCAGGAAAAGGGAGGAGCGAGATGGGGCGCCTGTTCTTGAGGTCGGTGGGGTCCGCTGTTGGTTTCTTCAGGACAACTTAAAAGATTTAGAAGCCTTATACTATACTGATGACATTCTATCTATTAAAGGGTCTCTTTTTAAATTAAAATCTGCACCATTTGTAATAGATACATTTCCATGTTGATTATTTCTTTAGTAATGTCTCTCTAAAATGTTGGATCATCCTTTTTGGTGCATAAATATTGACTAGATAGAAAGAATGTGCATCAGTTCCAACGTTAACATATACACATCTTCCACCTGTATCGTTATGTTGTTGCAAGAGAGAAACATTCAACATTTTCGCAAAGAGTATGGCAACACCCTTCTTTCATCCCTGAGCACTGGAAGATACAATTTCACCAACCTAACTTTTGTTCTTTGAGGACAATAATTTTTCATTTATGTGAGTTTCTTGAAGAAAACCTATATCTGTTTTATGGTGGTGTAACTATTTAAGCATCTTTCTTCTTTGAACAGGTTGTCATAAACCGTTAACATTTAGAGAAGTTAATTTAAGATTATAAATTAAAACTATATTTAAAAGTGAAACTATTACTTCTACTTTTTGTGTAAAACAATTAATACAGAGTTAGTTTAAAATATGTAAAACCCACATACACATATTCAAACAACATAAAGAAAGACCCATAAATTATCCCCATAGATACTGTATACATGAGATGCAGAGGAATTACACAGATAGCCTTTCCAAATTGTCATACACAGGTGATGGGATATGACACGCTGCTTTATGTATTAAAACCAGAAGGTGACTTTAAAAATAACCTGCCTGGATTTAGCAAGATTAGATTTATGTTTAGATGGTATTCGATGGGCTGTGTCTATTCCATTGTTTTTGCAAAAGTAATATTCAACAATTTAGGTAAGAGGGTCTCCAAGTATAACTCACAACTTTGCCCTTCCACATTTTCTGGCAGTTTAAAAATGCGAAGATTATATTGTCTATTCCTGTTTTCCAAATCCAGAAACATTTTCTTCATGGGAATAACTCTTACCTTACATTCTAGATGCTTAACACTGCCCAGTGGTTGATTGTTCTGGATGATCTGTTCACGGTTGATATTGTATGGTTGTCTTGAAAGAGCCTTGATATGTAAGCTATACGCACTGTCTCTCATATTTCTTCCCATCACCACACTATTAAGCACTGTGAACCTAAATTAGATAAGAGCACCTCTGTGGTCACTCTTGCACAAAACACTTCTCTCATAGTCTCACAACAACACACAACCCTCTTTCAACAGTTCATAGTGTAGTTTGCTGCAAGTGTGGGTAAGCGCATCAGCGCGCACACACAAGGCTAGCAATCGCTATGCTACACTACAAAAGAAACATGCCCTCCACCATCTATATTTTCCACACTCATCTTTCTTCAGATGAAAATAGGTAATACATTCGGATATTTTTCAATAGGGGAGCCAAAATCCTTAAAATGGCCATGCACGTAATCCCATCTAGTGTACACAATATCAATAGTAGGTTGTTTCTTCGGTTGTATTATCCTGGTGTTCATTTACTGAGCCTTACAATGGGTGCTTCGGGCAAGTAGTCCTGCTAGTGTGTATTGCGGACCCAGAAGCCGCTGCATTGCGGTGCTTACTGCGTGAGCACTCCCCATATTCTAAAACAGCAATGTGGGCCCTTGTTTTTTGTAATTTGACATCGCCGCATGGCTGGGTGGACGTCTTAAGACCATCCTTTTCAACACCTCATGAAAGCACCAGCTTGGATAAAACAGCAAGAAACAGACCCCTTTGCATGTCAAGCAGCCGAGACGAGGCCGCCTGCCACGTGGGGCACATTCCATCAGGGATGTTATGGAAAAAATATAGCGGGAAGCTTTGTTATGTGATTGCCTGTTCGCAGGATCTAGAAAATCCCTTCTAGTCCTGAAACAAATGTCATGCTGTCCACATTACACAGATGAGACTCACAAGTACTTTCTCCAGTTGGTTCAAAGCAAATGAGCCCCCAGAGCAGAGTCAGATGTGATGGACGGCGCCCAGACAGACCCGCTTATTACCTACGCTTTAATTGCGTTAAGTGTTCCTTCTTTAGTTGAACACTTATTTTAGACCAGGTAATTAGAAGGCTGTAGAGACAAATGATAGAAGGGAATCTGGACAGAGCAAGTGGTGTTCGAGGAGATTGCAGGATTCATGACCTGCTACAGAACTGTGTGTCTGTGCGCGGAGACACACACACACCCACACACAAACAGATCTGTAAACTGGAAAGCTAGCTCTCCTCAAATTCAGGAGAAGGGTGAGCTTCGAAACAGCAACTTCCTTCGCCCAGGTCATTATTAAGCCCAGATCCCAAAGAAAAATACAACACAACGCACACAAATGCTTGTTTTCATTTGACAATCCCCACACTCCTTAACCCTCTTCTATTTGCCCTGCCTTCATAGCACGTGCCTATTGGCTTCACCTGGGTCTGCTTTGTACTGGCTCCAGTGAGTGGATGCAGATTCTTAGAACCCCATTCTCAAAAGGTATTTCCGAGTGAGCGAACTAGTTCTAAAGCAGTATTACATCATGTACTCATGAATGTAATTCACAAAGATACTGACATATATCTCCTTGTACCTGTACCACACGGTGCCTGCCACATGGTGCAGGGATTTTCAGGCCATCAACCGGAGGCCACAGAGGGAAGCCAAATTCGCTTTACTACAGGCTTTCCATGTCGGAAACCAGACACGGAAAGCATGCCTGAAACTGACATCATAATCCCGATGGCAGAAAAAACTGACATCATAATCCCGATGGCAGAAAAAACTGACATCATAATCCCGATGGCAGAAACGCCGTCCGTATGGGATTATGAGCAGTTTACGACTTGCAAATGGGCTCGTTGAGCCCTTCGGAAGCCAGTCGGTTCAACCAGCCGGTTTAAATTCTGACTGCCTTCTGTGTAATAAGGCAGTCGGAGTTTAAACCAAGAATGCTGGTCAGAAAGCGTCCAACCTGTGGCGGGAGGATTTCCGATCAACATCTTAATCGGCTCCTTAATTGTAATTTATTTTCAAAAAAGCTAATTTTGCCCTTAAATGTCCCTGAATTCGCTACACGAGCACACCATCTAGGCGCTTTCATTTAAATAGAAGCATTGGCACCCACTAAGTCTGGTCATATAGCAAGCTTTTGCACTACTACAAAGGTTTTTTGGTTGCATTGCAAACATATAACACAACAATAAAAAGCAGATGAAAGACATGTTGCCTCCTGAATGTGGTAATAATATGCATGCAATAAAACTATATATATATATATATATATATATATATATATATATATATATATATATATATATATATATATATATATATATATATATATATTTGCTTATAACATTAAAAGAGCCAAACAGGTGTTTCCTAGCAGGCAACTGCCCTTAGTACAGATGAAGAAATCCTTTTTAGGTTTAATGCACATCAATGGGACATATGGTTTGGTTTGATGTAAAGAAAAGGTACCAATAGTGTTGAATTACTGTAAGCTGAAGATATAGTTTAAACACACAAGGATGACTATAAAAACTAAAAAAAGATAATGATTTGGAAACCAAAAAGCTTTGGCAGCGTAAAGTATTGGCGGCCAGTTCAGTCAGTGAGCTGCATTTCTTTTTAAGCGGATGCACGTGTCATCAGGAAAATGCAGTTACTCTCAGTGCAAGAGAGCCAATCGCTGAAATGCACTGGACTACTAGCCAGTGAGGGCTCCTCCACATTTATGATGTTTTACGATACGATGCTGGCAAGACAAGTTCAGCTGT
Organism: Lissotriton vulgaris; assembly: GCF_964263255.1. Classification (NCBI taxonomy): domain Eukaryota; kingdom Metazoa; phylum Chordata; class Amphibia; order Caudata; family Salamandridae; genus Lissotriton; species Lissotriton vulgaris. The sequence goes on along the minus strand of NC_141687.1, from coordinate 226,901,488 downwards.
CTTCATGCCAGACCTAAAAATGGACATCCGTCTTCCTATCATAGCAACACTGTCCCATACGTACCCCAAAACTTAAAGATCCATTTTGAGATGTACCTGTTAAATGAACAATAGGTAACAATCGTTTCCAGGCATTGCCTCTTTAACTGGTTTGTGAATATAGAGCACAGTGTATTCATGCAGCTCCATCAACATAATATTTCCACTTTATCCAATAATACGTATCACATCCTGGAGCAAATATGATCTGACACGGATTAACATGGCAACGGATCTCTGTGCACTTATTCAGAAGAAGATGTTCCTATTTCTCATTTCCAAATATAAATCCTTTCTTCACCAAGCAATATTCTGCAATAATAATGAGCTGAGCCATGAAGCTCGGTGATGAATTGAAACAAAGGCATATGGGTCTGCAGCTCTTTCAGGAGAAACAATGTCTATTTTTAATGCACAGACAGACACCGATTATTTCTTCTTTGTAAAACAGTTTGCAGCACTGCTGTGCCTCCCCAAATCCTTGGAGCCACCTGTTTGGTTTGAGACTGAAAAGAATGTTGTAAAGCTGTCAAGGACATCTAAGAATCCAAAAATCCAAAACAAGAACAACATTCCTCTTCACAGTTTGGACATTTTTGACTCAGTGTGTTGATTGGTTGAATAGAAGTGTTGTGCCCCACCATTCAGGAGGAGATAGCTGTTCACAGTCAAAAGAGTTTGGGCCTCATTTATAAAAAAAAAATTGCCGTGCAGCACCACGAGCCATTTTGCTGCACGTCATTTTAAAAGCAGAGCGATGCATGTGCTCTCCCCTGCGCTGGCGCACAATTGGCTGCCACGCGCCAGTGCAGCCCCCCTGGCCTCATGTTGTAAGGGCGCCTGCGTTGTTGGGATGAATGTTTTTGTTCAGGAACGGACACCAAGAGGAACAAGCATTTACAATGCAATGGTCTCGGCATCATTAAAGGTAGAGCTTTTGGCACTGCTTATGACATTTCTTTTCTTTTTTTTTTTAAATCATCAATAAATGGCATTGTCATTTACATTGCCAATAGCTTAATCGTTAAATAAATGGCATTGTCATTTACAATGCCAATAGCTATACCCTACACAGAGCCACCCTCACACAGACAGAGCCACCCACACATAGAGCCACCTACAAAACAAATAAATGACATTGTCATTTACATTGCCAATAGCACATGAATAGGTTTCAAAATAACTTCTAAACTTCTAAAAATGTATCAAGTGCAATGCATGGGATTCCTTTCATTTCATCACCTTTTTCTTTCATATAGATCATATATTGGAGCATGTATTAAACTGAAGGTATAACAAATTAAAAAGTGCAGGTATCATAGGGAAGGAAAGAGGAGTCGATCCGGTCCATCACCTTGTAACCTAAAAGTACTCTAGTAATAGAGACTGTGGTTTGATTAGCACACTAATCAGATGCTGGTCTCACTGTAAACAATTCAGTTAACTTGGCTGTAGTCTGACTGTGGGCGACCCCTTGGTTGTACGTGGAATCACTGAATCTACATACCAACACTGGTCATGGATTCCAAAAAGCTGTTTAAAGTGTGGCAGACAATTGTTTGGCTGCTTTATAAGCAAAGAGGCAAAAACAACGCTGAATACATTTGAGATCTGAAGACTACAGATAACCATTCAAAACAATCCAATACATCTAAACTGTACATTAGGCGATCTCTCTTTCAGAAACCAATAGGAAGGTTAAAACATATTTATATCTGCGTTTAATGTGCGTAAGCAAAAGCAGACCCAAGAACATTTTTTTTCAATCAACCACATCTGCATTACATCCGATGGTAGTATACTTAATCCCCACATACTACTTCTGAGGCCTCCGTTGCAATGAAACAATCTCTGTGGAATCGCAAGCAGAACTTAAAAAGTAACATAAAAACTTCCATTATAAAAGCAATTTTGAATAGTACGAAGCCCTCTAAAGAAATTAGATATTTTTTCGGAAGTGAAGCACCACATTTATTTCGCCGGATTTGTACTGTGCATTTATGGCATCACTTTTTTTATGTTTTAAGGTTGAAGCACAACTTTTAAAGGCAGGTTGCTGGTGCCACCTACAGGCATGCTTCATGGCACAAATTCCTGCAACAGGACTCCGAAAACAGTTGCACTACATGTAGCCCACAAGGCGTCAGGAAGTCTCTGAAAAATTAACAGGCAGGTGTCATTACCTCTTCCTGAACTGGAAAACCGTGCAAGGAACACAGACTGGGTTTGTTTTTGTAACAAAAGCACATGACAAGTCAGGTCATAAAAACATTTTCATTCTTAGGATACATGTTTAAATACATTACATTAAAGAAGACAAAAATTAAAAGTTACTGAATTAAAGGGTCCTTACAATGATGACACAGAGGAGAAACGTAACATTTCGCACACCTAATCACAGTGAGCTGAAGGATCCCACAATTGAATCGTAATACACAGATTGTAAACATCAGGGCATGAATATATGGGGATAATAGTCATTTATAATTACACAGTAGTGAAATTACAATTCCTTGAAGTATACTAGATGAAAAAAATATTCACCACTACCTTTTTGTCACAATTAGGACGACAGACCTAATATAAAGCACTGCAGACTAGCACACAACAATCTGCATGCCAGAAAAACACATGCACTGTCCATACAAAAACATAATCAGTCTTCCATGTCACATGATTTAACGGAACAGGTCTTCCAGGGTAATGCTATCCACTTCCCATCTTCTTGTCCCAGATTAACTATCTGAAGGAGTTAATTTCACACACACAATACTCGCGGGGGAGGTGGGAGGGGGACTCGCGCGGGGGGGGGTTACATTTTTTTTTAGAGAAAACTTACCTGACTGCCCGTGTCCGCGCCAGAGCTGGACTGACAAATACTATAAATGAATACCACGGACATAAGGTGAAAGTTTGAGGGTTACAGTGAAGTAATGAGCACGTAACTGTCCGAGTTAAAACAGCTCGAGATTAGCGATCAATTACATATTAATGCAACTAATGACCAGCTGGGTTATATTGCAATCCAAATATACGTAAATCTCCAACAGTAGATTGTGAATGGCCAAGTGCAGCAAAGGTTTACACCTCAATCAATACACAAAATAAGCACGATAGGCACCCCATACTCCTCCCTCTCGCCCCAGGTTGCTTCTGTATAAACTCAGCAGGCATACATGTTCAATGCAAACAGATTGTTTCTATTACCCCGATTACTTTCTGACACAAAAAACCATGTACCTACATTGCGGTGCATCAGTCTTCCATGTCACATGATTTAACGGAACAGGTCTTCCAGGGTAATGCTATCCACTTCCCATCTTCTTGTCCCAGATTAACTATCTGAAGGACTTAATTTCACCCACACAATACTCGCGGGGGTGGGGGGGTGGGTGGGGGGGGGAGGGGAGACTCGCGCGGGGGTTAAAAAATAAATTTAAAGAAAACTTATCTGACTGCCCGTGTCCGCGCCAGAGCAGAGGAAGCGGCTCTTGTTTTCGTCGTCAACCGAGGAAACTGCAGGGGACTGAGATCCTATCTGGCATCTGCACGCTGGGGAGCAGCGGGGAGAGCACGGGAGCGGGCACCAGCACGGGTCCCCAGACTGGCTGCTAGAGATACAGCCTTGGCAGTGTGTGGGCGGGGGGAGTGCCGGGTTCTCTGCACCGCTTGTGGGTGGAAAAGCGGCAAGAGCCGATAGCCTCTGAATCAGCACAGCGTGTGTGCAAGGAAGCGGCAGGAGCAATTTGCTTCTCCTTGTGTTGCGTGTGGGCGGTAAAGACAGCAGCTCGGCTCCGAGGCGCTGGGCGGAAGCCCCATCCGCCGTTTGTACCGGAGCATGTGCGCTGCATCACCGTACTCTGCGCCGGCTGGGCAACAAGGACATTGCAGTGTTTTGGGTTCTTAAAAAAGCAATGACTCGCATCGCGACAAATATCTACTTTTCCGTCTTTTTGACAGGCTTACGATTTGTTGTGGATAAGATGCGAAAGTTTCATTATTTTAACCCGCCAGGCTTGAACACAAAACACTGGCATCATTTACTCATGCAAAAAAAAAACTGCTGTCGGATCAGCATCGCTGCTTTGTGCAAAAGACCCGTGGGAAATGCTTAGAGCTGCAGCAGAGGGAGGGGGAGGGGGAAGCGAGAGCGCGACGGAGGAGGGCAGAGGGAAGGGAGGAGGCGAGCGGAGCCGAGCAGCTCCTAGGGAGGAGTGAAGAAGTGGACCAAATGCGGTCCGATGTGATTTTTAGCACGACGGAGGAGAGCTGCGGGGGTGGGGGGAGTGGGGGGGAGGGAGGCGAGAGCGCGACGAGGAGGGCAGAGGGAAGGGAGGAGAGGAGCGAAGCCGAGCAGCTTCTAGGGAGGCGAGCAGCTCCAAAAACACCACCACGTTTCTCCGAGGCAAGGAGAAAATGCCTTGGAGAAACGCACGGCCATTTTCGGATTTGGGGGCGTGTTTTGCTGTCCTGAGTGACGGACAACGTCACGAGCTAAAGAACAGCAAAAATGACGCCCCCAAATCCGAAAAAGACGGGGCTTGTTTGGAATGACTCACTTCTCTTCCAATGGCTGGCCTCTGTTTAGGAAGCCAGCCAATGAAAGCGAACGGAGCTAAGAGGCGGGTCTAAACTGCCCTACTACACAGCATAAGATCTCTTTACATCCGGTTTTGCCTTCGGCAAAACCGGATATACCTCGACCTAAAAAGGTATCAACTATTGTTTTTGTGTAAGGAGGTGTCCCTTCGTGCACAAAAGCAATAATTGATGGCATTTCCTGCTGCAGGATTCAGCAAGCTTAAAAAGAATAACAAACGAGGACAATTAAAAGCATTTCTCCTCGTAACACCACTCCTATTCCTCTCCTGGAGAGGTGTAGGATTGTGACACATTCCCAGCTTTACAAAACTGCGTAATTCTGGGAATATGTCAGGTTCCAAGGAAAACCCACAACAACACCCGCGGGACGTCCCTTTTCCGCAGAGTAATGCGTGAAAAGGGATCATATTTACAAGGCCATGAAAAGTCATGCATGGTGACTTTATTACGTGTCCTTGTATATTTGGATAGGTACACTGCACCACCAGTGCATCAAAACAAGTCAAGTACAGGCGGCACAATAGCCTTGTAAATTAGGCCCTTCAGTAGCCGCCCAGTTATTGTAGTGAGTTGAAGCTCCACGCTGGCATCTGCTTGCTTGCAGATCACAACTTTTAATCAATCCAGGGAAGGCTAATTCAGCCTTTCATCCCGCTGAAATAAGCAATTTCCTCACCAATGTATACCATACTAAGACACAGCAACAACTGTGCTATGAATTTCTACACAAAAAGTTACCATCATCTCATGAACAAATAGTAAAGCTAAAAATAGGAGCAATTTTCTGTTTATTATGTTAACAGAAAGACAACACAAGATCTCTGTCTTAGAGTTGACACTGTTTCAAAACAAACACTGAAGTGAAGCTGAAGACCAACATACCACCTACCTAGTATGAGAATACACTTAGTCAAGGCAAATTGTGGCACGTCCTTTCTCTCTGGACATTGTTCAATCAATCAATCAATCAGGGGTTTATTAAGTGTGATACTCACCCGTGTAGGGTCTCAAGACGCTGGGGGGAAGATGCAGCTCCGGATCAGTCAAAGAGCCAGGTCTTTAGGTTCTTCCTGAAGGTGTACAGAATGGGGAACGTCTGATTTTGACAGGGAGTTCATTCCAGGTCTTTGCTGCTATGTAGAATTAGGCTCTTCCACCTGCTCTGTTTCTGCGGATGCGTGGGGTCTCTGCCAGGGCGAGGTCGGCGGAGCGGATGTTCCTTTCGGGTACGTGGAAGGAGACTTTCATTGAGGTATTTGGGTCCGATGTTGTGGAGGGATTTGTAGGCGTGTGCGAGTAGCTTGAAAGTTACTCTTTTCTCAATGGGGAGCCAGTGGAGGTCTTGTAGGCGCCGGTTCATGTGCTTGTGACATGGGTTCCGAGGGCGAGTCTGGCGGGGTGTTCTGGATGGTTTGGAGCTTGTGTAGCAGGGTCGTTAATTCCAGTGTAGAGAGCATTTCTGTAGTCCAGTCTGCTGGTGTAGCAGGGTCGTTGATTCCGGTGTAGAGAGCGTTTCTGTAGTCCAGTCTGCTGGTTATGAGTGCGTGAGTGACGGTCTTTCCGCATTCAGGGGGGATCCACTTGAAGGTCTTGCAGAGTAGTGTTGAAGGAAGTGGAGGTGACGGCGTTGATCTGGCGGGTCATGGTGAGGACGGAGTCTAGGATGATGGTGAGGCTCCGGGTGTCATCCGTCAGGTTGGGTGGGTTTCCAAGGGCAGGGGGCCACCCGAAATTGTCCCACGCATTGGGGTAGGGCCCAACAGCAAGGACCTCTCAATCAATCAATCATATCATTTGTAAAGCGCACTACTCACCCTTGAGGGTCTCAAGGCGCTGGGGTGGGGAATGCTGCTACTGCTCAAAAAGCCAGGTCTTGAGGAGTATTCTGAAGGTCAGCAGGTCTTGGGTCTGCCGTAGGTGGATGGGGAGGGTGTTCCAGGTCTTTGCGGCGAGGTGGGAGAACGATCTGCTGCCTGAGGTCACTCTTCGGAAGCGGGGGACTGTAGCGAGGGCGAGGTCGGAGGAGCGGAGCTGGCGGGTGGGGGTGCAGAAGCCGAGTCGTCTGTTCAGGTATGTTGGTCCGGTATTGTGGAGTGCCTTGTGTGCGTGGGGGAGGAGCTTGAAGGTTATCCTCTTGTTGACCGGGAGCCAGTGCAGGTCTCTCAGGTGGGGTGTGATGTGGCTGCGGCGAGGGATGTCGAGGATCAGGCGTCCAGAGGCGTTCTGGATTCGTTGGAGCCATCTCATGAGTTTGGCTGAGGCTCCTGCGTAGAGGGCGTTTCCATAGTCCAACCTACTGCTGACAAGGGCCTGGGTGACTGTTCTCCTCGTTTCAGTGGGGATCCACTTGTAGATCCTACGGAGCATGCGGAGGGTGTTGAAGCAGGAGGCGGAGACGGCGTTGACCTGTTTAGTCATGGACAAGGTGGAGTCGAGGATGACTCCTAGGTTGCGTGCGTGGTCGGTGGGTGTTGGAGCGGTTCCCAGTGCGGTCGGCCACCAGGAGTCGTCCCAGGCCGAAGGGTTGGATCAGAGGATGAGGACCTCCGTCTTGTCCGAGTTCAGCTTAAGTCGACTGTTCCTCATCCATTCAGCAACGGCCTTCATTCCTTCGTGAAGGTTGGTTTTGGAGGTGTGGGGGTCCTTGGTGAGGGAGAGTATCAGCTGGGTGTCATCGGCGTAGGAGAGGATGTTGAGGTCGTGCCGATGGGCGACGTGGGCGAGCAGTGCCATGTAGATGTTAAACAGAGTTGGGCTGAGGGATGAGCCCTGGGGTACGCCGCAGATGATCTCGGTGGCTTCGGAGCGGAAGGGGGGAAGGCGGACGCTCTGTGTTCTGCCGGAGAGGAAGGAGGTGGTCCAGTCCAGGGCCTTCTCTTGGATCCCAGCGTTGTGGAGGCGTGTTCGTAGTGTGTGGTGACAGACGGTGTCAAAGGCGGCTGACAGGTCCAGGAGGATGAGGGCCGCCATTTCTCCGTTGTCCAGCAGGGACTTGATGTCATCGGTGGCGGCAATGAGGCCAGTCTCGGTGCTGTGGTTGCAGCGGAACCCGGACTGGGAAGGGTCCAAGATGTTGTTCTCCTCGAGGTAGCGGGTCACTTGTGGGACACCCCTGCGCCGCACGGCCACCAGCTGCTGCGTGTGCCCCTCAGCCTTGTCCCTGCCTCGCTGCCTGCCTCGCTGCCGGCCGACTCCGTTGTTGTTTGTTTTGTTTTGTTTTTGCCCGTCATTTGTGCTTGCTAATTTGTCTCCTTGCTTCCCTGCCCGTGTTAGCGTTTTTTTTTCCTCTGTTTTCTGTATTTCTGCACTCTTTCTCAGCTTGTCCTTCCTGTTTGCCCGCCTACCCTCGCCGCCCTCCGTCTTCCCTCCCCGCTCCCCGCTTCCCGCCACCACCGCAGGCCCCGCCCCTTTTTTCATTCTGTTCCCTCCCCGCTCCCGCCTCCCAGCTGCCCCGCCCACCCGCGCACTTCGCCATTATATGGCGACCGTGCGAACGCGCAGCGGTCACGCGCAGCGGGTGCGCCGTTTGTGCGCCGAAGGCGCGCCAAAGGTAAGCCCGTCTGCGCCCGTCCGCGACCGGATCGCGACCAGCGCCAGGACCCCTGGCCCCCGAAGACCCCGACCGACCCGCCTGACGTACTCCGCCGCCACCCTCATCGCTCTCAACTCCGGCCGACTTCCAGAATGCCATCAAGCCACACCACGACGCACCCACGGACCTTTCAGCTGCCACGCCTGCAAGTTCACCTGCATCCGGACCTGCCCCGCACCAGCACCCGCCAAGTCGAACACCAGCAGCACCCACCTCAAGTGCATCCTGCTCAACACCCGCTCCGTCCACAGACACGCCATCGAACTCTGGAACCTCCTAGACGCCACAGCCCCTGACGTCGCCTTCCTCACGGAGACCTGGATGAACGCCTCCTCAGCGCCCGACATCGCCATCGCTATCCCAGAGGGCTACAAGATCGTCCGGAGGGACCGCAACGCCAACCAGATGGGAGGAGGCATCGCCATCATCCACAAGAACACCATCCGTCTCACGACCAGCACCGACAACACCCTGACCACCGCCGAACACCTGCACTTCCAGATCCACACCAACCCGAACACCTCCCTCAGAGGCACCCTGATCTACCGACCCCCTGGACCACGCACACAATTCAGCGAGGACATCGCCGACTTCGTCAGCCCGCTTGCCCTCCCCTCCTCTGACTACATCCTCTTGGGGGACCTCAACTTCCACCTGGAGAACAACAACGACCGCAACACCACCACCCTACTGGACAACCTCGCCAACCTGGGACTCAAGCAACTGGTGTCCACCCCCACCCACCTCGCCGGACACACACTCGACGCAGTCTTCTCATCCAGCACAGACATCGACTTCAGCCACGCCACAGAGCTTCAATGGACGGACCACAGCTGCGTCCACTTCACCTTCAAGAGAACGACGACCCACCACCACCAGCAACAGGCCGCCCGCAGAAGCTGGAACAAGATCACAGCAGACCAGCTCGCCACCTCCCTGAGCCAGCACCCTCCTGCCAGCTCAGCGGACCCCAGCCAGGCCGCCGACAACCTCACGAAGTGGATCACCATCTGCGCGGACGAGCTCGCCCCGCTGAGGACCCCGCCCAGCAGACCCGGCAGCAAGAAAGCCCCTTGGTTCACCGACGAACTCAAGAGCTCCAAGAAGAACTGCCGAGCCCTCGAGAAAGTCTGGAGAAGGGAACCTACACCGGACAACAGGACCTCCTTCAAGCTTGCCACCCGGAAGCACCACCAGCTGATCCGCGCCGCCAAGAAAACAGCATTCAAGGAACGGCTGGACAACAACGCACACAACTGCAAGGAACTCTTCAACATCGTGAAAGAGCTCTCCAACCCCAGCGCAGGAAACAACGACATCACCCCATCGCAAGACCTCTGCAACTCCCTCGCTTCATATTTCCACAACAAGATCGCGGACATACACAACAGCTTCAACAACCATCCAACGCACACCATGACCGAACAACCACCCCCCACCACCACCCTCCACGCCTGGACCCCGATCAGCACTGAAGACACCATCCGCACGATGAACTCCATCCACTCCGGATCACCGACCGACCCCTGCCCTCACCACGTCTTCAACAAGGCCGACGCTGTCATCGCACCCCACCTGCGAGACATCATCAACACATCCTTCGACACCGCCACCTTCCCTGAGAGCTGAAAACACGCCGAACTCAGCGCTCTACTCAAGAAACCAACAGCGGACCCCACCGAACTCAAGAACTACCGCCCCATCTCGCTCCTCCCATTTCCAGCCAAAGTCATCGAGAAGACCGTCAACAAGCAGATGGCCGCCTTCCTCGAGACGAACGGATCCCTCGACCCCTCACAGTCCGGCTTCCGAGCCAATCACAGCACCGAGACCGCCCTCATCGCCGCCACTGATGACATCCGAGCCCTGATGGACAATGGAGAAACAGCAGCCCTCATCCTCCTAGACCTCTCCGCGGCCTTCGACACGGTCTGCCACCGCACCCTAGTACAGCGCCTCAGCAACATCGGAATCCAGGACAAGGCGCTGGAATGGATCATCTCCTTCCTCGACGGAAGAACACAGAGAGTCCGCCTACCACCGTACAAGTCAGAGGCCTCCGAAGTCATCTGCGGCGTCCCTCAAGGATCATCTCTGAGCCCCACTCTCTTCAACGTCTACATGAGCCCCCTCGCGGCCATCGTACGCAAACACAACCTCAGCATAATCTCCTATGCCGACGACACCCAGCTGATCCTCTCCCTGACCAACGACCCCGCCTCCGCCAGAGCCAACCTGCACGAAGGAATGAGAGAGGTAGCCGAGTGGATGACGACCAGCCACCTAAAACTGAACTCGGACAAGACGGAGGTCCTCATCCTGGGCTCTTCCCCCTCCGCCTGGGACGACTCCTGGTGGCCCCCCGCCCTGGGCACCGCACCCAAACCGACAGACCATGCACGCAACCTGGGCTTCATCCTGGACTCCTCCCTCTCCATGACCAGACAAGTCAACAACGTCTCCTCGGCGTGCTTCAACATCCTACGCATGCTACGGAAGATTTTCCGGTGGATCCCCACCGAGACCAGGAAGACCGTCACCCAGGCCCTCGTCACCAGCCGACTGGACTACGGCAATGCCCTCTACGCCGGTACCACCGCCAAGCTCCAGAAGAGACTCCAGCGGATCCAGAACGCCTCAGCCAGACTCATCCTCGACATCCCACGAACCAGCCACATCACCGGACATCTGAGAGACCTTCACTGGCTCCCCGTCAACAAAAGAATCACCTTCCGCCTCCTCACCCACGCACACAAAGCCCTACACGACCAAGGCCCGAGCTACCTCAACAGCCGGATCAACTTCTACGCACCCAAACGCCACCTCCGATCAGCCAACCACGCCCTCGCCGCCGTCCCCCGCATCCGAAGAGCGACTACAGGAGGAAGGTCCTTCTCCTACCTGGCCGCCAAGACCTGGAACTCCCTCCCGACCGACCTGCGCCTGACCCAAGACCACCTCTCCTTCAGGAAGAAGCTGAAGACCTGGCTGTTCGAGCAGTAGCGGCCCCCCCCCCAGCGCCTTGAGACCCTACGGGTATGTAGCGCGCTCTACAAGTGTCACTGATTGATTGATTGATTGTTCATTGACAGTCTTCTCGATGACCTTTGCCGGGAACGGGAGCAGGGAGTTGGGCCGGACGTTCTTGAGGTCCTTGGGGTCCGCCTTGCGTTTCTTGAGTAAGGCGTTGATCTCGGTGTGCTTCCAGCTCTACGGGAAGGTTGCTGTCTCGAAGGAGGTGTTGATAACTTTCCGGAGATGGGGTGCGATGGATGTGCTGGCTTTGTTGAAGATGTGGTGTGGGCATGGATCTGACGGAGATCCGGAGTGGATGGTGTTCATGATTTTGATTGTGTCATCGTCGTTGATGTTGGTCCAGTAGAGCAGGCGGTTGTTGCGGATGGTGGTCGTGGGGGTAGAGGTCTCAGTGGTTGTTGGGGCAGTCGTGGCGTTGAAACTGTCGTAGATGTCTGTGATCTTGCGGTGGAAGAAGGTGGGCAGCGAGTCACACAGGTATTGCGAGGGTGGGACGTCATTGGTGTTGGAGCTGGGGTTGGAGAGTTCCTTCACAATGTTGATCCACTGTCTGAGGTTGCGGGCGGCAGTGTCGGGGTGGGTATGGTCGGAGGGTGGGCTCTGGGCGAGGGTGGTGGTTAGCTCGTCTTCTCCGAGTTCAGTTTAAGGCAGCTGTCACTCATCCAGGCTGCAGAATCTTTCATTCCTTCTTGGAAGCTGAGTCTGGTGTCTCCAGGGGTTCTTTGTGAGAGAGAGGATGAGCTGGGTGTTGTTGGCGTTGGATACTATGCTGAGCCCTTGCTGTCTGCCGATGGTGGCGAGGGGGGCCATGTAAATGGTGAAGAGCATGGGGCTTAGCGAGGATCCTTGAGGTACTCCACAGCTGATCTCTGTAGGTTCAGAGAGGAAGGGAGGGAGTCTGATCCTTTGGGTTCTGCCTAAGAGAAAGGAGCAGATCCAGTTGAGGGTGGTTCCTCCTATGCCGGTGTCATGGAGTCTGGCTGCGAGAGTGCATTGGGAGACGGTGTCGAAGGCAGCGGAGAGGTCTAGTAGGATGAGGGCTGCAGTGTGGCCCTGGTCGAGTAGCATGCAGATGTCATCAGTGACAGTGAGGAGGGTGGTCTCAGTGCTGTGGTTGTTGCAAAATCTGGACTGGGAGGAGTCGAGAATGGCGTTCTCTTCGATGAAGGTGATCAGCTGGGCGTTGATGAATCTCTCAGTGACTTTGGCTGTGAAGGAAAGGAGAGAGATGGGCCAGTAGTTTTTCAGATCCATTGGGTCGGCCGAGGGTGTAATTTTTATTTATTTATTTATAAAACTTGTAGAGCGCACGAATACCCGGAGGTGTCTCGGCGCTTGACAGAAGATCACAGTGTAGCTGTATTTGTGGGTAACATGCATGTCTATTGATTGAATAGCCAGGTTTTTAGCTGTTTTCGGAAAAGAGGTAAAGTTGGACTAGTTTTAAGGTGATTGAGAAGAGCGTTCCACAACTTGGAAGTGGCAATCGAAAAAGATCTGTCTCCCCATGTTGCTTTCTTAGTTTTGGCTATCTCCAGGAGATATGCCCTAGAGGATCTGAGAGTGCGGGCTGGCCTATAAGGACAGAGAGAATGTTTTAGGAAAAGCGGGCCTTTTTCATGGAGGGTCTTGAAGGCTAAGCACAAGGCTTTAAATGTAATTCTCTGCCTCACAGGAAGCCAGTGGACTTTACGAATGACATTTGAGATGGGTCTGAATTTAGGTGTTGAGGTGACAAGTCTGGCAGCTGCATTCTGTACCAGCTGAAGTTTGTTTAAGACCTGTTCTTGTGCGTTAAGCAGTAGAGCATTGCAATAGTTGACTCGGGACATGAGCAGAGTGGAAATCAAGGTTTTTATGGTATTTAAAGAAAGATAAGGGGGCAATTTCCTAATCATTTTTAACGTAAAAAAGGAAGCGGAAACTATAGCGTTAGCATGATGTATATAGGGAAGTTTTTCATAAAAAATCAGTCCCAAGTTCCTAACTTTATTAACTGGAACAGGTGGAGGTCCAAATTCTTGAGGCAACCAAATGGGGGACCAAGTGGGGGTGAGTTTGCCAAAAACCATGACCTCGGTTTTGTCCGAGTTAAGCTTTAGGCAATTTTTACTCATCCAATTGCTGATGGCATGCATTCCCAGTTTGAAGTTGTTAGCTACTTCCAGACCATTGTTGTTGATGGCAAGGACAATCTGAGTATCGTCAGCATAAGATGTAACTGCAAGACGATGATCTTTGATGATCCTCGCCAAGTCCGCCACATAGATGTTAAAAAGTGTTGGACTTAGCGAGGATCCCTGGGGAATGCCACATGGAAGACCAAAAGGGGAGGATGAGAAATCACCCATGGTCACAGTTTGTTCCCGATTGGCCAGGAAGGAGGAGAGAAGGGTGATGGCGGTCCTGGAAATTCTGGTTCCTCTGACACGGTCGATCAGGATGGTATGATCAACCGTCTCAAAAGCCGCAGAGAGGTCTAGCATTATGAGCACCGCCGTACCTCCTCCATCCAAGATCATTCTGATTTCATCAGATGCTTTTATTAACACCTTGGCTGCTAGAGGTTTTCCCCTCCTGTGCTGGATAGTAAGATTTATCATTGTTCATGACAAGATCAGCTCGTCATAAGCACAGCTCCACTGTGCCTCATGATGAGCTGAGCTCCTCATGAGCAGGGAAGGGGTTAAAGCAGTCTCCGTGCCATGAGCCTTTCTGAACCCGAACTGTGACTCATCAAGACAGTTGTTATTGTCTATGAATTCGGAGATTTGGATGTTCATGATTTTTTCAATGATCTTTGCTGGAAACGGAAGACAGGCTATTGGCCTATAGCTGGTGACATTGGAAGGATCAAGAGTGGTTTTTTTAAGAAGTGGTTTGACTACTGTTTTTTTCCATATGGATGGGAAGATCCCTGAAGTGAACATAGCATTGTAAATGTCAGTAAGAGTGTGGCAGATGATATTGGGGGCCATTTTAAGTATAGCGGAGGGCAAGGGTCATCGGGTGAGCCTGAATTGATGGTCATCATGAGTTTGTGAACTAATTCAGGTGACTCACGATCAAAAGAAAATATTGGTACATTGTTCGTGATGGAAACTGAAGGAGTCTTGGAATTTGTGATGTCATTGGCATGATTATTGAATTTTGAATAAATGTTGCACACTTTATCTTGGAAATAGGTGGATAGGGCATCACACATAGATTGGGATGCCTCTTTGTTAGTAGTTTTGTCCTGCCCTGTAAGATGTGAGACAACCTGGAAAAGTTGTCTGGCCGAGTCTTGCGCTGACTCAATTTGATTATTATAATAAATACTTTTTTGACAGATGATCATTTGTTTGTATTTATTCAGTTTCTCTTTATAAAAGATTTTTTCCATCGGGTCGTAATTTCTACGCCACTTACGCTCTTGTCGTCTGCAGTTTTGTTTTTCCAGCCTAAGGGTCTCATTGAACCAAGGGGCTGAATTGGATGTTCTGTTGGTCGATCTTTTTTTGGTGAGAACTGTACATTCAAGTGTGCTCTGAAGGCAGTGGGTGTAAGTGGTGGCAGCTAATTCAGGGTTGGAAATATTAATGTCCTGCATCAAGTGCAGTTTTTGAGTAAAGTCATCAAGATTGATACTTTTCCAAGATTTAAAAATGTTAGTATTAGAAAGAGTGATGGGAGGGGGACTGGGGGGGCAAATATTGAAACATACGGCTGCGTGGTCAGTCCACGTAAGAGGGAGTGTTTTATCTATAAAAAGAGATTTAAGGTTAGAAAAGATTCCCTCTAACGTATGCCCTGCAGAATGCGTAGGGGAGTGGACCAGTTGAGTCAGTCCAACTGCTTCCATCTTAGTAAGGAGAGTAATAATATCTGGGTCTTGATCCAAGTCCAGATGAAAATTAAAATCATCTATAATGGTGAAGTTGTTTTCTCCTGCTATAGGCTCTAAAAGGTGGCTCAGAGAAGATAGAAATGCTGAGCGGGAGCCAGGGGGACGATAGAGCAAAACACCTCTAAATGAGCTGGAATAAGGGGTGAAAAACGTAAAATTAATTGCTTCACATGTGCCAATGGTTAAGGGCTCCATTCGCAGAATATAGTTATCTCAATATATTATCGCTATACCTCCTCCTCTTTTTAGACATCTGTCATGTCTAATATTAGTAAAGCCCTCTGGCGTGGCCGTGGTGAAATTGGGGTCACAGACCTGGTCACCCCAAGTTTCTGTGAGGAACAGTATATCTAAGTTCCAGTTTTCAATAGTATTTGCTATTTCATATCTGTGTTTAGGGAGAGATCTTACATTAAGGAGATCGGCTTTAATTGTTTTAGAGGACTTGTTATGTTTCATCTTGTCAGGACAGAGTAAATGAGGATTGTCCATGATGTGAAAAGAACAAATTGAGCAAGTATAAGGAGAGTAGTTTTAAAGACCCACATCGATGGGACTACAAGTGTGAATGGTAGTATTGAGAGTCTTAAGATACTCATCCTCATAATGAACTCTGGAGGAAAATGGAGCCGGGGAGCAGAGGTCAGGGGGACTGGCCCTCGGCCCGGTACCGGCGCAGACGGGCTCACCTTGGGCGAGCCTTCGGCGCGACGCCGGTGCGCCCGCTGCGCTCGTCCGCTGCGCGTTCGGGGGGAGGTAGCCATTTATGCTGGTGAAGGTGGGAGTAACTATAAACCAAAAACAGTACCAATATTGCCACACTACTTCTACTTGGACCAAGGATGATCACTCGAATCACTGACTGAAACAGTAACTCTCGGGAGATGTTTTGTCCGGAATAAATCCAATGAGTTTAATTATTTTAACATAAAGAGCATCATATCAATGAGCAATTTTTTGTTTTTTAGATGAACACTTATTTCACTCCACATAAGTATGTCGAATAACGAAGTAAAACAAACGAGAAAACAATACTATTTAGCGACAAACTTTCAACTTGCATTCAACATTCATACAGAACAACACACTGATATATATACACATAAAGCCATTATACAAAAATATTTACAACATCAATTTTTAGAAAAACATGTATAGAAAAACATAGCATTGGAAATCAGCAAATAAAGAGTTTTGGTGTGCTTGAGAGTCAATCGAGAATTCCTAATGCTGGGTAGAGGAGGTCTACGCGTTTCGATGACCCCTTGTTGTGGGGAAATCTCGTCAGGACCAAGCGCCTTTCAGTTGCTGGGTTCTCTTTTGAAGGTAAAAATAGTTTTACGCATGTTGCGATATAAACAAGTCTTGGTGTCACCAATTCGGGTGGAAGTGGAGATATTTATCGTAGCGTGGAGACAGATGGGGTGCTGTTTCCCGGGTAGCACGGTGAAACGCCTCTTTCAATTATTCGGTTCCTGTTAGGTTCTAGTATGCTGAGTCTATCGGGGGGTCCACGCTCTTCGGTCTCTGTCAATGAATGCAGCTGCCGGCACCATCCAGTCGGATCACCGACTGGATGGTGCCGGCAGCTGCCGGGATTTCCCCACAACAAGGGGTCATCGAAACGCGTAGACCTCCTCTACCCAGCATTAGGAATTCTCGATTGACTCTCAAGCACACCAAAACTCTTTATTTGCTGATTTCCAATGCTATGTTTTTCTATACATGTTTTTCTAAAAATTGATGTTGTAAATATTTTTGTATAATGGCTATATGTGTATATATATCAGTGTGTTGTTCTGTATGAATGTTGAATGCAAGTTGAAAGTTTGTCGCTAAATAGTATTGTTTTCTCGTTTGTTTTACTTCGTTATTCGACATACTTATGTGGAGTGAAATAAGTGTTCATCTAAAAAACAAAAAATTGCTCATTGATATGATGCTCTTTATGTTAAAATAATAAAACTCATTGGATTTATTCCGGACAAAACATCTCCCGAGAGTTACTGTTTCAGTCAGTGATTCGAGTGATCATCCTTGGTCCAAGTAGAAGTAGTGTGGCAATATTGGTACTGTTTTTGGTTTATAGTTAATTGATGGTGAGGCTTGTCCTTATTGCCAGTGAGCCCAGACCCTGTCTTGGTTTCGGTGAAGGTGGGAGGGCAGAGCAACTAGTGAGCTTACTCACCCAAGATGGCGGCCAATATGGAAAGGCTCCAAGGCAGCACCTTATCGGCTGCTGTGGGGCCGGAAAAACAGAATCCAAGCAGTGTGAGTCCCACAATGAATTATAAAGGATTGTGAGGTGCAAGAAATTAAACAAACAATTCAGGTACAATATTTGTTAAAAAAACGATTCAATTTATAGTCATGAGGAGGTGCTTGACCTCTGCCCTCTTCCAGTCGAATCTATGACAAAATATCGAATACACAAATATCGAGATACAAAATTATCGCAACAAAAATATCGATGGCAAAAATATCGGAATCCTATCACCAACAAGGTAAGTACAAATATATCAAAAAAAATATATAGAATGTCAAAAATATCGTTTTTTGTAAAATATCGTTTTATTTTAATAAAATAAAAATGTAATATTAACAAAATAATACTTATAAATGTAATAAACATATTTAAAAATATATTTTAATATTTAAAATTAATACATAATGTAATACAAATTATTAATAATAAAGATATAATACGTAATATATTTTTCATTAATAATAACTCTAAATTAATTATTTTCATAACTTATAAATAAATAAAAATATAATAAATAATAAATTACAAATACATTTATATACATAAAATAATAATATAAATGACAATTAATAGCAACATAAAACTAATAAAAAAACTAAATACATTTTAGATAGCGTATCAGTAAAAATGACTATTCCCACTCCAGAGAGTGCAACAGTAGGGAAAGTGTTGGATAGCGTAGGGGTAACAATTACTATTCCCACTCCAGAGAGTGCAACAGTAGGGAAAGTGTTGGATAGCATAGGGGTAAAAATTACTATTCCAACTCAAGAGAGTGCAACAGTAGGGAAAGTGTTGGATAGCGTAGGGGTAACAATTACTATTCCAACTCCAGAGAGTGCAACAGTAGGGAAAAGTGTTGGATAGCGTAGGGGTAACAATTACTATTCCCACTCCAGAGAGTGCAACAGTAGGGAAAGTGTTGGATAGCGTAGGGGTAAAAATTACTATTCCCACTCCAGAGAGTCCAACAGTAGGGAAAGTGTTGGATAGCGTAGGGGTAAAAATTACTATTCCAACTCCAGGGAGTGCAACACAGGGCCGGAATGGGAACCAGAACCGGCCCTGGCAAAGTGCTCGGCCGGCCCCCTCGCCCCCTCCGGGAGGAGGGGGAGGTGTGGCCGCGCTCTGTGCCAGGGCCGGTTTTCGGACATTTTTGTTACAGGGCCGTTTTTGCAGCATAACGGCCCTGTAACAAAAACGGCCCCCAGGGGGCCAAAACCGGCCCCCAACCATGCGGCCCACCGGGGGATTGCCCGGTGCCCGCAACGGCCAGTCCGGGCCTGGTGCAACAGTAGGGAAAGTGTTGGATAGCGTAGGGGTAAAAATTACTATTCCACTCCAGAGAGTGCAACAGTAGGGAAAGTGTTGGATAGCATAGGGGTAACAATTACTATTCCAACTCCAGAGAGTGCAACAGTAGGGAAAGTGTTGGATAGCGTAGGGGTAAAAATTACTATTCCCACTCCAGAGAGTGCAACAGTAGGGAAAGTGTTGGATAGCGTAGGGGTAACAATTACTATTCCCTCTCCAGAGAGTGCAACTGTAGGGAAAGTGTTGGATAGCGTAGGGGTTAAAATGACATACTTATAAAAAAAGCTTTTTTTTTAATAATAAAAATATGAACTATTAAATAAATATAAACCATTTACAATACATATACATAATTATTAAAAACATGATTAGCAAAATATATGTAACCAAAAAGAATTATTAAAAAATACCATTTTATAATATTTTATTACAAATTAATAAATAATTAACAATTATATAATTAACTTAACAATTAATTTAAAATCATTATTACTTAATTACATTTAAATTACTTCCCACCATATTCCCCTTTAAACACACAACCCGCAACAGAACACATTTATAAATTAATTAATTAATTAAAATTAATTAACAATTTATTAAAATTAATTACCAATTAATTAAAATTAATTTATGATGCCTACTAATTAATAATTAATTCAACATAATTAAATTACTTCCCACCCTATTCCCCTATAAACCCATAACCCGCTACAGAACATATTTATCAATTAATTAAAATTAATTAAAAATAATTACCAATTAAGTGAATTAATTAATAATTACTACTAATTAATAATTAATTCAACATAATTAAATTACTTCCCACCCTATTCCCCTATAAACCCATAACCCGCTACAGAACATATTTATCAATTAATCAATTAATTAAAATTAATTACCAAATTATTTAAATTTAATTACCAATTATTTATAATCAATTAATAATAACTACCAATTAACAATTAATTTAACATAATTAAATTACTTCCCACCCTATTCCCCTATAAACCCATAACCCGCTACAGAACATATTTATCAATTAATCAATTAATTAAAATTAATTAAAAATAATTACCAATTAATTAAATTAATTAATAATTCCTACTAATTAATAATTAATTTAACATAATTAAATTACTTCCCACCCTATTCCCCTATAAACCCACAACCCGCTACAGTACTAAAATACAACATTTAATTAGGTTACATTAAAAAAAAATTTAAACATAATAAATACAATATAATAAACACAAAATTTATTAAAAAATCGATATCAGTAACATCGAAACTATTTACATCGATATTACTGACATCGATATTTAAAACTTCGATATTACTAATATCGATATTAAGAGTGTCGATATTACTTACCTTCTATATTATGTCCCTTCGATATTTAAACTTCGATATAATTGTATATCGAAATTTAAATCTCGATATTTTGTCTGTGCACCCTTCCAGTCGTCGGAAAATGTGCCGGATTCGAGGGAGGAATTGATGGTTCGGCCTAGTTCAGGTGCAATTGTGGCAGCTCTGCCTTGAACTCTCAAATGGGGTTCTGTCCAGATACCAAATGTGGTCATGAGCTATATGGACGTATCTTTTATCGCCGAGCTGTCACACAGTATTTGTTTTGTAAAGCGCTTCCTCTTGACAGACATCACTTTGCAGCACTTTTTGAGCTGAATGAGGCACTCAAGGATACAAGCCAAAGTCATTCTTCAATGAGGCAAGATAGATTACTGAGGTGGGCCATTGATCTCCTAGAAGTTTATTCAAGCTCAGTCTTTGTCAGAAGATATTCTGCCTTCCGCACGTCCCTGATCCTTTTGTAGAGGGCACGGAGGTGACGTAGTCACAATCATTTCATGAAGAAGGAGCAAGCTGCCTCGGTGCTTCTTGTAGGTGAATCAGGTTTTGGTGATTATACGTGCATGGATGGATGTCCAGATGTAGTCCAGAGAGGAAGGAAATAGAGCCTGAAGGTATTTAAGACCTCTCCTCTTTCCTCTAATGTACAGTAACTTGAATGGTATCTTTTGTGCTACTGGGAGCGGAGTTATTTAAGAGCTCAATTTTCTAAGTGTAAACCAATCCCAGCTGCTAAATTAAGTAATTTCCATAATTTTGGAATCTGTTTCTTAGGGGCTCCAGCATAACTGATGTTACAATAATTGAGTCGTGAGAACACCAATATCCTGCTTTGCTATATAAATAGAAAGTGTTACGTGGAACAGAGGAACAGTCTTTTAAAGTCTATGGGGCAGATATACAAGGCTCTTGCACCACTTTTGCGTCACTTTTCCCAAGTTAAAAATGACGCAAAAGTAGCACAAGAGCCTTGTAAATAACCCCCTAAGTGCCCGATTATGGATTTGGCTGTGCAGCACCAGAACTGCTCTGCCACACCACCAAAGCTGTGGTCAGACCGCCTCCCAGATTAGGAGTTTTCTCTTGTCAAGTAGTCTTTCTTTGGCGTTCCCACGGTGCTGCTTTTATAAACGGGCACTGTCCATGCTGGCCAGTAACTGGCATGCATGCACACACGGGGGCACATGTCCTGCCCCCCTGTGTGCATCCACAGGGTGCAGAGGGAAGGGGGCCCTGTAGGACACCCATTGTTTCCTCTCCGCCAGGGTTCACATGGAGGAGGAACCGCCATGCCATGAGAACCCTGGCGTAGAGAAAATTCCTATTATGCTTGGAGGGACAGCGGTGGTTTCACCAAGAATATGGATGGCTCTACACTGCCACAACACTGCCAGGGAACAGCAGTTCCCTGCAGTTCCAAAGGTTGTGCATTTACAGGCGCATCATGACACTAAACATGTGGACACCCTTCAGTCGTGTGCTGTTGACATGCTACCCACTGGACTGTGTTTCACGTTCTTATGTGGGAGACTTAACTCATGTCACCTGGGAATGCACCTATAGGTTTATCACTATACTACACACAGTGCATGACATGTTGATGTGGAGTGGATGTGTATCCGTTTAGAAAACACAGTGCAGAACCAGGGGGTGATGAGCTCCATAGAGAGGCTCAGCGCATAGCCTGGCATCCCCGAATGCACAAAGCGTAGTCTGTGGAGGCAGGTCTACTGTAGGTGCATCTTTGTGCTACTGTCAAGAAATGAAGGTAGGGTTCAATCATTAACCTTCTTGAAGTAAAGGGGACTTTCATTCTAGAAGCTGTACTATCTGATAATGCAGTTTACAGACGTCTGCCCGCTGGAAATTAGTGTCAAATAGCTTGACAGAAAAGGATACAGCAGGAGTAGTTACTATAGCTGAATCCTCAGGCTAGTAAACCCAAGATTTGAGCTTCAGAATATGATTTTGCGATGCTATGGTAGCCTGACCTGGAGTGTGAAATAAAACTGAGAAACCACTGCCAAACTCCAGAAGAGACTCCAACGGATCCAGAACACCTTAGCAAGACTCATCCTCGACATCCCCCGACACAGCCACATCTCCGGACACCTGAGAGACCTGCACTGGCTCCCGGTCAACAAGAGAATCACCTTCCGTCTCCTCACCCACGCACACAAAGCCCTACACAACCAAGGACCAAGATACCTCAACAGCCGCCTCAACTTCTACACTCCCACACGTCAGCTTCGATCGACCAGCCACGCCCTCGCCGCCGTCCCCCGCATCCGAAGAGTCAACACAGGAGGAAGGGCCTTCTCCTACCTGGCTGCCAAGACCTGGAACTCTCCCGACCCACCTCCGCCTGACCCAAGACCACCTCGCCTTCAGGAAGCAACTCAAGACCTGGCTGTTCGAGCAGTAGCGGACCCCCTTCCCAAGCGCCTTGAGACCCTCCGGGTGAGTAGTGCGCTATATAAATGCTTTATTGATTGATTGATTGATTGATTGATTGAGGAAAAGTGAGGAAGGGAGAAAGGAAAGACTGGAGCAAGAAGGACTGAAGCAATTGATGATCCTGAAGAGCAAAGCCCAGAGGGGCAGGACACAGTTCAAGGACTGCTTCATATGATTGATACAGGAAGCAAGAAAATGGAGGACAAGCAGCGACTCTGATGAATCAGTGTTAAAGAGCTCTTCCAGTGAAAAAAATGATTAACAGTTCTACTTAGCCACTTCTACACCACCTTCATTAACAACAACAGTCATTCTAGAAAGTTCCTTTCTGATGACATCTGCTTGGGTTTTGAGACATATTGTGACATCATTCACTTGATGGTCCCTTTACAGCAACTGCCACCTTACATGTCCTTCTCCCCAGTTCCCAGTGTGTGCCTCCACAGCAAAGATGAGAGCGGTCCCCACAGGTACATGCCACACAGCATTGTCCCGAGTAAGGCGAGTACTTCGTGCATACAAATATGTCACCATCCCTAAGAGAGTTTAAGCTCTACTCCAGTACATTGTGAGTAAAGGGGTGAACCATGCATGATGGAAATCCATTGGCCATTCTCCAGCCCAAAACAATAATAATGCAAACAGTGGATAGCCAATAGCAATGGACTAGTGCTGTACACATTTTTTCAGGTTTTTTGCACTTTTTTGTAAATCCACTTACACAAATCCATGGATCCTCAATGAATTCAGCAGACCAAAAGAACTTGAGAAATGCATGTGTGCACACACAAAAAATGTCACGTCTAACCCTCTATCTGTGTACTCAAGGAAGGTCTAGCACTAAAACTGAGGGGGCAAGATTGAAGTGAAGCAGCCCGGGTGATTATCAGTGGCTGAGATTAATTCAAACATTCCACCCATCACTTTTTTGTAAACTTTAATGTGTCACCCTAACTGGGACGGCTATGCCCGGACTTGGGTCCCATGCGCATTGTGTCACTGGAAGCAAGCTGTACCCAGCTGATGAGCACTTACTAGGGCAAAATCAGTCCTGGGTTTCTTGTATTCCAGTTCAGTGGGGAACAGGCCTGGCAGTTCGGGCAGAACTGTTTACACTGGAGCAGAGTCAAGACTGAATTGCATATGACTTGGTCCAAAATGAGGTGGCATGGTGTGTAAAATAATGAAGAATTGAGATGAAGCACTGGGTGATTACCAATGGGTGAAATTAATTCAAGCATTACATCCATCACGTTCTGTATACTTTAGTGCCAAAACATGACAGCTTTGGCCCAAACACCAAGTTTGGCTTATTGTTTTGGGATGATTAATGGCAGCATGTCAGAAACTACTCAGGATTACTCAGCCAAGAAGGGGTTCAGTTCAGGATGTAAATTTCGGCCAGGACATGTCACTCTCTCATCCATGAGTACACTGGCAATAGGTCTCTAAAAGGGTGAGATGTTGTTTTAGGACAATGTCTCAAAAAACCTCGAATGTACTTCCAACATTTAACAAAAAGCAACAAACTGGCCCCATTTCAGTGAAGTTCTGTGCAGCAGGCTTTCCTTTCCCGCATGGCAAAAAGCAAGAAACCGGGACACAGAAAGTACTGGAGGAGGGAACAAAGAAAGAGAGGGGAAGAAGTAAAGATAACAAATGCTGAAGGAAGGGAACAAGTGATGACGAAAGTGAAGCGGGTCTACAATCCAGTGAACAAGTAACTAAGGGAGAGATGAGGAGTGAAACCTGATTCTAGTGGGGGAAAAGGGATAAGAATGGTGAGGAAACTGATGACAGGAGGAGGAAAGAAAACACAGATGGAGTGAATGGGAAGGAGTGGTATAAGGTATGGTAAAAAACATTTAACGGAGACTACAAGAAGATGACTCTCCAGAGGTGGACTGAATGAGAAACACATTGTTGAGACATCCCCTGTACAACGTTTGGCCCTGTAAGCACCTTCACGGACCCAGGGCCTGGAGCTACAAAACTGGAACGCTTGGTGCAAGAGAGATAACGCTGTGGGATACTAAACGCGCTCCTGTGATGGGCTCCTGGGCGTAACCCTAGACAGTGAACTGCTACCGACCACTCCTTAGGACATACATACAACATTTACCTTTTTCATTCCTGGAGCGTTTGATCTTTCAAAGGGTTGAACAAAACATGAGCCAGGTGTGCCATACAACTTTCATATTTTCATAGTCTCACTTTTAATGTTGAAGCTGAAACGACTACAGTTGAATAATGGTTTCATGTTTACCTGCTTCTGCAGAAGAACGTGCAGTCCCCCAAAAGATACAAGGGTGGCTGAGATTGCCACGTGGAAAAAGCATTTACAACTCTCTCTGCTTGTGCTACCTCCCAGGCCATGACCCCCTCCTTGTATCTGTTCATTTACATGTATTTTACAAATCAAATTGAATGCACAAATGATATATAGCAACACGAACAGGCGTGGTTCTCTCTTGTTAATGCAGGCATTTCCTACAACACACCCCAGAATGGATGTGGAAAAGGCAGGCATTTGTCTGCTCCAACGATGGTTGGTCTTTAATTATTTTTTTTAAACACAGACTTTATTAAGTTTTGTAAGTTGTGTACAGCTGTGAAATCGTTACATCATGTATACATGTGATCATCGGCATCTTTCGACTCTAAGGTGTACCAAGTGATATGTTAACCGTGATTAGTATAATAGTATTATCCTTTATAGAATTCATTTGTGCACAGCTCTCGTGCATACAAAAACAGCGCTAAAGTTTCCGACAGATGTCCTATCTAGCTAAGTGTCATGCAGGCTATATTCATGTACACACCAGTATAAAAAAGCAATTCCCTTGAACAAAGTCATATACATAAACACTATAAATGAGAATTTTTTTTTATAGAACTATGACAATTAGATCTGGAGTAAAAAAAATTGCAAAATTTATTGTATACAGTAAAGTTAAAAAAGCAGAATATAATAAACTGCTTAACACAGGTTAAAATAGGAATTATAAAAAAACAGTACATAAACAATATTGACCCGCAATATTGCTAGAAACAGACAGAAAAACAGTAAGACATATGATTTCTCATTTATAGTGTTTATGTATATGACTTTGTTCAAGGGAATTGCTTTTTTATACTGGTTGGTGAACCCTATTTCCCTTGACTCTCGTTAAGGGGTACCTCTCCTATTTTAACCTATATTCATGTACGCAACATCTATCCACAGAAATACAAAATTTACAATAAAGAACTGAGCTACTACCAACTGAGGGGCAGATTTATGTTGGGAATGCGCCACGTTTGCGTCACGCAACTGCGGCGTAAACGTGGCGCATCCCTACGACCCATTTACAACGTGACGCATCTAGGCAGAAGCGTCACGTTGTAAAGCCCTGCGCCACTTGTGGGCGTTCCGGCGCAGGGTGGGCGTTCCGGGGCAGGTGCGCCTCGCAAAAGTGGCTGAGTGAAATCTATAAGATTGCGCTCAGGCACTTTCAGGCCAATGCTGCGTCAAAACCCTGCGCCTGCTTGAAGCAGGCGTAGGTCTTGACGCAGCATTGTAAAGATGGGGCACCCCCGAGCCTTGCTGGAGCTGCGTCACGCTTGCGACGCAACTCCAGCAATGCGCCACCTTTACGGCACAGATGCGTCACGCATCTGTGCCATTTTTGCCCCATGGTGCGCCGCATTGCAAATGCGGCGCACCATGGGTGGCGGAGCAGCGGCGCAAAATAACTGGCGCATCCCTGGGGATGCGCCAGTTATCATAAATCTGCCCCAGAGTGTCTGCCTCCTATATCTGCCGGGAAAGACAGGCGGAGGGCCACCAGACCGTGCGGGATGGGGCGTGCGGGGTGGGGGGGGGAGGGGGAAGGTGGGAAAGCAAGGGGGGAGAGAGCAGGGGGCAAGGGAGAACACAGGCTACATACTCAATAATGACTATTTGCGGTGTCCCATTGTATACCTTGGCAGCAGGGGCCACGGTGGCTACCTGAGCAAGCTATGTGAAAACACACTGCACCGGAGCTAGCTAAGGAAATGCTCAGAGGGGTCGTCCTCTGTGAAATGTGGAAGTCTGGGTCGTACTGGCCTATCGGGCAATGAGGCAGCGTCCAATGGGCTGGCCTCACAGGTCAGTGCATGAGCTAGTGTTTTTTGGGCTGTTTTGGGGCCTGTTTTATGGTGTTTGTGGTCACCATTTATTGTTGATTTCCCTGCTATTAAAACAAGCATTGCCTACAGCAATCTCAAATCTATGCAGACTTCCATATCGTCCAAGGGAAGAGGTGTGGCGTTGCAGCCAGGGCGACTGACACCGGACGCTGGGGCTCATGGTTCGATCCCCTGCACCGGAGGCAGGTCAGCTCTGCACAGCCCTGCTCAATCTACCCGACGCCCCCCAGCGCTGGGATGCCTCCGGGTGGCTGTGCGCTTTACAAATACTGGATTTACATTTACAAATCACTTATACAGCGTGTCTGTACACGTTCAGAACTGCCCCAGTTTGCAAACATGGGCCACTTTTGTTTTTTAGCTGTTTCATTCACTAATGGAGGCCACTTTTATTTTGGTGCCAGGACTAATTTTTTGTCCAATCCAACCCTGGTGGAAGTACATAGATTATTTCAGTGACTGATTGGGATGTATAAGCTATGACAAGGGACGTAGCTTCGGGGAGGGGGGGGCTGGGGGTTGGGGTGTCACACCCCTCTAATGTATTACTTAATAAATAGTTGGGTACAAGAGTTTTCAGTTGTGTGGAATAAGATGTCTGTCCGATGTCACCTGGGAGTTTTAAATACTCACTCAGACAAAAACACACACAAACACTCTTCTCTATGTTTTGATGGCCTTAAACAATCGTTTTATTAACAAAATACTGTGTTCTAAGTGCCCCTCACAATCCACACTCCTGTCCTTTTCAGCTGGTCCT
Organism: Lissotriton vulgaris; assembly: GCF_964263255.1. Lineage (NCBI taxonomy): Eukaryota > Metazoa > Chordata > Amphibia > Caudata > Salamandridae > Lissotriton > Lissotriton vulgaris. The sequence continues at coordinate 226,873,986 of NC_141687.1, read as the reverse complement.
TAAGCCCCCCCAGCCTCATGTGCGGCTTCCCATATAAAGATTAACAAGAAATCCCAGCGTGAGTGTCGGAAAATCTGAAGCTCGCACCCCCATTCCCACTCCTACTGACAAAACCACGCCCCTGGCTAAACCCAGCATTCTTGAAAATGAGGAATTACCCAGCAGTAATCATGCCAAGACGTAACAATACTGCTCAGTTTGATTTCCATTGAAGATGATGAAGTGGCTTTGGACCCAGCAAGCTGATACATATCTACTTCTCTGGCATTCCAATGTTTATCGTTCTGTTTCTCCCAGTTTATTTTAGAACATACTACCCCCACTAGGTGGAATGTTCTGATAGCCCTATAGCCCTTCTGCCTAATGCTATAATAGTTGTTAAAAGTCATCCCCATTGTTATAGACCCTCACCTGTGGCTTAGGCCTATAATGTTTGTTCAGGGCCTTTAACAGTCTTTACTGCACTCGACAGTGAGCTATATAATGCTTAATGCACATAAAGTGATTAGCATGAAGTGAGTGACAATGCCATTCCAAGGTTTATTATATGATATCATATGTTCTATTGCTAATATTTATTTTCCATGATCCCAGTAGTCTATAACAATCATGAAAAAAACTCTTGCTAGATCATTCTTAATTTACAAAGGCAAACATGAAAAAGAGTAAGAAAAGGGGGCACAGAAAGGAGCGGAGAAGGGGACAGAGAAAGAGGAGAATACCTAGAGACAACTATAGCTGAAAGAAGGGGGCAAGTGTTAACGAGAGTGAAGTGGATGGACTTCCAAGTGAGCAAGTAACTAAGGGAGAGATGAGGAGGAGAACCTGCTACTAGTGGGGAAAAGGGAGAGGAATGGTGAGAAAAACCAATAACAAAAATGCAGTGAATGGGAAGGAGTGGTATAAGGTAAGGGAAGAAAGATTTAATGGGGGCTCCAAGGAGAGGGAGGTTGGAGGCTATGTTTGAGTGGCATCACATATGTAATGGCCAGGCAGACTGTGAGATAACCTGTGCTGATGTTGTCCTAGCTTATGTCCCATGTAGAGTTTGAAGACTGCAGGCGTGAACCAAGGGGCTCTGTAGAGAGATAGTCTAAGTTGACACATAGTTATGCTTGATTACAGGGAAGATGTGAACCTGTGTGCGGGGTGAACACGGAGATGCTGATCGAGTGAGAAGATGCGCTGGTGGCCGAGTAGCACGCTTTGGAAACAGGCATAATGCCTTGAAGCCAGGGTCGGACTGGCCTATCGGGTAATCAGGCAGTGACTGATGGGCTGGCCTCACAGGTCGGTGAGTGGGCCGGTGTCTTTGGCTTTTTATGGGCCTGTTTTATGGTGCTCCAGGCTGCTATTTACTGTTGATTTCCCTGCTATTAAAACAAAGATTGCCTGCAGCAAGCTTAAATCCATGCAGTATTCTATACCTTGAAAATCACTTATACAGCGTGTCTTTACAAGTTCAGAACTAGCCCAGTTTGCAAACATGGGCCACTTTTATTTTTTAGCTGTCCCATTCACTATTGGAGGCCACTTTTATTTTAGTCATTTTGTGTCCAATCCAACCCTGGTGGAAGTACATGGATTCTTTCAGTGACTGATTGGGATGTATATGCTATGACCAGGGGGTGTAGCTTTAGGGGGCCCTTGGGGTGTCAAACCCCCCTAATGTATTAATTAAATAAATAGTCTGGAACAAGAGCTTTCAGTTGTGTCTGGTAAGATGTCTGTCCAATGTCACCTGGGATTTTTACATGCTCATCAAAAGCACACACGCACTCCCGTCTCTGTTTTGATGGCCTTAAGCAATGCAGGCCGACCGACACGTCCCCGCAGGGGACACAAGTAAGAGGGCGGCCCCCATAGTGCCACAAGATGTCACACGGGGCAGCCCAGCACTACGAGAACCCGGAGGGTCCCGCGCGTCACTTCCAACCTGGTGTGAGGGGACGGTGGGGGTGCAGAGGCCAAAGCACGGGTCGCGTGGCTACGCGCTGCCATGCACCCCGGGAAGGTGTGCGGCCTCTTTGAAGGTTGGAGGTATGTCGGGTCGCCCGCGTTGATCCGCTTTCGTTGTTGTTGTTTGGTTCCGAAGACCCATGGTCTCGGTTCCTCGCCAGTGGTGCTCATGCATCTGGTGAAGGGCGCTGTTCAGGTCGTGTCCGGAATGGAAATCAGGAAGCTCATCCCTTTCCCATCCCTTTGGGTCATTTAGTCTGGGTGACTGATAGGCTGCCCCGGGACACCAAAGGTGGCCACCTACGAGGGCGGCCACCCTTAGTGCCATAGGATGGCACAGACCCTGAGCGGTCTAGTGGTTGAGGGGACCAGTGGTCCCCCTGTGAGGTCACTTCCGGTCAAGGGGGGGAGGGGCTGCAGGGCTATATAGTCCTGGGGCGAGGGTCAAGCGTCCTCTTTGTCTCTGGCTGCTGCTCGCGTGACCCTCGCCCTCCCCTGCCCGGACTTCGAGCGGGTGCTGCTCGTTGCTGTTTTTGATGTTGGTGCCCAGGAACTTCAGTTCAAAGGTGAGAGGCCCTTTCCACTGGAGATGGGCCGGGCGGTCTGCTTACTATCGGCCGCGGATGTTGGGACATTTCATTGTCGAGACTATGTGCAGTCAAGGTCTTATTCAAGCGCATTTCGTAGTTTCCATCCTGCGGGGCGGGTCTGGGCAGTGGGTTTGGCTTTTGCATTTGCGCGCTCGCCTCCGGCCCCGGGGACCTGGGTTCTTTCCGGCGTCTGCGGTTTTGACATCATGGCATTAATTCTTGGTGCTCTCGGCCACTCGGTGTTATCGGCACAGGGGTGGTATGAGTGCAATCAGTAGTTTATCAGGGGTTTGCTCCTATCTCCCGGTGCATGGGCAGGCCGGGTAGCGCCGGAGAGATGTGGGCGGAGGGATGCCCTGCTGCGGGGGGGGGGGGGTTCTTCTCGGCGTCAGCTTGCATGCCTCTTCCCCCCCCCCTCGCTGCCGCCATGCCTTCCTTCCCTTGCTCCCTGTCCCCCCGTGGTGGGCTACTTTCGCGCGAGGGGGGGCGGTGGCGGCGGTGGCGCGTTACCTGCTCCTGTCCATTTGGGGCCGTGTTTCATGGCCACCTTCTGCCCTCGCCGCCCCAGTGCGGGGCAGGGTTAGGAGCTGCGGCCTTGAGGGGAGGGGGGTGGGTGGTTTATGATCCCTGTCGGCTTTGCCTCCCGGTGCCTGGGGGATGAAGCGCTGATGTGTCCAAGCGCTAGCTATGTCCCTAGATGTACTCACGAGGGTGTGGCGTGCCTGGCTTGAGTGCAGAGCCTTGAGGCCGGGATTGGAATGCCAGCTGCAGCGTGCGGGGGCTGCGGGTGGGGTCGGGGGTTCGCGGGGAGGGGGTGATACATTTTCCTAGTGTGTGTGTCCGCGCCCCTGACGGCTCCTACGGCGTTCGCCTCCTTGCGGGTCTTGGGGCGGAGGGGGGTGGCGCACCCGTGCGATACCTTGCTTGGCCGGTTTCGGGGGGGGGGGGGAGAGTGAGGCCAGCCTTTGTCCGGACGCGGCTCCTGGGGCTCCCACGCTTCCGCCGTCCCGCCCACCCCCCTCCCCCTCGTCTGAGGAGAGCTTTGGGTGTTTCGGGCTGGGGGGGGGGGGACCGGCTAAATGCCCTGCCAGCTTTTCACCGAGCCGGACAGAACCAGCATGGGGGGGAGGGGGGCAGAGGCCTTGCCACGGACGTAGTTCGTTTCGTATTCCTGCATACATGTCTCTGTTACTCTGGTAATGGACCATTTGCTGCCTCTTGTTTTGTTTGTCATCACCCCTGAGTTGCGACTAGATTGTTTGCCTTAGTAATGTGTTCACATGCGAATTAGGTGTACTATTGCACAAGCTGACCGCGTAACTGCTACTTCACCGTCTACTGGCAACTGAGTATAAAGTGCCCAGAAAAGCACCCCTATCCATCTTGAATCGAACGCCCCCCGCCAGGCAATTAACTCTCCCCTCCGTGAGAAACTTATGTGTTATGGGTGCACGTGCTCCGTAGTAAGTCATAAACGTAGTATGTGTATACAGGAATAGTGTGGTCACACCAGAGCAATAGAAGGTACACAGATTATGAACTGCAAGAAATATGTAGTCAAGGGTAAACTATGACTGGGGTTAGAGGATAAGATTCTGGTAAATGTTTTAAATGTGTTCCTGGGGGGGGTTGGTTTAGTTGAAGGGCCCCTGAAACAGGTCACGTTCTGGTCTTTCCAGAAACAGAAGGAGTTTGGTCACTCCCTGATTCTCAGTCGCGAGCCTAACAAGTTATACCGCATGTAGCCGTTTTGGACAGTTGGAGGATGTGCAGCGTCTGGTCTTCGGGTGCGCTTGGTGCCCAGCACGCAGATTGGGTGCGGGGCCCGTAGTTTCTTTGTCCGTTTGTCCTGGCGGTCAGACGGAGCTTGGATTATCTTGTGCTGGTAACCAGGGATTCGGCCTTGGCGCTTGAGGTCGCTGCCAGGAGTTCGGGGGGGGAGGACAGCTGATGTCTGTTTTATACCCATGCAGGTACCAGACAGGAGAGGACGGCGGGGCCCGGGAAGAGCGCAAGAGAATGCGTCGGTTACGAAGATGGCGGCGCGCTGGTGTCAGCGGGCCATGGAGCTGATAAGTAGGCGTGGGATGGATGCTAACGTATGTTTTCTCATTTCAGACTATCTGTGGCACAGAGAATTAACGGCGCAGAGGATCTAGGAGTTGGTCATGAACGGGCATCCTTGTGTCCTGAGGAGCGCTACTTATCCTTTTTATCTCCTTTCCATGTAACTGATCAGCATCCTTCTTTCAGGGTATTAGGTGTTATTGCAGCCCCTATATGTGATCGTTAAATGCAGGCCGGTAATTGGATCCAACTTTACTCCAGTTGGTAGCAACAAAAGGGGGGTGGAGTCACGAGGCTTGGAGTCATGAAAAAAAGCCCGATAGTTTAATGTTATTAATTGAAGTTTATTAATAAGCGTGCCCCCAGGTTTGGGACCATACGCAGCTGGATTGGGGCGCAGTTAGGGTGCCCAGCTCCCTCATATACAATCCGCTTGTTTTCCCATGCGCTGCTTCCGGGTGGGGCAACCTCAAAGAGCCAGAGAAATGGTATTGGTGGGAGTTCTTGGTTAGGCCATGGACAGGGGACTGGAGACTGTTGTGAGATGGTAAGGGTAATGTTTTGCTCCATTGGTTCCCGAGGCTGAGTGGCCTTGGCTGTGGATTGTGCTGCTTTGGCGTCTTGGACCAAATAGAAGTAATATACTGCAATATTGGCAGACAGTCAAACACAAGATCAAACGGTACGTAGGTATTAGTGGCACTTGTGCAAGTACCGGAAGCACCCACAATGTAAGAGGTAGCAAACGGTGTTTACGGGAGAAAAGTGACGTGCGCATTTTACTCAAGAGTACCTAACACGGGCAGAATGATTTTACTGCAATAAATGGCAGACTCTCAATCCACAAGAACACACTGGGAAGACGCTTCCAAGTTCGAGAATGAATAGGTCTTCCTTCAGCTATAAGAGAGGGCATGAATTGAAGTGGGAAATGTCTTTACAGGAGGAGAACTTTGAGGTCAGAAATAAGACCTGTGAGGGATGTTACTGGGAAAAATAGTAAGGGGTCGAGTGAAGCGGTGAATTTCACATTCACCAAGCACAATAGTCAGTATCGGGCTTGGCATAAGAAGAATTGACTTAGTTTCTAGATGCTACACTTCTGCATCAGGCACTGGAGGTACGCAAGTACTTGCCCACCCAACTCCTGTCTCATTGCAGAGAATATATATCGGTATACGAGGAGGCGGGGCTTCTAATGGATGTTGTATGTTGCAAATGTAGGAACCGTGCTGGAGAATCGCCCTATTCACGGGGGGGCACACAAACTAGCAACAGGTATAAGAACTGTCACACATTAGCGTCATTGTGCTAGGGTCGGGGACACCCAGGTTCTCCCCAGGTGTCATCGCTGTCCCAAGAAGCAAGTTCAACAAGAGCTGACAGTAGAAGAAGTCTGTACTTGGCATTACAAGAGGAGAATGGATCTTGGGTGCCAATTACATTAGCGTATATAGTACAAGTGAGGTACATTCAAGGCGGTCAGTCTAACGTAATATTCAAACGTTAGTTAAGCATTGGGGCAACTTGTGCAAACCTCGGATCTAATCAGACTGTTAGAGGTAGCAAGCTGTGTGTTACCAGAAGTTGGTGACGGGCGCATGCGACAACAGATGATCCACTCAGTTAGAGGAATAATACTGTAGGCATGGGCAGCCTCCCTTGGCATCAGAACACTTGGGTAGACACCTGCAGAGCCAAGGAGTGGAGTGTTTCGTTTATGAATGGACTTTCCTCAATTATTAAGAGAGGACAACTTTATTGTGGAAGGGTGCAGGTAATGCTGACTAATTAGTGCTCGTAACCACAACTGGCCTGGGTAGCGTGTGGGGCATTGAGGGCCATGTCTCATTGCAGAGAATGCAAAGTGCGGATCGGGGGGTTGCAGTTTAATCAATGTTTTCTGTCTCTAATGCAGGAACCGCGCACGAGAGCCACCCCACCCACATGGGGGCCACCTGAATTATCAACAGGTATGAGGGTCATGGCACACTGGACAGTGTGTTAGGGTCTGACATTCCCATGCTCTCCCCATTTGTCATTACTAATGTGGGTGTGGGTCGCGTGCTGGTTTCACTCAGGGAAGTAATACATGGATAGTAACTGGGAGCAGGGACTTATTAGGCAGCCCTGCGCGGAATTGGATGTTCTCTTACTTGAGTCTGGGCAACGTGTTTTACGGTACAAGAATGGGGGTGTTTGCCTGCTTTTAATGCGATAGCAAATGGGAAATGTGTTTTCAGCTCAACAACAGGTTGATTTGGGCAGTTATGCATCTCATGTGCATTAATGGTTTGTTGTGCCGTTTGTTTCTAATAATTTATTAGTAGTTTGATCATCTGAGGCCCCATCCACTGAGGGACGGGAGGGGGCTCTGATACCTGTAGCACATCGATAAACCCTTGTTGCGACTACTCCCTTGGCACAGGCTGATCAGTTCATATGGAAATCAGTGTGGTTCAGTGGGTGAGTTCCCGTCTTCCATCCAGGCAACCAGGGTTCAGATCCCGGTTCGGCACCAGGTGACTGATGGGGGCATGGGGGATCCTGAGTTATGGTGGGGAACTGCAAAAAATTTTGGATGATGGAATTTGTTTGTTTTCCCGATACCCACATTTATTGTTTTACAACATTAGGCTATGACCAAACAGTAACAAAGTCTTTTTTCCTGTCGGGCTATGGCTCCTAGGTGAAGGGACAAGTATCCTCACGGGTAGAACGGTAGATGACCGGGCGGGTCCGCATTGTGGGTACATGGAGGACTTCTCTTAAAATCTCCGGTCTCACGGGGCCAGGCAGTTCTGTCTGACTATGTAATTTTGTGATACTCTGTTCCATTCGAGCTACGCAGTCTCATTCAAGACCCGGCACTCTTACGCCCTAGGTTCGTGCATAGGTTACTGCCTCACGCAGGCACACCCCAAGCTATGGAATGTCTGACATAAGCAGCCAGATAACCTTGGACTGCCTAGATTGCTGGCGGGTCTAAGGGGCGGAATTCTGACATTAGGTCTCCCTCATCTTCAATGATGTGTACTGGCAAGAGAGTGTTTTTCTTAGTCCTTCAATGTCACCCATCGTGCACTGTAATATGGATATGTCACACATAGCAGTTTTACACGTATAGCTCTGAAGGGGGTGGCTAGTTCGTGGTTGGCCATGCCAGAAAGCTTTAAACTGTGGCTTCTTCACCGTGGGCGTCTATGCAATTCGTCTGGGGTAGTGAAGTGCTCCTATTGTAAATTACAGGGAGGCAATTGGCATTTCGGCTATACCACAGGCAATATTCAGTACTTACCGAACTAGCTGTTTAGCCCTGCAGATTAGTGGGCAGGCTTACGCCTCACATTATCTGCTGCATCCTGGCCCACACTGAGACGATCACTAGTTGCACCACAGCATTGCCAGTTTCTTTACTCTGGCCCTTTAGCACCATGGGAATGCATTATCAGGTTGTACAGAATTTTGGACCTGCATCAGCCACTCACATACCTAGCCTACAGTCTGATCCCACTGAGACCTCTCAGCTCTGCATCCACTTTGGATCAGGCTGATACAGTATGCCTCTAACGTGTTATTCATGGGACACAGGTTGGCACTTAGTTGGCCATGTAAGCATTTGGTTTGGCTGGTTTTACGGGAAAGGTTCGTTAGGGGCCAGGCAATTTTTACAGCTAAAAATCAACACAGGGGTTGTCATGCAGTGGAGGGCTCGGGACTAGATGTTCGGGTAAGCTTTCACCTAGATAGTATCTACTTAGTTGTTTTCAGGTACCAAAGTAAGGTTTCCTTTGGCAATGTGCACATGCCAGGAAGTAAGCGTGAGCAAGGATTAGTTCTCTTAGTTGCGCAACTTATATATACAGCTGTATAGGCGGCCTGTTAGAAGTTTCATAGGGTCCACTGAAGGCCAGGCTCAGGGGGACGTCTTGTACAAGTGTCAAACATGAGGGGATCCTCTACACAGTGTTTAAGCCGGCAACAGAACGCAGTTGGCAGAAAAAATTGAGAGGGATGGTCTTACAATTAAGTTCTCATGGGTTTGGAAATTACGTGTCTTTCCAGTGAGGCTAAACATGCGAGGATTTTGTTAGACTACGGTAGGGGCGGCGTCAGGGGTGTGAGCTGTCTGGCGGACCTTGATGGTGAATATGTCCCCAGCAGGTCTAGGTAGGGGTGTAAGGCCACATGCTAGACAGTGGACACCATGCCAGTGGCAGTGGTGTTACCTGATAGGGGCTGTTGGTTGCTGGTCAGTCAGCGGTACAGAATAGGAAGAATCTTGGGGATGGCACACTTGATGGACAACTGCAAATCACAGTTGGCAGTTAGATGTGAAGTTCTTGGACGTCACTGTCTCAGTTCCCTGTCCGGTGGGCGGCGGAAGTGAGAAGGAAGTTTGGTTGCGTGCCAGCTTGGCGGTGTTGAGGAAGGGAGCAGACCTGTCCTTGCCTGAGCTGAAGGAGACCGGTGATTGCAATTGTAGTGCAAAAGGTCCATGGCGCCAATGTGAGGTAGTAGTGTCGCCTGACAACTTGGGAGTAGCCTGAAGCATAGGAGAACTTGTTTCATCAGGCTCGGGTTGCTACTTGCCAAATGCACTGTGTGCTTGGATGTAGACTTGGTTCAATTACCCAAAGTTAATATGACGATCTTGGGTTGATATAGCGGAAAGCACTAGGAGCAGCAGGTTGTACTAATAGGAAGCTAGTAGGTGGGGGGACTCTGGGGCGGCGGCGGCCACACCCAGAGCCATGGCGGAGTTACAGGGCGATCCAATGCAGAAAGGTACAGAGGGGTACCCTCTACAGGAGCACCGGCGGGTGCGAGAGCAGAATTATCCTCCAGGGAGATCCACGCTGTGATGGATCCTGGAGGACCGACGGCGCCCCGTTAGTCCTTCGGGCGGTTGTAGACCTGAGCAACCGGGGTTGCCACAACGTTCCGCCCCCCGAGAGGGGGGGCGTGAGCAAGGGGCGGAATAGAGGTCCGCCGAGGGGAGGGGTTAGACCTTCCCTCAGAACTGACAACGCCCCCGCGGTTAACACCCCAGGGGGTTGTGGCTCATCAGGTGGGCAGGTCGCGAGGGGCGGCCTGCTCTTGGATCGCCTGTAAGATAACCCAACATGTTGGCATAATGTATGTGCTAATAAAGCTGCAACAACTTTCTCCATCAACTTGTGTTGTGTCGGTTATTGGTGGAGGGGTATGTTGTATGAAGAAAGGTTTGGGTCTGGGCCGATATTGGCACTATGATAGGCTGCCCCGGGACACCAAAGGTGGCCACCTACGAGGGCGGCCACCCTTAGTGCCATAGGATGGCACAGACCCTGAGCGGTCTAGTGGTTGAGGGGACCAGTGGTCCTCCTGTGAGGTCACTTCCGGTCAAGGGGGGGAGGGGCTGCAGGGCTATATAGTCCTGGGGCGAGGGTCAAGCGTCCTCTTTGTCTCTGGCTGCTGCTCGCGTGACCCTCACCCTCCCCTGCCCGGACTTCGAGCGGGTGCTGCCCGTTGCTGTTTTTCCCTCCCATCCGCTTACCCTGCTTTCGGGCAGTAAGTGGGGGGGTTTGTAATTAATATTACTGTCTTTTGTGTTGCAGGCGGAGTTACAGGGCGATCCAATGCAGAAAGGTACAGAGGGGTACCCTCTACAGGAGCACCGGCGGGTGCGAGGGCAGAATTATCCTCCAGGGAGATCCACGCTGTGATGGATCCTGGAGGACCGACGGCGCCCCGTTAGTCCTTTGGGCGGTTGTAGACCTGAGCAACCGGGGGTTGCCACAACGCTCCGCCCCCCAGGGGGGGGGGGGCGTGAGCAAGGGGCGGAATAGAGGTCTGCCGAGGGGAGGGGTTAGACCTTCCCTCAGAACTGACAACGCCCCCGCGGTTAACACCCCGGGGGGTTGTGGCTCATCAGGTGGGCAGGTCGCGAGGGGCGGCCTGCTCTTGGACGCCCGTAAGATAACCCAACATGTTGGCATAATGTATGTGCTAATAAAGCTGCAACAACTTTCTCCATCAACTTGTGTTGTGTCAGTTATTGGTGGAGGGGTATGTTGTATGAAGAAAGGTTTGGGTCTGGGCCGATATTGGCACTATGTAGTCTCCTTTACAGCGCTGCCTGTAATAGCCACTCATGAACAGCTGCCACTAGAAGGCAGTAGGCTCATTCTTTTACGTAGCTCCTTGCCTGCCCATCAGTGTTGTAATCTTAAGAAACATCGAGCGACCATTTGTCACAGCTGCGTCTCCTATGGTCTCCTGTAGTTGTGCCCCCCGCCAGGGATCCTTTTGTCAGGAGCCAGATGGGCGTGTTTTGGTCTTGTAACGCTGGACGCTCCGCGACTCGTCCCGGCGGAGGTCTAGTAGGGGATCAGGGGAGGTTTGGGGTGCAGCAAGCTTTTCGCGACCACCTCGCGCTTGCACTTCCGGCGCATCCGATTTTCGGCCTGAGGCCATACTTGCAGCTCCTTTCCTACCCAGGCCGCAGCAGCCCACCCTGCTGACGAGTCCGCTTTGGAGGCCAGGAGCTATCTCCAGTGCTGTCCCACGCGGGACTTTTATTGTTTTGATTGGTTGCGACAGTGTGTTTGGGGCGGCGTGTTGTTTTGCATCTCGGGTGGCCTTCCCTGGAGTGCAGTGGCTGGCCTCGTGTTACGGGAGCGCAGTTGTTTGTTTGTTCGGGCGGGGGTGTTTGCCCGGGGTTGGGGCGGCGCATCTGGCCCGTGTCTGCGGCGGGGGGGGGGTGTTGCCCGGGGTTGGGGTGGCGCATCTGGCGGGACACGCAGGGGTACAGGGGACCGATGTCCGTTTAATATTATTAGTAGCCTTTTGTGGACAGGTCCTGCTGTTCCCCCGGGGTGCTTTGCCGGTCCCCCGGCCTTGCCCTAAGACGCGCGGCAGGACCGTCCGAGGGAAGTTTTGTATAGCGATTGCAGTGTCTTTTGCGGCCTCGACGATTGGGGCATCGGCATTAAGACCATGCAGTTTTGGAGCAAGGTAGAGGCCATTTTGGCGTTCAGTGTAGCCTTGGGTCACTGCTTACGTAAGCAGGGGCGCAAGGTTGCGGCCATTTTAGGGACCAGGGCAGCTGTTGTCCACTGCTCTTGCGGGCAAGGGCGGCAGGTTTCGGCCATCTTGGCGACCCGAGCATCCTCCTGCCTTCTGGGCCAAGGGCGCCAGGGCCTGGCCATCTTGCCTCGACTATTTCCGAGGGGTATCGCAGGCATACCTAGTCTCTTCGGGTTTTTTTTCTCAATCAGGATGTTTCATCCTCGCGTCCACCTCCCGTGTTTCTGGATGTCACTAGGTGTCCCTCCTTTTTCTTACGGGTGCTCTTTTTAGGACATTTTTCACGTTGGTGCGGGTATCATTCGCACGACAACAGTTCAATCTTTGTCATTTCACCGGAAGCGGAGCGAGATGTTTTGTTCCCGATTTTCTGTTCCGGCCTTTTCGGTGTTATTCGCCTGATTAGTGCTGCCTTATTCAGCTATGTTGTGCTTGGTGCAGTACTCTAGTTCCGATTGCCTTGGTATTCGCTGACTGGGGTTCGAGACCCCTATCAACCCCGTGGACGGGGTGAACGGGTCGTGGTTTTAGTATGTGGAATGGCAGCAGTAATTTCATTATGTCCGAGTTTCTCTCCTTTGCTCCCCCTAGTGAGATCGTTTTGCTCCTGGGTTCGGTGCCAGCCAATTCATGGTAATTTGCCTGTCTTGTGTCGCTTAGCCAGCTAAGTCGTACGCGGCTCTTGGCTCGGTACTCCAGTTACGTTCGCCTCAGTTGCTCTGACCGGTGTTCGAGACCCAAACCTATCACCGTGGACGTGTCAATGGGTCGTGGTTTTGGAAGTCCGCATTACTTAGGTGCACGACCCACCTTTGGTGCCACGGAAAGGCAGTGTCTGAGAGGAAGGTAGCACGCTGTGCCACGCAGCACGCGCGTGTTCTTAATGGCGGGTTAGCCATTAGTGTCAATGCACTTTCGGCATTGTCATTAGCATGGATCAGGTGAGGCATGTGCGTGCCGGGGACGAGGGCGGTCGTCTGGCAGGCGTGCGCGCTATGTATCTTAATGGCGCAACGATCTCCCACTTCCCTCGTCAGGTCGCGTCAATTAGTGCGTTTGCTTCGCTTATTTTCGGAGTGCGTAGGTTCTGCCGTTGTTGACAGACAGTAAGCTAGTGTCCGGGAGGCCAATTGGACTAGGCAGGGTACCGTTTAGTGCAGGTTACATAACGTACCATATAACAGGTAGAAGGACAATACGGCAATACTTGCCCCTCTCAAACCTCAGGAACCTCTGATAGGACACTTCCATTGTCATTGAGAAGAGACCGTTCTTTACAAGGCTCCCCTGTGACTCTAGTGGGGGCTATTTGAATTTGAATTTGAATTTAAAAACATTTATTCAGAGCTCTTTTACCAAGCGGTTTCATGGCGCTATGTGTGATGCAGTGGACGGCAGCAGCTGGGAGAGGCTAGGCAGTGTAAGCTCGCACAAATAGGAAGGTTTTGAGATCCTTCCCGAACTGTAGATAAGAAGGCGATGTGCGGAGGGCAGCAGGAAGGGAGTTCCAGAAGGCTGGAGCAAGAACAGCGAATTTCGCTCCACCAGCCTTCTGTTTTTTAAAACGGGGGGTAGCTAAAAGAGCCCTATGAGTGGAGCGAAGTTCTCTACCCGGAAGGTAGGGCTTGATAGCTGAGCATATGAACTCGGGGGCAGTGCCCGACCTAGCCTGAAAAGTGAGGCAGCCAAGTTTAAAAAGGGAGTGCTCTATCACCCGAAGCCAGTGTAGTGCTTTGAGCAGTGGAGTGGCCCGATGGTATTTAGGTAGGCCATGAGGCTATGTTTGGATTTGGGAAGTGTCTCTTCAGGTTGAGAACTTGTAGTTCGGTTTTATGGCCTGGGACGAGGAGGTGTTCCTAGGTAGCATGGCTTGGTACGGGTTAGATGTGTTTTCATCATCACACCTTAGCGCATTGGTCATCTCCAGACTCTGCATCTGAATTTTGTCTCAGTTCCAGACACGGCACTACACCACTGCTCTACACTGCGCAAGCGTTTGCCCCTCCCTCCTCCTCCCGGTATGTATTATGGAGGTAACCAGTTCTCGTAACTGACCAACTTGCAGAACTCATGTAGATGTAGCAGACAGTGTGTTTTAAGAGTTAAGTGTCGTGCGCATGGTACATAAGGGTACCCCACGCTGGCAGAAGGTATACTGCAATATTTGACACACACTTAAACATAGGTACACACTAGGATGACCCTTCCCCCGGTCAGGGAGATGAGAACCGGTCATAACTACAAGTATTCCTTCAGATAAGAGAGAGGGCATCATGGAATTTGGTAGTGCCTTTTTAGGAGGAGTACGGTGAGGACAGTTTGTATGTTAGGATGAGGAGGTGTCCGGTGTAGAAGGGGAAGGGGACGAGGCATGAGATAATCCTAACACTCTCTCCCATGTGCTATGGCCGTTCTCAGCTTAGCATTTAAACCTGGGACCTAATAGCAAGACACTTCCATATACTACTGCCTCAGTCGCTGAAGATTCACAATGGTTTACCCCGCCTATCTCCTACGACAATGTATCTCCTAAGACAATGTAATTGGAATAATCAGTTCTCGTATCTGACTGACAGGCTTGGCCTGGTAGCAAAGGGGCAGTTGCCCCAGTCTCATTGTAAAGAATTCATAATGTTACTGGAAGGGGGCGGGGCTTCTAATGGTTGTTTTATGTCTCTTATACAGGAACTGCGCTGGAGAACCGCCCTCTCTTTCGGGGCCGCCTGAACTATCAACAGGTAGAAGGGTCTTAGCACACTGTGGCCAGTGAGCTAGGACAGGGGACACCCAGGTTCTCACCAGGAGCCATTACGGCCCGATATGTATTTTACCCGTTTTGATACAGTCCAGCTCTTTCATGCCCTCTTTGGGAAGAGTTACTGACAGTGCCCGGGCATACTCTTTCCATTTCAGAATGTGTTTCCATACAGTATTCGGGGATGGTTATGTGTTTGCAACACGTTTACGCAGCAGTCACTAATAGTAATGGATATATTGGGTGACTCTTCCAACTTGCATTTGGAGGTTCAGTTTTGATCTAAAAGAAACCTTTTAGTGTTGTGATAAGAGTAGAACACTTTGCCCTGGCGGCGCAGCGGGCAGCTTGGCAGGGAGGCATACTAGGCTTGGCTATCAATACGCTGTGGGGCGGTAGTAATGTAATGTAATGTAATGTATGTGGTCTTGTAAAGCGCACTGCTGCCCTGAGGCGTCGTGGCGCTGTAGACCGCTGGGGAACCCGTCCTGGCTATCCCTGTGAGATGATCCCTACTGGGTATCTCCAAGGTGAAACCAGGCATCCCCGGCGAATGTGGGGGGCCGTTGTAGAGATGAGGCAAGCTAATGCCCAGAGTTGCCAAGTGTGATCCCTGGTTAGAGTAGGCACCGAGGCGAGAATTATCAAGTCCGCTGACCCTGGTCCACGACCCTACCGCGTCGGGAATTGAACCCTGGTCCCAGGCGTTCTCTGCTTCCGGGTCTGCCGCCTCTAACCAGTGAGCCACACCACTCCACCCGCCTCTAACCAGTGAGCCACACCACAATAGTGCGACCATTGGTGTTGGTTCCGCTCTCACAGGTTGAGAAGAATATGATGAGACTGGGACTTGGTCAGCGTCATGCTGATTATAGACTGGGTTGGCGTGCTCAGGATGAGGCTAAGCCGGCGCACGCCGTTTTTTCCCCCCCTTCAGCACAAGGTGTGTCTTCACGCAAGGCATAGTTTGCATTTGCCCTTCTCCTGTATTACGGTGCCAGGCAGTTCAGACTGACTGTGTAAGTTTGTGTTACCCTACTCCTTTTGAGCTACGCAGTCTCATACCATACCTGGCACTTTGACTCCCATTGTAGTGTATATATGTTATTGTTTCACACAGGCACACTTCTAGCTCGGGAATTTCTGACAAAAGCAGCCTTTTTCCTTGGCCTTCAAGAGTCTCTGGTTGGTCAATTGGGTGTCTTTAGTGATTTGGGTCTCACTCCGCTTCTTTGTTCGATTGCTGGCAAGAAAGTGTTATTTAGGTCTTTTTCTATGTCACCCATAGTGCACTGAATTGATGAACATGTCACACATAGCAGTTGACACCTTGGCGTAAGTAAAGATAGGGAGGCATTGGCGTAGCGGCCAATTACCAAGCATTTCTCAGCACTTTGCCTGAGCAAGCTGTGTAGCCCTGCAGTTTGGTTGTGCCTGTATTACCACACATATCTCATACATTCTGGCACACGCCGAGACACTCACATAGTTGCCCCAGCTTTGCCAGTTTTCTTTACACTGGAAAATTGGCACCATGGTGATACATTGTCTTTTGCACAGAATTTGGGCCTGCTTTAGCACACTTTCCCCCTCCCGCCTGATCCCTCCTTGACCTCCCAGCTCTGGCTCCTCTGTGGTTCAGGCTGATACTTTATAGCCTCTACTTGTTCATTTCGCGGGTCACATGTTGGCACTTTTGCGGCCATGTAGACGATACCTTTAGCTGTTTTACGTGAAGAGACGCGGGGAGGGCCCGTGGCGATGTACACGGGTAGGCTGTTACCGGACAGTATTTCATTTAGTGTTTTTTTCAGGTACCGAAGTAGAGTTTCTGCAGTTTCGCAGGCCAGGATGTAACAGTGAGGAAGTAGTAGTTCCCCTAGCTGCACTACATGTGTACACATTTGGATAGGCTGCCTGTTTTAAGCTTCATAGGGTCCAACGTAGGACAGGCAAAGGGTGACATTTTGTACTATTGACAAACATGAGGAGATACCTTACACAGTGTTAATGGGATGTTGCCTATGCAAAACTCAATACGGCCTTTTACGCATGATGGAGAAGCTTGGGGCCACGAAGTGAGTTGTCCAACTAATGTTATTGGGCACCAGGCACTTCAATTTTGATGTATTTTGTATTTTGACGTACTTTTAGGGCCCAGAAGGGCCAGATAATATCAGTAACTATACAAACTACAGGACAAAAACCAATGCCACCCTTTTGTGCACTGAACTCACGGAAATGTCACACACAGCAATGTTACCCGTGAGCCCTGTTAAAGGGTGGCCAGTTCGTGGTCGGCTATGCATGAAAGCTTTAAGTGTGGCTTCTTTATTTTGTGCAACTAAGCAGCATTGACTATGTCAACAGTTGGGCTGATGGGAGGGCAGGCTTGCACCACGAGATGGTTCTTCTAGTTCATCCTAGACAGTCCACAAGTCCTGCCCTTTAGACAGGTTTTGGCAAACGGCTGGCCCCCGACAGGCCTTGCCAGGTCAGGGGTAGCCAATCTTTAGCTAGATCCTGTGGTGGTGATAGTGTGCGAAACTCAGTCTGGGGGTTTCTGGGCCAGTTTTCCCTCGCCATGCGCTGCGGGGGGCAGGGGGCGCTAGGATCAGGCATGGGTTTTCCGGATTGAGGTGCGTGTCACTGTATTTCGCGTTCACAGACGGGTTCCAGCGGATGCTCCTTGTCCACCATATAGGGAACCTTGTCGACACACTATCTTTCTAGTCTCACCTTCTTGGTGTATACATCAGGGTCTCAAGCGGTTAGCAGGGTCCAGGCATCTGTGACCCTTCCCTGGTTCAGCAAACAGTGTAGGTTGACACTTTGCTAAATTTTTCACAGTGTTTCATGTTCAGACCCGATACTCTTAATTCCCCAATCCTGAACGTGACACCTGGTGCGTGCACCAAGGATCTTTGTACGAATTTTGCGCTGGCCATCACGGCATGCTATGCACCTGATAGAATGACCACATTTAACTCACGGTGGGGTTTCTGCCACCAGTGGGGGTCGGGTAAATTTCAGTGGTCAGACATGTCTCTATCTCTGTAGGCAAGGCGCTCGTATAGGGAGGCGCTGGAGCCATTGTGCAGGAAGTCCTGCGCTGTGTGTAATTCAAAGGGCAGAGGAGACAGGACGTCATTAGACCTGGTAGACCTTTCGCCAAGCGCAATGGGCTTTGGGAGGATATTTTGGCACTCCTGCCCATTTTAAACTTGGACTGGTTCAGGCTGGTTAGGGGAGAGGCCCTAGAAATAACGCGCTAGAATTAGTAGGAGGAATGCCGGCCTTGGTGGGGGGCCCTGGCTGCGACGGTCGCCACACCCAGGGCTGTGGCGGAGTTACAGGGCGATCCAGAGGCGGAAAGGTACCCGGAGTACCCTCTTCAGGAGCACAAAGGATGCTGAGGCCTAATATCCCCAGGAAGTCTGTGCGGTGGACCCTGGGGGTGCGATGGCGCCCCGCTATCCTACGGGCGGTTGGAAACCTGTATAATCGGGGGTCGCTTGAACGCTCCACCCCTCGTAGGGGGGAGGGGCGTGAGCAAGAGGGTGGACCAATGGTTCACCGGAAATGGGAGGGGCTATCTCCTCACCACAACCGCTAAGCAACGATTGGCTAAGGCCACGTTGCAAATTGGCCCATCAGGTGGTAGGCCGCGAGGGGCGGCTTGCCTTTGGATCGTCTGTAAGATAACCCACCTTGTTGGCATGTGTATATGCTAATAAACCTGCAACTACTTTTCTACAACAAAAAGTTGTCTTGTCTGCTTATTTCTGCGACATGCATGTTGCTGTGAGCGGGCTGGTGAGTGGGCCGATATTGGCACTATGCAGGCCGACCGACACGTCCCCGCAGGGGACACAAGTAAGAGGGCGGCCCCCATAGTGCCACAAGATGGCACACCGCGCAGCCCAGCGCTACGACATCCCGGAGGGTCCCGCGCGTCACTTCCTGCCTGGTGTGGGTGGGGGAGAGTATATATTCCTCCCCCGCCCACCTAGCGGCCTCTTTGTCCGCCGTCCCCTCACCCTGACGCCGTTTCCCTCCCTACCGCATACCCGGTGTTTTTCAGGGTGGGGGGGAAATGTATTCTAATGTTTTCTCATTTGTGTTGCAGGCGGAGTTACAGGGCAATCCAGAGGCGGAAAGGTACCCGGGAGTACCCTCTTCAGGAGCACAAAGGATGCTGAGGCCTAATATTCCCAGGAAGTCTGTGCGGTGGACCCTGGGGGTGCGACGGCGCTCCGCTATCCTATGGGCGGTTGGAAACCTGTACAACCGGGGGTCGCTTGAACGCTCCGCCCCTCTTGGGGGGGGGGCGTGAGCAAGAGGGTGGGCCAATGGTTCACCGGAAATGGGAGGGGCTATCTCCTCACCACAACCGCTAAGCAACGATTGGCTATGGCCACATTGCAAATTGGCCCATCAGGTGGTAGGCCGCAAGGGGCGGCTTGCCTTTGGATCGTCTGTAAGATAACCCACCTTGTTGGCATGTGTATATGCTAATAAACCTGCAACTACTTTTCTCCAAGAAAAAGTTGTCTTGTCTGCTTATTTCTGCGACATGCATGTTGCTGTGAGCGGGCTGGTGAGTGGGCCGATATTGGCACTATGGTTCTTTTACAAAATACTGTGTTCTAAGTACCCCTCGCAATCCGCACTCCTATCCTTTTCCACTGGCCCTTAAACCCCCTCATGTGCTGCTTTCCCTATAATGATTAACAGGATATTCCAGCGTGAGTGTCGGAAAATTTGAAGCCCGCACCCCCACCCCTACTGACCAAGCTCCGGCCCTAGATACGGCCATCAGTCTTGAATATGAGGATTTACCACGCAGCAATCACGCCAAGACGTAACAAGACTGCTTCGTTCGAGTTTTGCCTCATGTGGGAGGACCTCATGAATTGAAATGTGATATTTCTTCCAGTTGTACTTGTGGCCATATTATGATGAACTGCGTTAAAATTATCGCTGCTTTAGCAGGAGGAAACTGCAGCTAAAGCTGCGATAATGGGCTTGATAATATGCACTTGTGAATTCCCATAGAAGCCCATGTTCTCACCAAAACCTGGGCTTCTATGGGAATTCACACGGGCATATTATCAAGCCCATTATCGCCGCTTTAGCTGCAGTCTCCTGCCTCAAAACTGGCGATAATTTTAACGCCGTTCTTGATAATATGCCCCTTAATCTGTCCAATACAGTGTGGTCGGAATGAGAATCATTTGCAGAACTATTAGGGATCAAAGCTCATGAGTATGGCGATAAAAGTTTAATGGCATACTTTCTGCCTAATGGAATGAAAAAAAAATTGAATAAAATGTATTAAGTGCAAGCAGCATTCCGAAGGGAATCATGTCAGTGGTGTAACACAGGAAACGAACAAGAAAATCAGAAAAAAGCAAAGAACACTGGAAAAGAAACCAAGAACTCAGAAAACCTCAGTCAGGCAGACGAAAAAGAAGCTATAATCACAGGATCTACCTAAAATGAATCCTGTCCATGCAAGGTAGTATAAATATAGCTCAAATAACCAGGTCTTTAGAGGTTTACAGAATTTAACATGAGAGACTTCGGCTTAATTTGTAGAATAAGTAATTTCAGAGTTTCGCTGTACAAACAAAATAGACCTTGTTACTACGTTTTAAGAACTTCTAGAAGCAAATGTGCCCTAGACCTTCTATAATGGGATGGGAATTATTTTTACATGTGATGTATTTTTGTAAAACGAAAATGGTCCTGTATCCGAAAGAACACAATGCACCAGGCAAAGGCAACACCCCTTTACGGCAAGGGAGCTAATGTAGCCTAGGAAGCTCGACTTACTGAGTCCTGTCTTTTGATGCATAAAATCAGCCTGGCCACCATATTTTGTACCCTCTGGAGCTTGGCTAGCAGGTATTTGGGAAGCAATACATACAAAGCATTCCCATAACCTAACTTCAGCATGACATGACTGCTGCATGCACCACTATTGTCTTACAATCAGTGGACAGGAGAGTTGAAAATATTTTCCAAATTCTTTAAGATTCCAAAACAGGATGCTGAGACCTTAGTAATCTGGGAAGCCAGACTTAATTTGGAATAGAGAATAACCCCTGTTCTGTTCACTGTACCTGAACATGTAGGAATGGGTTCCAAATCACAAGACCAACAGTCCTAGGTCTAGCTGTTCAAGTCTCACCCACAATTATGGCATCACTCTTAGCTGCCTTGAACTGAAGCTCAATTTGTATAATCCAATTAGCAACTGCTGGTAAGAAGCTCTGAAAATGTAGGTGTATAAGATCAATGTCCTCCTCCAGCTTGATCAAAAGTAGAGTGCTGTTGGCATAACAACAGACAGTAACACTTGATGAAAGTATAAAAGCAGAAAGAGGCTTCAAATAAATAATAAATATTTGGGGCTAATGGATGACTCCAAGGCACAGTTTTTTGAGAGATCCTAAGATCACCAACCAGGCTGATTGTGATCTGTCCTGCAGAAAAGAGCCGAACCAGCACTGGACACTGCTCTCAACTCAACTCTGACAATCTTTGAAGTAGTATATAGTGGGAGACACTGTCAAAGGCTGCAGACAGGTTGAGAAGAATGGGAAAGGCAGCCTTATTCTGGTCTGTGGACAAATATAGATCTCAGTTGAGATTCCATCAAATGTGCTGAATCAAGAACGTTTTTACGTTCAAGGTCAGTGGATAACCATTGGCTAATCCAACACTCAATGACCTTTGAAGCATATGCTACAATTGAGATCAGGCAAAAGTTGGTGGCTTCATTGGGGTTAGCATAATTGTTCTTCAATAATGGATGGCAGTAACTTGTTTCCAGAACAGAGGAACTTGACCTACCTCAATATACGTTTTCCAGAACAGAGGAACTTGACCTACCTCAATATACATTTATCAAATCAATGATTTAGGATCCTATGACAACACAGATTCAATTAGTCATCTTTAGGTAGCATGGATCTATCGGGAGTCTGAGCTGGTCTCAATGAGCTGTTTCACTAAATTATCTCACGGGACCTGAACAAACTGCGAAAATGTACATATTGAAGTGGGACCATCAACAAAATAGCACGCAGCAGGCTCTTTTGTTAACCTTATTGGTATCTCAAATAATATTGATTTGACTGTAAAAAACTTAGAGAGTTAATCACATAAGTTTTAAGAAGGCAAAATTCCCTAGTTGTCATAATGTGGGGCAGCTAACTCTACAGCAATACCAAATACCTCTTTAGCGGGCAGGATTCATTATATATTCTGAAGGCAGCCTTCTGCCACCTTTAAACTATCTTCTGAGGCAAAAAATACATCCAGGCTTTGTCTTGCCTTATGAGCAGGTCCAACCACAAGCTGGTGGAAACCAAGGATACAACAGCAGTCTAGTAGATCCCTGGCCACAGAGGAAATTATATCTTGAATTCACATATTCACATCTCTCACTAGGGAAACAAATAGCTGCTTGTAAGTGTACACAAGAATAGACTTAAAGCATATTACATTACACCATAGAATCACTCTTGTGGTCAGCTCAACACTTTTGGTACAATCTTAATAGAATTCACATTTGCTACAACTCCGACATGGCAAGAAAACTGCTGAGGGTTTAGATACTACATTCTAGTTGTTGCCTGTATTTTACATAGTACATAATCTATGCTGTATGTTTGGACACAAGTCCAGTTCCAAGACTAATTGAGTACTTATGTGTGAACTAAAGAGGATTTACATCCTAACACCCCAGGACACCTCTGAGATTGTTTATGTCCATGGTATTAAGTTATGTGAAGCTTGCTAAATTTTCTATCAGCTTATGTGTGCTTATGTGTGTTTATATCCCTCACACATGCACCAAACAAATATAAATGGAAAACTATACTGACTTATGCAACATACTAAGTAAGCCGACAATTGCCCTTCCCAGTAGAGACCCCATCCACAGGAAACATTTCAAGAATTCTTAGACTTGTTCCCCGCCAAACTTCAAATTATTGGTATCAAAATGATTCTGTCTAAACATACATTTGCATGTTTTGCTCATCAACAAAACCTACAGCTGTCTGGACAGATTTCATCCCGCTACAAGAAACGACACTTACTTTTGCCTAAAAAATTACTTAATGACCATCCTTTCAACCCTTTATTGTCTATACAGTTAAGTCAATTTCTGAGTCAATTTAATGAATGTGTCTTTATCATATACATAATTCCCCTGCAGCCAATACACCTGCCTACATCCCTTCTAGAGTCTGCATCCTCACTTTTCTTACAGGATTGTCGTGTGCAAAAGGCTTTATTAATATACACTTCCCTCACTTTCAGTAGCAAGGCATGGAACTTTAGGCTTAACTCTGCCCAAAATGCCTTTGGATGGAATACTCAACAAATTCAATACTTTTACTAAAAAAAGAGCATCAGGTCCAAAGAACATGTATTTAAAACAATAACTTGGAGTCATCATGTGCGAAAAATCTGTATAATTATTAGTTATTCTATAGGAATTGTCTTTTGATGAGTTTTCCTATTAAACATAATTATCACTGATCATAGGTGCAGTGATATATGACTGGTACGCACTGCTCCTTGCTAAGGAAAATGTCTCCCCCAGCACTGCTTTTGGAACTCAGGTGGGTTTCTTCTTCATTTTGTTGCTTCAATCAGTTTAATCATTATATGAACAATATCATTATATCCTGTATAAACAACAACATTCCAAAGATTGCTCTATTCATGAATTTTCACATTTATTAATATTCTTCAAAAATACATCTTTAGATAAGCTCATTCAATGTTTTCTTCACAATGAACATTGTACAACGCCTCAATGTTTTTCAGATCTAGATAAGTCCTTCATCAGATGGATAAAACCCTACGATGTAGACCGTGTTGAACAAAACAAATGGTTTGGCATGGTAAACTTTGGAATTTTGTAGTTGTGTCTGAAGGGAGTGTGAGTGGATGACTACTTAAGGCATCCAACA